>NC_136067.1:743039524-744289524 GCF_964261635.1 Lissotriton helveticus | reverse complement strand
ACTTGATCTCCCCCAAACATCCCCATGTCTGCTAGCATCAAACAGCTTCATTGGAATCCGGTGCGGCAGAGAGTGGATTTTATGGCCCTCTGTCGTGCACACAAGGCTCTGTATGGAGCAGGAGCTGCGGATCTCGGTATTCATCTCAACGCTGCCTCTGGTCAGCCAACACAGTACTGATCCTGATCCCTAGGATAAAAAGAGCCAGATAGGGCTGAAAACTGTTCTCCTATCAAGCGGCCAAACTGTGGAACTCCCTCCCCACTCTTATCGGACTACAATCGAATAGAGCTCTTTTTAGAAAATTGATCAAGACGTGGCTCTTTCCTCTGCTTAAGAATCATTAGCGTAGGCTTCGGTATTCACCCACCTCAGCGCCAAGACGCCTCTACAATAGTACGCTTTATAAGATCTCAGTCAGTGAATGACATAAGTGCGCTGTACTGTGCAATGACGTATTTGATGGGAGCTGGACCTGACGAGGAAGTGATTCCTTGCTAGCCCTAGATTTTTATTTGGACTGGGAAAAGGCACTGGTGCAAGCACCAGAGACTCCCTCCTCTATCTACCCAATGGAGGACAAGATGTAAGGTCACATTGTGATTGAGGCCCCTCTGTTCCTGTGCATCGTCCTTAGTGCTGTTGACCTGTTTTAACCTCAACACTGGAATATCAGGAATTAATGAGGCTTCATCAAGATGAGATCTGATGCCCAGTCTTTTCTCCTTTAGTATTTGAGTGTCTGTTAGCTACGCAGAGCTCTCAAAGGATTTAGGGCCAGCCGTTTTTTAAAAAAATATATCCTGTTTTCCTTTAAGGAAAACAAGATCCATTTAAATAAAAAATACATTTAGAAAAGTTTCCTTTATTAGAAAGCGGTTACAGAACTGGTGATCTGCTGACCCATCAGGTCACCAACCCTGTGACGGTTGTCATTTCAAATGGGTTGCAAATTCTGACCTCCCCCATTAATATTCATGAGATAGGTTGATTTGCGACCCACTAGGAATCCCTGATTTTATAAAATAGATACATTAGGAATTACAAAATCGCTGTCAATAATGTTAGTACATCTGGCGCTTACTCTATATGGACTATGGATAGCCAAATAAGAATAAACATGTCCCTTAATGCATGTAGTTTTTTTTGTCCAACAATACAAACAAGCAGCAGCTTTAAAATAAATGCTATGACTCGTAGTTTGTGGTTAGTGGAAGAAGAGAACGTGTGGGAATACCCCCCTAAGTGGTTGCATAGTTTTACATTTCTTAACGCATAAACTCTTTTTAATCCAGTATTTGTTGCTATTGATGCATTCTGATTTCTCGATTAGGTTTTCAGACCAACCTCTGGTAGTTTCACGTGTCATCCATGACTGTTCCCTCTCACAAGATCTCATAACACGTATCATTCAGAAGATTGCGACTTATAGAGATCTGGGGATCATGAGTGACATGGTAAAAACACATAGCCTTGTTATGACCAAAATACTTTTTTGTTCTTTGATAATGCTGAATAACAAAGTAACAAAACACTGTTGTGTTCCTATTAAAGGACAGTGCCCAACTTGAAATGTGATTTGCTCTTTGGATTGAAACAGTAGAATTTTATTAGTTACGTTTCAAATAGAAAAGAAAAACGATAAATACAAATAAGCAGTCTAAGAAGGAATATTAGCTGGGCAACGTGTATTGAGGTTAACATTTTGATGGGATACATATAAATTACTTGTGGAAATGCCTTCGAGGTTAAGGCACCTGGCCTTGAAACAAACTTGTGTTTTAGTTTACTGCACTTCTGGCGACTGTGGAATCCTACTACGGCCAACAGGCTAATACTTGCCCTCCGAATTCATTCCACATTTATCCCTTAAAATGGAAGGAGTGGGGGACAAAGACAAGTATTGCTGCCTAAAAATAATGGCCAGTCTCAAGATGAAATTAATGGCACGCTCTTCATTGGAAAGAAAATGATGGAAGAGATGTATTAACAAAACATGACTATAACCCTTAACAAGCACCAAAACGTTTAAACAAAAGGCCGTAACAAATCCTCTGGGGCGCATACTAGCCGTTGTAGTTGAAGGGAATTTTAGTATTCATTTGGCGACACCAATCCCCCTTTCACCACCGCCAAAACAGATCAAAAGAAATTGCAAAAGACAGAACTTTTTTGACCAATGTTGACTATTTGATTTTAATATCGACTGTACATTATATGGTATTCATTCTTATTCACACCATTCTTTGCTCAGCTACTATTTTTATTATTATTTTGTCTCTTCATTTAACAGTTCCCTTCCAAAAAGTCTCCTCCACTAAATTACATCACTAAAATCTCTTTCGCTGCACTGTTTATACTGTACCTACAATGGAATGCCCATCTGATCATATGTCTATAATCCAATCTCTCAGCTGCTGCCACATCAACAGATTTATGCCCTGTAAACTGGTCTTGAGAAGCCCACTCTGCCCACATTTGAAGCAATTCTTCAAGCTTAGCTAACTTGTGTGAGAAGTTGGCCTGATATATGATGCTCACTAGTTCTAGTGATCACCTTGTATCAGTCCAAACAACCCTTATGGTGATTGGTTGTAAAGTCAACCGTATAGACCAGCTATCCTAGTAGCGTGGACAAAAGCAGTCTTTTAGGCTAATCTCTTTTGGCATGTGAAGCCAGCTGTTTTACCATAGTATAACCCCTTGAACACCAAATGAAAGGACACCACACAGGTTGTTATGAAAATAAACAGTCTATTTATTAATAACAACACCTCTGAACTCTTTATGAGATCAGAGGGCTAAGCACATGACAATACTAAAAAGGAAATACGAGTTTGCACAATATTTACACAAGTGCCTTAGGGGCACGACAAACCATATACTCAAAACAATGGAATGCGAGGAAAGAAAATACTGTAAGGAGATCCAGAGGCTGGAGGATCGGTGGGACTACGCTACAAACTAGGTAAGTAAGGAGCAGGAGGCCCACGGGACTCACGTGCAGAGTGGGAACTCTCACGCGGGATGCGTACCAACGTCTATGGATGCAACAGTTTACAAAGTTACGGATTCCGGACGAACCCGGCTGGATGGGGGGAAAACAACAGTGGACCTGGACACTAGGATAGTGGACACAGACTTCAGGACCTAGAAGCTTTAGTTACCTAACCCACAGGCTGCGGGTGCATAGGGCTGAAGTTGCGTCGGGTTTGCTGTGTTGATCCCGGTGATGCCTGAAACAAGAAGTTGCTGGCAGGCAGCCAGATGGAGGAGTCCGGTGGTTCCAAGGATGGAACTAGGAAGATGGAAGTCCTGAAAAGGAAGGGGACAGAGTCTTGGTCACTAGCCAGTGACGGTGCTGGAACCAGGAGGGAACCAGATGCTGTCGCCACTTTCAGGTGAAGGAAGGGTCGCTTCTCTCCGTAGCTGCGCGGACCAGGAGCTGTTCTTCACGACCAGGCTGGAGGCACGAGCTGTCCCACGTAGTCTGCTGCTGTTGGCGGTGTCGGATCGTCGATCTGGACAACAGGCCTTGGCTAATGCAAGCCACGTGGTGAAACAAAGATGGCGTCTTGAGTGGACCAGGAGGGTCCGGGGTGCTCCTCTTTTACAAGGAAGCAAGGGCCAGTCTGGGGGACCAGAGTAGCAGTGTTGAAATCTTCGGGTCGTCGTCTCAGAGGGCACAAGCCAGCCGGCAAGTGACCAGACAACAGGAAGGGCAGCAACCAGGCAAAAGGGCCCCACGCAGATCACGGGGATGCTGGGGGGGCTGGTCTTTGGTGCAGGAGCTGCGTCGGTGTGGGGCTTCTCAGTCCCCAATGCACTCACTTGAGGAACCCTCAGGGGTCGTGCAGGAAGCGCTGTGCATGTTTCTTCAAGATGGCCGTCTCCACGTTGCTCGTCGCACCCACGGGTCCCAGCTGTGCTGTGGATGTGGGTAGAGGTCAGAGAGGTCTGGAGGTCTGGGTCTTGTCGAGCTGGGTCGTCGGATTCCGGGATGGAAGGACTTTGCAGCAAACCGTACAGGAGCTTGATGGTGCCTGCGAAGCAGGATGGTCACTCCCTGACCATAGGGGAGATTCTTCAGTCTTCTGATGTTCAGGAGGTCGAAGGTCAAGAGTTCTTCGTGGAAGTTGTCAAGAATAATCTAACTTTGAATGGGACCAGCTCCTACCTTTATCCGACTAAAGGGGGCTGCACTACGACTAGGTCCCTCCCCTGGGTGGGACCAGGAAGGGGGTGGCTACACCCCCTTTCCTGTGTCCAGTTTCCCGCCAGAGCTGGGGCTGGAGTGCCCCAGCAACTGGTTGGAACCGGTGTATGCACAGGGCACCTTGTGTGCCCCAGGCATGTCTCATTCCTTTCAGCCTGGCCCTACCTAATACACAAAATCCTGTCTGGGGTGGTGCTAGCACCTCCCAAGTCAGGAAACCCTTTGTCCAAGCCACCCTCGCTGGAAGGACTCCCAGTAGCAGGAGGTCAGACTTGTGTCTGTGGTGGCAGTATCCATTTTGTGATGCTGAGGCTCGAGTTAACTTTAACCGGGGTTTACAGTTACATACATGTCGTGTCCCTCTAGAAGGGTGGAATGCTAACCCCGTCGCCAGAATTGGCGAGGGGTTAGTATTCCAATTCGTATGACACCGTACTCAACATGGTTTGATAATGCTATGCCAAAGTTAGCATTTAACCGCGAGGATTATAATGCACTTAAGAGTATATGGTATAGCGTTATCATGGAACAGCTATTAGGACTTGGTTCCGCAAGCTGCAAACGGGCTCAGCTCATGCCAGAGCACCATCTCACATAATTCCAAGCACTCTGCATTCAGGATTGATAAGGCCTGCCATAGGAGTGACTGATAGGAATATATGTGTCCATTTTAGGGTTAGATATAGGAATACTATATCTAAAGCAAAGGGTGTTTACACCACCTTGCCCCAGCTGTCGTGCAGCCAGTTGTGTCAGATTTGGGTGGCCAGCCAGGGGTGGCATAATACATGCTGCAGCCCCTGGTAGGCCCTGGGTACACCTATGCCCCGGATACCTAAGGTATACTGTACAGGGACTGATAAGGTGGCCCAGTACCAATTGGTAAATGCACCTAGGGTACATGGTTGTAATTTAGAGAGAGAACAGCTAGGTTGTGGGTCTGATTAGCAGGCCCACAGCCAGGGAAAGTCATAAACCAGTAAAGCAAAAAGCAAAAATCTGGGGTGGCCATGGGATTGCAGACCCCACTCTCCTACAACTTGGTGTTTAGAGCATGAAAAACTGAACTGCTAGTATGAAAAGCTTACCAAAGGTTACAGGTATGTGCTGCTTGCGTGGCTGGATGGTGGGTGACTGAAAGCTGCGGCACTCCCTCTGCCCAGTCTGTACTATTGTTACCACTCTTTTTTTTTTTTAAGTTTAAGAAGCTTTATTAAAATATTTTTCATCATACAACGTATGGCAAAATATAACAATATGTAATAATAGACATATGTGATCAAAAAACATATCAGAAAGTTGTTTTCAATTTTAGGAATTACAAGGGTAAGGGGAGGAAGGGAAAGGAGAAAGATAAAATATGCTTTACAATTAAAGATAAAACTAGCAAAAACAATACTCATTAGACTAAAGGAGAATACAATTAACCTATTTTCCATAAAAAAATTACAATGTGAATGGTAATAAACAGAAGAAAGAAGGCAAAGAAATGAAGAAACTCATGAAGGTTGAACGTTTTCTGACAGGTTATGAGAAATCTGAGAGATAGAGATGGTATTTAAATAAACAGTCAGGGGTAACCAAAATAGATCTCTATTTATCTGAGGGTTACAACAGGAGGCAAAAGCAATGTCCAATCTATGATAACGGCATACAGTGTTCCACCAAGATTTTAACTGTGAGCTAATTTGGGCATTTCCAATTAAGTGTGATTTGTTGAAAAGCTAAAGCTAACTTAAGGTCAAACAACCCACGTTCATGAGATGACAATCCAAGCCAAATTTGTGACCAAAAAGAGGACATGAAAAAAGAAAGCGATGAAGGTCAGCCAAGGGATGGTCACAGGACCAACAAGATTTGTTATTAGAGTGTTTAAGATTGGCAATGGAAATGGGAGTGAAATAAAGACTGCGTTAGAGAAAAAACATGGATTGAGTGGTAGATGCAGATCTAGATATTTTCAACGATCTAGACCATTTCAACGATCTAGACCATATCTTTCTCCAAAAGTCAGTGCTCCAATCACAACCGAAATCGATTTCTCAGGCAAGTTCTATTTTAGTCTTAGATTGTTCTGGGACAGTAGAATTGAGATATTTGTAGATGAGAGAGGCCTTTCGGAATACTGATAAAATTCTAAGAAGCGGCTCATGAATAAATAAAGTATTTTCAGAAGGAAGGGAATAAAAAGCTTCCAAAATTGCTTCCATAAGTAATGAAACTTATGTAGAAACGAACTTGGACAATTGAAATTGGTTTGTAATTGGGAAAAAGAAAGGGAAGTACCATCAAAGATATCCTGAAGCCAGATGATACCTTTAGATCTTCATTAACTCCAAAATAAAGATCTATTATTAATGGTACGAAGACGATTATGCCAAAGAGGAGAACGCAAGAAGGTATTCCTAGAAATTCTCTTTGGTTGACAGTAAGGCACTACTTAGGGTGACGCCCACGAGGAACATGGCGGCGGGCTGAGAGCCGGTCGCGGCAGCACCGTGGTGTCTGGATGGCCGAAATGAGTGCAGCACGATAGCGAGAGGTCGTTAGTCTCCCCACGTCACGGTGAGCAATTAATGCGTTTTCTCTCCACGCAACCACCGACGGCAACTCTAAGCCGCCTCCTCTGCTTCTTTTTTTCCGAGGAACCACGGCCGCCCAGGAAGTACTGCGGCAGGCGGCGTTAGGACCCGCCGGGCTTCCAGGACCGGGACCGGGTCGGATCAGCGCGGCTTGCCATGTGAGGAGACGCTTATACCGGACATGCACAGACGGAGACGGAGGTGGATTACCAAGACGTATGCTGGGTCTATAGGTTTGCAGCTCATTTCTTAAAGCGTTTAAAACGCTTAAAACGCTTAAACGCCTCTAATCAACATTTTGGCAAAAGTGGAAAGCAGTAATCAGCGGTAAGGAGATACTCAGGGTGGGGCTTTGATAAAAGTTGACAGTAGCAGCCTCTGCGCATTTTTACCATACTATTGCATGGAGAAGAAGAAGTGATTGAAAGAAAGAGGCCACCTTCTTGTTTTTTTTTTTTTTTGGTTGGTCAGATCAGATCACGGACTAGTGCACACTTACACTTAGTGTACACATATAATAACATTTATGCTGGAAGAACGCCGACGATGCCTATGGAGCAGATTTCGCTCTGCTCTGTTTAAAATTAAACTCGGAAGCCTAGTAATACAATCACTTGAACAATATCCTATTAAAATAGACATCGAGAGAAAAAAACGTTACTCTCGTGCAGCAAAGTGTGGGGAGAGGGGAAGTAGAGTTGTAGAGACTCGAGGGGTTATTACTGGGAGGGGGGGTTGCATGGATCAAACGCAGCTGGGTCTTCCAGAATATTTTAAGACCACTGAAGTCACTGAAGCTACTGAAGTTATAGCACAAGAGCCTGGCCTGTTGAAAGTTCCTGAGTTAGGCGGGATAGAATCAACAGAAGCAGTAACATTTAATACTGTAGAGCGAGCCAAGGTTGAAATAGGCTCAATCTCAGTAAAACAGGGGCACACCCTCCCGGTAAGAAGAAATAGGTATCAGCTTAGATCCAGGGTAGGGCTAAAAGAGAAAGGGGCTTTACAAATTGAAGACAGAGAGAGACCTATGCCATTAACCCCCTGCAAAAGTAAAAAGAAAAAGACTATCCCAGTCATAAAGCTCAAAGGTGTATCCCATGAGTGCCAAGTGGTAAAAAGTACTCCATCCTTAAAATCTTTTTTCAAGGTCCTGGATCAGGCTAAGCGTTCCGCAGTGCAGTTGGAGGGCAATATCGGCTCTACTCCTTTAACAAACAGATACGGGGTCTTAGAAAACTTAGACAATATGGAAAATGCGGATGAGGCCGAAAACCTAACAGAAACCTCGGCTAATTCAATTAAAGCCCCCTCAACAGATATAATGCGAGGAAACCAAGACACCAGACCCAAGAGTCAGGCTGCAGCAGTTAAACTTACACAAAATAGCTCTAAGGAGGCAGTAGAGGAGACTGGGAGACTGCATGCAAGTAAAGACAACCAATCAGACTTAAGCGAGCAAGAAAGTGACCGACTAGGGGACCTTTTTCGATCCTTGAGAGGTGACATGATGGCGAAATTCGAGATATCGGAAGCCAATCAAAAAACAATACAGGACAGATTCGATGTGCTAGAATCTAAGTTAGAGGAGGTCACTTTGCGTACAGGGAGACTTGAAATAGAAACGGCTGCTTTGGACAAAACAGTACACGAAAATAAAAAAGACATAGAACATCTTAAAGCCCAGAATAGATCATTGGTTATGGACATTGAACGGATGGAGACCCATGCCAGGAGGAATAACCTAAGGATTTTGAAAATACCTGAAGGGGAAGAATTGGAGGACTTAAAGGGATTTGTCTGTAAACTCTTGAGGGACGGTGTTTTAAATGATCGCCCGGATATTAATTTGGAGGAAGAAATCCAGAGGGCACATAGAGACCCCTACAAGAGGCGTACTGACAGGAAAACTCCTAGGAGAATACTTATAAACTTTCAGACATACAGCGTAAAAGAGCTCATCCTAGGGCGATCCCTTACGAAAACAGATCTACGTTATAAGTCCAGTCCTTACCTTATCAGGTCGGACATTGGTGCAAAAACCGCGCAAAGACAATGGGAGCTGGGCACCAGAATGCCGGACTTAAGGTCATTGGGAGCACATGTCCAGATGAGATTTCCAGCTATGCTTAGGATTATGTGGAAAAACAAGACATACAGTTTCACACAGCCAGAAGAGGTTGACAATCTTTTGGACCGAATAAGAAGAGAGCAGGAAGAATAGGACCCGATAGATAAACTGAGTACTTTAAGGAAGGAAATGAAAGAAGAAGAAGGAAAGAAAAAAAAAAAAAAGAAAAAAAAAAAAAAAAATAATATAAATATAAAGAAAAAGGGAATGGTGGGGAGAGAATCTGAAAAAAAGAATACACAAATAAATAAATAAAAAAAATAAAAAAAAACACAATGGATTGTTAAGTTGGCTGTATGATAAACAGGGGACACGAAGATTTATTTATAATTTAATTGGTCTCGCTCGAATACAGCAACCTGGGGAAGGGTGTGTGGGGAACTTGAAAAAGCAAAGGATTCTATAAGTAGCCTGTATGATAAGAATGGGGGACATGAAGTTTTATTTGTAATTTAATTTGTCTCGCTAGAATACAGTAAACCGGTCATGGGCACCACCCGGTTGCCCTGAAAGGCGAAGTCATCGCCAGGTATGTTAAGGGGGTTCCTCAGGGGGGAGGTGCTCAATGGGTGGGGGGAGTCAGGGGGGAGAATAAATAAAAAAAAAAAATCCTCATATATAAATAACAGTTTGATGTATAAAGGAATGGATGGGTATGAGCGTACACTGGAATTATGACCAATCCATATAAGCTTAAGGTTCTGTCATGGAATATCAATGGTATAGGGGAAAAAATAAAACAGAATAGGATTTGTGAATTCTTAAGAAATTCGGAGGCCCAAATTATAATGCTACAAGAAACACATTTAGAGGCAGCAGTATGTGATTCTCTTTTTAAAAAGTGTAGGTGGGTTCAGGATATAATCAGTTCCAGGCAATTGGGTGTTACTAGGGGAGTTTCTATTATAATTCGAGCAAATAGCGGGATAAGCTTGAGAAGCTTTGAGACGGATCAATCGGGTAGGTGGTTAGTCGTACAAGTATACATTCAAACTACCCCATATACATTCGCAGTGTACTATGGTCCTAACGAGGACAATCCGGTTCCGCTCTCCAAACTAGAACTAGCTTTATTTACGATAACTGGTCCTCTAATTCTTGGTGAGGATTTTAATCTGGTCTTCGACCAAAAATTAGATAGAACTTCTAAGGCCAAATACCATGCTCCCTTAAAATCGCTTGCTTTCCTGGACACTTTAATGAAAGATTTTACTCTAGTAGATGTCTGGAGAAAAAAGTATAGATCTCAGCCAGGTTTTACTTTTTACAGTAAAAAATATAAGAACTACTCCAGAATAGACCACTTCTTAGTTGACCAACACCTTCTCCAAGACATCAGCTATCTCTCTTTTACGCCCTCAGGATTATCGGACCATGCTGTACTTGAACTGGAAATTAAACTGAATATAACTTTATTAAAAGCTAGGTGGACACTGGAAAGATCATTTCTATTAGATAATCAGATAAAAGTAGTAGTTAAAGATAAAACATCAGAATTCTTTCTAATAAATTCGGGATCTTCCTCTTCCCAGATTGTATGGGAAACTTACAAGGCTTACTTGAGGGGTGTTTTAAGTTCTTCAATGCACCATAAAAGAAAAACTATAAAAATAAAAAGAAAGGAAGACTTAGCAGCAATAATCAGAAAGGATCTCGAATTACAGAATGCAATTCTAACAAACTCCAGAGAAATGCATGTGCTAGAGAAGGAACTTGTTGATTTGCAGCTCCACTTAAAAATTTCTGATGAAAGAATTCTCAAAGAAAAATGGGAGTCCAGCAGATTAAAAAATTTTGAGTACGGAGAGAAGTGTGGAGCTCTCCTTGCCTGGAAAGCTAGAGAAGAGAGAACGAGAAATAACATTAAAGTCCTGGTACATAGACAGTCAGGAGATTTGATAGAAACAGACGTAGAGATAAGAGAAGAAGCCAGGTCTTTTATGAGGAGTCTCTACACGGAAGATAAAGATCCCACGGGGGCGGATTTAGAATCCTGGTTGAGCATAAAACATCTGCCACAAATGTCCGAATCAGAAAAAGCATACTTGGAAAGTGAGATAACAGATGGGGAAATTTTAGGTCAACTGAAGAAAATGAAAAGGGGGAAAGCTGCAGGTTCTGATGGGTTGCCAGTGGAGATCTATTTGGACAATAAAGACCAATTAATAACTCCATTAAGGGAACTCTTCAATCTTTTATTGACCCAAGGCTATTCTATACCTTCATCATGGGGAGAAGCCATCATTACACTTATACCCAAGCCAAATAAAGACTTGAAAAGAATAGAGTCCTATAGACCTATTTCATTACTGAACTCGGATATGAAGATCTACTCAGGTATTTTAGCCACTAGATTATCAAAGGTTATAAAATCCATAATTCACTCTGACCAGAGAGGCTTTATCCCAGGGAGACAGTTAAACGAACTAACGTTTCAAGCAATAGGGGCTGTAGATTATGCTATTGCTAAAAATCTCCCACTGGCGCTGGTAGCCATAGATGCGGCTAAGGCCTTCGATCAGGTCAATTGGAAGTATCTATGGGCCACAATGGCGGCTTTCGGGTTTCCCGAAATTTTTATAAAGGCGGTCAGATCCTTATACCATTGCCCAAAGGCTAAGGTTTTAGTTAATGGAATTTTATCTGAGTGGTTTGACATTTCGCGAGGCACTAGGCAGGGATGTCCTCTGTCCCCCCTTTTGTTTGATGTTTACATGGAGCCCTTTGTCTGTGGGATTAGAGAGGACATCATCATTCAACCATTTCAGCTTGGAAATTTGCTTTTGAAGGTGGCGTTGTATGCTGACGATCTTCTTTTATATACTTCTGATCACTCGACAGCAATTCCAAGGTTATTTTTTCTATCGGAGGAATTTGGGAAACTGTCCGGGTACCAGATTAATAAGGATAAAACAGAGATCATGGGGTGGAACAACAACACACACATAGTTGGAGCAAAACAGAACATGAGGTACCTGGGAATCCACTTAACTCAATCTTTAAAAGATACTACGTCACTTAGTTGGCAAAAGGTGGTTAAAGATATTAATAAAACTTTAACAAGATGGGGGAACCTGCCTTTAAACATTTACGGTCGGGTCAACCTTATTAAAATGACAATTCTTCCTAAATTGACCTTTTTATTTAACTGCATCCCCTTATCATTTTCACTGAAAGACATTAACATTTTACAGGGTAAAATTGGATCCTTTGTATGGGCCTGCAAGTCAACAAGAATTGCATGGAAGAAGCTGAGGAGGGGTTTAAAGACAGGAGGGCTTGCCCTCCCTGACCTCTTGTCATACTGTCATGCATTTCATTTTAAGAATTTTAGGCTTCTGGCAAACAAGCTGGATGCATCATCACAGGGCCGCCTGTTTCAAGCATTGTTAACGGATTTACCTTATGACCATGATTACTTTATTTTTAAATTTGGAGACCAGAAATTTTTTTAAAAAATTCGCCTTAAAATTTTGCAGACTGCATTAAAAAATTGGGGGTTCATGAGGAAGACATTCAACATTCCCTATTACCACACACACTCCCCGATATGGGACTCTCCTGGTACACCTCAATGCCTCCAAGATCAACTGTCACGACCCATGAAAACAGCTGGCTTTAAAAAATGGGGAGATCTCTGGGTAGATTCGGGCCTAATGAGTTGGAACACGTTGGTACAGCTTACAGAAGGACAGTTGACTAGGTTTAAGTACTACCAGTTGTCTGGTTGGTGGTCCAGTCAAAACATGCAAAGGGAGGAAAATACAGATATTCTTGATGTAATCGGCAGAAGGGGGAAATGGGTAAAAGAGTTATCATTTTGGTACAATTTAATGATCAAAGAAGAGGAGAGTAAACTGTACAAGGAGATAATAAAGTTATGGGGAAATGGTATAGCTGAGCCCCCTGAAGAAGTCTGCAAGGCATGGATAGACTCTTTTTCCCTTTCACAGAGGCTAATTAAACCTGCTAATTTAAGGCGCAACCACCTGTTTACGGCTCATAGAGTCTATTGGACTCCGGCTAAACTGCATAAGATAACACGAAACAACTATTATTGTCCCCGTTGTAACTATAATGCCGCTGATGATATCCACATTTTTCTGGAATGTCCAGCTATTCAAAACTACTGGAAAGCGATAATGGATTTTTTGGGAGATGTACTTTCCATAAATATTACATGTTCTCGCAGATTAGTCTTCTTTGGTTTACCGAAAGAATACAATATCAAGAATTTGGATACTCAATTTATCTTTTACACAATAGTTATTGCAAGGAGACAAATCTGCATGGAGTGGAAGTCAGCGGCTCCCCCTAGATTTGCAGTATGTTTGAAGTACTTAATGGAGGTGTGTAAAATGGATCTGGCTGGCCGATACGAGAATTCGCAGAATGTCTGGTCTAAACTGATGGTCTGGATAAATAGGTGAGCAGTCCTGTGATTATGCCAGAGGTTGTGTCGGTCCTGTCCTCCACCAGGCCTGGGGTGCCTAAAACAGGCCTGGAGGAGTAGGATAAGGAAAGCAGCCTACCTCTGGGAACTCCTGTCTGCTATGATACTGTTTTCCATGGCGGACTCGAAAAACAACAGTATAAGAGGCAACAGCGAGACCCATCTAGAGCATATATATTCTGGTGGCATATATGAGGACACAAAAAAAAAAAAAAGACAGTAATACACTAGCAGTGAACAAGTGTGTTTGAATAATGGAGGAGATGTGAGACTAGTTTTGGCTGTAAAAGCCAGAACCACCAGGAAAGAAAAAGGGGAACAAAGACGGCGCTCGATACTTACCCATAAAGGAGTGAAAGAGGAAATGGTCGCGTGCAGCCAGTAAGAAGCTTGTCTAAGACGAAAAACTTTATGGTATAATCTAAAATTTGGAAAATGTACCCCACCTATGGGTTTTGGTTGTCTAAGGGGAGAAAAAGAAATCCTGGATTTTTTATTATTTCACAGAAATTTGGAAAGAAGTGAGTCACGTTTTTTAAATAAATAGAGGAAATGTGGACTGGAATCATTGAAAGAATATATAACCTAACAGGAGTAATCATCATCTTAATAGAGACTAGACGTCCCCGCCAAGAAAGAAAAAGAGAATTCCAGGAGGAGAGAAGTTTGGAGATCCGTTCAAGAACTTCTTTCATATTTGCTGTAATAGAATCCAAGATAGAATTGGTAATAGATATTTTATTTTGGAGCTGTTCCAATGGAATCCAGTTGGGTCAAAATGATGATTAGAACAAAATTTAGCTACGGGGAGAATCACTTTTTTATCTGAGTTGATTTTATAACCCATACTGCCGAGAAATCTGAGAATTCTTGTAATAATGGCTGGATAGAAATTTCTGGATTAGATATAAAGAGTACAATATCATCGGCGTACGCAGGGAGCTTCAAGTGTTGATCTCCATATAAAAAAACAGATATATACGTTTTATAGTATATGCGAGCTAGAAAGGGTTCAAGGGAAAGAATAAGAAGAGGAGGAGATAAAGGGAAACCCTGTCTAACACCCGATGAAGTGAGAAACTATTTGAAACTAGACTGTTGGCTATAGTCGAAGCAGTAGGTGCTGTATAAAGTCAAGAAACTAGAAAAATGAATTTAGGCCCAAACCCATGCCAACAAAGTGATTTTAAATAAAGACCATTCAACTCTATCAAAAGCTTTTTCTGCATCGATGGAAATTGAAGCCAGAGAATTGGATAAGGTAGATCCTTTATTTAAAACATTAAAGAATAACCAGATGTTATCAGAAGTTAATCTGCCTTTGACAAATCCACATTGTTCTGGACCAATTAAATGGGGTAACAATGATTCGAGACACAACGCCAATAATTTAGCAAAGATTTTATAGTCTACATTTATCAAGGATATAGGGCGATCATTTTTGCAAAGTTCGGGATCCTTACTATTCTTCTGAATGATACATATAGAGGCTTCTAAGAAAGTGCCACGCGCCTTGCCAGTAGTACAAAAGTATTGAAAGAGATTGAAGATTTTGGGTAGTAAACAATTTGAAAAATGTAAATATAATTCTACTGAATAATCATCCGGACCTTGGGACTTATTCTTCTTTAATGAGTTAAGGGAATTAGTAGTTTCTTGGAGCGAAACGTCTGAGTCTAATGAATAGAAATCAAGTTCAGTGAAGATGGAATAGTCCTTAAATAAGAGTCAAAAGAGAATTTGATGTGGGCGCTTCTGAAGTGTACAAATTATTATAAAAAGTTGTAAATTCATCTAGGATTTCTTGATCCTTGAAAAGATGTTTCCCATCTGCTGATTGAATAGAATCTATCAGTGTTCTCTCCTTCCTAGATTTGAGTTAGTGAGCTAAAAGTGATCCAAACTTGTTACGACCTTCATAATATCGGGCACTATTGCGGAGAAGAATAGATGAAGCATTGTCCGTAGAGATCTTATTAAACTCTAGTTTATCACAAACAAGCTCCTGCAAGATGGATTTAGATGAGGAAGTGTAAAATTGATGTTCTAGGTGCTTAATATTAGTTAATAGAGCCTTATGCTGAGTGAGATTGAGTTTCTTTTTCTTAGCCACGAAATCAATAATAAATGCTCTGGAAGTGGCTTTAAAGGTATCCCATAGCAAAGCAGGAAATATGATGGATCTTCATTCAAAGAAAATAATTCTTCCATGAAGGAAGTGAAAGAAGATGAACATACTGGATCCTGTAAAAGAATATTGTTAAATCTCCATCTAGAAGATTTGGGTCGGGAGTGGAGCAAATCAAAATCAACTATCACCGGAGCATGGTCTGAAATTAAAATGGGTTCGACCGAAGATGAAATAAGATTTTGAGCTAAAGGTTTAGATAGGAAGATATAATCTAATCGGGATAGGACGCCATGTGGAGCCGAAAAAAAAGAAAACTCAGGGGTCAATTAGGATGGCGGACGGATCGCCACTGCCATGCAGGTGTTGGCGATCCCTCCGCTATCCTTGCCCGTCCGCCACCTATTTTCCCCCCGCCATATTACAATGGCGGGGGAGACCGTGGCGGACCTTGCGACCGCGGCGGAAAAGCTCTAATATGATGGCGGTGTCTATCAGACACCGCCAGCCATATTAGGATGTGCTGGGGGCTATGCCTTTCCGTGGCGGGTGCACAAGGGGGGTACCTATGGTACCCCCCTGCATTTCAACATACAACAGGGCAGGCACCGCGAGGTGCCTGTCATGTTGTGCTTTGAAACGCACAACATGCATTTTTAACACTGCGGCGGGCGGTTCTTTCAGCACCGCCCGCCCAATGTTAAAAATGCGGAATGCACCCGCCACTGTGGCGGGTGCATCCTAATTCCACGGAAGGGACCTCCGCCCCTGTGGCGGACAGTCCCATCCTCCGACAGGATGGCATCCTAATTGACCCCTCAGTTTGGTCGGGGTGACAAAGTCTCCAAGCATCTACAAGATGAGTCTGTGTAATTGTGCTATGAAACTGTTTATGGGATTTATATGGAATGAAGCGTACTTGTGATTTGCGATGTATAAAAGGGTCCATAACCTGGTTACAGTCACCTCCAAGGATAAAAAATTAATCTTTGTCTTGCATACATTTATTAGTAATAGCAGGCCAGAAAGTGTAATCTGGTTGGGTCGGACTATAGACATTAAAAACAGTTAAAGAAATATTATTAATAAGTAATTTAACTGAAATCCATCTGCCTTTAGCATCTACTTCTTGTGAAATAACAGAACATTTCAATTTTTTATGAACTAAGATAATAACACAATTTTTCTTTATAGTTGAAGGAGAAATGAGAACAGAACCGACCCAATTAAGTTTACGTTTAAGAGCCTCAGCTTCTGAAAAATGAGATTCTTGTAGTAAAACTAAATCAGGATTGTAAGAGACTAAGGGCCAGATGTAGGAAGGCCATTACCGGTCAGTAACGGCCGAAGTCGGCCGTTACCGACAGGTAATATACTTTGCTATGTAGGAGGCACATTTACCGATTCGGTACATAACGAATCGGTATTTACCGAATCGGTAAATGGAATGTAGGAAGCACTTCAAAGGGTGCTTCTGGGCTTTAAGGATTCGTTATTTACTACCAACTATTAGTTTGTGGTAAATAACGAATTCCTATGTAAATGCAAATCTGTGGATTTACACCTGTGCCATGTGACAGACATACATGCCCTTAGGGCATGTATGTGTGCCACATGTGCACACAAACACTAATCAGGGGTGCAACAGGGTGTCAAAGTGACACCCTGCCAATCTTGACTTTTTCCCAATTTTACCGAATCGGTAATTACCGATTTGGTAAATACCGAATCTTAACGATTCAGTATTTTTTACTGGTTTTTTACCCACATAGCATTTACCGATTCGAAAATACCGAATCGGTAAAATTCGGTATTTTCGAATCGGTAAAGTTAAATTACCCACATCTAGCCCTAAATGTTAAAAAATTCTCAGCCTCTTTATAGGATTAATAAAACCTTTCACATTCCATGTAACAATTTTGAATGTAAAACGATAATCATACACTTAAAACAATGGAACTAATAGCAGTGGAGGAGTATAGAGAGTGTAATCTGCAAAGCCAGAGTATAGAAAAAGGATATCTTCAGAGGAAAGAGGGAAAGGAGAAAAGAAGTAGGAGTAAGAAGAGACAGTACATGTCAATTGATGACTGTAATACGTACCTTCACGGGGAAAGACAAGGAAAAGATGAGAAGCGTGAACGGACAACAGGGATGGCACACATCTAACGCAGGGCAACGAACCATACCAGGACATTAATGAAGACAGATAATGGGACAGGAACATGAGGTAGTTACAAAATTGTGATCCAAAAAATCTAAAAACCTGAAAAACAATCAGAATGTTATGCAAACAAAAGAAATAGAAAGGCTATGTAACCTGTTACAATAAAAGCAGATTCAATATAAACATTACAGAGGAATCATTAAAGTCAAGTATGAGGAGGAGAACCAGCAATCTCCATCGAGGAAGGAGAATGAGTGAATGTATTTTCTGAGCCCTGCAGGGTCCTTGAATGTAGAAGTTTTATTCAAAAAGGTGACTTTAAATAGGCACGGATGGAATAAGCCCTATAAAGCCCCCAAGGAACGAAGAGCGGGACGGAGATCCAAAAATTCCTTTTGACGTTTGGCGGTAGCTGAAGAGACGTCTTGTGCCCTGCCAATTTAGTTGCTTCTTGGATTTAGCTGCATTCAGAACTTGTAGTAGATCTGTGAATTGCAGAAACAAGAAGATTACACCACAAGGTTTAGATGGAGCAAATGAGGAACACAAGCGTGGACCGAGCCTGTGTGCTCTTTGAATATTTAATTTGGTTAAAGTAGAAAGACCCAAGAGTTGTGGGAGAAATGCAGTAAAGAACGTAACTGGATCCTCCCCCTCAAGGCCTTCAGGAAGACCATACAAGCGAAGGTTGTTGCGACTATTTCTATTTTCAAGACCTTCAGACTATTTCTTTAGTTGTAGAACCTCTTTTTCCAACAAAGAAATTCTGGAGGATGAGTCCTGCACATCGCTAATTTGTTGTTCCACCACCAATAGGCGGGAGTCCACGGATGACCATTTGTCATTTAAAATCTGCCGATAAGTTTGTTTCTTCAACAAATGGTCTTAAAGCGCGAATTTCCTCCAGAACCATTTCCAGAGAAACCGGAGATACAGATTTTGGAGGAGAAGGAGAATCATGTTTGATTCTCTTATGTTGGTCTAAGGCAGTTGTGGTTTGGATGCCATGGTCAACACAGCCGTGGGGTGAGAGTACGCCGTTTGTGGTAATTCCATAGAAGGCTGCGAGGAATTATAGGAGGTTGCAGTGAGCAGGACAAGACAACAATTCACTGGATTTAAGATTTTTGGAGAAGTGTAATAACGTTTTGCTCCTACCCATGAGATGAATATCCAGGAATCAAGAAAACAGGCTTTTCCAATAGCACAGCAATGATTAAATAAAAATACTCCACAGAAGAACAATATTTGTAGTGCGTATCTGGGCCTCCAAGCATAGAAATGAGCATTAGGCAAAGATAGAGCGATGTAATAAGCAGAAAAGGGCAGAAATTGGCATTTTCAGGGGCATTGTAGTAAAAATGTGAGGAGAACAATAAAGGACAAAATACAAGATGGCGGCCGCTAAGAAGCAATAAAATAAGTCTTATTTCTGAAGCATGGCAAATAAAATAAGTAGGGTCCTGTGGAGAAGATGATCCGGTTCAAGAGAATGCCCTCATTATGTTAAAACGACAAAATTACCGATGTATTTACAGCCGCGATGTCCGGTGCGGCGCGGAGCTCTGAGCTCAGGCAGTCATCTTGGGTTGCGGTGCGCGTGACTCCATTTTTACCACTCTTGATGTTGTTTGGAAGCTTGGCAATGCTTTCTTTGTGGAGCCTCAGGTGCGTGGGGCTGTAGCGGACAAAGGATGCCACACTTCATTAGCTTAACGTACTTCATGAGTTTCTGGAAGGAGTGGACAAGCCTAATGATCTACCCTATTCAAGATGGCAGATCCTCTCCGAGATTCTCAATTCACAATGGAAGAAGGGTTTTTTCCTGTGATATCAGTTCCTGTTTGAATCAAATTTAAAGAGGAATCTTTAGTTGCTTAATTCATTGCAACACATTTACTTCATTTTTCTCATCACCCCTCAGCTACTGTTTTTGTCCCTGATTTTGGATAATTTGCAACTGGAGATTTTGTTGCATTTTTTCTCGATTCCACTTGTTTGGCTCTTCTTCCTCTTTGAAGTTATGAGTAGCTAAGTTAATTTACAGTTTTCTCTAATTCCAATCCACCAGAAAGTAGTTTCGAGTGTGGAGAAACACAGTGGGAGCAATTACGATCCCAACACCCCAGTAAATTCTAGCTTTATGGAAGAAAAGAAAAAAATATTTACCAGATGTGGCTGCCTACAAAACAGTTGGTCACATTGTCATTCCTTTTACGCTATTCTCTTGTAACTGAGAAACCTGTGGCTTCTTCCAGTGTCAAATTTGCCTTCCAATCAGTGATATTACAAGATGACGCAGGAGAGGGTCATCTAAAAGAAATCACCTAAAAAGAAAAAAAACTGCTATAAAAAAAGCATCTAAGAGCCAAATCCACATCTGTAGTTACCAGAAAGGTAAGGCCAAGCTGGGATTGGACCAGACTGCCACCAACCGAGAACCTTCAATGGGCAGAAAAGGGGCAAAAGTCAAGGTAATATATACTCGGAAGCAGTTGCAATACACCTTGAATGAAAGTACTGAAACATTTATACCCAAAAAATGACAGAAAAGAAAAAAGCACAACCCGGAAATAATTCAGCCATCATTGTTAAGGGAACGTTTCACCAGAATCAGTGGATAGTGTGCCATCTTTGGATAGCTAAATGTAATTTTTTGCCTACATACTGATACTTTAAAACAAGGTGCAATCTTGTAATCCTTTAGTGAAAACCTTCCCAAGTCTTAAGTATCAAGAAAGATCTCCTTCTGTAAGTCATGTAATGGATAATTGCAGAATGATGGCGTACATGCCATAAAATGGAAATCAGAGCTCAGCTGAGTGTTGCAGGAAGAAGTTGGCAGCCCCACTGTGGAACACAGATTAGATCCTGCCAGGTAAGAAGTTGACGCAGGAGAACCACACAGTTTCCTCGGTATCTTTTAACAGTCATTCTTTACTGTGCTGAAACTATGTAATTATGGCATCTTGTACTCATCTGAGAGTCAAAGGCCAACGTCGATAAGGCCCTGGGAGAATCTAGGATTTGTACGTAACAAGGTGTGTAGGCTCTGAGATTGTGGAACCCAAACAATATGATAATGGTAAGACACTTTAAACACCCAATCTCACTGTGGCTGTTGCAGCAGATACCACAAAGGCTGAACATGCTTCATATATAGGAGCTTAGGACTTCAAAAGAAGCTCAACACAATATCAGTGTATTAGCCCAATACTGTATATCTAGCTGTGAAAACATTCCTCATTCAAGGCCAAAGCTCTGCGGTAAAAATCTTCACAGGCCAGATCAAAGGTTTACTTAAGTAAACACTGAGGGAGAAAGTCATACTCTCTCTGCAAAATGAAAGAAGAGATTTGGCAATGAACAAATCAACAACACAGAGCTTTAAGCATTGCCAGGTATCTGCTAGGAGAATAAACTTACGCTCAGACAAATCAAGCAGAGAGAAAGGGGTAATGCATGACTGAAAATACATCCATCATTCGTAGATTTACAATGAGGAATGCCTTCCACAGATTTGTTAACTTCAAACGAAAATGCAAAGTGCCAAAAAATGGCTGCCGGGTATCCACAAGTCAGTAAAAAGGCATGCACAGTATATAAAATCGTCAGAGATATTTACTTCTGCTTTTCCTGCAATTTCACTGACCTCACAGGTAAAGAGTAAATGCAGGTAGTCAGAGATGGCTTTGATCTTAATCACACCAGCTTCAGTCTAATAATCACTATGATTACCCACTTAATGTTAAGATTGCCCATTGTTTTTAACACATATAGTGGCTCTTCACCATATTTATGCATCAATGAAACGTTGCTTAATGTTAAGACTTAGTCCTGTTATACATTCTACCACCCCCTTGCCCCTCCTATTGCAGGCACCAAGTAAACACCCACAAGGCCTCTGAGTACAGGGGATGAGATGGCATCTAGAGACAGCAGCAGTTGGGAAACGCATAATGGAGACTGTGGCCATTCAGGGGGTCGTGTGCATCCAGTAAGGAGCTTCAAGATATGCCCCCAACTTGAAGCAGATGGCTGGCAAGTTCTATTTTTAAAGTTGGTTAACTCTAGTGGGGCTTTACACTCTCTAGTGGAACCTGATAATACTGTGTTCACCGTCACCAGACCTGGGAGAATTGCTTCAGGAAAGTGACTTTGCGCAGCATCATTCTCTGCACCCTGCCTATTCAGCCGTACAGGCAGGTGAGGTGTTCTTGGACAAGCACAAGTGTGCCTCACTACTCTCCTTCGACAGTCTTGCATATATTTCCGACCTGCTTAGACGAGTGAAAAAAAGACACAGTAAAACACCTGCAGGCACATGCATCAATATTGCTTTTTGCGATTCCTTAATTGCAAAAAATAAGGAATCGCAATTAAGGAATCGCAAAATGCAATGCATCAAGAAATCGCTGAAAAAATTGCCATTTCTTAATATTCCTTAATTAAGGAATACCTCCCATTCTGAATTTGCGATTAGCAATTAGTGAATCGCAAATTTAGAATTCGATTTCAAGGGTGCAGGGGTGTCCAAAGGATGCCCTGTTGCACCCCTGAAAACAATCTGTGCACATATGTTGTGCACACACATGCCCTAAGGGCATGTGTGTGCACAACATGAAACTTTGAAAAATGCACAAAAGTGCATATTTCAAAGTTTTCGCAAATTACCATGAGGTTCAACCTCATGGTAATTTGCTCCCCCTAATTACGAAATCGCAATTTGTTAAAGTTTCATGCATTGCATTTAAGGAATCCAAAATGCGATTCCTTAAATGCAATCACAATTTGAGAATTCGCAAATATTTGCGAATTCTTAAATTGCGAAGGCCTTCACCCATCATGCATTCCAAAAGCAGATTTTGTGATCGCAAACGGTCAATTTTTTCCGATTTGCACCGTTTGCGATCGCAAAATCCTTTGATGCATGTGCCTGCTGGTAAATAGGGTTGCAAGCAGTTTCTCCCATTCCATGCATGGGGAAAAATGCATAATTGTCAGACTTTGCAGCAATAATACTGGCTGGAATTTTTAATTTTGTCCAATCGGTATGTCTGCTTCACCGTCTGGTCAACTCGTAATATGAACCTAAGGCTGCACCTTCTTGACCATATCTGTTCCTGCATTCTTTCCTTGACTGTTTAGGTATTTAGACTTTGCACCAATCTTGTTCCGGTTCCTGCCTTTTGTTCCTTTTCTACAAGGAGAGCTATCTTAGTTTTTGTTCCTCCCTTCTTTGGACTCTTCTCCTGCCCCCAATCTTTTGACCCCAGTGACGTATAAAACTCCTAGCACTTGTTCCAACTCAGTCATTCTCCAGAGCGATTTACCACCATTCTCTGAAGTTGGTGTTGTGTTACAGCTTATCAGAAGCAATTTAATCCGAAACAGTTAGTTCATTTGAAGCGTCTGGTACTTGTAGAGTAAATTACCAAGAACATTTTACTGTAAGTACATTTCACTCTTTACTCCGCTTGTCTTGTTTCAGCACCTTTGATATGCCTGCTATGTGTTTCCCTGTCTTTGGGGGTGAGGGGTTCAAATGGGCGTCCCCTGCTGTCTGGCAATCAGTGGGGACGTATATATTCAGAACCACTCATGAGGAGGTATCTGTCTTCAGCTGCCAGAATCAGGCACTTAGCATCCAATTCTGCACACATGAAGGTGAAAACCCGAATATGAAAGAGGCTGTCTCTATTTAGCACTCCTGTTTTCAAGATTTTTACAAAGGTGTGTGATTGTGTGTACACACCAAAAGACAGACCAACTCTAACACATAGTTTAAATATTGTGTCAAGTTGGTTGATCATACGTAGGCAGTCCGGAATTCGGTTAAAACCGATTCTGAACGATAATACACTACAGGATGAAAATCAGCTGACCTGGTTTAAACCGAGTGTCACTGATTTTCAGAGTTGTTGCGCCTTTTGGCCACTTGATGGAGCCAAAGCATTTGAAAGCATTGGCCTGCCTTTGGTGGCCTGGCGCGGAGTTGTCAGGAGAGCCGAGGTGTGAATGGCCCGAGGGCCAGAGCAACACCAGGCCCCCTGCCTGGCTCACATGGGGGGGGGGGGGGAGAGGATCTGTTGTTGTATGCCGTCTGTCTTAATGCGGCCGCACCCAAAGAGTACTTCACATATCTTTAACAAGACCATTTACTTAACAAGGCTACCTTTGAAAATCGCTTGGGGAAGCACAGGCTAATTGTTGTAGGCGCTGCGTAGTGATTAGATGGCCAGTCATAGGTTTAGGGTAGCGGAATTGTAATCCTGGCTCCTCGAAAATGTGTGATCCTGGCCTTTGCCTCGTACTTATGCACTGAAACAATAGACGCCTAGGAGCACACATGCACTCGACATCATAACGCAGAGAAGGGCTGTGCAAGTGATGTCCAAAAAAAATAATTAATATGGCGTACCTGTCTGCAGAGATGTGGGCTCTCCTTGCTGTCCCAGCAGAGAGGCCTCCTCCTGCCCCATATCGTCCGCCATTGCCCTGCCCATCAGTGTAATCAGTGAGGGGCGGCTTCGGGGAGCTTTGGACCCTCAGTGCAGAAATGCAGCACTGGGCATCTCTCAGTGCTCCCAGCACTGCCTTCTCTACGTGCATCTCAGCTCCCCCCACCCCCCCCCCTCTCCTCCTCCCCTCCTCCCACCAGGGACTGCGCTCAAAACACGGCGAGCAGCTGCGCTGGTCTAGGGGTGTCTAATTGTTGATGGATTCACACCAGGAGCGCACGCAGGTGAGAGATGTCAGAGAGCGCACAGAGGCCGGGTCTGGGAGTCAAAGATTCATTCAGCACCACGAGGGTAATGGTGAAATGTGCATTAATGTGCTCTCCTTCCTCCCCACCCCGAAATCAAACTTCTAAAATATGTACGAATTTGAGTGTTAATTAAAATAACATTTTAATGAGTTTTAAGACTGCCAACTCGTCCTTAGATAACTGGTCTCATTAAAAAAGTTCAACGCTTTTTCAATGGCTTTTTTCATACAATTTGGGACGACCAGTTACACCATTGTATTTCAGGAAGTGCTCTTGCCGCTCATTTGGAATGCGGTTTGGTTGACAAGGTTTTGAGCAAGGGCTATTCCTTTCCTAGCAGTTAATAAAAGTCTAAGACAAAACCGTTTTATGGCGCCCCCAGCACTGGGTTGCACCAAATAAACACAATGGGGGGCAGGCAGTCCTTAACAAGGGGCTTATGTCCACTGACTGTTCCAAGAGCTGTGGCGAGACAAGAGGGTCACAAATCGGCGCTTAGCAAGAGGGCAAGGCCGAGTGCGCCCCAACCACGCCACTCTGTCTGACCCACCTCCCCAGTCTTAGTGAGCGTAACAGGAAAATGGCATTCAGTTGAGAGTTGTGGGCACGTAATTAAATCGGAGAACAAAACGACCTTGAGTGTGTAATGTGTCTCCAGATTTTGATTTCCGACAGAGTGATTAGATTGGCCCCTTTCCCGGCCCGAAAATAGCACCTGGGTGTTTATTACGAATGTATTTATGTTTAACAGGGCTTACAACCCTCTCCCCACTTGTGCCAATAAACAGCAGCGTGTCTGCCTTTTGTCCCAGCCACCCGCTATGCATGCACACATGCCATGTGTATGTTCATACTTGTGCCACCTGCTTTCGGCGTTCAGGCGGTAAATGTAGACAGGACACATCTCCTAGGCGTCACATTCAAGACTTTTAAGTTAAAAACGCATTTGAAGTTCGTTATCTCCGTCTTCATTTTTGCAACATATATATATATATATATATATATATATATATATATATATATATATATATATATATATATAAATGTATATATATAAATAAAACACATGCTCAGGGCTCGCACTGCAACCAACATGTTTCTCCACAGAGATGCTGCACACAACCTTTTCGCTAGCTCATCCATTATGTAGCTGAAAATCTGCCTTCCTCGAAACTTAGGACCTTTAAGTCCCCAGACTTCATATTTATGCTCTGGCTTCCCACTCTGAACATTAGAACCATCCACCTGGATCCAGTGTTGAAGACTAATTGTACTCTGGCCACCAGCAAACATCAGCTCGGTTGTCTAGAGAAGAACATTTGCTCTTTTTTTATTGGAGTGTCAACTATTAACTTTTATATTACTGAATTTCGTGATCTTCCACTTACCTTTTTTAATATTTTTTAAATCCAACAAAATTCATTAAAAAATGTTTTCCTTATACTGGGTGCAAATCCAGTATAACTACTTTGTACGAAAATCAAATTGCAACTTTCAGTCCTAACTTATGAAAAGTCAAGACACTTCTGTTATTTATTTTATTGCAATGGTTTTAAGTAATCATGCAAATAAAATTCTTATCTCATCTTACATACTCAGGGGGGACAATGCAGTGACAAACGTATATACAGAAAATGTGTGTGTGTCTATATATAGGGAAAGGAGTTGGCCTAACGGCTAGAGCTGTTGACTTCGAATCTTGGAAACCGGGTTCGAGTCTCGGCAATGACGCTGAACATCCTGTGATTCTGGGCAAATCACTAATCTCCCTGTGCCTAAAAAAATGTATGTGTCCTCATGTAATGCAACTGGTGCTATGTAAAGCGCTCTGATACCCGATTATGGGTCAAGTTTGCGCTATATAAAACTCCGTTAAAAAAAATATTTAAAAAAACACCCACACCCTGTCCCATCACAAGACAAAGGCCGGCTGTAAAGTGCCCCATTACAAACAAAGCCTTTTTGATATTTTATTTGCAGGTGGCGCCAGGGTCTGGGGTGGTGAAGCAAAGCGGAAACCCCAACACAAGCCACTCACACCTTGACCCGTCTGCGGGATCCTTATCTCAGGCCTCAACTGCTTCTGAGCTCAGGAAACGGAGGCTGATGGAGGGGACAGCAGGCTGAGAATGTCTCTTTAAAAATAAAAATATAAAAATGGACAAAGAACCTGCACGAAATTAACCGGCGCATCCTCAGATTGCAGACCGATAGCTTGTTGGCCCGGATATGCAGGGGAACTGTTGACCGTAGAAATGACAGCGGCATTCATACCAACCAACACTAGCACCAATCTACCACCCCACCACCCCACCTACTCTCATACCCGCAGCATTCCCGCACTCCAAGACAGACCACCACATCCACCTCTTCACAAGCACCTTTCTGGCAGTCATTTATTTATACGTGTCTGTGGGAGGAATGTGCTGCAGCACAGTAGGCATCAGACCAATGCTTTTACCCTTAGAATTGGTAGTTAAGCACCTTCTGTAGGGCCTCAGTTGAGGGATTCCTTGACTAGGTGTAGCATAGATGGTTGCACTAAATGTGTTCGAGAAACAAGCAATAATAAAAGCAAAGAATTCCATAAACACCAGTAAAACACCGTTTCAGTTGTTTTTTACGGCGCAAAAACGACTAACCACTGAAAAGCACTGCTTTTTTGAGGTATTGAAATCACTGGAAAACACTGAAAAAACACCACCAGAATTTACCAAAAATAGAAACTGAAAACAGGAAAGCCTAATCATACGACATAGTGGAAATGGATAAAGTATCTTTGAAACCTCCTACATTTAACGATTGCTTTCTTATTTGCCATATCTGCCATACACGGCATAACTGAAATTGAGTCATTGTGAAACAACCATGTTTACAAGTAATTACAATTATACCATGGCTCCAATTTACAAGGTTAGAATCCTGACTTTGCTTTACAATGTGGGCTACATGTTTATGTGCACGGGCAATAGGGACAGTTGTTCCACTGTCACACTGCTTTTGTTTTCTCCAATCTCACTTGTCCGTACTATCAGGCTAATTTCTTTGGTTAAGTCGTGATCTCCCTTAGATCCTTGCCCTCCCAAAATCTTACATCTGGTCCCTGAAATAGCAGCGTCCGCTCTTTGGCCTACATGGTCAGCGACTAGCTGCCGCCTCCCCCCCAATCCGGCACCCAATACCCAGGAACGTGGACACGAGACGTCTTTACTTTTTGGAAGGCGGGCGCTAGTCGCCCGGCCGTATTTATTAAAGTATGAAATTAAAAAAAAGGTTTTTAATTGCATAATCAACAATTTATACAAAAATTCAGCAGGACATTTAGGTACATAATTCTTAGCAACAAGTTTGAGAGCCTGACTTTAACAAAACTCTAATACATGTTGTTTCCTAACTTATACTAAACATCCTCATCTAGAATTTTTGTACATTTCTGGCCATATGGCAGGGTCACTACCGGTGTCAGGTCCTACAAGCTGCGCCTCCCCTCTGGATGTGCGCATGCGCAGTGTTACCCCGGGAATTGCCCGGTCTACGCCCTGAACTCCATTTACCCACTAAAGGAGGGCCCTTACTCTGCGCCGGTGGCGTCGTGAGTCCACGCGCGCGGGGTGGCTACCAGCCTAAGGAAAGCGTGAACTACTCCTACCCGCGCTCCTTTGCTTTGCAGCATCCATTACCTTGCCCCTGGAGTTGTGGGAGTGGCCCGCAGGCCCCTCCCCCTGGGCGGGAACCTCCATAGGATGATGCCCGCCCCCTCAGACCTCAAATATGTGCTCACCGATAATGACCTTTCGCATGCCCCATACCTAATAAATACGACGACCTATGGGAAAAAATTCTAAAGGACAGCTACACTGGCTAATAAAACAGTATCACGTATAGCTACAAAGGGAAAAAAGGCCTAAAGACACATAGCATTAAATACAGTTCACTTCAAACAGTATCAACGTATAGCTACAAAGGGAAAAAAGGCCTAAAGACACATAGCATTAAATACAGTTCACTTTAAACAGTATCAACGTATAGCTACAAAGGGAAAAAAGGCCTAAAGACACATAGCATTAAATACAGTTCACTTCACACCTGACTTGCTAAAAGGGGGAAAAAATTCCCAGACAAAAGCATCAACAAAATACACCAACAGTTCATCTCTATTACCCTGTGAGACCCGTGGACCGTACATCCAGAACTTACCATTCAACCAGACATAAGAACTGCTACCAAACTTATTGTTCCAAGGGATGGTGGGTGGGAAAACAAAGAAGCCCCGAGCGCGGGGCACACCGTTTCGGCGAGGGAGCGTCCAGGGACAAGGGGGTCTCCTGGGCGCTCCCTATCTCTTTATTCCCGAGGGGCCAGGTGGCCCCTCCTCTAGCCCGCCCCCCCTGACCCGGACCCACTTCCCAGGATCCGGGTCAAGGAGGCCGCCAGCCAATCGGCGGTGGGCCGCGCCCCCCAGGGCACGCCCCCACCGCCGAATGGCGACAAAGGAGACAGTGGGGGCGACGGTCGCCGCGCCGCCATGCGTGCGGGGGGGCCGAGGGCCCCCCCTTTTCATTTTTAACCTTATGATTTCATCGGCTTTCCCCATTGATTGGAAAAGAGCCTCTATACTGCCACTCCTAAAAAAGCCAAACTAGACCCTGAGGACCCCTCCAGGTATGGACCGATCTCCAGGTTACCATTTCCGGCCAAAATTATTGAAACATATTTAAATGAGGAATTATCTGCTTTCCATGCAGAAGGTGACATTCAAGACTACTTGCAATTTGGCTTCCGGGCTCATCACAGTACTGAGCTGGTCTTAATTACAGCCACGGAGGAACTGAGACAAACGCTGGAAAGAGGTGGAAGTGCTGCTCTTATCCTTTTGGATCTCTCTGCGGCATTGGACACGGTCACCCTTGATGTGTTGGTTTAACATCTTGTGTCACTGGGAACCAGGGATAAAAGCACTTCTGTAACTCAGATATTTTCTGTCTAACAGGACACAATCTGTAGCACCTGACCCTTTTGTCTCCCCTGATTTTACACTCCCTTGTGGATTGCCTCAGGGCTCTTCGCTGAGCACCACTCTTTTTAACTTATATGTTACTCCACTGGACAAACTGATTAGAACCTTTGGGTTCTTCCTGATGTCCTATGCAGACAACACACAAATGATTGTGTCTGTCAAAAGTCCATCCTCAGATGCTGCATCCCGGTTCAAAAATAGTATGAGTCACATAGGTAAATGGATGCAGACAAACTACCTTAAATTGAACACTTAAAAAACGAAAGTCATGCTTTTTGGTAATACATCTATTGGCTGGTCTGACAGCTGGTGGCCTAGTCACATGGGCTCCCCCCCCCCCCAACACCGACTGACAAGGTTAAGAACCTTGGAGTACTGTTTGACTCCAAGCTCCCCTTTGAATCCTAGATCAATAACACCACATCAACCTGCTTTTTTATCATCAAAATACTTTTAAAAGTACTTCCTTTCATCCCTTTTCAGCTGAGGAAAACAGTGGCCACAGCCATGATTGGTTCAAGAATGGACTACTACAACGCCCTTCTCACCAGTGCATGCAAGCACAGTCTCCATAAACTGCAAACTACCCAGCATGCTGCTGCAAGAGCCCTGCTTGGGCTCACTCAGTTTGACTCAGCTTCCAAGGCCCTGGCAGAACTGCACTGGCTGCCCATCATTAATCGCATTCAGTTCAAGGCCCTATGTATTGTATTCAATATCATCCATGGTAAGGGCCGGTTGCAATTATCTCAACTTTTCGAGCCCTACATCCCAGGCAGAACACTTAGATCATCTTACAGTAGTAACTTATCCATCCCCAACATTTCTAAAGTAAAATGGGGAGGTAAACGTTTCACCTTTACCACTGTCAAACTCTGTAACTCTCTGCCCACTGCTCTTAAAAATGAACACAACTTGGGGCGCAGCTAGCCGCTGAGAGTGATGGCCGCGTTTTGAGCGAGCTCCTCTCAAACAGCCCAAATAATCCTCACATAATCCTTTCATTACACGGACACTGGGAGATAAGGAGATGATAGCAAGCTGAGGACGAGCTCATACACCTGACCATACCGACTGCAGCCCCAGGCGATGGTTTGAAAGGCGGAACGACACAGCGGAGTCCTGCCTGCAGAAAGCAAAACTAGAGCAGCGGGCTGAAGTTGCGAGCTGTGGCCGCGACGTACAGCACGCAAGGCGACAGAGGTGTCTGGTGGAGTCCGCTCCGGTCAGGAGCTTGAAATCTATTGCGGCGTAGCGGCGGCAGTATATACCACAGTAGGTGAGTCCCGATGACCTGCCGACAACTTGTAGACACAGCGGGGGCCGAGTGCGATGCTATGGGATGCTCTGCGTAGGACTGGGGCGGCTTTCCTGGGTGCGTGCACGGTGACGGAGGGACAGGTGCGGCTCCCGTGCACGCCGCTACGGTCTGGGCTGCTATGAATCACCGGCGCTCTGGCATGAGTGGGGCAGCCTGTGGAAGTGTGGGCGCCAATTGAACGCTGCCGGGAGGCGGGCAGAGGAGCGGGTCTACAGCGCGCACTGCAGTGAGGGGATTAGATGTCGCTGGGATCGCCTACAGGACGCTTATTGTTTGAGGATCGTTTGCCTTCTGGCAAGCCGCCTCTGTTCTTACGCTGGTGGTGACACACAGAGCGGCGACTGACACGGCCTCACCCCACATTACCTCCTCGTCCTGTCTCCCTGTCCCATTCCTTATACGTGAGCAGCTAGTCTGCTCCACAGAACCCCTAGCCTAGCTGAGCTGTTTGCACTTCCCCCAATATGGCGCCACCAATCCGGTGAGGATAAAGGGGGAAGTGCGTCATAGAACATCCTGTTCTTTTTTTTCTGCACCAGTTCCTGTTGCCTGGTTGTGCTGTGCTGTTAGGAGTTTGCCTCGTCTTCTGGTGAGTTCCTTTTTGTTTTTTCTTCTTGTTGGGCGGTCTGCTTTAGCGGCCGCCCCATGTTTCTTGCTGTTTGTTCCCCCCGCCCTGCCTCTGCCAGCGGTCTGCCTTTTCTCACGCGGTTCGCGTTAGCGGCCGTTTTCCTTTGTCCGCTCTTGCCTGGTTGCTCGGCTTGCTTCAGCAGCCGTTTCTGGGTGGTTCTCTTGATTCCCCATGTGCCCTGCTTTAGCGGGCTGGGGTTTTCGGTGTGTGGAGGCGCGGCGCTCGTGTTTACACGGTGCTTTTGGGGGTGAATTTGGTTGCTACCTGTACCTTTTGTACCGGCCCAATTTTACAGCTCTCACGGGACTTCGTGTCCTCGGGACTTTGTGTCCTTTATTTGGGGTCCTTCCTGGCTGGATTTTTGGCCGTGCTTCTGCCTGTTTTGGTGTTTTGGACTCCGCTGGTTGCTGGCATGGATTCCGAGGCTTCTTCCTCTGCTTCCCCTCTTTTTGCCCTGCGCCTCGTTCTTCATGAGGCTGTGGCTGCTGCTTTTCCTGGCTTGGGACGCGGCTGGGCCTTCTCCCATGCTGCCTCGTGTCTCTTTGGATGCGCACGTTGCTCCTGTGGATGACGATGGTCATGATGTTGTTGGGGGTGTGCGTGGTCGATTTGTTCAGGGTGCTGAGCTCGCTGAACTGTCCACCCATGTGCGGTCCGCTTTGGCCTTCTCTCCTCCTACGGATGCTGTTTTGGAGAATATCTTCTTTATGCAGTATGTCCTGCCTGCTCCTGGCTCTTTTCCTTTGCGCAGGACGGTACGCCATGTGCTGTCTCGCGGTTAGTGGGAGGTGGACGAGTCTGCTTTTCCTCGTTTCCTGTCCAGGCGTTACCCTCTTGAGAGTTTTGCTGCTGTGTTACCTCAGGCTGTGACAGTTGGTTTTTGATGGCTGGCCTTTCCTCTCGGGGTTTGGTCGTTTCTGAGGACGCCCTTCCTGCGGACGCTGTGGATTAGCGTGTTGGAGGGGTGATGAAGCGTTCCTGTGCTGCTTCTGATTTTTCTGTCCAGGCGTCTGCATTTCTATCTTTATGATTCAGTCGCTCATTGTGGATTTTCAGTCCCTATAGGTTCTGCTGTCCGACGGCGAGGATGCCTCGCCTCTTTGTCTCTGTTAGTGGCGGCGGCGGCTGCTTCTGGTGCTTTCCTTGCTGCCCGTCTTCATGTTTCGGATGCGTTCCTGGAAGGCCGACTCTTCCCAGGAATCGGTCCTCCTTCAGTTGCCCGTTGAAGGTTCCAGGGTGTTTGGTCCTCTGCTGGGGGGTATGGTCTAGCATTCTGCTGGGAACCGCAGGCTCGTGTCTCCGGTCCGCCCTCCTTCTCGGGGTCGTGGATTTGGTTATCATCGCGCTTTTGGGCCTCCTGCTCGTGGCGCTTCTCAGCCCTTTCGTGGCTGGGGTCGTGACCGGGGGGCCCCTGGAAGTGCCATGCCCCGGGCCTCTGCCGGTGTTGCCACCCCCGCTTCCTCCTCTTCCCAGTGAGCCTTTGCCGGTCGCCTCCGGTCCTCCCGCGCCCTGTGGTTGTCGATTCCGGTTGCTTGGGTGGTTCAGACTGTTTCAGTTGGTTACCGGCTCGAATTTTCCTCTCCTCCTCCTCCGGGTTTTGTTCGGACTCCCCTGCCCCGTCTTCCTCTGCGCAGTGATGCTTTGTTGGCAGGTGTGCGGCTCCTGTTGGTGTAGGGGCTATTGTGGAGGTTCCTCCTCTGGAGAGGGGCGGGGGTTGCTATTCGATTCTCTTTCTAGTCTCCTTGAAAGACGCTTTGGATCTTCGTCCTGTTTTGGTTCTGATGCGGGTCTTTCGCTTCGTTGTCCTCCGTCCGTTCTGGATGGTGGCGCTCCAGTCCATCCTGCCTCTGGTCCTGCTGGGGGGCTTCCTGGCATCCCTGGATCTGATGGATGCGTATTTCCACGTTCCTGTCCTCCCGGAAGTCCTGAGTTTTCTCAGTTTTCCTGTGGGGTCCCTGCACTGTCAGTTCCGGGTGCTCCTTTTCGGCCCTTTTTCGACGCCCAGGGTGTTCGCCGAGCTCTTGGCCCCTCTGGTGGGTGTCCTTCCTTCCAGGGGTTTGCTGGTGTTTCCATGCCTGGATGACTGGTTGATTGTCTCTCCTTCTTTTTCACGGGCTCTGTCGGATGTGGATCAGGTGTGTCTTCTGCTGGGTTCCTTTGGGTTCCTTCTCACCCGCAGGTTGTCCTCCCTGGTGCCCTCCCTGTCCCTGTGGTTCCTGGGGGCTCTCTTCCGCATGGTCATGGTCATGGTTCTTCTCTCACAGGGACGCCATTTGACTTTGTTTCGTCCCCTCTCCTGGCTTCTGTCCCAGTCCCAGGTGTCTGCCCGTCTCTGGTTGCGGAGTCTGGGGGAGGTGGCGTCCGCTTTGCTTCTCCTTCCTTGGGCCAGGCTGCATCTGTACCCCCTGTTGCATCATGTCCTGTCGCACTGGGATCCTGCCTCCTTGGTCTACGAGAATCTGTTCCCTGTCACTGCGGGGATTCGGGCGGATCTCCAGTGGTGGTTGTCCCCTCTCTCTCTTTCCCGGGGGTTCAGTCTCCTTCCTCCTCAATCTGTGGTCGTTTGTCCACGGATGCTAGTGCTCTGGGGTGGGATGCTGTTCTGGGTGCCTCCACGGCTCAGGGTCGGTGGTCCGGCTTCGTGTCCCTCCAGTCGTCGGGCTGGAAGGTGTTGTGGGCGGTTTGGTTGGTTCGCTCCTCTCCTTCGGGGTCAGGTGGTCTCTGTGCAGAACGACTGTCTGGTGCTTCGTGCTTATGTGACTCACCAGGGGGGCCTGTCGTGCCCTGTCTCTCCTTTCCCGGACGGTAGGCCTGTGGGCCGAGTTGACTCTCTTGTCTCTGACGGCGGTCTCTCTTCCGGGGAAGGAGATTGGGCCTGCGGACTCTTTGGGCCTGGTGTTCCCATCCTCGGTGTCCTTCTGTCTGTCCCCGGATCTGTTCGGTCTGATTGTCCTGCGGTTCGTCCTTCCTTGGCTGAATTTTTTTGCCTCGGTGGTCTCCGCCCTTCTTCCTCGGTTTTGCGGCATCGTTCCCTCTCGAGGGGTCTGCTGTTTGCCTTCCCTCCGTTTGCCTTACTTCCGTGGTTCCTCTGGAAGATTCGTTGGGATCGGGCGGAGGTTCTCCTGGTTGTTCCGGAGTGGTCTCGGCGGTCTTGGTACCCCCTTCTGCTGACCTTTTCTGTTCGCCCTCATTGGAGGTTTCCCCTGTGTCCCTCCCCTCTGAGGGTTCCTCTTCTCGGCCTTGCCTCCCTGTGTCGCCTCCGGCTGGGGGTTTGACACTTGAGAGGTTGCGTTTGCTGGTTCTGGGTTGCTCGGTGGAGGTTGCCCATTGTCTTCAGCTTTCTCGGCGTCCTTCCGCTTTGTCCTCGTATGCCCGTCACTGGTTATCTTTCTCTTCTTGGTGCTTTGGGAAGGGTCTCTCTTCTGGCTCCTGTGAGGCGGTGAGGGTGTTGGACTTCCTGCGGGATGGTTTCCTCCTGGGGCTTGCTGTTTCTTCCCTGCGGGCTCAGTGGGCTGCCATTTTGGCTTTCGGGGTTTCTCTGTTGCCTCTTTCTCCACGTTGGTGGCTCGCCTTCTGCGGAGTTTCTTGCTTCAGCGTCCTGTCTCCCGTTCTCCTGTGCCTCCTTGGGGTCTTCCCCTGGTTCTGCGGGCTTTGGCGGGTCCTCCTTTCGAGCCTTTGGACTCCGTGGCCCTGTAGTTCCTTTCGGCTGCGGTTATTTTCCTGGTGGCCACTCCTTATGGCCGGCGGGTTGATGAGATTGGGGCGCTGATGGCTTCCCCCCCTTCTGGCGCTTTTGCGAGGGTGAGGTGATTCTCCGCCCGAGTCGGTTCTTTCTCCCTCGGGTGGTGTCTTCTTTTCACTGTCAGGAGGATATTGTTCTCCCTGTGTTTTTTCCGGCTCCTGCCTCTCCTGAGGAGGTGCTCCTCCATTCTTTGGATGTGCTGTGGGCTCTCCGCATCTACTTGGCGCGTACGACTGCTTTCAGGACGGTTGATTCCCTCTTTGTCACCTATGGCCTCTCGGGACTGGGGCTTCGTCCTTCTTTGTCCCCTTTGTCTTGGTGGGTCCGGGGTGCTGTGGTTTCCTCTGACGACTCTGCCCACTGTCCTCTGCCTTCCTCTGTTCGGGGTCGGTCGTCCCGGAGCGTGTCGTCCTCCTGGGCCCTGTTCGAGGGGGCCTCCTTGAGGGACGTTTGCAATGCTGCCACGTGGGCTTCTCCCCTTGCTTTTGTTGCCCATTGCATGCTTCAGTTGGGGATGGCGGCCTCTGCTGCCTTTGGGGCTCTTGTCCTTTCTGCGGTGCATGCTGTTTGCAATGTACTGTTTTCTGTGCATTGAATGGACCTGTTTGTTTTCTCAAACCTTTGTGGTCTGTTTTTTTCTGTCAATCACCGTGTGCTTGGGTATGGGCTCACGTATAAGGAATGGGACGGGGAGACAGGACGAGGAGGTATTGCCCGGTTACTCACCGGTAATATCCATTACTCCGAGTCCTGGTCTCCCCGTCCCATTCCTGAGCCCTTCCCTCCCTCCCTGGTTGGGTTTTCTTTGGGTGATTGTCTGTTTCGTTCTGGTTTTCTTTGGTATTCTCAGGATGTTCTATGACGCACTTCCCCCTTTATCCTCACCGGATTGGTGGCGCCATATTGGGGGAAGTGCAAACAGCTCAGCTAGGCTAGGGGTTCTGTGGAGCAGACTAGCTGCTCACGTATAAGGAATGGGACGGGGAGACCAGGACTCGGAGTAATGGATATTACCGGTGAGTAACCAGGCATGCTAGCTGATAGCAGATGGAAGCTGTTGTGTAGCCCAGGGCGCTGCCAGGCATGAAAAAAGTGCATCGGTGAGGGTGATTAGCGCTGAAATAACTGGCACCCTGCTCTGGGTGTCTTGGGTTGCATGGCTTACATCTGGATCTGGCATTTGATATATAGACCCCTGTTGTGCTGTGGGAAGTCTCTGGTGTGGAAGCCCTGACGGCGAGGAATGCCCATAACTGCGCTGGCCCCCCCTGACACAACTACCAGCCACAGTGTACTCCTGTACCAGAGTGGTCTACATAACAAGCTCAGATAGGTGTAGGTGACGACTTTCAGCGGCGCAGGTGGTGAATTGCGCATCAGCAAGCAGACAAAGCGGGGCCTAGAACAGAGGTCTTTCAGAGAGGCGGGGAGGTCGTTGAGTGGCGGACGAAGGTAATGCTAAACTGACAGCATAGGGCGCATCATCTAGACAGACGTCATTGTTGAATGGACCGCCCTGCACTTCTGAGCCTGCACAGATCCTCTTGGTGTAGTTGGATCTTCATCTGATAGATGTATAATCTTAACTCCACAGAGACTTTCTACCTGTGCGCGGTTCTGGGTGGGGTGGCCCTGGGCACGGCTTCTGCGTTGCGGCTCCTGTACGCCTCCACCTCTACACAATATTGGACACAGGACCTTCACTATTGGTAAGACGGATTTGACGCAATTCAAACTCACCTTTGACCAGGCAAGAAAGCAGCCAGATCAAAATGCGGACGACCAATCCTGGTCGCAGGAGACGACGGGGGCAACAGGCGGGATAACGAACGGTGATGTGCAGGCTATGTTCACAACGATCCAAGCGTCCCTGGCAAACATTGATGGGAAGATTGACTCGCTGACATACAGGGTTGACAGGATGTCGGAACACTTAGACAAGCACACAGAAAGACTTGACTTAGCCGAATGCAGAGTATCTGAAGAGGAACATAACCAAGTACAAATAGACATGAAACAGACCAAGATGGAGAAGCGACTAGTGGTGGTGGCCGTCAAAGCAGAAGATTTGGAAGCGAGGTCCCATAGAAACAACATTCGCTCAACTGGAATATCGGAAATGACAAATACGGGACCGATTGAAGTCTACGTGAAAAAATTGCTAGTGACTCTGCTGGGCCGCGACACGTCCTCTGACATATTCATAGTCGAAAGGGCGCATAGGTCCTTGGCGCCAAAACCACCGACTCGCTCAAGACCGCGCCCAATAATAGCGAGGATATTGATTTACAGAGATGGAGTTGCAGTGCTTCGAAAGGCCAGCGTATTGGGTACGCTGAACCACGAAGGGATGGATATCTCTCTTTACTCGGACTTCACGACGCCTGTGCAAGAAGCAAAAGTAAAAGTTCGGAGTGGTGAAAAAAAGCTGAGAGACTCAAACATACCATAATCTATGCTGTATCCAGCCAGGCTTCGCATCACGTTAGATGGTAAAGCATGAATCTACAATGACCCTCAGGAGGTATTGAAGTTTCTACAACAGAAGAGTCAAGCGAATACGAGGAGGAGATCGCCAAGAGGGGAACAGGATGTGCAGTCCACCACATTGGATGTGGAATGATCAACTGATACGAGTACATAAGTCTGTCTCCACGCTGTAGGGTCTGCTCTGTGTGATTATGAGACTTGACGGCGGCGTGCCGCGATGACCGCGCAGCCATGAAGGCCTCTCGAGTTGTAACAGTTGTTGTTGTGCGCTATATGGTAACTGTCTGAACACCGGGTCGCGCTGTGGCAGTTGAAGCTGGAGCTATGACACTGGCGGTCCGACTTTGTTTTTCAGACTGTAATGGTGCTACGAACCAGATACGTTTCCATATGACATTCTGTTTGTTCTATATTTTGGATGTTACATGTATTATGTGCAAACCTGCGCTAAAGTATTGGGTTTTTGATCTCCTGATTTTAGGCTTGTCCTCGAAACAGTGGGACCCACCCAAATAGATGGGTGGAATATTTGATAACTGTAAGTCTAGTGTAGATGTATAGGCGGAATGGGTGTTTACCCATATGGGATCAGCCCCACAAGAAACAGGGCGGCAGCTCTGACCCCTCAGTGTGAACCACACAGATATTAGATGTTTGTTTTGATAGTTTCTGTTCTAGGGGGCTGGGTAGGCCTGGGGGTTATGAAGGGGCAATGTTTTGGGGTGGCTTCGCTGCGAAAGGGCGGGCAGAGTGGGAGGTGGGGAGGTGGGGGTGGACGTAAAGAGAAAATGGTTCAGTCAGCATTACATGAATATTTTACAACTGCTCTACATCACTGCACAACACCTCATGAGGTGAAGGTCACATACTATGAAGGGTACAGGAAGGGCTGACAGACGCCCAGTTACTTGCGCATTGACATTCATGACGTGGTATGTCCGCGGCCTTCAGAACCCGCAGAAGATGCGCAGAGTACTGGCGTGTTTAAACATAGGGTGGATGTCGCCTGCTTACAAGAGACCCACCTCGCACCTCACACGGACACCAGAGTGGGCACGAGATGGGCGACATATCTGGCGGCTTCCTCGTTCTCTACGTATGGTAAGAGTGTGCCGGTACTGGTGAAGCGTGGGACCCCCTTCCAGCACCTGGCCACCATTACAGACGACCAAGGTAGATTCGCCATTGTACACTGTAATTTTGGAGGCACGACGCTGACCTTGATGACGTCCTGTTGCCCTAAAACTGACGACCCCAGTTTTTTTACAAGCATATGGTCCAAACTTGGGGAACTGCCCGATGCAACAGTTATCTGGGAGGAGATTTCAACACGTGTCTAGACCCGGCTCTGGACAGATCCACAGGTAATAAAAGGTATTGCAAGCAAGCTGCTAAAGCCTTGCGAGATGGCATGGACGCCTGGGGTATGAAGGATATATGGCGCATGAGACATGCGGACCGTAAGGAGGGCACCTGCACGTCCACAACACATAATACATGGTCTAGGATTGACTATTGGCTTCTCACACAGGACGCATGCATGTGGACAAAAGACGTTACACACTTACCCAAGACACTGTCTGATCACTCGCCCGTCCGCCTCACGTTGGATGTTCCTACACATGTAGTGCTCTTTTAGACCCAATATTCCGTAGAAAGCTACAACAAGCAATAACCGACTATTTTGACTTTAATTCAGGTTCGGAAGACAGCGCGGGCACACTGTGGGAGGCATTTAAGGTCACAATACGGGGACACTCCATCAATAAACATGCTGGTATATTGAAGGGGCACAACACCAACTGGTCATGATTGAAAGGGACATTGGGAGGCTAGAGGAAGAACATAGGACTCAAAGCCTGACACTGCTAGCCAAAAGTAGGGAAAAGATGAACGATTACCTGAAATATGCCGCAGATGAAGTTAAATATAAATCACGCAGATTTACAGCATGTAGATACGGGGAGGGAGGCAGGCCAGGCCGCGCCTTGTCCGGTAAAATAAAACCTACCCCAACTGCGTCTTATATTGCGCAGAAGACCGATGATGATAACCACGTTTTATATGACAGCTCATCTATATTAGATCATTTGACGTAATACTATAGTGAACTGTGTGGCACGAAAACCAAGACCACGTCACCAGAAATAACTCAGTATTTACAGGATATTGCGGTAGTTTGGCTATCCGACACGCACCGCAAATTCCTAAGCCATCATATTACTAAGGACGAAATAGAGGACACCATATGCTCCCTCCCAAATAATAAAGCTCCTGGTTTGGATGGACTTCCCGGAGAGTTCTACAAGACATATAGCGAGATACTTATAACTCACCTCGCTGAAATGTATGAAAAAGCATACGAAGAGGGCAGACTACCCGCTTCGCTAAGAGAAGCGCTCTTGATAGCGCTCCCCAAACCAGATAAAGATCATACCAAATGTGACTCATATAGGCCCATATCCTTGATCAACATTGATGCAAAGATCTTAGCGAAAATAGTTGCAACCAGAATACAACTACTAGAGGAACGGCTGGTGTTGCCGGACCAGGCGGGTTTTGTACCCAATAGATTCACTACTCACAACCTCCGTACCATCTTTGCTCTGTATCACCACTTAGACCCTGAGGTGCCAGCAGCGGCGGCCCTATTAGATGCAGCGAAAGCCTTTGATTCCGAGGAGTGGGTGTATATGATCGCAGTTCTTCGCCGTATAGGATTTCCGGAGGGCTTTCTGAAGTGGATAATATTATTATACCAAGGTCCCAGTGCTAGAGTCAGAATTAACGGACAAACATCTGATCCTATACGTATAAGTAGAGGAACGCGCAATGGTTGCCCACTCTCACCTATCTTGTTCACGTTGGTATTAGAACCTCTGGCCTGCAAGATTAGACAATTGCACCCAGAGGCGGCGCTGCAATTCCACCTCCGACCCCTTCATATCTCCCTTTATGCGGATGACCTGGTGCTATTCACAAGGCACCCGGACTCACACTTGAATACATTGATAAGGAAATATGTCTGGTTTGCGGATCAACTGGGATAAGTCTGTGGTTATACCTCTTACGCTGGCTACTGCATGCCCGAATCTGGATTATCCTCTGACTTGGTGTGCAGATCCGGTAAAATGCCTCGGCATTTGGATACATAGAGACCCGGAATTGGTGGTAAGAGAAAATTACGGAAGAACAATATCCAAACTGGATGAGCAAATAGATAGATGGATAAGGCTGCCTCTCTCACTTGCGGACCGTATAGCTTTATAGAAAATGATTGTCCTGCCGAAATTGCTGTATTTGTTTAGTAATATCCCAATCTGGTTAACACAGACACTGTTTGCGAAACTGATAATGGCAATGCAGAAATTAACATGGGCTGGAAAACAGGCGAGGATAAGCTGGAATATACTGACACATGCTTTTATCCCCGATGTGGCGGTGGAAAGGGACAGTGTAGACCCAACACCCCGTACAGCATATATATCAGATCCTGACTCCTTCACCCACTCTGACAAGATAACGCCAGTTCAATGCACCTCGAGGGCATGGCACACGCTGGCGCGCAGAGCCGAGAAATTTACTGTTTATGCGCCAGCACTACCACTCGCGCATCATCCGAAATTGACAATTACACAGGAGAATGGCATGCTCCAACTTTTGCGGGATATGAAATTAACCACCACAGCAGATATATTCCCACATGTTAGCTTTATTGGGAGGGAAGATCCCTCGTTGAGCACACACCAAACACCAATGAAACGGTTTGCCCACATGCGATTGCAGGCAGCGATAAAGGAACTATTTACCACATACCCGGATGAACCACCTAAACTACAAGCTCTGCCGGCTTTGAATGCACCGGACCGCCGGAAACTGATCACACGATTTTATAACACATCCCAACTGGAGCAGAGGGACACAGTGAATAGATCATTACATAAATGGGAACACACACTAGGGGACAATATTAGTGAACAGAACCGGGATTATAGTTGTATGCAGCTGCAGCTCATGACACCGAACTGTAAACTACGCATAGTACACTTTAAATTCCTACACCAATTTTACTACACAGCAACTCAATTACATAAATATGGCCGAGCACTTTGCCAGGGCCGGTTTTCGTTCCCAGTCTGGCCCTGTAGATGATGATGATGTAGCGATTCCCCCCACGACAATGAGGAACAAATAATGTTAACTTTTATGCTATTGACTACGTGATGTAATAATACGATGTAACAAAATATGCAAAATGGTGAACAATGCTATGGTTTTTTTTTTTTTTTTTTTTCCTTGATGCTGACTGAATTTAAACAAAATAAAAAATAAAAAATGAACACAACCTGCTTCAGTTCAGGAAGCATCTAAAAACATGCTTCTATTAATGTTCTTCCTCCAATGACTGCCGTCTAGTGTATTTAGCGCCTAAATACCTAGGGTCTTGTCGCGCTTTATAAATATTTCATTTCATACACAGCTTTGCCAAGCGCTTCATTAAGCGCTTCAGTGTAGATATCCAGGCAACACGGGAAGCCGTAGTAGCACAAACGGTGCTAAAGCATTTGCTCGCTGCTACTCACTTTTCACGCACATCACCTTATGTGAGATACAGCTGCACAGTTGATGCACAGCAGGTGAATCTAGGCTACCTTCATGCTGCCGAAGAAAAAGTGACTTACCTGTAACTGTAGTTTTGCACTTGTGAGTAGTGCGCATAAACGAAGTGAGGTCAAATTACATTCAAAAAGGGGTTTCCTGCCCCAGACACTAGAGTGTGAATTAATGCATTGTATGCCAATTTAGAATTGCTACAAGAGATAATAACCTGCAATATGTGTTATAAAGTTTGACGAGGAAGGCATGCAACTGTGTGAAAGTGGGGTAATTCTGGCAGGATTTAAGTTGCAGGATTTAAGTTGCAGGATATTACATAGAATATTCAAGGAAAGGTTGAGCTTGAGTCCTAGGCATTTAATCATTTCATTGAAGAAATTCATTTGATAATCGGGGCAATAGTTGTAGTGGGGATGTCAGAGGTTGGTCTTTTACATACTTTGTCTAGCGTGGTCCCTTTGACGTATTAGAGGGAGATGCCAGAAACAAGTGAGTGATTATATATGTATAATGCTTTAAAGGTTTATCGCTCCGATTGTTTGCTGCTTTATTCCCCTTGACCCTTGGTTTGTGTCTTCTAAAACGCCTTAACTAAAACTAAAAACACACATTTAATATCGTGGTTTGTAGGCATAATTATATATTCAAAAACATTTAAAGTTATGTGTAACTCTATTCAGTATATCGCTACTAATATTTCCTGAGGGGTAAGTGTTGGCAGCAGTCAATTTGTTCTTCCTAGCTGTCAGCCATTTCCTTATTTTCTCTAATGTACTGAAATTATTTACCAGGTAGGTATGTTCAAAGCGAACTAAGACATGTAATAGCCTATGTGTCAGACTAGGGGCAAACATGCTGCAGGTAACATAGCTACTTATGCAACCCTCTGTAAGCCTCAAAACAATTTTCAAGGCCAAAGTAAGCCTTTCTGTGAAGTAGCTGCAGGCGTGACTTTAGTTAAGCCATGATTAACTCATTGGAACCAGATTCTCTAATCCTCCTTTTTAAAATTTCAATATATTATTTCCCTGTGCTCCACATTACCAGTTTCCCCTGTGATATGGGTCTTTCAGCAGAGCAGCAAATAGTTGTTCTTGGATGTTTTTCAAACAAACTTGTGTGTCTTAGTTGGGCAATTTATTTCTGCATTATAAGCTCCCTTGTAAACATAATCTTAAATGTTACTGCTTCTCATTTTTTTTATACAAGATATCCAAGTGAATGGCTAAAATAAATGTGATTTTTACTTCTAGGTCGCTTTTCACATTGAACCATACAAAGATCGAGATGACCGTAATTTACACAGCAACATCAAATATATCATTGACACGTACGTTTTTTCACATTTGTTTAAATATTGGATGTTTTTACAGTATTAAATGTTATGAAATGGTTACGGAGCTACTGATGACCAATGAATACCTAGATCCATCTAGTCCCCAGGTTCCATTGTCTCGCCCAGACATAATTCAATGCTCCCTGAACACTTGCATGGTGCTGGCTCCAAATATTCACCACTCTTTATGGAAAGAACTTGATCATATTCTATGATCACCTTGCTTCTCTACAAAGCCTTACTTCTTAACCTTTTGTTTTAGGGCCGCAACTTCACGAAGTATGCTTGATCACTCAACTGCATTTGTATTACTTAGTTTTTAGGTCGAGCCTTGAAGACCTGTTGTATCCTTTTCTATGAGCTATGGCACACCCACCAATTGCCATTGGCTGTGATCTGGGTCATTTACAAATGCTGGCTTGTTATTTGTACATTTGTTTAAATGTCCCCCCTTTGTGGACTTAGCTCCCTTGCAGGCGATTTCTCTAGGAGAATGTTTTGTTTGCTCATCACACTACAGCCTGTGATGGCCCCTCCTCTCTTTATATTTTCTATTTTGCTTTTACTTCAGGTTCATAACAGATCTTCACTCATGCGATTGTGGCTACTGCTGTGTGTTCCACTGAGCCGAAAAATAAAACCTTACTAAGTGTCAACGATGGCAAAGTGTAATGATTGGTGAAGTCAGTGCCTCTATTGCCAGGAGTGTTTAGTGTTTCTCAAAACAGTTTTAGATTGCACCAACAAAAACCTATAACTTCATCTTCGAATCACTTCAAAACAAAATACTACCATGACTTTGTTGAAGTTAGGTGATGAGTATACTAAAACAAGAGAAAGGCAAGAAATATATCCCAAAGGAGAGCACAGGCTGCACAATCCAACACCCTGGGGTTTGGAAATAGTGCCCCCCGACTTCGAGTGCACATGTTTTAGAGCAGCACTGGGCATCGTTTTGTCGCTATCGTGGTGCATCAAGTCTGCCTGTGGCCTCTCAGTGGCACAAGATTAGGGGAAGGCGATCTAGCCCAAGCGGATAGGGTGGGGTCAGTCGATGGAAACCTGGGACAGAGCAACGGTACATCGGATTAGGAGGGACTGTTCCACCAAAACCACTTTAATGGGTCTCTAGATGGGTAACCGTGTAAACCACGGGTAACAATGGGTTGTCTAATGCCCACTTACAAGAAGTGTCCACGGCTCCTAGCTTTGAATCAGGACTCCCTGCCACAAGATCATGCCTCTCAGCTATAGGAAGTGCTTGAACTGGAATTAATTAAGTGCAAATATTCCCATACCAGCGTACCTGACTGAAACCGACAATCAGCAGTACTCTTCCATTTACAAAGAAAGTATTGCTCCAAAGCAGAGAAGTGCAGTTACTCTTCCTTGAAAATTAAAGAACTGAAGGTTCTTAGTACTTGAGAGTACCTGCCCTTTTAAAGCAAAGGCTACAAGTATTATATGGTGGTTGATACAGTAGAGTTATCAGGCTCCCTACCATGATCTAGTCATGCGAGTCTCAGACACTCTATTGAGGCATCTATCTTACTGTACTTCACCCTCCGGCGTCTCGGGGTCTTTTTCCCCCCACCACAGTTGTGGACTCAGGCTTTCGATACTGCAACCACAGGTGCTCATTTGTCTTTGGAACCCAGTCACAGGTGCCCCAGGGTTTTTAACACCCCCTCCCTCCAAGATAGTTCCCAGTGCGAGCTACGTTTGTCCACCCTCGAATTGCCTCACCGACTCACTGGGGAAGCAGGTGTGCAGCAATGGTGTGAATACACGCTCCTAATCTGACTCTGGTCAAAGGTGCATCGCTCACCCAATGTATGTTACCGTGATCCGTGGCTGATCCCGTCCCAGTTCCGCTCTTCATTCTCCGGCGGCTCACAGCCAGGATTTCAAGTCCGGCACTGCAGCTCACAGGCAAACTCCGAACTTCATTGATCGATAAGCACAAGAGTTGTTTCATTCAATATACACTAAGAATGACTAACACCTGCGCCCAAAGCAATTCCTTTAACTTTGGGGTCCTGATATTTTCAGGATTGTAATACTTGTAGGAGTGTGAATATTAGGTAACCTGTTACTGTAACTGACAGCAGCAATGGGCAGTGCAGGCTCATGTAGCCTACTGACTAGAGCCCTGTCACTTATTATTATTATTATTATTATTATTATTATAATATTTTTTTTTTTAACAAACTAAGCACTGCAAAGAACCTTCATACTTTTTCAGAGGGGGGTGTACGAGTTCCAGTATGTGAGTGGAAAATGGCTAACAAGCGCCTGTTTCTCACTCAAAGCGTGCATTCCTGTTTTATGGATGCAGCCTAGTTCAGCTGTCTATTTATGCATACCTGATGAAAACACCCCACTCTCTTTAATGTACACGCTACTTTCATTCAGTAGCCTGGCCCGTCTTCTGAAAACAGAGCTTTGTTTGTTTGGGATCGCCGTACACGTAGTTCGGACATGAAACATAAACAGAGCACACCTCATTTTCATTTCACAGAACTGTCTGTTACTCGGATTGTTGTGGCGTGGGTTGCTTGGTCCTACCTGAAACTAGAAGAATATAGCAAAGCAATGCTTCATCAGCTCTGCGTTACACAGTACACAGCGTAAGGTCCATGGCGGGTATATGGGCTATGGTTGCATCACAGGTGATTTTTACACCATTTGTTTCATTTTTACAAATTATTAATGCGTGTAGTGTCTCGCAGTCTAACGTGTATGACAATATGAAAGTGTGCTTTAGTCGAAAACCAGTATGCACCATCACCCACTTAATTTGTGGAGTGTGTATAAGATCTTTGAAAATACAGGCTTAAATCACGTGTGCAACTCTTTTTTTCCACCGAGCACTGGTTGGACAATGAGCGATCCTAGCCTTAACTGCCCGTGGCATGCACTGTTGTTGTTTTGTTGCCCTGCTGGTGGTGCATGAGGTTTACAGGCTGGCTTTCCTCTCCTGTTGCTGCTGTACGGGTTCTCAGTGCACTGCATATCAGTTAAGTTATTGATTCTCAAGCAGTGACAGTGTAGTTGTATAAGCAGCGCATTTAGAACTGCTCACTGTATTTTCACTGTTCCCCTGTGTCTCATCTTTGCTTCGAACATGGCTCCCGGGCTACAGCTGCTCGTCGCCTCAGTGGCCCAGGAGATCACGGTGCTGCAAGACCCCTTGAGATGCTTTGTGCACTGGGAGTTGGAGTCGCAGGGGTATGGATGTTTTGGGACAAGGGTGAGTAGCCCATTTTCCCCCGGCAGTGTTAGTGCTTCCACTGTTAGGAGTTTGCATCCCTTTATGTATTTTGTGACCCTTGCAGTAGATGTAGTACTCGGGATACTGTGCTGCATGGCTAAATGCTTACAAGGTCCCAAAGGCAAGACCAATTGGCTATGCCAATGGTTGTTTTTAGATCTCGCCTTCGCAGCACGCAGGCGCTGCTAAGGCAAATGACCTTTTGCCGTCGCTTTGACTTTTCAGCTAAGCACATGCACGCGTTCCATTGCCTTCAGTGGCAATGCGTGCACGTCAGGAGATTCACGTGCGGAAGCGCGCGGCCCATCTGGTCGCAATTATCGCTCACGCGAGCGAATCGCGCCCGCACCCCTCCCCCTGCCGCGCGAGGCCCTCATGTTTGCTGCTTGTTTTTTAATTTTTTTTTATTGAGCCCCGCGGCCCTCCCGCCTTCCTTCACGGTCCAATTACACTAATTTTACTGACCTTGCAGAATTGAAAAGTCAGGTTGGCCTTTCCAGAATTAGCATCTGCAAGCTATATACAGATAATCCAATAGCAATATATTATTTGATCTTTGCAAACGGTTAGCAGAAATTGATTCATTTCCTTTTGTATAATTATGCAAAATTTCCCAAAAATTATGGTAAATTACATGAAATGCAAGTCTGGCACTTTGCGCATTATTTTAGTACACAATGAATTGTCAAGTCCATTTTGGAAGTGAAGACCCAATTCACACTAAAAATATAGTACGAAAAGCATAATTGCCACAAACAAGAGCTGCTTGCATCTATCCTGTTTGCATTGTTCCTTGCTCCTGCGCTAGGATTTTTACACGTGCCACCTCGATTTACAACAAGCAGCTTAATAACGGGTTTTACAGATTTTTGCATATAAAGAATATTGCTGGAAATTATACACATTAAGCCGGCGTGGTTTAAATCTGTCCTGGGCCTTGTTTTTATCACAGCTAGCCCACTGAGCACTGCGGAAAGGCACAATCCATCCAGGAGCTTGGTATGTCTCGCAGAGTGAAGAGCTCGAACGGGTCGCAAGGACGGCCTGTTCACACCCGAGCGGAATGGAAGAGGTGGGCCACCAATCATTTCACGTATTTTGGAAGTTAAAGATGACAGGTGAAGGCATAAACATTTAGCCCCTTTTTGCCTGTTTTGTCTGCAAGTCTCGCTGGTTCTTTCAAGTGGGGAGTAGCATACGAGCTCTGTCATTAGAGTCCGCTACGTACTGGGCGCATGCCTTTCCTGCCAAGTACACCTTTCTACGGCAATAACCGCTTTCCGTTTCCGGTGTGTATTGAACCCCATGGTCTCGAACAGCTTCTAAACAACACCTTTGCTTCTGACTGGGCCCATCATATGGTGTGGACTGCTGTGAAAGGTAGGGGGACCAGATGTTCCGGATTTGCCAGGACAGCCCCTGTTTTTGGACGTGGTGTATGCATGACCCAGTTTTAAGAGGGTTGTCAGGTGAGCAAGAGCTCTAGCTACCATCGAAAAAATGCTGCTCATGGATGACCCTCGCTTGCAATGACGCTTGATAAAGGGCGCTTGAAAGGAAGGTCTTTTCAAAAATAACCGTTCCATTTATTCAGCTTCATCCAGAGGGAAAGGGGTCGCTGCTGAGCTTGACATGTAACATACCACACTGCATGTGTTAACGTGCCTTAGGTATGTGGAATATAGCATTTTAAAAGCAAATGCAAAAACGTGCGCATGTGACCTGCAAATCAGCAATGACGATAAAAAAGAGAACTAGGAGCCTGCACGGAGCAGTTGTGGTCAGTTGGCACCACCATGTGAGAGGTTCCCATTGCCAAGTATCACAATCCTAATCCATTCTTGACTCAGCCGTTGCCATGCTTTTAGGCTGTATAAGGAAATGATCAGAACATTTGCATGTAATGTCCTCTGTAATTATCACCACTCTGCCTGTCTAATGTTGTGCAATAGGTAGCCCTATTATTCAAAAAGTTGTATACATGTCACACTGTCTCTAGTTTTTAGTTCTCGCCTACCCATCGCGCATGTGCTGCATAGGAGACCTTTAGCTGTTGTACAGCTTTTTTTTCCCAGCACATACTCGTGGCGGCTTACAGCTTGTGGGAGTGCGCTGCGGCGCGCCACAAGCACGAGTGGGTGCTTGGAAAAAAAGCTAACAGCAGCTGCTTAGCGCACGCGTGCACTCCCCCCACCCCTCTCACTTGTTTTCTCTGTTGTTAATGCCACTCTCTCTCTCTCTAGATCCCCTCTGTAAATTTTCCCATATATAGATCTCTCCAGTAGTAACTCTTCGCTCTTGTGATTGGCCCTTTCTATATGTCCCTCTTTCTATTGACTCCTTATTGTCACTATCTTTTTCTCTTGTGTCATTGCCCCTCTGTCTCTCCAGCAATTACACCGCTTGCAAACTCACACTGATCGCCGGCACCTCATCCTGTTGTTGTTCCCTCTCTCTAATGTTACTGCCTACTGTTCGTTCGGTTACTGTACCCACTTGTTTTTCTATCACTGGACCTGATTTTCCAGTTACTCTACAGTTACTGCACACCCTGTTTTTCCTGTTGCTACCCCCTGTTCTGTCCCCTACTTTCTCTTGTCACTGCCTCTCTTTCTGTTTTGTCACTTCCCTCCCCTCTTATACAACTGGTCCCCATTTTTCTATTGATACTGCCGCTTTCTTCTTAGGAACTTTAGCCTGAAGCTTTCCATCTGCCTCGCTGCAGCAATGACGCATATTCTTAATTCTTTTTTTGGCCACACTCTGTTTAAAATTTATTTTTTATTTTTATTATAATCTCAAACAAAACAAGGCAAAAAACATGTAGGAAGCCTTCCTTTTCTTTCACATGGCCACGGCTATCATTTAAGCTTTGGGTTTACTGTGACTGTTTTCACATCACTTTTTGATGGCGTACTCTCTGGTTTTTGTGGGTTTGTTTGAATCATTCCATCGGTGGTTGGCTTTTTCCTTTTAACGCAGTTTGTAAAAAAAAAAATGAATTAACAGCCTTATTAATTCTATTTTGGTCGCACTCTGTTTCTTTTTAATTTAATTTTGTAATTTATTTATTTTTTTTAAATATTTTTATTAACAATTTTCACATCACATTTTACCCCCCGCACCAGGGAATATCCTTTAACAATAGGTATATTTATACATTTTACAACAAAAATATATTTAGGGAAAAAACAACCAAAAAATACCCAGCATAAGATGAAATTCAATATAATAGAATCAATAAAACACAATTAATAAAGAAAAGAGGTTAAGGGCACTGTAACTAAAGGGCAACAAGGAACGAGAACAGAAATCGTCAAGAACGGGAAGGCAGAGAAAAAAAAAACCACCAAAAAGGCAAAAAACTGGAAACATGAGTACAATCGTGAGTACAAATTGACCCCTCTAGTTGTTCACCCCCCTAGACATTTGCCATCCTACTTTTCCACTCTGCGATAGGCTTCCACAGCTGTAAACCAAGTACTCTACCCTTTTTCCCCCTTCTGGCGTAGATAGCTCTCTCTAGGTTATGGATGCACAATAACCTAGCCAGCCAGTGCTGAAACGGTGGAGGTGTCTTATCCTTCCATGCAGTCGCTATACATAGGCGTAAAACTGCCATAGCTATAAATATAAAGCCCTCATTTAGATATTGCAAATTACTCCCTTCTACTCCTAATAGTATTATTTCTGGTGTCAGCTTCAGTTTATATGCCAATGATTTATCGAAGAATGACTCAATACTTTCTATCAGTGAAGAAAGGTTTGGACATCCCGCAAACATGTGCAGTACATCTGCCTCCGTGCTGTCGCATCTTGGGCATCTAATCCCCTGTGTGCCTCCCCACTGGGCGATTCTAGCTGGGGTGTAATACAACTTGTATATCGTCTTGTAATGTTGTACCTGCAGCGCCGCTGAGCAGAGAGTTTCTCTTCCTAACTTTAATGATTTTAAGAATACTCCCTCTGATACTCCTAGAGCTTCCCTCCATTTAGTCTCATATCTCTCCAGGTCATCCCCTCGATGCTCTATAAGTTCTGCATATAATCTTTTAATTGTACAAAATTCTGCCCTCTCAATCATCTGCAGAATCGAATTTCTTTTAAAGCCCATCGTTCCCCCCGTTTATTACCTAGGAAGCTTCTTATTTGCAAATATTTAAAAAAAACTCCTACTGCTGACCCCAAACTCCTGCTGGATTTCTGTAAATTGCCGTATCCCTGATTCACCTATTAAGTCCCCCAGATTTTTAATTCCTGTCTAAGCCCATTCCCTAAATATAGTATCGGCGAATATTTCAGGTGGCAGCGTAGGATCCTCTATTATTCTAGTATATGCATGAAACCTTCCTAAGCCAAAACTTTTCTTAAACGATTTCCATATTTTGTCTGCCGCTTCTAGTGTCTTAAACCTGGTTCGTTTGAAATAACTTGGCTCCGAAAATCTAAGTAGGGCATTATTTGTCTCGTCACCGAGAATTATCCCGTACACCTCTGACGACCCTGTAGGGTATTCAGTTTCCCTCTCAGCTCCTCCCAGCAAACCAGTCATTTGTTGTATTGCTGCCGCCCAATAGTACATTTTAAGATCTGGTAGTGCCCATCCCCCCCGTCCCGCGGCAATGACATATATTTCAGGGCTCTTCTTGTCTTCCCCTGAGACCACACAAATCGATTTACCATGTTCTCCACCTTTTTAAACCAAATCATACTAAAAAACAGCGGAATAGTTCTAAATAAATACAAAAATTTCGGCAACAGATTCATTTTTATGTAGTTTACTCTGCCTAATATGGACATATGTAAATTATTTACCCTCTCCAAGTCCTTTTTTGCTTTCGTAATAATAGGCTCAATGTTAATTTCTACCAATTTTTCTAGCTCTGCCGTAATCTTAATACCCAAGTACACCCCCTCACCAACCACCCGTGCATCTGTACATATTGTGTAGGTGTTCTTTATAATTTGTGACTTACTTTTATTCAGAGCATACCCAGCTATTCGACCAAACCGATCTGCCTCCTGTTCTATTTCTCTTATTGCATCTATTGGGCTAGGTGTAATAACCGCAATATCATCTGCATATGCTAGAACTTTAATATCTCCTATCCTGGTAGTTAGTGGAGTAATTTGCGCATTCTGCTCAAATCTTTGTATCAAGGGGTCAATGTACATAGCAAACAATAGGGGTGAGCATGGGCATCCTTGCCGTGTACCCCTAGAAATAGCCAGAGGTCTAGTGCGGCTTGAGTTTACCCTAACACAAGCAGTGGGATTTGTATAGAGTGATTGTATAACTCTTATGAATGCTTCCCCTATTCCCCCTCTTCTCAAAACTGCCCACAGATACTCCCAGGCCACCCTGTCAAAGGCCTTTTCTGCATCCAATAATATGGTTGCCATAGGGTTACCCTCTACTTCCTGAGCATCAAAGAGTGTTATCATCTTCCTGATATGTAATGTGGTTCCCCTTTGTGGTATAAAGCCATGTTGATTAGAGCTAACCAATTGAGTTATTATTTTAGCGAATCTGGTTGCCTGTATTTTCGAAAATATTTTAGTATCTGCGTTAATTAGTGTTATGGGGCGGTACGACCCTGGTTCTGTTGCGTCCTTCCCTTTTTTAAGTATAACTACGATATCCGCCCCAGCCCAGCTTGCCGGAATCGCCTGCCCTTGCTGCACCCCCCTAAATGTTCTTGCTAGGTCCTTAAATATGGAGGACAGGAATATCCTATAAAACTCTCCTGGTATCAGGTCTGGGCCAGCTGCTTTCCCCTTAGGTAACCCCAGTATGGCCTCATTAATCTCTTCATCCCTCAAATCGGCATCCAGAAAATCTCTATCCTCGCTATTCAATACTTTACCCGGAATATTTTGTAAATAATCCGCAATCTCCCTCTTATCTCGAGTTTGCTCTTCTTTGTATAGTTTACTATAATACTCCCTAAATACCTCTGTTATCCCCCTCTCATCCGTGACCAGCCGCCCCGTATTATCTTTTATTTCCTTTATCTCACCCTTGGCTATCCTTTGTCTTGTACGTGCTGCTAAAGTACATCCTATCTTTTCACTGAATTCATAGCAGCTTTCCCTCTGTGTGTCATAAATCCTGGCAGCTTTAATTGCCACCCCTTCTAAAGCCTCTGCCCGTGCTATCGTTAATTCCAATACACGCTCGTTATACTCCTGCTGATCTACTATGGCCTGCTCCAATCTCGCCTCAGCTAATCTCAAAGCATTATTTAACCGTTCACTCTCTGTTTTCTCCTTCTTTTGTTTAGCGATAGAGTAGCTGAGTGTCTCACCTCTTACCCCTGCCTTGAATGTGTCCCAATCATTCCCAATGGTGGTACTCCCCCTATTGAACTCCCAAAACTCCTTAATCCATAAATGCATGCGTGTAATGTATTCCTCATCCTTCAGCAGTCCCCTTTCAAATGTCCAAGATCCTTTCACCCTCTTGAACCCAATTCCTTCTATTGTTAACTTCAGGGGATTATGATCCGACAATAACCTTTGCATCCTATCTATCGTTGAAGCTGTTCCAAGTACCCTAGAAACAAAAAAGTAATCTAATCGAACACATTTCCGATGTGGAGCCGAAAAGAATGTATAGCCCGGGTCTAATGGCTTCTGGGCCCCCCACACATCCATCAATGCATTGTTCCTGACTAGGCTCTTTATTGCCCTACAGACCCTCTTTTTCCTCCCGTAATATTGTCCCACAGAGTCTAACCCCAGTCCCCTGGCCCCATCAATGTTAAAATCTCCTGCCAGGATTGCATTTGGCGCCCATACTGATAATTCGATATCTAAAAAGTCAAACACCTCTGGATCGTCCTCTGTTGACCCGTATATAGAACCTATAGTGACCCAAACCTCCCCTATGTAACATTCAATCAAGGCACATCTCCCCCACTGATCCTCAAATTTCTTCCTTGTTCTTATATTTAAATGTTTTGTCAATATAGCAACCCCTCTAATTCTAGCCCCCTGTTTAGAGTTGGCTAACACCCTAAAACCCATCTGTTCCAGCAAGAAAGATCTATTCCCTTCCACGTGTGTTTCTTGTAAACAAAAAAAATCCGCCCGGTGTTTTTCAAAAATAAACCTACCCGCTGCCTTTTTATTCTATCATTCAGTCCACATACATTCATAGTCACGATTTTGATATTTGTACTCATTGAAAAAAGTTTTTTTTTAACCCTTCTAGTATACTTCCATTCAGATCATTTAGCCCAGCCCTTATGCTTTTATGTCTACTCCATTCGTGTTTTTGTTGCCTCTCTTCATTATTGTTATTAATTTCTTTTCTTTCCCCTGTATATTGTAATCTTGTCTTTCTTCTTCCCCTCTTCCAACCTATACAGTCCTCCCTGTCTCCCCCCCTCTGGTGCACCCCCCCCTCCCTTGTCCGCCCACCCCCCCTGACCACAGGCAACTAGGTCAATCCTGACCTACGTATGACTGGTTCCCAACCCCCTTGAGTGCTGCTGTACCCCCCCCCCCCCCCTCCCTACTTGTATTCTCCCACAATATATGCAGATACAAACATCAAAACAAAAAAAAAAATATATGAAAAAAGGAGAACCCCTCCTTATTCGTAAATGCCCCATCAACTCTAATCCTCCTATGCATATACATAGTGCTATAATCCTTCATTCTCGTTAAGCACTCTTCTGGCTCGTCCTTATACAAACAATATCACCTAGTTTCATATATATTTAGTATATATTGTCTATTTCCTTCTATTTTCTCTTAGTTCAGTCAAGAAGCTTTGCGCTTTGATTTCCGAAAAGAACATCCTTGTCCGCCCATCTAGTATTACCTTCAGCCTTGCAGGGAACAGGAGGTAGGCCTCACAACCAGCTTTTAGAAATGGGTCTATCATCTGCCGTAATCTCCACCTTCTTTCTACCGTGGCATGGCAAAAATCTGGTCGGGCAAAGAAAGAATTTCCTTTAAAAGTCCGTCGATCTTGTGGTCTGGCACTGTCCATAATCTCCTGTCTGGCCAGGAAGTTACCAATGTATATAAGAATAGCTCTCGGTCTTTCGTTCTGTGCACCATATGATTTCTTAATTGTCAAAGGGAATCTGTGGGCCCGTTGTACCTCAACGTCCCAATTCCAGGTGGTGATCTCCGGGAATGATTCTCTTAGTAAAGTAACCACAAAAGCCCTAGGATTCTGTTCCTCAGCCCCCTCCGGAATCCCAAGCAGCCTTATATTATTCCTCCTCTGCCTGTTTTCTGCATCCTCTGCCTTCCATTGTAAGTCCTCATTAAATTTTTCCTGCGCTGTCTTGAACTCCTTCCACTGAGATACTTCATCCTCCAATTGACCTGTTCTCTCCTCTACTTCTGTCATTCGGCCAGCCATCTCGGCATACATCTTATTCACTTTGCTCAAAGACCCCTCAATTTTTTTACTTGCACGTCGCGCTCTCTTAGCTTCATCTCTCACTTCTCCCTGCATTTGCCTGAGAGTAGCATACAACATCTCCATTGTGGGGCCCTGTCCTTGTGATTGTGATTGTGGACCCGAGGGGCCATTATATCTGGGCCTACTCTCTCCTTCGTCTTGATATGTTTTCGAGGTAGCTGAGTGGTCCCAAACCAGATTGCTAGGCCTCTCGATATGCCTATTGCTGCCCCTGCTTTGCATTTTCCTAGTGTTCTGTCGTTTCTTTTTTACCACCGTCTGCCTCTGCACACTGTCGTCCAGCGATGAATGGGTCTCTCCAGTCTCAGGCTCTATATCCGTGTCTGTGTCCGTGTCTGTATCTATCTCGGAGCCCTCTTCTGATGTAGATACCTCTGTCTCTTCTAGGCTTACACCCAGATCAGCTCTTTCAGACTCACGCCCTTTGTTTTTATGCTTGTCCGAAGCTTTATCTGTTTCATCAGTCTCGCCATTTAATGAGAAGAAAATATCATCTCCTGGGGTCCCTGGTAGTGCAGCTGCCGGTGGACCTGGCCCATCTAGTATGTCTGTATTTCCAGTGACAGTGGCCCCCCCTGTTAAATGTGCAGAAGCGCCACCTTCAGGGCCATACGTGCTTATTAGGACTTCATTCGCCACTCCTTTTTCCAAGTTCAAACCACTTGCGCGGTCGCTGACATTTTCCTCCACGGTATTATCTACAGCTTTCTCCACTCCGCTCCCCTGGCCATCTGCTATTTCCCTAAGTGGGCCTGTACGTAAAGTGTCATCTTGTGATTTCCCTATTTCCTCCAAGTTTTGATTAGAAATGACCTCTGGAGTAATATCCGTATTAGAATGAGATGCTGCAAGCGCTCTGCCACCACTCGGGGTATTAGTCTGATTATCAGCCCCCCTATCCCTATCGTTAGAGCCCATTCCACCATCTGAATCGTCTGTTCTTTTGTTTTCAGTTATTAACTGACTTACCAGGACTGGGAGTAGTGGGGGTAATGCCAGCCCCGCCTCCTCGCTTGTCTCACTTGCTTCCAGGACAACGCTAGGTGTGTCTCCCTCAAGCTCGGTTCCCGGCGCAGTTATCAACTGTTCCTGGCCTGGTTCTGTAACTCCTACCAGGATACAGGTCACCGCCTCCATCATCATTGCTCCCGCCTGCTCGACTTGTTCTGTCTCTGCCACCACATCTCCGGGAGCTGGTTCTCGTGGCGGCGTCTTACCCGCATCGACTTCGGCCCGGGTTTGTCCTCTGCCTCGGTCCACCGACGCCTCTCTGCTGTTGTTACCAAAGGACTCTGCCAGGGTAGGCTGCCTCAGCGCCCCTCTTCCCCTTTTTGGGGTGATATCCTTTGCTGCAGCTTCTTTTGCCGCTATCTCCGCTCTCGGCATTTTCTTCTCTGCCCGACCCTCATTAGCCGCTGTCTCAGCCCGGCGCTCTGCCTTCTGCTCGGCTCTGATCTCAGCCTTGCGCTCCTTCTCCTTCCGCCTCAGCTCTCTCTTTTTCGCGGCTGAGTCCATTTCTGCATCCGAATCCAGATTCTTGTGTCTTGCAGCCTGGTTTCTTGTAGCGATCTGTGATGACATTTTTACCAATCTGCTCCGCTCGTGTTCTCTTCGGAGCGGCTTTTTTATGCACTCTGCCACTACTTTGGGTCTCAGGAGTAAGGAGATGTCTTTGACCAACCGTGCCACCGAGCTAATCCGCCTCAAAATCCTCTGCTCCAATATAAACAGGTTAAATGCCCCTGCCCCGTGATTCCTTGTCTTCAGCTGCATCGATATGGGCATCTAGGGGGTTTGCCTTTTGCACCTGCATAGCCTCTGCTTCAACCGCGGGAGGAGAGAGAAAAACAGCCTCTCACTCAGCGGATCGGTCCGCGGCCATCTTGCCTCCTTAATTTTAATTTTGTAATTTAATCGCAAACAGGACAAGGCGAAATTGGGTGTGACTTTTTCCACGCCGACTCTAAACTGTATTGCCCTCCGCTTTATTTTTGGCTCTCTAATTCTTTCTCTCTTTCATTCTCTCCCCTCTCACTCTCTTTTTTCCCCCCTTAGTTCTCTCTCTCGCTCTCACTTTAGTAACCTGTGAAATTCAGTTGCAGTGCTGCTGTAAGTTATGAACTTCAGCCTGAAGCTTCCCATATGCCTCGCTGCAGCAGTGATACATTTTCTTCATTGTATTTTGGGCGCACTCTTTTAAAAAAAAAAAATTATTTTTAGAATTTAATCTCAAACAAGAAAAGGCAAAATTGGGTGGGATTTTTTCCTCGTCACTTATTAACTCTATTTTCCCCCCCCACACTCTTTTTGTCTCTCTCTCCTCTCTAATTCTTTCTCTCCTTCATTCTCTCTTCTCTCACTCTTTCCCCCCTTCGTTCTCTCTCTCACCCATTTCTCTCTTTCTCTTTCTAACTCTTTTATTAACTCTCTATCCCCTTCTTTCACTCTCTCTCTCCCCTTTATTATCTCCCCTCTCGCTCCTTCTTGTCTCTCACTCACTCTAGTACTTTCATGGTCAGTTTTTTTTAGAAACTGGATGAGTAGTAGTATCTGCAGATGTGCATTTTTCTTTGTTCCTCCATTTCTGAAAAAAGATTAAATGTCCCACTTAAACGTTGCTTGCATCACAACCCACCACCAGCATTGCAGTAGCCCATGCTCTGTACATATAGCACTGAAGTAGCCCATGAACTCTACCTTCAGCGCTGCAGTACCCTATGGACTCTGCAAGTAGTGCACCAATTTTGCTCAACTAATTAAAGGCATTGCAAATTATGTAAAGCAGCATAATTACATATAGTTAAAACAATATTTAACTAATTAATATAAATCCATATCACATTACACAAACATTGGCATAGCCAATAGGTCTCGCATTAGTAACCTTATAATTGTTTACCCATGCAACAGGTGATGTTATTGCACCAAGGATATTGTGCTGAATAACTAAACACTTATACGGTCCCAAAGGCGAGACCTATTGGCTAGGCCAATGCTTGTTTAATATGTGTAAACATTCCCAAACTATTTGAAACACTCCTTCTCTCTTGCAGACTTGTACACATTTAGTGCAATTAATCATTTTCAAGAGAAGGTTACCTTTTGACCTGGCAACTTTTGGTGTGGTTTCCATAGTCTTTTTACTTCTGATCTCCTGTTTTTGACTGTGCTGAACTTAGTGTTTGCTAGTTTAAGGATTCTGAGCACTTTTCCAATGCTGACCAGTGCTAAAGTGACTGTGCTCTGTGTAAAAAGATTTAATGGTATTTGGTTTCTCCATGATTGGCATATTTGATTTTCTAACAGGTCCTTAGTACAATGCACTACATGTGGCCAGGGCCTGTAAATCAAATGCTATTAGTGGGTATGCAGCACTGATTGTGCCACCCACATAAGCAGCCCTTCAAAAATGTCTCAATCCTCCACCGCAGGGCCTGTGTGTGCAGTTTTAAACTGCCATTCCGACCTGCACGTTCACCTACTTGCCAGGACCACACCTTTCCTTCTAGCACATGTAAGACACCCCTAAGGTAGACGGTAGATAGCCCTATGAGCAGGGTGCAGTGAATTGGAAAAGTTGCACATGTGCTTATAAGTTGTACATATCCCGGTAGTGAAAAACTGCTACATTTATTTGTTTTTCACCACAGCAAGGCCTTTCTTCCCCATAGGTCAGTATTGCAGCTGCCTTGTAAAACTTTACAAGTATATCTTCCAATACGGAGCAGATAGAAAATTGTGGTTTGGTGTCTCTGGACTCGCACTTTAAAAACACACCTTTTAGTGTAGTTGGTTTTTAAATTACAGGTCTGAAAACACCACTTTTAGAAATTTTGTGTTTTCTTACTTTAATCACACTGTGCCTCTGCCTGTCTTTAGAATACATGTCTCAGCTGGATGACAGCTGGACTTTATCAATTCACTCTAGACAGTCACACACAAAGGGAGCTGAGGTGTGCTCTGCGTATCCTGGTTTCATCACCAGGCTGATGAGTCTGCATGAGCTAGAGCGGTGGGAGGAGTTGACACTTGCACCTGACTAGGGCTGTGATTGTCCCCACACAAAGAGCTGCATATCCCCTGCAGTGTATCTGGTACCACAAAGACCTTTCTTTGAATTTTCCTTACTTCAAATTCTAAACCAGGTATAGGTACTGGACCTCTGACACCATATACTCAAGCACTTCTGGAAAGAGGACATTCTGCCAGGTAGAAGAGCTGTTGTGCTGCCGGAAGGGACTGGCACTTTGGTGTTTGTTTTGCTGTGTTGGTCTGCTGCCTCTGTCATGGGAGTAATAGGACTTGATTTTGCTTTCTGCATCCTGCTTTCTAAGCTTCTCCAAGGGCTTGAGTTGAGCTTGCCTCTTGTTGTAGTCTCAGTGCCCTCAAAGACTTCACCTGAAGCAACTGGGCTTCCCTGCTGAGAGCCCAACTTTGTCAAGTAGTGCCAAATGGAGTTTCTGGGCCCGTGGGTTGCAGTGCTAAAGATCGACACAGATCCTTCTCCTACCTCGCCGCCAAGACCTGGAACACTCTCCCTACCAGTCTACGGCAGACCCAGGACCTGCTGGCCTTCAGAAGACTTCTCAAAACCTGGCTTTTCGATCAGTAGCAGCCCCCCCCCCCCCTCCTCCTCCCCCAGCGCCTTGAGACCCTCACGGGTATGTAGTGCGCTTTACAAATGAAATGATTGATTGATTGATTGACAACGACTTGGAGTGCCTCTTCGGACCCGGCACAGCACTTAAACACTATGCTGCTGCCTGCACAGAAGCCATTGTCCCCGCTGAACGCAACGTCCACGACTTACAACACAAGCGCTAATGCCACTGCAGTGCCACTGAAGAACCGCCACAGAGTAAGTCCCAAGTATTGTGTGACTGAGGTCTGTGGTGTGACTGCACTGTTGCAAAATCGATGCTTAGGGTTTGACCCTCAACGCTTCATCAACAATGCGCCACCAGCAGAACCGACACCTCGCTGCAACCACAGCATCAACTTACCTGCGCCTCATATTGTCCCTGAGCGACAGCGGCTTAATGACTCTGCACCGCCTCCAGGAACCTACGCCTAACTTGCTTCAGTGACACCTCGCCTCCGTTGTGCAATGCACCGTCCTCGAGAGCCGAAATGCCAACGATGTGCATAGCAGTAAGGAACTGACGCCTCACCTGCATTAAGTGAAGCCTTACCTCCTGGCACTGTGCAACGTTTTGGTGCTCAAAGTTTCCAAAGTACTGTACTTGGCGCCTGTGCGACACCGTAGCCTGCACACGCTCCATTGTGGTCGGCCTGAACTTGTGGATTCGACTTCATCAAGCGCGTCGAGATAGCTGAAGCGATCTTGTTTCTAAGCACTATAACTGCATTTAATCTTTAAAAATTCATAACTTGACTTGTGTATGTTGGGTGCTTGTAGTTCTGGTCATCTGTACTAAGAAAAATATTGGCTATTTTTCTAAAGGGGTGTGTGTGTGTGTGTGTGTGTGTGTGTGTGTGTGTGTGTACACACACATTGTCTCTTTAGTCTAGCCTGACGGCTCTGATCCAAGCTACCAGAGGGGGAGCAATGGTAAACTTAGTGTGTACTACTCTTACCCTGACTAAGATTGTGGATTCCTACTTGGACAGTGTGCATACCTCTGCCAACTACAGACCCCATTTCTAACAGTTACCATTTGGTAACAGAATGTTCTGAAAGGAAGTTCCTGCCAGAGTCATACATTCATTACTAGGACAACCCACAGTGATCTTGATCTTTTGCTTCACCTGATTTTCTCCAGTCACTCCAGGGAAAATATGAGAACAATTTTCATTTTGCTGCATCTACGACAGATATGTTTTTATGTAATCTCCTCAATATTGTATATGTTCCAGTAGTCAATGAAAATTAAAAAATTGGGATTCTTCTTCCCAAATGACATAAATGAAAAATCTGTGAACACTTGAAGTAACACAAATGAGCCTTGCATCAGTTGGTTTATTTACTGTTCGAAGCGAAGTCTAACATATGTCCTGACTCCATTACTTATCTACACTCCAACCCACAATAATTTGCTCCTTCTAGCAATGTATTCTCGGCCACCTCACCTTTCCATCATTCAGTCTACCCTCCTGCCATGAGATTTTTCCTCCTATATCTGCAAAATCATAAATACTGTAATCACCCTTGATATAATTTTCTCTCACTTAACCCCCCTTAATTCTTACCCCTTACTCCTAATGGAACTTTCACAACCCCTTTCAAAGGGCCACGGTGCAAGCAGGGGCTACTGGGCCTAACTATGTTGGGTGATGCCTTCTCTCCTGATGTCCCAGGCCTGACCTAGTATGAATCCTGTGCAACTGGGCCAAGTACCCCTTCTGTACTTGACTTCGAGTGGTAGCTGTGACTAAGCACTCAAAGACAACTCGAGGTGGGGGGGTTGGTAGGAGGTGGGGGTGAAGTGTAGATACAAATGAGTGAACATAATTCAGAGTACAAACAGAATGAAAATTAAATCAATGCTTTTATGAGAAAAGAAGTATTTTATTTCTAACTCTATATAATGCAAAGGAATAACCATGTTCACTAGAAATATCTAATGCAGAGGAATAACAAAATTCATTAACAATAACACAGTCCCCTGGATGTCGGGGCTCTATCTTTTTTCAGGCAAATCCCTGTCCCATCCTCTTTCTTGGTCGGGGTTATTCCCCATTCTCTTGTGGCCGCATCCATGGTATGCCTACTGCCAGGCCGTACTCGAGAGTTCCCCATTGATTCTTTACAAATTTGTCAGAAGTGTTAATGGTAATACACTACCATTAGCAGTGAGTCCCCTTGGGCGCAACAGGGTCAGTTCCAGTCTTAACCCCTCCTGTGGCACAGAAGCATTCAGAATGGTAGCTGGTGCCCCCAACGTGAGCTCCCTTGAGTTCTGAACCTGCATAGAGAAAGTGGGCTGCTTGCTGCCCACGCGACGGCACAGCCTCTCTTCTCTGAGCGGGGCTTCCAGGGTTCTTCAGTTATCAGAGCAGCTCCTAGCTCTGTCAGCCCCAGTCTTCACTGGAAGCCCTCGGGGGCCCTTTAGGGGCAGTTCTCTCACTGTGTGCGTTTAACCAGTGGAACCAAGCTTCAGTCTTTTCCTTGCGCAACAGCCGGAAACTTCTTGGCAATGTTAGTACTAACAGCACCCTCTGTCATACCTGGCTGCTGTGGTACTTTACAGTCCGGGCACTACCTCCTCTGGTACAACCCCCACTACCACAGCGATTATGAGTCTCAGCCCTCCCACAGTAGCAACTTTACTGGTGGCCCCTCCTGGCACAGTGGGGTCACCAAAGTGTGCCAGTACGGGTTTGGCAAGTCCTGTACAGCGATATCTCAATTCTCAGTCCACGGCGGCCCTCTCTTGGCATACAGAGGTCACTGAATCAACACTTCATACAGGCAATGACCTGATCGGTGAGCACACCACACTCGGCGAGTCCTCTCGGCAGGGCTCCTCATTGGGCCTCACTTCTTCCAGCCCTGGTCTCTCTCTCCCAAGGCACACTGTTCTTGGCAAGCAGGCAGGTGCTGGTGCTCTAGGCCAAGTGATCTTTGTTTTTCCTGGGTAATGTTCCCTCTCCCAGCAGGGTCCATATCAGACCTTTGCCCCCAGTCCTGGTCACAGGCAGACATCTTGCAGGGCTTCCCCTTCTCATACAGACCGTTTGGCTGCTTGTCAGATGACAAAATATGGGGTCTAAATCTCCCTTTCTCATACTCCATTTCCAGACACCAACATGTGATTTAGGGTCTGAATCTGAGTTTTATAGTGGGATTCTGCTTCTTTGAGTATCCAATTCTCTTGTTTTTCTTTTTCCTTTAAAGGATATCTGTCACAGCAGGCAAGGCTCCTAAGCTGATAGACACACAGCACAATTCATGGAAGTGACAAGAGTTCACACCTGGATGTCAACCACTGTGATATGTACATCAAAAGGTTAATCACAGGCTCCCAGCCCAGCTCTTTGATTCGTTAATCAGCCCCTTCTCCTTCCTGGGATGTGCCCATGCTCCTTTGAAATCTGTCACTGAATCAAAGAGCAACCTTTTGAACTGTAAAGGAAGGGTTCTTTCCTCCCTTTCTCTAGTGTGTGTCCCACGCAGCTCAAAGGTTTGCTGCAATATAAAAATCTGTATGGGGGCATTCCTCTCTTCCTCATGTGTTCACCATGCAGACCTGGGCTGCTCAAAATGGAACCCAAGGTCTTCCATGTAATGTGCCATTGCTGGCACACTTGCACTTGGTGTACATTCAAAGCACACTTGCTTTCCAGTACTGTTACCTCCATGCATTGTGCCACTATAGAGACACGTATTCAGCACCAACATTCAGTATGCTCATACTGCTCAGCACTATAGCACTCTGCCAGCACGCACACACTCATCTGAACACTTCACCCTTTATGTATTGTATTTCAGACAAGCACACGCACTAGAACTTTCATGTCATGTATTCCTCGCAGACATGCATACACTCAGCACATGCACAAATCCCACATGTACTAGACAGTACTGCTCTATCCCTGCACTGGACCCTTCCCTGGCACACATACATCCAGTGCAGAGTCACTACTGCTGGGCTGCAGAGCACTTTATGTCTCAGCAGCTGACCTTTTAAAAGGTGAGTGAGTCTCTGGGCCTCACTCCAGTGACACAGGGTAAAAAGGACCAGACAACTACTACTGATCATTACACGGTATGCTGCCACCCCCACACTGGTGCTGCTGAACTCCTGGAGAAGGTCAAAGTCCATAGTGCGTGAAAAAGTCCAATGTAATGGTGCACATGCATGATCTGTATTTACCTATGACACAAAAGTCAGCATAAGGGATCAAGAGAATAGTACAGTTTGGCGCACAGGACAGGTGAACATGTTCTCAACCATGCAGAGGACTTTTCCATCCCAACAGAAGCTATCAAATGGCATTCCTTCTAGGTAACTACTAGGGCCAAGTTAATTCCTACACTTAAGAAAAGCAATCCTCAAATCAGCAAACCTCTTGCCTTTTATCATATATCATGCACTGCCTGCCATCAGTGCCATCACTCTTCAGCCACTCTCTTAACTCTGGTAGTTTCCCTCAGTGCATTCAAATCTGTGTTCAGAATACTTTTCCTTAATAAATCTTATGCAAACCCATGATCTCTTAACTTGCCTTCTTTCTAAAATCCTACAATACATGTCATCTACCGCATCTCTACTTTACTCAACACTCACAATCTAATCAACGCCTTTCTATCTGGTTTTTTAACTCTATTTTTCACACAAGCTCCTCACTGTCCTATTGCTTGCTTTGTCACGTCTGTTCCTAAATAAACCCTCATCCATACTAATACACTTCGACCTGTCTACAAGTTTGGATTGTATCGACCGCTCTACTCTCTTCTCAGAGCTCACTACTCTGTTATTATAAAACAAGTACGAAACTGGCTCTCCTATCTTTCCGTGAGTTGTTCTCAGACTCTTGGTGTTCATCATCAGTCCCTCTGCCAGTGGAGTTCCACAAGGCGCAGTCCTTCGCACTATGCTTTCTTTAATTTATATGACTTACCTAGATGAAATTATATATTTCTTTAGTTTCTCCTTTAATTTTTCTTCTAACAATATAGATGTAGTTTTCTCCTTTCTAACCTTCCCTCTCTACGTTTGAAAGGTTCTAACAGTCTCGTAGCCGATCACATTTAAATGGCAATCTTCTCCTTCTTGCCAACTCTTCTTAGAAGACCAAATTAATTTGCTTGTCCAGCTATGTAGCACCCATTAATCCTATGATCTCTATAATTTATATCTTACAACCTCACACCAACACTATTGGCCAGACACTGTGGCATAAATTCCAATGTGTCAATTACCCAGGATTTGTTTCTCACTACAGAAGCAACTACTGCCAGATACCCATTAACAAGCATTCAAAACATTAAATCACTAAAATCTGGACCTGTTCTGAGCAGGTTAGATTATTGCAACAGCTTAATGGTAGGTTTCCCATGTTACTATTTCTTCCCAATAGAAAGGGATTGAATAGTAAGTGTTCATAGTACCCAGTGCAGTCTCTCTAGTCATGCTTCAGCCTCCTACCATTGTCGTCAAATTTGCTGGCAGTCGAGAAAAATGTCTGATTCTTGTTTTTACAGCCAAAAGGGGTCTAGCTCCCTTATTGCCTATTTTGAATAGTTAGTATATTCCTCAACCATTCTTCAGTTAGAGAATCTTCATTTCATGTTTACTCCTATACTTCTCTGAACAGTATCACACTTCCTCTCCTTTGATCTACTTAGGGCAACACTGCTGGAATCTGCTTCCAGCTAATGTATTGCCTACAACCCCTAACATGACCAAAGTCCTGCATTTCTGAAAAACTGATTCAATTGGTACACACCCAAAAGTCAATAAAATCTTTCTTGGCCAAATTTGTGCCTGTTCTAAATTCAAACGTGAGGCATGGAGAGGCCGCAGCTTGGTGCTGGGTTCTTCTAATGCCTCTAACAATCTTCCACCCTATATCAAATCCTCTATGAATCTTCTGACCTTCAAAAAAATCTCTCAAGACCTGGCAATTTAATAATTCTGCATATTCCTTCTTTCACTCTGTAGCTAACGCCAAGACACCTTTAGATATTCGTGACCTAAATAAATGCATTTAACCTAACATATAGGTTATATTTCGTCCTTTAGAACTGTTCTGAGGATGCCCTGTTTTTTTAATCTGGCAAACTCCCACTACAAACTCCAGCTTCTAGACTTCTCTGGTTCCTTCTAAACACCTTTGGGGTAAATACGTATATATGGTAAATGTTTGTAAGTCTTTGAGAACCGTGTCTCAATCTCCATTCACTTTTTCATTAAACCCACAAAACCATAAAAGTAAACCATCCAAACTGTTGATTACTGTGTGTTACAGCGGTACTGTCATTCTTGCACGGTATTTCTAGTCACTAAGTCTCCTGATGCTCAAATAAATGTAATAAATAAATACTGGTCTATGTCTCTGGGACTCCAGGTAGTCAGCCCTGAGCTTTCTTTTTAGAGTGCCCTTAATTCCAATATGATAACTATCAGCATGGTTTCTTAAAAGCTGAGCACTGGATATTTTGTACTCCAATAACGTGAGATGGTAACCATATTCATTAAGATATTATTTGGGGAAATCCATCATAGAATTCAGTATGACCTTTGCATTAAATCACACTCAGATTCCACAATGCTGAACCTCCTATCCTACCTGAAGACCCCGCAAGTCATGCCAGCCGCGACTGAGCCTGGAATGAGAAAGTTATGAAAGTCATAAGCCTGTCGTCAAGGGTATTGCAGGGGGACTGGAATCTGAAGGCAGCTCACAGGCAGGCGGGAGTTGTACAGGCATGCGGGAGTTGTACATGCATGTCAATACAATAATTCAGTGAACAAACATCTAAGCACTGGGTCCAAACTGATGTCAACATATTATGAGGCCTGTTAGAAGGTGGTTCTGACACTATGGGCCGCCTGGATTTTTAGCTTTTTGAGCACCTAATTGTTGAGCTTTTACTGTGGGGGAGCCCCATAATATGGGACTCGCCCACACTGAACTCCTAATGAAAGAGACTGCATAGGTATTTTACTGGTGCCCCCCTGGCTTGACCAGGCCACTGCACAGCAGCTGGAGTAAAGGACACTGGGCTGGTTGCATGCAGACACATGTGTACATGCGTGTGCACACGTGTAGGGGCTGCGCAGGGAAAATTCCTAGCGTGCGCAGTCAAGGAGCAGGTACAGATAGACTGGTGTGGCAGGACTTATGCAGAATGGGGTGGTGACATGGAATAGGCTTTATACAGTGGGAAGAAACATGACAGGGAAAGTCAGTGTGCTTTACAGTGTGTATTCCATTATTCTCTTATGGGGATAGGGAGCACATGTGCTAGTTTTTCTTTCCTAAGGCCTACAGATTCCAGACATGCACTAAAGACCACTGTAACAGATGTGAAAAGAAGTATTCTGCACAGTCATATTTGTACTGCTTTTGGGTCATCCAGAAATGTCACATTTCTCTGAGTCAGCAATACCCAGGGCCTGGCTGAGGGCTGACCTAAGCAGGATGGATTGATAACCTTTCTTCCACAAGCTTAGGCCTCCTCTCCACGAAGAGAAGATGGGTGGGGCTATAGGCTCATCCATCAGCAGCTATCACTGGGTGCCAGGCACCAGGCTGCACCAAGGAGGGAAGGCAGCGAGGGGGGAATGGGCTTTTTCAGAGACCATGTGGCCAGGGACCCTGGATGATGCCATTTTGAACAAACCCAGAGGCTGCGGCGGGAAAGCGGCCTCGCGTCTGCCAGCTTGGGGCTGAGCGATGATCCTTGGGGCACCACTAGCATCCTTTGTCATGTCTATAGTGCTTGCCTACTACTTGTGTTTAAGCGTAGTACTAGACCTAACTATGACTTTAAAAAGAAGTTTGGTGCAAATTAAATACACAAGGAGCTCTGACATACGTCATCAACAATTATACTTTTACCAGTAATAAGGAGAATGAATCTGATGAACTTGATCTTTTAAATCATAGTATACTTTCACTGGTAGTGCACTGAGCTTCTGTCTAGCCAACGATCAGAAGGTATGATGATAGGCGCTTTACACTACAGCTCAGGATAGCAAGACTCCTTTACTAGGCATGCAGATTGGAAATGGTAGTGCGATTATTCTGCAAAATCTAGTAAATTCTATGGCGTGCACCTTGACTAATATAAAAGGTTTTTACATGAAACTAAAGCAGCCTTCATCGCAGAAAAATGTAAGCCTTCTGAATTGAGTTAAGATCTCTTTTCTGTTGAAAACTTACTTATGTCCCTGGAATGCTGCTCTATTAATATTATGCCATCTGAAGCCCTGTGTGCCAATTTCGTTTTTTCCATTTTTTTTCTCAAAAAATGAAATAAGTTTCTTCCATGAAGCCATTGCTTCTCACCAATGTGTCATCCTAATCCAAAGGCCATTAAGGCATTTTCGCCTTGGGTATCATAGAAGTTTTACCAGAAAATCTGCAAAAAAAATGATGCTTATTCTTTATGAATTTTAAGACTAGTTGCCAAGATTATCCTTGTAAGCGACCTCCGAGACTCAAAGATTGGATTGTTGATATAACATACTGCAAAGAAACACTAGAGGCCTATACAGAGGACATACCACAGGCATCACGTCCTAGGGATTTCTGGCAGCCACTAGTGCAACATTTGCAGTCCACACAGGATGGGAATGAACTACCATAAAGGGCCTCAAGGAGATAACATATTATGAATTCACAAAGGGGAGATGGAGCATTACACAGACAGGACTTAATGGATTGTGGTTTACTAGGTCAAGGACAAGTCACAGTTTTATAACATTGATGCAAGGGTTGGTTATTTAGTCTCTAAAGAGATACTGAGCAATCTATTGTAAGTGCTGAACTGCTGAGAATGACATGTACTAATATATCTGAAATATCTACATCTGCTGTAGGTTGGTAATGACACTACTCCTGGTTGGACAAAAATAAAATACAAAAATAAAAGATTTTCCTTGTAGATGCACCAAACTTCATGCTTTACCTCTGGGCATCTTTCCCAAACTATGCCATCTCATCACCTTCTTAATCAGTTCAGGAGTTCTGCCTGTGCTTGTAAGAATTGAGTGACAACCCCCTTATTGAAAACGAATTTATCAATATCCAACAAACTAAATACTGCAGACCAATCACTTTACTGCCAGCGGTTTTGTAAAATGATAGAACGTCTTGCCAATCTTCCATACCAGGAAATGCTTTACACTACTTTCAAGCTGGCCATTGTTCGAAACATGGCACTGAAGCAGTTCTAGGTGCAACTTTGGATTAGCTATGGGCAACTCTTGACCAGGGTCTGGTGCTTCTCAACCTATCATCCCCTTTCAGCGCTGTTGATCATTCTATTTTACTGGCTTGTCTGTACAAGGTAAGATATAGTTTGACTGGTTTAGGTCCTTTCTTTCTGGCTGTTCACAGCTGTTTTTTTCTGGTCCCATTTAGTTAACAGAGCACCCTTGTTCTAAAGGAGTTCCTCATGGATAAATGCTCTTTATAATCCATTTAACATCTATACACACACTGTTGCTGAATTGATAGAGAGTTATGTATAGAATGTCTTGTCCTATGTTGGATAGACCCAACAGTTTCTGAATTTTCACTACAATTCGTCAGATAACATAAGTAGACTGAAGGATTGTTGGTGTTCATATTTGGATTTAAGACCACTTCATCAACGTAAATGACAGAAAAACTCAAATTCTGGTGAATTCTCATTTTGGTCTGAAAGACTCTGTTCTTCCTCGTTGGGTGACATGCGAACTCTAGACATGCAACAAGTCATGGGGTGTGGTTTGACAACACGTTTTCCTCTAGCTTAAAAAAGTAAGAGATTTGAGCAGCTGTCTTTCTTCTTTTACACACCTTAAGAAAAATTCTTCCTTTCATTTCTAGTGACCTGCGAGCTTGAATTGTGGTGCAAGATAGCAAATGATACCTGGATTATAGTAACACAGTACACTAAGGCCTGCTTGAAAAGCAATTGAGAAAGCCAAGTATTCACATGTCGTAAAAGCTCCCATTACACTGGCTGTCCCTTAAAAGCAGATGGGCAGCAAGGTCTTTGCAGCATGCATAGGGCAGTGTTTATATTGGGAATGAGGTTTCTCTCTGATCCTATTATCCCCTGTGCTATTGCATGTCTTTTGAGACCTGAATCCCAGACTCTAATGACGGTCTCAGGCCGGAAAAGGCACAATGTGATGGAAGATCTTTCAGAGTTTGAGACCCAATTAATGCAATGGCCTCCCTCTACAGCAGTAGCTGCTCGTAGTTGTAGTGTTGTGGGGTGGGGTGGGGAAGGGGAGGGGCAGGGTGGGGGGTAGTAAACTCCGGCATACAGTTGACCGGAGGTAAGTACATACATAAATAAATAAATAAATAAAACAGATTACATTGTGCGCGCTGCAACGTGTTGCAGCGGGCGCAATGTAATTCGTTTTAGTTTTTCATTTATGTAATTAGCTCCGTTCTGCCGTATGCCGGAGTTTACTACCCCCACCCTGCCCCTCCCCCGGCCTGCCCCACAACACTCCCACTACGAGCCGCTACTGCTCTACAGCTGTGTTTTAGATAAATCCTTAGAAGATCTTTCTTTTCCGTTAATCTCTGTTTTCTGTCCAGACAGCGGGCTCCATCCTGTATTTCAACATCATTAAACTTTTGATGGCTGTTTGCTTTACAAGTCAAATAAATAAGTAAATATGTGTCTACATTTGAACTAATTTAATAGAGGGAATGAGAGTGAGCGAGAGACGATTACCTGGTCAGATGGTGATTCTAATCAGCCTGTCTGTTCCATCCATCTCGAAAAATCATTTTGACTTTTACTGTGCAATCCAGTGGGTGGTTTTGTGTATTTAAAAAAACTAGACAATGTCTTCCTCATTTATCCGCGGAAAGAGTGGAAAAAAGACAGAAAACGAGGTGGATAATAATAAAAGGGATCAAGGAATACAAATGTTAGAATTCATCAGCTTGAAGAATGAAAACTATATATGGCACAGTGCCACAGGACAAGGAAATTATTTGGTATATAGAGATAGTACTCGCTGAAAGAGATTCTTTGGTTATGTTACCTTTTTGGGAAGATCAAAGTAGATTCAATCAATCAGGTGCTTGTTCAGCGCGGCTACTCAAGGCACTGGAGGGGTAGGGGGGTGCAGGTTCCAGTCCATCAAGGACGGAGCCTGTCGAAGAGCCAGGTCTAGAGGTTTCTCGCGAAGATGGAGTGCGATGTCTGAGGTGAAGCAAAAGGGCGTTCCAGGCTCTGGCCGCGAGGAAGGAGAAGAAGCGGCCTCCCGATCTGGTGTTTCTGGTGCGAGGGACTACGGTGTGTGAGAGCTGGGGTGATCGTAGGGTCCTTTGGGGTGCGTGGAATTTGATTCGGCTGTTCAGGTATGCTGGTCCAGTGTCATGGAGGGCCTTGTGTGATGGTGAGAATCTTGAAGATGATGTTAGCCCGATGGGGAGCCAGTGGAGTGTGCGCAGGTGCTGGGAGATGTGGCAGTGTCTTGGCAGGTTGAGGACCAGTCTTGCCGCGGCGTTCTGGATGTTTTGTAGCTTGCAGTGAGGTTTTAGTTTATTCCGACGTAGAGTGCATTGCCGTAGTAGAGTCTGCTGGTGACGGGGGTGTGAGTGACGGTCTTTCTGTGTAGGAAAGGGATCCATTTGAAGGTCGTACGTAGGAGGCGGAGGGCGTGGAAACAGGAGGATGTGACGAAGTTGATCTGGCGGTCCATTTTAAGCTCGGAGTCCAGGATGGTTCCACGGTTGCATGCGTGGTCCGTGGGGGTGGGTGGGCTTTCGAGGGCGGGCGGCCACCAGGTGTCGTTCCAGGCATCAGGGTTTGGGCCCATGATGAGTACTTCTGTTTTGTCGGTGTAGGCAGCTGCTCTTCATCCATTTGGCGATGGCTTCCATGCCTTCTTGAAAGTTGTGTCTGGCGGTGTTTGGTTCGTTGGATAAGGAGAGGATAAGTTCGGTGTTGTCTGCTATGACACAAAGTTGAGTATGTAGGTTCTGACAATGGGGGCTAGCGGAGCCATGTAGACATTGAAGAGTGTGGGGCTGAGGGAGGACCCCTGGGGGACTCTGCAGGTGGTTTTTAAGGGGTCCGAGAGGAATGGGGTGAGTCTGACCCGTTGCGTTCTGCCGTGGAGGAAGGAGTGGATCCAGTCGAGGGCCTTGTCCCTGCACCCCATGATTCCTGCATCGTGGAGTCTGCGTATTAGGGTGCGGTGAGAGGCTGTGCCGAACGCCGCTGAGAGGTCGGAGGATGAGGGCTACTGTTTCTCCCCTGTCCAGAAGGGAGCGGATGTCGTCTGTTGCGGCGAGGAGAGCGGTTTCTGTGCTCTGGTTTTTTCTGAACCCAGATTGGGAGGAGTAAGGATGTTGTGCTCTTCGATGAAGGTGGCGAGTTGGCTGTTGATGGCTTTCTTAATTAATTTTGCTGGGAGCGGGAGCAGGGAGATGGGTCTGTAGTTCTTGAGGTCAGTGAGTTCCGCCGAGGGCTTCTTCAGAAGGAGATTGATCTTGGCGTGTTTCCAGTCATCCGGGAACGAGGCGTTCGTCAGGCAGCAGTAAATGGTGTGGCAGAGCATGGGTGCGATGCTGTCAGCGACTCTGTTGAAGATGTGGTGGGCAGGGGTCCGTGTGGGCCACGGGTTGGATTGACTTTATTGTCTTCACTGCGTCTTCTGTGGTGAGGGCGATCCAGTTGTCAATCGTTGGCTTCAGGGAGTCGTGGTTGGCTGTTGAGGGTTCAGGGTGTTGGTTGTCTTCGTCGAAGTTGTCAAAGATGTTCTTAATTCTGTAGTGGAAGAATGTGCTGATTTTGTTGCAGAGGTCTTGTGAGGGAGGGTTGTCAGTAGACTCGCTGGTGGGTTGGGTGAAACCCTTTATGATGCTGAAGAGTTCTTTGCTGTTGTGCGCTTGTGTGGAGATTCTGTCTTCAATCGCTTTTTTTTCCTGCTGAGTTGGTGGTGGGCATTGGTGGCGGTTCTGAAGTTTTTGTGGGCCTCTGTGGATTTGGAGTTCCTCCAGGCCTTTTTGAGGCGGCGGCACGTGCGTCTAGACTCTCGAAGTTCGGTGGTAAACCATCTGGCTTTCTTGGCAAGAGTGTTGTTGTTGTTTTTCTTGAGGGGGCTATGGTGTTGGCGATGTCGGAGATCCATGTGTACAGGGAACGGGCTGGGGTGTTGGGGCCGACATCTTCCGCGATGGTTGGGGTGGAGCTGCTAGTGAGGAGGTGAGCTGGTCGTTGGTGATTCTGGTCCAGTTTCTTTGTGGGAGCAGGTGCTGGTGCCTGTGGATGGTGTGTGTTCTGAAGATGAAGTGGATGCATGGGTGGTCTGTCCATGGGAGTACGATGGTGTGGCTAAACGTGATGGGAGTTTCCTGTTGTGAAGAGGGGGTCGAGGGTGTGTCCTGCTGCATGCGTGGGTTCGGTCGCGATCTGGTGGAGTCCAATGTTGTGGAGGTTGTCCAAGAGGGATGTGGTGTTGGGGTCCAGTTGGTTGTTGAGGTGGAAGTTGAGGTCTCCCAGCAGGGTGTAGTTGGTGGATGCGATGTAATGCAGGGAGATGATTTCTGTGATGGAGTTGGTGAATCGGCCATGGGGTTCAGGGGGTCAGTAGATGAGGGTTCCCCGGAGGGTGATGGTAGGGCTGGCCAGTATCTTGAAGTGAAGGTGTTCCAATAGGTCTGTGGGCTCGTCTGGGGGCGTTCTCTGGCGGAGGGTGGATATGTGGACAATGGTGATTCCCCCTCCCGGGCGGGTGGGGCGCTTCTTCCTGAAGATCTTGTATTCTTGGGGAATGACGATGACGATGTCCGGTCCTGAGATGGTGTTGGTCCAGGTTTCGGTGAAGAAAACTACTTCCCGGGTGGTGCTGTCGAGGAGGTTCTAGATTTCGGTGGCATGTTTGTGGAGTGATCGGACGTTGAGGAGGATGCACTGTAGGGTCTTCGGTTTGGGTGTGTTCTTGCGGGCGAGTTGTGCTGGGTCAGTGTTCCTGGCGGTGCTGTAGGTATGCCGGCAGCGGTGACCGCTGATGGGTCCGTGGGTGTTGGCTGGTGATGCTATCTTGCAGTTGTTGTTGCTGCCTGGGTTGAGTGTGTGGAGTGCCATTGGGTCATAGCATTGGCGGTGCGGAGTTCCAGGGTTCCTGACGCTGGCCGCGGACGGGTGCAGACAGGCGCATACCGGCTTTCCTTTGGTGCACCAGGAGCGTGCCCGCTGCTCATGGCCACCATTAAGTAGGGGTCGGAGAGGGCTGGACAGCTGGGAGGTGGGAGCGGGGAGTCAACGCGAACTGGAACAGGCTGGTCGGGCTTTTGGGGAAGGGGCCGTGGGGGCAGCAGCAGCGGGAAAAATGGGAGAAAGGAGGCCAAAAGAGTGAGGAAAAGGTGAAATAAAGAGAATGAGTGCAAAAGAACAAATTTTGAAACGGAGCAGAAAGCATTGAAAAGTGAAGAAAAGCAAAAGGAATAAAGGGTGAAACGGATCAGAAAGCAGAGAAAAAGTGACGAAAAGCCTGAAGGGTGAAGAAGCTAGGGGTGACACGGAGCAGAAGGAGAGGATGAAGGGGGCAGAAAGCAGACAAAGGAGGGCCTTGAACACCAGCACTACGGGAGTGCAGGGGCTCACAGAGGGCCTGACATAATGGTGGAGCTGCGAGGGTGAGCTGTTTTACTGACAGTGAGATTAACTAGAGGGCTTTGAGCTGTAACTAATGTCAGACTCCATTCTCAAATGTAAATACACCCTAGGCCTGGTCATCGGAAAGAAGTAAGCAAATGGTTGGCTTCTGCTCTCGAGTTCTCATTTGGACAATATTGCATGCGTTTCACATCTGTTAATCAATCAATATTGTCATCTTTTATTTTACCCTTCTAACGTGGTTAATGTACAGATGTAACTTAGCCCATCAAAATGTAGCGTCACGGTTACCATTTACTTTGCTCTGAAATTAGCGCCAAACACATAAAATGGTAACTATTGTAACTAAAGTTTAACAGTGCAACATGATGTTTAATATTTATTTTATTTTATTTAAAATAGAACACTTCAATACAAGGCGAAAAGCTTAGTTAAAAACATGTCCATATATAACCCGACCAAAAACCTTTTTTAGTTTTCATCGAAGTTTTATATTGACCGACCTGTTCAACAGACAAAACATTGACAAATATCTAAATGTCAACGCTATTTCGTTCTGAAAAACTGAATCATTCCGGTCTAGACCATAGTTTTCTTGTTAATTCCCAAATAGTCCAGAGAACGTTTCAGCAGAAATGTTAATGCAATAATAGATCAGAACCCTCCCACACATCTCAGGCATCGTCGCTCTCGTCTTCAAACCCAATAATTAAAATAAATACATGAATAAAAACCTGCATATCACACTTGGTTCTCAAAAGCAAAAATGCAGAAAATTTGTTTCAGTGCTTGAAAAATCATTAAATGAAACAAATATAAATCTAAAACTATCTTTAAGTAATATCGAAAAACCATCTTTATGACAGGGAATGAATATTTAATTCAGACGAAAACCAACATAAAAACGCTTCCCAGCTTAATAGAAAATGAAATCCTATTTGAGTGATACCCACTTTCTCATAAAGTAATGATTACTGGGGCATGCAAGGCCTGCTAGTATTAGGATAACATTTGTTGATTCCTCTCTGAAAAGCATATTTTCCATTGCTTAATTTTTAGACATCATAAGTTTCTTAGTGACATAGACCGATAAGAAATTCTCACATGATTTGCCCAGCTTGAACAGCTCCGACGTGGTGCACTTATGACAGTGGCACACATTTTGGATAATTAAGCGTTCAATAACTCTTGCAGAAACAGACACCAGTGTATGTTATTTGAAAGAACAGGGAGTTACCAGGCTTCAACAATGTTTGTGTAACTGATTTATAATTTAGAAACATCTCATAAACCCCTGAGCATATATGGCCCCTGGTGAAACCTGAAAAGTGTGGCTACAAACCATTGTACTTATATATATTGCAGCTGCAGATAGTACGTTTATTAAAAGATGTTCAGGTTGCTCATTTGATATTGCATGTTCAGGTTATTTTGGCAGAGAGTTATGGTAAAGAGTGTAAGCCTGGGCGTAGTTCGCGGAGTTTTGCTACATGGAACTCTGCGAAGTTACAAAAAAACTCATCTAAGTTCCGCGAGTGGTCGAGTGCAGTGCGAACCGCAGTTTGTGCTGGTATTCCTTCCGCTCGGCTAGAAATTATACCCGAGCAGCAGCTCGCGCTCACAAACTTACCATTTGCGATCATAAGGAGGGAAGAAACTCCGCTGGACATCACAAAGCGAAGTTTTCTGCACTCTGCAGCGTGCAGAAAACTCAACAAACTCCGCGAACGGAGCAAAGTTCACCGCCCAGGCCTAAAAGAGCGTTCTTCAGAAACCGGAGTTTGATAAAGAACCCGAAAAACCGCTTTTTGTGACCGAAGAAACTGAGAATCTACTTTATGATGAAAAGAAGGCTTGGTTGTTATTCTTGGCAATTTATAAGGGCAGCTATTGCCGTAAGTACCGTGCTCAGGGTATGGTTTGGTAAAAACTTAACACTATCTTTTAAAAACACAGAAGGTGAGATTATTTTGAATGTTACAGGGAAAGAGCATTCCAGCATTTAAGTTCAAGACTGGTAATGGTATGTCCATTGGAATGGATATGATGTACATAATGGACGACTAAAGAATAAAGAACCAATGAATGTCGAGGTCGTGATGGTTGATGGCAGATAAGTTTATCACAGAGATAGGAAACGCTAAAGTTATGAATAACGTTGTAGACTTCTCATAGGGATTTATAAATGGGGCTTTCGACTACAGGTTAACAACGGACGTTCCTTTAAATGAGAAGAAACAGATAAACATGAGGGTTGGAGTAGAATGGTGCCAGCTGCAGAGTTTTGATCAGTTTGAAGATGTTGAATAAGATGAGCTGAGCAGCCGAATTGTAGAGAATTGAATTATTCAGGTCTAGAAGTGACTAAAGCACGAGTCACTAATATACGGGTGTCTAATGGAAGCTATTCAAAAATCTCTAATAGCATTTGGTTAGAGAGTAACAACAACTTGCTGAAAATTGAATACTTTGATTGAAGACGAAGCCAACATTTTGAACCACTAGGATGCAGGAAGATTGTATGCCCAGCATAGCAGCCACCAGCCTGAGGGCCTAGGTTGTTTGTCAAACTGAATAAACGCGGTTTTCTGGCTGTTCAAGTCAAGCTAGTTTGTTATTGTGCAAGGTGCAACATAATATATGCAAAATTCGAAAGCAGCTTGTGTAGAAGGAGAGTTGGCTGGAACACTCAATTGTGTAATATCCCATGAGAGACAAGGACAAAACAAAAGGATCAAACTAGTTCAACCAGGGAGGAGAATTAGGCTTTGAACATTGAGCCATCCTCTCACTCGGAGAATGGTGGGACTAACTGGTTTAAATTAGGTGTGCTAAGGACATCAATATTGAAAGACAGCAGTGTCATGAGGATTGTCTTCCAGATAATTAAAATAACCAATACAATTTTGAGAACATGTGAGGATAGTAATTCTGAAAAGAAGGAAGCAAACTGGGGCTGTAGGACGAGGGTGGGGGACGAATGTGATGCAACGGATAACTGAATAACTTTATACAGAAATATAAATTAAGTCTCATGATTTAGGAGATCTACTAGATCGACTACTCTGTATCCTGAAGTAATCACTATTCACAATCAGCAGATAGCAAATCAAAAGGAATTGAAGAAATAGGTACACAAAGTTATTTCAGTAAAAACATCAAACGCCAAAGGAAGATCGCAGGGTGGAGCCATGGAATAATTTACCATCATGCTCTAAGGAAAATTATGTAGTAGTCTGTATACTAATGAATTAATAGGAGAAAGATTTAGCAGGAATGACCTAAGAGCTTGTATGGCTGCCCACTATGCTCTTAGTGTAAACACCGATCATTTCTGCCAAATTCCCTTGCTTAGAAAATCAAGAATGGAGAAAGTATCGCAATTTACTTGATGCAAACTCTTTACAGCACCAGAAACAGATATGCTGCCATTGTTTCCCAAATTATTATACTCTGTCAAGTAAAGTCAAACAAGTCTCTTTGTTAGGCTGGAGCCATAAAAGCACAACAGTCCAAAAAGTGATATAATACAATAAAAAGTCAAGTCATATGTGACTGAGCACAAAAGAAATAGTTTCTTTTGATAAGCATCAGATGCCGAAACGGATATCAAAACTCTGATGTGTGGCACACAATCATTGCAAAACAAATTACTCGTGTGGTAAATACAGACATCCATTTAATGTGCTATCTTAAAGTTTTTTGCAATGGAATTATAAAAATATTTTAAAATCATGTCGCATATGATGCACATTAAATATTTATAATCATCCAGAAGTCTCATTCCTTTTTCCTAATATAGAAAGCTGGTCTAATACAATTTAACATTGCAGAGCATATTTCTAGGGACTCTAACGTCTGCAGGAATATTAGGCCATCCTGATATAATGGGGCTAAGGAGTAATGTCTTCGCTCCGAGTACAGAGTCAGAATAAAATAAGGTGGCTGGTGCAATCGTGTCAAAATGTTGTCATCCTAGGAATGGGAAAGGAAAGCTTAAAGTGCAATGTGCATAGCCTAAAAAGGGTGAGCCAGTGGCAATCTGTAGCATTCGTAATCCACTGTAAGTATGGCTCCATACCGAATGTTGTTGATACTTGGTCATAGTTAAAATTTGCTTATGTTCCCTGGGCCAGTTCTAGGAGCTTGTTCACACAGTGTTCCATGTATCTTTCTTTGATACGTAATTTGATATCTGGCCTGACAGAAAGAGTGTTTTCATCTACATCCAAAATACCTTAACTGTTGAGCAAATCCTTCAAGTATAAGAACCAAGGTTGATCAGCCCCATCAAGCGACAGGCATTCGAACATGCAGATTCTGGAAAGGCCAGCTTCGGGTGTAACCCAAATCCTGATCCAAAGTAGTAAAGGGGCTAGCTTGATTAGGTCTTCCAGGTAAGGCATTCCGAGTTCCTCATGGCAAATTAGGTGGCTGCGCCCATAGGGACTGACAGCAGTCTACGCCTAAAGCGATTTTATCCACGTTGCAGAACAGACCATGTTGTTTATATGCCCCAAAGGCCTGAGCCATAAGCTCCCACTGTGATGTACGTACTATTGTACAGGTTCAACATCTCTGCAGTGGGTTTGTTTCCTAGCTTATGAGTGAATCTAAATATGGCCTCAATGTTTCTGCAAAGGGTATAAAGTCTGAGGGTTAAAAGAGAAGACCAGCTTAGGGGCTGATTAAAAAGGATCCCTATAGAATTAAAATGCTACACCTTTGCTAGTTTTGAGTCCCCAATATTAAAGTGCTCTGTCTTAGCTCTAGGTCGTCTGCATGTCATAATATGCATTTTGGAGTAGTTTAATTGGAGATCTAGGGCCCTCATGCATCTAAAGAACACGTTTAAAAGGGTCTCAAGACTGTTTGCAGTGCGAGCGATCAGTACAGCATTGTCTGCATACAATAAAATGGGAATAAACGTATTTCCTATTCATGGCACGTTCTTTCCTCTTTCCACCAGGAATTTGCTAATCCCATTGATATAGAGCTGGAAGAGGAATGGGACCAGGATGCACTCCTGCCTAACGCCCCTTGAGGAAGTAATATGTGGGGGGGAGGGACACTCTCCCTGAGTGCTTAGTGCACTCTTATTGTGAGGTCTTGATAGAGTCGTCTGATGAGAGTTAGCCGTTCTCGCTTCACTCCCATATTACCCATTAATTTCCATAGCTCAGAGAGGTTTACAAGTTCACATGCACATGATAGGTTAACAAGCACAAAGAGGCCTTTTTTGCCTTGCTATACTTCCCTACTATTAAAAAGAAATTTAGGCTATGTTCAACTGTCCCTATGCCAGGTCTGAAGTCGAATTGGACTTCTGACAGGATATTATTTGCCAGGACCAATTCTTCAAGGCTGGACAATAGGACGTTGTAGGAAGCTGGCTCTGTCTATACTATACCATAGTAAGGTACAATGTGCACAGTCAAGTGGATTCCCAAAGACTTGCACAGGTTAAAGTAAATAATACCTTACTCTCTATTTGCGATAGTGTGAGTGAGCAGTAAGGCTTTAGCAGAGGGTAGCGTTAAGCATTTATTGTACACACTCAGACAATAAATGATTTCACATACTCAGGCTGAACTCTGACCGATTGTTTTGTATAAAAATATTTCTTTGTTGTATTTTATTTTTAGAACCAGGCCACACTTGGTGCAGGCAAGTAAAAATAGTATTTTTCTGATAATAGATACATGTAGGTCAAATGTTCAGAAACAGTTGAAATTACTTTCAGTTGCTTTCCAGTTACTTTGCAATCACTGTGCGATTGCTTTTTAGATTACTGTTCAGATTACTTTTTCTACCCAGTGTGATATGGCTAGACATCACACTGGGACATTTTCTAAATAAAAGGTAGGTAACTCAGTTTTTGTAAACACACAGTTTCTTAAGTTCTCATACAATTTCCAACTTCACACTTAAAACCTTTTCACAGAAAAGCAGTCAATGCAATCTTATGGGAGGAAATTCAATTATCGGTTTAAGGGTAAGTACTTGGTTGTGGGAGTTGGATTTCTGGGGTTAGAACCAGGGTTCCCCCAGGCTCAAGAATGCACTCACAGAACACCCTCAACAGCACTAGGGCGGCCGGGTGCAGAGTGCTGAGGCCCAATGTTATCCAATGGGTGATAGGGGGCCTCTGGTTGGTGGCGCTCACGGACATGCCACTTAGATGTGGGAGCAAAACTCCTGGGGTTTAGCTCAAGGCAAAGAGGGATTCAAGATAGCACACAAATAGCACTCACAGCCGCACAGGGGTGGCCGGGTGGAGGGTGCTGAATCGGCTTTGGGAGCCCTGTTGGTTTCAACGGGAAGACTGTGGTCTGAACAAACACTGCTGACTCTGGCACGAAGATCTTCTAGGGGTGACCACTTGTTGGAGAGGTAAGTTGGGATGTCAAGGGATGCCAGGACACCGTCAGTTAGGCTACACAAGACCGTGAGGTGTCTGGTGCAGGGATGTCTTTCGGCGATGGGTTTTCCTTACCGGCTCCAGTTGCGGACCGGGGGGAGATCCTCCAAAAAGGGGCTGCAGGCATCGTCTGGAGACTTGGGGTAGGTCAAGTACCACCATATCTTCGGTCAGGATCACCGGGGAGACCTCCTCGTGGTGTTGGGCCACTCGAACTTGGACCGTGGGAATCGGGTGCAACGTGGTGCAGACTCACCGATTTCCCGGAGCCAGAATCTGTTGGTGAGCAAATCCGGTTCTCACAGGGCACAAAGTCTTGTTAGGGAATGCAGGGCAGGTCCTATGGGTTCTGAGGGGCTGCTGGCTGCAGGACACGCCCGGATTCCGCTGAAGCAGGTCGGGTTCTGGACATGCTGGTAGGGCTGGGGCCAAGTCAGTTGGTGTCCTCCTCTTCTTCCTTCAGCACAGCTCTTCAGTCCTTCTTCTTCTTCTTGTCTCAGGAGTCAAGGTTCAGGGTTGCCCCTAAATACTACATTTAGGGGCGTTTCAGGTAGGTAAAGTTTGGGACCAATGGGTCCCTTCCTTGGGATGGGTACACCCCCTATTATGTTACCCTCTTTCTTATCTTCCTTCAAGATGGTGGGTACAGAGTGTTGTGCTTCGAATCGCCTCCCCCATCTGAGGCGTGGGGTTGGCAAAGGTGGGCATCCCTTTCCTATCTTGGTTTTCCCGCCAATTCTCCTACCCAAAGTGGGGGTCCGAACCGGTGGGGCCAATTACTGGGAGCAGCAAATTGCTGGGTGAGGTCACAAAGGCAGCAAGCCTTTGAAGCTTCCCCTTCATGGACCCTCCCCATCCTGAGGGAGGAGGCTTGGCACCCTGCCCAGGATGGGATTTGATTCAGGACCCCGAGAGGAGGAGGCTCTCGAACCATGGGTCCAGAAACATGTCTGGGGGTGGCAGCTGGCGAGCTGCCAGTCAGCCAGGACACCAGGAGTCAGGTCGTTTTTAGGGGGCATCTCTAAGATGCCTTCTGGGTGCAATTTGCATTACATCCAACACTGACATCAGTGTGGGATTATTATCCTGAGAAATTTAATATCAAACTTCCCAGTTTTAAGTAAAGCCATTATGGTGCTGTGGAGTTACAAACTTGCAGACCATATATTCTTAATGGCTTTACTGAGCCTACAATGGCTAACAATGGACTAAGACAATGTAGGGGTACAGGGCTCATGTACCTGTACCCTCACCAGTGGCATAGTGCACCCAGATATAGGGGTGGCTGACCTATGCCATAGGCAGGGTGTTGTTGGCATCGCACACATGAATGTATGCCATGTTGGTTCTTCACTTTGTTCTGTGCCAAAATACGCAGCCTGCAATGGCAGTGTGTGTGTCAGGGTACAGGGACTCTTAAGGGTGGCACAATTTGTGTTGCAGCCCATAGAGGCCTTCTCTGGTCACATGGCCCTTGGTACCCATGGTACCTTTTACAAAGGACTTACATGTGGCCAGAGATTTGCCACATGGGTGTGCAGCAATAGAGTTTTAGGGAAATAACATAGTCCCTGGGTACCTGCTTGGCAGAAACCCAGGGCACATTTAGTCAAATGAGCATCAACATCATGCAAAAAGCGGAGGGCAACCATGCAAAAGGGGCACTTTCATACAGACTTGCCAAAACCTTGGTGCTGGAGTCAATTAATGAGATCAACCGATAACAATTCGACTGGGACCGGTCCTGTTTTTTAAGTGCGGGTACTACAGTGGCAGTCTTCCACTTTTTAATGGCTCGAATTACCTCATGCACTTCAAAGGGGGTATAACGGTCACAAAGAGTCTCAGAATCCGGATATGATTGCACTCTGATGGCATAGGCATATCTCCTGGAGAGCAGATGCATGCTTCCACCAGTATTGCAGAGTTGATGCTGGGAGCATCCCACTACCTAAAGAAAGGCCTATTGACCACTTCCCAGAATTTTGAACTGCCCCTCAATTCCCCAGCCAAGTTCAAATCAACCCAAGCTTTGTTTCTGATCTCAGATTTTCTTTCCTCAAAGGCATTTATAGTTTTCCCTGGCCTGCTTAACCTCACAAGCTACCTGTGGGCATTTGTCCTAGTTTAGCCATCCGGTTTCTATGGGTAGCTGAACATGCTGCATGGTGGCTTCTCACGGAAGGGGGCGGAGGACGTAAGGTTTATCAAAATAGAGCTGCCAATATTAGCAAATTCTGATTGGATCACAGTGGGCCGTAGATCATCAGCTTAGCATGTCACGATAAACACCTCGGAATCTACAAGAATAGTATGGTTAAATGCGGCAAGGTCAACCATCTCCCATTTTAATTGTAAACCTTTGTTTCTAGTGAGCTCAATGTTGTTGTGCCTCTTAGGTTTTGTCTTTTTAATAGGACAGTCCAATTTAATAGCGAGAGGGTTGTGATCATACTTGCAGATAGGAGATACTATGAAATCGATTAGTTGAAATGGTAACTCGGATGACAGAAGGTTGTAGTCTATTGTGCTTCCTGTTGGTTCCCTATGAAGGTTGGAGTGTGTGCATTTTTTATACCACAGCAGTCATTTGAGAAAGCTAAATTGTATTTCAACACTAACTCATTCAGAGCCTCACCATAAACAGAGTGGGAAAAATGCACAGCATTGTTAGATTGAGTGTTACTAAAACCACAGGGCCTTGAATCTGAAAACTCACAAGTCAAAATATTAAAATCCCCAGCCCACATAATGTAGACAGCGACTTTGGTTTATAATAAAAGTCCTGTAAGAATTCGTCAAGTTGGTTAATGGTGTCCCGAACTGAATGATTAAAAATGTTGTAATAAAAATTAATTTGTAAAATGTCAAATTCAGCAGGGAAAGATAGAAGGGAGATGAGTAAAGGAGGCCCACCATTTTGTGGTTTTAACATCAGTGACTTTAACAGAAAGTAAGCTAGCCAGTCCCCCTATTGCTCTGCCTGCTCTAGACTGGGTTGTAGGTTGAAAAAAACCTCATACCCATCAATATGAAAGTCTGACGTCATCTAAGTTTCTTGGCAACATATTACTTCATGAGCATTTATCAAATTAATCCAATCTGGGTTCGCGATTTTTGTGCGCTCTCCAGCATTGTTCCACGAAATGATGCTGAGGATGTTCTAGATTGGAGTTAATTTACGGGTTTCCAGAGAGATTGCATCCAGCAAGTGTGGGGTAGCAATGCAAGGGCCACATTCAGGCTGAGGATTCTGTGTAGGGTGGTAATCTATTTTAACCAAATGGCGGGACGTATCCTGCAAAGAAACTGATTTTCTCTCAAAGGGGCACATTAGTATGGCGTTAATCCATGTCTACAAGTGCAGCCAGCCGTTCAAGTACATTACAATTAGGTATATGGCACTTATGACTAATTGGGAAAGGGCGATCAATGGCTACAGCACTGTTTGCATTGCTAAAGACAATAGGGTGATAAAAGTAGTCCAGATGCATTACCTAGATGGTCCCCAGTGAAAGGGGTTGATTTCCATGGGAAGAGATTTTTTTACCATAACAGGTGTTCTAAAATTAACAATCGCACAGTCCCCCTTTGACTATTTACTACCAGGACCTAACCAGGGTGTTCTCCCGAACATCAGGATTTCGGGAGATAGAACTAGCCCCTAGCCCACCTTACTTTTTAAGCCAGTGTATAGTTTTATTTTTTAGTGTCCTAGGGACAGTGGAGACATTTTTTAATACCATGACATGGGGGGCATTCAGGTGGAAGTTGTTGCTCCGCAGGATCTTCAAATGGATCCCCCCCGACACAAGAAAAACCGTCACCCAGACCCTCGTCACCAGCAGACTCGACTTTAGGAATGCCCTCTACTCAAGAACAACAACCAAGCTCCTGAGACGACTACAACGAATCCAGAACGCCTCGGCACGACTGATCCTTGACGCAACCACATCACACCCCACCTGATAGGCCTGCACTGGCTCCCTGTCAACAAGAGGATCACCTTCAAACTCCTCATCCACGCACACAAAGCAATACACAACACCGGACCCACATACCTCAACAACCTACTCAGCTTCCACACCCCCACCCGAAGCCTCCGCTCAGCCGCCCTCGCCTCAGTTCCTCGTATCCGGAAGGCCACCGCGGGCGGAAGATCCTTCTCCTACCTCGCCACCAAGACCTGGAACGCTCTCCCTACCAGCCTACGACAGACGCAGGACCTGCTGGCCTTCAGAAAACTTCTCTAGACCTGGCTCTTCGATCAGTAGCGGCCCCCCCACCCCCACCCCCAGCGCCTTGAGACCCTCACGGGTATGTAGCGCGTTTTAGAAATGCAGTGATTGATTGATTGATTGAGAAATATGGGTATTTACTTCAGGTTTTGAAACCTGGTCTTTTAGGCTATTTCTTGCAGGTCCATCTAAACCCAGCTGAATTGAGGGCCCCATCTCCTTCTGTGTCTCTTTTACGAATCTTGAGTGGGTGTACAAAGAAGTTGGTAGAGAGAGGTTAGAAGCATCCTATTCCAGGGTTTGGTGGCTTTCAAATACAGGTAGAGGTGCTCAAGGTCCTACCTCCAAGCAAGTTGGGGTTGGGTTATGCCCTGGTTTGCTGCGGTATGATGTGAGAAGGGGTCAAACTATTTAATGTTCTATGCATATGAGCTTCAGATTACACACTGTTTCATAGATCGCCATCTAGTGTTGGGCCCGTATCTTTGCACATGTTTTTGTCTTGAAAAGTCTTTGGAAGTCATGAGATAGGTGACTCCTCCTTTGGATCGCAGTGCACATGGGCATCGGCTCCATCCTTATATAATTTCTTTCCGCCATCGGGTTCGGATGTGTTTCCTCCACTCCGTTTTGGAATCTATTCTACTTTCGGCGTGCAATCCTTCACCCGTTTCGACGATATTGTCTCAAACGCGTTCCCCTATTGACGCGAGTCTCAACAACTTCAAAGTCTTCGATTCCGGTCGTCGACAAAGGCCATCGGGCCTACCTGGGCCTACTCTTCTGGCTCATGGAAAGGACGCCATTCAAGAAGTGTCCTCAATGTGGGTCGAAGTTTCCCCACACTGATCTCCATGAGGTGTGCAACCTTTGCCTCTCACTGGAGCACGAGGCCAGGGACTGTTCAGCTTGCGCCTCCTTCCGCTCCAAAAAGACAATTCGGGACCGACGAGCTCAAAGCACCACGGTTCACTCGTCATCTTCAATCCCCGACGACATCTTCAAAGAGGGCTTTGACGTGCCAGAACAGGAGCAGGTCGAAGGAGGCATCATCAGCGACTCCGAAGCCGAGGACTCTGACGTCGAGGACATCACTCCGGCACAGCGGGTCGTAAGTACATACGTCGACCCGACCCTTCCTCGACACCCTCGAAAAAGGCTTTGGTCACAACTTCACCTTCGGGCCCTGGTGCACACCGAGAGACCGTTTCCCATGCCCCGCATTCGGGCCCAGTAAAGAAGCCTACTAAGCCTTCAGGCGACTAGCTCGAGCCAGCCTACCCCCAGTACTGACATCCCAGCACCGAAAAAGAAGCTGTCCTCTTCCTCATCCACGCCGACCGCTGCTTCGACATCCAAGCACTCGGCGCCGAAGACTGGCACTGGCTCCTCAACGCCGAGAACACAACCAAAAAACTGCCACTGAAGGGCCCCGACTCCCATGACTCGGAGCCTGAAAAAGGCTTTGGAACCGAGAAAACACCACGTTCCACCGGCCAAAGACACTGCAAAAGGTCACGGTTCGAAGCCAAAAGAACCTAGAACAGCTACTGAGTCGGTGCCGAAAAAGCCTCCGGAACCAAAAACCTCGACACCGAAGGATCTACCTTATACAGAGAAACTATTTCGACCAGATCCTACCCAAAAAACCCTTGTGAAGGATCCTAAAACTGGTCAATTGGCTCTTAGCTCCTAGAAACGACCACTAAATGCGCCTGCACCGGCTCCTCATCCTAAAAAGAGAGACATTGCAACCTCTCCATTACGGATCCCTTCTCCTCCTCCTTCTCCTCCTCCTCCCCCCTCCTCCTCCCCCTTCACCTCCTCCTCCTTCACCTCCTCCTCCTTCACCTCCTCCTCCACCACCACATCACTCTCCTACACCATCCCCATCTCCAGTAGAAGATGAGGATGATGTGGATAACACCTCTGATGATACAGGGGGAGGTGCGGACAATCAACTAATAGAGAATCCTAGTCCTCCTGACTCCCCTGACCCCTAGGATGATTATAGCACCCCAGATGTCCCTAACGTTCCCCACGATAACATATACCCCTCCAGGCCTCCGTCCCCCCCCCCCCCCCCCCCAGAGGACACTATGGGCTTTAACCAACTCATCCATAGAGCTGCCCAATACCATGGGGTTGACCGACACACAGACCCCGTGGAGGAAGATTTTCTCATGGACACTTTTGATACCCCACAAAGATCCACCTCAATTCTACCCTTGCTTAAGGGGGTCATTAAGCATGCACCAGAGGTATTTAAAGATCCAGTCAGAGCTTGAGTCCTCAACCCCTGGATCGAAAAAAAAGTATAAGGCTGCCCCTACAAATCCAGCCTACATTAAAGGCCCGCACCACTAGGCTCCCTTGTAGTCTCTAATGCGCGAAAAAGGCCCAATTCCCAAACATCAGGTGTAGCCCCCCCACCAGATAAGGAGTCTAAACTCCTGGACGCCTCTGGCAAACTAACGGCGTCACAGGCAGCAAACATATGGCGCATCGCTAATACTCAAGCACTGTTAGCAAGGTACGACAGGGCACATTATGATGAGCTGGAATCCATAATGCAGAATCTCCCAGACAAATATAAAAATAGGGCCAATGAACTAATACAAGAAAGTAATACTATCTCCAATGCCTCCATCCGTCGCGCCTTAGATGCGGCAGATACTGCTTCAAGGGCAATTAATACCAGTGTCCTTTTGCGTAGGCATGCCTGGCTATGCATTTCAGGTTTTAAACCTGAAGTCCAAAGTTCCATCCTCAATCAACCATTCGATGAGCAACACCTATTTGGCCCTAATGTTGACGTATCCCTTGAGAAAATGAAAAAGTATACTGACAGCTAAATCTATGGGCACCTTGCAGTCGCAAGCTCCAGACGCTCCTTTCATCGCCCATTCTACAGAAGCACCACCAGAGGCTACTCCTCAGATAGCCCCTCCACTTCTTACAAAACCGCTACTCAATCCACCTTCACTAGAGACTACCAGAGGTGGTTACAAGGGTAACAATGACAAAGGCAGAGGCAAATCTAACAACTCCAGCTCTACCTCCACCCCTACCCAATGACTTCCCTCCACTTCCCCCACACCATTCCACTCCAGTCGGGAGAAGACTGCAACAATTCCTTCCTGTCTTGACCAACATCACATCAGACAGGTGGGTGCGACAAATAATTCAATCGGGTTACTGTCTCGAACTAACATCTACCGTTCTCAACATACCACCCAAATAGCATTCCAATGTCACAAGAATATTTGTTACTGCTAAAGCAGGAGGTAATATCCCTCTTACAAAAAAGTGCAATAGAACCAGTTCCCCTGCACCAACAAAACAAGGGAAATAGCCTTGAAAAAGTCAAGGGTTACATTCCCTATTGACGAAACACGTGTTGGCTGTAACGTCTTCTGAAATAAAGCAACACCTGCGGAACACCATGAATAACGAGGACCTCAATTCTTAAATATTGCATGTCTAATGTATGATTGAAATACACATGTACAAATTAATGTAAAAACCTATAACGAGTGCTAAGGAGCGTTCAAATGTTTAAAGGCTTCAGCCTATATTAGAAGAGGAAGTGTGGTTCTCTTCTCCTTACAGCACCGTTTCTAATAGAGAGCTAGATATTGAAAGGTGTACAGTCCCCTGAGGCGCCTTATCCTAGGACAATACCACCAATTCAGCCCTAACAACAAAACAAGGGAGTTTACTCCCTGTACTTCCTTATCAACAAGAAGGACGGCTCTCTTAAGACCTATTCTAGACCTCAGACCAGTAAACCTATACATACAATCAGACCACTTCCACATGGTCACACTACAGCAGGTCCTTCCTCTTATTTCACAAAACAACTTTCTTGCTACCCTAGAATTCAAGTATGCCTACTTCGACATTCCCATTCACATCGCTCACAGGAAGTATCTCAGATTTGTAGTGGACGGTCAGCACTATCAGTTCAAAGTACTCCCATTCAGAGTCACAACAGCACCACAAGTGTTTACCAAGTGCCTAGTGGTGGTGGCACTTAAGAAGACAGCACATTCACGTCTTCCCATATCTCGATGATTGGCTCATAAAAGCCAGCTCATACAGCCAGTGTGTACAACATACTCACGCAACAATCCAATTACTCATCGACCTGGGGTGCACAGTAAACCAAACCAAGTCCCATCTGCAACCGTCCCACATACAACAATACCTCGGTGCTACAATAAACACCTCAAAAGCGCTAGCTTATCCCTCTCCGGTCAGAAAAGCAAACATGCAAGTTCTTCTAACAAAATTTCAACCGGAACACTCACTTCCAGCTCGAGTGTTCATGCAACTCATAGGGATGATGGCCTCTTGCATATTCATAGTGCCTCATGCAAGACTCCAGATGCTTCCCCTTCAAGAGTGCTTAGCACACCAATGGAACCAGGCTCAAGGTCAGTTAACAGATCTAGTGTTGGTGGACAGTCGTACTCACCGCTCTCTGCAGTGGTGGAACACCAAAAACCTTTCCAAAGCGTGACCGTTCCTAGAGCCGGTTCCTCAAATAGTCATGACAACAGACACATTGCTCTCTGACTGGGGAGCTCACCTACTGCAACACACCATGCAGGGCAGGTGGACAGCACAACAGAAGTTACTCCATATCAACCACCTGGAGTTACTAGCCATATTCCTTGCCTTAAAAGCATTCCAAAAGCAAATATCAGGCAAGGCTGTCTTAGTCCGCACCGACAACATGACAGCTGTGTACTACATACAAAAACAAGGTGGGACACACACTCTGCAACTCTCTCAGCTAGCACAGAACCTATGGAGGTGGGCTATACCTCAGAACATCTTCCCCTTAGCCCAACATGTTCCAGGATTACAAAACACCATAGCTGATCTGTTGAGCCGTCAGACACAACAGATCCACAAGTGGGAACTTTATCCACAAGTTCTTCAACCGTTTTTTCAAATGTGGGTACAACCTCAGATTGACCTCTTCGCCACCCACGAAAATGCCAAATGCCCAAGCTTCGCCGCCAGAAATCCACACCCATTGTCCAAAGGCAATGCGATATTGATGAACTGGTCAGGCAGATTTGCGTACTCTTACCCGCCTCTCCCACTCATTCCACTAGTGGTGCGCAAACTACAGCAATATTTCCTAACTCTCATTCTAGTTGCTCCGACTTGGGCCAGACAACCGTGGTACACCACATTGCTACAACTTTCCGTAGTACCACACCAAAAGCTATACCTATCTCCACGCCTCTTAACCCAGAACCATGGAGAGATCAGACACCCAGACCCAGCTCAGCTCAACCTTGCGATCTGGCTCCTGAAGTCCTTCCCCCTGACTGTATGAATGTCATTAAAGAAGCTAGACGTCCCACCACTAGGGCATGCTATGCAGCCAAGTGGAAACGTTTTGTAATATAGTGTCATAACAACATCATCAATCCCCTAGATGTGTCTATCCAACACATCATAGGCTACTTACTACACCTTCAAAGATGTAACTTAGCCTACACGTCTATTACACTGCATCTTGCTGCCATGGCAGCATATCTACAAAATAGACAGCATCTATCACTTTCAGAGTACCTGCCATAAAAGCCTTTATGGAAGGCCTCAAAAGAATAATTCCTCCCAGAGCACCACCTTCACCGGTGTGGAATTTAAACATTGTTCTCACACGGATAATGGGACCTCCCTTTGAACCTTCACATAAATGTGAACTACAATTCTTAACGTGGAAAGTTGCTTTCCTAGTAGCTTCTCTACGAAGAGTTGGTGAACTACAAGCACTAACTATTCAGGAACCTTTTCTGCAGATGCATCATGATAAGGTCGTTCTCAGAACTAATCCTAAATTCCTTTCCAAAGTCATTTCTCCATTCCACCTCAATCAATCTGTGGAACTACCCGTATTTTTCTCGCAGCCACAAACAGTCGCAGAAAGAGCTCTGCATACCTTAGATGTCAAAAAAGCATTGCTTTACTACATTGAGAGAACACAACCCTTTCGTAAGACCAAACAACTTTTCGTATCTTCCTCACCTCCACACAAAGGCAACCCCATATTAAAATCTGAGATAGCTAAGTGGATTGTCAAATACATACAAATTTGCTACCACACAGCTAAACGTACGTTATCTGTTCCCCCTAAAGCCCACTCCACAAGAAAAATAGGGGCTACAATGGCATTTTTATCGAAACCTTCCCTTAGATGTTATCTGCAAAGCAGCTACATGGTCTACACCGCACACATTCACAAAACACTATTGTGTAGATGTGCAAACTAAACAAGCAGCTACTGTGGGCCAGGCTGTACTCAAAACACTATTTCAAACTACCGCAACAGATACTAGTGGTCGCTGCTAGGAGGGGGTACTGCTATATAATCAATGCAACAGTGTGTAATCTGCAGCTCGTATGCCTCGAACGGAAAATGCTACTTACCAGTATGCATCTGTTCTTGGCATGTGCAGCTGCAGAGTTACACACGCCCACCCGCCTCCCCGGCTACCTTTATCTGTTCCAATATTATCTTAATTAGATACCGCTTACATGGGCATCCTTCCTGTTTCTTACAAACCTCCATCATTTGTCTGCTGGTGAAAAACAATCTAAGGATGGAGCTGATGCCCATGCGCAATGTGTTTCAAAGGAGGAGTCACCGATCTCGTGACTTCCAAAGACTTGTCAAGACAACAAGTGCAAACATACGGGCCCAACACTAAAAGGCGATCTATGCTATAGTGTGTAACTCTGCAGTTCTACATGCCAAGAACAGATGCATACTAGTAAGTAGCATTTTCCTTAAGTTTGATAGCTCCCAGGAGGGCGTAACTAGGTTCTAATGTGCTTGATATGGAATCCAAAGTGGGGCGGTGGTACGAGCCTTTTGGATTTTGTGCTTACTGTTGCCAATTGCCCTCGTCCCCATTGGTGAGTTAATGATTCGCTCGGGGCATTGTGGGTGCAGAAGTGCTGGGAGGTGCAACTTCCACTGACTCTGGGCATAGCTTTTCTTTTAGGAGGATAGATTTGTTGTCTGTATCACTATTTTGAATAGGCAATCTAGTCAAAACTAGGTAGGTGAGCTGTAGGGAGTGAGGAAGAATACGGGCGATGAGGGTTTGCACAATCACTTTTCAGCATGTAAAAAGAGGTCCCGCACCCTCTGGGTAACAGCCTGCAGATGAGCCTCCGGGCGCAATGTGAAGTTGTTAATGCAGTACCAAGTGGTGAGGGAGATCCAAGGGGGTCAAGCACCCCATTAGTTTAAGGCAAGATCTTCCGCTAAGCTGGATTGCACAATCGCTTTTCAGAACTCTAGAGGAAGCACCTCCCCCTGTAGGTAAATCTGAATGTGAGCCTCCTGGTGCTGTATGAGGAGGTCTGCATCTCAGAGCTTCACCATTGCTCCAACAATTTAGGAAAGACCTCAAGACATGGATGTTCAACCGATAAGAGAACAGGCAGAATAATCCGACTGCGCCTGAAGACCCTTAAGGGCGAAGCAGCCGTGCTCTACAAATCATGATTGATTGGTTCATGCAGTTCCAAGTGGTGAGGGAGATCCAAGGGGGTCAAGCACCCCAGTAGTTTCAGCCAAGCGATTATACTATGTCTTGGTGTCTAATTTGCTGCAAATACACAGCAATCTTTGTAGAACATCCTAATTGCTCCTAGAAACTCAGCTGAACCGTGAAATTCCTAAATGACATTGATGAAGGGCTTTGAAATACAGAGTTTGTGGGCGAAGGATTTATTGGCTACCTTCAATATGGTTCCACTCCTAGGGTACATGTGAACCATGTTTACCTTTGCAGATTGGTGCCATTAGAATTGATCTGCTCTTTCTCTGTGCTTTTATCAGGACATAAGGTAGTAAAAGGAACTAGTTTGAGACCGTAGGAGGAAAGAGCATCAAGTCCGCAAGTCTCAAATGATAGGACTGCTGAACGCAACAGGGAAAGTCGTCCAATAACAGAGTTCCCCACCTGCAGATCTTGATAAAGATTCTCTAAATTTGATATCACAAATCAGCCTATTATCTAAATATGGATATATACTAATTCCCCTTCATTCAATGAATCAACCAAGAGTGCTCAAATCTTTGTAAAAACATACAAAACTGAAGTACCTAAATTGGTAATTCAGACTTTCTACTGTAAATCCTAGGAGCTTCTGATGTTTCTGACTTCTCAGCACATATAAGTATGCATCTTTCAGGTCCAATGAAAAAAAGTCTCATTTATGAATTAAAAGTTGGATTGATTGTAATGTCTTCATCTTGAAAGGGCAATATGCAATGTACTTGTTTCCGATCTTTAGATATAAAACGGGTCTGAAATTTCCATTTGGTTTTCCCACCAAAAATAGAATTGAATACATTCCTTGACTTTACTTGTGCTTTAGGAACCGCACTTAGTACATTTTACTCCCTTCAGAACTATACCTTCGCACATTGGACCTTTATTTACTTGGACACAAATCATTGCATCTCAAAAAGTATTTTGTGGTGGGCAGTCCTGATTGAATCATTTGAAAAACCCATGTGTCAGACACATCCTCTTTCCAATGATGAAACAGTGCAGTTCTTCCTCATACTGGCACTTCTGAAAGATCTTTTAAAACAGACATGTCTTGGAGGAGCTCAGTGTTTGAAGAGGCAGTAATTGCATATTGAAATCTGTCATGAGCGAAGGCCCACTGGCCCATATTCAGAAAGGGTGCTTTGTTTGTGAAAATTGTTGTCGAGTAGCATGGATAAAAAAATAACAACCTCTATTTAAGGTCTGATAAAAGAAGGCAGCAAAATATTTTTGTCCTCAACTGATTTATTTATTGTTTTTTCAAATTGTGGTCTAAATAATATGGAACCTTCTAAAGATAAATGCAACGTTAAGGTGCATTGAATGCACCTAATTTTCTAGGGAAAGTCCATTTGAAGTGTAATCTCGGCAGGGCAGATCTCCTTTCCAGCCATACTATCAGGAATACCTACTCCCCTTTACAGTCAGGCTCATCTGTGCACCGGGCAATCCCCCGGTGCGCCACAAGGGTGGGGGCCGGTTTGGAGCCCCTGGGGGCCGATTTTGTTACAGGGCCGTTTTTGCAGCATAGCTGCAAAATCGTCCCTGCAACAAAATCGCCCGAAAACCGGCCATAGCAAAGCGCTCGGCGGCACCTCCAACCCCCCCTCCCCCCGAGTTGGGAGGGGGGGCCGGCCGAGCACTTTGCCAGGGCCGGTTTTGGTTCCCAGTCCGGCCCTGCTGTGCACTGTCTGGCAGTTTACAGTGGAAGAGCCATCCTAATCCCAGACAGATGGAAACTCCCAGTAGCTTTAGGGAGGAAAATGCCAACTTTCTGAAAGTGTGGACAGAATGTTGACAATGCAAATATTCTCCCCCAGTCAAAAGATCTGGGTTAAATCCATTGTTCTTGCATTTGTCACCCTGAGTGGGACGGGTATGCTCAGACGTGAGTCCTGTGCTCTCCGTGCCACTGGAATCAAGCTATGCTGGCTGATGAGGGCTGAAAGCCTGAAACCGGTCCTAGGATGCTCGTTTCCAGTCCAGGGAGGACCTGGCTTGGCAGGTCGGGCTGGACTGTTCCAATGGGGCACAGGGTCAAGACTGATTTACATATGGCTGGGTTCAAACTGGAATGGCTTGGTGACCAAAAAAACGATGGATTGTCCAGATCTCTGTACTGGGGTGAATGTATGACATTGTTCTGCATTCTGTCTATCAACTGTTGTTTTTGCAACTTTCTGAAAGTGGCATTTATAATGTAATATTTTAAAAGCCACCCTCAACCTTAACCCCTCCCATGCTCAAGACGAGCTCAGCTCGTCATGAATCACGGTGGCCGTGTGCTCATGACAAGCTGAGCTCGTCATAACGGCCTCAACGCTCGCAATCAGGGCTAATTTCCCCCGCTGTGCTGAGCATTCTAAAAAAACAGGTGTGGCTTGACGAGCTTAGCTCATCATGAGCACACGGCCACCGTGGCTCATGACGAGCACGGGGTGCTGTGCGCGCCCCACGCCCCCCAGCACAGCGGGGGAATTAGCCCTGCAGGCAAGGGGTTAAAGAGGTTTTTAAATTGCAATTCAAAGCAGTGGAATATTTTTTTTCTAGCTGCTACCAATTCCATTTCAGCATTTCATTGTAAGGACATGTTCGCCAATAATTTATACATGTCCTACTTTTGAATATCTGTACCCTGCCTTTATGGTCAATAAGGCCTACTTAGGAGTGACTTATTAATACTTAAAAGGAAGGTGTAGGCCTGACAAAAGGGGTTGAATTTGCGGTATAGAACTGCCACGGGAAGGTTGCCTGTGTGCTGCTACCATACCGGGCTGTGCGGAACCATAGTCTCTCATGTGTAGTCTGCACCTGTGTGCACTTGTCTGTGTGTAACCAGCCCAGCGTCCCTTACCCTAGCTAGGCAATCTTAAAATCCGCACAATGGTGGTAAAGATGCGCAGTTCAATTTACCATGACATTTCTAGGACTGAGACTCTGGTAGGAAGACTCCTCAACAATAGAGGCCCAAAACAAGATGGTCAATAAGCAAAAAATCTGGGCATACTAAATGGGCAGAATCCATTTGCAACAGTAGGACATACCTTTTCATTGGAAACATTTGACACCACCATATCCTATTTAAATTGACAAGTTAATGTTTGTTCAGCTTGTTTGGGAGTGCTAGAGTTTACATTGCCAGCATCAGAGACTTTTTGGAAAATATTTTTGCTTGTTTCTGTAATCCGATCTCATGAAGATACAGATCATCCATTCTCTTTCTCTGGTAATGGCATTGTATTTGTTGGCCCAAGGTATATTTGCAGTGTGCTTGCACCTCAAAGTGAAGTTATTTAAGCAAATGGTTTGACCTCTGTGTCACTGCTTGATTTTGATATAAATGTAAAAGGTTTGGTAATTGCTAAAGGGATGTGATGGAAGAAGTTACATCTGAACCTACAATGTTCCCCATATCAGCCTGGCCTTGAATATGTAGGTGGGCATTTCCAATGAAGACATAATTAGAGGGATAAAGCAGAATGATGTCTTCACTTGATTGATTGATTGATTGATTGATTTATATTAGCAAGTAAATCATCTGTTGCCAATAACAGTGTCCTTTTGAACTTCAACATGTTTTGCATACCTGTAACCTTGTTAGCATAGCAGTCAATGATCATTTGATCATTCTGATTTCGAATCGCTTGGGTGAAGAAGGAATCTTTTTTAGTTGTGTAAACTGTTTGGAAAGACAGTGTTCTTAATGATTTTTCTCAACCATTGTAGCTAATCCAGTTGTTTAATTGGTGTTCATAGTGTGCCTCATTATACCTGTAAAGTAATTTGTATTGCATTGCATTGGGTCTTTATAACCTGAATCTCAGAGGTTGTAAGGAATAGCGAACAGCCCTTCAACATGTCAGTGTCACCTATGCAAACAGGTCGGTTAGGTTACGCGTCGCTGATTTTAATTTTTACTTTTGTCTGCAAATGGTATGTGCATGATGGAGGATGTCCGCTGCCTACAGGGCTCGACAAATCCACTCGCCCGCTCGCATTTGCGAGGGAGAATGGATAAGGACGAGCTATTTTTATGTCCTACTCGCCCTTTCTGGCGAGTAGGAAGACAAACTTACTTTTGTCCTAAGTGACAAGATAACAAGATTTAAAGGCACTTTTATAGCTCACCAAAGGATTGAGCAATAAAGATGCCATTAAATCTTGGTAACTTGTCACTTTTGCTCCATTTTCAGAGACAGGGGTCAAGTAGGTTGCAGTTGGGTCGAGGGGATTTTCCAAGTTACTAGACCTGCAGGACTAGTACAATTTTTCAGATTTGTCGAGCCCTGGACTACAAAAAACACAAACCCAATCCTACTTCTTCCTTGCCTTTTTTTCGACTTAAGGGTTCTTTTAGGACCTTCATATAGTTGTTTGCCGGGGGAACCCTGTAGAATATGTTCCTTGTTATCAGTAAAAAGGCATAGGTCCCTGAATTGCTTCCTGAGAAGAGAGGTTTCATATACTTCTCTCAGGAGGGGAACTCTATCCCAGCCTGGTTGGCTGGATTTCTAAAATTGCAAAGATGCATTAGCTGGTTGGTAATGGGCAGGCTTCCAAGTACCTGAATTCGGAAATATAAGGTGAAGCTGCCTTCCAACTTGTTAAATATTGTTTGTCCTCACCTGCATGGACCATGCCACCTCTAGAGTGTACTCTTCACAACGTTGTAGCTATGAGCAAGCCTGAAGGCCATGCTGAAGCACAACTGCCTGCCCTGATGCTGATATTGCCTGTATAGAAACTACAAGACAGCCTAAGGATTACAGAGATGTGGATACCTTACCCAGGAACGGCAGATGTGTGGTAGACAGCACTACCTAAAAAACGTTTATCAATGATTTTCTTGCTACCGTATTAGTATCTTTGTGAAAAGCTACTACATGGTCTACTGAAGATACCATTCATAGGTTGTAATCTGGTGATTAAAGTGTCCGATCATTCCAGTCAGAATTTGCATCCTAGTTTGCGATCCTATGGCACCTCATAGGTGGTACATCTAGGAGGATCTCCCTTGGATCTTAATGGGATGATCTCCATATGGTTGAGCTCCACTCCTAGGCTGATGTGTGGTAGGAAGGGGTGAATGCCTGGGATGATCTTCTTTCTTGACTATTCTTCTCTGAACCTCATGTATTGACACTAAGGATGTCAGGCCTTCACCTGTTTAAAAAAACTGAAACTTGTGCAGATGCTTATCTTCTCTTTCTGGAGGAGAAGTGGGCTAATGTACAAATGTATTGGCTGGTATGGCAGTTTTGACATATAGTGATTGTGATGCTTCTGGAGTACCTCCGTATTGTCAAGCGAAAGGGAAGCAGTGCTGCCCTCCGAAGCTGGGATATGTATTAGCTGGTCGACTGAAGGCTCTGATGGGATAGGAGAAGATGCCAGCACTTTATCCCTTTTCTAAGTTCTTTGGTATGATAAGCCACATTTTCTCTTCCAATGGTGGGGCAGTCCTTACCATCAAGCTGGTCATTGATATCAACTGGTGGCTCAATATCAAACAAAGTTGCTGCATAGCTCTCGACATTGAGGTGAGAAATGTTTGATGTTGAGTGCTTCAGCATCAATTGCCAGTGCGAACAACTTGGATGCCAAGGTTCGGGGTTAACATTGTGCCGCTGTATGATTCGGTCCTTTGATGCTAAGGATAAGTCAACATCTCTTTAGCACCCTGTGAGGATGAAGACCCTTTACAAGCCGGATGAGAGCATTTTGCAGAGCCCCTAAAGCAAATCCATTAATTAACCATTAGTGTTGTGTAATACATTTTCAGACTGATGCACCAGTCACTCACTAATGGTATGAGAATATGAAAAGAAGGTAATTCTTACTTTGGTATTCTCCTCATTCATTTCCCCCATCCCAGGAAGGACATTTGTCCAGGAGAAAAATCAAGAAAAAGTTCTCTGAGTTAGAAGTGGTGTGAATGGCCCAAAATAACTTTATCAGTTCATACATCCAACCAAGACCATTAAACAAAGACTGTGTATTTTTCTTAATGACCTTGTTAAATCTCTCAACCAGATCATTGCCTTTGGGATGCTACAGTGATGTTCAGCCATGTTTGATGCCCAAATAAAAAAAAAAACTTGAACTGCCTTGACACAAACTGGGACTCATTATCACTCACAATTTCCCCAGGAATTCCCTCCATCAAAAATGTCTCCAAAAATTAAATAATCTTAGTAGTAGTTATAAAGTCCACAAATGTCACCTCAGGCCACCTCGAAAAATAATCTATCACTACAATACCATATTTTTTGTGAACCTCACAGGCAACAATAGGCCCTATGATGTCAACGGCCAACTTTGATCAAGTCTATTTGGTACCGATACAGAGTCTACCTCACTTGGCACCTTGACTTGGGACTTCTCACTCACAGCACAACTCAAACCCTGTCTCACAAAGTGTTTGACTGATCTATCAGGCCACCAAAGGAAAACTTGGATCCTCTGTTTTTATGGCTCGCATTCTAATGTGTGCCATTCATGTGTCAACTCTACTACCTTATCCTGCAAAGATGTTTCAACCAAAAGCACACCCTAACATCTCAAACAGTTATTGAGAATGTAAAGTTCCCCTGGCACGTCTAAAAGCACCAACTTCAAAATAGGCCAAACTTTACCTACAAAGTTAATGACCTCTTTCAACACGTCATCTTTAGCAAGCGCATGAAACCATTCTTGTTCAGTCTTAGCACTGTTATGGCAACTCCAATTTTATTATATCACAATCACACACTCTATCTCATCATTCAAGGGTAAACAAAATACAGTCGGCTAAACTATTCTTTACATCAGGATTATATTCCATGAGTTAATCAAATTCCTGTAATCTATATTGCTTCATAGCTATTCTAGGTATGATCATGCCAGCTCCCAAAGTGGTAAACAAATCTATCAAAGGTTTATGATCAACCTGAATCACGAACTTTGAGCCCCACAGATAATGACAGAAATGATTCACACACCAGCAACATGCAAATGCATCACTTTTAATGACAGAATAAAAGACTCAGCACATCACAAAGCAAAACTGGCAAATGCTACAGCTTCGTCTTTTCAATTCCTCATCTGTAACCAACAGCTCCTAGCCTATACTGGCTGTCATCAGTTGTAGGAAAGTGCCTTTTATGACATGGTTAGCCCCACCTTTTGCTTGATGCCTGTTGTGATTTTGAACTGTAAGTGCACTGGGTCCCTGCTAACCAGGTTCCCGATGCCAGATCTCTGTCCCAAAACTTTACCACAAGTGGCACAACTTTAGCCACCCCTGTAAGTATCTTGTAAATGATACCCCTGGTACATAGGGCATGGGTACTATAGAGCGTCCACTGGGGTTGCAGATCGAATTGTTCCACCCCAGAGACCCCTCTCCAAGAACATGCAAATTTCCACTGCAGGCTTCGTGTCTTGGTGCAGAGAAAACTAAAGAGTCAACAAGGCACACAGCCCTGTGTGCCATGCGCTCATACACTGCATGAGATATATGTAAGCCACCCCTACAGCAGCCTTACAGCCCTAAGGCAGAGTGCACTATATCCCATTTGTGGACATATCTGCTTAAGCAGATATGGCCCTGCAATATCTGACCCATTCTTGGATATTGTAAGTGCACAGTGAGGCCATAGAGAGTACATGGGCTGGATAATTGTCATTACGAGATCCCTAGCTTCATGATGGCTTCACTATACCCTAAGATGTTTGGTACCAAACATCGTTTCTTAATAAATCCTCACTGATGCAAGTGCTGGATTTATTAATAAATGCACTCATGAGACCCTTCAGAGGGTCCCCAGAAACTCTACAAAGCACTTGTGTGGTCTCGGACTAGTCATTTCCAGCCTGACACCACCAGACATGTTTCTGACCTCATGGGGTGTGAGCCCGTTCTCTCAGAGGCTAGACGCAAACCCTACTGTAGGTGGAGGAGCTTCACACCTCCTCCAGGCTGGAATGGTCTGTCAGAGCGGGAAGCCCAGGTTTTCCCAAATAGTGGGGGATGGCAACCCCCCTGTCCTGCTCCATATTTGGCAGTAGGACAGGTGGGAAAATTAGTTAGATGAGGAGGAGTGTCCACATTCAGCCAGCACCACCCCCAAGGTGTGGCTGGTGATGTGGACCCCTCTTAAAAATTAACTATCTTGAGATGGTGTGAAAACAACCTGTCAGGGCTAGGGCAGTGCCCTTCCTACAGGAAGTGGTCACTTACATGGTTGAGACACCCTTAAAGTAGGTAGCTTACTACCTGTCTCCCCCTTCAGTGCCCGAAAGTTATTATTTAGGTGGCGTCCCTGTAACTTGATCCTCAGATTCAACGGATAGGAAGAAGAGCTGCTGCCCGAGAGCTGAAGCCCTGAGCTGCAGAGAAAATTTGTGCCAAACCCTGCCTGCTGCCTCAAGGACTCAGCAATTGTGGTAGTGCACTCTCGTCCTGAACCTGTGAAGACTCCAAGAACCACGGAGGTCTTCCAGCCTTTGATAAATTAGCAATAACCTCCCTTGGAGTAAAGGTATCACATTCCCCCTCACACCGCAGGCACCAATCCCACTGAGTCTGGTTTGTCGACTTGCTGCTCGCCGGCGACTTTGATGAAGCACTCGAACCAGAAGAGGCACATCTGCTCCGGAGAGATAGATCTGTCTCTCGCCAAATTTGGAGACACCAGGACCTCTCAGAGCTGCACCGTACCAATTCCCGGGGTACCGGACCCCCTTCAGGAAACAGCGAGGGGAAGAGTCTGTGCTGGACTCCCAACTGCCCTAGAAGCAAGCACCTATTGAAGGACTTCGAGACCCACGTCGTGAGTGGCCCAGCTGTCCTGAAATCGCCTGTCCAAGGTGCCTGCTCCTAACCGCGAGGACATCTTGATGCACGACATCTTGCTCTGCACCCAGTCTGACCAGACCTGGTAACGATGATCCAGCTGTGATCCCAAGGTCCTAAAACCCCTGCGACCTCCTCCCTCGAGTGGGGCCCACTGGACTTACCTTTAATTCCTCCTGTGCACTGCCTTTTCAAGTGGTCCCCTCCATCATAGCCAACCAGCTACCAACACTGTCAGCACTGTTCTCCCGGCTGAATCCGAGATGCTCCAAGTCTTCTGCTACTTTAACATTGGACCTGGTCCTGCTATCGACCTAAAATGAGGTGAACTTCGGGAAAGCATTGCCTGATTTTATATGCATTTTTCTGCTTTTCCCTATTGAGTTCAATGTTGCGGAATTGTGCATAATAGTGATATATTTTGCAAACTCTTAAAAATTGTTCCTTTGAAAGTACTTACTGTAAATCAGAGTTCTTGGTCTTAAAAATTACGTAAAAGCAATACTATCTTTATAAATTGTTTTCCGGTTTATTTTTGAGTTTGTGTGTCGTGTATTGTGCCTGTGAGTACAACCAATGCTTAGCACTACCCTCTGATAAGACTAACTGCTCACCCACTCTACTACAAATAGAGCATTAGTATTATCTACTTTTGCCTCTGTAAACCAATAAGGGACTCACTGGATTCTCTGCAGTATCCTTCGTTTAAGTACACCACATATAGCGTCAGTTTCCTACATTGGTCATGATGATAAAAGGATCATTTGTGCCAAAAGGTTTGAGGAAAATGGCAGTGCTAATGTCCTCTTCAATTTGGTGGATCGCCCACATAGATGTGTGTTCCGCTCACTCTGGAATAAAGCAGGAATAAAATTCCATCAAAGCAATAAAGAACTGCAGTTGATCTTTTATAATGGACTCAAGATCTTTCACAATAACCCTTCATCAATATTGCACTTCTCTTCCTTGGGTGTATTTCCCCTTTCTTCTAGAGTAGGAAGGACTTGAACAACTCTCCTGTCATGATCTACCTTGTTCTTAGCCTAAATCAATCAAAAGATTATTTTGGAAGCATTTTACAACATTCACACGATGGGAGCCCAAAAGGCATGTGTTTAAAATGAACACATTCTTATGGGCACAAATGTTGGCAAATGACGTGAATCATCATGGAGGGCCACCTGACAATATGCCAAAAAAAGCCATATCTAAGGTAGTAAAAACCTTGCATCCTTGTTCTGTGTCAGCATCTCTGTTATATTAGGTAAGGGATGTCTGTCCACTCAAAATTCAGCATTCAAGTCTCTCAAGTCTACACACATTTTCAAGGATCCATTCGGTCTGCGGGTCAACACTGCAGGCGACAACCACTCCGAGCACTCTATATGTTCAATTATGCCTTGAAAGTACAACTTGTCACATTCTTTGCACAACTTTTCTCTTGCCATAGTGGCTCTCTTCTAACTTTGTGAACCACTCCAGTCTATTCAGCTTCAATTGAATTGTGTGCTTAAAACCTTTACATTTTTCCCAAGATATCAGTAGAGACTCTTGGAAACTATGACTCCCATTCAGAATATTGCACAGCCCACACCAGCACACAATCTTTTTTGAGAAGAACTTCATCATGATTGTTGTTATCCAAGACTATTTCCAAATTGCATTGTTACAACCACCCCAACATAGATGATCCTTGTTTAGTAACATAAACAGTGGCACCAGTGTGGTTCACTTTAAAATATACCATTGTGTCAAACTCGCCTTACACTTCAGTGAGTTTGCCACCATATGCTACACGCCATACAGATGATTCTCTCAGCTTAACCCCTCTGAATTATTCCCAGTCTCAACACGCCCATCGAGGGAAATGGAGATCCAGAATCGGCCAGCATGTTTACCATATTCTCACCCACACCAATCGAACAATACAGTCTACGAATAGTAGTCAAATTCATTTTGTACATTGAATTATCATTCATCTACACTCCCTCCATCAGCACAACACCTCACTGTCAGAATTATTATTATTGAAGTTTGTAAAGCGCACGGCTACCTCCAACGGAAATGTCCCGGTGCTAGCATCACATACTTCCTAAGGGAAAAAGAGACCAGGTTGGACTGTTGGCTCTTGGGAAGGCCGAATAGCCAGGTTTTTAATGCTTTCCTGAACACGGATTCCGTGTCGATTTTTCTCAGATGGTTAGGCATGGAATTCCATAAGGTAGCAGTTTTCACAGAGAAAGCACGGCCACCGATCCTTGCCTTCGCAAAACTGGGAATAACCAAAAGATTCTGACCATTAGATCTGAGTGACCTGGATTGACTATATTTCAGAAGTCAACCTGGCTGCCGCTTTTTGGATGAGGTGTAGTCTCTTAATCAAGTACTCCGGAAGACCAATGTAGAGGCTATTTGCATAGTCAAGTAGAGGAGTGACTAATGCATGCACTACTGACTTCCTACAATCCATGGGCAGGAAGTGAAGGAATCTTCACAGAGGCTTCAGTTTCCAGAAGCACGGAGAGGAGACCTGAGCAATGTGTGCCTTGTCAGTAAGTTGGGAGTCAAACTTGAACCCTTGGTTCCTGGCAGAGGGAACTGGTAGCGGAGGCGAATTTGATTCAGTCGGCCACCACAGTGCTGATCGGGGTTTAGTAGGTTGATTAAAAAATAAGACCTCTGTCTTATCGGTGTTTAATTTTAGGAAGCTGTCCGTCATCCATGATGAGGTGTTTATAAGACACTTTCTAAAATTGGCGAAAGCTGTCTTGTGTTTTCTAAAATGGAACACCAGTTGTGTGTCATCTGCATACGAGACAACCTTCACCCCACATTGCTCGACAATTGCCGTGAGGGGAGTCAAATAAATATTAAAAAGTGTGGGGCTCAGAGCTGAGCCCAGAGGAACACCACACATCAGGGGTCTGACACTAGAGACATGGGGATGTAAAGAGTCACTTGTTAAAAGCAACCCTCAAGAAATTAACAGAACCATGACAAAACAGTTCCTGTTACTCCTAAATGATGGAGTCTATTCAGGAGGATCCTGTGTGACACCGTGTCAAAGGCTGCGGACGAATCCAACAGCACCAACATAGCACAGTTTCCCTGATCTAAGGTTCACGGATCGATTCGGCCACTTCAAGTAAAGCTGTCTCCATACTGTAACCCAACCTAAATCCAGACTGAGAATCATGAAGATGGTTGTTCGATTCTAGGAAGTCTGAGAGTTGTCTCTGGATTTCTTTTTCAAGAATGTCGGCTGGGAGGAGTGATCTAGGCCTGAAATGTTTTAGCTCTGCTGGGTCACCATCCTCTTTCTTGAGGATAGGCTGGACATAAGCTTTTTTCCAGCTAGTTGGAAAAATCCCAGTCTCAAGTGAAGAGTTCCAGATAGGATTCAATATGACAGTAAGCCAGGGGGCTAATAACTTAAAAAATGTTGCCGGGCGAGGGTCCAGCGGGGAGCCTAATTTTATTTTATTTCGTTCTCCCAGTGACGCTTCCATCCCAAATGGGCAGAGAGCCGACCATATATCTAATGGGGAATGGGTTACCATATCGGATAATCCCGATAATGGAAAAGAGGAATGCATAGTTAAAAAAAATTATTCTGGTAGAAGGTAGCTAAATCTTCACAGAGAGCCAAAGATGGGGGGATAGTGCTCTTCAGGGCTTGTGGTTTCATAAAACCTTGGACTATCTTAATAACGTCTTTTGCTGATCAAAATCAAAATGTTCAGCTCTAGTTTTAACATCATCAATTACATTTACAATTTTGGATTACCTTTTTCATGATCTACACACTTTGGAAAAACGTCCCTGTTTACTACAATTACACATCGTGTCAACAGTAGGACCACAAGTACGTGATTGTTACAGCCACAGCAATAGCAAACCATTTTCAACTCAGAATATTTTTGTCTTTCTAAATTTTGGAACAATTGTCCACCACCTTAACTTCAGGACCACCAGATTTCTTGGAAATAGACATCACTGCCACGTATGATGCTATACTATCTATCACCGTAGCTATTTCTATACCTTTATTTCAAGTTAAATTAGCAGTGATAAGAAGCATTTCTTGTATCTACTTATTATTGCGTGCTTCACAATCAGTTCTCTAATTAATTTATCCTCGAAGGTTTACTACTCGCAAGTCGAAATGAGAACAGGTAATTCACCCATAAAACTTGTTATGGTATTCACCCAGCAACTGATGACTCATGTAAAACTTGTGTCTCTCCAAAGTAATACTATTATGCAGTTTAAAACAAGAGTCTAGCATCTGTATGGCAGAACTGTACTCACCCACAGCATCACCTTCTTGAAAAACAGTCTGGCACACCACACACTTCACATACTTCTTTCTGCCCTCATACACCATACAGTGATGAAGCAGGGCATTTTTTGTAATAGGTGTCTCCTTCAATAGCATCAATATACAGTTCAAAACTTTAATTTCACTGATCCAAATGAATATCAGGGAGACCAGGTGTTAGAAATGGGTATCTCTAGTTTGCAATGGTTTGCACCTTTGTCCAAGTAGGGACCCTTGCTTCTATTCCGGGTAAGGGAGTTACGCCCTTGACATGAGCAGACAGGCTTATCTCAGAGGTCGTCTGTAAAGCATTTATTAGACACATATAGTAATACCGTGAAAGCACAACAAATCGATGCCACCCCAGTTTAGAAAAATAGAAAATCTTTATCTAAACAAAACAAGACCAAGACGACCAAAATCCACAATACATATCACCAAAAATAGGTTTTTCACAAAAATAAACCTTATAGCAACAAATAGCCCCGTGGTAGCTTGACATGAGCAGACAGGCTTATCTCAGAGGACGTGTGTAAAGCATTTGTTAGACACATATAGTAATACCGTGAAAGCACAACAAATCGATGCCACACCAGTTTAGAAAAATAGAAAATCTTTATCTAAACAAAACAAGACCAAGACAACAAAAATCCACAATACATATCACCAAAAATAGGTTATTCACAAAAATAAACCTTATAGCAACAAATGGCTCCACCTGAGGCTATTACGACATCATGGCTACTGATAATCCAAAAGCACAGCGCCGACCAGGAGGTGCAATGCGCCAGGGCCGGAGTCACAGGACCCCGAACAAAAAGTTCCTTTCAAACGAAGAAAACAAAGACAGTACACATCGTCGGGGAGGTGATTTTTCCTTTGCATCGGGCGGCGTTGGTTCCTTATGACCACAGGGGAGATGAGGCATTAATTCCTTACTGCGATACAGGGAAGGTGAGGCGTCTGCTTACAGTTGCAAGAGAAGTGATGTCACGGTGGCGTTGAGGAGTCGGTTTCTTACGACGATGCAGAGTCGATGGATTTAAGAGGTCACCCTTGTCTGGTATCTGTTTCGCTATGATGAAGCACTGGCATCGGTGTGGTCGGGACTTTGGCACGAGTCAGGATGGTGCATCGTGATCATCACAATTGGAGCCCTCTGCTCTGGTGCAGGCAGAAGCCTCAGTGACAGCGTCAGATTCGGTACGTTGCGGCATCAGCAAGCGTCGGGCTATGGTGTAAGTGAGGGCAAGTGTGTCGTGCCCTTCACAAGAATTGCCCACTGCTTTGTTGAAGGTTGCGTCATCGCTCGCCAGCATCAGTGTTGCTGCTTCCCTCTGTGACAGCCGAAACAGCAGTTCCAGGTGCAAGAGGACAGAGGATTTAAGTCTTTGTGTTCCGGAGACTTGAGAACAGGAGGCAAGGTCTAGATTAAGCCTTTGGAGATCTTCTAGCAGAATACCAAGCACACAGCAAAGTCTTGGTCCTCTCCTTGGCAGAAACAGCCACTGCAGGCCAACACCACACAGTAAAAGGGCAGTGCTTCTCCTTCAGTGTTCCCAGCTCTTCTTCTTGACAGAGGTTCCTCTTGAGTCCAGAAGTAATCTAAAGGCCTGGGGTCTGGACCCCAATATTGATACTCAATTTTTCTTTGCTCTCTTGTGGCAGAGAGGCTCTGTGTTCAGTACAAGCCAGTCCTGTCCTCTATGGCACAGCTTCCTGGCAGGAGGTGGAGACAGCATTGTTCAAGGCAGACCAGGAAAATGAAGGTTCAGGGAAATCTCCTCCCTCTACTCTAAATGCAACGCAGGTCTATTTAGCCCAGCCCTGACTAATCTGGGAAAGGTATGACACACTTCAACCCCCCTCCCTTCCCCCAGTGGCTGTCTGACTGTCTGGTTTTGGAGTGACAGGGGCTGAGGATGTGGATTCTCTTCAATCAACAAACCAGCAGAGGCACACAGGATGGTTAAGCAAGAAAATAGCCACTTTCTAAAAGGGTATTCTCTAACATACAATATAAAAATCAACTTTACTAAAGGATGCATTTTTATATTCTGACTTCAGGCTATTAAACTCCATCTTTCAATCTTGTCCCCAAAAGAGGTTATACTTGTAAAATGTTACAAAGTATTCCCCATTCTATCCTATGGGGCAGATAGCCTTTCAATGGTGAAAAAAGAAATACACTGTATTTCACTCTCAGGAAATGTCTCACACACCTGTACATGCCCTACCTTTCACATTCACTGCACCCTGCCCACAGGGGACCTTGGGCATACCTATGGGAGACCTACATGTAATAAAAGGTGAGGTTAGGGGATGCACTTACCAGATCAACATGGAAGTAGAGACTGCATGCAAACACTGCAGTGGCAGTTCTGAGACCCCTTTGAAAGGCTGCATGTGTGAGTGGCACAACCAATGCTACAGGCCCACTAGCAGCATTTGACTTACAGGCCCTGGGCACTTAGTATTAAGTCAAGCAAGGCAATCATGGAAACGCCCATCCATAAACATAGTTTATAGGGAGAGCATATGCACATTAGCACTGATCAGCAGTTTAAAGTGCCCATAGTCCTAAAAACAACAAAAACAGGGTAAAAAAATAGAAGGCCAAAAATTATGGGGATTAATCCGCTGAAAAAGGAAGATGGTGAGATAATGTTCTGCATCTCTGTCACACAGGAGTTGCTGATCTCCACAATGACACCTCAAACATAGTAAAATAACAATTTATAAGGTGAAATAATGAAATCTGTTCCTACAAGGAAACCCCACCTTACACACTTCAAAACCTATATATATATATATATATATATATATATATATATATATATATATATATATATATATATTTATATATATTATTCATTTAAAACCCAAAGACCGGAGGTGCTGCCAATAAAACGTATCCCGCCCCAATTTACTCTTTTTTTTTTTCTCCACGAACAATGATATTGCATGCTCTCTCTGAGTGAAAAGATCGTGGCGGAAATTACCAATGAAACCAAAGCTTAAAAACATGTGGGCATTCCCTATGAAGAGCCCTGAAGGCAATGCACAGGGCCTTAAACTGTATACGCTTCTCAAAAGGTAACCAATGAGAAGCTGAAGGGCAGCTGAGACTGATTCTGTTTTGGGTATGCCTAGTCACAGGCGAACAGCTGAGTTCTGTAGGGCCTGTAGCTTGTTTAGACTTTTTTTTCTTATATTTACAAAAAGAGCGTTTGCATAGTCAATTTTTGAAAGTATCAGACCAAAAGTTGCTGTTTTTTGCAGGTCCTTCGGAATGAAAGGAAAGATGTTACATAAGAGTTTCATCGTAAAGAAGGAGGCAGATGGGATTGAATTCACATGCAGTTTGAAGGTCAGATGGTTATCAAATATAACTCAAAGAGTTTTTATCTTTGTGGCTGGCAACAGAAGTTGTCCAAGTTCAGGTAGCCACAAGTCTTGGGACCAAAAGGAAGTATCCTTCCCAAAGAGCAGCTCCTCCGTCTTGCCTGAGTTCAACTTTCAGCAGTTTTGGGCCATCCATTTTCCGATCTCCTGCATACAGTTCTAAAAGCGCTTTGCTGTCTCTGAAATATTAGATGATACTCTGATAACCTAATCGGTTCAAGTTCGCGCTATAGAAAACTCTAAAAATAAATAAAAATAAATAAAATACAGAGATCACTAATTGTTTGTCACCTGCAAAGATAACTGCCAAGAAGCAAAATGATCTAATGAGTTAGGCCAAAGAGGCCCCACAGATGTTAGAAAGGGTCAGGCTAAAAGATGAACCCTGGTAGATGCTGCAAGGGAGAGAGAAGGATGGGAATTTGAAATTATCAGCTGCAACAAACTGGATTCTCTCTGACAGAAATTATTTGACTAAAGCAAGAGCTTTATCTTTTACACAAATATCATCAAGTCTATTCAGCAGGATTTGGTGGTTTACGGTGGCAAATGCCGCTGAGACGTCTAATAAGACCAGCACTGCACTACACCCTACATCCAGTATCCATATAATCTGTTCCGAGGCACTTCGGTGCTATGATGTTTCCTAAATCCAAATTAGTAAGGGTCTAGGTGGTTCCGATCGTCGATGAAAGCTGTCAACTGTGAGTTAGGAGCTTTTTTAATTATTTTCGCCGGAAGGGGCAATCTGGAAATGGGACGGTAGTTCCCAGGATCTAAAGAATTTACGTTAGCCCATATTCTCCCTTTTATCAAAAAAGCTATCATCCAGGCACTGGGGAATTTTCCTGACCTATTCATAAGATTACACATTTCTGTTAAGTGGTCTGAAATAGTGTCAGCTGCTAAATGAGTGGTTTTCAGTGGGTATGATCCTGCGGAGAACCTGACTGTTTGTAGGAGGATGGTTTTGTCCTGGGAAAGTTCAGCAAAAGAGGTTAAATGGACCTTACATTCATTATTATTTAGGACCTTTTTCAATTATTTTCAAAGGAAGGGGCAATCTGGAAATGGGATGGTAGTACCCAGGATCTAAAGAATTTAAGTTTGCTTTTTTGATTAAAGGGAGAATATGGGCTATCTTCCAGGTACTGTGGAATTTTGCTGACCTAATCATAAGATTACAAATTTCTGTTAAGTGGTCTGAAATAGTATCCACTACTAAATGGGCGGTTTTCGGTGGGCATGGATCCCGCAGAGAAACTGACTTTGTTTGAGGCATGGTTTTAGTTTGGTCCTGGGAAAGTTCAGCAAAATAGGTTAAATGGACCTTACATTCATTATTAATAGTTTGGGAGTCACTGTGACATTCATTAATTTTAATTTGGGAGTCGTTGTGATCAGCCTAAAGATTAGAGGAGAAAAGATTAAAAACCGACTTGACCTTATTTTGGAAAAAGGAGGCCAGTGAATTACAAAAAAATGATCCATTCCCTGAAACCCCTTTCAGGAGGTTTATATAGCTGTTTAACAGTTGTGAAAAGTTCTTTTGTAGAATTTTTGGCTGCTTCTATCTTTTGAGTGAAGTATTTGGATTTTTCTTTAAAAATCAAATTTTTGTATGAGGCTAAAATAAGCGTATAACTTTAATATCTGAGTGCTCCTATCGATTCCTCCATTTTCTTTCCTGCCTACGACATGCTTGTTTAAGCACTCTTAGGTTTTCTTTGGACCAAGGTTCAGGGGCGGTGTCCCAGTTTCTCCTTTTCTCCTAGGGGGTTTGACAGGTGCAATTCTTTCTGCAGAGTTCTCCAACCAACCCTGATCTAGATTATCTGCTGTATCAGGATCTGAGTTTATGCAAGGCTGTGTTTCTTATAAGATAGTGTCTAGTTCTCTCTCCTTTATCAGATGCCAATTATGTGAGAGCCTTACTGGATGAATACTGGATTGTAGAAAAGTAGACTCTGTTTGACCCTATCCGCACCGGTTTCGTTTGTGCTATGACTGCCTTTGATTGATCTGCCCTTAAGATGAAGATCTTCTACCGTTTCTAATGTAGCCATATAAAAATACCAGCATTTGATACTGTTGATTTTGAACATCTTAGTACTGTTAGGGGGTTGTAGTGTGTTTAATATAGTCTCCTAAAGCTAAAATACAGGTCTGTACATTCATCTGGTCACTAGGCTTAATGTTTTAATCATTTCTGCAAACTCAAACTGCTGAAGTGTACAACTTGAGTTAAATATTGCAAACATGGTGATGTATTATTGATCCGGTTTATAAAACCCAGATTGATTTAAGGAGAATAATTCACTCTTAGTTGTGCAGATATATTTGCCACATCAGCTCACAGGTCAGCGCTGTGGTGTTAATTTAATATTTACTTTATTGTTTGCAATTTCTTAATTTTTCAGGATCCTTTACTCTTTGAACATTTTTGATGCTCTTTCTCCTTGCGTCTTGTACCAAAAATTATGTGTTCGGAAGCACTTAAATGTTTCCTACACTTTCTTTTATCTTAAAACATGTTGATAGGAGATGAGAGGTGGTCTTTTGTGTTTTTTTGCTGAACTTAGAACTTCTAGAACTGTATTTAAATTCCTGCTTCTCCTGTGACTAACACATATTTGATTGTGGGTAAATCACTTATCTTCCTGTGAAATGTGTGATCTAATGTCAATATGTGAAACTGTACATTGTGGTGTCTAGTACAGACCCACTTACATGCTCCTTCCTCCCTTTCCATCACTCTGTGATTTCTGTAATCTGGTTTATACCAAATCCCAGATATTCAATGCTAATTTACATATTGCACATCCTGTATTAAATGCTCTTGTGTCTTCAAATATTCTATTCAAAGTTATCTGCCCTTCTATGATGATAGTTACGGCCTACTTAAAATAGTTCAAAGCAAAAATTGAAATAATGTTTGAGCAACCAAATTATTAATTTGAGAGGAAGTGGCCCCACCAACTTAAAAAATTAACTTTTTCTAGGTTGCTTCACAGTTCACTGTAAAAACTCCTCTCAAACCCCAGGGGCAATGGACAAGCATCGGGCCCAGTGAAATGCATGATAGGTACAAGCCGTAACATACAGCATTAAGTTCATGACGTTCACAATAGAATTCTCAAACCAGTTTAAGGGGGGAAAAAGACACATTTAATAAGGAAAATGACAATAAATGGTTCAATAAAAATAAGGAATCCCCTAATATAACCTTTTAAAAGTTTTAGAGTAAAAAATGGCAAGGATAAATAATGGGCCAATCAATTAAGTTTCATAGCTAACTGGGACCAAGGAGCGATTTTTGACACACCGTAGTAGAGCTGAGTTTGCGTAAGTTTGTAGGTCACTGTAGTCAAAAGGGTTTTATTTAGCTTTTTTTACAGACATCACACTCCTCCAATAGGGCACTATAAGATGCTGAACTTATTCAATGTTGCATACTTTAAATTCAGGCTCCAGGTTAGGCCTTTAGTTTTGGTGCGAAAAGCACTAAGTGGAGCAATACTAAATGTATTAATTATGGCTATTGTTTTACCACTAGGATTCATTTGTCACCTAACCAGGACCCAAGTCAATTTCTGCAATGGGGCAATGTAGAATATTTGATATCAGTGAAGGGGTCCCCATGTTAGGGTGCGTTGTTTTGACACGGATACAATAGCCTCGAAAACCCTAGAAAAGTCTGAGTGAGCCTAGCTGGTATTCCTTAGCTAAAGCGGTGACAATTTTCCTGCAGATCTTTGGTGCTTTGTCGTGATCCTGAAGTAGGTAAAAAAAATTACAAAGTCCCACCTTTTGATGATGCTGAAAAAGTCACTCTGGGTCCCTCACAAAACTTCCATGGAAAGCTCCTAGTATATTTCCAGACAGGACAGCCACTCAATTTGGCAGCTGGCTATTTCATTTAGGTTACAGCCCTTCTAGACCCTTTTCTGTAGCTGAAGCAATTAAACGGAGGCAGGCTGCAGAAGCTTTGAGAGCACTTCCGGTCTGTGTTCAAGTGGAGAGTAGCCGACATTTTTGGCATTTTCATCGACAGATAAGTCAGGACTTCTTCTTTCTTGTTGGGAGTTATCCTGGCTCAAGAATGTTCTGATGAGCAGGTTGAGTTATGGCATTTGCATTCACTGCACTAGCTACTTATTGGTGATCTTTCTAGGCCTTATTACCGGAACCTTACCTTGCAACTGCCATCCATCCTACTTTTGCACAATTTCTTCTCTTGCTTTGATGCACATTATCCTAGAAGCCTTGTCCCAAAATGCCAGATTGGACTCTCCAGAGCTTCTAGTCCCCTTCCCTGTTCTATGTATATTAGGTAGCACCCCTTGTTCCTGATCCAGAAACGGGTTTCTCCTATGCTGGCAGCAGAGGTGCATGTCTAAATGGGCTCTCTTAAAGAAAGGCATCAGTCACGTAAGCCTCCCCTTGACAGCATCTTATCAAAGGCCAGAGTCCAGCCTCGTACTTTCGATTGCCACCTATTTCTCTCCACTCATAAGCTCACGCTCCCGATAATTGACTAGCCATTGCCACTCCACCATCTTCCTTCTCTCACAAGCAGTCCCATTGACAAAGGAAATGTTCACGACACTAAGTACATAATCACTGTCAGACTTGGACATCCATTAGAACTGAATTATTATACCCTGGGGTATCCAGGCAGCACAAATGGTGTTTTTTTTTAAATGTACCTTTTCTTATATGTTAGCAAAACCAATATAAATGATTGAGCTAGAGCTTTTATTAAAACAATATATATTTTTTTAATTTAAAATAATGCATCTTCAAAGAAAAGTAGCACTTTACCTGTATGGTGAAAAACATATTTGGGAGCTGATCACTGGGGTGACGTATTTCTCTCAAGTATTGAGCTCATTGACACTTCGCACCCAAGCCTGTGGAATGCATGCACAATTTGGGACGATATATCTAATGCATAACAGTAGGTTTTTCTACATGGCTTAGAACTTTCCTCTGATGGGTTACTGCAGGTTTGAGGCTTCAGCTAGCCTAGCCACAACGGTGCACTTGGAGCTATGCCTTTCCAGTCCTACATGTGGATGGTGTACACTGCAGCCCACATGTATCATCCAAGTCCCCTGCCGCTGTTGTGCTATCTGTGTTAACTTACTTTCGCATTCAGGAAAAGGAAAATAAGCAATGTGGGTGTAATCAAATTCTCTGTGTTTATAGAGACAGAGCACATGCACCATGAGACAGAATGATAATGTCGCAGTACACTGAAGCAAAATAGCAGTAACAAGCAATCTGAAAAATTGGAAGGACCCCTCAAAAATATGTCCTTTCTCACATAGTGCAATCACTTAGTTTTACCTTAATTTAATCAGTATTTCCACTCGCAGTCTTGAATGGCATGAATTTCTTATTAAATTACAGCTATATAACTCTATGCAAATTATTAATCTGAATGTCCTCGTTTTATATTGTACTTCAATTGTACAGGATTACACTGACCTAAACAGTGAAGAAGACATGTTCCTTTTTGTGCAGTGGTATCATTTGACCTTGAACCATTTGTCTACTGTCTTAGGTGGCAGTAAGGTGTTATGGATGAGGGGGAAAGCTGCTGAGGGGGGGGTGGCGATGGGTGTGTGTATGTGTGTGTGTGTCTGTCTGTCTGTCTCTCTTTGTCTGTCTCTGTCTGTCTGTCTGTCTCCGTCTGTCTGTTTCTGTCAGTCTCTGTCTGTCTGTCTCTGTCTGTCTGTCTCTCTAGTTTGGTGAGTTTGTGTACCTGCATGTGTGCTTGTCCCATACTCGCCTTCCCAATTATTAATATGCTGCGGTGTCTGTTATAGACAATAGAGTTTGAAAACTGTTAAAATTCAAGTGGACATTTACCATCGTGCTTTTGTCTCTCAATCTACTTGGTTTACCAGATGATGAAATGTAATAGAACAAATGACATGATGTAGTGTAGTAAAGTGAAAGCATTGCATATGATTTTTAATGTCTGCCAACTATAGTAACGCTGAAACACTAAAACCATTTTATTTAATGTTTTGCAGATATGGAAGCCATCCTGCTTTTTACAGGCACACAACCAACACTGGTAGAAATGTTCCTATATTTTATATTTATGATTCCTACACAACCATTCCTGAAACGTGGGCAAATTTGTTGACCGTGTCTGGATCTCAGAGCATTCGCAATACCCCATATGATGGAATTTTCCTTGCACTACTTGTGGAAGAAAAACACAAAATGGAAATACACAGGAGTGGTTTTGATGGCATGTATACCTACTTCGCCACAAATGGCTTCTCCTATGGATCTTCACATCAAAATTGGTCAGGTTTAAAAGCTTTCTGCAACAGTAAGAACTTAATGTTTGTGCCTAGTGTGGGACCAGGATATATAGACACAAGCATCCGACCTTGGAATAGCCAGAACACACGAAATCGGGTAAACGGAAAATATTATGAAACTGCCCTAAATGCGGCTTTTCTAATACGTCCTGATATTATTTCCATCACTTCTTTTAATGAATGGCATGAAGGAACTCAGATTGAAAAAGCTGTTCCCAAGAAAGTTGGACAAATTACCTATCAGGACTACCTGCCACACAAACCAGATGTTTATCTGGAGCTTACGCGCAAGTGGGCCAAGAAGTACAGCAAGGATAAAGAACAGTGGCTTATGTAAAATACTTAAATTTAAGTGGTACTTTTGAAGTCTGCCACCATTTCTTGCACTGTTTTGAGCCACATACTGCAAACAACTGTTAAGCCATGTTGTTAAATTGCCACAGACTTTTAACTGGAAAACATATTGCTTTGTGAGTGAATGAGGACTGAGTGAACTGTCTAGTAGAACACTGGCATGTTAATAGCTTATCAGAACTCTCTGGTCTGGGTGGAAGGCTGAGTGCAGCAGACCTATAAAGGAGAGACTGGGGATGTATTTGGAGGTGGGGAAGGGAGTCCAGTACTTCTCAGTCCGTCCGAAGAATTACTTTTCTAGAAAAGGAGTGATCGTTGCCTTCTTTATTTTCAAAGACTCGAATTTAAGGAAAGTGTGCCCAACCTTAGAACGTGATTCTGTAAAGGCATTCTACTTCTTTCTTGAGGGTCTTCTTGGTTTTTGTTAGACAGTGTTTTAGAGCATGAGTTTAATAGAGTGCATTGCGTTGTACTCGGTTAAGCACTTTTTGATTTGACTATCTGTTTTGTGGGTGTGTATAGGTATGACCGCATGGGGCATTGTCACCTTCTCCCATAATCGGATGAGAAAGAATCCATGTATTTTTGAATGTATGTCCCCTGAGCGTGTGCGCCCAAATGCTTTTGTTGAAGACAGTCTTACCAAGCTATAATACCCTGATTCCCCTTACAAGAACTTCAGTTCCCAGCAAACACAATGATAATACAACCTTGGGGCAATAATATTGTTTTGTTTCCATAATTCACATTGCAGAATGTAAATAAGTACACATTTATGTCTATAACAGGCTTTAAATAACCTCGAGGTTCTTTGTTGAATCACAGGGGACTGTTTTTCTTTGTGTGGACCTCCAGCAAACACACAACATTCACGTGTCATGGTTCAGTTTGATCCCTAACTAAGCCCACTTGCATTAAAAATACCACACCTTACATCAGACACATCTGCAGTTGTGTCAAGTAAAATCTTTTGTACCTCAGTAGATTATAATCCCTATATAGTGACATACAAACACATTAATATCCACTGAGCTCCATGGGAATTTTTTTTATTGCACAATATTTTTGTTGCCACTATAGATTGCAACAAGAACATTTAAGTATCTGTTCTACCCACCTAAAACTTCAAACCCACTGCCCCTTTAAAAATTGTTCAATATTATAATGGTTTTATTGACTTGTTTTAACGTTAACTTTTTGCCAGTCCCTTTTTCCGCCTCCCGGGTGTCGTCATTCTTTTCTGGTCTTGAGGAAGAGATTACCACCTTTAAAAACTTCTTACATGCATAATATGTAGATTAAGGATTGGTCTTTACACTAAAGCAGGATTTTCTAACATTGCACAAAAGAGTCGATGTTTCTGAATCTCAGTCTACACCCTTTGGTACTTTGTTGACCTCTAGCCCCTGAGATTGAGTGTCAATGACTCTTGTACAACAACCTAGGAATTTGCACCCTAGTGCCCGAAGTCCCTACCCTAATCAAGGTGATGACTTCCCGCTTTGAGTAAAGGGCATTTTCAATTATTAGTATCGTTTCCTCAGGAACTAAAAATGAAAAGAAGAATCTGCTCATTAAATAAAATATCGCACTTTGTGTTTCCTGCTTAACGTGATGCACTATGAGGGGGAATGTTCTTGCTCTGGACTGGACATTAAATACACCCATGATGAATTTGTTAAAAGAAAGAATTCAAAATTGCTGAGCTGATGATACTTGGTCACACACTGGTTACCCCGTACCGCTGCTTTCATGATTAAAATGTTAACCACTTTCCTTCTTGTGTACGTACGTTCTTTAGTTTTCTTGTCTATTGGCTTTACAGTACGTGATTCACATAAAAAAGGATGAACACAATGGGAGTTGAACTCGATCAATAATATTTGTTTTATTCAGGCAGTGTTTTCGATACAATCTTATACAATCTGGTGCTTTTGTCTGAAACATTACAAGAATTAACATTTAAGCATAATTGCAAAAGTAAAATACAGGTAGGTTCACAAAATGTAATTTATGAATACACATTACAAAAACATGTTCAGTGTGGGTATTAAACTTAATAAAAAGTTATGCAGCATACGTTCCTCCCGTAGCTAATGGTATGTGGGACATCATACCTGAATCTAAGATCTATAAATTACCTGTATACTATTGACTACTCATTACAGCCTACAGCAAAGTATATTCATGCACAACAAAGTTAGAACAGGATCAAGTACACTGACAGTACCCTTTAGTACGTACGCTAATTGTTGTTGCTAGATTAAATAACTAAGAGCATCACAACACCTATTCGATCTTCTAGAGGCAAAGGGATGTACTTGAGGTTCTACACTAAATTCCAAAAGATCTGGGGTTTTGTTTTGAAGTGAATGTACTAAAGTGAAATACAATGTTTTATCAAACTGAAATACATATACTAGGCAAATGTGGACGAAAACCAAAGTTAAGCTTATTTTTCTGGGACTCTTAAAAGGATTTGTATTTTGTGTTGGCAGGTAAGGGGAAGCTATTAATTTTATATTGTTCCATTTGTTGTCAGGACTGTCCATCATAACATTTAGGGATTACATTTGATTTGAACAGGTTAGAGGATGTTGCCACAAATTTGATTCAGGCCTGGGCCTAGTTTGCAGAGTTTTGCTATGCAGAACTCAGCAAAGTGACGGACCAACTCAGCGGAGTTGCTCAAGTGGCATGGAGCGTAGTTCACCGCCCAGGCCAAATTTGAATTCCGATTTCGTGCCCATAAGAGCAGCTATTTTTATGCAACTTTTACAAATGAGTTTGGCAAGGTTTTACAATAAATAAAATTGACAAAATAACTTTCTTAAAATAATTTTTCCAGGATTTAAAAACTGTGAAATGCACACTGCTATGCACATATTAATTGCGAATTTTACTTCAGCCGAAAATCATGTTTTACTGCTGTATACCAATCTAAAACTTCAAAGGCAAGCGTTTAGCATCACTTCACTGTACGATCTTTATGTGCTTTACCAATTAGGGGACATAAGTGTGTGATTCTGGTAATAAAATGCATGGAGATATCAAAATCCATCTAGTATACAGTTAAAAACATATTCCTAGATTACATTCCAGATTTTACATTTTAAGTGCTTTTAATCAGTGTGGGCTAAATGTTTTGCAATTGTTGTTTAGTATGAATATAAACATGGCTTCTTCAAAACACATTCTGGAAGGAAAATCTAAACTCTTCAGGACACATTCTGGAAGCAAAATCTAAACCTCTGATTCATGTCCTTTCGGATACCCTATTAAATATCCCTCCAATATGTCAGTCTGCCTGGCCTAAGATGTCTTGTGGATAGTAATGTTTTCGTTGAATATGTAAAAAAAAAAATATATGTATTTTTTGATCTCGAATATACACCAGCAATGGCAAAGGAGAACCCACACTCTCACTGAGAAGCAGGGTTTTGTCTCTTGTATGTGTCCGAGTTTAGTCTATTTACAATGCTTTATAGTGGACCGTAAATGTGCATTTTCGGATCATGACTGTGGTCAAGGGGTGTTATTAACTTAATGAGTTTTACAGTTCTTATCCACTCTATATTCGTTGTATGACTATTTTTCACTGCATTGTTGGGCTGTGAAAACGCTCGTCAGTGCAAAGCCATCAAATGGAATGTTGTGAAGACACCCGCCTGTACAAAATGTGAGCTTGTGATTGGTAACAAGTTTTTTCATTTGAAGTATGTTATTCACATATGGTGCCATATGTTCCAACATCCAGTGAGGTCCTACATACAGTGTAAGTTGTTAATGGTAATCCATAACGCCTTCCAGCATAAACCATGACCGTATTGACTTCAGTCCTCAGGAACGTTATATCCGCTCACACTGTCCTCAATTCATCACATGATTTATTTTTTAACGTAACTGGTATGTTCATAGAGTGCAGACCTGCTCCCGGAGGGCAGTGGAACGCTGTTCGCATCCTGAATGTGATAGACCTGCAGGTGACAGGCAAGCTGGAAATTACGAAGAAAACAGAATTTCTCAGAAGAAGAAGAGAAGTAATGTTTAAAATGAGAGATTTGTGAAGAGGGGCATTTTGGGATCTTTCCTGAAATACACAAATCAGGAAGAAAATCTGGAATGTAAAAGGGACAATTCCAGCGTCCTTTTCCATATGCCGAAATAGACTTTGGTATGTGTTCTCTTAGTAAGGCTTTTGGATTTTCAATCTGTTGAGGGATGAGCTAGTAGCAGTGCACATGACACTATATTCCTTAAGTGTAGAGGCCAAGTATTCGTGTTTTATAAGGGTGGAGGGCTTTGTAGATCACACAACATAATTTAAAATGGATTCTGGCAGGGAGAAGGAGACCAAGCATATTCCGGAAGATAAGGGAAAATGTGCTCAGACTTTATTTAATTGGAGGTTGCCCAAGCTGATGCTTGAAAAATGGGTTTTATTTGGTGTCAAAGAGGATTCAGGAGTAGACCATTTCTCTTTTGGTGTGTGATAAGCTGAGGGACTGGGTGTTTGATAGGAATTGGAGGGCTTCATTTTATTCATTTATGTAAGTTGAAATCAAGCTGTTTGCACTCTTTTATATATGTATGATTCTTGAAGGCTAGAAAGTAATCCATGCAAAAGCCCAGTGTCTTGGCAAAGGATGTAAGGATGGGTAGAAGCTAGCTAAACTGTATTATCGATCCCGTTCAGAATTAGGGTCTCAGTAGTTCCTCATTTTGAGGTCAAACACAGTTATTATACGTTGAAATATACATATCCTCTGGACACCCAGGTTTGAATGTAGTGCGGTATGATGTCCGCTTAATCATGCGTTTTACTGACATCACTTTAAAATGTATCTCTGCCACTGTCACAATTCGGAGTCATGCGCCATCCAGCGCATCTCTAGGCCACTGAGTCATTGTCCCCTCAGAACCTATTCCAAATCTGGTCCCGTACCATCCCCATCCGGAACTGACAGCGACGCTGCAATAGCTTCCCGAGCTGAAGATGGCCATAGAGAAGGAATTTGGTGCATTACCAAGTCACTCTGGAGCACCTTTTAGCAGCATGCATCTGAGAGGGGCACCAGTCAGTTTACAGCCAGCAGATCCGTCCTCAACGACAACTGTGCCCGAGCACATCAAACTGAGGCCGACTTCTTCCTTGGCTATCCTCAGCACCACGCAGAACCCCGTCCTATGTGCTACAACTGATGGCGCCCTCGCCACCAGGTCTAACAGCAGTTGCTCGGTTGCTGGCTTCAGTACCAACATCACTGATGCCGAAAACAGAGCTGATAGTTCTATCGGTCCCTGAGACACATTTCCCCCTGACCCAACCTTACCAATATGTGCATTCAGAGACTGATACCTATGTTCCACAGGATGTTCATGTGAATGATGATGATGATGATGATGATGATGATGATGTCCAATCAAAATAGGATGGTGGTAGTATTATTGAGAAATTCTCCAGCATTGAATCTTTCATAGATTCACATGCTTGAATCTTCACCGTTGTCATGGTGGGAGTCTCACTGTAATTTGAAATATAGCAGTATTAGAAGAAAGATTACTGTAAACCCCATTTAAAGGGGAGTCAATGTTGTTACCTATCATCCTCTTTATAAGGTCCAATTGACAGCCAATGAGACGCCAGCCGTTGGGACCACAATCCCCCGCAGAGCCATCCAACCTCAGATTTCTCCCGCTTGTCGTATGAGAAGGAGTCTTCCTGAGCTCTGCTCAGTTTTCTCTCAACAGGTGAACTTTTGATCCTGCTTGTTTCTACTTCAGAACTCTCTTCAGAAAGAGATATGGTCTTTTTCTTCAGATTGGGAAAAAATGTCTGAGGGAACCAAAAAGAGATTATTTAGACCCTGCAGATCCTGTGGAAAGGCTAGATTGTTTTCTGAAGATTTCAAGGAATGTCTCTACTGCTTACATCCTAAGCATGTTCCGAAAGATTGTAAGCTTTGCAGGACTTTCTCTGTAAAAACTTTAAAAGACAGAGAGGCATGTTTACTTCTGTGGCTACAGAAGAAAAAATCCAGATCAGAGTCTGGGTCAGATATTGAGGAAGCTCATTCTACTTCCAAAACAATTGAGGAAGTGAAGAGGTATTGACAGAATCACCCTCCAATCTGATATACATAAACAAAGAGATTCTATCAATGTGTAGTGATGTAATTTTTATTTTTTGTTTAGTGGGTGGTGACAATCTAATAAATAAACTCTCTCTTTGGGTGATAAAGATGAGAGCACAATGTGCTTTTTAAAATACCCCTCACACACTAAAAAAATCCAGTAGTGTCATGCTTCATCATTGGGGTCTTCCCGTCCCTCTACGGGGCGGGGCGTGCTACGACCTGACCGACTACGCGGGAGCACTAGTATGGTGACAGGACTATGTGACAGTGCAAAGTGGGTGGTGTCAGTGAAAGTGTAGGGACCTAACGATGTGTGGGAATTAAAAAATTAAAAATCCTCTGGCTAGTGGAAAAAAACAATTTATTCACTTCCCTAGCTGGGGACGTTAAGAAGGGGGTTTTGAGGTAGAGCTATTTGCTACAACCTGGTCTACATGTTTCGTAGGCAGTCGCCTACTCATCATGACCTTCTAATGGTCCCTACTAGAACAGAGCTCAGTTGCTAAGTGTAATAAGCCTGTCGTCCTAAAAACTAGCAGTAAAAAATCCACTGTTAGTTTTAGCTTCAGGGCATGAGCTGGCCCCGGCGAAGCGAAAATTTAAAAAATAATGACCTGATTGTGGTCTCTGTAAAGCAAATAGGAAAAAAGGGGAGAGAGAAAAGCACAGATTTTTACATTTGTAACTGTAGTTTTATCTATAGGCACTCATTGCTTTTAGCGCCACAAATACCACTTGTCATTTTCATTTGCCCATTACATAAAGAATAAACTTGAGACTTTATGGACAGAGTGATGGTTCAATCTGCCATCCCCTGAACGTTCGTTTTGTGCCCGAACATTGTTGCGCCCCTTGTAATTAGGGCTGTCTTCATCTCTACACATACACACTCCCATAACTCAATGCATACAGCGGCACCCCACAGGGTTGAAAACGAGGAACCCGACTTTTTATAATGCCAGTAATGGTCTTAGGATCAAACATCAAATCAATTAAAATCCCCAAAGCAGGGAACACCCCAATTTCTGAATAGTTAGCGATACATACTGCTGTGGCGTATGTGATATGACCCATGAGCTGACAATCGGTAGGTATTCACCGCGGCGCTCTGAAAAAGAGAAACCACGCCCTTAGCGTCGTAAACAAACACACCCGACAAATATTGCAGCCCGTGTCTCAAAAGCCAAGTGTTTTGAGACCTTTGGCAAAGTCTTTAACTCGCATTGTCCGCATAATCTTTAAGCCTTACTTCTACCCGTATTGCCACTCTGCTGAATGATCGCATCTGGAGCGCGGTGATAATATAACCTGCACTGAGCGCCGGTGTCGCGCTGGAGATCTCCTTTGCAAGACTAGCGCGCTGACCCAAAATGGCCGCCATGGATGGAACCAGGGTGTGCCATTGCGGAAGTCTTTCTTCCGTGCCTGTTCAGAAGTTGCCAGCCCATTGATAAAGAAGACTTAATTATTGGAGATGTGATCTCTTCAGATCGGCTTAAAATTATCAGTGACAATTCTTTTTTTTAAATAAAGGGGTATTTTTATGGATTCGGTTTTCTGGAAACCCTTTCAAAGCAAGAAAGTGCCGGGCTAGGTGGCAAGCTCGCAGATAAAATATACTAATATAGGGGAACTGAACTATAAGAGGTAGTGGAGCCTCTACCCTGATTCTGTTAGAGGTTCACGGATGGAAATTGGCCAGTATGGAAAATAGTTTGGGGAATACCCATGTGGGTGAACACCATGGGCTGATTAATTCCATTGGCTTTTCTGGATTATGTTGGTTGGGGTGAGAGGTTTGGCAACTTTGATGTAAAAATACACAATGATCATTCCACTGTGTATCGAGGGATGTTTACTCAGCTGGGAGATTTTGCTAGGCTCATGGTAGGGAGCAAAGTTAGTGTAAATTAGCCACAGGTGAAGGGGTGTCTCTCAGTGGGGAGTGGGTAAACGCATTCTATAGCTGACCCCACGGAATTTCATCGTTCAGTCCATGTTTATTGGACTGGACACGAAAAACCCATCTTTGTTCCTTTTCCAGGAGATGTTTCTCGTTGTCAATCTGTTCAATTACTGTCCAAGTTATATCTTCAGGTTTATGCCCACTTTCTAAGAAGTGGTTTGTTAGTTTAGTACTCGATTTCTTACACTTGATTGTACTTTTGTGCTCGCCTATTCTCAATTTTACCGCCCTGCTCGTCATGCCCACATATTCAAGATTGCAGGGACAAGTAATGAGATAGACGACATTAGAACTGTTACAGTTACTGAAGGCTCTTTGTTCCCATGTGGTCCCATTACTGAAGGTTAGTTTCTTGCTCTTTTTGGTCAGACAGCATACCTTGCATCCGCCGCACGGGTAGTGTCCTTGTACAAAATTGGGATTCACTTTGGTATTTACCTTATTGTCCTTGGGTCTGGTGTGTACCAGTATATCTCTGACACTTTGTGCTCTTTTATGTGAAAACATAGGTTTCGGAATGTCGAGACCCCCGCTATTAAGAATCTTCTAATTCTTATTAATGATTTTGCTCACTTGATCTGAGTTGGTGTTATATGTGGTGACACATATTGGTCTCTGCTCTTCCACTTTTTTCACTTTTTCCTCCAGGAGGCTCTCCCTGCAGTTGTTCCTTGCTCTTTTGTAGGCTTGGTCGATGATTTTTAGAGGGTAATTCCTCATTTGTAACTTCTTCCGTAGGTCATCTGACTGTAATTTGAAATTGGCAACTTCCGTGCAGTTCCTACGGAGTCGTAGGAACTGGCCGTAGGGTAGATTATCCCTCAGATGTCTCGGGTGGAAGCTTTGGTACATCAAGAGACAATTCTTTGAGGTGCTCTTAAAGTGTGTTGTTGTCATCAGTCTGCCATTTTTGGGAAAGATGTTCAGATCCAGAAATACCAGATTCGTTTTTGTAGTGACACTGGTGAATTTGAGGAACTCGTCTTGGTAGTTAAGCCATGTAAGGAACTGCTGGGCGGTCTTATCATCTCCATCCCAGATGATCATTCCGGCAAAAGATCTTGACCTGGAAGAGGTACATTGATGATATCCAAGTGAGCAAAATCATTAATAAGAATTGGAAGATTCTTAATAGCGGGGGTCTCGACATTCCGAAACCTATGTTTTCACATAAAAGAGCACAAAGTGTCAGAGATATACTGGTACACACCAGACCCAAGGACAATAAGGTAAATACCAAAGTGAATCCCAATTTTGTACAAGGACACTACCCGTGCGGCGGATGCAAGGTATGCTGTCTGACCAAAAAGAGCAAGAAACTAACCTTCAGTAATGGGACCACATGGGAACAAAGAGCCTTCAGTAACTGTAACAGTTCTAATGTCGTCTATCTCATTACTTGTCCCTGCAATCTTGAATATGTGGGCATGACGAGCAGGGCGGTAAAATTGAGAATAGGCGAGCACAAAAGTACAATCAAGTGTAAGAAATCGAGTACTAAACTAACAAACCACTTCTTAGAAAGTGGGCATAAACCTGAAGATATAACTTGGACAGTAATTGAACAGATTGACAACGAGAAACATCTCCTGGAAAAGGAACAAAGATGGGTTTTTCGTGTCCAGTCCAATAAACATGGACTGAACGATGAAATTCCGTGGGGTCAGCTATAGAATGCGTTTACCCACTCCCCACTGAGAGACACCCCTTCACCTGTGGCTAATTTACACTAACTTTGCTCCCTACCATGAGCCTAGCAAAATCTCCCAGCTGAGTAAACATCCCTCGATACACAGTGAAATGATCATTGTGTATTTTTACATCAAAGTTGCCAAACCTCTCACCCCAACCAACATAATCCAGAAAAGCCAATGGAATTAATCAGCCCATGGTGTTCACCCACATGGGTATTCCCCAAACTATTTCCCATACTGGCCAATTTCCATCCGTGAACCTGTAACAGAATCAGGGTAGAGGCTCCACTACCTCTTATAGTTCAGTTCCCCTATATTAGTATATTTTATCTGCGAGCTTGCCACCTAGCCCGGCACTTTCTTGCTTTGAAAGGGTTTCCAGAAAACCGAATCCATAAAAATACCCCTTTATTTAAAAAAAAGAATTGTCACTGATAATTTTAAGCCGATCTGAAGAGATCACATCTCCAATAATTAAGTCTTCTTTATCAATGGGCTGGCAACTTCTGAACAGGCACGGAAGAAAGACTTCCGCAATGGCACACCCTGGTTCCATCCATGGCGGCCATTTTGGGTCAGCGCGCTAGTCTTGCAAAGGAGATCTCCAGCGCGACACCGGCGCTCAGTGCAGGTTATATTATCACCGCGCTCCAGATGCGATCATTCAGCAGAGCGGCAATACGGGTAGAAGTAAGGCTTAAAGATTATGCGGACAATGTGAGTTAAAGACTTTGCCAAAGGTCTCAAAACACTTGGCTTTTGAGACACGGGCTGCAATATTTGTCGGGTGTGTTTGTTTACGACGCTAAGGGCGTGGTTTCTCTTTTTCAGAGCGCCGCGGTGAATACCTACCGATTGTCAGCTCATGGGTCATATCACATACGCCACAGCAGTATGTATCGCTAACTATTCAGAAATTGGGGTGTTCCCTGCTTTGGGGATTTTAATTGATTTGATGTTTGATCCTAAGACCATTACTGGCATTATAAAAAGTCGGGTTCCTCGTTTTCAACCCTGTGGGGTGCCGCTGTATGCATTGAGTTATGGGAGTGTGTATGTGTAGAGATGAAGACAGCCCTAATTACAAGGGGCGCAACAATGTTCGGGCACAAAACGAACGTTCAGGGGATGGCAGATTGAACCATCACTCTGTCCATAAAGTCTCAAGTTTATTCTTTATGTAATGGGCAAATGAAAATGACAAGTGGTATTTGTGGCGCTAAAAGCAATGAGTGCCTATAGATAAAACTACAGTTACAAATGTAAAAATCTGTGCTTTTCTCTCTCCCCTTTTTTCCTATTTGCTTTACAGAGACCACAATCAGGTCATTATTTTTGAAATTTTCGCTTCGCCGGGGCCAGCTCATGCCCTGAAGCTAAAACTAACAGTGGATTTTTTACTGCTAGTTTTTAGGACGACAGGCTTATTACACTTAGCAACTGAGCTCTGTTCTAGTAGGGACCATTAGAAGGTCCTGATGAGTAGGCAGTAGGGGACTGCCTACGAAACATGTAGACCAGGTTGTAGCAAATAGCTCTACCTCAAAACCCCCTTCTTAACGTCCCCAGCTAGGGAAGTGAATAAATTGTTTTTTTCCACTAGCCAGAGGATTTTTAATTTTTTTTTAATTCCCACACATCGTTAGGTCCCTACACTTTCACTGACACCACCCACTTTGCACTGTCACATAGTCCTGTCACCATACTAGTGCTCCCGCGTAGTCGGTCAGGTCGTAGCACGCCCCGCCCCGTAGAGGGACGGGAAGACCCCAATGATGAAGCATGACACTACTGGATTTTTTTAGTGTGTGAGGGGTATTTTAAAAAGCACATTGTGCTCTCATCTTTATCACCCAAAGAGAGAGTTTATTTATTAGATTGTCACCACCCACTAAACAAAAAATAAAAATTAAATCACTACACATTGATAGAATCTCTTTGTTTATGAAGCTCATTCTACTCCTGAACGTAAAAGAAAGCTGGAGTCTGCTACCACTAAATATGAGACCAAGAAACCTAAAGTCTCTAAGACTAAGGACATTTTAATAGCCCCTTTGCCCTCTGTCAGCACATCTCTTACGAAGTCTGCTTCATCTTCCTCAGTGCCTCATACTCCACAAAAACATTTGTGCAAAAAAGACTGTCTACAACGTCGAAAAAAAACAGCAAGATCGTCGACAGTCAGTCCCTCGCTGATAGTAATATCAATGACGGCGGCATCGTCAACGGCTGGGATTACAATGCTCACCACATCGACGGCTGCTTCGAAGATGACATCGACAACGACATCATCACGAAGACACCGTCGTCAACTAAATGAACTTCATCGACTACCTCGATGATGACCTTGTCGACGACTGTTTTCAAATCGCCAACGACGAAACACTCGTCGACGACTATAACTATAAAAAGAAGACACCATTGACTGTCTCGTCAACGGAGGTAAACAAGTTTCCCATGACGCCAGAATCAGGAAGGAAGTCATCTGAGTTTGCAGCTTGGAGCAAAATTTCACCGCTTCCACTCTCTCATTTATTAGAATTACAGGAATCGGAGGAGGAATGTCCGTATAGGCTTGCTTATAGTCAGTCACAGCTAAAAGTGAAATACCAAGCTACAAATAATGAAAAAGATTAAGAAAACTTATTACAATATTTTGAGACAGAGTTCTCTTTTGAGGATCGTCCACCTCCAAAATCACAGAGATATGAATCCTTTCAGGAAAGCTATGATTTTGAGGAGGAAGTGGATAATATACCACTGCTACTGGAAGATACCATTTCAATACAAATTTAATTGATTTAAGACTTTAGACACATGATAGGTGACTATTACAAACGATTCCCAGAAGCTAATGCTCCAGCACTTTCCACTCAGAGCAAGCAGCAGGTGGCACCTTCTTCGGACGTTTCACAGCTACCAGAGGTTGTGCAGAAGACACTACCTCCAACAGTGATAGCATTCAGGGATGACTATATAGAAAGTGATGTGGTGGACCACCCGGAAGAGGGAGAGGTGACTCAAAATGAGGCGGCTATGAACGATAAATGGGATGACTACGTTGCTCCATCTTCACCCTCTTCCTCGCCTTCCCCAGCGAACTTGCTGCCGGAAGACATAGGAGGGTTTCACAAACTACTGGAGATAGCATCTAAGAGATTCCTTTTACATCTTCCCATGAAACAGGCGTACTGTTTACTTTATGATTTTAGGGATTCCGCTAGAAAATCAATCTGAGCCATCCCAATAGGGAACCATATATGGGAAGATTGGATAAAGATTATGAAGAGCCCTGCTTCAGTGCCGGCAGCAGTATCGCGAATGGAGGAAAAATATACGGCTTCGGAATCATCACCAGCATGTTTAATTGCCCAACGAGACCAGAATCAGTGGTCCTGCAAGCAGCACAAAGATGCTCTAGAAACCCATTGGCTGCATGCTCGGCTCCTCCAATTAAAGGGGGTAGAAGACTGGATAGTAAAGGGAAATGCTTCGCTGTAATGGCTGCCACGTCCATCTAAGCTTCGAATACTTCAGCTATTTTATGTTGTTCCGACCGTCCAATATGGTCAGATTTAGCACCCTTTTTACACGATCTACCAGTCGATAAAAAGGAAGAGGCACTGTCAGTCTTACAAGAAGGAGTTAGGGCAGCCTTAGCGATCATAGATATAACCATAAACATATCTTCGGTGGCATTCTGGCAGATGGCAGGGGCAATCGCTGTTCGCAGACAAGGCTGGCTGAGCGCTACATCCTTCCGTCCGCAAAAAACAAGATTGTTGATATGCCCTATGATGGCGAGAATCTTTTTGGGAAGCACATAGACGATGCACTTAAAGGGATCAAGGCTGACACGGACACAGCACGCTCTCTGGGAACACTGCAACAGCAAGGATATCAACCTTTTCAAGGCAGAGGTGGAAGAGGCCAATACCAGCCAAGGCAGTCTTTTCAATCCTATAGATATCAACTCTAGCAGCAGCAAGGGTATCGTTAATATGCAAATCAGCAGAAATACCGATCACATAATGTACCATATCAACAACCAGAAGAAGGCCTCCAGCACGAGGAAAGTCACAAGACAATGGTATGCGACAGAGACACTTTCAGAGCACCTCCCACCTCGCTACGACTCAAACCTCATCAAACCCACTACTTCTCTCAATATTACCAACAATGGTCAGCAATAACATCGGACAAATGGGTGCTAGATATCATTCATTAGGGACACACCCTAGAGTTCATTAAAAAAAAAAAAACAGTCGGCCTCCCATCCCCAAGAAACATCATCTGACATGGCTAAAGAGGGGGATTACAGATCTCCTTTTCAAGGGCGCATAGAGTTGGTCCCTCATCAACTTCGAGGAAAAGGTTTGTAATCCCATTTTTTCCTAGTAAAGAAAATACTAGCTACCAAATGGAGGCAGGTGATGGATTTAAGGGGTTTGAACAAATACATAAAGAAACAGCTCTTCAGAATGCTATCGCTATTAGAAATTCTCCTAATTTTAAACAGGGAAGACTTTATGACATCATTAAATCTCTTAGATGCATACTTTCACGTCCCTATTCACATCAAACATCGAAGGTGCCTCTGGTTCGAGGTGGCGGGGTGTCACTATCAGTTCAAGGTGTTGGCCTATGGTCTACGGTCAGCACTGAGGTTGTTCACAAAATTTATGGCGCCAGTGGCAGTGTTTCTGAGACAACAAGGACACCAGGTCTAGCCGTATCTAGACGACTGCCTAGTAAAAGGTTCTACTTATCACTCAACTCAAAGCTAATCAACGGCTTGTCGGCTATTCAAAACCCTAAGTCGAAGGGTCAATGTATAAAAATCTTCACTGGTACAATCTCAAACTCTGCAGTTTCTGGGAGCAGTGCTAAACACAAGAGAGGCAAAGGCATACCCATCAGAGGAACGCATTCAAAAAAATCCTGAAGTTCGCGTCTCAGATCAAAATAAAAAAGATGTTTCAGTGAGAATGTACAAATCTTTCATGGGGATGCTCTCATCTTGCATTCCTCTAATTCCAAATTGTTGCCTGCACATGGGGCACTTCAAGAGCAAATTGATCGGCAAAGGGTACAGACTCAAGGATCATTTGAGGATCCTGTTTTTATCATTCCACAAATAAGAGAAGCTCTTTCATGGTGGGGGGGATAAGAACGAACATATCAACAGGACTACTTTTCGAGCCTCAATCATCCAGTTTCATAATGACAACGGACGCATCCCTGCAGGTATGGGGAGGGCACTTACAGGACCTGGAAATTCAAGGTCACTGGAACTCTCAGGAAGCGCTGATATACATCAACCTGCTGGAACTAAAAGCTGTGTTTTAGGCCTACAAGCATTTCTCCCCAGAATCCGAAATTCCCCAGTTCTGGTGAGAACAGACAACCTACCACTATGTTTTACCTGCTCAAGCAGGGAAGAACAAAGTCTCAAACATTATACGCTCAGGCTCAACAAATTTGGCAGTGGCTTCTGAAGCACAATATCTCTCTACAGGTCCAGCATGTTCCTGGAATTCACAACACATAGGCAGACTCCCTAAGCAGATCCTCAAACCTTGGCCACAAATGGGAGTTGGATCACCATCGAATCTGTCAGATAATCGATCAATAGGGAACACCAGGTGTCGACCTTTTTGCAACCGGGGAAAACAAGAAATGCAAAAGGCTTGTGAGCAGATGCCCTCAAAAGGGTTAATGGGGGAATGCTCTTCAACTCCAATGGACGGGGATGTTCGCATGCGCTTTCCCACCATTTCCCTTAATTCTGAAAGTTCTAAGCAAAATGAAACTAGAACTGTGTCATCTGATCCTTATAGCACTGGCATGGCCAAGGCAGATCTGGTTCACAGAACTCCTCAAGATGTCAATATCCCCTCATATTCAGTTCCCACCTGTACACGATCTGATAATAATGAACAGAGGACAAGTTATGCACCCACAGATAGGCTCTCTGAATTTGTTGGCCTGGAACCTCATGACCGATAATTTCAGTCCATGAACATTCCCCAAGATTGCTGAGATATTCTCAGTCACTCAAGGGCAAGTACCAGCAGTAAAATGTATGCAGCTAAATGGAAAAGGTTCTGCCAGTGGTGCTTAGATAACTCTTTACATACTCTTCAGTCAACACCCGACTAAATACTACCATATTTACTACATCTAGCTAGAACAGGATTTGCTCACTCGTCTATTAAAGTGCATCTAGCTGCAATCTCAAGATACTGCGGACAACCTGGCAAGGCTTCTCTTTGGTCTGCCAGAGTAATGAAAGAATTTATGAAAGGACTCTTTAGAGTTTTTCCACCACTAAAACGTCCAGCATTTCCCTGGCACCTCAACACGGTCCTGTCACAGCTGATGAAAGCTCCTTTCGAGCCTATCCATAAGGGGGACATAGAGTTTGTGTCCTGGAAAACTGCAATATTGCTAGCCCTAACTTCGGCCAGGAGAGTAAGTGAAATACAAGCTTTTTCAATTTCTGAACCCTTTATGCAATTCAAGAAGGATAACGTGATACCAAGAACAAATCAAATGTTCATCCTGAAGGTCCCAATTTCATTTAATCTCAATGAACCTATTGTTCTACCTACATACTTTCAAGAGCCGTTGTCCTTAACAGCAAGATCTCTTTACAAGATAGATGTCAGACGTTGCTTAAGATTTTATATCGTTAGAACAAAGACATTCCGAAAGTCAAATCAGTTACTCATTGATTTTGCTACTCCCAGGAAGAGGTACGCTTTATCTAGTAACTGTATATCCAGATGGATTTCGTCAACAATTGCCTTTTGTCATGAGAAGGCAGGACTACCTCTGACTTCAAAGGTGTCCGCCCATTCGACAAGAAAGGTGGCTACTTCTTCTGCATTGTTCGCGGGGGTGTCACTCCTGGACATATGCAAAATGGCGACATGGTCGAATGTTCACACCTTTACCAAACACTACTGTTTGGATACGGGATGGAAAGGAGATTCGGCGGTGGGACAGGCTGTGCTCCGTCGATTATTTCGCTAAGGTACTGTTCTTTCAGAATTTTTTAAAAGTTATATACAGGAATATATGTTATCATCCTATGTGTATGCTGTTATGTATTCATATATATATGTTTTTAATCTTTGATGTTCTGACTTTCAAAACAGACAAATAGATGTCTCGGTATTCCAATAGAAGCCAATACAACGGTTTCCATGGTTTATAAGGGTAAAAGATGTTCTGCCCTTAAAATGCCTATTATAAAAAAGTGTATACTGCTTGCTATTCTGTTTCAAGCATGTGAGTCTATGAAAGATTCAATGCTGGAGAAAAAACAAGTTTGTTACCTGTACACTTGTTCTCCAGTATTGATATCTTTCATAGATTTACATGCGGCCCGCCCACCTCCCCGTTTTAAGGCAAACCACTCTAACTTCATGATGGGAAGCTTACTCTACACTTGTGCTTGAAATCTGAGGTTGGATGGTTCTGCAGGGGATTGTGGTCTCAAGGGCTGGTGTCTCATTGGCTGTCGATTGGACCTTAGGTAACAAAATTGAGTCCCATTTACATGGGGTTTACAGTAATTTTTCTTCTAATACTGGTATATTTCTAATTACTGTGAGACTCCCACCATGACGACAGGGAAGATTCAAGCATGTGAATCTATGAAAGATATCAATACTGGGGAACCACAGTGTACAGGTAAGTTACTGGTTTTTCAGTAGTTTGGCCTCTTCCCCAGGCGTAGGTCCATCCTCTCCTAACCTGGCAATGGCCATTGAGGATTCCACCTCCAAGTTCTGGACCTTACCCTGCCAACTCAAGGAGTTAAGACTAATGTCCTCTCAGAGGTTTTGATCCGTGGACCAAACAAACCAAGAACCTCTTCTCCATTTTAGAGAGGACTTGACAGTTGTACTGGTGGGCCCCCGGGCAAAACCAGGATGTTGTCTGCCCTTCCCCTCCCCCCCCCATTCCCTAGTGAATTGGAAGGTAGTTAGGTGATACTGGCCTGCTCCCAGAGAGCCATACGTTTTGCTTGTGCATAATACTCCACTCTGGAAAGCCTACTAGTCGAAGTATCAACCAACCAGTTGACCCCAAAATAATTCACTAAAATTCCACCGAAAGGGAATCTAAGGATGGAGACATTAGCCAAATGAATTTTTCATGAGACGTGCCTTCAGCTCGTTCAATAAATTGTGCGTCCTGAGCAAATATTCACAAGCATTATGGGACAAAGTGGCGAATATCTTGCCAACTGTCCTAGAAGACATCCGCCCAACTGTACAGTAGCCTATTGTGGATGGACAATATGCAACAAAGTAGTCTATATGATCTGTCCTGGTCACTACCTAATGTTCAGATAGGGAAGTTGGAACCAGTGTGGTGCTCTGAAGACATGCCTGAATTCACTTCACTGGAAACTTTCAGCAGGCCCTCATTGACAGGCCTTTTGATGGCTTTTAGCTGTTCGCAGTGAAGGTAGACTGGGCCCTTGAAAGATTTAAAGAGAGCAAGGCCACTGCCCACTCTCTGGTTATAGCTCTGCCGGGTCAGCAACTGCCCTTTTCGCTCCTTCGCAAGACAGTACCAACAGAGACAAAGACAGTACTTGCCTCAGCATTCACATTTCTCTCACGCCTTTCTGGGTAGAGGCAGGGGAAGACAGTGACCACATTCAGGCATGCAAGGGCAACGAGCTACCAAATTCCAACCCTTCCTCCAACAGCTGTTGCCATACCTCTTAAATGTCTCATCAGTGTGAGAAGTTGGCTGATATATAATGTTCACTATTCTAGTGAGCACTTTGTATCAGTCTAAACAACCCTTATTGATGATTGGTTGTAAGTCAACCTTATAGACCAGCTATCCTAGTAGCATGGATACGAGCAGTCTAAGGCTAAGACTCTAGAGGGCGTGTTAAGCCAGCTGTTTTACCATCACATTACCCCTTGAACACCAAGTGAAAGGACACCACACAAGTTGTTATGAAAATAAACAGATATTTATTTATAACAAGACTACCCTGGCTCTTTATGAGACAGGGAGCTAAGCACACAACAAAACTCTCATAAAAATACTTCAAGTTGCACAATTTACACAAATGCCCGAGGGGCACGAAAAACCATATACTATGAAAGTGGAATGCGAATTACTACCTGTTAAGTAACTATTCTCAGAGGCTTTGGGATCGCTAGGACTGGACTACTGAACCTTTAGATTACTAGCAGGAGGCCTAGGGAACTCGGGTGCAGAGTGTGCGCACTCACGCGGGATGCGGGACAAAGTCTATGGAAGCTAGAATTTACAAAGTCACTGTTCTCGGGCGAACCCGACTAGCTGGGACGAAAACGGGAGTGGATCCGAACACCTAAAGTGTTGGACTATGCTGGAGCACCGGAGTACTCAGTTTACCTAGCCCAGGGGCTGCGGCTGCATAGGGTTCAAGTTGCGTCGGAAACCCTCGTTGACGGACCAGGAGCCTGAAGAAGAAGTTGCTGGCAGGCGGCCAGTGAAGAAAAGTTCGAAGAGATCCAAGCCTGGATCAGGGAAGAAGAAGACCTGAAAGCAGAGGGGACCAAGTTCTGAATCACTAGCCAGTGATTAAGTGGGCACCAGGATGGCACCGGGCGAAGTTACCGCAGTCAGGTGAGTGGGCGCTGCTGGGCTCTGCAGTCTCTCGGACCAGGAGGCGTTGTCGGCGACCAGGATGGAGGTGCGAGCTGTCCCACGAAGGTTCTTGCTGTCGACGTCGCTGGACCCAGGATTGGGGCAACAAGTCTTGGCAAATGCAAGGCCCACGCGGTGGACCTAAAATGGCGTCTTGAGTGGACCAGGAGGGTCCAGGGTGCTCCTCTGTTGGAGGGGAGCAAGGGCTAGTCTGGAGCAACCAGACCAGCAGTAGTTGTCGTCGTGGAGCGTCGTGAAGGGGTCACAAGCCAACGGGCAAGTGACCTGGACAACGCGGTTGGCAGCAAAGAGCAGAAGGGCCCCATGCAGATCTCGTGGATGCAGGGGGGCTGAACTTCGGTGCTGGAGCTGCTCAGGGTCGGGGCTTCTCTTACCCCAGAGCACTCAGTCGAGGGTCACTCGGGAGTCATGCTGGACAAGCGTCGTGCAGTTCTGAAGATGGCCGGTCCCTCGAGGTCTCGTCACACCCACGGATCACAGCTGGGCTGATGATGTAGGTTGAGGTCAGAGGTGCCAGGGAAGCCGGTTCTCGTCGTGCTGGAGCAGTCTTGATCCGATGGAGAGACTGGCAACAAACCGCGATGCTTGGTTGGTGCCTGCTGCTGCAGGGTCACTACTCCTTAGTCACAAGGGAGAATCTTGGGAAGAAGTCTTGAGTTCCTTTCGTGGAAAGTAGTTTCAGGATTCAAAGATGATCTCATTTGGAAGGGGGCCAGTTCCTACCTTTATCCTGCAAAAAGGGGCTGGCACGCGACTAAGTCCTGCCCTATGGGTGGGACTAGGAGGGGGGTGGTTACACCCCTCTCCTTTGGCGGGCTTTCCCCAGGCCAGGGGCTGGAGTGCCCCTGGAACTGGTTTCAGCCGGCCTATGCACAGTGAGCACCGGGGTGCCACTTGCAGTCACCTTCCTCTAAAGCCCTGCCTACCTAGGATACACAAAATCCTGTCTGGGACGGTGCTGGCACCGCCCCTGGCAGGAAACCCTTTGTCCTTGCCTCCTGGGCTGGGAGGACTCCTAGCAGCAGGAGGGCAGACTTGTGTCTCGGTGGCAGCATCCATTTTGAGGAGCTAAGGCTCTGTTTGACTTTAACCGGGGTTACAGGTTACTTACATGTCGTGTCCCTCTAGAAGGGTGGAATGCTAACCCCGTTGCCAGAATTGGCGAGGGGTTAGTATTCCAATTCGTATGACACCTTACTCGACATGTTTTGATAAAGCGATACCAGAGTTGGCATATAACCGCGAGGATTATAATGCACTTAAGAGTATATGGTATGCGATATCATGGAAACGGCTAAGGGATGGATCCCGAAAGCCGTAGACAGGCTCAGCTCATGCCAGAGCACCATCTCACACGATTCCAAGCACTCTGCCTTCAGGATTGTTAAGGCCTGCCATAGGAGTGACTGATAGGAGATCTGTGTGCCCATTTAGGTTTAGATATAAGAATACTATATCTACAGCAGAGGGTGAGTACACCACTCTGCCCCAGCTGTCAAGCAGCCAGTTGTGTCTGATTTAGTTAGTCAGCCCAGGGGTGGCATAATACATGCTGCAGCCCCTGGGAGACTTCTGGGTGCACCTCAGCCCTGGGTACAGGGACTTGAGAGGGCCCAGTGCCAATTCAGTACCTGGGTACAATTTGGATTAGAGAGAACAGCTAGGCTGTGGGTCTGATTAGCAGGCCCACAGCCAGGGAAAGTCGTAAACCAGTGAAGCAAAAAGCAAAAATCTGGGTGATCATAGGATTGTAGACCCTACTCTCCTACATGACCCCCCCCCCCAAACTTTGGGACAATAAACTAACCTTGACCAGGTGAGTCTTCTTGCTCTAAGTGGAAATACCTGGAGAGCCCATCAGCATTGCCATGATCAGTACCAGGTCTGTGCTCCACTGTAAAATCCATCCCCTGTAGGGAAATAGACCACCTAAGTAGTTTGGGGTTTTCACCCTTCATCTGACTTAGCCATAAGAGGGGCTTATGGTCGGTCTGAACTGTGAAGTGAGTTCCAAACAAGTAGGACCTCAACTTCTTCAGGGCCCATACCACAGCAAAGGCCTCCCTCTCAATAGCTGACCAATTTTTCTCTCTGGGGTCAGCCTTCTGCTAATGAAAGCAATTGGCTGGTCGTTGCCATCAAAATTCAGCTGAGATAGAACAGCTCCCACACCCAACTCAGAAGCATCTGTTTGGACAATGAATGGTTTGGAGAAGTCTGGACTCTTTAGGATAGGTGCTGTGCACATGGCCTGCTTTAGGTCATCGAATGCTTTCTGACAGCTTTCTGTCCACTGAACTTTCTTTGGCATCTTCTTGCTTGTCAGGTCATTAAGGGGGGTCACTATGGACCCATAATTTCTGACAAACTTCCTATAGTACCCAGTCAGGCCCAAGAAAGCTCGAACCTGAGTCTGGTTGATTGGAGGAGCCCAGTCCTTGATGGCCTGTATCTTACTCTCCAAGGGCTGAACCTGGCCTCCACCTACAAGGTGGCCCAGGTGTACAACCTGTGTCTGCCCTATCTGGCACTTAGTGGCCTTGATAGTGAGGCCTGCCTTTTGCAGGGCCTCTAACACTTTCCTCAGGTGGACCAGGTGATCCTCCCAGGTGGAGCTAAAGACAGCAATATCGTCCAGATATGCTGCACAGAAGTCATCCATCCCAGTGATAACTTGATTCACCAGCCTTTGGAAGGTGGCAGGTGCATTTTTCAACCCAAAGGGCATTACCACAAACTGATAATGACCACCAGGGGTAGAAAATGCTGTCTTGGGCCTGGCTTCCTCAGCTAACCTGATTTGCCAATACCCAGCTGTCAGGTCAAATGTGCTTAAGTAGTTGGCAGAAGCTAATCTATCTATAAGTTCATCTGCCCTTGGTATTGGGTGGGCATCAGTCTTAGTGACTGCATTGAGGCCTCTGTAGTCTACGCAAAACCTCATCTCTCTCTTACCACCCTGGGTGTGAGGCTTTGGCACTAGAACTACTGCGCTAGCCCAAGGGCTATCTGAGGGCTCAATGACTCCCAACTCCAACATTTTCTGCACTTCTGTTTTGATGCAGTCTCTGACATGATCAGGCTGCCTGTAGATTTTACTCTTGACAGGCAGACTGTCTCCAGTGTCAACCTCATGGGTACACCAATCAGTTTGGCTGGGTGTCAGAGAGAACATATGTCTGAAGGATTGCAGAACTTGCCTGCAATCCTGTTGCTGATGTTCAGAGAGGCTGCCACAAAAGACAACACCATCTACTGATCCATCATCAGGATTCTGAGTGAGCAGGTCTGGGAGAGGGTCACTCTCTTCCTCCTGTCCCTCATCTGTGGCCATGAGCAAGCTCATGTCCTTCCTGTCGACATATGCCTTGAGCCTGTTCACATGGAGCACCCTGAGGGGGCTCCTGGGGGTTCCAAGGTCCACCAGGTAGGTGACCTCTCCCTTTTGCTCAATGATGGTGTGGGGCCCAGACCATTTGTCTTGGAGGGCTGCTGGAGCCACTGGCTCCAGTACCCACACCTTCTGTCCAGGCTGGTATACAGTCAGGACAGCCTTTTGGTCATGCCAAGCGTTTTGGAGTTCTTGGCTGGCCTCTAGGTTTTTGGATGCCTTCTCCATGTATTCAGCCATCCTGGAGCGGAGACCAAGTACATAGTCCACTATGTTGGTTGCAGGCTTTTTGAGAGGTCTCTCCCATCCTTCCTTCACCAAACACAGGGGTCCTCTTACAGGATGCCCATACAGAAGTTCAAAAGGGCTGTAGCCAACCCCCTTCTGTGGGACCTCTCTGTAAGCAAACAGGAGGCAGGGTATCAGGACATCCCATCTACGCCTGAGCTTTTCAGGTAGTCCATGAATCATCCCTTTGAGGGTCCTGTTGAATCTCTCAACAAGCCCATTGCACTGTGGATGATAGGGTGTGGTGAACTTGTAGTTAACACCACATTCCTTCCACATTGCAGTCAGATATCCTGACATAAAGTTTGCACCTCTGTCAGAAACAACCTCCTTAGGGAAGCCCACTCCGGAGAACACTCCAACTAGGGCCCTTGCCACTACAGGTAGTATAGGTCCTAAGTGGAATAGCTTCAGGATACCTGGTGGCATGGTCCACCACCACCAGTATAAACTTGTGCCCTGATGCTGTCTGGGGTTCCATTGGACCAACAATGTCAATCCCCACTCTTTCAAAGGGAACCCCCACCACAGGTAGTGGTATGAGGGGGGCCTTTGTTGTGCCACCTGACTTACCACTGGCTTGGCAAGTGACACAGGAGCGACAAAACTCCTTGGTATTCTCATTCATGTGGGGCCAGTGAAAGTGTGAGACAAGCCTGTCCCAAGTCTTTGTCTGACCTAAGTGACCTGCAAGGGGAATCTCATGGGCCAAGGTGAGAAGGAAACCTCTCAGAGACAAGGGGATGACCAGCCTCCTGGTTGCACCAGGCTTGGGGTCTCTTGACTCAGAGTACAGGAGTCCATCTTCCCAGTATACCCTGTGGGCACCTGTGGCATTCCCTGCAGCCTCAGCAGCAGCCTGCTGTCTGAGGGGTTCAAGGGAAGGGCAGTCTAACTGTGCCTTCCCCAGGTCTTCTCTGGAGGGTCCCCCTGAGCCCAGAAACTCAACTTGATCAAGTTCAAGCTCTTTAGGCTCAGTTTCCCTCAGCTCTCTCAGATCAGCCTCCTCAGAGACTTGATCCTCAACCTGGGGCAAGGGGGAAGGCAAAGCCTTACCCTTACTGCTCTTCTTCTTGGAAGGTGTCTGGTCCTTTCTTCCAGGATCCAGCACCTGTTCAGTGGGGCATCTTCTGGCCTGTGACCTAGTCACAGCAAGCACATGTGCTGGCAAGCCTAACATTTCCATGTGAGTCCTCTGCTCCACTTCTGACCATAGGGATGACTCCAAATCATTGCCCATCAAACAATCCACTGGGAGGTCTGAACTAACCACAACATTCTTTTGGCCACTTACCCCTCCCCAGGAGAAAGCAACAATCGCCATACTATGACTGGTAGTGACGTTGCTGGCATTGGTCACCAGGAAATCTGTACCTGGCATGATCTGTCCAGGGTCCACAAAGTTAGGTGTCACCATGGTGACACTGGCACAAGTGTCCCTATAGGCCTGAGCCATTTTGCCATTAATCAAAGGTGTCTGCCTGTATTTGCCCAAAGTATTGGGACTTACATCAGGGGACATATCCATATCCCCTGTACAGACAAGGACAGCCTGAGTGAGTGTGCCAACTAAGTTGTCAGACTCCTCAGTTCCCAAGGTTAACCCAACTAATCCCTTGGGAGGTGCACTACCACTACTGACTGTACTAGGGGGTGCAGTTGCCTTAGGGGCTGTAGTGGTAGAGGTTTGCCTTCCTCTTTTGGTGCACTCACTAAACCAGTGAGACTTACTTTTACAGTACTGGCACCACCTTTTTGACTGGCCTTCTCGAGTCTTCTTTTTCTGCTGTGAAGCCTGACCCCCACCCTCTTTGGTTTGTTGGGGACCTGTTGAAGACTTCTGGTCATTTTGTTCACTCTTAGCATTACCCTTCTGGTCTGCTTTCTTCTGACCACCCTGGTTCTGGTTCTGGTTCTGGTTCTGCTTGGTCCTTGTTCTGACCCATTTGTCTGCCTTCTTTCCCAATTCTTGGGGAGAGGTCAGATCTGAGTCAACAAGGTGCTGGTGCAACAACTGGTTCTGACAATTATTTAAAATTTGTTCCCTCATCATCAGATTATACAATCCTGTGTAATCAGTAACCTTGCTACCCAGCAACCAGCCCTCCAAAGCCTTAGTGGCACTATCCACAAAGTCAGACCAGTCCTGAGACTGAGTTTTCTGGGTGTCTCTGAACAGCAACCTGTACTGCTCAGTGGTTAAACCAAACCCATCAACCAGTGTGTTCTTCAGGACCTGGTAATTGTTAGCATCCTCCACTCTTGTAGTGAGGAGCTTATCTCTACCTTTGCCATCAAAGGAGAGCCACAGTATAGCTGCCCACTGACTTTGGGGAATGCCCTGCACAGTGCAGGCCCTCTCCAAAGCAGCCATCCATTTCTGGATGTCATCCCCTTGCTTAAAGGGGGGCACTATTTTTGTCAGGTGTTTAGTGTCTAAACCCTTCTCTCTATCTCTTGGGAGATTGCTGCCACCAGTGGGAGCTAACCCACTCATCTGCTGCTCTCTAGCAAAGGCAAGCTTTTATTTGGCCAGGGCAAGTTCTTCCCTTTCAATCCTCAGAGTAGCCTGCCTCATCCTGGCTTCATGCTCCATTCTCTGAGGGGAAGTCAATCTCCTCTGTGGAGAGTTCCTTCTCCTCTGAGAAGAGGCATTAGAGTGCAGAGACCTATTGGAGTCCCTAGAAAGAGATCTATCTCTCCTAACTCCAGGGTTAGGCCTACTTAGGGTCAGTACTGGGGGGTCCCCCGATCCTAGCCCAAGCAAGTCTATGTTGGCCCTAGTTAGCCTTCTGACTACCTCAAGACCTTTGTCTACCTCATCCCCAGAGAGTTCCTCAGGCTCCTCCTCCTCAACTGCATTTACAGTGTTGTGGAGGTCTGGATCCCCAGTGGTACCCTCTAAGGCTGGCATATTCCCACCTAGCTGAGAAATCTTTCTCGCATCATATGTCTCTAAGAGACCTATCAGAAAGGGGATGGTGGGGTTAGACCCCTGTTTCAATTTCCTGGAGGTACACACTTGTCTCATCTCCTGGAAACTGAGAGCTGCATATCTTGATTTGACCTGTGGAGGGTCAAGATCCACAAGGGGAGTCTCAGTAGATTCTCCTTGGGTAGACATGCTTTTCTAGTGAGGTGTAAGTGGTGCACTTACCTACACTATATGTTTGCCTACTGATCCCTTGCTAGAGTTGTAGTTTAGGGTGTGCTAGGCCCTAGGAGCTACAACAGCTGGTTCAGTAGAACTCAGAGTATTCTAAGCTAAGTTATATGTACCTTAGTACTTATGTGATCTTTCACAAGATATTCTTAGGATATGTGTGGTAAAACAACAGCAAGCTCAAATCCCAACCGCTGCTCACCAATGTGAGAAGTTGGCCTGATATATAATGTTCACTATTCTAGTGAGCACTTTGTATCAATCCAAACAACCCTTATTGATGATTGGTTGTAAGTCAACCTTATAGACCAGCTATCCTAGTAGCATGGATACGAGCAGTCTAAGGCTAAGACTCTAGAGGGCGTGTTAAGCCAGCTGTTTTACCATCACATTACCCCTTGAACACCAAGTGAAAGGACACCACACAAGTTGTTATGAAAATAAACAGATATTTATTTATAACAAGACTACCCTGGCTCTTTATGAGACAGGGAGCTAAGCACACAACAAAACTCTTATAAAAATACTTCAAGTTGCACAATTTACACAAATGCCCGAGGGGCACGAAAAACCATATACTATGAAAGTGGAATGCGAATTACTAGCAGGTAAGTAACTATTCTCAGAGGCTTTGGGATCGCTAGGACTGGACTACTGAACATTTAGATTACTAGCAGGAGGCCTAGGGAACTCGGGTGCAGAGTGTGCACTCTCACGCGGGATGCGGGACAAAGTCTATGGAAGCTAGAATTTACAAAGTCACTGTTCTCGGGCGAACCTGACTAGCTGGGACGAAAACGGGAGTGGATCCGAACACCTAAAGTGTTGGACTATGCTGGAGCACCGGAGTACTCAGTTTACCTAGCCCAGGGGCTGCGGCTGCATAGGGTTCAAGTTGCGTCGGAAACCCTCGTTAACGGACCAGGAGCCTGAAGAAGTTGTTGCTGGCAGGCGGCCAGTGAAGAAAAGTTCGAAGAGATCCAAGCCTGGATCAGGGAAGAAGAAGACCTGAAAGCAGAGGGGACCAAGTTCTGAATCACTAGCCAGTGATTAAGTGGGCACCAGGATGGCACCGGGCGAAGTCACCGCAGTCAGGTGAGTGGGCGCTGCTGGGTTCTGCAGTCTCTCGGACCAGGAGGCGTTGTCGGCGACCAGGATGGAGGTGCGAGCTGTCCCGCGAAGGTTCTTGCTGTCGACGTCGCTGGACCCAGGATTGGGGCAACAAGTCTTGGCAAATGCAAGGCCCACGCGGTGGACCTAAAATGGCGTCTTGAGTGGACCAGGAGGGTCCAGGGTGCTCCTCTGTTGGAGGGGAGCAAGGGCTAGTCTGGAGCAACCAGACCAGCAGTAGTTGTCGTCGTGGAGCGTCGTGAAGGGGTCACTAGCCAACGGGCAAGTGACCTGGACAACGCGGTTGGCAGCAAAGAGCAGAAGGGCCCCACGCAGATCTCGTGGATGCAGGGGGGCTGAACTTCGGTGCTGGAGCTGCTCAGGGTCGGGGCTTCTCTTACCCCAGAGCACTCAGTCGAGGGTCACTCGGGAGTCGTGCTGGACAAGCGTCGTGCAGTTCTGAAGATGGCCGGTCCCTCGAGGTCTCGTCACACCCACGGATCACAGCTGGGCTGATGATGTAGGTTGAGGTCAGAGGTGCCAGGGAAGCCGGTTCTCGTCGTGCTGGAGCAGTCTTGATCCGATGGAGAGACTGGCAACAAACCGCGATGCTTGGTTGGTGCCTGCTGCTGCAGGGTGACTACTCCTTAGTCCTTAGTCACAAGGGAGAATCTTGGGAAGAAGTCTTGAGTTCCTTTCGTGGAAAGTAGTTTCAGGATTCAAAGATGATCTCATTTGGAAGGGGGCCAGTTCCTACCTTTATCCTGCAAAAAGGGGCTGGCACGCGACTAAGTCCTGCCCTATGGGTGGGACTAGGAGGGGGGTGGTTACACCCCTCTCCTTTGGCGGGCTTTCCCCAGGCCAGGGGCTGGAGTGCCCCTGGAACTGGTTTCAGCCGGCCTATGCACAGTGAGCACCGGGGTGCCACTTGCAGTCACCTTCCTCTAAAGCCCTGCCTACCTAGGATACACAAAATCCTGTCTGGGACGGTGCTGGCACCGCCCCTGGCAGGAAACCCTTTGTCCTTGCCTCCTGGGCTGGGAGGACTCCCAGCAGCAGGAGGGCAGACTTGTGTCTCGGTGGCAGCATCCATTTTGTGGAGATAAGGCTCTGTTTGACTTTAACCGGGGTTACAGGTTACATACATGTCGTGTCCCTCTAGAAGGGTGGAATGCTAACCCCGTCGCCAGAATTGGCGAGGGGTTAGTATTCCAATTCGTATGACACCTTACTCGACATATTTTGATAAAGCGATACCACAGTTGGCATATAACCGCGAGGATTATAATGCACTTAAGAGTATATGGTATGCGATATCATGGAAACGGCTAAGGGATGGATCCCGAAAGCCGTAGACAGGCTCAACTCATGCCAGAGCACCATCTCACACGATTCGAAGCACTCTGCCTTCAGGATTGTTAAGGCCTGCCATAGGAGTGACTGATAGGAGATCTGTGTGCCCATTTAGGTTTAGATATAGGAATACTATATCTACAGCAGAGGGTGAGTACACCACTCTGCCCCAGCTGTCAAGCAGCAAGTTGTGTCTGATTTAGTTAGTCAGCCCAGGGGTGGCATAATACATGCTGCAGCCCCTGGGAGACTTCTGGGTGCACCTCAGCCCTGGGTACAGGGACTTGAGAGGGCCCAGTGCCAATTCAGTACCTGGGTACAATTTGGATTAGAGAGAACAGCTAGGCTGTGGGTCTGATTAGCAGGCCCACAGCCAGGGAAAGTCGTAAACCAGTGAAGCAAAAAGCAAAAATCTGGGTGATCATAGGATTGCAGACCCTACTCTCCTACAATCAGCAGCTCAAGGTCGTCCGGGAGCAGGTTCTGTCCCATATGACCTACCCAGATGGAGGAGCATCACTCTGGAATGGGTGCTCCAGACCATAATATATCAATATTCGCTAGCCTTACTGTCTTTTCCCTCAGACATGCCCCCCACACCACAACATCTCACTTGTCCTTACTCCATGGAGAACTTCAGGTTCTCATGGCCAAGGGGGCAATAGAGCGGGATGCCGGCAGCAGAGATCAAGACTAGTTGCTACTCCCACTATTTTCTGATGCTGAAAAAGTATTGAGACCTCCGCCCCATTCTAGATCTCCTCCATCTGAACTTCTTCCTCCAGAAGGACAAGTTCAACATGCTCTCACCCTGGTCCAAGGTCTGTCTAGCCTGGATCCAGAAGACTCCATTTGCAGGATGCCTATTTCCATGTCCTGCAGGTCCACAGACATTACCTGTGGTTTCAGGTAGGCCAGGAGCACTTTCAGTTCTCCGGACTCCCATTTGGCCTCACCAGTACACCTGGGGTGTTCACCATGGTGATATTTGTCGTCGGAGCTCATCTGCGGAGGTTGGTAATACCAGTCTTCCTATACCCCTATGCCTGGCTACGGAAGGCAGACTCACTTCAAACAGTCATAAGACTGTTCTAGGCGGCGGTTGACTTCTTGACATTATTGGGTTGTTCCATCAACATACCAAAGTAACACATGACTCCTTCACAATGGCCCCTCTTCATCGGAGGCATCCTGAATATGATGCTTTTCTTATCTTTTCATTACCATTAACGAGTTCTGGGTATTCTGGCTATGAGCCCAATGTTTCAACCCTTGACCAGTGTGAGCAGCTCTGAGGCTTCTGAGCCCCATCACCTCCTGCACCTGCTTGTGGACCATACCAGGTGGCACATGTGACTCTGCATTGGAATCTGAAATGTCCGTGAGCTCAGCACCAAAAAGATTTGTCAGAGTCTATACAGGTTTTGAAGGAGACTGCAAAAGATCTGCAGTCGTGGCTGATTGACTGAAGTTGGACTAGAGAAGACCGCTCCCTGCCCACTGCAAACAATCATGATGGATGCATCATTTCTGGGTTGTGGAGGTAATTTGGGAGATGTGGAAATCAGAGAACTCTGGTCTCCAGCGGAGTCTCTCCTCCATGTCAACTACTTGAGCATCATTTTTGGCTACTCTCTGCGTGCCGGTGTAATACCGGCATGCTGGAGGCAGGGGCATTGAGGCTTCCACCTCGGATCCCAATGTAGCAAACTGGGTGGCCTGTGTGGGCTCCTGTGCTCCAGCATGAAAACACTGGGTCCCAGTGCATGGGGTACCCAGGGCCAAATTTGGCCCAGGCTGGAGGGCTGCACGGTTGCGTTCCCCTTGGAGAAAGTCCATGGTTCTCCCTGTTAAATGCCCTGAGTATGCAAATGTCCAAAATCAGCAAGCTCCGATGGTTTGGCCCCGCCCCCTTGGCCTCGTAGTATGCAAAAGTCTTCCCACCTTTTCCCACATTAATGGACAGTCTACCAAAGGGCCCTGAGCACGTGTTCCTCGAATTTTAGTGCCTCGTTCTTGATGCTGAGGAATGAAAACATCTCCACTGAACAAAAAAACAACTAATTCATATAGTTAAGAGGGAATTACCTCTGTTTGGTGGAGCTTCACTTCTTTGTAGTTTTGTCACCTATGCACTTGACATTTACTCAACAAGGTAGCAATTATTAATTAACCAGTAGAGGTACTCCAGTTGGGTTGACACTTTTGGCAAAAGTATGGACTCTTCTTGGAAAAAGAGGTTCCATTCTAACCCTGATGCTCATTTCACAGAAATTAAACCTCATCGGGAAGCACTCACAAATATAAACAGCAGGTGCCCCAGTTGAAGCTCCACTTCTGTAATGTGCAGTAATCCTAACTTCTTGGCGAAGGCAAAATAAGTGTGTTTACTCTCATATTCTACGTTGAAAAACAATCTGACATCCTTAATGTATGTAAATGCATTGTTGACCTGTTAGAGTGCAGTCTGATCTGTAGTGACTGTGTCAAATGTTTTTTTTCTTGTCTTGAAAGCAGAGTCCATGGCTCGCCCTTTTAATTACCCTGAGAATGCAAATTCTCAAAATCATCTGCAAGGTCCACCTGTTTGTCCCTGCCCCTTTTTCCTCAGTAATTTGCAAAGATCTTCCCGCCTTTTCCCACATTGATGGACACCTTATCAAAAAACCTCCAAATGCGTTTCCTGATGATTTTGGTGACTCATTTTTAATGCAGGGGAATTTTGAGGACCTCTCCACCAAACAAAGAAGCACTTCCTTCATATAGTGTGAAAGAAGTACCCTTGTTTGGTGGAGATTAATCTCTTTGTGGTCTCGTCATGTTCTCTTGATGAGTATTCATGTCATCACGGATTAGTGAAGGAAGATGCTGCTGGAACAACCACATTGCTGAAATTACATGCACACAAGGTCACTGGAGAAATTACCCTGTGGTCCTTAACATACCTGTAGTGAAGAATATGCACTAGACATTTACCCAATGAGGTAACTTTGCTCAAGGCTCTCAACCTTCTCAGCCTAGAAAAAACACAGATAGAGGAAGGGTTGTGAGTGTATGTTCCTTCTTTTCAAAGGCGTGTATTCCGGTCGATATGGTAATCCCTTATTGAAATGCAGCACAATACAAGTTGATTTGAGTGAGAATAGTTCTTTTTATTCACCACTTGATTAAATCCATTTCACACAATATATTATCTTCCTCGCAACCGACAATACATATTACCACGCCTTCAATTAGTTACTTACCGAAATGTTGCACTTTCCTATTTTGTGAATATGTCCATTTTCTTAACAACAATAGATTGTTTACATATTAACCAACAGCTACACCCTCTCCAATCATGGTGTATTGTTACCACACAAATGGGAATTTTGACATGTATGTCTTGGGGGTCGGCTGATAGAAATGCGCTTAAGCAGTGAGAATTAAGCTGTACCATCTTCTCGCCTGATGACTAGGAACCTGTTGCGAAATATATCTTTGTTGTTGCAGATTTGTATGTTAAAAAACAATGTCCTGTTACACTGTTGGAAATGTACAAACTAATTGTTGACACAATGTTTCTGGAACGAAACAACTAGGTATTATACATCTATCAACTAACTTAGTCTCCCTCTATATCAAGCATGATCTGACCCTGCATGAACCCTCATAATACTGCATGTCCAGATCCTCGGTAAAGACCATAGTAATAGCGCGATGAGTCCATCCTCATGCCGCTTCCACCAATACTTATGAATTACTTTCACCGCAACATTCTGTTAACCACAATATCGTCAATACGTCTCCTGCCAGCACTATTCTTGTCCTGTTCTCCCCCTTCTTTCCATCCCTATTTCCTGTTTAGAGTAAAAAAGTTGGCACATGCGAATCTCGGTCCACTCTTTGCGCACGCTGTTTGACACCTTTAGGTCCTAGATAACTCTTTTTTTTTTAACCTCCTAATTTTTTACTCACAGCACTTCTTAATTAAATAAAACTGTAAACACCATAAAAACGCCTTCTCACTCTATCAAACACCTTATTCTTTCCTTCACTCCAACAGTTGGCTGGTGTCCCCCCTTTTCCTGGAAGCCTTGTGCTCCAATATTGAAATTTCTCTCTTTTCCATCACAGCCTTGAGAACGCTCTGGCTCTACCTGCCACACAGGGCGAAACACGTGTCGGCTGGTCTTTTTCCCAAACAACTTATTTTGTGAAACATTTAAAATGAGTGAATGGATTTAATCAAGTGGTGAACAAAAATAACTATTCTCACTCAAATTAAGTTGTATTGTGCTGCATTTTAATAAGGAATTACCCTACCGACCGGAATACACAACTTTGAAAAGAAGGAACATAAGCTCACAACCCCTCCCCTACCATGGTTGCCAGCAGTGGCTGGGGCCTGTCCTGCTACAAAAGTTAAAAACTTTGGTTAATGTGATGCTCAGTTCAATTTCTCCCGGCAGATCAATCAGCTGACATCAGCCTGTTACTTTCTTTTAAAACTACTTCGTAAAATCCTATCTTTTCTACCTGCGGAATTGAGGAAAACCTTTGTGGTGGCTCTAATTTTTTCCCTCTTAGACTATTGTAACACCTTGTACTTAGGCGTTGACAAACGCCAACTATTAAAACTTGAATCCCTACAGAATGCGGCTGCACGTACTCTGCTAAGCATTCCAAAATATAGGCATATCTTGAGCACTATCTGAAACCTGCACTGGTTCCCAATTAAACCAAGAACAAATTTGAAGGCGCTGTGCCTGGTTCAAAAAGCCCTTTATGTGGGGGTTGGGTGGGTCCAACTATTACCACAAAGTATTCTAATGGCATGCCCCCCGTAGCATGCTAAGATCTGCCAATAGAGCCCTAGTCCATGTCCCCAGAGTTAAGAAGACCAGATGGGGAGGCAACTGTCTTTCTTTCTTGGCATCCAAGCTCTGGAACTAACTTCCACTCAATATTAGGATTTTATCGTCCAGACCCCAGTTTAGGAGTCAGGTTAAAACCTGGCTTTTCCCTCCTCAACAGTGATCAATCCCCTCCTTACTTTGCCACCAGCCTGCTCTCCCCAGCCCCAAGACGCCTCTGCATTTGTGCGCTTTATAAGCCTTTACTTACTGAATTACTTACTACAGAACTCAACAGTTTTTTTATTTTCCTCTCTGAGCCCGGACTTCTTCAATGCACACAAGCACCCACTAGCCAGCATTATCTGCTCTCAATATCAACATCTTCTCCAATATGATTCGCATTTTAATAAAGTATGCTGAAATTGAAAGACATGAGGTGATGACAAAATTGAAGGAATTAAACACCAGTATGGAAGAACATCGTGACCAAGTAAAAGTAGTGAAGTTTAAAGAAGATGTCAAAAATAGGCTGGAGTAATATGAAAAAAAGAATAAAAGACAGAAAAGCTACGAAGTTTTGAAGGAACCATATAGACTACGAAACAGGGCAAATTTATACCTTTGCGAAAAGGTTCGATTCTGAAAGAAGACAAAAAGTCCAGAGTGGTGTAGTTATGCATTCGGAACACTCGCAGAGTGAGGCCAACTCAGACACAGGTTCTGAGGTGGAACACGAAGAACAAAGGAAGAGAGGGACAATGAAAACAAAATTAACTGTCACAAACAAACTCTGTTTTTTACAACTAGATCAGAAAATGGACCACCAGACAACGTGGAGCCGAGGCAGAGGAAGAGGAAACATAGGAGAGAGGGAGCAGGGTATCGAAGAAGCCCGAGGAGAGCCAGTACACAGATCTATGCGCTCAAATACAAAGAAAACTTTGAAAAAGTAACTTCAAATGCTACAATAATCAACTTGAGTGACATCACGCTGTCAGCGAAAGGTAAAACAGTGCTGGAACTAGGTCTTATACCACAAATGGCACGAGATAACTTCAATGTCTTCTCAGAAAATGTGATGCAGGGTTTAAAAAATCTACATTATAAAACAGCACAACAAAAGAGAAAATTCAACCTGAAACAAATGCAAGTTCAAATAATGATAAAAAAAATCCAAAAGGAAGATGGAATTTTGGTGAAGCCTTCTGATAAAGGAGGGAATGTCATATTTTGGGGACGTGAATTGTATAAAAAGGAGGCACTTAGGGCCAGATGTAGGTAGGCAAATAGCGGTCCGTAACGGCCGAAAATCGGTAATTTCGGCCGTTACAGACCGGTATTTGGAAAATGAGATGTAGGTGGCCATTTTACTGATTCGGTAATTTAACGAGTAGGTATTTTAAGGAATCAGTAAATTACTGATTCCTTAAAATACCGAATCGCTAAATTACCGATTTTGCTATGTAGGGAGCACTCAAATGAGTGTTTTTCCCCTTTTAGGATTCGTTATTTAATGAAAACCTTGGAAAAAGCATTTTTTTTGCTTTTCCAACAGTGCCATGTTGCAGACATACATATGTCTGCAACATGTGCACCCATACACAATTGAGGGGTGCAGCAGGGTGTCAAAGTGACACCCTGCCACCCTTCAATGTTTTCCCCTTTTACCGAATCGGTAAATACGGATTCGGTAATTGGCATTCATTCCTATGGGCCTCCAGGCCCATAGGAATGAATGGCAGTTACCGAATCCGTATTTACCGATTCGGTAATTACCGAATCCATATTTACAGATTCGGTAATTACCGAAACTTACCGATTCGGTAATTTTTTCGGTAAAATTATCTACATCCCATTTACCTGTTCTTAAATACCGAATCAGTATGATTCTGTATTTAAGAATCGGTAATCTGGAATTACCTACATCGGGCCCTAAGTCAGCTTAATAATAAATAATGCTATACATAGATTGAAATGAAGGACTAAGAATTGGTAAAGGAAAGATTCTATGAGAGACTGGTATATTGGCACCAACAGGAACTGCTAACCTGGGATGAATACATGTTTATAAGGCAAAATAACCCAATGATACTAGTCTTTTATATGGTACCGAAAGTACATAAGAATATTAATTGTCCACCAGGAAGACTAATAATATCCTCTTGCAATGGTTTATTTGAAAATACATCTAAATATATCGATTATTACTTGAATCCAATTGTTAAATCTTTGACATCACACATAAAAGAATCTATCGATTTCTTGAAGTACATTTATGATGTAAGATGGGATTATACCATGGTTTTATTGACCCTTGACACTCTACACCAGTATAAAACCTAGTGATGGACTAAGAGCTACTCAATATTTCCTTAGTAGAGGACCCATAAGATTTTTAAAGCATAATAGAATGCTCCTAGAAATGATCGAGTGGTGTCTCACACAAAATATTTTCCTATATGGTAAAGATTTGTTCCAGCAAGAACAGGGCACGGCGATGGGCAGCTGCTTCGCCACCAGTTATGCCAATTTGCATCTTGGTTGGTGGGAGGAGCAGGTGCTGGGAGGACCTGAGCTGGAACAATGGACTGACAATGTCCTACTATGGGTAAGGTTCATAGAATCGTTTTCGTGCTGTGGTAGGGCATGAAAACAAACATATATAGCTTCATCATTGACGTTAACTTAAACAATTTGATTTAAAAATGTGTTGGACATTCTAGTAAAACTTCAATAGATTTTCTGGATATAAGAGTTAGAGCGGAGGGGGACCGATTAGAAACTACTGTCTTCTGCAAACCGACAGCTGGAAACACCACTCTGCATGCAGTTCGCTCCCACCCAGCACCACTCCTCAGGAGTATACCTCTTGGTGAGTTATACAGGGCACGGAGAGCTTGCAGTAATATGGGAGAGTATGAAAAAATAGAACAGGAAATGACCAACCACTTTTTAGAGAGAGGATTTACACCGGAAATTATATGTGGAGCCGCCTCTAAAGCAAGAAAACTGGATCGGAATAAGGTATTATTCAAACCATCTACAACAGAGTTAAGAAAGAAGAAACAGGAGGGTAAAGACACTCAAAGATTCATTACAACTTTTAATATAAAGCATAGGGATGTAAGAGCCATTTTAAACAAGCATTGGTATCTCATCAATGGAGATCCAATAGTAGGCCCAAAAGTGAAGAAACATCCTGAAATAACTTATAAAAGGTCAAAGTCATTAAAAGATCAAATAGTAAGTAGTGAATATAAGGAAAAGGAGAAAACCACTACCTGGCTCCAACAAAAGATGGGCTTTAGAAAGTGTTTTAAGTGTAAAGCATGCCAGAATGGAGTCAACTAAACATGGTTTAAGACACCTGTTAATAAAACCATGAAAGTCAGGGGTTTTCTAACATGCAGATCAAGTTTTGTGGTTTACATGTTGAAATGCCTCTGTGAAAAAAAAATGTATAGGAAGTACCACTTAGCCTGCCTATAAAAGGATATTACAACATTGTAGAGTAATTGCCAATAAGGATAGAACATACTCGGTAGGTAAGAATTTTGAGAAATATCATCAAAGCAACCCTGTTTCACTGCAATACAGTTGTATTGCAGAAATCCCAAAGAAAAAAAGAGGCAGTAACAGGGAGAAGGAACTCCGGAGGTTAGAGTCCTATTATATCCTGGAGTTGGACAGTAAAGAACCCAATGGTTTAAACATAGATGAGGATTTATTCACATGCCTAGATTAAGGAGGGTTAATGTGCAAGCACACTCAGAAGACCAATTTCTTTTAATAAGGTTTTTATTAACAATAGAATGAGGGATACAAGGCACTTTAGCAAACATGCACTTTATTTAATTATATTTTTTTTGCAAGAAGCTGTGTAATTGCAACCTTGACTACATATACAAACATTCCGAATGTAAAGCCGAAATTTCATTTGATAAACAGGAAACAATCAAGTGATACATTATACACAATAACCAGCACATCATAAGCTAGAGAGCGACATAATGTAACACAAAACTTTTAGAATGGGCCTCAGGAAGAGATTTTGGTTTATGAAAAGGATGCAATCCAGGAGGAAAGGGGCCCCAAATCCTATTCCCTATGATTCTACCTTTCCTGCCTTTCCTTTCATAAAGTGCCTTTTTTAAATTATATATATGTAAAAATCGTTCCTTACACTGCTGGAAGGTTGGGGGTTGTGAATAAAGTCAGGCTGAGGCAACACATAACCTAAGAACTGCCTTTGCTATGAAGGTAAGTTATTCCCCTTTATTCCCTGCTGAATCATTTACCCCTAATAACAACAGCTGAGGTGTCAAAGAAACATCTTCGTTAAGAATCTTTTGTAAAAAGCTTGAGATTTCACGACCTATAGATTCTATACAGGGACAAGTGGCAAAGACGTGCACTAAATCCACACCAAAAGATGAGCACCTGAAACAAGAAGTTCCGTCAGTATCACTCCATTTAGCAATTTTCGCAGGTGTAATATATAAATCGAATAAAGTCATAAAATGTTGAGCCCGCAGATTGGCAGAGCACACTACCGTGTCCCACTATTCTAATGATCTCATAAAACAAGAATCCTTGACTCCCAACCTATCCTGCCATTTCAGCCTATGTTCATCTAAATCATCTGGTAATCCTTCCTGCAGGCATCTATATATTTGTGTAATTGAGGATCCGGCATTGCTGGATAGCAATACCATCAGAGATACTTGTCCAAACCCTGCCGCTCCACCAGCCTTTTTAAGCAGAAAATCAACTGTAAGAATTAAAAAAAAAAATCCCGGGGGCCGACACCAGACCTTTCTCTAACTACTTCAAATGATGGTATGTAATCTCCATCTAACAGATACCCTATCCTGTATAAACCACTCTTTTCCCACCTTGCCAGACATGTATCTTGTAATGCCCTTGGCAGTTGATCAACCCCAATTATAGGATAATAACAATTGAACCTACCTACCCCAAGTTTCTTTCTTATGCCTGCCCAATTGTGAAAGGCAGTGATCAGTACCTTGAAACCCGTTTTCTTAAAATAGCTTGATTCATAAAATTTTAGAAGACAGCCATTAGCCCGGGCGCCTATCTATAGTTCATATATTGTTAATACTTGACCAAGATCCCCCCTGTCCTTTTCCTTAACTCCAAAGAGAGGCCAATATTATTGGAATTAGGCAGCTAAATAATATAACTTAAAATGCGGGAGCCCCCATCCTCCTCTATCCCTTGGAAGGAAAAGGAATGCATTCACTCTCCTGGTCCTCTGGTAACATCAAATAAACCTAGCTACCCCCTTCTCTATTTGCTTAAATCAAAAATTATGAATTTCGAATGGGATCGCACAAAAAATATACAAAGGTTTTGGCAGAATCATCATTTTAATGAGAATACATCTCCCTGCTATTGCCAGTTTCAAATTATCCCATCGTTGGATATCATTTTTTAATTTCCCCATTATAGGGGTAATATTTCGATCCTCTATATCGTCCACCTTAGCCGAGATAACAATGCCTAGGTAACCCACGTTTTCTACAGTTCCATTCTCCATACCTGTAACAAATCTATTTGTTACAATCTGCGTTTTAGCTTCATTTAATAAAAAACCTGTTAGAGTCCCAAAGCTTTCAGCAATACTTTCAACCGCTGACATTGCATGGTCAGGATCAGATGAAATAATAGCCACGCCAGTATTTTGGTGAGCCCGCCTTGCATACTAAAAGGAATAATTTCTGTGGAGGCCTCCAGACGTCTAAGAAGGGGGTCTAGGTACAGGGCAAACAGCAGGGGAGAGGCAGGGCAACCCTGTCTTGTTCCCCTGCCGATTGAGAAAGGAGCTGTCTCTTCCCCCATAATTCGTAATCTTGCAACAGGGTTGAGATACAAGACCTGTATTGCTTTCACAAATAAATCCCCTAAGCCGTAAGCCTTGAGGGTCTGCCATAAGAAACTCCATGACACCCTGTCGAAGGCCTTCTCCGTGTCTAAAAAACCTACCTTCATAGGTTTAGCAGCAATCTCGGTAGCATCAAAGAGGGTGATTAACCTCCTATCGTGATCCACAGTCCATCTTCCTTGTATAAAACAGTGCTGCCGTACTGAAACAAGATGGTGCATCACAGAGTTCAAATATTAGACAAAGATCTTAGAATAAAGCTTAGCGTCACTGTTTAGCAGCGTTATAGGCCTATATGAGCCTAAATTCGTTGGATCTTTACCCTTTTTTAAAAAGATGACCATATTCGTGATACCCTAAAAACCCGGTGGTGTAGCCCCTTGATCTCCTGAAATAAACTAAGCATAGGACGATAAATCTCACTAACGAAGACTTTATCACACTCTATGAGGATGCAGTCAGTTCCTGATGCCTTGCCCGATGGAAGGGCTTGAAGAGCACTAAATAGCTCCTCCTGTGTAATCTCTACCCCTAGCCGGGCACCCGCCTTCTGTGGGACCCTTCCAATCGGTTCGAACTTCTGTACTTCAAAATTTGATAGATAACCATCACAAGATGGACCTGGATACAGGTCTTCATAGAATTCTCTAAAGGCCTCTCTAATCTCGACAGGCTCTGTCACGACTTTGCCCTGCATATTTCTAATCCTACCTATGTCTCCTACTGCCACCAGCTTTCTGGCCCTAATTGCCAGCAATCTGCCTACCGTCTCGCTATATTTATAGCAATCCTGCTTCTTCGCTAAGTATTTTCCAGCGAATCTCTCAGTGTTAAAATCATTCAAGCATGCTTTAGTAATGTTAATAGAGCTCAAGATTCTAACCACCTCCCCACCACGAGACACGGTGCTGATCAATTCTGTTTCTAATTGGGCAAGCTTTTGATAAAACTGTTTAATCTGTTCTGCCTAGAATAGCCCAGGGTCCTCCAGAACAGGGCATATACTGTACATAATGTGAAGAACAGGTTGTATGCCAGCATTCCAATAATACCCATCTACCAATCCTATCAATAGCTTTCCTAGCAGGGTTGATAACACTGCTTTTGATAAGAACTGCAACTCCCTTAACCTTCACATCTTGTGTAGTGTAAGCTGCTACCTTCAGCCCCAGGAAATTAAGTAGGTTGCTATAATTCCTGGCTATGTGGGTCTAATGTAAACAATAGATATCTGTATTTAATACCTTGAGATCTTCCTGGATCCTCCTCCTCTTCACCATATCATTGAGCCCACATATATTAATAGACACAATGCGAACATTAGCCATAATTCCGAAACAATATTATTTCCAGCTGTATTACCATTTCTGAATTAATACAAATACAGCCGCGGGCGGTAGTGGGATGACCTGCCGAGCGGTGACGTGGGGAGGGGGAGGGGAAGGGTGTGGGGTGGTAATTTATGGATTACGGAGTTTTACAGGTAAGTAAACATATAAATAAATAAAACAAATTTTGTTGCGTGCACTGCATCACCAAATGTGATGCAGTGCGCGCAACGAAATTCGTTTTATTCATTTATATGTTTACTTACCTGTTAAACTCCGTAATCCATACATTACTACCTGAGACCCTGCCCCTCTCCCTCCCCACGTCACCGTCCTGCAGGTCATCCCACTACCGACCTCGGGTGTACAAATACTGTGCTGATCCTGCAGACCGTCACGAACAGTCTTCCTTCCAAACTGCTCTCTAACCAATAGTAACCACATAAAATGACACCCATATTAAGCTTCATGCTTCTGTTGCAAGTTACACTTTACCTTACCGCCGTGCCCCCTGCCCCGTCCCGCCGCCACCCCTTCTCCAGCCCCCCTCCCTCCCCTAGCCTTAGAAGCAGCCAGACCACAGAAGGTCTGAGTGATGGAGACAAGAAAGCATCACATCATCACAACACCCCTCTCCCCAAGGCTCCCTCTGCACTTTAACAAGCCAAAGCGTCAAATAGAAAGAAATAAAGAAAAAAAAGGGGAGAGAAGAGGAACACTGTAACTGGGTGGCAGTAGGTACATCCCCGAGTGACTGGTGGGTCGCTGATAATGCCTCCCCTCCTTCCATTCAGAAGGATTGGACTACCTACCTGCAACTCCCCGACATCGAGGAAAAGGAGGAAGGCACCTTTAACTGGGCGTTCACGGAGAGTGAGACCACGCCTCTGTATGACGTCCGAGGAGCCGGAGTGGTGAAAAACCGGGAAGTCCTCTACGCGGTGTGCGACGTCACCACGGAGGAAGCAGAGCGGAGAGAGGAGGTCGAGAGAGAAAGCGGAGAGACTGGAGGACGGAGAGAAGAGGTCGAAAGAGAAGGCGAGGAGTGCGGAGAGGCGAGAGGATCCGGAGGAGTCCAGCCAGGAGGCCAACGACACTGTGGAGCGCCGTGCCACACTCCTGAGGGAGGAGTGTGGCTTCAACAGGTACGGCGGTGTTCGTCGACCTGGGTTGGGAGGAGGGGAGACGGTACTCCCGTGTAAATACCTGTAGATACCCATCCCTGTTTCCCCACGTCCTCCTTTCCCCTCCCTTTCCCCCCCTTTCCTACACACGTCCCTCACGTTAGACCCGGCACTGTAAATACTTGTACAGCACTCTGCAGCGGTGTCCCCTGCACCCCGGTATCCTCACGGGTCTCAAGTACTCAGATTGTGAAACTGGCGGCATTCCCTCTGTTGGTTTTCTTTTGGGCTGAACGACGCCGGGAGCCAGAGGGTCACCTCCGGACGGATAGCAGCCGGAAGAGAAGGAGAACCGATATAGACGCAGAGGTCCAAAGCCGCAGCCACGGATCAATCCGAGTTTGCCAGAGAGAGACTGACCTCCCGTAGTAGGAGGGCATTGTTAAAAATAAAACCTTGCTTACCAAAGAAAAGTCTCCGGTCTATCCCTACACCCATGCCACAACTGGTGTCAGAAGTGGGATCCGCCCCTTCCATCCAGCCGTCCCAGATGGAACAAGTTATACAACACTTGATTGAGGGGCAACAGAAGCTTGAATGGGCTGTCGGTCAGCAGATAACCACAGCAGATGCTGATAGGACCCTGTTCAAAAATACTATCAGCGCACAGATCGAAGGGCTACAAAAGGCTGTACAAAACCCCAATGTTACAACACCCCTGGAAAGGAGAAGCATGGGACCACATCCTGCTGGGGTTCCTCTACAGAAATATGTGCCGGGGGAGGACCCGGATGCGTTCCTCTCCAATTTTGAAAGGGCAGCCCGTGCATGCGGGTGGCCAGAAGACAAATGGCCTTTGTTTTTGGCTCCGCTCTTAACGGGAGAACCACAAGCAGCTTACCAAGTTGCAAACCACTCTGGAAATACACCTTACGTGGACATAAAAGACGTTATATTAGATCATCTGGGCCTAGACGCAGAGGCCTATAGACTGCGGTTCAGAAAAGAGAGAGGGATAACAGGGGAGAACCCTAAGACCCTGTTTCTGCGGCTGAAAATGGCGGCGGACAAGTGGTTGAAGCCTGAAAGCCGCAGTAAGGAGGATATTATGTCAAGCAATTCATGGAGGCCTTACCCTATGGGACCCAACGGTGGTTGAGACAGCATTCAGGCCTCACCGTCACACAAGCCATCAAAATGGCTTCCAATTATGCGAGGGCACAACCCCGCTCTTTTCCGTGGGACATCGACAAAGGACCCAAACCAAGCCCTGCTATAAGACAGGAACGAAAGGGAAAGACTGGGCCGGAGCTCCCCAAACCAAGACCCTTTCGAATGGATGTAGCCCCTATCAGAGGTCCCCAGTGCTTTGAGTGCGGGGAGTGGGGGCATATAGCTCAGCTATGCCCCCAGAAAAGGAGTGTCGAAGAACCTATGGAGGTCGGCTACATCCCCAAGGCGGTGATGTACACAGCGGAGATGGGGCCCTCCTTCTATGTACGTGTGTTTGTCAACCGAAAATGTATAAAAGCCCTATTGGATTCAGGCTGCAGACAGTCAGTCATTCAAAAGAAACTAGTGCTACCCTCGCAGATAAGTCCTAGGGCACTGGTGCAAATACGTTGTGTGCACTGAGACGTAAAGCCCTATCCGGTAGCCCACCTCACCCTCCATCCAGCTGTTCAGTTAAAGTAGGGGTAGTGGAGTCCCTCCCGGAGGATCTGATCATTGGGGTAGACAACCCAGACTTCCTGTCCCTGTTCCAATCAGAGGTTAGGGAAAGACAAGGGAAGCAGCTGCAGGATACTTATCTAACAACCGAGCCATGGGTACTAGACCGCAGCTTTAAATTCGCTCAAGCCAACGACCCTTCTCTCCTGAACGCGTGGGAAGCAGCTCATGTCTCCCAGACAAGTTCCTCAAAGCCCTACCCCCGTTTCATGATCAACAACGACCTATTATATAGAGAGGGGAAACCCAATGAACCCCTACAACTGGTAGTACCAACACTTTTTAGGGAGCAGATACTCTTTTATGCTCATACACACCTAACAGCGGGACAATCCGGGGCTGCAAAAACCACACAGAACATTGTCAAACACTTCTTCTGGCCTGGGATCTATAAAGAAGCCGAAGTTTATTGCAGACAATGTGAGGTGTGTCAAAAAAAGAATATGTATAAACCGCCTGCGATTCCCCTTCAACCCCTACCCATTATAGGGAATCCTTTTGAAAGGATTGGAATGGACCTCATCGGTCCCCTTCCGCGCACAGCAAGAGGGCACACCTATGCTCTGGTGGTGGTAGATTACAACACCAGATTCCTCGAGGCTTTCGCTCTGAGCTCACCGACTACCAAGAATGTTGCTGAGAAGCTAATAGAGTTGTTTTCTAGAGTGGGGTTCCCCCGAGAAATTTTGACCGATCAGGGGACACCCTTTGTTTCACGGATGATGAGGGAGGTGTGCAAAATGTTAGACCTCCGTCACATACGCACTTCGGCATACCACCCCCAGACGGATGGCCTTGTCGAGCGATACAATCGATCGCTCAAGGCCACCCTGAAAAAGATGTTATCCGCGTAGAACAAAGACTGGGATAAGTTGCTACCCTTGGCCCTATACGTTCTTCGAGCACAGGTACAAAGTAGCCTGGGGTATTCGGCTTTCGAGTTACTATACGGGCGTCAAGCCCGGTCACTTCTGGAGATAACCAAGGAGGCTTGGGAACAGGAGGAGACAACAGACCAAAAATCACTGCTGGAATATACCCAGCAGTTGAAATCAAAGCTGGGTAAATTGAGGGATCTGGCTTACTCCAACTTGGAGGAAACCCAATACAGACAAAAACAGTATTATGATAAGGGTAAAAAGTGGAGAAAGCTGGAGAAAGGCGAGTGTACCCTAGTACTCCTTCCCTCATCAACACAGAAGTTCAAGAGTGAGTGGATGGGACCATATCAGGTCATTGAAACCATAGGTAAAACAACCTACAGGTTGCAGGTATCCCCAGCTAGTCAGCAGTGTTTCCATATTAACCTGTTAAAGAAATGGATTGGACCTCTCCCTAAGGCAACACATTTCGGATTGCCGTCACTAGAAGAAGGTTCCACATTAGGACAGCTACCCATTAACCCAGAACTGTCTGAAACAGAAACAGAGGAACTCTTATGTACAGTACGTCCCTTTTCCCGCCTTTTTTCGGACACACCAGGACGAACACACATGGCGGAACATAGCATAGACAAAGAGGGAGGGAAGGTGGTAAAACAAAAGGTATACAGAATACCAGCAGCCAGAAGACTAGACATAAAAAGGGAGGTCCAGGAGATGCTCAGGCTTGGGGTGATTCGACCACCCAGAAGTAACTGGTCGTCGCCCATTGTAATGGTCCCTAAGCCTGATGGATCTACTAGATTCTGTATGGACTTCAGGGCCCTAAATGCCATATCCTCGTTCGATGCTTTCCCTTTCCCCCGTGTTGATGAACTAATTGAGAGAATAGGAGAAGCCCGTTATATCACCACGTTGGACCTGACCAAAGGATATTTGCAGGTCCCTCTGAAAGAGGAGGATAGACGAAAAACGGCCTGTGCCACCGAGGACGGCCTGTTTGAGTTTAATGTGTTACCCTTCGGCCTTCACGGGGCCCCGGTGACCTTCCAGAGAATGATGAACGAGGTACTAGCCCCCATACACTTTATTGTTCGGTTTATCTCTACGATATAGTAATTTTTAGTACCTCGTGGAAAGATCACTTGGACCACATAAGCAGGGTCCTGATTGACCTACAAACCGCAGGGTTACACGTCAACTCAAAGAAGTCCCGGGCCGCCTTTCCTAAAGTGAAGTACCTGGGGTTTATGCTGGGAGAGGGAGTCATAGCCCCACAGGAAGAAAAGATCAAAGCAATAACACATGCCCCCTTCCCCTCAACAAAAAGGGAATTAAGAGCGTTTTTAGGTCTCATAGGCTACTATAGGAGATTCATCGAAAATTTCGCTGAAGCAGTCGCCCCTCTAACAGATCTCCTTAAGAAAAACATAAAGAACACACTGATCACACCCCCTCCTGAAGGAGCGAGACAGGCATTTAAGTACCTAAAAGAAGCCATAACAACCAGCCTGGTGTTGATACCCCCCGATTTCAATAAATCCTTCACATTAGCTACCGACGCCATTAACATAGGCATCGGTGCTGTATTGTCGCAAGAAGGAAAGGACGGGATGGAACACCCCCTTTTCATAAGTAGGAAGTTCCACCCTAGAGAGTGCAATTACCCCACTGTGGAAAGGGAATCAGATGGGCTATCGACAAACTGAAATATTATTTGGAAGGGTGGTCCTTCATATTATACACGGACCATGCGCCTCTCCAATGGATGCAAAAGAACAAAGCCCAAAACCCTTGTGTCCTAAGATGGTTCCTGTTTCTACAACCCTTTTCGGTCATAGTGAGACATAGGAAAGGGGCAGAGAACGGAAACGCCGACTATTTGTCCAGAATGCCTGTTCTCCCCAATCGGGAGAATCCAGGGGGGAGGAATGTAACTGGGTAGCAGGAGGTACATCCCCGAGTGACTGGTGGGTCGCTGATAATGCCTCCCCTCCTTCCCTTCAGAAGGATTGGACTACCTGCCCGCAACTCCCCGACATCGAGGAAAAGGAGGAAGGCACCTTTAACTGGGCGTTCACGGAGAGTGAGACCACGCCTCCGTGTGATGTCGGAGGAGCCGGAGTGGTGAAAAACCAGGAAGCCCTCTACGCGGTGTGCGACGTCACCACGGAGGAAGCAGAGCGGAGAGAGGAGGTCGAGAGAGAAAGCGGAGAGAGCGGAGGACAGAGAGAAGAGGTCGAAAGAGAAGGCGAGGAGTGCGGAGAGGCAAGATGATCTGGAGGAGTTCAGCCAGGAGGCCAACGACCCTGTGGAGCGCCGTGCCACACTCCCGAGGGAGGAGTGTGGCTTCAACAGGTACGGCGGCGTTTGTCGACCTGGGTTGGGAGGAGGGGAGACGGTACTCCCGTGTAAATACCTGTAGATACCCATCCCTGTTTTCCCACGTCCTGCTTTCCCCCCCCCCTTTCCTACACATGTCCCTCACGTTAGACCCGGCACTGAAAATACTTGTACAGCACTCTGCAGCGGTGTCCCCTGCACCCCGGTATCCTCACGGGTCTCAAGTATTCAGATTGTGACACTGACGGCATTCCCTCTGTTGGTTTTCTTTTGGGCTGAACGACGCCAGGAGCCAGAGGGTCACCTCCGGACGGATAGCAGCCGGAAGAGAAGGAGAACCGATATAGACGCAGAGGACCAAAGCCGCAGCCACAGATCAATCCGAGTTTGCTGGAGAGAGACTGACCTCCCGTAGTAGGAGGGCATTGTTAAAAATAAAACCTTGCTTACCAAAGAAAAGTCTCCGGTCTATCACTACACCCACGCCACAAACACATAATAAGAAGAGCCCCACTGCATATATGCATATATGATCTTTTAGTTATGACAAAAATGTTTCATTTCAATTCACCCCACAAACGTTTTGATCTAGGTACTCTCTAGCCTAGATTTCTGAGGTGAAAAACTTGACCACCCCTCTTACAATCGTCTTCAGCCTAGCAGGGGCAAGCAAAAAGTCCTTGAACCCAGCATCCTGAAAGGGCTTAATCAGTTGCCGAAGTCGCCATCTACGATCTACAGTAAAATGACAAAATTCAGGGAGTACAAAAAAAGAGGACTCTTTATATTGCCGTCTAGCCTCGGGTCGGGCTTTTTCAAAAATAGCTTGCCTAAGCATGTAATTACCAAAGAATACTAAAATGGCCCTTGGTTGGTTTGAGTCTCTACCAGAGTTTATATATCTAGTGAAGATGGAACTGGTGGACCCTCTGGACTTCCCATTCCCACCCTGTAAGCTATGGGAAGGATTCTTTAGGGAGATTTATAATGAAGGAATGAATGTCCTCCCCTTTCAAGCCTTCTTTTATCCCTAAGAAGCGGAGGTTATTCCTCCTAATATGGTTCTCCATGTCTCCCAGCTTCCACATAGCATCGTTTAGCTGAGCATCATGGGTTTTAGTATCTTCATTAACATCAGACAGCTCCCATTCAACCACCGTTGTTCTTACTTCCAGAGAGTTCGTCCGTTCCCCGATCTCTGCACAGGTTTTGCCAACTTTTCGTACTGCCCCCTCCAGTTTTTTAGAAGCCTGCCTTGCCTTCTTTCCGTCTGCCCAAGTCTCAGCACAATGTTCTTTTATAGTATCCAATACCATACTTCATATCTGTTATTCCCTTTGCCTGAGATGCACCAGGGGGGGAGGTACCGTCTGTTCAGTTGACGAAATCGTTGGGCCCGTTATCCTTGTATGTGAATAGTCCCATTTCAAACCGGGGCCACCTGTACGCCTTCCTTTATGTTTCTGAATCTCGCTATGACCTTTGGCCTCCTAGGATTTGTCCGAGATTTCTGTCGCTTCAGTGCTGTCTTCGGTGCTTCCAGAGTGCTGGAACCTGAAGAAGACAGACTATTGTCGAGCTCACTATGGTCTGAGTCGGATACACCGGATAGTGACTCCTCAGTAAGTGAGTAAAACTTATCTGTTCCATCAGAGATAATATCTCCTACTGCTAGCGGCGGTTCTTCTGGGCATATGACCTCTCCCACCTCCCCGGAAGCCACGTCAAATATTGGCCTGCAGATTTGATGGTCAGGCATAATTCTGCTATCATCCTCCCTGTTATCACCAAGTTCTGTTTCCTTTTCTTTCCGGACATCTTTACTGTTCCTGGCAGTTTTATCCTGAGCTTCTGTTTTTTCAAGATTTTCACCCATAACATCCACCGCGTCTGCGCTCCGGTTATGAACAACCAACTCTGGGTTTGGATTGCCGAGGGGTACTGTCATATGTTCCAGAGTACCTCAAGTCTTTTTTAAAAATTCAGTGATAGTAGGTTGAGGTGGTACAAAGAGTCTATTTAACTTATCCCCTTCAGAGGGAGCCACCCCCCTTCTTCCAAAGCTTTTATGTTCCTCCCTTTCCACCCAGCTTTGCGCTCAGTCTGAATCCTCTGTCTCCTTACCCCTCCAATCTCCACTTGCTTTATAACGTTGCGAGGCTGGATTTACCTGCCAAAGCACCGATACTCAAGGGAGAGTCAAGACTGTTACCTTGTAACAAATGTGTTTGTGGTGAATTTCTATTTACTGCTTCTTTCGCATGCTTTGTCGATTTGGGTGGCATCCTCCCAAAAAACAGATTGTAGCTGTTGTAATACGGAAATTCTGTAGAGAGAACCTATGTCCCACTTTAGCTGCAATTCTCGCCAAAAATGCCGGGTGGAACACAATAATCTTGCTGATCTCACCAGCGTGTCTACCGGCTTCCCACCACCGATCTTGAAGCTTCTCTGCATGGAAAGTCCAATGTCTCAGCCGGCGTTATAACCTCAGATCGCCTGCTCAGTCCCAGCCAGGTCATCCATGTAAACTCTGGGTGCCGACGGGTCACCCCAAATGAAACCCTGGACGTAATCCTCGAGTCCGCGAGCCACATGTGAGTGTGCTCCATTATGCTCCATGGAGCGGGGAGAGGAGCTCCTGCAGTGATCACGCTGCTGCCATCTTGCTTCAACAAACTCTAGCAAACGTGCACTTTAAGCTTAGCATTTTTAGGAAAAATTTATTTCAGGATGATTGTGTATTGAAAGAATTTGAAAATAAGCATATGGATGTAAGAAAATGTTGATGCATTTGCACTTTTCTAAAATGAAGTACTATCATGAGTATTAGATTATAAAATACCATAGCTCTAGCACTTTATTAAGGACTTGCACCTAATGACAATTTTTGCACATATTGTATCATAGTACTGTGTATATATGAATTTTAATATATAAATCAGCACTAGCGCTTTATTAATCTGGGTACTGTAAAAACATGAAAAGATGAAGAAAGTAAGTTATAAATGCTAAGCACGTGCGCTTTTCAGAGAGGAAATGGTTTATATGAATTGTTGGCTGTTACAATGAGGCAGCTATTCAAAAAAGCATGATCATTTATAGACATTCAAGTAATTGAAGTAGATTTGCCAAGCAAATCACTGATAAATGTGATAACAATTACAAATTGATTTGTCTAAATTTGTACTTGCAAAGGAGAATGTGAAAGCACACAAACAAATGAAAATAATATCTACCAAAGGTTGGGGTAAACAAAAAAATGCTTAAAGATGGTGCCCAAGGCATGTAATAAACTGACATGAGTTGATTTTGCAAATCTGTGTCCTTTATTTGTGTCTATGATAAAACATTTTAAAACTGTATGGGAAATGGCGCTCCACATTGTGAACAAGACAGCAGGCAGCTGTCGAAGCACGTAGATGTTGTTGTTACATTAAATAAAAAGACGAGTGAAATTAGCCGTACGGAGTGCTGGATCTTTGCTGCAAGAGCGATGATTTTGCTTATATATATATATATATATATATATATATATATATATATATATATATATATAAATATATTACCTACTGGCGATAGCCAGTAGGTATATATAGTTAGGACCTAGCTACCATAGGAAGTCCGCAACATTCTATTGGGAATAACTTTGGCGCCGGTTGAGGAATTTACGTGTAATTTTCCAAACTTTTGGCCAGCTGCGCTGCGCTCCTTCCCTGAATGTTTCGGGGAGATTCGTGAAGTGGGGGCTGAGAAAAAAAGGGGGTCCCAAAACGTGTTTTCCCCATGTTAATTTCCATAGGACGTTCTGACAAGGCTACAGCCCAAACCGCTGAACGGAATTACACCAAACTTGGCAAAATTGTAGGGACTGGTACGCAGAAGTGCCTTTGCTATATTTGGTGAAAATTGCTCCAGTGGTTTTTATTAAAATTAACTTAAAAAACAAATATATATCTGGGCGGAGCCTAACCACACATCTCATCGTGAGATCTGATTGGCTGTCAGCACTTCATCCAAGAAGTGTTGGCAGCCATCTTGGGACCAATATACATGATAGCACCTCATTAAAAAGCATTGTAGTTAATAGAGGGTTTTAGGACTTTAGTTACATTATAAATCATTTGTTGATGGTACCATACTCGTTTTAGGAATTGTGGTGTGTTCTAAGGTGATTTTACCATGTGAAAAAGCCTTCTGCTGGGATATCATGAATCATGTTTGAAAGAAAACTATTATCTCATGCTTTTCCCACAGTGGTTTGGAAGGGGATCTATAAGCTAAACTGAAAGCATATTTTCTGTAAATTCACATTATCTTTCTCAGTCATGTGAGAATGAAGTCTGACATTCTCAGTAAAACATGTACATCCAACAAGGACAGAGACTGTCAGTTGATTCCTTTGTGTTCTACTGCAGCTTCCCAGAGTGTTCTAAAGAACAACTAGAGCGCTAACAGTCCTACTTATTACAAAGGTATAGCACACCTGAAGCCATCGTGATGGGAATAAAGTGGTAACACTTAAAACATTTAATTTAAAAAGGAACAAAATGAGGGGGTATATTATGCCATAGAAAGTATTATTAGTGCTGCAGAAAGAAAAATCAGGGCACATTTTGAGTGACTTCCCAAATCCTCTTCTATTTTATTAAAAAATTCTGACATGCAGTCTCCCAAGATGGCCACCAGAGACAAAAGAGCCCAAATGTAGCCCAAATATCACCCAGATGTAGCCCAAGTATAGCCCAATGACAGAATGTCCCAGAGTGTTCTAAAGAACAACTAGAGCGCTAACAATCTTACTTATGACAAAAGTATGGCACACCAGAAGCCATCTTGATTGGAATGAAGTGGTAAGTCTGAAAACATTTAATTTAAAAAGGAACAAAATGAGGGGGTTCATTTTGCCATAGAAAGTATGATTAGCAGCAGACTTCCCTGGTGAGCAGTAGCTTTACTACAGTGATCTAATGAGCAACTAGAGTGCTAACATTCAGAATTTATGGCAAATGTGTGACACATCTGAATGCCTTCTTGATGGAACCAAAGTAAACAAGCATTGAAAATGCATAGATCTCGCCCTCGTTTGAGTTAAAGCCATTCTGTTTGTAATGAGGTGGCTTTTTAGCTTTGCTTTTATTAGTGTTTTTAAAACTTTCATGTAAATAACATGCAATTGTATGCATATATGTATATGTATGCATGCATTTATATTTGTATTTATATAGATATGCAGATTATATATGTATGTATATATATATTCACTGAAAAAACCATAGGTTATAGACCATATATAGTTAGGAATTAGCATTTAAAAAACCTTATTTTACTCACACAACCATTGAAATTCCATATATAGTTAGTTGCACTAACTATATATCGCGCACCCGCAATCCACTGCTGATCATGTCACATATTACATCATTCATGACATGGTCAGTGACATCACTGATGACATCACTGATGACATCTCAAATGACATCACTGATGACATCACTGATGACAACATCCAGTGACTGTATGTTTCTGTAAAGTTAAAATATGTCTTACATATTGAAGAATAAGTGGATGTATAAGTGTCTGGATGAAGGATTTAGTAGGTGCGTGACTGACTGTATGAGTGAGTGATTAAATGTGTCTCACTGAATGCATGGGTTAGTGACTAAACTGTCTTAATTTGTGCATCATTATGTCTGTTGTGATGTAAACTGCTGCATGTGTTGATCATTAGCTATACGAGAGGCTATATGTGTTATTAATTGGTTGCCCAAGTATTTCTATGGGAGATTGAGTTTGTGTGGGGGTGGCTGGAAGGTGTGTGACTCTATGCATAGATGTGTGAGCAGTTTATTCACTAGGTGTATGAGTTCAAGACTGCATGTGGAAACAGCTACATGGGCAGTTGACTGTGTGCATGAGTGTATTGATGAGTGAATGGATATCTCAATGCTACATGTCATAGTAAGTACATATGTTAAACACAGTACATGTGAGAGTTGGCATATATAAATAACTGTGCATGAGAGCCACTGAATGAGTGAGTGGTTGTATCGATCATTGTGAACTTGTATCAGGGATTGTATAAGAGAGTAAATATGTGTTAGTATATGTTTCAATAAGTAAGGTGTGTTTAACTGTATAGTTGAAGAAATGGAGGTGAGATTGTTTCTTTGCATGACTGACTGGGTGTGTGAGTAACTCCATGGATTAGTGGCAGTGTGTGAGTGTCTGTATACACTGAGTGTATCTAAGGTTATATTAGAGTCTGAAGAGGTTTATCGTATTAGCACAAGAATGATGTCAAATGAGATGTCATCAGTGATGTCATCAGTGATGTCATTTGAGATGTCATCAGTGATGTCATCAGTGATGTCACTGACCATGTCATGAATGATGTAATATGTGACATGATCAGCAGTGGATTGCGGGTGCGCGATATATAGTTAGTGCAACTAACTATATATGGAATTTCAATGGTTTTGTGTGAGTAAAATAAGGTTTTTTAAATGCTAATTCCTAACTATATATGGTCTATAACCTATGGTTTTTTCAGTGAATTTCAATGGTTTTTTAATAGCAAATATCATAAGCTGTCGAATGTCAAGTACGTGGTAAGTAAAAACATTTTCGTGTTTATGCACACTGATCTGCTTTGAATGCTGCCCCCCACCCCTCATTTCTATTAGGAGTACTCTCTCTTTGCAGATAGTGAAGGGTAGTTAACGCAGGCCTTTGCCCCCGTTGTAATCCGTCGTGCCTGCTTCTCTCTCCATTTGATTGATTGTTCTCTTTGGTTCATTCTCTATTTACAAACAAGCACAGAGTCGCAATACTCTGTTTAGTCTTTGCAGATAGCGAAAAATCGTGTAAAAAAACAAAAGGAATCGAGCAAAATCAGTAGGCCACTAATGGGATCTCTTTTTGACCTCCCTAAAATAGAAACATTAGGAACAACCTGTTGATAATACCAATGTGTATGTACATAAGCGGCGTTCATTTGTGTTCACAGTACCCCTTGTTGATTGTTTGAATCGAGCATTGAATTGTTCGAAGTTGATTCTCTTAAGAATCTTCCCTGCCTGCAAACGAGGAAGAATAGGAATATTCTCTCTCCCTTTGCAGATAGTGAAGGGTAGGTAACGCAAACCTTTAACACGTCGTGCCTATTTCGTTCCTCATTGATTGATTGTTTCCCCAAACATTGACTGTTTGGGAATTGGTTCTTTTTGGAGGTATTCCCTGTTTGCAAATATACGTAGGAAAATCTTTGCAAATAGTGAAAGGGTACGTAATGCGGACCTTTCTCCCCCGTTGTAATCTGTCATGCCTATCTACTCCCCACTGATTGATGCACCTGTTTCACCCGGACCATTTACTAGAGATACGTCATCTGGCCCGACCAGAGAGCACCCCTAGTGAAAAGGACATATGCAATAATAACGAAGTGATCACTGTATCCTGTTAACAGAAACTTTAGCATGAAACAACCTGGAAAGAAAAGAATACGAAAACGAAAATCAGTAGGCCACTGATGAACATGAACTTTTATTAAACAACGAACAAAGAAACGATAACATAACGTAATGATAAAACCTATTAATGTCCTAGAAACAAGAAAACGTTAAAATATGCCAGTGGTGAGAGACCAGAAAAACAGTAAGAGAAACCAAATCACCCCTCGCTGTTCCACCGCCTGCCACGCCAAAAAAATCGATAGAGTAGGGAAAATGCAAGTCAGTAGAACATCCGCCCCCAATCTGGAAACTTCCAAGGTGGGGCAGGGTTGCGGCTACGCCCAGCCGGGAGCAGCCCAGGCGGGTCCTGCTGCCACGCCTCGGCCAGGAGATCCTAACGTAGGGTGTAGCCGGAGGAGAGGCCGAGGCCAGCGGGACCCGGCCAGGGGATTGCCTTTACAACGCTAAACACTGAACAGTTGCAGGGGGGGGAATGTCTCCTCGACCCTCCCCTCTCTCTCCCAGACCGGCCGCGGTGGCCCTTGACAGTTTCAGGTAGTCCCGCCACATGCTCTTCCGGTCCGGCCACCAACGGTCGGGGGGCCGAGGCCGACGGGATCCGGCTGCAGCCGATAAACCAAGAAACCCGTTCATGGGGCCAGAGCCAGGGGCGTCCGGCCGACATCTACCGGAAGCCCGGCCCGAAGACGGACGGGACACTTCTTCTTTCTTGAATAATGGCTGCGACAACACTGGGGGGGGATGTCTTGCACATGCCTCCGACCCCCCCCCCCCCCTCGTCCTCATCGCCTGGTCCGGCCATAACAAATCTCAAGCGAGACGCCGTGGGGTGCACTGGGAGGGAGAGACGGTGCGAACAGGCCTCTCCCGCCTCCCCAGGTGGAGGCTTCCCAGCTGCACCCTCAGCGCTCCAGGCGCCCGGAAAAGGGTTCTTCCACTGTGGCCATGCTGCAACGTCTCGCCCGGCAGGGTGGAGCCCGTCCGCTCATTTGACCCCGCGATCGCCAGTAGCTACCGAACTCTCAAAATGGCGGTCAACCTGGCAAGAGCGGGCCCAGCATAAAGAAATGGCCCGGTCACTGGTTGACTCCACCACCGTAGTCCTCCACGACCTTGAAGATTCTAGAGGAGCCGCGGGAGTCTCCGACCCCCGATGGGGAATGACTGCCATGATCGCCCGTGGAGTGACGAAACTGTATCCGCGGGACGTCGGCGCTCCCATGCTGGCGCCAGCCTCACTTTGAATTACTAGAATCCTGCAGACCTCAGTTCCGGTGAAAGCACAGTGTGACCCGGTAGGAAAAATTGTTGCACCCCCTCCCCTTTTTGACTGATAGTTCAAACCACCGATCCTTTCCTTTGCCCTTTTAACGGAACTTTGGACTGCCTCCCCCTCTTTTACATTTTCTAGAGAAAACAAAACATTAACCACTACATTAGCATAGCAGTTGACACCAGAACTGTATTCAAATTGAAAACCAACAACATCTTCAACAGAATCCTTTTTGTTTCTGCTGTGACCCTGCTACAGCACAGGCATTGTCCCCAGCAGTAATTCTGCAATGCCGGTAAGAATAGCTGTGGTGCCTACTGGACTCACTCACCCCCGCGGCGCCCCACGCCGTTATTTGCTGGGCGGCAACTTACTAGACATCACTTTCGTGCCATCTAGATTTCAGCGCGTTCTGCTGCCTTGGAACTATTCGCACAACAGACTGCTACTGACAACCCACCCCCAGGCAACATCTTCTGAATTTTCATAATTTGAAAGAACTAGTAACATGTCCTCATCAGGAATTCAAAAGAAATTGCCACGGTCTCTTCGTTGTTTAAATGTTTTTACTGTTTTTGTTTTGTTGTATATATTTATATGTTATTAAAGTTTTATATTCCTACTACTTTGTTGGAGTGCTATATATTTTTAATGTGACACATAATTGTAAAAACTTTGATGTACAAAGAGTCATTCCTGGAATCTTCCGCTTCAGGCTCGGTCCCCTCCCCAATCACAATACAGGATGGTTTTCAGATAGTAGGAACACGTGTGGTGTGACGGATCTCATCGGGTGTGGGCCTTGATCTACTATAACTCCTTTGAAGAGGGGTGATTCTTTACAGCTGGGGCCATAAACTACATCTGCAGGGCTAGGTGATAGCCTGGACAATCGGACACAGAGGAAGAGGAGTGTCAGAGGGTGCGGTAGTGAATAGGGCGAAAGGGAGGTGTCGGGCGGGCACAGAGTGTGATTTTCAGGGAAGAGCAGCGCAGATGGGGGGAGGTTTATTGCCGATGCATAAGACAGAGAGCGGGGGTGACCAGTGCCTGGGGAAGATGCTTGCCAGGGTGGGGAGCCATGCTACGAATCGACAGCGTGCAGAGAGTGGGTCTAGTCAAGGCATCTAAAATGGCTGCCGTGCACGACAAAAGTGTGGCATTTCAAAAAAGGCAAGATGGCGCAGACAATGTTTTTCAACACTTCCTCATTTCCTTCGAATCGAACGTTAACAGACGTTGGTGCATATTACCAAAGTTAAGCGATATTTATCGCTAACGATGCTTACCAACGAATTTTTTACCGCTAAGCATCGTCAGAAATTATCGAAGATAAACCTTGCTATTATCAAGGTTTATCGCAAATGCGATAATAAACGGCCGCAATGCATGAATATCGCTAAAAAGTCAGCGATATTCATGCATTACCGAGCTAATGCTCTTAGCCATGTTATCCACCTCCCATTGGATAACATGGCTAAGAACTGCTCAGGGCAGGTGTTACTTTTTGGAGATATTCGCGCTTAGCGCGAATATCTCAAAGTTGGTAATAGGAGATAGATATCTTGCATGTTGTAATGCAAATTATTGTGGTATATGGAACTCATACCATAATCTCTCAGGAAAGCAGAAACTGATCCTTTTGGGACCGCCTAAAAAGGCCTAGGGGGTGAGGGGTACTCTACTTTGCCCCCTTTTCACATTCCGAACTATTTTATTTTACTCTCTTCTGTAATTACACAAAATAGCAGCGATAAGATGCATCGGAGACACACAGTGAGAGAAAGGAGGCCGGAGATGAAGAAGAGATGTCAAATACACATTGGAGATAATATAGTGGCAGAAGGGAAGTAAATATGAGTAAACTTACCATGTATCCTAAAAATGTTGCACTCTATACTATAACTCTCATTTTATACTACAATCACTTCGCTTCAACCTCATAAATTAAAAATAAAAATGAATAATGTCTCAAACAATTTTTGATTTCTAAATATAAATTTATTCTTCAGAATTTTCTAAATTTGAAAGAACTAGTAACATGTCCTCATCAGCAATTTCCTCATGAAAAGTCTGCAATGATGATTCTTGTAACTCTATGGTCTCCAAACATTCGATAAATTCGCCATCAACAGATTGATCAAAAAAATCATTCAAGTCATCTCCTCCTTGTGACAATATTTCATTATTGGTGCTGTCAATTTCAATCAATGTAGTGGAATCATTCAAGTCATCTCCTCGTGACAATATTTCATTATTGGTGCTCTCAATTTCAATCAATGTAGTGGAATCATTCAAGTCATCTCCTCCTTGTGACAATATTTCATTATTGGTGCTGTCCATTTCAATCAATCTAATGGAATCATACAAGCCATCTCCTCCTTGTGACAATATTTCATTATTGGTGCTCTCAATTTCAATCAATGTAGTGGAATCATTCAAGTCATCTCCTTGTGACAATATTTCATTATTGGTGCTGTCCATTTCAATCAATCTAATGGAATCATACAAGTCATCTCCTCCTTGTGACAATATTTCATTATTGGTGCTCTCAATTTCAATCAATGTAGTGGACAATTCAAAAGAAATTGCAACGGTCTCTTCATTGTGAGCCATTTTATTTTGAAATTGCTTGCTGTAAATTGCAGGAAAAAATAATCACTTTCATTTATCGTTTTTAGTAATACATAATATAAAACTAACTTTATCAAGTATTTAGTATAACAGAAGGACTGCAAATAAATAACAGAAAACATTTTTCAAATTATCTTCAAGTGTACAACATAGTTCCCCTTACAAATTAACAACTCACCTTTTTAAAAGTAGGAGAAGTGTTAGTACTGTGTAAATCAAACACCAGAAATTCACCACCAAAAATTCCTCACAAATGTACCTCAGACAGTAGTATCACAAAATGGCTGTGGTTTCCTCTCATTTGACATATATACATAACCAATTAACTTTCATCACACACAAATACAAAACCAAAGTAACATTTTAATTGGTTCTAAATTTCAACACTTTCAAATGTGTTTTCCCCATGCAATTTTCCATAGGACATTTACATACGTCTACAGCCTGAATGGCTGAACGGAATTACACCAAACTTGGCAAAATGGTACATCAAACCTAAGAGGTCAGGAAGGATCTACTATGCCCCCTAATGCCATTTCCCCCTTCGCTTTGGCCTCCTCTTGTCTCTCAATCCTACCGAGAGACAAGATGGCGGCCGCTACGGACTGTTTGGAATGTTGACAGACGCCGGAGAACCAATCAGCTTCGCAAAGCTCCGTAACGCGAAAAGTACGCGAAGCGGAGCGCTGTTACAGATATATATCTTTTTTTGAACGTTAATTTCTCAAAATCCACTGGAGCACACATATTGAGACCTAGCAAAGGCACATCGGGCTACCAGTCCCTAATATTTTACCAAGTTTCGTGCAAATCCATTCAGCCGTTCGATTATTATTATTATTTTTTTTTTTTGCCCTGCGGGCCCTTTTAAAACCTCCACATCAAACCTAGGGGGTCAGCGAGGATCTACTATGCCCCCTTATGGTCATTTGCCCCTTCGCTTTGGCCTCCTCTTGTCTCTCGATCCTACCGAGAGACAAGATGGCGGCCGCTACGGACTGTTTGGAATGTTGACAGACGCCAGAGAACCAATCAGCTTCGCTTCACAAAGCTCCGTTGCGCGAAAAGTCCGCGAACCGGAGCGCTGCCCGGTCCGCTGTTACAGATATATATCTTTTTTTAAACGTTAATTTCTCAAAATCCACTGTAGCACATATATTGAGACCTACAAAAGGCACATCGGGCTACCAGTCCCTACAATTTTGCCAAGTTTCGTGCAAATCCATTCAGCCGTTCGGGCTAAAAGTGAGGCCAACCGCCCTATGGAAAACTCAATGTTAAAAACACGTTTTGGGACCCCCCTTTTTTCTCGACCCCCCTGGACGAACCCCCCCCAATTTTCAGGGGCTGCTCAGAAACAAAATGTGCCATTTTCCTGAAAATTTCAGCCAATTCCGTCCACAAACGCCAAAGTTATTAGACATAGAATTTTCAAAAAACCCATAGAGAAAAAATCCTAACTCTATATACCTACTGGCGACCGCCAGTAGGTAATATATATACACATACATAAATGCATATGCATATATATATATGTGTATATGTGTGCGTGTAGAGAGGTAGAGAGGTAGAGGTGTAGAGAGGTAGAGACTAGTAGAGAAAGAAGTAGAGAGAGGTAGAGAGAAGAGAGTGAGTAATAGAGTAGAGCGTGAGTAGTAGAGAGCAGTAGAGAGAGTAGCAGAGAGTGAGTAGTAGAGTTAATAGTAGAGTGAGTAGTAGAGAGTAGTAGTGAGTGAGTAGTAGAGAGTGAGTAGTAGAGAATACATAGTAAAGTGAGTAGTAGAGAGAAGTAGAGTGAGTAGTAGAGCGTAGTAAAGAGTGAGTAGTAGAGAGTAGTAGAGAGTGAGTAGCAGAGAGAGAGAATAGTAGAGAGTGAGTAGTAGAGAGAGAGTAGTAGAGAGAGAGTAGTAGAGAGTGAGTAGTAGAGAGTAGTAGAGAGTGAGTAGTAGAGAGTAGGAGAGAGTGAGAAGTAGAGTGAGTAGTAGAGAGTAGTAGATAGTGAGTAGTAGAGAGTGAGTAGTAGAGAGTAGTAGAGAGTGAGTAGTAGAGAGTAGTAGATAGTGATTATTAGGGAGTGAGTAGTAGAGAGAGAGTAGTAGAGTAGTAGAGAATGAGTAGTAGAGAGTGAGTATTAGAGAGTAGTGGAGTAGTAGAGAGTAAGTAGTAAAGAGTAGTGGAGAATATATTCCAAAGTTTGGCACGGCACCACTTGCACAATAAGTCCAATCAAATCATATCGCTTAGAGTCCTTATTGAAGCGCTGAATCTTGGTGTATATTCAAATGCTTTTATTTTCCTTAAGTTTATGTACCACAGCCAGCTGACGCGTTTCGTTCTGTACAACAGAACTTCTTCAGGCCGTTCTTATTTCCTTCAAGTTATGTCAGTATCCTGTTGTCATATAACTAGATATTTCTTCCAAATGTTAGACGAGACGTAAGTACATTCTTATTCAAAGTGACTAGGTATCAATTTTACCCACACAATTCGGGCAGACTTGAGTAATTTATAGCATCCTCAAAGTCAGTCTTTCAAAAATTCCAAAGTATAGGACATGATAATCCAAATCAAAATGTTTCTCAAGAAAAGTCATTTTCAATCGTTCGGAATTTCGGCGTTTGAGCAGGTATGACCCAGGGACCCCCAGTATGCAATGGGGAATTAGTCCCCCCTCTGCAAACGCGCCAGTGGCCTGCGTTGCACAGAGGTGTAAAAAGAGGCATAGCCTCATTACACCTCTGTGCAATGCAGCCCCTGGCGCATACTGGAGGTTCCAGGTGGGCTAGTTGGCCCCCGGGGACCCCCAGTATGCAAGGGGAATTAGTTCCCCCTCTTCAAACATGCACGGGGGCTGCGTTGCAGAGAGGTGTAAAAAAGGGTGTGGCCTCATTGAATATATGACGTTATCCCGCAGACAAACAGCCCGCATACCATCAGTCCGCAAAAATAATCCCGCATGTACTATTAGGCTGCAAATTAAAAGAACGAAAACTTTTAGAACGAATATGCCTTTAGCACGCATGCCTTTAAAACGTAAAGGCATGCATGTTAAAGGTATACTCGTTGTAAAAGTACACTACCCTACCCTACACTCTAATGTAGTACCCCTGCACCACCCACCCTTGACACACAGTCCTTTTTCTACATTTACACTACCCAGCACGACCCCCCAACACTACCATAAAGCACTTTACTTCCCTACACAAACACTACAACATTAACTTAATACACTACTCCCAAATTGACCCTACACTACACAAACACTACAACACTACCCTAAACCACTACCCCCAGCATGACCCTACACTACACAAACACTACAACACTACCCTAAACCCTACAACACTACCCCCAGCATGACCCTACACTACACAAACACTACAACACTACCCTAAACCCTAAAACACTACCCCAACATGATCCTACACTACGCTAACACTACAACACTACCCTAAACCCTAAAACACTACCCCCAGCATGACCCTACACTACGCAAACACTACAACACTACCCTAAACCCTAAAACACTACCCCCAGCATGACCCTACACTACGCAAACACTACAACACTACCCTAAACCCTAAAACACTACCCCCAGCATGACCCTACACTACGCAAACACTACAACACTACCCTAAACCCTAAAACACTACCCCCAGCATGACCCTACACTACGCAAACACTACAACACTACCCTAAACCCTAACACACTACCCCCAGCATGACCCTGCACTACACAAACACTACAACACTACCCTAACCCCTATTACACTTCCCCCAGCACGACCCTACACTAAACAACCACCACAACTCTACACTACACTAACACAACACTACACTACCCCAACACGACCCCCACCCTTAAAAATTAACCCAAACCCCCTTACCTCTCTCGTCATCGTCATCGTTTACAACGCAAATGCATTAACCCTACATGCCTTTACAACGTATTTCGTTGTAAAGGCATGCGTGATAAAAGCACATGCGTTGTAAAATATGTACTTGTGAATTCCCATAGCAGCCCAGGTTCTGATGTTAACCTGGGCTGCTATGGGAATTCACAAGGGCATATTATCAAGCCCATTATCGCCGTCTTAGTGGCAGTTTCCTGCCGCTAAAGCGGCAACAATTTTATCGCAGTTCTTGATAATATGCCCCTGAGTTTTTTGACCCATTCTTAAAGTATTAAAAGGGAAACTACAAGTCCCTTAATGAAGTGTTCTATTGGCTAAGAAGCCAGGCTGACTCGCCATCTTTGCCTTTAAAAGGAACAAAAATCTAAAAAATCACCTAGTGAAAGGCAAAATGCAGGAAGCCCGTCGGTTGATTCAATCTGGCATCACTAACCTGGACCTTGTCTTTGGCAACCATCAGTGCGGCACCTGCCAGGCATGTCCCCATGCCATCATAGGGGACTCCATCACCATAAATAACCGCACCTTTTCTGTTGCACGAAACGAAAAGCTCACCAACTGCCGTACATCGAACATGGTCTATTTGATCCTATGCCCGTGTGGCTTACCTTACGTAGGAGAAACTGGCAGAGAATGCCGCCTACGTATAGGAGAACACAAATCAAACATCAGAAATGGAAGGACAGCAGCACCCATTGTGACCCACTGGATCGATAACAACCACCATGAGAAAGAACTTAGATGGTTCATTCTGGAAAAGATCCAACCCAACAGTGGTGTGAACCCCACCACTTTAAGAAAGAAACGGGAGGTGTTCTGGATTTACCTGCTCCAATCCGTCCAGAAAGGTCTAAATGAGGAATGCCCTTGGTCTCAAGCCATTATATAAAACGTGAGACTCGCCTGCCATCCCTGTCTATGAGTCCTCCCCCCCTGCTTTAAACGGGGTCTCTTGATCCAGGATTCCATTCACTAAATACTATTGTCTAACCCCATATACTACCTATGTATCTCCCATCTACCTCAGTGGAGACCTTGAGCACTTCTGGATTAAACATGTAGAAGAATTGGACTTTGACACAGGAGGATCTTCCTTCTCTGATATATTCTCTGACCTTTTCCCCCATTTTTTCTGCAGAGTGGCTCACTGTGACCCTGCAGGGGAATGATTCCAGTCTGCTTTCTCTGTTTATTCCGCACGGAAGACATAGAAGGGATTCCCCTTAACTAATCCGCTCTCTACCTCTAACTTACTCAGCTGAACTAAATGGAAGAAACTGCTTAAAAGCATGAAAGGAAAGCGAACGAGTCGGACCGACTAGGAGGGAGGCGCGGCATGGCGACCGGATCCTACTGGAATCTCTTTATTTGCAGGTAAGATACCTTTACGCATGTTAGGACGCCCACCCAGATAAAACCGCGAACTGTCTGCAAACAGAGGCAGTTAATTTAACTCCTCTGCGTCTTTAACAGAGACGCGTATCATTATGAAGGGCTCGTGTAAAACTACTCCTGCGCTGTTGTTTCTCTTTCTCCCAGCTTGAGACCCGAAATCTTGATACAGCGCCGAATTCTAAAAAAAACATTTGCCACTGGATTGTGAATATAAGGGAAAAAGTATATCGATAAAAGACGTGGCATGGCGACCTGATCGCACTAGAGTCTTGCCTCTAAACTGGTAAGAAATCACCACGCTCGTTAGGGCCCCTATTTAGATAAAACCGTGAACTGTCTGCAAACAGAGGTAGTTAATTTAACTCCCCCGCGCCTTTAACAGAGACGCCTATCTACGTGAAAGGCCCTTGTAAAACGACACTTGCGTTGTTGTTTTCCTTTCTTCCAGCTTGAGACCCGAAATCATGACACAGCGCCGAATTCCAAAATAAACTCCCATTTTCCGCTGGAGTGCGAGCACGACGGAAAAAGTATCACAATATTGTTGTATGGCTTGTAGGATAAATAAATGATGAAAATCCGAGGTGTTGTATTCAAGATAGGTTTATTCTAAGATAAGTAAAACCCACGACCAGCAAGGATGAATAACAGGCTTGTAATGGTCATGACATAGGAGGTAAGACATTCTGAGAACACTCAATTAGAATACACATTTAACGTTCCTTAAAGAGAACAAGTATAATAAATACCATACATACTACACATCCTTCCCCATATAAATAAACTTAAACTAAATATAAATTGCACACACATAAGTAAAAAGAAACTAATTCAAAACATAATCATGAAGTCTCACAGGGACAGATCTGATTCTGCGACCTACCCCCCTTCCATCCCCCGCACCAATGGTATTTGAAACAGGTTGTAAAGTGGGGAGAACAGTAAGATTATTTGAATCACCGTGAGCTAATAATGAAGAATCAGGAACAATATTTGCAGAACGATTGACAGGAAGAGATGCACTCATTGAAGATTCTCCAACACCAAACCAATCAGTAGTAGAATTATCAGATAAATCCGAAGTCTGCTTGTTAGAAGAAATAATCCTTGCTTGCTGATCAGAAATCTTAATGAGAGCATTCTTGTTCCACCAACCTCTTTCAAATAAAAGAGCTGCAGTTCTAGATACTTTTAGTACTTTCACAGGAGCAGAAAATTTGGATTGACCCTTAGTGATTTTTACAGGTTTCTTAATAATAACCCAATCACCAGTAACAAGAGGTTTTTCTGTAACATTCATGCGTTTGTCATAATTACTTTTGTAACTCTCCTGTTTCATTTTAACACGTTCACGAATCTTAGCTAAATCAACATTTACAAGAGAACTTTTCATTAACCAAGAAGGATTCAATTTAGATGTTGGAATCCTACCACGAAGTAGAACAAAAGGAGAGACTCCTGTGGTACTGTGCGGGGTACAATTATAGTTCCATATTTTCTCACAAAGAAATTCCGAAATATCAAGATTATTAGCACAAGCTGTTTGAACAGCTTCCTTCAACAAACGGTTTGCTCTCTCCACAAGACCATTTGATGCAGGGCTATAAAGAGGAACTAAAGTATGCTTGACATCTAAATTGTTTAAAAACGTATTCACTTCCTGTGAAACAAAGTGTGAACCATTATCGGAAACAATTTCATGTGGAGTACCATCAATGACAAATAATCGCTTTAGAAATGAAATCACAGCTCCCGAATTCGGATTCTTAACAAAAGAAAAATAAATCCATTTTGAAAAGTAATCAATGGCCACAATCAAGAATTTAAACTCATCATTGAAAACAGAAAATGGGCCAGAAAAATCCAGGGCAATTTTCTGCCAAGGAGTTTCAGGCCATTGTACAGGAACCAGTGGTGAATTGGACAACTTCCAATGTTTATCTGAGCATAAACATTGTGGACATTGGTTGACAAATAATCTTACTTGATTGTCAATACCAGGCCACCAATAAGTGGTTTTAATTTTATTTGTTTGTAATGGTCATGACATAGGAGGTAAGACATTCTGAGAACACTCAATTAGAATACACATTTAACGTTCCTTAAAGAGAACAAGTATAATAAATACCATACATACTACAGATATACAGGTAAAAAGCTGCTCCTTTTGTGCGTCCCAAACCCCTGGAGACTGTTCACTGGCGATTTCACGAGGAAGGAATCTCTGTATAACAATTTATGTGTTTGAGGATTTATGCCTCCAACCGCCCCTGTGGTAAACGGCCTGATTTCTTTTGTTTTACCAAACTAGGACAGCCTATTGGCTCACTATACGGGAACCATTGAAGCAAGTTAACCTCCCATAAGAATTACTATTGTACCGTCAAACCTACAGGTAAACACCTGCGGCTCTGTTTGATTGTCCATACAGAATTAGGAGTAAGGAATGTCCTAATCTAATGCCAGGCGTATCCTCTCTTGCTCCCCCAGACCATCCCGCCATCCTCCTAGACTATTTCACTACCTCTGGAAAACCCCTAGACGATACTGTCACCTTTAGAGATGGAAAACCTGTTATAAAAATATCTCTCCATTGAGAAACTCCCGTCTAGACCCTGACAGGATTTGATACCCCCCAGGTAAATTTGTTGATGAATACGAACTTTATGTATGGTCCTTAAACTACAGTTTATTTACTGAGCTGCAAGCTCCAGATCTTGTGCCTAGAGCGATTTATTTACCATCCTCGCTATTAGCTGGGGGCATAAATAAGACGGAATTTAAACCAACTAGAACCCCCTTTTTGAGACCCTCTAAACTTCTTCTGAGCCTTTCGCAATTACTGGGAATGTATAGAACCTGATGATGTCTCTTTTCCCCTGTTCCTATGTGCTACCTGAGGTTTTTTCAACCCTAAAAAATTAATTGTTATAAATATCCCTATCAACACCTGCGGGACCCATGTGTTTAGTGCCAGTTGAAAATGCATTGCCCTAAAAGTGATTGAACGAAATTATTGGATGATTATGCACTTGTTGATTTTTTTTCTTTTCTCACTTATCCTAAAATAGTTTTCTTGTGTCTATATTATAGTGGTGTCCCCCACCGTAAGGTATCCCCCTGCCCTGACGAAGGTGAGGCTTGACCGGGCCTCTTCACCGAAACGCGTGTAGGCGTTTGATTACGTTGAAGACATTGATCCACTATTATCCATCGGGATCGGCCTCCTGTCCATCTGATCAACCCTGTACCCCTACTGTGGAAGATGAATCCCATTCTTACTTCCACCCAGGCTTTTATGTTTTCTGAATAGAGTTTTAATTAACTGTTACGAGGAATGAATGAGCGTGTATGAATGTTCGTGATTGAAAGTTGAATAGTTATACTTGGTGCTGTGGGACCACACTGCTAACCATAACTCCATTTTATGAATTGTAAATTTGCATGAGTTAAATGTCTATACCTGTTGATGAGAAACTAAGTACGTGTACAACAACCAAAGAAAAAAAAAATAAAAAATAAATAAAATGTATTAATAAAAGAAATTAGACACGATATCCTTGCTTATTATGGTCTAACTGGGCACTACACATTGGTCCTTGAGGTGTATAATTATCAAAGAGCCTGATCCAGGACTATTTAACCAGTGGCAGGGGTCCTTTCTCTTTCTGATATTGACTCGCCACACAAGGCCACTTTGATCTGTGATCCACTCCCTACCGCCGTTTTATCTAGGTGTGCCCGATAAGTTATTTTAAGAGAGGTGGCGGTTTTGGGTGCCAAAATGGAAATATGTAGTAAAAACAAGTGAAATCACTGGGTTTTGTGGCGCACATATTTTTTTGTATTTATGTTCGCATTCAGAATTATAAATTGACCAGTTTTGAGATGGAAAGGTGTATCTCAGGGTACAGAAGACACCCTCACTATATACCTTTCCATGACCCTTAGGCAATGGACAAACTCCCATATTTCTATTAGACAACGCTCAGGCTCTCTCATAGTCTGATAAAAATGTTAATTTGTGCCCGTGAGTATTTATATTGGTCCAAGGCATTGTGAGACACGAGTAGCAAAGCTTCAAACCGTGAGCTTCAAATCACTAGTGTCAGTAAATTATTCTCTATAGCTAACTCTTTTGTTTTATTTGGCCAAGTCTCTTCTCACTTTGCACTCATGTTTTGTTTTTGCTTGTGGGCGATGTTCTCAAAAGATAACGATTACTTATTCTAGCATATTAGCATCCTTATATGAATGTAGAGCTTGTTGTTGTAATCACAATGGAGGGCCTTGAGGGGTAGACATGAGCAGGGCCGGCGATAGGCATGGGCAGTATGGGCAGCTGCCCAGGCCCTCGCTCTTATCCCACCAGCATGGGGCCCGCACCAGTTATGTCAGTGTGTGGCTTATGCACGTGTTTAAAGTGCTTCTTTGTAGTGAATGTTGACAGGCCTATCTAAACACTACCATGCTGCTCTGCGTTCATTCGTCCTATTTCAGGGTTTTGATGATGAACATTGCTTATATTAATCTGAATGTAGCTAGGTCCCGCTCATTGTGTGTTTGCAGCTCAAGCCGTACCAACATATAATACCATATGAAATACTAGTGTTGCTGTTTATCTGTCTCTTACGTTAGTCACTTATTTTAGCATTAGTCTGTCTGTATTTCTGTTGATTACTTATAGTAAATTTTATGTTACCCGAAGTAAGTAGGTCCTGTCTCAAGGGGACTAGCATTCCTTTGCATGGGGCGGATTCTTGAAAGTGTTCATGCTCTTCTGCTTTCTCTCTTGTTTGCTTTAGGTGCGGGCTTCGGTGGCAGGCCGGCGGTGTATGGGTAGGTAAATTAAACTCCGTGGAGCTTTGAGCACCATAACACCTCGAACCCAAAGCATCGCAAGTCTTAAGGGTCACACACAGGAGACGGTTCAGCCTCTCAGCCAGGTACTGACCCCCTCGGCCTTCTCTAAACTAGAAACCCAGCTTTCAATATGATTTTTAAAAATTCAGAATTAGGTAAGCTTAGGATAGCGGTTCAGTAGATTAGAATTTTTCAGAATCTTGCCCTCATATTCTGTGCTTGCCTTTGCGATCATATTTATAAATTATTTCTCCAAATGAAGAGGCTGTACATATGGGGCGACAGCTGAAGAGTTCTGAGCTTTCATGTAATAAACCGGTGTATTCTGGGCTGTGTAGAATGTGTTTCAATCTGACTCGCTTGATTACTATGATTTTCAAAAACCCAAACTGGATTGATACATGGTTCTTTTAGACGCGCCACCTCTGGAAGCAGCAGCATGGGTGTTTTCCGAACCGTTTAATACGACACACCTTACGGCAGTATGACATAATGCTGCTTGGACATCGCCCCTTAACATGGTTTGCAAAAAGTAGTTTCATGTTACTCATATTAGAAAAATAATTTAAAACCAGGCGTGCAATTACAACATAATGCACAGCAGCCACAATGCTCTACAACATAGCCAAAAGTTCTGGCTAAACACATAAGGTCCCAAAGGCGAGACCTATTGGCTATGCCAATGCTTATTTTTCCTATTGGGAAAACTCTTTGGTCTCAAATCTCAAAAAAGAAAAACCATACACTCACAAACACATATTAGTTTGGATCTGTTCTAAAACAGGCAATTGCTGTCTTCATAGTTGACCAGCAATCGGGTGGTTCACATCATTGTTTGTGAGCATTTGTGCTTTTATCACCATATATCGATCAACAAAATTTCAAGTTAATGTCGTTTCCCATTGATATGTGAAAATGGAAAAACATACTGGACAAGGCAATAGCATTGCTTTCTGCAAGATCCACATGAACAACAGTGAAATAAATATCTGTAAACTGTTACGGCACTCCCTCTTAGTCTCTGCCGCCTTCTGAAAGAGGCTGCCTGTATCCCTTGCGCCTGTGGGTGTGCGCTTTGAAGGCGCAGAAGCAGCACCTAGGGAAGGGTGAAGCATGATGGAGAAACCTCCTGGATCACGTTTTATCAGTGTACATATTGGTCCCACTCCAATACCTATACGGGTTGATGAGTGCCTCTTGGTTGATTATGCCCCGGTTACTTACTGGTAATCTTCGTTACTCCGAGACCTGGTCTTCCTCGCCACAGTAATTATCAATGAGCATTCTGCTCCTACAGAAACTCCAAGCAAAAGTTAACGTACTAGTCTCCATATCCCTCCAATATGGCCCCCCAATGGCAACCACCAATCATATAAAAGGATACAAGATCTACATCATGACCTGAAACACAAAGCTGGATACATGAGGGCAGGGAGGGGAGGGAAACTATACTGTGGCGAGGAAGACTAGGACTCAGAGTAATGAAGATTACCTGTAAGTAACAGGGGCATTACCTCCACGTCCGTCTTCCTTGCCACAGTAATTATCAATGAGCAGATACCAAAGCAACATCCACTTCATGGATAGGAAACATTGCCCACACATGGAAGGCAGTACAAAAAGAACTTCATTGACAACAATGGAGAGAGACACACATCCCAAAAACAAACCCACTGAGTCCAGAACCGAAGAGGCAAAGGTAACAGAAGCATTACCCCTAACCACAGCCGCCGGTAACAACACACAAAGGCGAGAGGGGAAGACCAAGCGGCCGCCCTGCATAATCCTCCAATGAAATACCCTCAAAGGCGGCCCAAGAAACAGCAACAAAACGAGTAGATCACCCTAAATACTGATAAAAGGGAACCACAGACTGGACAACAGACACTAAAAGGAGAGCCGGCCAAATCCACCAATTGAAAGCGGAAGAGATGGCACGTGGCCTATCGGGCTAGATCAAAAGAGACAAACAAATAGGCCACCCTACAAAAAGAAGTCATAGGAGACTAATAAATCACCAAACATGCTTCACAACCAAAAAGGTGCAAAGGAGACAAAAGTAAGCACCATTTTTTTGTTGTTTCTCCACTACTCCGAGTGCTATTCATGCTCCTGTTCTAGGTAAGTTGGGGGTGGCGGTCCTGCATTAGCGGACTCTTTAGCCCCATTTGGGGGGGGGGGGATGTGGTGTCATTGTGTTCTGGATTCCTCCCTTGATAGGCACTTTCTACATATTCCTCTGTCCTGCTATAGCGGACTCGCAAGGTCTTGATTAACGTGTCGGTATTAATTATCAGACACCGAGTCCTGCCTTAGCGGAGTCGGTGTCTTTTCTGTGTGGCAGATTATGTTTTGCATATTGCTGAGTCCTGCTCTAGCAGACTCACCATGTTTATTGGTACCTTCTGATTGCCGCCGTTCTGCTTGTGCAGTACCGGCGTGTGTTCTGTTGTCCGCTGCGTGATACCTTGGTTCTACGACTGGCTGCTTTGTGGACACAGTGTTTGGTTTCCTGCTAGTGGTTCTGCCTTGCACGCACTGGTTCATTTGTTTACGGCAGGCCGGGGGGGCTGCATTCACTCGCGGTTTGTAACTGCTTGCACTGCCTTCAGCATGTGTTTGTACTTCCCGGTTGTGCTACAGTCGCAGTTGGGTTTGTTTGGCACATGCCTCACTGGTACATTATAGAGTCCTGCATTAGCGCACCTTGGTCTTGCGAGCCTCCTGTTCCATAAGCAGGTTCCATCTTCTTCTCCAATGCATGGAGGGGCGTGGTATCAGGCTGAGGTCTCTAGTGATCGGCGCTTGATTCCTGAGCTTTTTCTGGGGCCAGGCTATGACGTGGTTGCATAGGGGCATGCCACTCCCAGTCTCTGATGTATTTTGTGTATGGTTCCCATAGTGATGAGGCCCCTTTTCGCGGGAATATGTATTTTTCCCTGCTCTCGCCAGGCAGGAGCAATTTGAGTTTCCTTGCCGACAAAAGCAATGACACGTCTTGATATATACAAGTTTTGGAGTTTGATTTCCTCAAAAACTTCTGAATGGATTTACACCAAATCACAAAAAGCATGCTTTCTGGCCAAAATATAGCTTTTTGCCAAATTTGATGTAATTTAATTCAGCAGGTTTTGCGGTATCGCTGTTCAGTTTTCCTTTGGTAAAACGAATGGGAAAAACCAGTTTTGGATCCCCCGCTCTTTTCCTCAGTCCCCACTAGACAAATGACCCTAAAACGTTACTGGATGGAGCTGAGGTGGATGAGACTATTTTTTAATGGAACGATTTGTGAAGGTCCATCAAACAGCCATTTATTAGGAAAACTAAAAATGTTTTTTCTACGGTAACGCAGACATAACTAAAACTACCTAGTGGCGATTGCCACCTCCTTATTTATATTTATATTAACTGTTAGTTTTCAATATGGGAACATCCTATTTACATATGAAGTGATTTTATGGGTTAGTGATAAAGGATAGCTCACACTGCCCATCCAAAACATGGAACCGTTCATATACCAAACCTCGAAAGATTATTCCAGCTAGAAACTCTATACTCAATGATCAATTACACAGTACAGGGAACACATTCACCCATCAAAATAGAAATTGTAAAGTCACACACCCCCCAAACAGTGGGATCTCATGCAAACAGACACAACAAAGGTTTCCTGCTTCAGGACTGGACTCTCTAAACACATACTTGTATTATCTGTAAGATAATTCAACTGGACATTTCACACTTTTTCCACTCTTGAGGGTTGTGTTCAGAACTAGGTATTCCAGAGCCTACACCCATCTCTCTACTAGGGTGCTTAATGCCTCTCGCAACTGGTTTCCCATTACAATTGCACAATACTCATCTTGGGGCCACATGGGAGTCATCCTATCCTCAGGTTGTGCACCAGGGACATTCTTCAACAACATAGGTCTTGATTGCACCACCCATAAGAGCAACCACACCTGTGCAGCACATTCTCAATTGTACAACTGAAATGTTTGCAATAAAATAGGTCCTCACACATCTGAAACAACAAACAATTGGCAAGTAAAGGTACCAACACCCACAATGGAGCCCAGATTGCATTTCAGCCACAGTGCCTCATGCCAGAGAATACACATCTCTATAAGGTTAAGATTCTATATACATTGGAAAAGCATCCTTATTTCTTTATGCTTAGGCACTTACTACTATAACAGCAACATTACATGAATTAACTGAACTCGTTATTTTCTCCACTTCCTCTGTGCACAGCTTCAAGAACTCTCTGAAAGTCTTTTCACACTGTTTGGATAATGGATAAGGAAATGTATTGGCATGGTCCCTTCTTGCTGTAGATGCCCAACACATAGGCCAGAAGGGATGGAAACTCTGTGCTTCTATGACCCATACATGGAGGCCTGCTCCCTCAATGCCAAGTATCTGGACAGCACAAGAGCAGGCTCAACAGTAAAGCCCACACATAGTGTAATATGTTGCTGCCCCCAACCTTAAACTGAAACCGATCTCCTCTCTTTAGTGGGTCTGAGGATCCCCATGGCTACCCTAATCTCCTTGAAGAACCTTTGTATGGAATGAACTGGTGTGAGGACCAGGCTGATGCAAGTGGTCTAGACACCTCACTGAACACTGGCCTGGTCTCTCCTAATGTGGCTGTGGAGGGAAGGGCCTTCTTTTGCTATTGTGGTGCAGAGGGTGACTGAGCTCCACGACATCATGCTGCCCTCAGTATAGTAAGACCAATGTCTTGAAGGGGCTGCTTCAACCACAAGTGTCCCACACAAACCTCTCCTGCCCTTTAATGAGGCCCTTTCCGATTTGCTGCTCCGGGCTTGGGCCAATCCGTGTAAAGGCACTCAAGTGCACAAGATGATTGTACATCACCATTGTCCTGCTCCTGGGACCCAGTTTTCCCCACCAAGCATCCCACTCCAGAGACCCTGGTGATGCAGGCCTCAGCCTACAAGGTAAATCCTAGTGCTTTCACTTTCACTGGAATCCAGAATGCTAGGCACCTATGGTAAAAGGAATTTCTCTTCCACCAGCCATTCTCTGAGATCGTTGAGCACTGCATGCCTCTTGGGCCGTTACAGCCACGCACTGTGGGTCTTGGTTGCACAAGTGCTGCTTATGGTCTCGGAAGATGTCCGAGCCATTGTGACCAAGGCTATTGCTGATGGCAGGGACGCAGCATATTTCACAATATGATGCTAACTGGACACGACAGACTCGCTAGGCAGGGCCAGTACTTTATTGGTGGTGCTCCATCACAAACCCCGGCTGAGATCAACTAGCTTCTTGGGGGATGCCCATGTATCCCTTATGGACATGCATTGCATGGCACTCGCCTTTTTGGCGATAAGGCTGATTCAGCGCTTCAAGGAGAGTAGGGTCACCACTTGCTCACTGGAACTCACCATGGGCCCATGCCAGCTGCACTCTTCCTCTCACTCCTTCTGGTAGGGGCTACCAGCTGTGTCCATTCAACAGAGCCACCATGGCAAACAGGCTTCCCAGCCTTTTCGTGGCTCCTACAATACCATTGGAAAGCAAGGCCAGAAATCTGGCCAGTCTGTCCCCCTCTCCTCCTCCCACCCCTCAGTAATCGCATCCTCAAAACACATTTAGTATGCCAATGTCCATGTTGGGGACTGGATCAGGCAGCACCTGCCACAATGCTAGCCATTACTTCGGGCAAGTGGGTGCTTCACCAGCATATAACATCCATATAGAGGTGGAGCTATGTCAAAGATAAGACTAAGAGTGCACTCTTCCTCTTTTCAGTGGCTGTTTGGACACATTTTCATGACCATTTAACCTAATATATACCTAAAGAAGTTTTAACCATCATATCTTTCCAGTTCTCCTACAAAACATACAGTATTGAGTGAGGAGCTCTGTGAGCATCAATTTTCTTAACTGTTAAGTTCAATTTCTACATCAAACCATTCCTTGAACTCGTCAATTCTTTCAACCTCACATGCTATAACTTCTCTTACAATAGCCGGATATTCTTCTGAATAGATAAACCAAACAACCTTGATCTCTCGCAATTTGTTACTGCCCTAAAGCCATTAACTAATAGGTGTTAGCTCAACAACGTGGGGAATGTAAAACCTATAACTCACTAACAAAGAGTCCTTAAGAAAAAGGAATGCTGCCAGCTACATCCCTTGAAGTTTGGAACGTAGTAATTATTATGGATTTGACCTGTTAATCAATTGACTAAATCCACACTCAACACTCAAACACATCTTACCTTATCTTTGATTCCACGAAAAGATTCAGGATACTACCTTATTCATTTGTCACAGCGAAACTATACCAATGGATTATACTATAGAGTATCAAAATCTACTATGAGACCAGTTCAAAGAATTAAAAACACAGCAGTAAGACAGCTTCTGCACCTTAAGTTATCTACTGGCTATATGTTGTCAGAAAATCTACCTACAAAATTATATGGATAATGTGCAGGTCATTGAACTGAACTGATATATTTACTGAGAATATTCAAGAAATACCTTCAGAAAGAGACACAAGGACCAGATTGGGTCCACTACTGATTATTTTACCATGTACAAAGAAAATTATGGGTGTACATCCATCCTCGTCTAAACTGCCAAACTATTGAATTCACTTCCAGCAAAGATACAGGTGGTCAAAAATCATCAAGGGATGTCGAAGGATGCTGAAAATATGGCTATCCCCTGTAGTACAAAATAGTGTAAGTATGTCCTTATCAACTGGAAGTGGAGACTACGAGTAAACATAAACCTGACCATTACCTAAAAATAATCGTGTCGCAGGACAGCATGTTTAACACGTCATTGAGAAAGATGCTACACCAGGTAAAGGCTGGAGATGAGGATGAAGTCCTGCTTCCATAATGCACATCCATATAGACCCGAACAGCATCAATGAGATTCTGAAAAGGTTCACTACTCACATAATCTAAAAAGATTCAGTTCTAATTTGCCAATACAAAACACACCCATAAGCACATCTTTTTGTACTACTTGGCAAGACACCGCATGTGAACCATCGCAAAAAATCAGGACTTGCATTTTTTTCACACGCCCATTAACTGAAATAGTCTAAAGTCAATTTCCCCTTCTGTCCATTACAGCCTCACCTTCCAAACTAATTCCTACTGAGCTATTCCCACCAAACTCACTGACCCATTGTGTAGTAGCATAATCCAAAATAGATATAACTTTATTCTTTAACAACACTACAGCCATCCAACAGCAAAGGGTAGCAAGACAAACAAATTATAGTATAATGCATTATTAACTGCAAGAGTTACAACTAGCACTAGACACTAACTGCAGGCCCCATGGATTTGCGTGCTACCAATCCATAAAGCACTTCAGTGCCTTGTCAGGTGTAATATGTGGTATATAAATCTACCATACAATCTGCATCTATGCTTCTTACTAACTTGCTTAGTGCCTTTGATGTCATAGCTCTGTTAAAGTAGATTAGCCTCATGTCACTGTATTACTGTAGTATTTGGTCACCAATTACCGTTATATGGACTGGCTTAGCTGTTGTTTTGTCTTTTTGTGAAAGTCTGACAGGTAGATATTGCATAGTATGCTCTTTGGCCCGACATCCATGCGGATCTCCACCACTCCACTGAGGTTTTCTTGAGCACTGTTCCTAACCTTGCCTGTCATTGTGGAGTACTGTAATGATTCCCTTAAGAGGGTGTTGTGAGTGTTTGGATTAGACAATGGGATGTGAGGACAGTAACTGGCTAGTAGGCTTTGAACAAAAACCTACTATTTACCAATGTTTTCCAGTCTGGGTCAGGAAAAGATGTAGTGTTGTGTTTAGTTGTTGCATGGGTGGGTTGCTGAGGCGGCCATTTCTAGGACTTTGCAGAGTTATTCATCTCTTGTGTCATCTGGATCATTAATGTACTGTTTTATAATCATTGATAAACATTGTGGTTGAGTTTTGGAGCTGCTCTTGTCCTTCTGCATGGTGAGGCCTTTGGCTTATTTTAGCATTGCCAATTGTCCTCTTTATGCAGTTTTGAACATACTAGGCAATATAAGCTTACCTTTGTTGTTCTTCGGGTTGTTCGGGCACACCTGGTTCCACTTGTGTAGTAAATACTTGTCATTGCAGAAATGTGAAGACGACAAGCTTACACTCATGCCTTCATAACTGTGGTACACATGTGCAACTGTGGTTCTCTTCTCACAAAGGCATGAACTTCTCATGGATGTATTTTTTTTACATATCGCCATGTTGGTTGCCATGTACATCCAGAACAGTATTTTATGGTCATTTCAAATTGTAGTTGTGATAATATTTGTAGAGGTGATGCATGATGCAGATTCTCACAGTCTACCTCCGTTTGAATATGCTGGATGCTCAACAAGATGATTGATTGATATATATATATATATATATCTCCAAAAGAAACAGGTTGCCCCATTGAGACTGGCCACAGGGAAGAATCTCTTTAGGCTGAGGATGACAGCATAAGTGCAGTACAGCATCTCTCGCATCATGCAGCTCAACGCATTTCAAAACCGAAGTCCTTGTTCACGAGCCAGGAATGAAGGAAGCAACAACAGCTTTGCAGGAAGTACCGCTTTATTAAATGACGATCCCGCCCTTGTGGGCGTGTCATTGAGGCGCTGTGCCTTCTGGTATATGCAGTTCTCCCGGTAAGTATTATCCAAGTGGATGCTGTTGCCTGCTAAAATCATGTCTTTAAAACACCCCAGTGGGCTGGAGAAACACTGAATGTCACCTGTGTTGCCTTATGAACTCCATCAGTCTGAGCCTTGCCCTTCTGAATCGGCGACCGGCAGTCCGGACGCCGCAGATCCACGAACGGCGGGCCAATCTCGCGACCGGGCCGGCCGCTTTAACATCCAAAAGAAACAGGTTGCCCCATTGAGACTGGCCACAGGGAAGGAATCTCTTTAGGCTGAGGATGACAGCATAAGTGCAGTACAGCATCTCTCACATCATGCAGCTCAATGCGTTTCAAACCGAAGTCCTTGTTCATGAGCCAGGAATGAAGGAAGCAACAACAGCTTTGTAGAGGTGATGAATGATGCAGATTCTAACAGTCTACCTCCGTTTGAATATGCTGGATGCTCAACAAGATGAAATATATATATATATATATATTACCTACTGGCGGTCGCCAGTAGGTATATATAGTTAGGATTTTTTCTCTATGGGTTTTTTGAAAATTCTATGTCTAATAACTTTGGCGTTTGTGGACGGAATTGGCTGAAATTTTCAGGAAAATGGCACATTTTGTTTCTGAGCAGCCCCTGAAAGTTTTGGGGGTGTTCGTCAAGGGGGGGCCGAGAAAAAAGGGGGGTCCCAAAACGCGTTTTTCCCATGTTAATTTCCATAGGGCGGTTGGCCTCACTTTTAGCCCGAACGGCTGAATGGATTTGCACGAAACTTGGCAAAATTGTAGGGACTGGTAGCCCGATGTGCCTTTTGTAGGTCTCAATATATGTGCTTCAGTGGATTTTGAGAAATTAATGTTCAAAAAAAGATATATATCTGTAACAGCGGACTGGGCAGCGCTCCGCTACGCGTACTTTTCGCGCAACGGAGCTTTGTGAAGCGAAGCTGATTGGTTCTCCGGCGTCTGTCAACATTCCAAACAGTCCGTAGCGGCCGCCATCTTGTCTCTCGGTAGGATCGAGAGACACGAGGAGGCCAAAGCGAAGGGGCAAATGACCATAAGGGGGCATAGTACATTGTCGCTCACCCCCTAGGTTTGATGTGGAGGTTTTAAAAGGGCCCCGCGGGGCCAAAAAAAATAAAAATAATAATAATCGAACAGCTGAATGGATTTGCACGAAACTTGGCAAAATTGTAGGGACTGGTAGCCCGATGTGCCTTTGCTAGATCTCAATATATGTGCTCCAGTGGATTTTGAGAAATTAACGTTCAAAAAAAGGTATATATCTGTAACAGCGCACCGCTTCGCGTACTTTTCGCGTTACGGAGCTTTGCGAAGCGAAGCTGATTGGCTCTCCGGTGTCTGTAAACATTCCAAACAGTCCGTAGCGGCCGCCATCTTGTCTCTCGGTAGGATCGAACAGCTGAACGGATTTGCACGAAACTTGGCAAAATTGTAGGGACTGGTAGCCCGATGTGCCTTTGCTAGGTCTCAATATATGTGCTTCAGTGCATTTTGAGAAATTAACGTTCAGAAACAAGATATATATCTGTAACAGCGCTCCGCTTCGCGGAGATAAAATTATATGTGTATTACCTAGCTGTTGCTAACACCAGTTAGCGACGGCTAGAAGAAGATAGCGACCATCTTGGGCCCCACTTTGCATGTGAGTGATATTTATCACTAATGACATGCAAAGTGGGCATGCCAAGATGTTAGCGACTGGAAACAGTCGCTAACATCGCTATCTCCTATTATCAACTTTTGGAAATATTCGAGATAAGGGCGAATATCTCCAAAAGCTACCACCTGCCCTGAGCAGTTCTTAGCCATGTTATCCAATGGGAGGTGGATAACATGGCTAAGAGCATTAGCTCGGTAATGCATGAATATCGCTGAGTTTTCAGCGATATTAATGCATTGCGGTCGTTTTTTATCGTATTTCCGATAAACCTTGATAATAGCAAGGTTTATCTGCGATAATTTCTGACGGTAAAAAAATCGTTGCTAAGCATCGTTAGGGATAAATATCGCTTAACTTTGGTAATATGCCCCAACGTCTGTTAACGTTCGATTCGAAGGAAATCAGGAAGTGTTGAAAAACATTGTATGCGCCATCTTGTCTTTTTTCAAATGCCACACTTTTGTCGTGCACGGCAGCCATTTTAGATGCCTTGACCAGACCCACTCTGTGCACGCTGTCGATCCTTAGCATGGCTCCCCACCCTCGCAAGCATCTCCCCCAGGCAGTGGTCACCCCGCTCTCTGTCTTATGCATGGGTAATAAACCTCCCCCATCTGCGCTGCTGTTCCCTGAGAATCACACCCTGTGCCCGCCCGACACCTCCCTTTCGCCCTATTCACTACCGCACCCTCTGACACTCCTTTTCCTCTGTGTCCGATTGTCCAGGCTGGTCCTAGGGTATCAGCTAGCCCTGCAGATGTAGTTTATGGCCACAGCTGTAAAGAATCACCCCTCTTCAAAGGAGTTATAGTAGATCAAGGCCCACACTCGATGAGATCCGTCACAGCAGAAGCGTTGCTATTATCTGAAAACCATCCTGTATTGTGATTGGGGAGGGGACCGAGCCTGAAGCGGAAGATTCCAGGGATGACTGTTTGTACATCAAAGTTTTTACAATTATGTGTCACATTAAAAATATATAGCACTCCGACAAAGTAGTAAGATTATAAAACTTTAATAATTTATAAATATATACAAGAAAACAAAAATAGTAATAACATATAAACATTTTTAGGGAAAAACAACGAAGTAGCGGTCGGCTGTGCGAATAGTCCCAACGCAGCACAACGTCCAGATTTCCGGCGTGGGGCGTCGCGGGGGGTGGGTCATCAGTAGCAAACTGTTGTGCGAATAGTTCCAAGGCAGCAGAACGCGCCGAAATCTAAATGACACGAAAGTGATGTCTAGTAAGTTGCCACCCAGCAAATAACGGCATGGGGCGTCGCGGGGGGTGGGTCATCAGTAGCAAACTGTTGCGCGAATAGTTCCAAGGCAGCAGAACGATGGCACCAAGGTGATGTCCAGTAAGTTGCCGCACTGGTTTTGGTATCCTACAATGCTGCTCCGAATAACGGCGTGGAGCGCCCCGGGGGAGGCGGCGTGAACGGGCCTCTCCAGGTGGAGTGTCATCTGTTGTAGTGGGGCGCCCCTTTACCGTTTCAGTTGCCATTCCGTCCGTTTTTGGTCCACTGTGTCAAAAGCCGCAATTCAGCTGAGTTGCGCCCACTCTTGCGGTGCAGCGATAGGCGGCTGTCACAGGAATCTCAAAATGGCGGCAGGCTGTTTCCTTTTTGGGCCTGGTCCATTGAAATGGCCCTGGGACACCTTGGAAATCGGACGCTTGTCTGCTAGGTCTTGGACCCCATTCTCGAAAGCGTCCCCTCCGCCTTGAGAATTCATCAAAAGTTTTGGGGGCTCCGACTCCTGCAGGCTTCTGGTGGGGAGCGGCTGCCATGATTGCTCGCGGAATGACCACGACGGAGCCACGAGATGGTGGTGCTCTCATGCTGACGCCAGCTTCAGTCTGAAACATCCAGAAACAAGGTGGGGCTTTCATCGTTTGGGAAAAAAAAAAGTTTTCATCCTATGAAAAGTGTTGTTTTTAGGTCACATGATCAAGCCTTCCATCATTAGGAAACCAAAAGTAAAATGAACCAATGAAAAGTTTTATAAACAAGTCACATGACCTGTTATGCGGCATAGGGTGTAAAATGCGGAGAAAATACGTTGGCACGTGAGGCGGCGTCAGTAGCGGACCGATGTGCGAATAGGCCGAAGGCAACACAACGCGCCAAGATCCGGATGGCACCGAGGTGGTGTCCAGCAAGTTGCAGCACTGGTGTTTGCCATCCTACAATGCTGAAAGTCGGCGTGGGGCGCCCCGTTGGCCTGTGAGTTTGCGTCAGTAGCGGACCGATGTGCGAATAGGCCGAAGGCAGCACAACGCGCCAAGATCCGGATGGCACCGAGGTGGTGTCTAGTAAGTTGCCGCACTGGTGTGGCTATCCAACAATGCTGAAAGTCGGCGTGGGGCGCCGCGTTGGCCTGTGAGTTTGCGTCAGTAGCGGACCGATGTGCGAATAGGCCGAAGGCAGCACAACGCGCCAAGATCCGGATGGCACCGAGGTGGTGTCTAGTAAGTTGCCGCACTGGTGTGGCCATCCAACAATGCTGAAAGTCGGCGTGGGGCGCCCCGTTGGCCTGTGAGTTTGCGTCAGTAGCGGACCGATGTGCGAATAGGCCGAAGGCAGCACAACGCGCCAAGATCCGGATGGCACCGAGGTGGTGTCTAGTAAGTTGCCGCACTGGTGTGGCCATCCTACAATGCTGAAAGTCGGCGTGGGGCGCCCCGTTGGCCTGTGAGTTTGCGTCAGTAGCGGACCGATGTGCGAATAGGCCGAAGGCAGCACAACGCGCCAAGATCCGGATGGCACCGAGGTGGTGTCTAGTAAGTTGCCGCACTGGTGTGGCCATCCTACAATGCTGAAAGTCGGCGTGGGGCGCCCCGTTGGCCTGTGAGATGGCGTCAGTAGCGGACCGATGTGCGAATGGGGCCAAAGGCAGCGCAACAATATTTTCTGATTTGAAGACACCACAAGGCGCTGAGATGCCAAGATCCGGATGGCACCGAGGTGGTGTCTAGCAAGTTGTGGCACTGGTGTGGCCATCGTACAATGGTAAAAGTCGGCGTGGGGCGCCCTGTTGGCCTGTGAGATGGTGTCAGTAGCGGACTGATGTGTGAATGGGGCCAAAGGCAGCGCAACAATATTTTCTACTATATTTTCGGAGTAGAAGACACCACAAGGCGCTGAGATGCCAAGATCCGGATGGCACCGAGGTGATGTCTAAGTTGCGGACTGATGTGCGAATGGGGCCAAAGGCAGCGTAACAATATTTTTTGTATGGAAGATACCACTAGGCGTTGAGATGCCAAGATTCGGATGGCACCGAGGTGATGTCTAGCAAGTTGCTGTACTGGTGTGGTCATCCTACAATGCTGAAACTCGGCGTGGGTCGCCCCATTAGCCTGTGAGATGGCGTCAGTAGCGGACCGATGTGCGAATAGGCCGAAGGCAGCACAACGCGCCAAGATCCGGATGTCACCGTGGTGGTTTCATAGTTGAGAGGCACTTCATCTGCAGTGGGGCGCCGAGATCCGGATGGCACCGAGGTGATGTCTAGCAAGTTGCTGTACTGGTGTGGTCATTCTACAATGCTGAAAGTCGGCGTGGGTCGCCCCATTAGCCTGTGAGATGGCTGTTCTTTGGATTTGGGCCTGGTCCACTAAAATGGCCCTGGGACACCTTAGAACTCGGACGCTCGATTTTTTTTTCCTTTCCTGTACATGCAAAAAAAGGTAAATGCCCGGTATGTTACACGCTTCATCTGCCACGATGAACTCTCCAGAGGAACCGAAAAAAAATATAGTTGTGGTAACTATACCATGCATCGTCATATGGAGAGGTGGCACCAATTAATTATAGTGCTGCATAAAAGAGAGATTTGGAGGAGAACCCCTGACCTGCTAGTACATTCATCAAAGAAGTGGCACTGAGAGCTTCAGAGGCAAGGGAAACGGTCCCAAATATTTAGAAGAACTTTGGAAAGATTAAAATGACATGTTTAGATTGTGGTAAATTAATTTCATGTGGGCAGATGAGTGTTACTCTAATAAATACAGCATATGAACATCATCATAGTCGATGGTTGGTAGAGACATTTTGACTATATCCTGGACCTGCCCGTCCTTGCCCAAAATGGCGCCGGAATAAATGGGACTCGTAACTCCTTGTTGTGTACTGGTTGCAGAACCTTGAAATCACGAGATACGTATGCAGTTTTGAAGCACATGGCGGGCGGGGACGAGAATTGATTGAATATTTCGACATCCCTATTGATATTAAGTTCTGATGTGTTATTGATTACTGTACTGTTGAAAATTCGAATTAACGTCACCCATGGTACTTGCCCGCAAATGTATATCTAGATAATTTTATTGTAACTGGCCCTGTCGTATTTTAATTATAAAATGTACGTCCACCGATTCCGTAACTGTTAGACACCTTAGTTTTTGCAACCTAATGGCCCGCCCGTTACGTTCCTCTACAGTGTAAATGTCTATTCATCATATACGATTACAGTTTGCTCCGTGGCAGGCCCACGTGGTTATAGGCTCGTATTTGTATAATGAAATTTTCACAATAAAGGTTTTTAAAAGAAAACATGGTAGTAGTGTATACATTGGTAAAGTTTTTAATAATAGTCACTGTTTTAGAATCATTAAAAGGCAAGTGAAATAAAGCAGACCAATTACATGAAGGGTAAAAGGTATAATACGAAGGAACGCAGTAAAGATAAATGGTCAAGGGCTGTTGTGTTTTCTATTCCTGCAACATAAAGTGATCGATAAGAATCTCATATTCAGGCGTATCGGCGACTAAGACAGCAGGTCGACCCTCTTTTGCTCAACGGCTCCGTCATGGGACGAAGAAAAGCTCTTTTTCTCGAAAAAAGAATATATTTTACTTGCAGGACAGTTGTAAAATTTCCGGGAAAGTACATTAGCCTGGAACATTATAACATATATTTAAGAGAAAATAATGTTCGGAAGTAATTAAAAGCGTAATTTTTAGGTGATATGACCAAGGCTTTCATCATTAGAATAAGAAAAGTAAAATGAACCAATGAAAAGTTTTATTAACAAGGCACATGACTTGTTATGCTTACGTTACGCGCTGCGCGCCCCGGATGACTTCCGGATGCGCTAACGCGGCGCGTCATATGACGCATTACGCGACAACGCAGGTCCAGAATATAGTCAAAATGTCTCCACCAACCAGCGGTCGAAACACAACCCCTTTCAGCAGGCTAAATAGTTCTGTTAAATGACAACAGAAGGGACAGGCAACAAGAACCATCAGTCAAAGAGGGGAGGGCTAGTTCTTCTCTACCGGGTTACATTGGGGCGCTACCGGAACTGATCGAATTGGTAGTCTACAGTGTTTCTGGATGTTTCAGACCGAAGCTGGGGTTAGCATGAGAGCAGCACCATTTCGTAGCTCCGTTGTGGCCATTCCGCAACCAATCATGGCAGCCGCTCTTTATCGTTATTTTGGGCGGGGTGGGTGGCGGAGCCGAGCTGTTTTGCAGCCATCATTGTGTGGAGTTCAGTTCATCTCACTAGTTTTGTATTTGTCATGAGGGGTTGTTACTAATGTTTCTATTTTAGCGAGGTCAAAAAGAGATCCCATTAGTGGCCTACTGATTTTGCTCGATTCCTTTTCTTTTTTTTTACACGATTTTTCGTTATCTGCAAAGACTAAACAGAGTATTGCGACTCTGTGTTTGTTTGTAAATAGAGAATGAACCAAAGAGAACTAATTCTAAAACAGTAAATACTTGGATAACAATCAATCAAATGGAGAGAGAAGCAGGCACGACGGATTACAACGGGGGCAAAGGCCTGCGTTAACTACCTTTCACTATCTGCAAAGAGAGAGTACTCCTAATAGAAATGAGGGGGGGGGGCACCATTCAAAGCAGATCAGTGTGCATAAACACGAAAATGTTTTCACTTACCACGTACTTGACATTCGACAGCTTATGATATTTGCTATTAAAAATCCATTGAAATTCACTGAAAAAACCATAGGTTATAGACCATATATAGTTAGGAATTAGCATTTACAAAACCTTGAAAATTCACTGAAAAAACCATAGGTTATAGACCATATATAGTTAGGAATTAGCATTTAAAAAACCTTATTTTACTCACACAAAACCATTGAAATTCCATATATAGTTAGTTGCACTAACTATATATCGTGCACCCGCAATCCACTGCTGATCATGTCACATATTACATCATTCATGACATGGTCAGTGACATCACTGATGACATCACTGATGACATCTCAAATGACATCACTGATGACATCACTGATGACATCTCATTTGACATCAATGACCACATCACTGATGATATCATTCATGTGACAATACAATGCATCTCCTCACATTTTAATATAACCTCTGTTTCACCCAGTGTTAAATACAGAGTATAATTTTTGAAACCATTGACACACCAATACTAGTTACTACATACGTACTCACTGATTCCTACGTCTACACACACATTCACTCATTCACCCATACAATCATTCATACATACAATCACTCATCTTTACAACACTATCATGTGCACCCATACACCTATACAGACACTCACACTCTGCCACTCATCCATGGAGTTACTCACACACCTAGTCAGTCCTGTAAAGAATCAATCACACTTCCATTTTCTTGTCTATACAGTTAAACATAGAGCACCTTACATTTTCAAACATATACTAACACATACTTACTTTCTTATACAATCATTGATACAAGTACACATTGATCTGCACAGAGTCACACACCTCCCAGCCAGCCACACACACACTCAGTCTCCCATACAAATACTTGGACAATCAATCAATAACCCATATAGTTAATCATATAGCTACTGATCAACACATGCAGCAGTTTACAGAACAACAGACATAATGATGCACAAATTAAGACAGTTTAGTCACTAACCCATGCACTCAGTGAGACACATTTAATCACTCACTCATACATTCAGTCATGCACCTACTAAATCCTTCGTCCAGACACTTATACATCTACTCATTCTTCAATATGTAAAACATATTTAAACTTTACAGAAACACACAGTCACTGGATGACGTCATCAGTGATGTCATCAGTGATGTCACTGACCATGTCATGAATGATGTAATATGTGACATGATCAGCAGTGGATTGCGGGTGCACGATATATAGTTAGTGCAACTAACTATATATGGAATTTCAATGGTTTTGTGTGAGTAAAATAAGGTTTTTTAAATGCTAATTCCTAACTATATATGGTCTATAACCTATGGTTTTTTCAGTGAATATATATATATATATATACATATATATATATATATATATATATATATATATATATATTACATTAATTATTGGCCGTCGCCAGTAGGTAGTTATAGTTAGGACCAAGTTTCCATAGGAAGATAATTTTTTGTTTTGCTTATAACTTTGGCGTCGTTTGATGAATCTTCATGAAATTTTCATAATGAATTCTTTTTTCACACCAGCTCCTATGTTAAAAGTTTGGGGGTGATCTGTCAAGGGGGAGCCGAGATTAAAGCAGGGTCCCAAAATGTGTTTTCTCCATGATTATTTCCATAGGAAATTTTAGGCAAGGCTACAGGTCGAACGGGTGAACGGAATGTCCCCAAATTTGGCAGGGAGAAGGGTCTTGGTCTAGAAAGCACGCTTTTGTTTATTTGGTGCAAATTCGTTCAGTAGTTTTGGAGAAAAATCAAAATTTACAGATAGCGATATTTGGGAATTCTGCCATCTGATTGGCTGAGGCGTTACAAGCATGAGCTTGCTGCTGATTGGCTGCGAGCGGTGAAAGCTGTTGCAACTAGGAAGGGTTGGCCGCCATTTTGTGATTCTGTTGAAGCGAGTAAGGGGAAAAAAGGGGAAAAAAAGTGGGAAAGAGGAGGGTAGGAGAACTGTAACCTCTGTGGAGTGTTTAGGGTGTGCTATAAAGGGGGGGTGAAGCAAAGTATTTACCCCTACCGGTGTGAAAGTGGTTGGCTACAGAAATTAAGTGAGGTGTTGCCTAGAGTCTGATTCTGCTAAGGTGAGCTGGTGCAGGACTCGGGGATGAACGCGTGAGCTCAAATTGTGTGTCTTATGCTGTGAAGTCATGTGCCGTGGCCGCTGTACTACACCTGTGGAAGTAGTGTCAGCAAGTGTTTATACCTACTAGGACGAACTACTGACCCGTACTGGTCTGAAAGTCAAGGGGTACGGAAAATATGTGAGGTACTGTCTAGAGTCTCATGCTGCTAAGCTGAGCTTCTGCCGGACTCGGGATGAAAGCATGAGACCAAACTGCGTGTCATATGCTGTGAAGTCATGTGCTCTGGCCGCTGTGCCACATCTGTCTGAGTAGTGTGAGTATGTAGTTATACCTACTCGTATGAACTTTTGATTCGAACATTGTAATTTGTGTACGGTGCTTAGGGGTTGTTGTACAGGGAGTGCGAAGGTAAATTTGCGCGTATCAAATCAATTCGGTATTTGTGAAGTGCAAACTACTCACTCCTACGGGTCTGATGGCCCTGGGGGCGTAAGCTGAGCTGCTGCCGGGGTCGGGGTAAAGTCGTTGAACTACTGACCCCTACCGGTCTAAAAGTGCTGGGTACGGAAATTAAGTGAGGTATGCCTAGATTGTGATGCTGCTAAATTTAGCTGCTGCTGGACTCAGGGATGAAACCGTGAGCCTAAAGTGTGCTATGCTGTGAAGTCATGTGCTCTTGGCGCTGTGCCACACCTGTCCAACGTGTATATGGTGCTTAGGTGGTGTTGTATAGAGAGTGCGAAGGTAAATCAATACAGTATTTGTAAAGCGCAAATTATTGACTCCTATGGGTGAGTAGAGCCGGTGATCAAAGCGAGAGCTCTGTGCTGTAAAGTGAGATGGTGTGGCCGCTGCACCACAGCTGTGTGGAGAATACATTTTGGCGAGTGTTAGACCTGGCATCCTTGGCGTGGTTTCCCCCTATCTTTTTGCCTCTACCTCCTGTATTTTTGATGCTGTGCTGGATTTCGGTTTTGCTGGTTTAGATGCTTTGGACACTCTGCCACTGCTCATCAGTGTCAGAGTGCAAGTGCTTCCTGTGTAAATTGGTATTGTGATTGGATATACATGATTGGCATATTTGTATCACCAAGAGTCCCTAGTAAAGTGCACTGGGTGTGCCAGGGCTGGTGATGACAAATGCTACTAGTGGGCCTGCTGCAAAAACAACAGTTGATGGACAGAATGCAGAACAATGTCATACATTCACCCCAGTACAGAGATCTGGGCCTAAATCCATCGTTTTTTTGCACTCCACACCACCCCAGTTCAGACATGGCCATGTGCAAATCAGCCTTGACCCTGTGCCTCATGGGAACAGTCCGATGCAAAAACAATTGATGGACAGAATGCAAAACAATGTCATACATTCACCCCAGTACAGAGATCTGGGCCTAAATCCATCGTTTTTTTGCACTCCACACCACCCCAGGTCAGACATGGCCATATGCAAATCAGCCTTGACCCTGTGCCTCATGGGAACAGGCCAGCCCGAACTGCCAAGCCATGTCTTTCCTGGACCAGAATCAAGCATCCAAGGACCGGTTTCTGGCTATCAGCCGTTATCAGCCTGGATAGCTTGACTCCAGTGGAGTGGAGAGCATGGGACTCACATCTGAGCATACCCATCCCACTCGGGGTGACAAATGCAAAAACAACAATTGATGAACAGAATGCAGAACAATGTCATACATTCACCCCGTACAGAGATCTGGGCCTAAATCCATCGTTTTTTTGCACTCCACACCACCCCAGTTCAGACATGGCCATATGCAAATCAGCCTTGACCCTGTGCCTCATGGGAACAGTCCAGCCCGAACTGCCAAGCCATGTCTTTCCTGGACCGGAATCAAGCATCCAAGGACCGGTTTCTGACTATCAGCCATCATCAGCCTGGATAGCTTGACTCCAGTGGTGTGGAGAGCATGGGACTCACGTCTGAGCATACCCATCCCACTCGGGGTGACAAATGCTAAAACAATTGATGGACAGAATGCAGAACAATGTCATACATTCACCCCAGTACAGAGATCTGGGCCTAAATCCATCGTTTTTTTGCACTCCACACCAGCCCAGGTCAGACATGGCCATATGCAAATCAGCCTCGACCATGTGTCTCATGGGAGAGCATGGGACTCACGTCTGAGCATACCCATCCCACTCGGGGTGACAAATGCAAAAACAACAGTTGATGGAGTGCAAAAAAACAAAGGATTTAGGCCAGATCTCTGTACTGGGGTGAATGTATGACATTGTTCTGCATTCTGTCCATCAACTATTGTTTTTGCATTTGTCACCCCGAGTGGGATGGATATGCTCAGACGTGAGTCCCATGCTCTCCACACCACTGGAGTCAAGCTATCCTGGCTGAAGACCCATAGGAACAAGATAGGACATGAAAGTCTGGTATCCCTGAACTCAGAATTTATTAACACATATTTTAGGAAAGGTTGTTTTTGTTTGAGAACAGCACTTTGAGAAAGTAGCTGTTCTCTTGTTTGACCTTTCTGTGTGCCTTGGCCTGTTTGTGAATTGACTGTCTGGTTTGAGAGTGACAGGGGCTGGGGAGCCCCCAGGAGGCTGGCTGAATCAGCCCTAGGCTGAATGACTGCATTTGCAACTTCGAGTGGTCGGAGGAGATTGCACCGGGGCCTGAATAGGGCTATGCCTGCCTTCCACAATGCTGGCTCCACCTCCTGCTGGGCGGGTGACGACCCTGCCCCTCACTCTGAAAGGAAAGGAGAAACCAGGAAAACTAAGTGCTCAAGGAAAACCCAGAACTGGTTCAGACCGGGCTCAGGGCCCACTTGCACAAAGAGAACAAAGAATTTTAGGGGTATAAGTACAGGACCCCTGACAACAGAAAATTAGATCATCCTGGAATCAAGAAGGAACCTCTGCCAATGAGAAAGCTGAAACTGAAGAAGGAAGACTTTCCTGCTGTTGCTCTGCTGGACTGACATACTGTTGCTTTACTGCCAAGGAGAGGGGAAGGACTTTCCTTTGTGCTGTGTCCCCTTGCTTGAAGGAATCTCCAAGGGCCTGAGAAGAGCTGGCTCCCTGTTAAGAAGTCCCAGGAACAAAAGGACTTCACCCCCAGCTTCGCTGAACTCTGCTGAGAGAGTTCCGTTTTTCCTAGAGTGCTTGGGCCAGTTGTGGTGCCTCTGGAAGTTGTACCTGTGTTGGGAAGCTGGAAACAAAGCTTCTAAAGACTTTCTGCAAGTTTTGTTGCATCGCTCGCTTGCGGAGCGCATCCTCGACCGTGCGAGGATATTCCCGCTGCTACAAAGGTTGAGATCATTGCAGCGCCGGTTGCCTCTGCCAGAGCCGTCGCATCCTTCGTTTGCGGGACGCACCAAACCGGTGCGGGAAGATTACCATCGCTGTGAGTGTCGTCGCAGAGCCTGTCGTCGCTGGGTGAGATCGCCGCACCGCTTGCTTGCGGACCGCATCACATCGCTGCGAGTGTCATTGCAGAAGCTATTCCATCGAAGAGCTGCGAGAGAGAGATCACCGCTGGTCCGTGCATTGTCGCCCCGGAGATCGTCGCAACTCCAAAGATTTTTGCATCGTGCCTTTACGAAAGAAAACTTCCTACGGAACTTACGCACCGGAATCCATACAAGTCCGCTTTCCTCCCCGTACAGACTGGATTCATCGCAATACGCCCACTGCTACAGTGGGGTTGTCGCATCACCTCCCCAGTGTCTCAGGAGCAACGCATTGCTTGTTTTCCACCGCACCAGCTTCTGCTTTGGAACTTTGTCGCATTTAAAAGGTATTGTTGGCTAAACGTGACACAACTGTGAACTGTTCACACAACTGTGGATTATTTTATTGCAACCTTAAGAACTCTTTTGCAACTATATTTTTGAACTGTGTATGTTTTTGTCATGTTGGTCTTGTGTAGTTTAGATTAAATACCTTTATTTTTCTAAGCTGTTGTGGAGTCAGTTTGTGGTGTTTTCACTGTGTTACTGTGAGTGTTGGTACAAATACTTTACACATTGCTTTTGGATAAGCCTGACTGCTTGTGCCAAGCTACCAAGGGGGTGAGCAGAGGTTATCTAAAGAGTGTTTCCTACTTACCCTGACTAGAAGCAAGGGTCCCTATTTGGACAGTGGTACCTACCTCTGCCAAACAGAGAACCCTTAGTTCTAACAGCGAGGGTCCGGGAGTTGCTGTTACCTGGCCCTAAAATAGCGGGCCTAAGTTGTAAGTTATAGGGTGGCTCTAAAAAGAGCCCTTGTGTTCATTAGTTAAAGCTACATGTAATTGCAGATGCACAGCTTTAAGTTATTTAGTATAACTCAATTTCCCCGATCTGTGAAGTGTACTCCATCACTTCTGCAGATATCAGCCAAATCAAAAAGTATGTTGTTGTTGTAGATGGACCGCATTTTGTGGTCTCTGAGGTATGCAGGCACAGCTTCCTAGATTTTTCAATCTGAGGACAAAATTGTTTTGACCATTTCCACTTCTGTCTTTGGCATATATTAGAATATACAAAGACAGTTTGAGACAAAAGTAACATCAATTGTCCAAAGGTGTCTTTCATAAGCATTTCCAAACCTACCCCAGTCAATGTGCCTAGGTCGTTCCACCACAGTGCACAATCATGAGGTCAGGGTGTTGGAGATGCAAACTGGTTTTAACGAAAGGCAACAATTGGTGCCACTTCAATCCTCTCTGTGCAACCCATTTAATGTTCATATTTTGTAAACCTAGGTCTAAGTCAATATGTCTCTGTTCTGCATACCTCTATCACCAGAAAATATAGCTATGTCCTACGATCCACACTAGTATTTTGAAGGTATGGCTGGAAGGTATGGTAAGATGTCTGTAGCTCATGCAGTAGAATAAGAGATGTTTAAAGATGGGAACTAGTTTTTTTTTCACATACAAAACGATACCTGATTGGGAGATGAAAAGCATTGTTTTTTAAAAGTAGGGTGCACATTCGTTTTGTGGAAAAGCATCTTTGTGATTGGTTAAGAAAAAGCAGTTTGAATGTGGAGTACATATTATAGGATAAAATGTGCTCAACTCAACCACACTTGCTACTTGCATTTGGAAGGCACTGTTCGAACTTAAAACAATCGTGAACTTTTAACCTGCATGTGCCGTTAAATGTTCGAGAAAATGTTGCAAAAAAATATCGTCAGGTTTGAAAAAATTGAGGAACGTTTAACCTGCACTTGTTGTAGAATGTTCTAGAAGCTGTGTTGATAGAATATGTTGCACTGCTGACTTCGATGTGTCGTTGAATATGAAAAAAACTGTTTATATGGAAAATTTAAAATAAACTAATAGAGAGAAGTTTTGAAACATAAAAGAATCAAGGAAGTATTCTACTTTGTTCTTTACATGTATTTATGTGTGGAAGAACAAAATTATAGAAACAGCACCAGGAAGAGGAAGAAGCAGGGAGTGGGGGGACGGGGGGAGATGGACACAGTGGCACACATATACAATGAAATACAGCACAAGTATAGACAAACAATGGCCAAAATGAAACATACCAACAAGGAGCATAAGTCACACAACCTGGCAACATCACACCACTGAACGAGCATAGAAGTTAAAACCACACTGCATTCATACAGTATGTGTACAAAGGCCGGTCGTGGGTGTTGTGGGATGTCTGCGACCATGGTCATCATGGATGAGATGCCCAGCACGTGGCACATGGGTGGGTTCACTGTGTGTTACGTTGCCCAACAGCTGCTCCTCCCTCCCACGAGCCCCCACACTTTTGTACAGTGTGCTGTTGTATCCCGTGCACTTGTACGGCACAGCATTGTATTGCCTATTCAGGCATGTCCTGCGGCATTCGAACTACACCATGAGAGTGCCGTTTGGTGATGGTCTGTGCCACTTTACAACATCGTCTGCTGCGGCCCTTGTGACAGGCCACATCAGAACACAGAGACACACTTACCGCACTTCCTGCACATGGACATGTCCGATACACACCGTTTCCCTTGCCGAATAGGCACACCCTTGCGTTGACCTGTGTACACCGGAGCAACACACGTGTGTTGTGCTTGCAGGAGGATGCGTGTGTAGCTACATGTCCAGGGTCACTGCCAGCGCTGAGGTGACATGGTAACATCTGATGAAGACAGCACACTGTGATGTTGCAGGGCCAGTGCCTATCATGCTAATACAATGACCACATGGACACACTTGCTCAGATGCGGTTTTGGGAAGCTTTGGTGGTCCTGGGGTTGTTGCGATGAGTCTTGTGGCCCTCAAGGGTACCCCTGTATCATGCTCATTGACTCTGGCACCTGTGGGTGTTCTGGTGTGGCTCTTGGCTGTGTTTCCTTTCATGCCTCAGGTAGTCGTCCTGCTTAACACCAGCAGAAAGCAGGTGTAAAATTCCTGGTGGTAACATGGGTTCTCACTGGATGGAATGAATTTCATTGCAGTTGTGAAAGTTGTGATTTCATTTTTTTGTGTGCAGAACAATATACAAACTGAGCAGTATATCACGTCAAGAGCCAGCACCTGACACACTATTCCTAATCAATATAAATACAATGAGATTTCTTCTTTGACGGCTATTCTGCATTTCATTATCAGCACTTAATGCAACTAAAGTTGAGATAAAACTAACAAAGTATTCAGAAGTTGGTTAAAACTGCAGAGATCACCAGGTATTCTCGCAATAAGTGCTCCAAAATGTACCACCATGATGGAGGCCAGCAAATAACAGTAATAAGAACAAGAAAGAGTCACACAGCAGTTAAGTAAACAACCGAGAAGGTTAATAATTTTTTTAATTAATATATATATAAAAAATAAACATAATAGAAAACAACAAGGTAGAAGACTCCTGTGGGGACCATGGATGTCGACAACAGAGCCTGGAAAATAAAGCTCAAAATAAGGACGTGTGCAATGCGCATATCAAAGGACTGAGAGAGAGAAACAGAGAAGGAAAACAAGCCAGAGAGAAAAAGAGAGGGAAAGAAAGAAAGGGAGTGAGAAAGGGAGAAGGGAGAGAGAGATAGAAGGAAAAGAATGAAGAGAGTGAGAGAGAGAGAGATAGAGAGATTGTCGCCTCTGCGCATCCATGAGCAAATAATTACCTGGTGCCAGCGGAGTGTGCAGCAGTGGGCAGACTCCATGTGCCCGTCAAAACCCCGCCGATCTCAGATTTGTTGCTGAGTCCTGATTCATGAATGGCAGAGACCACAGCAGATACACCGCCGATCTCAGATGTGTTGCTGAGTCCTGAATGGCGGATGCCACATCAGATTCTGCGCGGATCTTACAGATGTCACTGAGTCCTGAATGGCGGAGACCACATCAGCTTCTTCGCGGGTCTCACAGATGTCGCTGCGTCCTGAATGGTGGAGACCACTTCAGCTTCTCCGCGTCCCGGCAGATCTCACACATGTCGCTGAATCCTGAGCCGTCAATGGCAGAGACCACCTCAGGGTTTGGTGCCGCGAAGCCTGTGGATCTCAAGTTCGTGCCACGTGGTGGTAGGCTCCTGATGGCCACATGAGTTTGTGGAGGCACTAACCCTATGCATATGAAGTCAGCGCTAAGGGGATGGTAGGCCGCTGAGGGCCATACAGCTGAGGGTGCGACTAACCTTCTGCGCAACTTTTCATGGACTCTTTATGGTTGAGACCCGTGGAGCGTTCGCCAGCTAGTCAGCACGGGCAATAAAGGATGTGACGTTGTCGATCTATTATATTTGCGTGGCCACATCGCATGTGCCGGATGGGTGTGGTGTGTGTGCAAACCTGCCCTCAGGGAGTGGCCGTGAGATGTTGAGAACTAGACCACTGACCTGCACACCAACAGCGAGTACGCCTGTGACAGGTAGCTATGTGCGGCCAACGTTGGAATGTAATCGGAGTGGCGTGGCGTATGACAGAACAGGGCAGGGATAGACACAATGACGCAGACAGCTCGTATTACTGCGTCTGGTAGTCAGGCGGATGGTCCGCAGCTGTCCCTCTGCGAGCCTGGGTCCGAACTGTTCATAACTCATACTACATAAGTATTGAAAAACCATTTGGTGATTCAGTCCGTCAGCTGGCATCTGTCCGCGGCATTTGTGAAAACATATATGAGTTCTTTCTGTAAGTGATACCCCTTTGGTGCTCCTTCTCCCCACATTAGCATGCATTGTACCCTCTTCCCACATTACCAACATACCCCCAACTACCTTCTTGGGCCCAGAAGTGTCCCTGTGCAGTTGGAGAAAGAAGAATCTTAGTCATGTATAGATTTACATATAAAAAAAAATATTTAAAGAAAAGAATAAATAATAAGACTGAAGGGAGTCTGGTGCTGTAGTTGCTGCCATGAAGTTGGGGTCACTGCCGTTCAGGACTCAGGACACAGTTACACATGTGGAATTGGTTTGTGTTAAATAGGGTTAGTGGTACCAGAAGTATTGAGACTGTATGAGCCTGTGATGCTTGATGTGGACTGGTGGCACTGGGAGCAATGTGTCTTGCCTACTGGACTGCGTCATGTGGAATCGCGACTGTATCTGAATTTTGAGGCCTGCTGATCGTAGTGTAGGCCAGAGGTAGCGATGAGGAAGGGCCCACAGCCATGTGCATCCGTTGGTGGCCCCATCGGCCTAAGTAGTGCAGGTTCAGAGGCACCACTTGTCAGCCGATTTCAATCTGTAAATACCCCTCACTAATCAAAGGGAGTGAGGTGCTGTGGTCGCTGCAACGAAGTTGGGTTCGGTGCCATTCAGGACTCAGGACACAGTTACACATGTGCGATCGGCTTGTGTTATAGAGGGTTAGTGGGACTACATGTTGGCGGCCTGGCATATCGAAATATGCCTCACTGATCGAAGGGAGTGTGGTGCTGTGGTCGCTGCCACAGACTTGAGGTCAGTGCGTTTCAGGACTCAGGACACAGTTACACATGTGGGATCGGCTTGTGTTAAAGAGAGTTAGTGGCACCACGCGTCACAGCCATTGCTTATGGAAATATGCCTCACTGACCGAAGGGAGTCTGGTGTTGTGGTCGCTGCCACGGACTTGGGGTCACTGCCATTCAGGACTCAGGACACAGTTACACATGTGGGATCGGCTTGTGTTGAACAGAGTTATTGGCAGCACGTGTCGCCAGCCTTCCATATGGCAATATGCCTCACTGATCGAAGGGAGTCTGGTGCTGTGGTTGACTCACGGATTTGGGGTGACTGTCATTCAGGACTCAGGACACAGTTACACATGTGGGATTGGCTTATGTTGAACAGAGTTGGTGGCAGCACATGTCGCCAGCCTTTCTATGGCAATATGCCACACTGATTGAAGGGAGTCTGCTGCTGTGGTTGTCTCACGGAGTTGGGGTCACTGCTATTCAGGACTCAGGACACAGTTACACATGTGGGATCGGCTTGTGTTGAAGACAGTTAGTTGCACCATGAGTCGACGGTCTTCCACAGTGTAGGTCAGAGGTAGCGGTGAGCAAGGGCCCATAGCCATGTGGTGTGCTGTGCAGCACATCAGCATTACACTTGGCATTGTGTGCATTATTATTGATGGATGACTTGCCTTCTTCATATATATAGTTGGTTGCCACATCTCCCAACATTCAGCTATTGTGCAGCTGAGGGGCCATGGTATTTTGGGAAGGTACGTTGTCCTGTTTTGCGCTGCCTCGTGGTAGTGGGGGGGTCCGGGGGGAGATTCTGGTGGCGGTGGCGCTGGGTGTTGTGGCCTTGTGGGTGTCGGAGCTGCATGATTAGTAGCTCTATCACGTGTTGGTCTTTAGATGTGGCTATGAGTTGGGTCTAATTCACGCAGTAGATCGTTGACCTCCTTACACCAGTTAAAGGTTGATGTTAATTTGTTACTGGTAAGTCGGCTTATCGTCTGCTTTTTGGATCGCATTGCAGATTTGGTTGGTTGTTGAAAATATGGGGAAGTGGTGTTTTTGTGGTTTTTTTGGCATGGGAACGCCTACTTTGCATATCATTAGCGTTAGTTGCGGCTCTCGTTTGTGGTGATTTTGTTGGCAGAAGGTATCGACTGAAGAGTGGTGAGATTTGCAGTTTTCACCAGGTTGAGAATGAGATAATAATTAAAAAACACAAAAAAAAAAATATGTTCAATGAACATTATAATTAGAAATTAGCATTTAAAAAACCTTTGAAATTCACTGAAAAACCGATAGGTTTCAGGTATGTTATAGTTAGAAATTAGCATTTAAAAAAACCATTGAAATTCACTGAAGAAAACATAGGTTTTACAGACGTTATAGTTATGAATTAGCATTTAAAAAAAATTCACAGAAAAATCATAGTGTAGTGTAGTTCCTATATTCCCAATAGGCTCTGTGCATTGGAATAATATATCCTATAGATTAGACGTAGGACTGAGGTCGACTAGGTCTCTATCAAATATATTAAACTTAATAGTGAATGTCAGCTAGCTCAGAGGTCACTAGAAACTTTCTCGAATTCACAAGAAAGGATTAGATTCTGACACCGCATAAAACATGACAACTTTGTTTCCCAAGAATAAGAAAGATATCTCTAGAGTCGCGGAAACAATAGATAAGTATTTCACTCAGTCAATCGTGCATGCTTCGTTTCTACAGAGTTGCAGAGAAATAGAGAGACAGGCATTTTCAATAAAAGGTTTATTGAACAGTCTTCTTTTTCATGCAAGAAAAGTGAACTGCTACAATCGTAATGCAGACTGCAAAGTATAATGCATACAGTGAGGAACAATATTATAAAATGATACTGTAAGAGCATTGTATGGTTTCTAAGCCATATAAAAATACATATATAAATAACAATGACTAAAAATACTCAACTGGTGCTTCTAAATACGCCTACCCCAATGTACCTAACCTAAGTCTAGTACGCGGGAAGAAGTAGGTATTGTGTAGCATAGGTTCAGTTTTCTTTGCCAAGAATCTATCCAAGAATTCTCTAGTTTCTAATCAGCTCCATACCTTGGTTTCGAATGAAGGAGGTCTGGTATCTCTGTCTCGGGACTCGATTTCCCAACACCCCGCAAGGGGAGCTTGGAAACACTGGAGCTGGATTCTCGGCAAGAAAAGGGCAGTCTCTTGATCAGTGCGTCAGCTGGAGGGTCGGCTTCCTTCAGCACTTGCTGTAGCGAGCTGCGTCGGGCAAGTAGATAGTCGAACTGCCCTGAACCACCTTGTCTTGCTGGAGCAAGTGAAGGTATATTTATACCTTGAAGGTGTCTAGGAATGCCATAGGTTGACGTACAGTCGGGCATAATAACGTAAGGAAAGAACCCCTAGGGAATAGACGTTCTTTGCAAAGTACATGAGTTCTTGGACAAATCAATATTCAAGCAAGGGGAAGTTCCCTAACTGCTTAAGCCGATTTTCCAAGAAATCGTTGTCATGTTTGGTACGGGTGGAAGTAGCCATGCCTGTATTTGGTCTGCATGGGCTATATCTAAATAAGTGCAAAAACAACAGTTGATGGACAGAATGCAGAACAATATCATACATTCACCCCAGTACAGAGATCTGGGCCTAAATCCATCGTTTTTTTGCTCACCATGCCATTCCAGTTTAAACCCAGCCATATGCAAATCAGTCTTGACCCTGTGCCCCATGGAAACAGTCAAGCCCCAATTGCAAAGCCAGGTCCTCCCTGGACTGGAAACAAGCATCCAAGGACCGGTTTCGGGCTTTCAGCCCTCATCAGCCTGGATAGCTTGATTCCAGTGGTATGGAGAGCACGGGACTCACGTCTGAGCATACCCGTCCCACTTGGGGAGACGAATGCAAAAACTACAGTTGATGGACAGAATGCAGAACAATGTCATACATTCACCCCAGTACAGAGATCTGGGCCTAAATCCATCGTTCTTTTGCCCACCATGCTATTCCAGTTTGAAACCAGCCATATGCAAATCAGTCTTGACTCTGTGCCCCATGGGAACAGTTAAGCCCGAATTGCAAAGCCAGGTCCTCCCTGGACTGGAAACAAGCATCCAAGGACCGGTTTCAGACTTTCAGCCCTCATCAGCCTGGATAGCTTGATTCCAGTAGCATGGAGAGCACTGGACTCACGTCTGAGCATACCCGTCCCACTTGGGGTGACAAACGCAAAAACAACAGTTGATGGACAGAATGCAGAACAATGTCATACATTCACCCCAGTACAGAGATCTGGGCCTAAATCCATCGTTTTGTTGCTCACCATGCCATTCCAGTTTGAACCAAGCCATATGCAAATCAGTTTAGCCCTTGTGCCCTATGGGAACAGTCAAGCCCGAATTGCAAAGCCAGGTCCTCTCTGGACTGGAAACAAGCATCCAAGGTCCGGTTTCGGGCTTTCAGCCCTCATCAGCCTGGATAGCTTGATTCCAGTGGCATGGAGAACACGGCACTCACGTCTGAGCATACCCGTCCCACTTGGGGTGACAAATGCAAAAACAACAGTTGATGGACAGAATGCAGTACAATGTCATACATTCACCCCAGTACAGAGATCTGGGCCTAAATCCATCGTTTTGTTGCTCACCATGCAATTCCAGTTTGAACCCAGCCATATGTAAATCAGTCTTGACCCTGTGCCCCATGGGAACAGTCAAGCCCGAATTGCAATGCCAGGTCCTCCCTGGACTGGAAACAAGCATCCAAGGACCGGTTTTGGGCTTTCAGCCCTCATCAGCCTGGATAGCTTGATTCCAGTGGCATGGAGAACACAGGGCTCACGTCTGATCATACCCGTCCCACTTGGGGTGACAAATGCAAAAACAACAGTTGATGGACAGAATGCAGAACAATGTCATACATTTACCCGAGTACAGAGATCTGGGCCTAAATCCATAGTTTTTTTGCTCACCATGCCATTCCAGTTTGGACCCAGCCATATGCAAATCAGTCTTCACCCTGTGCCCCATGGGAACAGTCAAGCCCGAATTGCAAAGCCAGGTCCTCCCTGGACTGGAAACAAGCATCCAAGGACCAGTTTTTGGCTTTCAGCCCTCATCAGCCTGGATAGCTTGATTCCAGTGGCATGGAGAGCATGGGACTCACGTCTGAGCATACCCGTCCCACTTGGGGTGACATATGCAAAAACAACAGTTGATGGACAGAATGCAGAACAATGTCATACATTCACCCCAGTACAGAGATCTGGGCCTAAATCCATCGTTTTTTTGCTCACCATGCCATTCCAGTTTGAACCCAGCCATATGCAAATCAGTCTTTACCCTGTGCCCCTTTTGTACCACTTTGTTTGCCATAAGTTGGCAGGGTATGCTCAGACGTGAGTCCCTTGCTCACTTTGCCACTGGATTCAAGCAAGCCGGGCTGAAGAGGGCTGTAATGCCAGAAACCGGTCCTTGGAAGCTTGTTTCCGGTCCAGGGAAGGCATGGCTTGGCAGATTGGGCTGGACTGTTCCCATGAGGTACAGGGTCAGACTGATTTGCATATGGCCATATCTGAACTGGGGTGGCAGAGTGGGCTAAAGAATGGTGATGGATTAAATCCAGATCTGTTGACTGGGTGTGAGTGTTTGATTGGTTCAGATGTTCCGTCCATCACCACCCCCTTTTGTAGCACTTTGTTCACCATACGTTGGCAGGGTATGCTCAGACGTGAGTCCCTTGCTCACTTTGCCACTGAATTCAAACAAGCCGGGCTGAAGGCGGCTCTAATGCCAGAAACCGGTCCTCGGAAGCTTGTTTGAGGTCCAGGGAAGGCATGGCTTGGCAGTTCGGGCTGGACTGTTCCCAAGAGGCACAGGGTCAAATCCGGATCTGTTGACTGGGTGTGAGTGTTTGATTGGTTCAGATTCTCCGTCCATCACCACCCCCTTTTGTACCACTATGTCTAAATAAGGACTTGATTTCTGTGCCTATATTAGGACAATGTGAATTGTACCTATATAAGGGCATGAATCGGGAAAATTCCCTCTGAGACTATAACGCCACACAACACCCACTCCACTTTAATTTGTACGACATTACTAAGTTCTAAACACATAAAACATATCTAAACATGATGTGTTAAAACCCCACCCAAAATACATAAAAATGCATTGGAATTGGTTGAACATGAAAAGAGCATTTGTGATGTATACATTTAAAAGCAATGATCCATTCAAAGCATATAGATTATATTTTAAAAACGCTATCCGAATGAATTAATGAAAATACATTCATGGAATGGCTCTTAAATACAGAAGAAAAAGTCGAGACCATTCCATGGCAGAATATATAAACTGTTTGAGTGTGGACAAGGTCAAATATTGTCTCTTGGAAGTTTTACAAATAATTATAGTTCTCTAGGAATAGTTCTACTTTGAGCAGAGTACTTTGTGTTCCAAAGTTAGAAGCTTGTTTTGAAAAGTGAAGGTCGAATTCAGAGTCTCTCAGAACACTGTGTGCCAATTCAAAAGTCAGTTTGTAAAGAATTTGTCTACTATTGTAGGTGAAAGTTGGACTACCTCGTTAAGCAGATTAATCGCACTGAGATGAGAAGCATCGCTGTCAGCGTCAGTCGCATTAGCAGTGTTCAATGTAGATGGTACCTGTGCGCCTGTTTCCTCTCGTACCTCACCGTCAACATTTTGCGTCTGTGAGATCTCAACGAATGCCGTCATCAGAATTGGTAGCCGCTGGGGACAACACAGTGCATGAGCCGTTACTGGTTCAAGCAAAGTATCAACTTCCGTTGGCAGGACTGATGGGAGTGTCAGACAGATGTCTTGCACACATTCTTCCCCACATAGCAGGCATTGTAGAACAGGTAAGACGCAATCTTGCCAGATTGGTCGGAATGATAGAAACCACGTATTATTCAAATGTCTTAAACAAGTCAATCCCAGTATTTGTATCATGCGCTCATGACACTTCATTGCCAGGAGAGTGTTCTCCAAGATGATCTGGTTGTTGATGGTGAGTTGGCTTGCCATATCAGAGCAGAAGGAGCAAAAATAGTATCCCTGCAACGAGTCCCAAAATGAGAGGCAGCCCGTCAAACACAGAGTGCACGAAGTTTGGAAATATGCTTTGGACTGCTTCAAAGGGTGCTAACAGTCCCAAAAAAATTGTCTTAAATACATGTACAATACCACTCGCATCAGACATTTTTAAGATACGACTTAACATTTCTGAGAAATGTATAGGGCAGTTTGTCGATAAAAGCGCATGTATCTCTGCAGAAGTCCTTGCAACTTGCATATCATACGTCTCTTTGGCCGAGGACAGTGGCACAGTTTTTTGTAAAAGAATGGCTTTTCTTCTGCTTAAAGTATCAATTCGTATAGAAGAGATGTTCAGTGAAGGCCATAATGGCGACTCCCCGTCTGTCTTAGTTTTAGGAAACAATACTTGCATACAGCAAGTGACCCTGGCTGACACAGTTACGAGATAGGGGGTTCCTGGCAGCATGCCACAGCAGCTGTGATCATTCAACATAATGTAACTTCCATGAAAAGTTTCCTAAAAATTGGATCAATCACTGCAGCTGGAGATCCTTGCAGGTGGCAGGATAAGTTGTTCGAGGAACCATCGCAGGCCCCGTGTAAGTTATTACCCTGACATAGGAGTGAACCGCTTAGTGCATTTTCGCAATTTGTACCACTAAGAAACACTTCTTTTCCCCCACTCCAACATTTGTGTGTGTAAGGTAAATCCCAGGATGTCTTGATGTATTCTTTACCCAACCTTTCATATACGCCTGCTGGTATATGAATGAAACAATACTGAAAATGGAAAATTGTAATAGGCAGAGTGATTGTATCGTGTATTATCCATTCTGTTGCTGGTTTCTCAGAAACAGTTAATGGTAATCTTTCCAATGTTTCAATGCTCAGCACCGTATAGTCTGTTCCCCTCTGTGCCAGTGTGATTTGTTGAGCTGTAAGGTTAAATTCAGAAAACAATGGCGTTGTGTTGATTAGACGCCAAGGCACATAGCTGGAGCAAAGGTTTTGTAACGTCCAGCCCAAAAGCATTATAGAACGCAATTGTGACTGTCCATGTTGTAACATGACCAAGTCCTGTTCCATTATGTCTATGTCAGAGGATACTATGCTGTCCAAAGAATATATTCTGGATGACAGAGTCGTTAACCCATTGTCAACTACAGAGAGAGATTTCTCTAAATTAATATGATCAATTTCTCGTATTCGTTCTGCAGTCTCTGCTTGCGTAGTTTTCCATGCTTCATTATAAAGAGCATAGATACCACCATATATAAAACGTTTATGATGCCGTTTAGTAGGTCCTTGTAAGAAGTCCCTCAGATCAACGCCATCTTTAAGTAAAGATAAGTGTTGTTTTACTTCCTTTAGTGTAGATTTTTGTAACCACTCAAGGCACAGTTTACCACACTGTATGATGTTACTATCCCTGGATGTTGTCTCTGGACATATCTTGGATCTGGTCTAGTGAATGTGAACCCTTGTGTCTTATTCAAAAATCTATCTTGACAGGTGTTTGTGTCTGTGGGCCATATTAACCATTTTTCCAATCAGGATCTGTTCTGTTGTGAAGAAAAATAGTATGTACGTCAACCACCCCTTCTGTAGTGTTGTTACTATCCGGTGTAGGTGTAGGTTTGGACGGTTTGTTTAATTCGTTTATCTCGGCTAACCTAAGACAAGATGTCTGTTGAACAGTGTCATTCAAAAATATTAATTGATCTGGGATAATGCAGGCTCTAAATAAAGATTCTAATCCCTGCACTTGCCAGTCTTTTGTGCCCCAGACAGTTTTTGTCTCAATGTTGTCTTTCCAAAAGTCAAAGCCTAAAGTAGACAGTTGAGCATAAATGCTGCAAAATAAATTTGCTTTGTATTTGTCAACATACTTTTCATCCCTGTCCTATTAACATTTTTAAAGTAAAATGATTCTGGATTTGAAACATTATAACCTGAAACGTACGGAAATTTGTCATAAAATGCTTTTGAGCTACCCTATGGTGGCGTAGGACAATGTTCCCATTGGTTATAAGTTAATACATTTCTACATTGCTTAATTTGTAAAATATGAAGTACAGGTGCTCAGATATTTAAGGAGGCCACACCCACACACACCTGGCTCCACCCACTCACTCTATTGACTCCACCCACGTCCTCTATTGGCTCCACCCTCCAACACCCAGAACTAGTATTGCTGAATGTGCCATAACAAGGGTTAGACCAAAATCTACAGGTTGAAAGGTCAGGAAATAAGCCATGTGCATCGCCATAAGGATGCACTACAGGACAGTCTATACCCTGTACTGTGCACCTGTGGCTGAGGATCAATCACTAGCCACGTGTCATCGAAGCACAGATGCATCAAGCTGGGCACAGCAAGATCCAGAGGAGGTGCCTGTCACCTACAGGGGTTTAAGTCTGAAAACACCACACATCCACCCAAAGAGGTGGAAGACTGAGCACCACACACACCCATGACATCTCACCTCCACGTCCCTAGCCCACAGGAAGCCCATCAAGGCCCCATGTATACACATGCTGTCAGGATCTGACTGGCAGAACCCCTGCAGGTGCTTGACAGTGGGTAGACAGCCATGCAAAGGACAAAGCTCCTGTCTGGACTCCAGTGCTGCAGCGAGCGGACCCTGGTAAACTCTGAAATTAAAGCCCTGATAGTTCCTTTCTGATGATGCTTATTCTGGAATGTCACTTATTCACACCTGACCACCCCACCCCTTCTCACTAGCTGGAACCGGACCTGACCCTCCAAAACAGAAGCATCAATCAATGTAATGCACTTGCAGGAACGCAGGCTCGCAGTCGCAATATCCGATCATAACGTAATGTCTCGCAACCGCTGCACCCTAATTTCAGCAGCAGCCTTGGCCCTACCACAGAGAACAAGACATGCTTCATTGTGATGTTATATATGGTTGAAGCTTTTATTCGATATGCAAGATATCTTGAAAGCGTACACAAATACAGCATTTTTAAGAAAACTATGAAAAGACATTTTAAAAGCAGTATTAAATATACAGTTAAAAAGGATAAAAAGACATGTGATGTCGAAATAAATTAACTAAAAAACCAATTAAACCGCTAATGACAATCTCTTGCAGCGAATCAACCAAAAATGTTTTAAAAATTTGGCTACACCACAAACAATAGGAGTGGAAGTGTCCGTCATAAGGATGCGAAGAGCTACCAGATGACTACGCGTGCCCATATTGCGACACAGGGGTTTGAGCCAAAAGCCCCTGGGTTTAGCATAGCCCGGGCATTCAAACAATATGTGCGGTATAGACTCTATCCTCGTGGTGCAACGGGCGCAAAAAGGGGACTTGTGGACTCCCGATTTCCACTTAGACACCAGGGCACCAACTGGAAGGGAGCCCACTCTAAATTTAAAATAAAGTGCTCGGTCAGTTGCCAGGGTAATTAAGTCTAGATAAGGTTCATAGACTACAACATCTTTAATTATTAAAAAGGCAGCTGTAGATTTACAGTGTCTAGAATTTATCACTAGCTGTTCCGCAACCCATTTCCAGTAAAGCCCTTTCAAAACATCTTTAGGTGGAGCCGTTCTTGATAACCAGCAGTCCCCAAGCCCAATAACCTCCAAAAGTTTTTTTGTGTCTCTCAACCACTTGATCTTTGTCCAACCGCCCAAGCTCATTATCTCTGCCAGCCCTTCAGCATATGATTTTAACTCTTCACCCCTCCAAATACGTGCCCATAGAAGGAGTGGGCGAAGCCGGGCTTGATCTTTGATATTCTTACACCCAGTGTCCAACAGCACAGGCACGTAGGGGTGCTTGGAGGCAGGGCGATTAGAGATTTCAGGAGCTTGCTCTCTGATGTTACCAGGGAATCCAGGCAGCAATGCCCCCACAGTTCTGCTCCATATAGGGCTGATGTTACTCCCTTGGCCTTGTAGATGTCAATTGCTGGGGCAAGCGACCTCCTTGGTGAAGCCCGAAATTCCCTCAGGAGGGCCCCTCCTACTCTCTTGTGATTCAAGACCATCTTAGCAATATGGGGTGACCAATTCATGGTATCCGTAATCCGTATTCCGAGATAGTCGAATTCGGATACTTTTTCTAAAGGAACAGAGTTAAGAGTGGGTGGGCGGCCCAGTTTCCTTGGAGGGTTTAGAATAAGGAACTTGGTTTTATCTATGTTGATTACCAAGCCCCTTAAAGCACAAAAGTTCTGGAAGCGGTCGAGCAACTTCTGGAGGCCTTGCGGAGTCTTAGAAATCAAAAGCGTATCGTCCGCAAAAAGTAAAGTTGGGATCCGCACTCCCCCTAGACAAGGAGCATCGGCTGGTTCTTGCTGGAGATAGTCCACCACCCCATTGACATATAATGAAAAGAGGGTGGGCGCTAGGACGCATCCCTGTCTCACACCCCGAGACACTGGGATCTTCTCAGTTATCTCTCCATTTCTCCCCCAACGAACCTGAGCGAAGGTATGTTCGTGTAGGCTAATAAGGAGGGACAAAATGTAGGGAGGTAACCCCAACCCATGGAGCACCCTCCATAACTCCTCCCGGGGAACTAGGTCAAAAGCAGTCCTTAGATCTATAAATGCCAAATATAGACTGCCCTTGCCTTGTGATGTTATATATAATATTTATACAATCTATGATTTTTAGGTGACCCGCACCAATACTTCATAGACAAAAGTTGCAGTTGAGCTCTTTTTGCAATTGCTATTCATATTTAATTTACTGCTTAATATGGTCCTCTAAGTTGTTTATCGCCACGCAATGTCCGGTTTTATTAACATTACTCCATATGGACATAAACAAAACATTCCAGTCTCCTCTAACCATTCCAAGCTTCAAATAGGGTAAACTGTGAGAAAAAGTGGTGATGAATGTTCAAGGCAACAGCAAACCAACCCTCTCCCTTCCAGCCTCCTGAGAAATTCCCAAGTTAAGCAGCTACAAATTACTTCAAAAAGAAACTGCCCTAATTCATCCCTTTGCTGAACGATGAAGTGGCCAGGCAGCCAGAAGATAACTGTGGGTGCGCTAGTGTAAATTACGTGAAAGAGACACAAAGTGTGTGTGAAAAATGTGTGTGCAAGAGTGATAGTGGTATTTTTTTATTGGGCTAAAACACAAATATTATAGGGTGCATTGTTTACATTCTGCTGTTTTAATTAGTTTCAAGATCAAAAGAACATTTTTTCAATGTGAAACTACCCCTTGTTTTTGAAAAATTTAATCTAATTTTAACTCCATCAGTTGCCATGAGCCATGGAGCCTGAAGGTTCTCCAAACAGCTTTCCTGAAGAGTGTAGTATTCATTTGATGTTGCCTTGCGTTGGCAGGGAAGCAGTGCAGATGGAAACTGCCACATAAAACATGGCACAGTCTGGGCCTTTGAGAAGACTGCGCAAATTTAAAATATCTGTGAGTGTTCACACACAAGGCCTTTCTGATAATCATTCAACTGCGTGATTTACATTTAAGGTTACTACAAGAATGGAGATGCTAGAGCCAGGGGTCCTACAGTGGACCAATTTGTGCTAGAAACACAAACATAGATAACCTGCAGGAACTTCTGTCCATACGTGTGTCACTGGGTAATGCCTAAAACTTGAACTGCAGCTGCAGACAAGTGCTGTAACCTGCCCTTTTGCAGATTCTGTAAACAAAAAAAAACATGACGGTTTACATATGCGAAAAGCACTGGCACTGGCAATTTACTCTGGTAACCCACAAATTGGGAGGTCAGGTGTGGCAGAGGAAAAGGGCCGTGAGTCACGAGGTGCTGAGCTTGAAAAAGCAGAGTTGACAGTTAACTTATACATTTATTTGCTGCAAAGAAATTGGTGAAGAGGAAGCACAATAGTAAATCTGTTCCAGATGAATTAATAACGACTTGTTGTAGTACTATCTACTACTCTCTTACCTGTGACCAGCAGTTTCCTTGGCACTAGCTCCATTAGATCGCTGGCAAATAATGTGTTTTGGTGGGCCCCCGGCCCAGGCCAAGAGCATCAGCATGCAATGCAAATGACAAGTCAAAAGGAATAATTTATGGCCTGCTTCTGCTGGGTTTTCATTTCATTGCATGCAAGTTGTTAACAGAAAGTAGCTGTTCACTTTTTTTATTACTTCGATGATGTAGTATTAAGGTTATTGCCAAAACCGGAACTTTCCAGGACCCTGTCTGCCTTGCCCGCAGCTCACCCATCAGCCCGCCCTCATCTGTGATAATTAACCAATGCGAAAGAAAATACTCCTTTAAAGGCAGGCTTGCACTACTGACATCACTAACGTGATGCAGTCATCAGCCTGGACCTGGGTGGGCCATCCTGCTGGAAGGAGGACGGCACAGGACACTGGACAGGTAGGTACATTTCTTTGTAATAAATATTGGGCTCCTCTCACTAGGGAGAACAATTCAATAACCCGGCCCTGTTAAAAAAGTGCTGATGCTTAGCACCTGAAAGCTTCTGCACAAATTAAGCACTGCATTTCTAGAATTTGCAGATTTATGCAAAAAATGATGACCATAGTGATTATAGCAATACATTTGTTCATAATCTGACGAACCTTCTAAGTATTCCTGATTTGTAAATTTTGCAGACATTTCTAAGTCTGACATCATATTATTAACAGTCTCAAAGTCCCAATCATCAGAAAAGGTGCTGAGTGAAACAAAGTCACTCAAGGAAACCTTGAATTGGTGTGGAATCTTCAACATCTCTGCAGGACCAAAGATGTCATAATCAGTTCTGTCCCAAGCTATTCCACCAGGTATAGGAACAGCTGTGATGTTCACTGACGACAAGTCTTTGTTCATGATGGGATGATTTGTGTGGCTTGAGGAGTAAGTTGATGTTCTTACTTGCTGTGTCCTTTTTAATATATCTCCCATTGATGTGCATTCTTCAGTAAATACCAGAGTCAGCCAAAGTAGAAGAAAAAGTACACCCAACACAATTCATAGTTCAATCCATGGTGAAACCAGATATGTCTTTTCCAGTTGATGAGAAAGTTCTGTTTCATGTTCTTTAAAAGTTCTCTTAGCTGGCATCGTTTTAGGTTCACTGGGATCTTTGGAAAATGTATCAAAGTTAATTAAATAGCCAGAGGCAGTTCTGTCAATTGTAGGGATTGCTTCAGGATTCGATGAAATCGCTGGAACCACTTCATCACTTGTCATATTAGTATAGTCAGATGCTATTTCATTGTAGACAGGCGTTTCTTGACGAAGTGTTATTTGGGTCTCAAGAGGCACAAGTTCCATGGCTTTGTTGCATAGTCCTTTATTCTGTACTGCAGAGTCTTCGAAGGTGATGAGTCTGTCAGTTTGAACCTCTTGGATTGTAGTCAGATTCGGGCGCCTGCTACATCTTTGGAGTCTACTTGGCCTACTACTTATGATTGGCCACATGATGTGGTTTGACCATGTCGATGGATATGAACCTGTTCTCCTTTCTTCCAGCAAGGGGCGGCAGTAACACTGTTCTTGATCCGTGGATTGCTAGGACAGGTACTGGTTGTCTGTAAGAAGGCCCAAATTCCTTCTTGTCAGCGATCTTTTCTCTCACTAGATCTCCAATCTTTGGAATCCAGGCAGGCCTTACTGGGACGGGTGGTTTCTCTTCAGTGGTCGCTGGCTTCAGTAATACGTTGCTTTGACTTTTTATTATTTCATTTAAGTCCTGCTAAACAGCCAAACGGTCTTTGATATCAAAACGTTTTTGTTCTACCACTGAAGTGTGATGATCAAGTTCCTGGACAATCATTCTAGTTCCAAAAAGGATTTCATATAGAGTGATTCCCCCTAGAGAACTTCTTGGCAGATTGTTAAGACTACGTTGGATACTTATTAGATGTTTGATCCACCCGTCACCGGAGCCTAATACCCTAGCTGTTATCGATTGCTTTATGTCCCGGTTTTTTCTCTCCAAGCTAATGTTTTATCTAAAATTAACAGGGGCGTCTGCACAGGACATTTCACTCTAGATACTTTCATCTTTTGGCAGACTTCACATTCCAAAACATAGTTTCTGATTTGTTTCCTCATGCGCAGCCACCAGTATCTCTGTTTTTATAACAATACTGTAGCGGAAACACCTGTGTGTGCAGAGGCGAGCCCTTCACATGCTGCTAAGATTAGACCTAATCTATGTTCCATGTTTGGAATTCCTCTATCATCCACTCTAGGGATTCGAGCAAATGGAACATTATGTGCATCAGTTATGTATGAGTATTTGAGTGGAAAGCCTTTTGGTAATGTTTTACCACTGTCTTTGCTTGTAGCATTGACAGCTTGCATTATTTCGCTGTCTATTTTCATTTTTGAACGAGTGATTGCAGCTACTGAAGCAGTTTGCACAGCTGCCTTTGCGTCTTCATCAGCCAATGAATTCCCTGCAACGTGAACGCCATCATATTGATGAATTAGTGTATGGATCACGTGAGCTTTTTGTAGTACTTGTCGTAACGGAACTACCTGTTCCCAAAGCAACTTATGCTTGAATGTGCCACCTTCCGCATCTTTGAAACCGTTTTTGATTCAGTTTTGCAAGTATTCATTGTAAGATTGAACGTAATAATAGGAATCGCACACTATGAGTGTGGGGAATTCGTGATCAGTATTTTCAAGCGCCATCTTGAATGCTTGTAGTTCAGCTTGCTGAGCTGTACAATCTCCTAGAGATTGCGTTTTAGTGCCCATAGGTCGGAATTTACCATCGCGCCAGAGACCTTTAACTATTGTGCACGAAGCACTATAAGCTTGTTTACCATTAATTGCGGGTTGTGCTGAACCGTCTGTATAAATTATACATCCGTACTGTTCTAGAGGCAGAATCTCAGTGGGCAGAGGACATTCTTGTTCGTATTGTAGAAATTCTTCTGTTTTCAAAAAGGAGTCAAAAACTTATTCAGCGTCTGCTGCAGCAAGAGAATTAACCCATTGTATCCATCTCGGATGTAAAGCCTTTGCATTTGGAGTAACGACCATTATGCGCTTACCCTGTGCTAGGGCTCTCTCTTTTGCTATTGCAGTTTGAACCTCTGTCAGAATTTTTTCTGTAGAAGTGAATTTCATTTCGGCTTGTGTGTACAAGTGTGATTTATAAGCAATAGGTACTTTTTCTCCTTCATTAAAGGTTAAGTTCGTGAATCCGCATTTTCCTGGAATGATCCGGATCACTATGTTGCGTACTTTTGCGCTTGTTTGTAAATGTGTTATTGCTAACATGTCTGTTTGCACTGAATGTAAAATTTCTGTGTGTTTTTGAGTCCAATTAACTGTTTTGAAGTCAGGTTTAATTAATTTGTAGAGAGGTTTAACCCTTTCGACATAATTTAGAATGTAAGTTCTACCAAAATTTAGGAAACCTGGAATTGACTGTAAGTTTTTCAGCGTTTTTGGAGGTTGGAGCAGCGCAGATTTCTCTAGAAAGTTTGCTGCCAGGCTTTTGCCTTCACTTGATAATTCATATCCTAGAAACAGAACGTTGAGGTGGGCTATTCCAATATTATGGTGTTCACCCTGTTCAAGTGCCTATCCATGTCATCGTCTGTTAGATAGATGTCATCGACATATGATAATGCCTCATCAGCATAGGTTTGTAGTAACTCTCTTACTCTGGCTGAAAATAACCCTGGCTATTCTTGAATCCCTGGGGGAGACGACAGAATTGACGCTGTGTCCCTATCAAATACCTACTTTCTGGTGCAATTTTCTGACAGAAGAAACCGTTAGAAATATCTAATGGTGTTTTATATTTTTTACGCACAATGTTATTCACTAGTGCTGCACTGTGTGCATTTTGTACTGCAAAGGTTTTGCAGCAAGAGTTTAGATGTCTGTAATTCAATACTAGACGATATGTATTGTCTGGTTTGGAGACAGGAAACAACGGATTGTTCATGGACGAGGTGCATGTTTGAAACACCCCTTGGTATTCAAGTTGATCTAATATCTCCCTGACCTGTTTTTTAGCTTTTTGCTTAACTGGGTACTGCCTTTGTGCAGTTGGTTGAGTTTTTAACTGGATTTTATGGTTGAGAAGAATCCTCATCCCATCCTACGTGATTTTTGTATAATGCAGCAGCCTGGGCTCCTGCCCATTTCCTGGCATAGGTATATTTTTTATGAATTGGAATATGATTGGAGAAGGCTGGCATAATGATGTCTTCGCCATGTGGGCACTCCCTGACAAATTCAGGTGGCCAGTTTTGTTCAGCTAGAAGAATGTCATAACCCTTAGAGAGCTTCTCCCAAAAGAGTGCTCTTATTTTTCTAGTTATATCCCCCTCCATCCGGAGTGTTCTTTCATATAACTTGTGTGGGACACTAACTCTGGTATGAGCAGTTTCAACTCAGATGTACTCATTCAAGTCCACTGTCTCCAGATGATCCTTCAAGATCTTGTGAGCTATGGTTACTTCTGCTGTGCTGTCCAACATTGTCTGAGCCCACTACCCGTTCTTGAGTTGTGTCCTCAAGATCCTCGGCATGTCGGATTTTTAGACCTGTTACCTTCTTTTTAGTGAATTGAGTTTTGTTATTTTTTGGAAAGTGTTGATCGTCTTTAGACTTCACGCGTTCTTCCTTGTGTTCTGACCGTCCTCTTCTTTCGGATTTCTGTGATGAAGTCTGAAAGGTACGAGAGGAACGTGTATCAGTACCTTGATATCTATCAGGTTTTATCAAATTATCCCTATTCCTGAGGTTATACCTCCTTTCAGAGGGCTCCTTTTGAGGTGATCTTCCCCGGGATTGAGAACGCTTCTCTTTAGAAATTTGTTTAGTGTTCTCCCACTTCTTTTTAGGATGAGTGAGAGTTTTTTTTTTATAAAGACCTTTTCAGGACTTTCAGTTAGTTGGGGTTTCACTGGTTTACCACCCAAACTGTCTCTACCTAGTTCTTCATATCATTTTTCTATTATTCTGGTCAGTTCTTGTGGTTGCTCATTTACATCAAATTCTCTTAGCGGATCGCCACGGATGCTGCTTCACCTTTAATATTAGCTAATATTATTGTTGAGACCTGTTTGAAAACTTTCAGTAATTTCATACCTAGATTTAAAGCAGGCCCTGCCCCGTATACTGCCTCGATTTGAGTATTTTTTTTTAGCTATCCAGAAATGGAATTTGTTCCCCTTTTGCAGGTAATTTGCATATTTGTAAAAACAACGGGGTTGACCCTGTGTCCCTCAGAACATGGGTAATCAATAGTTAAACAGAAATGGTTCTGTCGGGTGCGAACAACAATGATTTATCCAAAACTGTCCTCTTGTGCAATTTTCAAACGAGAAGAAACAACAAACAACAACAACCCCCTCTGAAAAAGAGAAGACAAATAAAGACAGGTTCTAACAGTAAATGAAAAGAAAGCCTGTGTATGACTTTGTTTTTATCTTTATATATTTCTCTTTCAAAGAATCGTTTCTATACAATCTATACAGTGACTGTCAATATATCAAATATAGTGCAAAACAGTGACAATAGTGAATAGTGATCACGTGACACAGACAATATATACACAATATTAATAAATTCCAGAATAGAAATTCTATACAAATATATACAAGTTCTTATTTCATGAAGGCCATCTGCTAGTATGATTTTCCAGAACCCTATATATTTTTTTCAATTTGATGGAATTCTAGAGTTATGAGGCCTGTGGAAAGATGTCGACGTTTCGACCCTTAGGGCACCAGTGTTTAAGGTCGCAGCGGGTCTTTCTCAAGACAAGTATACAGGGCACGACAGTCCTAGCCTCCAAGTATATGTAAGTCACCTGGAATCGATTGGCACAAAGTTCTCTAGTCGTGAAGTTTTATGGCAGAGTCACGCTATGTATATCCGGCTCGTCTGTTCAGGAAACGGCTACAAACAGTCCGCTTCGGTTGTTGTTGTTTGTTGTTTCTTCTTGTTTGAAAATTGCACAAGAGGACAGTTTTGGATAAATCATTGTTGTTCGCACCCGACAGAACCATTTCTGTTTAACTACTGGTAATTTGCATATGACTGATTCTATAGTCTGTGGTGTGATTTTATTTGTGTTCCCCTTTTAAGGGGTGTGTTGTGGAATCCTACTAGGAGGTTGGACTGTTAGAGTCAGCATGACATATTGAACCAATTGTCTATGTATTTTTATTAGTTGTTTTAGTGAACTAATAGTTCCACACCTAACATTTCTTCAATGGCAGGATGTGGTGTATAGCTGGCTAATACCAACCATGTTGCTCCTGGTCTACCTAGTGGACCGAGCCTGGTAATGTGATTTTGATGTTGTAGGGCGCCTTTAAACCAGAGCGCATGCTCTTGGTATGTTAGTGGAATTTCAATATCCTCAAAAGGAATGTATTCCATTGGAGGTTTCTCTTCTTTGTATAAGTGAAACACATGTGATACTGGATTTGCTTCATGAAGAGAATACCTCAGTCTGACGATATTCATGTGCCTCTATTACAAACGTTACCCTACCAACTCTTGATGATAGGCCATTTGTTATAAGTTTTATAGTGATGGCTTTCCTTAAATTTTCTGGGATGAATATAGCATCCACATCGGTCTCTTGGAAACCTGTAACGTCAAAGCCTGGTAGGGCTGCATCTTCTGCAGCTCCACCGGTTGCATTGTTGTCGTCCTTAACCGACATTGTTTAATGAAAGTGGCAGAGAACACTGTATCCTTCAACGTTGAACAAACCATAAACTAATACATAGGATTTCATCCTACTCAGTTATGGCAGATTTGTTATCCTTTTACCCACTCCAGACGTCTATTGGAGTATTTTACGGGAAAAAGGGAAAAAGGGGTCTCTGAGAAAAGCACGACTGAGTTACTTTAGTATCTAGCGTTAAATTAGTGCCTTACCAAATGTTGGGCGCCATGCAGTGTAGTTCCTATATTCCCAATAGGCTCTGCGCATTGGAATATATCCGATAGATTAGATGTAGGACTGAGGTCAACTAGGTCTCTATCAAATATATTAAACTTAATAGTAAATGCCAGCTAGCTCAGAGGTCACTAGAAACTTTCTCGAATTAACAAGAAGGGATTCGTTTCTGACAACCGCATAAACATGACATCTTTTTTTCCCAAGAAAATACCTCTAGAGTCGCGGAAACAATAGATAAGTATTTCACTCAGTCGATCGTGCAAGCTTCATTTCTACAGAGTTGTAGAGAAATAGAGAGACAGGATGTTTTCAATAAAAGGTTTATTGAACAGTCTTCTTTCTCATACAAGAAAAGTGAACTGCTACAATCGTAATGCAGACTGCAAAGTATAATGCGTACAGCAAGAACAATATTATAAAATAATACTGTAAGAGCGTTGTATGGTTTCTAAGCCATATAAAAATACATACATAAATAACAATGACTAAAAATACTCAACGGGTGCTTCTAAATACGCCTACCCCAATGTACCTAACCTAAGCCTAGTATGCAGGAAGAAGTAAGTATTGTGTAGCATAGGTTTAGTTTTCTTTGCCAAGAATCTATCCAAGATTTCTCTAGGCTCTAATCAGCTCCATACCTTGGTTTAGAATGAAGGAGGCCTGGTATCTCTGCCTCAGAACTCGATTTCCTAACACCCCGCAAGGGAAGCTTGGAAACACTGGAGCAGGATTCTCGGCGACAGAAGGGCAGTCTCTTGATCAATGTGTCAGCTGGAGGGTCGGCTTCCTTCGGCACTTGCTGTAGCTAGCTGCATCGGGCAAGTAGATAGTCGAACTGCTCCGAACCACCGTGTCTTGCTAGAGCAAGTGAAGGCATATTTATACCTTGAAGGTGTCTAGGAATGCCATAGTTTGACATAAAGTCGGGCATAATAACATCAGGAAAGAACCCATACGGAATAGTCGTTCTTTGCAAAGTACATGAGTTCTTATACAAATCAATATTCAAGCAAGGGGAAGTTCCCTAACTGCTTAAGCCGATTTTCCAAAAAATTGTTGTGATGTCTGGTATGGGTGGAAGTAGTAGCCATGCCTGTATTTTGTCTGCATGGTCTATGTCTAAATAAGGGCGTGATTTCTATGCCTATATTAGGGCAATGTGACTTGTACCTATATAAGGATACAGAAAAGGGGGTGGTGATGAACAGAGTGTCTGAATTAAGCAGACCACTCTTACCCAGTCCAAAGATCAGGGCTTGATCCATCACCGTTATTTATCTCACTGCCCCATCCCAGCTCAGAACCTGGCTATATGCAAATTAGTCTGTCCCTGGCCCAGTGCATCATGGGAACAGGGCAGACCAAACTACCAAGCCAATTCTTCACCAGAAAGGAGACAAGCTACCGGGGACCGGTTTCTGGCATTTCAGCCTCTTCGGCCCGGCTTGCTTGAATCCTGATGGAGCAGTGAGAAAGGGACTCATGTCTGAGTATACCCTGCCACACCTATAGTGGCCAAAAACGATACAGAAAAGGGGGTGGTGATGAACAGAGTGTCTGAATTAAGCAGACCACTCTTACCCAGTCCAAAGATCAGGGCTTGATCCATCACCGTTATTTATCTCACTGCCCCATCCCAGCTCAGAACCTGGCTATATGCAAATTAGTCTGTCCCTGGCCCAGTGCATCATGGGAACAGGGCAGACCAAACTACCAAGCCAATTCTTCACCAGAAAGGAGACAAGCTACCGGGGACCGGTTTCTGGCATTTCAGCCTCTTCGGCCCGGCTTGCTTGAATCCTGATGGAGCAGTGAGAAAGGGACTCATGTCTGAGTATACCCTGCCACACCTATAGTGGCCAAAAACGATACAGAAAAGGGGGTGGTGATGAACAGAGTGTCTGAATTAAGCAGACCACTCTTACCCAGTCCAAAGATCAGGGCTTGATCCATCACCGTTATTTATCTCACTGCCCCATCCCAGCTCAGAACCTGGCTATATGCAAATTAGTCTGTCCCTGGCCCAGTGCATCATGGGAACAGGGCAGACCAAACTACCAAGCCAATTCTTCACCAGAAAGGAGACAAGCTACCGGGGACCGGTTTCTGGCATTTCAGCCTCTTCTGCCCGGCTTGCTTGAATCCTGATGGAGCAGTGAGAAAGGGACTCATGTCTGAGTATACCCTGCCACACCTATAGTGGCCAAAAACGATACAGAAAAGGGGGTGGTGATGAACAGAGTGTCTGAATTAAGCAGACCACTCTTACCCAGTCCAAAGATCAGGGATTGATCCATCACCGTTATTTATCTCACTGCCCCATCCCAGCTCAGAACCTGGCTATATGCAAATTAGTCTGTCCCTGGCCCAGTGCATCATGGGAACAGGGCAGACCAAACTACCAAGCCAATTCTTCACCAGAAAGGAGACAAGCTACCGGGGACCGGTTTCTGGCATTTCAGCCTCTTCGGCCCGGCTTGCTTGAATCCTGATGGAGCAGTGAGAAAGGGACTCATGTCTGAGTATACCCTGCCACACCTATAGTGGCCAAAAACGATACAGAAAAGGGGGTGGTGATGAACAGAGTGTCTGAATTAAGCAGACCACTCTTACCCAGTCCAAAGATCAGGGCTTGATCCATCACCGTTATTTATCTCACTGCCCCATCCCAGCTCAGAACCTGGCTATATGCAAATTAGTCTGTCCCTGGCCCAGTGCATCATGGGAACAGGGCAGACCAAACTACTGGAGTTCTGGACTTTTTGGTTCCGTCCAGAGGTGTCAGGGATAACACCCGAAGACCCCGGAGTTCTACCTGCCTCGGTGCACAAACAAACAGAAACACGGGCTTCTCGATGGTGGCGTCAAAGACCAAAGGTTTATTACTGCAGGGACACAGAAGTCACAGAAACTACACATGGGCAGTATCTAGGAGCCTGTTCAATTTGTACAAAGAGGGTTGCTCCTTATATACTGAATATTGGGCTTCAGGCAAATTCTTTACATGTTAGCACATTCAAAAACCTTTGTATCTTAAACAATAAATATTTGGCGTTGCACAGGAATCGTCAACAATATCTGATGTCAAAACATTACGAACGAGGGGTTCCCACTATTCCATCATAATCCCATGTCAATTTCTCATTCAAGACCCGGACCGCCTCATCGTAAATTTCGTTACCTCCCCCTAATAAAGGCCCAGAAGGAAAGGAGCAGAGCCAGGTGCAGAAGATAGAACAGTAGGATAAGAGATGTTTGTGGGTCGTAAATGGGCAAGGCTACCAGCTTCGGCCGCCTAATCATGATCAGGCCAACGGACACGAGAACCAGTATAGCAGGACTGGCCTCAGGCTGGGGAGGCAGCTCTTGCTGAGTCATGCTGCCACAGCGTTGCTTGCCTAAGGTGCACGTGTCACTAGCAAGGTGAATTGCCTGCTAAAGCCTATGTGTCCTTAATTGAAAGAGGTCATTGCGTGTCCATTGACTATGTGAGGGCAAAGAATACAAAATGTCTGCCGTAATCTAAGATGGATGCCATGGGTAGAACAGAAATGTGTTTGTAACAGGAGTGCTCTTGCTCGTAGCATAGCGAAAACACCAGGATATACTAGATGGATCATTTGCGGTTCACTGATACCAAAATTATGTATTTGCGACAATGTTAAAAACACGGGTTCAAATCGTCACGGAACCTCAGACCCTCCTTTTGCCCTTACATAGGCAATTACTCAGTCTATGTCAGAATCTAACTCTATGCTCATTAGGTCAGTGACATGTTGTTGCATCATCATCTTGTCTCGTACCTTCTCCCCAAATGTAGGTGGTTTTCTGAAACAGGTTGCAGCACAGAGACTACACAAAGCGGGACCACATTGGATAATAAGGCAGCACGAGAACAGAAATACTAGGATGACACCAATGACCATCAGAACCTTCCATCCCCACGCTGATACCAGAGTCCAAAACCACTCCATGAAGGACCAGTTTCCCTTGTCTATGTGTATAGAGTCGGAAATCTTGTGTAGCTTAGAGATCGCTTCATAGACGGTTGGAGCATTATTGGGAATAAAAACACAGCAGCTCGATTGGATCATTCTGCATACCCCACCTCGATCTGCAAGTATTACGTCTAGAACCATACGGTTCTGCAACGTCATGAGACGATCCGCCTGAAGCTCAGCTGTTAAGTTACTAAGGGCACCAGCAGTTTCTGTAATAGTAGATTCAACTACCCGTGTTAGTTGACGTAGATTTCTACTATTGGCCATAGGCCCCCAAAACGGAAGGAAACCTTTGAAGAAGTCTCCAGCTTCCTGACCAGCGGTATCTTCCTTGCTGAAGACACCTCTTGCTACTCTGGTCTTGTGATAATCTGAAGAAGCAGTGTATGTCGGAGGTAACAATCGAGCAACATAACATGAACCTGAGAAGTCAGCAGGCAGCCATGTATACGCTCTGTCTTGACAGATGAAGTAAGTACCCCTAGCAGTAAGGAAGGCAGGGGAGGAGTTAGACGGAAATACGTAAGTCTCAATGCACTCACTCCTCCCTAGCTGAGCTCTCAGATTTCTCCCATTTCCTTGCAAACAGACCTGACCTCGGTGAGGCACGACCCAGACTGAAGTGGAGCTTTTACGCTTGCTTTCTCCCAAACTAAGGCGATACTCTGTAGAGTTCCAACTCAAATACACCCGTAATTCATCTCTAGGGTAAGATGGAGTATTATTGACGTCTCTAATCATGTCAATAATTCCCTGGACTAAAGCTTTGTTGGCTGAGTTGTATTTAGTGGACCGTGGTGGACGCGAAGGATAGGTCTCAAGGGCATAGGAAAAAATGGTCTGAAAGGCCTGAAATGATCCATTATAGCTAAAAGGCAAGACTAGATAGGGAATGCCTTTATCCATAGTGTGAGGTATCAAGCCACACACCCAGCAGTCTGTAGTATTAACTGCCAGTTGGTGTTGATGCAAGAGCTGTACAAATGTATTGTTAATAAATTCTGAGCGTCGAGCTTGTTCGTGTTCAGGAAACGAGTGAAAAGAATGCATAGAAGAAACCGTAGAAGTAGTAGGATCAAGGGGAGGTACTGTAGTTACCGGCATAAAAATAAAATGCACACCAAAGATGATTCCACCCACCAACGTTATTAAAACAATTAAAAACGTAACTGCACATTGCATTAGAAAGCATTTGCTGTGAAGTATTCTGTACAGTCTATTTCTGCGAACATAAATTACATTCTTTCGTTGCAGCTCAGGAAGCTCCATCTTCTACAATCCGTTCGTGACCACTGATGATGTGTACGTAGATGAAAATGCCTCTATCAGCCCTGGGAGTTCCCAGAACTAACAGAAAGATCGACCTTGTGTCTGACCCCCGCAGATTCAACTAAGCACACAGCCACGACCCTACGGCTACCCAGACGGCAAGGCAAAATTTAAAACAACAAAATAATAGCAAACTTCCTGGCTGGAGGCAATGTATCAAAAATTCAAATGTGAAAATAGGCAGTTTCCTGCTTTATTTGTCCATATTGCGAGATCGCAAGTTGTATCTCAGTTTTGCAGGAGCTGTCTGATCTGGAAACAATGTATTTTCAGCCGACGTTGCAATGTTCACGTTTGCAGATGGCAAATGTTCTTTTGGTGCAGATGGCAAATGTTCTTTTGGTGCAGATGGCAAATGTTCAGGGTTCAAAAGAGCAGTTTCAGGAGGAGAGCCAGAGTTTGATGTATCAGTGATCAGTTCTGCATCACTGAAAGGGATGAAACTGGGTATTTGTTCTGCTTCAGAGGCACTGATTCCTTTCTTTACCCAGTTGTCGTAAGGAAGTGGCAGAGGCACACGTTTGACGTGTGTCGTGTGGATCCAATTCTTCCGTCCGGCCACACGAATAGCAGTTCTCGTCACCAATAAGACTTGGAAGGGGCCAACGAATCTGGGCTGAAGATTTTTCGTTCTTGCAAAATTTCTAATGACTACTTGATCCCCAGGTTTCAGCTGATGACCTGGACTCTCCGGTGGCTTTGGCAATGCATCGAAAACCTGTTGGTGAATAAGGCTCAATTTAGCAGTCAAGTCGAAAAGGTAATCAATTAACATTGGGTATTCCAGCTGCTTAAATTCTTTCGGTCTAGGTACCCCCCAAACATTTGCAGGACGACCAAAAATTATTTCATATGGACTAAGCCCTACTCTAGAATGTACAGTTGCTCTTGTTGATAACAAAGCCAAAGGCAGTGCATCTGGCCAGGGCAAACCCGTGGACGCTTGTATCTTAGCAAGTTTCAGTTTAAGGGTGCCATTGTAACCCTCAACTAAACCCGCGGACTGGGGATGATTCGCACTGTGAAACTTTTGTCTAATCCCTAGGCCGGCACACACACTCTGCATAACTTTCCCTACGAACTCACTTCCATTATCTGACCATACAATCCGTGGCATTCCGAATCTGGGGAAGTATTCTTTAAGAAGGATTTTGGCAGTGGACAAAGCAGTACTGTCCTTCAGTGGGTATGCTTCGATCCATCTGGAGAACGCGCAAACTACCACTAGGACGTACTTTAGATTGTTGCAACGATCCATATGAATGAAGTCTAACTGAATCACTTCAAAGGGGCAGGAAGGAGGAGCGAAGTGACCTGCAGGTGTGGGGATTCCCTTGCCAGGATTATGCATCAAGCATACCATACAATTTCTCACCACTCTCTCTGCACACTTACTAATCCCATCATTCTTCCAAACTGGAGCCAACATCTTACAAATCCCTTTAGAACTGATGTGCGCTGCTCCATGTGCCATCGTTACTACTGCAAGCACATACGCATCAGGCAACATCCAACGCTGTTGTTCCGACAAGTCAATCCAACACCCACTCGGGTCCAATTTACCCGTGCTCTCTTTCCATGCAAGCTTTTCCTCCTCAGTCGCCTCTTTCTGAATTTCTTTCACGCTTTCCACTGTGTCCTCACACATTCCAGACTCAGAAATCCATCTTGCAGACGTTGCAACATACATTCTACTCATCATATTTCTAGCTGTCTGTTTTGCAGTCTCATCAGCAAAAGCATTCCCACGACCAACATCATCCGTGATTGCTTTATGAGCACTGCATTTCACAATCGCAACTTCAGTCGGCAAGGTTAGAGATTCCAACAAGTCATTAACTAGCTGACCATGTTGAATCTTAGTCCCATGGGACGTAATGAAACCTCTCTCTTTCCACAAACGGCCAAAACTATGGGCTACGCCGAACGCGTACTGGCTATCTGTGAACACATTCACTCTCTTTCCCTTAGCTAAAACGCACGCTCTTGTTAGCGCGATCAATTCTGCAGCCTGGGCAGAATTCTGACTCACTCTTGCAGTCTCCACAATCGTACTCAAAGTCGTTACTGCATAGGCAGCAGTCACATCACCATTCTCCAATTTGAAGCAAGACCCATCAACATACAACGTGCCATCTGGATCTGATAACGGAGTGTCTTTTAAATCAATTCGTCCTTTTGTTTCTTTCTCAGTTCTGAAACAACAGTCGTGTGGTTCGGAATCACTCGACTCTTGACTAGTCGGCAACAATGTTGCTGGATTCAATACATTGCATCTTTTGATCTGAATATGACTCGCTAGCAATGTCAGTTCGTAACCTGATAATCTAGCACTGGTAAGGTGCTGCGTCTTGGTTCGGTTCATGAGTGTATCCACAGCATGAGGAACCATAACCACTAGCATGTTGTTCATTACTAAACCAGCAGATTGTCGAATGGAGGCTGCAGCTGCGGCTGTAGCTCTCAAGCAACTAGGCAACGCTCTAGCTACCGGATCTAATGTTGATGAAAAATACGCACAAGGGCGTTGTTTATCACCAAATTTCTGTGTCAAAACACTCAACGCACAACCTTCTCTCTCATGGACATAGAGCGTAAATGGCTTACTGTAATCGGGTATACCCAATACAGGAGCTGAACACAGTGCATTTCGTAACTCAGAAAAACTCTCCTGACATTCGGCAGACCATGGCACTGGACTCGGAACATTTTTCCCAGTCAAAGCTACCAACGGTTTTGCCAAAAGAGAAAAATTTGGGATCCATTGCCTACAATATGAGGTAATACCTAAAAAGGCACGTACTTCTCTCTGCGTGCTAGGAACATTCATCTGTGTAATTGCTTTTATTCTCTCTGGGGTCAACTTCCTTCCCTCCTTTGACAAGAGATGACCTAGGTAGGTCACTTCTTGGCAACAGTATTGCATTTTTGAAGGTGACACCTTGTGATTCAAATTTGACAAATGATGCAATAAAGAAATTGTAGCTGTTTTGCAAGTTTCCTTGTCATCGGCAGCCACTAGAAGATCATCGACATATTGTACTAAAGCAGAACCAGGAGGAAGTACAAAGGAGTCTAACTGGCTTTTTAATGCCTGACTATAAATGGACGGGCTTTCACAATAACCTTGTGGAGCACGTTTAAACCTGAAGCTTCGTCCTCCTAGAGAGAAACCGAAGATATCTCTGCTTTCCTCGGCTATCGGAATGCTGAAAAAGGCATTTTTCAAGTCGATAACCGAAAACCATGTTGCTGTAGCAGGAATCAACGTTAACAATGCAGTAATGTCTGGAACCACAGGAAACTGTGGAATCACAATTTTATTAGTGTGAAGTAGTGTGGCTCACTGGTTAGAGGCGGCAGACCCGAGAGCAGAGGGCGGCCCGGGACCAGGGTTCGATTCCCGGCGCGGCAGGTTTCTGGACCAGGGTCAGCGGACTCGATAATTCTCTCGCCTCGGTGCCCACTCTGATCAGCGTTCACACTCGGCAACTCTGGGCATTAGCTTGCCTCATCTTCACTAACGGCCCCACCAGACCGCCGGGGATGCCTGGTCTCACCCTGGAGATACCCATTAAGGGACCATCTCTCAGGGAAGCCAGGAAGGGTTTCGCAGCGGTCGAAGCGCCTTGGGACCCTACGGGTAAGTAGTGCGCTATATAAATGCCTATACATTTACATTTACATTTACATTAACTTCTCTAAGATCAATTACAAACCTATATACTGGAGGTTTTGTTGGGTCAGTTCGTTTCAAAATAGGCAGTACAGGACTATTACAGACATTACCTCTAGTTTCTTCTACAACGTCTTTCTCAATCAGATCTTGCACTATCAGTAGGAGCGCACGCTCACCTTCACTCGAGATCTTGTATTGTGGTATTCGTGGAAGTTTGGCATTTGCTTTCAAAGTTACTACATATGGTGGAATTTCTAAAAGACCTACATCATTAGGACCAGTCGCCCAAAGAGTATTAGGGAGAGAACGCAGCTCTGGTGGGAGCGCATCCATCGACAAGTACATTGGAGAGGTGATTCTTTTACCCAACGTAAGCTGTACTCCTTCTGGAGAACAGTACAATGTCGCATATAGGCGTTTTAACAAGTCTAAACCAAGCAGATTTTCATTACAACCTGTCGTCAAAATCAGGGGTGCTTTCAAGTGGCGGGGTCCAACAGAAATAGACAAAGGACCAGAAACAGGGTTGTGAACAGGGGCGCCTGAAAAACCTACTGAAACGTTTGTTGAGCCAGACAAAGGTGCGCCAGGGAGTTTCGCATGTATGATAGAACTTTTTGCTGCACCAGTATCCAACAGAAACGGTTCGACTATACCTGATGTTGCTACTGCGACATAAGGCCCACTCTGATCTACTGGAACTGATACTACTCCCTCTCTTTGTCCATGGCTGTCCTAGTACTCTCTTGGCTGAACTTCCTCACTAGCTTCATAGTAGTCTTCAACATGATACTGTTGAGACCTATTTTGTTGGGCAGATTGTCCATTTCGCTGATCGAAATGATTAGAAGGGCGATCACTTGTCTGTGGAGGCATAGCACCTCGTCCTCGACCTCTAGAGTTTTGTATAGAGCTACCACGACCTCTCTGAGCTGTCGCAGCATTATTTTGCGCTAAGACTGGACACTCAGTCTTATAATGGCCTTCCATTTTGCAATAAGCACACTGATTCCATTGGTACTGTGGCCTCTGAGAATTATACTCCGTCCTTTGATATGACCCTTGCTGTGTATGAGTCTGATTCGTGCGAGGCGGATATGCTTGCTGTAAAAGAACTTTAGTTTTTAAATCTTTCGTCTTTTTATCTGATTTTTCTTTCTCCTCTTTATCCCTATTTTCATAGTACTGGGCAGTCGCAAGTATTTGCGCAGTCGTAGAGACAGCCCACGCACTTTCAGAATTCTTTAATTTACCACTAAGTTCTGGCAACAGATTGTGCACAAATTTATCAACAAATAATCTCTGGCCTCCTTCTGTGCTCATATCCTGACCACTATGATCCACGAAAGTCTCCTCGAATCTTGTGAAAAAGTCGGAGACGCTTTCGTCTTTCTTCTGTTTGCACGCGGACAATTTGTCCCAGTTAACGCGTAATGCAGGCATCAGGGTTTTCATTAAATCGATTATTCTACCAGGCAAATTAGCAATTAAGGGTTCAGGTTTAGAACCACCTATTTGTTGACCATCCGCTGCAATTATAGCTGCCCAATCACCACCTAGGGCAACTGGATGATTCTCTTTACGAATCTTAGCCCAAATTGGTTGCGGTACTACATTACCAAATAGCAGATCTATGTCAGCTAGATTCAATGCACAAGCGTCAACTGTCTGAGCCAACTCTTTGTAGTATCCTGCAGGATTTTTACGCGGATCTGGCAAGGCCTGTTTCACTGCTAATACTTCAGCTCGCTTCCATGGAATATGTATCCATACTCTCTGGAATTGGGCTGGAGCGGCTGCAATACCAAGGTTTACATTAGCTTGCACAGCTTCACGCCAAATTGGTGGAACCTCCCTCATTGGGTATTGACGATTTTGTTTCGTACTACGTTTCTCTAACTCCCTCGGTGAACGAAGGGATGGGTCATTCCTATAACTTAAAATCAGTTCCATTGCTCCTTTTATATTTTGACCAACTATCATACCTGCAGCAAACTCTTTCTGAACATTAATTAATTCTTCCCTATTTGATTCAGAGTCATCCTCTTCCAATTCCTCACGTAGAAGGAAGCACATTTCATCGAACACATATCGTTGTGTCGGTTCGTTCCATTGCATAAATGTATCTAATACATCTTGTACATTATATCTTCCAACTTTCGAAACCCATCTAAGAGCAGTGGAATCTAATATTCCTCGCTCTTCAGTACTGGGAAGCTGACTACGTCTCTGCACAGAGTCAGAGGTAGGAGTCTTAATCAGAGTTTTATAGAAGGGAGATAGAATATTAGAGACAGAATCAGTGATTCTCCGACGAACAGAAAGCGGAGTCATAATATTAGCAGAAGCAGTAAATAGAGTAGCAGTTGGAACAGATAGAACAGGAACAGTAGGAGTAGCGGGCAAAATAGCCTGTGAACTAGCAGGTGTGAGCGATACAGGTATAGGTAAAGAAGCCGGCAACCCTGGAAGAGGGGGTGTCGAAGGAACATTAATATTGACCACAGGAGGTACAGGAACTTGATTCAGAGGAGCAGGAACACCAGGTTGTCCAGCAACCGGTAATTGAACATTTGGTATAGGTGGAGCCGTAGCACCCTGTGCATACGGTGGGGGTGATCGTAACAAGTAAGACAACAGGGGATCCTTTTCGGGGTCCTCTACTATCTTAGCTGTACTCGATGGCAAAGCAGGATAGCACTTGTCTATCGCTAAATTACGCTCTCTATTGGCCACCTCCATCGCTTTCTCAGATTCGTTGAGTTGCAGCTGCTTAGCAGACTGTTCTAAAGTCAACTCTTGCTTTTTCTGTTCTTTCTTCAACTTTTTAATTTCTCTCTGTTTAGATTCTTTTCGCCAATAACGGAAAGAATCAAACATTGCCGGCCGGGCTTTCTTCTTGAACAATTTCGTTTCTAAATTATCAAGAACTTGGGGTTCAAAACTACCATGCAGTGGCCAACTAAGGACACCATCTTTCTCTGTATAGTGGATCCATACCTCGTTATAAGAGATAGGGCCCACACCAAATTTGCAATATAGATCATAAAGGGGAGTTCCAATCGGAGGAACCGAACACAAGTCCTCCAACTGGGAATCACTGTTGCAACTAAAACAAGACAACATACAATTTTTCCGACTTACCATTTTATAATCCGGAACACAGAACAGACAAACCACAAACAAAAGGTGCGCACTCGAACCAAGAACTTAGGCCTACCAAAGCGAACAAATGTATCGATACCCAAACTAAACCAAATGATTATCTTAACCAGAACAACCAGTGATAATCTTACGAAACCAAACAAAACCAAAAACTAAAAGGATTATCCAAACAGGAGCAACCCTTACGAAGTAACCAACTAGCAACCACTTAATACTTAACTGAGGCACTGAAGACGTCACCAAGGAGAAACCCGTCACGTCTCGCCGTACTAAGGACTGCACCTCGGGTCCAAGACAGGGCGATGGTCAAAGCAACGGACCACTGTAGCCATCCGAACGGGAACCCTCGTGGAAGAGAACGTCGGGCCACTTTTGCGATATGCCGGGATCGATGAAGTGGGGCGCCTCCCTCTGGAATCTTCACACGAAGCTTCTCGAACTCTTCAGGCTTTTGGACCGGTACCGAATGACGTCGCCCCACGTTGGGCGCCAATTGGAGTTCTGGACTTTTTGGTTCCGTCCAGAGGTGTCAGGGATAACACCCGAAGACCCCGGAGTTCTACCTGCCTCGGTGCACAAACAAACAGAAACACGGGCTTCTCGATGGTGGCGTCAAAGACCAAAGGTTTATTACTGCAGGGACACAGAAGTCACAGAAACTACACATGGGCAGTATCTAGGAGCCTGTTCAATTTGTACAAAGAGGGTTGCTCCTTATATACTGAATATTGGGCTTCAGGCAAATTCTTTACATGTTAGCACATTCAAAAACCTTTGTATCTTAAACAATAAATATTTGGCGTTGCACAGGAATCGTCAACAATATCTGATGTCAAAACATTACGAACGAGGGGTTCCCACTATTCCATCATAATCCCATGTCAATTTCTCATTCAAGACCCAGACCGCCTCATCGTAAATTTCGTTACCTCCCCCTAATAAAGGCCCAGAAGGAAAGGAGCAGAGCCAGGTGCAGAAGATAGAACAGTAGGATAAGAGATGTTTGTGGGTCGTAAATGGGCAAGGCTACCAGCTTCGGCCGCCTAATCATGATCAGGCCAACGGACACGAGAACCAGTATAGCAGGACTGGCCTCAGGCTGGGGAGGCAGCTCTTGCTGAGTCATGCTGCCACAGCGTTGCTTGCCTATGGTGCACGTGTCACTAGCAAGGTGAATTGCCTGCTAAAGCCTATGTGTCCTTAATTGAAAGAGGTCATTGCGTGTCCATTGACTATGTGAGGGCAAAGAATACAAAATGTCTGCCGTAATCTAAGATGGATGCCATGGGTAGAACAGAAATGTGTTTGTAACAGGAGTGCTCTTGCTCGTAGCATAGCGAAAACACCAGGATATACTAGATGGATCATTTGCGGTTCACTGATACCAAAATTATGTATTTGCGACAATGTTAAAAACACGGGTTCAAATCGTCACGGAACCTCACTACCAAGCCAATTCTTCACCAGAAAGGAGACAAGCTACCGGGGACCGGTTTCTGGCATTTCAGCCTCTTCGGCCCGGCTTGCTTGAATCCTGATGGAGCAGTGAGAAAGGGACTCATGTCTGAGTATACCCTGCCACACCTATTGTGGCCAAAAACGATACAGAAAAGGGGGTGGTGATGAACAGAGTGTCTGAATTAAGCAGACCACTCTTACCCAGTCCAAAGATCAGGGCTTGATCCATCACCGTTATTTATCTCACTGCCCCATCCCAGCTCAGAACCTGGCTATATGCAAATTAGTCTGTCCCTGGCCCAGTGCATCATGGGAACAGGGCAGACCAAACTACCAAGCCAATTCTTCACCAGAAAGGAGACAAGCTACCGGGGACCGGTTTCTGGCATTTCAGCCTCTTCGGCCCGGCTTGCTTGAATCCTGATGGAGCAGTGACAAAGGGACTCATGTCTGAGTATACCCTGCCACACCTATAGTGGCCAAAAACGATACAGAAAAGGGGGTGGTGATGAACAGAGTGTCTGAATTAAGCAGACCACTCTTACCCAGTCCAAAGATCAGGGCTTGATCCATCACCGTTATTTATCTCACTGCCCCATCCCAGCTCAGAACCTGGCTATATGCAAATTAGTCTGTCCCTGGCCCAGTGCATCATGGGAACAGGGCAGACCAAACTACCAAGCCAATTCTTCACCAGAAAGGAGACAAGCTACCGGGGACCGGTTTCTGGCATTTCAGCCTCTTCGGCCCGGCTTGCTTGAATCCTGATGGAGCAGTGAGAAAGGGACTCATGTCTGAGTATACCCTGCCACACCTATAGTGGCCAAAAACGATACAGAAAAGGGGGTGGTGATGAACAGAGTGTCTGAATTAAGCAGACCACTCTTACCCAGTCCAAAGATCAGGGCTTGATCCATCACCGTTATTTATCTCACTGCCCCATCCCAGCTCAGAACCTGGCTATATGCAAATTAGTCTGTCCCTGGCCCAGTGCATCATGGGAACAGGGCAGACCAAACTACCAAGCCAATTCTTCACCAGAAAGGAGACAAGCTACCGGGGACCGGTTTCTGGCATTTCAGCCTCTTCGGCCCGGCTTGCTTGAATCCTGATGGAGCAGTGAGAAAGGGACTCATGTCTGAGTATACCCTGCCACACCTATAGTGGCCAAAAACGATACAGAAAAGGGGGTGGAAGGGTATACTCAGATGTGAGTCCCTTGCTCATTGCACCATCAGTATTCAAGCAAGCCGGGCCGAAGACGCCTGAAATGGCAGAAACCGGTCCCCGGAAGCTTGTTTCCTTCCCAGTGTAAGAATTGGCTTTTGTAGTCTGGTCTGCCCTGTTCCCATGATGCACTGGGCCAGGGACAGACTAATTTGCATACAGCCAGGTTCTGAAACTGGGATGGTGCAATGAGCTAAAAAACGGTGTTGGATCTAGCCCTGATCTCTTGACTGGGTGAGAGTACTCTGCTTAATTCAGAGACTCTGTCCATCACCACCCCTTGTTGTAAATAATTTTGTACCTATATAAGGGCATGAATCAGGAAAATTCACTCTGAGTCTAAAACGCCACACAACAATAGGTTTTAGGGACGTTATAGTTAGTTGGACATTTCACTCATACAAAACGATAGAAATTCCGCTGTTATTGTTAGTTGACCATGTCATGAATGATGTAATATGTGACGTCATCAGCAGTGCATTGCGGGGGCACGAGTTATAGTTAGCTCAACTAACTACAGCGGAATTTCTATCGTTTTGTATGAGTGAAATGTCCAACTAACTATAACGTCGCTGAAACCTATGTTTTTTTGGTGAATTTCTAAGGTTTTTTAAATGATAATTCCTAACTATAACGTCTGTAAAGCCTATGGTTTTTTCAGTGAATATATATATATATATATATATATATATATATATATATATATATATATATATATATATATATATATATTTAATCTTGTTGAGCATCCAGCATATTCAAAAGGAGGTTGAATTTTATATACATGTATAAAATTTTGCACTGCTTGCACATTGAGTTTCTGTGTCAGTCCGTGATTCCAGAGGAAAATCTGAAGAGGTCTGCACCTGAAAGCTTTCCGCCGAGCATCAGGTGGTCAGGAAGTTCCTGTATTCATTTACTGGAACTGGCTGTTTCCGATTTTTGTGGACCCTCCCGTTTCCTGAGGCACTTCGAGAGCACAGCAACCTGCGCCTTGGCGCATTGCTACTTCAACTCAGAAGAATTTTGCTTTGTGTTGTGCCCCCGCCATATTTGTGAGAAGTATCACCGTTTCCTGTGAATCTGTCCGACGACATAGAAGCTGTGGAGTCTGGGCTGTCGGCCGACCAACAATAGCCCCAGCGTCAAACCCGGTAAGGCGGTCTGCAGCGGTGAAAAGAATTTCAAAAGTGACTTGGCGGGTTACGGGATCATTTCCTTGTTCAATTATCGGATTGCTAACAGCAGTAACAAGGCAAAACTTACATGCCGTTATTTACACTATTAAGGCATAATACTTTCCAGAGATGCGCTCCGAAACAGAGAGTCAGCTGCAGAAGCCTTATTTGATAATCTCCCGATTGTTACAGAACAACCACGTAACATTAAAACGCTCAATGAAAACAGTGATGTTAAGTCACTATTAAAGGCATTAGAAAATTGCTGAGAAATGAGCTCTCTGAATGGTGGGAGAAAAAATCGCTAGAAAAATACAGAGATGCGAACCGTGTACCAAGGGGTTTACGAGTACTTATTACGGCCACCTTCGAAAATCCTAACCCTCTAATGTTACAGGAATGGGCGGAGAACAACCTTCAAGCCTCCATGAATATGATACATATTCTTATTAAATATGCTGAGACAGACTGTGACGTGCTGTTAACTGAAATAGATTGTGTCAATGGCCTATTGGGTGCTACAGGAGAAAGCGAACTCATCGCGAAAAGTAAAAAAGAGATGTGGCACGAATCAAAAAACATGAGGATGGAATCAAAGAACGGAAATTTTTTACATTCGCCCGTGATCAGAATGATTATGCCACTGGCAGGATATTTACATTTGCCCGGAAGTACGATAACTATAAGTGGCAAGCCTTAACCGGAAACAAAAAGCCAAGTAATGCTACTGGAATATCCATAGCCAAGGGCAATATTGATTCGGCCTCACTTACATCCAATAGTGATTCAGAAGATGGCAGATCAGGACTTGTATTATCGAAACATGCAGGAATGATGAACTTTTCCCTTGCAGATGAGTTAAATTTTGTGAGCGAGGACGGGCTACTCCCTGCGTCCCCGCAAACATCAACAAAAGCAAGGGAATCCGTCAACAAGCGATGGCGCGACAGGAGGACCAAATACAAGCAAAGGTACAATGCGAGGCAATGCAAGGAGGAACTGGCGAAGATAACATGCACTGTGGAAAATACGGTTGTCAACTTGACTGATATAATTCTTTCGGAAGCAGAGGAACAGCTTTTGTCATTGGGACTTACGTTTTGCCCCAAGAATCGATTTTCCTACAATCAGGCTCGCATCAATGTGTTCAAGTTCATTCGCAAGATCAAACTTATAAAATAGTTTCAACTGAACACTTTCCAAAAGAAAGTTTCAATTGGATCAACAGATGCTGATATGCCAGTCACTACAATACAAGTCAAGGACATTCCTGACCTTCAAAATCTATATGAACTGACTTTTGAAAATGATTCTCAAGTTGCTCCTGCGGTCAGCCAAGTTGTCAACGTAAAGTTGTACGCACCAAGTCCCTTCCGTCCTAAATCCACTTTCCTACAACTGATGCCCAAATACGCTGTGGATGTTTTCAGCGACAGAGTAATAACTGAGCTCAAAAATCTAAACAGAACGGTAATGACCCAAAACAGAAAGATCGATTTTAGAAATAGTCAATATCATCAACTTATCAAGAAACTCCTAAGCAACCATAATGTGATCATCAAAAATTCGGAAAAGGTGGTAACACAGTCCTGTGGTCAAGGCTTGACTACTTGGCTGAATCAGAAAGACATTTATCCGATACCTCTTGCTATAGAAAATAATCTAAAATTGAAATGAGAAAATGTGAAGAAAGAACTCGCAAAAAAATCCACCAATGGCAGAGGAATGGACTGTTAACAAAAGAGGAGTTGAAGTTTCTTAATGTTGAACATCCAATTACTTTGGTCCTCTACTTTTTACCTAAAGTCCATAAGAGGGTCACTCCGGTTCCTGGGTGGCCAATCATCTCAGCTCAAGGGAGCATGAATGAGAATCTTTCAAAATATGTTGACTTTTTCTTACAGCCCCATGTAACAGGTTTACCTTCTTATCTAAAAGACACTGCAGATTTTCTGAACAAAACAATAAATGTGAATTGGCGCTCTGATTATTTATTGGTTGTTATGGGTATTGAATCCCTATATACCAGCATCAACCACCATCATGTATTAAGGCAACTAGGTATTTTTTAGACAGCCATGATGTCAGTCTAAGAGAGCACAACAACATGCTATTAGAGATTATTGAGATCTGCCTCAATACAAACTTCTTCCAATTTCAAAATGAGATCTTCTAGCAGTTGCGGGAAGTGGCGATGGACTCATGCTTCTCCCCCAGTTATTCATGTTTACATGTTGGCTGGTGGGAGGAGCATGTGCTCAGAACCACTCACCGCCACTGGTTGAAACATGTGATTCATTACAGGCGATACATAGTTGATGTTTGCATTATTTGGAAGGGGTCAAGGGAGGAAGCATCAGCCTTTGTTAACAACATCAATGTAAATGATCTTAATTTGAGGTTCACAGCATCTATCAATGATAGTTCAGCTGAATTTTTGGATGTCTTAATATATGTTGAAGCTAATTTTCTCCAAACCAGATTGCATCGCAAGTCAACGGCGGGCAACTCAATTCTCAACGACCATAGTTCTCATCCGAGGCATATAATAAACAGCATTCCATACGGAGAATTCATTCAAATTCGACGTATTTGTAGTTGTGAAACAGTTGCTGATAAATGTCTGTCGGAAGCTTTTGAGAGATTTCTCAACAGAGGCTGTACGAAGAGTATACTAGATAAAGCCTTGTTAAAAGCTAAAGGTAGGCACATGGATGAGCTATTACAGTTGAGCTCTAAACAGATCAATAGTTCAGCCACTGTTAGTAAGCAAGAATGTCCCGTTCGTTTGATAACAACCTTTTGCACTCAAGAAAAATCCATTTGACGCATCATCTACTCTGAATGGCCTATCATCAAGACTGATAACATCTTGGGTCCTATTATGCCAAGTCAGCCGGCTATTACCTTCAGAAGGGCACCCTCTATGCGGGATGCCCTGGATAGATCTATGCCGGAGGTGATACCTAAAAAGTCATGGTTGACTAAAATGGGTTTCTTCAAATGTTCATCATGCCGTGCTTGCACATTTGCTAAGAGCGGTACTCACTACACTACAGCATTTAGGGCCAGATGTAGGTGGCCCAATACCGGTCGGTAACGGCCGAAAGACCGGTATTGGGCATTTGGGATGTAGGTGGCCTAAATTGCAAATTCGGTAATTTACCGATTCAGTATTTTAAGGAATCGGTAAATTACCGATTCCTTAAAATACCGAATCGGTAAATTACCGAATTTGCAATGTAGGGAGCACTCAAATGAGTGCTTTTCCCATTTTAGGATTCGTTATTTAACATCAACTATAAGTTGGTGGTAAATAAGGAATACCTTTGAAAATGCAAATCTGTGCATTTTCAACTGTGCCATGTGGCAGACATACATGCCCTCAGGGCATGTATGTGTGACACATCTGCACACGATTCAGGGGTGCAACAGGGTGTCAAAGTGACACCCTGGCATCCTTGAATGTTTCCCCCATTTTATCGAATCGGTATTCCAGGCCCATAGGAATGAATGGCAATTACCGAATCGGTGAATACCGATTCGGTAAATACCGAATCTTACCAATTAAATACTGAATCGGTAAAATTCTGTATTTAAGAATAGGTAAACTGGGATTACCTACATCTGGCCCTTGGTGAGGAAAAGATCGCAATACAGGAACATCTGACATGTCGGTCTGAATATGTCATATACAAGCTTAAATGTACATGCGATTTATGATATATCGGTGGCACAAAGCTCCCCGTTTATAAACGCATCTTGCAGCACGTTAGGGCCATTGTTAATTCGGATTGTAATTATCCGATGGCCAGACATTTCAAGTCCATAAATGATGATAAATTGAAGGACTTAGAATATACTGTCTTAAGCTCCGTTCCTAGCCCCGGACGGGGTGAAAATCGAGAGAAGCTTTTAAGATAGAAAGAAACCCATTTCATCTTAGCCCTCGATACCAGAGTTCCAAATGGCCTGAACATTAATGAGGACCTCCACAATTTTTTATAATCTTCGATAGTATGTCAATTAGATATGAAATAAAAGCATTGAGGGAATCATCTTTTCACTTTTTCTAACTATTTATATGATAATTCTTTTACATACTAAAGACCGTCATCCGAGCTCTCTATATTCTGAATTTATATATGAGGTTTATCTATATAAGGGCTTCTGTTTTGCTGCTATTTTTGTATGTTTGCTCTCTTTTGCACATTAGTCACTTATTGCATAGCACTATGGCACTTTTCAGACTAGCGTATTTTAGCTTTGCAGTTTATTTTTCTTGATTTTAATCTGTAAATAGGGTATGATCTTACCTTTTATCAATCAGATAAATTTGCATTTATCCTTGATAGTATCAATATGTATGTACTGTTTTTCTGAATGTGTCTCTATATTTATGCATTTTGCACTTTAAATATGAAATTATTTCATGAGAACACTTCTTTTGAAAGCAGGTACTTACTGCATTTAAATACTTTGAATTCCTGCAATTTAGGTGGAACCCTCCCTTTTTACAGTGATGGCTTGTTATACATCTATATAACCTGTGTATTATTATAATAATGGGTATTGGCGGCGCTTGCCGTGACTACACTATTTAAGGCCCGAATTGTTGGATATCATTGTGCAATATCATTTATTCTTGCATTATGCTTTTATATGAAGTATATCTGGCACAGTCTTTAGATTCAAATAATGATTATATATGCAATATGTATTTATTGATTGTTTTCTTTTTTATGCGGGTCTAATTTATGATCTCCTTTATGATCTCCTTGGAAATCTACTGCAAAACGGCATTTATGTAGTGTTTGCCTAAGTCTGTTGTCTGTGTTTATTAATTGCACTTTTTTGCGGATCAGTTCGTTTTTTAGAGCTGGTTGGGCTTTTAGCACACTTTAAATATGTAATTTCTGTTGGGGCGCGTCATGTGATCAAGCCCCTTTGTGGAGTGAAACGTGTCATGGAAGACACTAGTCTTAAAATGCAGAAATACAATTTTGCACTGCTTGCACAATGATTTTCTGTGTCAGTCCAGCTTTCCGCCGAATATCAGGCGTATATATATATATATATATATATATATATATATATATATATATATATATATATATATGCGTTTGAGGACGGAATTGGCTGAAATTTTCAGGAAAATGGAACATTTTGTTTCCGAGCAGCCCCTGAAAATTTGGGGGGGTTTCGTCAAGGCGGGGCCAAGAAAAAAGGGGGTCCCAAAACGCGTTTTTCCCATGCAATTTTCCATAGGGCGGTTGGACTCACTTTTAGCTCGAACGGCTGAATGGATTTCCACGAAACTTGGCAAAATTGTAGATATTGTTTGCCCGATGTGCCTTTGCTAGGTCTCAATATATGTGCTCCAGTGGATTTTGAGAAATTAACGTTCAAAAAAATATATATATCTGTGACAGCGTCCCGGTTAGCGCCCCGGTTCGCGTACCTGACGCGTAACAGAACTTTGCGAGGAGAAGCGGATTGGCTCTCCGGTGACTGTCAACATTCTAAACAGTCCGGTGCGGCCGCCATCTTGTCTCTCGGTAGGATTGAGAGACAAGAGGTGGAAATAAACGAAGGGGGAAATGAATAAAAGGGGGCAAGGTAGACCCCTCCTGACCCCTAGGATTGATGTGGGGCCTATTGAAGGGCCCCGCGGGGCAAAAAAAAAAAAAAAAAATTCGATTTTTCACGGTGGAAGCGCTACCCGGTACGCGAACCGGGTAGCTTACCGGTAGCGTAACGGGAGTCCGCCATCTTGCGTTAAGGTCTAATTTGTACACAAGATGGATGCTAAACAATGCTGGGATTGTGTAAAAGGGGGCAAGGGAGACATATCCTGACCCCCTAAGTTTTGTGAGGGTGGACGAGGAGACCCATATATGTCCAAAAAAAAAAAAATTCAAATTTTCGCGCGGTCAGCGTCCGGTGCGCGAACCGGGTAGCGCTCCGGAAAGCGTAAATCGTGAAAATTAGTAAAAAAAAATTACATTTAAAATTTATTTAGAGTGATCATAGTTAGGGTAGCTCTGAAAATAGCTTTTGGGTCTGTGGTAGATTTAGGTACTTATAAGTAGGTACCAATACATAGTCTTAAATTCAGGATGAAAATTCTGTTCCCCTCATCTGAGAAGTGCACTCCATCTCCTCGGTAGATATCTTGCATGTAGTAACGCAAGTTATTGTTGTAGATGGAGCCCATTCCATGGTCTCTCATGTAAGCTGAAACAGACTTATTTACATGCTTCCTCGATTTCTCAATTTGTGGACAAAATTGGTTCGACCACCTCCATTTCTGTCTTTGGCATATATTTGAATATACCAAGGCAGTCTGAGGAAAAAGTGCCATCAATTGTTCAAAGGTGTCCTTTAAAAGCATTTCCAGATCTACCCCAGTCAAAGTGCCCAAATCATTACCTCCACAGTGCACAATTAACAGGTCAGGTTTTGGCAAATGCATAAAGGTTTTCACCAATGGTATCAATTGGTGACATTTTAATCCTCTGTGGCCAAACCACTTAATTTCCACATCTTGTAAATTGAGGTTAGGTAAATTCCTGTTTTCAGCGTACCTTTGAGCCCAATATATGTAACTATGTCCAACAATCCAGACAGAAAACATGGTGAGAGAAGGTTCTGCTGCAGTCAGATGAAGTGTGGCAATGAAATGGCAGTTGAAAAAATGAGAGTGTAAAATGAAAAAAACTGAGGAGTTTCTGTGTTAATGAAGCAGTAAGAGTGATTGGTGGATTTTGATTGCTGAAAACAGAAAGTTAGTGTGCATGGATGAGTTCGTTGAAAGATGTATTTTGAGTGGCGAAGAAAAAATCATTAAATGAAAGAATGCTCTGGATATGCAGGTGCACTGAGAGTTCAGAGTTCAATTGCAACTTTGTTGTGTGAGAGGTCTTGCAAGAGGTGGTTGCTATGCAGAAAAAGCAGAGAGGGGGCAGAGGGGGGAAGGGTTTTGCTTTGAAAAAAAGTGAGGGAAGGGTTTTGATTGGGTGACATGAGAGATATGTGTGAGGAATTACAGCATTTCTGTGCTTTTGATAGCTGCAGACTCTGGAGTGCATACCTTTTGCTCTGCTGAAGACAAATTGGTGTGTTTCTGAGACTGTTTTGAAACTCAAAGTATTTGCTAAGGTGAGAAAAGATTTCTTTAATTTAGATAGAAAATAGTGTGCTTTAAGGAGAAAATTATGAAGAAAGTTGTGTTTTTCAAATGTTGCTTTGTCTCAAGTGTTTCACAAATAGATTTTGTTTCTTTGAGAAATTGTAATTGGAGAAAATGTGAAGTATTAGTACTGACAGGGCTTTTATGTGCATAGGAGCTGTGGAGTGTTTTCAAATTATGACTTGTAAATCGTTTTTGAGAAAAAGCAATGGTTTTAATATTGATGAGAAGGACATAATGGTGTCTGCTTCTTTATAAGGTAATTGAGAGTCTCTGATGTTATTTTTCCCATTTCAATGTAAGAAGTTTGTCTGTGGAGCAAATTGCTTGTAAATATGCTCCCACCTGTGCATGGCAAATTTAGATTTTGAATGTTTCCGTTACATAGGCATGTTAAAGGTGACTGAGACATGCTGCAAAGGCAATCAAAAAATGCTTTTATGTGTCTTAAGGACATTTTAAGTCATTTCCCCATGTGCAGTGTTTTCAAATTATGAGTTGAAAATCGTTTTTGAGGTAAAGGAATGTTTTCAAAATTTATGTGTGCCATATGACCCCAAATTTCTTTTTCAGGGGTGCAGCAGGGTGTTCTTGAGACACCCCTGCACCGTTGGAAAAATTCGTAATTTGCGATGAGGTAATTGCTAATCGCAAATTGCACCTTCATTCCTATGGGCCTCCTGCTGCATGGAAATGAATGGGTAATTTGTAATTAGCAAATAGGTCATCGCAAACTAGGAATGGTAAAGAATCGCTATTTATTCCTTAAAGTTCGCTATTTAGGAAATGCAAAAAACTTTGATGATACATATGGCGGTTTATCTCTAACAAGATAAGAAGCATAGGGATAGATTTATGATGACTGGCGCATCACCAGGGATGTGTTAGTCATTCTGTGCCGCTGTTCCGTCACCTATGGTGTGCTGCATTTACAATGCGGCGCATCATGGGGCAAAAACAGCACAGATGCGTGACGTATTTGTGCCGTAAAGTTGGCGCATTGCTGGAGTTGTATCGCAAGTGTGATGAAGCTCCAGTAAGGTTGAGGGGTGCCCCTGTCGCAGGGTTTCTGTTCTGACACAGAACTGTGGACAGAGGATTGGAACCTCGGCGAATTAGGGTGTCCCAAAACTCACCTTAGTAATCAAAACCCCTTAGCAAGCTAGGTACAGTGTCACATTGGATATAACAAACTCTCAATGTTTAGACAATCCAGAATATGAACTTATAGTACCTCAGGATACGTGGAACTCATGAACAGTCGGTCGTTATATATTTCTTAGAAACGAGAACATGGAGTTAAGAAGAACACATGTGTATTTGAAATGTTTATTTACTAATGCCGTCTTCTCAGGCGTAGTATCTTAGATTATACAAGTACACATATTATCAGTAGCAAAATTACCAGCATAGTCAATAGTACATAAAAAGCGAATGGTGACAGTATGTTAACATGCTGTAAATGAATAAGAGTTAGCAACACTTATAAGCAGCCGCGGGCCGTGGAGGGAGTTACGGTGGGCAGGGAGGCGGGGAGGGGGAGGGGCAGGGTGGAGACGGCTCCACCCTGCCCCTCCCCCTCCCCGCATCCCTGCCCCACTGTAACTCCCTCCACGGCCCGCGGCTGCTTATATCTCACCCTCCCTAATACACATAATATATTATTTGCTAAGAAGGTCTCTTTGTGTTGGTTTAGGGCGTGCCGATACTTTAGTGTCTTAGATTTGAAGGAATCACATCAGCATTGAAAAGATAATCCATATGCCGTGCTTAATATCGCCAACGGCATTGTGCCATAATATTCTAGCATGCGATTGCGGAACAGTGTCAGCAGCTGCAGGGCGGGAGCTTGCACAGGAGGGACATCCATATTTAAAAATGTAAAAAAGCACAAGAGCGTCCGCTGGTAATGCAAGTAAAAATGGGAATCCACGAAGCAGAGTGGAAAAAATAGAATGTAAGAAAGCAGGGATGACTCCAAAGATTTTCTCAAATGAAGTCACGAGACCACTGGTAACAATTTTAAAAAAGTGCGCCAGGCCCTTTGTGGAGGACGCGTTAGAGATAGTCCGAACCATCTTGCTGAAATGGAAAGGGGAATCTGTATTTAAAAGGGTCTGCACCTCTGTACGGGTGTTCGCTGTGTGAAGCACGAAAGTTTCACGGGCCGAACTCAAGGCCACCTCTCTCTGAGACAAAATAGCTCTTATTCTTGCCATGCCGTTGAAATGTGCTGCCAAGGTTGGTATTTGTGGCCAGATTGAAAACTCCCTATGTTCATGTGTGGGAGGAAATAGAACATTTCTGCAGCAAATAACCCGTTCATTTACTGTTACGATAAAATGAATACTTTTAATTAACCCAGAACAATCTTCATTATTGAGCATCAAATAACTACCATTTTCCAAGAACTTGAACGTGGGGATGATAGCAGGAACTGGTGTGCCTTGCAACACGCAAGCCATATTTGGTCGGTGTTTGTTGCATGAACCGTGTAACTGTATGTGCCTACACATTAGTGAATGATCTGGCGTCTCAGTGCATTCCTCTCCATTCAGATAAAGTTCTTGATCATCTTTGAAAATCTGTATGTGTATGGAAGTGACCAGACTTCATGAAGAAAACCACTACCTAAAGGTTAATAACGACCTATTGGTATATATTTCATACAATTTGAAAACTTATATAAAGCAAAAGGCAGCGTTATTAAACCGTGGATAAGGCACGTTGCCAAAGCAGTCAACCTTTTGGATTTATACTGGAAATGTTAAAGGAAGAATTACGGAGTAGGGCCTGTAAATCTTTAATAGACAACGAGTAAAATTACTCCAACCATCATATTCCTCTAACTCCGGGATAGTAGGGGTGTTTAATTTTTTAGAAGTAGCCAATCCAAAGCATTTGGTCTGGGAAATTGTTTCATTCACAAACCACATATGTTTTGGGATGAGACATGCACGGTGGAAAGCCTCAGTGCCTTGTACCTGCCAGGTTCGTGAACCCCAAACTGATGTAGATCCTGGATATTTTTACTCTGTATTACGTTAGCATGGTCTCATTACTGGTTTAAACGCCATTTTTCCTTTTTTGTAACTTCTGCACACGACACTTAGTTGTTGCTTTAGCTTTCAGCCTAACTGCGTCAAGATCTATGCCTGCTTCAAGCAGGCGCAGGGTTTTGATGTAGCTTTGTCCTATCTGATTGTAAATGCGGCACACCGTGGGTGGCAGAGCAGCGGTGCACGTTAACTGGTGCATCCCTGGGGATGTGCTAGTTAATATAAATCTGCCCCTTTACATTTAATTATGTGCAGGGGACACAGAGTAGGTGAGGTTTATCCAAGGTTAAGAAGAGATGAGTCCTGTTCAGTGAAAAATTGGAGATAGGCTTCAGTATATTATATACTTAAGTAGTGTGTTAAGTTTTTGATGACTGTTATTAATTTACTGTTGGGTAATAGTGGTTAATAAAAATTTTTATTATATTTTACCACAGATTCAACTGCAGATTATTTCAAGATTTTAGGATGCCTAGCAAAGAAAGAGTAAGAAAGGCTGCAAAACGTCAAAGACAGCAGGACCATGGAATAATGCAGCAGTCCTCTAACAAAAAGATTTGTGAAGTCACCAAGAAAGCACCGGGTAAGAGTCGAAAAACAGTCATAAGAAATATGTGTAGTAAAAAAAATATTACTACAGAAAATGTTTCAGTCCAGAAAAGGAGAAAGAATTCAAATGGTAAGGAAAGGCCAATGAGAAATGTTACTGCTAGAGTAAGAGATAACTCTATGCATGAAAGTAGAAGGAAACAACAGTTTAGGGATATTCGTAAACGAATGTTCCGCAACAGGATAATTGGGAATTTGTTAAAAAATATTAAGAAAGGTCAGCAGAAAGTGGTTTTTTATAAGAGAAAAAAAATAGTTGAGAAAGTTATTGATCAGGCATTTGAAATTAAACGTAAGTTATTTATTTTGACAATCAATAGAATTAGGAAGCTAAACAAGGTAATTTATGATTTCAAAAGAAATAGTAGATGGAAGAGAATAGTTAATCGTAGTAATTTTTGTGAAGTTTTTTCTGGAGAATGGATGCATAGTTCAAGCTCTGAGGCATTTTTTAATGAGGAGAGTTATTTCCAGGATAATGATTTGGTGCATGCAGTTGACACCAGTGGTCGAGCTTATGAAGTGAAAGATGGTTGTCCAGTTGAAAAAGAAAAACTTGTGAGAACAGAGATAGAAGAGGTGTTAGGTAATGAGGTTTTAGGGAGACGTCCTAAGGGTCCTGTGTACACCTGGAAGTGTTGTAGTATTTGCAGTGTACGACAGGATTCCATCAATTTGCTTTGTGATTTTATACGGTCATTTAGTAAGAAAAGTTTGAAGCAGAAAATGAAGTTGTTGCAAGAATTAGATCCTTGCAGAGTGAGAGAAGTGATAGGTTTGCATGGTCATTTACTGGCTTGTCTTTCCAGGAGAGTATGCCAGAGTGTTTTTCATCATTTCAGGATGCTAGCAGTGCATCATAATAAAGTGAGGAAATTAGTTAGAATGTTGTATTATGCTAAGAGTCCAGCAATTATGCTTAAACAATTATGCGCTGCTCTTTTGCATGGTTCTGAAATAGATGTGAAGAATATATGTGAAGAAATTGAGTTTTGTTACTTTGGAAGTAAAGAGGAGAATGTTGAAATTGACCAAGAAGAAGAGAGTAATGTGAAAGATAGTGTACAGGTTTCCAGTACAGATAATTTCCAGAGGGAAATTGCGACGTTTGAGGTGAAATCAAGTGAGAGGCCAAATTTCACTTGTGTGTGTTGTCGACGCACTTATTATAAGAATCAGACTAAGTTAGTGGATTTATATGGAAAAAGTGAAAGGGAAAATAATAGTGAATGGAAGGATTTTACAACATACTTGATGGTAGAAAATTGTTTTGATTTGGGATTGGATCAACGTGTGTGTACTTATTGTTGTAACAAATTAAATCAAAACCAGATGCCTGCTAGAGCAGTTCATAATAATCTGGAATTGGTTGAGATTCCTTCTGAATTGAAGGATTTAAATACTTATGAATCTATTTTGATTCAAAGTATCCATCCCTTTCAGGCTATTGTAAGAATGGAGCCAAAGACAGGGAAATTGCCTCCATCAGATTTACAGAGAGGATTAAAGGGAAGAGTTGTTTATTTGCCTCTAGATTTGAAGAAAAACATTAACACAATTGGAGTAGAAAAAGTGGAAGAGGAACCTCTTGTTATCTTAGTTAATGGGGTTCCGACAAAGAATAAGAAAATATGGCAAGATTTAGTAGATGTTAGGAAAGTCAAAAGGGCAACATTGTATTTGAAAAAATATAATAAATACTATAAAAATCTATATGTTGCAGAAGAGGAAGTAAGTGAGGAAGAGGATAGCGATTTGTGTGCTGGTCAAATTGAGAAAGTAGAACCCTGTACTAGTGAAGAAATATATGAACATTATAGTGTTCATCCTTTGCATTCCAAGGAAGTCATGGGGAATGCTATTGAGTTGTTTCAAATGAAACAAGCGAAAGGGAGTCCCATTAGTGTTTGGGAGGAAAGTTTGGAAGCTCGGTGTTTCCCACAGCTTTTTCCAACAGGTCAGGGAGGAAGATATGATGAGCGACCTCATCAAATTCCTGCTTCTGAATACCGGACTTTGCGATTGTATGCAGGAGATCCTAGGTTTCGACAATGCATTCCTTATTTGTTTCATCTCCTGTTTGAAAGCGATCTGTCTGGACTGTCATATGCAGTGAACCACATCTTGAAAAGTGGTATACACATGCAAAACATCTCGGCAAGTGACTTTATGGATAAAGTCAATGTCCAAGACAGTATTTTGGATTCTCACCTGATTAATCTCATGGCGTGTCAGCGTGGTACTAATGAGTACTGGTACCATCGTCATGGTGATTTAAAATGTATTCTGAGGAACTTAGGAACTCCCACATGGTTCCTCACTTTGAACTGTGCTGAGTATGGCTGGGAAGACTTACTTGAATTTCTACGAGAGGCAAATGCTAACGTAGAAAACATCGAATTCAAGACACCCGGAGAACTGTGCTCTTTGGATCCAGTCAATGTATGTAGGTACTTCAATCATAGATTTGAAGGTATGATGTCTTTCATCATGAATAAGAAGAATCCACCTCTTGGAGAGGTGTTGGATTTCTTCTGGAGGAAGGAGTACCAAGCAAGAGGTGCTCCTCATATACATATGTTGCTGTGGATCAAGGATGCACCTAAATTTGGAACGGATGCAGACGACTCAGTGATGAGTTTCATAGAACAGTATTCTACGTGTGCTGTTCCAAACGCAAAGGAGAAAAAAAGCCTAAGAGAAAAAGTTCTACGTTTCCAAAGCCATCGATGTGGAAAGTACTGTCGTCGTAAATTCCGGAACAAAGACAAGTTCTACACCAAATGTCGTTTCGGCTTTCCACGATCGGTGATTTCTAAAGGAAGAGTGAACAGTTTGATGTCTTCGCTGCGACATAATGTGATGAAGAAATCACCTAAAAACACATACAATTTGAAGAGGAACGAAGAGTCTAAGTACATCAACGACTACAACCCGGTGATTTTGTCCATGTGGAATGCTAACATGGATATACAGTTTGTGGCTGATAACTGTATGGCTGTGGCTCGGTATGTGACATCTTACATCACCAAAAAAGAGAAGACAGAATTGAAGGATATGTGGGAGGACATTTCCCATGAAAAGAGCCTCAGCAAGAAGTTGTACAGTTTCAGTCTGAAGATGTTGTCGCATCGAGAAATCGGAGCTTACGAATGTTCTGACCGGTTGTCTTCAGCAAGTCTCTATGCCAAGTCCAGGAGTATCGTTTGGGCGAGTGTTGGTCTTGCTGCAACGCGTAATCGAGTTCTGAAACCTGTGCGGGAAATTGAGTATTTGGCGGAAAAGGAGCCAAACAGTACCGACATTTTGAAGAGCAACATGTTGGATACATATTATCCAAATCGAAGCAGTCACCTCGAGAATGTTTGTCTGTATGAGGTTCTGCAAAATTACATATTCAAGAGGAACATCAAAGAAGATACTGAGAAAGGAGTGTATGCTGTAATAGGAAGTGAGGGATGTCTGGTCAAGCAAAGAAAATGCCACTTGATAAACCATCGAAAATTGAGTGGCGAATCTCCTGAAAAAAAGGAGTTTTTCTATTTAGCACTTTTGCAACTTTTTAAGCCTTGGTGTGCAGAAGAGGAACTGCTTGGAGATTTCCTTTGTTACGAAGACTCATTCAATGCTGCCAAGGAGACCATAGAATGTCCTGCTTTTCCCAAATATGTAGAAATGTTGAATGTGGAAATTGAGCAGGAAGCAACGATTGCAGCCGAGATTGCCAGAGACAGTTCTCAGGACAGTCAGAGTTCTGCTTCATTGAGTCAGGATCCACTAGGAGGACCTCTTATCGAAAATGAAGCTGCCACTGCTATGAATGAAGTGGAAAGAGCCATGGCACATGCTCAGGAGGATGTGGTTAACTTAGAAGAGTTGGAAAGACAACTCAACGTTGAGCAGAGGAAAATATATGACGAACTTACCATGCAAATTGATCATGGATTAAGTCATGACAAGAAAGAGTGCTCATGTACGTCGTTGAAGCCTGTCCGACTGTACGTGAGTGGAGAAGCGGGAACTGGAAAAAGTTTCCTTATTAAAGCAATTTCATGTTATTTGCAGGAAAGGACAGAGTCATCGCTGTCTTGTGTTGTCACCGCTCCAACTGGACTGGCAGCACATAACATTAAAGGGATTACTTTACATCGTTTACTGATGCTGCCAGTGGAGCATGACAACAAATTAGAATATCACAAGCTATCTGGAGATGCTTGTTTTGAAGTTTCAAGAGTCTTGAGGAAAATGAAACTTCTTATCATTGACGAAGTAAGCATGGTTTCCAATGTCATGCTTGCCTTTGTGCATTTGAGAATGCAAGAAGTTCTCAAAACAGAGTATGATGTGTTATTTGGTGGCAAACACATCATTGTTTTCGGAGATCTTCTGCAGCTGACACCAGTGAAAGGGCAACCTGTGTTCAAAATGCTCACGCATGAAGATACCAGGAAGTGCTTAGGGAGTATTGGCAACGTCAATATATGGTTAAACTTCAATTATGCTGAACTGCATGAAAATATGCGTCAGGCAAAGGATGAAGTTTACAAGACTATTCTACAAGATGTTAGAATTGGAAAAGTGACCGAGCATGGGAAAGAAGCTTTACATGCACGATTACTGACAAATTTATATCCAGACGAAGATGTTGTGCCTGAGAATATTTTTCAGAAAGTTACTGAGAAAAAATCTGGAATATGTTTGATGCCAACTCTTGCAGAATGTGCCAAATTCAACAACAAAATGTTGCATTTAGAAAAGCAAGAGATTGTGAAATTGGAAGCTATTGACAGAGTAGAGCATATGGGATCAACAATTATTTTGTCTGAGAATCTGAAAACAAAATTGGATTCATTAGAGAAGAGTATATCTAAAACTGCGGGTTTTGAAAAGACTCTGAATGTGTGCTTGAACTGCCGTATAATTTTAAGAAGGAATTTACATGTTGAAAGAGGTCTGGTAAATGGATCAATGGGTAATGTTGTTGATTTTGTGAAATACAGAAATAGAGATGGAATTGAATTTTTAAAAATTAAATTTGATGGCATTGAGGAAGTACAGCTAATTGCTCGTTGTTCTGCTAGATTTTTGCTTGTAAAAGACTTATATGTTCGTCGTAAGCAGTTTCCTGTTTGCTTGGCATATGCGGTGACAATCCATAAATCGCAAGGTTTAAGTGTAGACTGTGCATTGGTGAATATTGGCAGTTCTGTGTTCAAGGAGGGTATGGCATATGTGGCATTGTCACGAGTTAGGACTTTATCGGGATTGTACTTGATTGAGTGTGATGTCACAAACATTTGTGCGGATCTAGATTGTGTTAAGGAATACAATAGGTTGAGAAGAGAGTATGCGCCACATTTGCCTCAGTATCCTTTGTTTGAGAAACGTGTGGTAGGCCGGAAACGAAGAAATGTGACCAATACTGGGGAGGTTGTAGCAAAAAGACGAAAAGTCGATGAACCTGAAATTATAAGCAGAAACAAAAAGGATTCTGTTGAAGATGTTGTTGGTTTTCAATTTGAAAACAGTTCTGGTGTCAACTGCTATGCTAATGTAGTGGTTAATGTTTTGTTTTCTCTACAAAATGTAAAAGAAGAGATTGTGGTCAATTCTGATCAAAGATTTTGCAGTTTGTTAAATTCTGTGTTAGAGAAATGTAGCACTGATAGAACAAACATAGAAAGTGTGTCTGAAATTCGAAATCTGTTAGACAGATGTTCAGGCCAAACACAATTCTCTCAAAATAGTCAGCAAGATTGTCAGGAGTTTTTAATGTATATGCTTGATGTATTGTATGCTGAAGGTGTAGATGTAGATCATCTGTTTGGGCTTTCTTATCAATGGCAGCATGACTGCGAGAACTGTAGGGTATCAAGTAGTACTAGTGTAGACTCAGAAAGATTTATATATTTAACTTTGCCAGACAGTAAATCAGTCTCTTTTAATAAGCTAGTAAAAGCAGCTGATCACAATATGGAGTGTAGGCAATGTAAATCTGAAATGATGTCCACATTATTTATACGAACATATGGCCAGTATGTCATTTTAATGTTCCAACGATGTAGGCCTGATGGAACAAAATTGACAACTTTAATTAAAAATTTTGTGGCTTCACAGTTGTCAATATCAGGAAGGACTTTTGTAACTGTAGCAATTATATATCATGATGGTTCTTCAATAACATCAGGACATTATACAGCTTATTTAAAGTGTAGAAATGGCTGGTCATTCTGCAATGATTCTGTTTTAATTTTCAAAAAAAAATTGCCATATGACCTTAAAAACTGTTACCTGGTGTTTTTAAAACCAAAATTTTAGGGAAAGAATCTCGGGATGTGCTCTGAGGAATTTCAAGAAGTTCTCATGGCTCCTACACTATTTGGCCTTGAAGATAAGTGTAGTACAGAGACATAACTTTTTACCATAACACTGGACGTTATTGAGAAATACGTGCACTTTGAATGAGTTCAGAAAAACTATTTCTTTTTATAAGCTAATTGAAGCAGCGAATCAAAACATGGAGTAGAGGGAATGTAAGTCTGCAATGCTGTCTACTGTTTTACATTGCTTTGTGATTAAAAGTGATGTAGAGAATTAAATAATTGTACTAGTCATAAAGGTAGTGTAAGTCTGCTTCATAGTAAGCAGTATCAGTGTGATAGGAAATGTAGAACATGATTGAGCAAGAAGGGGAAGATATTACTACTCCAGGATTGTGTAAATGATCTTCAACATTTTAATTCTGAAAGTTGCGGAAATGCGAAAAGACGGGATTGGCTAACAAGAATTCCAAGAGTTATACATGGCTCTGACAAGATTTGGCCTTGTGGAATCTTGTGGTAGAGAGCAAGAAGTCATTTATTGTATGTAACATGTTTTTGAAAACGATGGAGGTTTTCTTTCAGAAAGTGGCGGGTTGAAAGTAATAACAGCACAACAGAGTGTAAGCTGTTCATAGGACATCCTTGGCCGTCATGGAAAGTAAGTTAACTTTAAGGAGTTCTGAATTCTGATTTGTAATGTTGTATGGGTTTTTTAAACACAATCATTTTGATTGTGTTTTTTTTTCCCCGCTGTTTTATGATGAATACCTTCAAGTCACTGTTTTAGTGAAATTTGATACATTCTGAGAACAGCAAAAATAAACCATTTAACATGTATAATTAATTCTGTTCTGTTTGCATTTATGATGTACATGTAGAACTGTGTAGGAGGCATGGAGAAGGTGAGGCTTCTGTAAGTGTCAAAGTTGTTGCATACAGTGCTCATATTCTACGTAGTCTTTTATATTTCATTACTTTCACTGTTTCTGACTGATCTAAAAATTTTTTTTTAAAAAGAACAGTAAGTATAAGGGAAGGAAACAGACAGTTATGTTAAAAGAAACACAGCTATAGGGAATAAACTAGGGATACTGTTACCCGCAATCCTCTGCTGATGATGTCACTGAGCATGTCATGAAGGATGTAATATGTGACATCATCAGCAGTGGATTACGGGTAATAGTATCTCTAGTTTACTCCCCTATAGCTGTCTTTCTTTTAACATAACTGTCTGTTTCCTTCCCTTATACTTACTGTTCTTTTTTTAAAAAAAAAATTTTTGGTTCGCTTCCGGTTCGCGTACCGAGGAGCGAACTGGGAAGCGAACTAAGAGAAATAGAGGTTGGCACAGTTGCAAATATTGTACCAATTTTTTAATAACGGGGAGGTAGTTCTGAAAAGAACTTTTTTTTAAATTGTTTTTGTTGTTTTATATTTTTTTTATTATTTTTCTGAACATTTTTTTACTTTTTTTGAATTTTTCTGAACAGTTTTATATTTTTTTTGTTTTTTTTTCGGAGGGGGCAACGAAAACGATTCATTGTAAAGGGCTCAACAGGAGCAAGAAAACAAAAAAAAAGAATTTATTGTTTGGGGAGTTTCGGACAAACATGAGCATGATTGTCAATAGCTCTGTTGATCAGAGTGATGCTACTTTCTCCGTAGCAAATGAATCCACTGCAATGTACGCAGACTTGTTTTACTTCACGAAATCTCGTTTGTATATTTGGCACCATCTCCCTGCCCTCTGGTACCGTTACTTCCGGTACAACAGATCTTCTGGCCATAATAGGGAGATTATCTAGGTCGTCCTGTTCCTCTTCTTCCTCTTCTTGCTGAATTATAACTTTAGCAGGTGGTCCACTCTTCCTTGGATGTGGTGGAGGTGGTGGGGAAGCACCAGCTGAAGCTAGTAAAGAAGCCATTGCTCACTGGTAACAAAGGGTCTTTCTCTCACAATGATGAAAGTCAGAGTGAGGAAAGAAGGAGGGATTTTCACCATTTGGGAAAAAAAATAGTTCTCAACCAATGAAAAGTGTTCATTTTAGATCATATGACCTAGTCTTACATCATTAGGAAACCGAAAGTGAAATGAACCAATGAAAAGTGTTATTACCAAGTCACATGACCTGCTGTGTTTACGTTACGCGCTTTGCAGGGCCTCCCGGTTTGCTTCCAGAAACCTGTGCTTTGCGACTCGGTAAGCGTACGAGTTCGCTAACGTAGCACGTCATATGACGTATCACGCGACAACGCGAAACGTCATGCGGACGGGACGCGTCACGATGTTGTTTTCTAACGTGGCAGTTGCGGTAAAGAAACGTTTACCGGCTCGCGGTCTATTTCGCGGCATCAAGGTCAGCTAACGGGAAGCTTCCCGATTCGCGAAGCGGGAACGAAGAAAAAAAAATATTTAAAAAAAAAGTTATTAATAAACATATAAAATATATTTTTGGATTTAAAGAAGAATACATTTTGCAGCTACAGATATTAGCTGTTAAAAAACCAATGAAATTCACTGAAAAAACCATAGGTTATAGACCATATATAGTTAGGAATTAGCATTTACAAAACCTTGAAAATTCACTGAAAAAACCATAGGTTATAGACCATATATAGTTAGGAATTGGCATTTAAAAAACCTTATTTTACTCACACAAAACCATTGAAATTCCATATATAGTTAGTTGCACTAACTATATATCGCGCACCCGCAATCCACTGCTGATGATGTCACATATTACATCATTCATGACATGGTCAGTGACATCACTGATGACATCACTGATGACATCTCAAATGACATCACTGATGACATCTTACTTGACATCAATGATCACATCACTGATGATATCATTCATGTGATAATACAATGCATCTCCTCACACTCTAATATAACCTCCGTTACACCCAGTGTTAAATAGAGAGTATCATTTTTGAAACCATTGACACACCAATACTAGTTACTACATACGCACTCACTGATTCCTATGTCTACACACACATTCACTCATACAATCATTCATACATACAATCACTCATCTTTACAACACTATCATATGCACTCATACACCTATACAGACACTCACACTCTGCCACTCATCCATGGAGTTACTCACACACCTAGTCAGTCCTGAAAAGAATCAATCACACTTCCATTTTCTCATCTATACAGTTAAACACAGAACACCTTACATTTTTGAAACATATACTAACACATAGTTACTCTCTTATAGAATCACTGATACAAGTACACATTGATCTGCACAGAGTCACACACCTCCCAGCCAGCCATACACACACTCAGTCTCCCATACAAATACTTGTGCAACCAATCAATAACCCATATAGCTACTTATATAGCTACTGATCAACACATGCAGCAGCTTGCACAACAACAGACATACTGATGCACACTTTTAGACAGTTTAGTCACTAACCCGTGCATTCAGTAAGACGCATTTAATCACTCACTCATACAGTCAATCACGCACCTACTAAAACCTTCATTCAGACACTTATACATCCACTCATTCTTCAATATGTAAAACATATTTAAACTTTACAGAAACACATAATCACTGGATGTTGTCATCAGTGATGTCATCAGTGATGTCACTGACCATGTCATGAATGATGTAATATGTGACATCATCAGCAGTGGATTGCGGGTGCGCGATATATAGTTAGTGCAACTAACTATATATGGAATTTCAATGGTTTTGTGTGAGTAAAATAAGGTTTTTTAAATGCTAATTCCTAACTATATATGGTCTATAACCTATGGTTTTTTCAGGGAATATATATATATATATACTCAGTCCAGTACCAGAAAAAATAGTGATAGGTTATTGCTTCAATATTTGATAGCAGAATGTGAAAGGGGCTCTTGCCGGATAGGTGCATTAGAGTTCAGAAGAGGAAATCGATTATTTGTCACCTCAATGGTAGTGGAAATACCCTTTGAAATGAAATCATAATGTTTCAAATAATCTATGTCCGATTTCTATCAAGGCATTGCTATACTACAGGCAATAAGGACACTGACAACCACAGTAATTGTTATGTTATGTTATTTGTATTTGTAGAGCGCCTGGTTGTCAGTGTCCTTCTTGCATGTAGTATAGCAATGCCTTAGTAGAAATCGAGCATAGATTATTTGAATCATTATGATTTAATTTCGAAGGGTGATTCAGCTACCACTAGGGTAACACATATTAAGTTTACCTCTTTCTCTTTTCAACACTAATGGATCTATTTTCTTAGAACCACTTTAACATTCTACTTTCTGGCATTGCTGCCCAGGCTCTAGAGGGTTATAAGCCCACCACCCATTCTGTGCGTTCTCAACATTTGATAGTGGTTGGTCGTTTATGCTGGCATACGGAATAAGATAAGTTCTATTTGGTCATATTCATTACTGTCTTCATTAAGGCCTCACCGCTGCAAGCAATTGCACAACAGTAATGGAGCAAGTATTCTCATAGCCAATTGCTAACACCTACAAGTACAAGCATGCACAAAAACAGGCAAAAAACATTTGTGCACACTTGTTTTTAAATTTATGTTATGATATGTTATATTATTTTTATATAGCGCAAATCACCAACCGGTCTCTAAGCGCTTCTAGAGAAAGTGAGCAAGTCGCTAGAATATGGATAACTAGCGGCAGCGGATGCAGAGCTCATGCAGATGTCAGTGCCTCTCTAAAAAGATAGGTCTTTAAGAGCTTCCTAAAGGTAAGCAAAACCGGTTCCTTTTGCAGATACTCCGGTATATCATTCTAGACCTGTGGGAAGAGGACCGAGAACGCACTACCCCCTTTGGTTTTAAGGCTGTACCTGGACGAGGCTTGCCTACAGGCCTTGGATGATCGTAAGACTTGGCCAGGAATGTACTTGATCACACGATCTTTTATGTATTTAGGTTCCTCCCCATAGATTGCCTTATGGGCTATGCAGAGACTCTTGAACTGCACTCGCTTTTCAATGGGCAACCAGTGCAATTTATGTAGCAGAGGGGTGGCTTGCGTCCGCCTAGGGAGTTTAAAAATGAGCCTAGGCGCATCATTTTGTACCACTTGTAGTCTCCTGAGGAGCTTCTGGTGAAGGCTCAGGTAAAGGGCATTCCCATATTCCAGCCGAGAGATGACCGTGGCGGAAACAATTGATTGCAATGCAGATGTGGAAAGGAGGGGAACAAGTCTCTGTAGCTGCCTAAGAACACCCGTACAGATTCCCACAGCAGAGGAAACCTGGCAAGACATGGACAATTCCGAATCAATTTTCAGCCCCAGGCTTTTTACCACTGGTACTGGCACTGGGACCACTCCTAGTTCTGGGGGCCAAAAAAGGTCACACCAAGGGCTATTTTGTGTTGGAATAATAAGCACCTCGGTTTTATCCGGGTTTATTTTCAAGGAGTTGGCTGCCATCCAATTTACAGTGAACCTAAGCAGATTTTTTACTGACTCCTGAGCCTGACGGGAGTTATTAAGCCGGACAAGAAGTTGAGTGTTGTTGGCATAGTTAAAGACCTTTTAGATTTAAACTGAGCGTAGGGGAAACCCTGCCCTGCCTATCGCACAGCTATGGGCAGAGAGCCTCAATGTTAACCCAATATTATTCACAATGAATGTTATTCAAAATAAAACATTTACATTTTCTCTGGTCATATTCTCATTTTATTCTCAAAACATAAATCTGATTAATCATACCATAGCAGTATCAATTTCAGTCATGTGTGTATGTACGATGTCAATACAATGATATATAGCATTCATGAGTTTCTAGTTCACTCATTACATTCCTAACAAGTCATACACATGGATTTAACGGGATACCCAATGCATTTCGGGTTCAACCTGAACCCTTCATCAGGGGATAAGTATCACCAACTCATAAAGATAATATACAATATCCAGAAGAAAATGTTGTCGGTTCCAATTCGGATCTGTAACACAAGCAAAACAGCAACATAGTAGTTGTAAATTAAAATGATTTAACATGCAGCCTTATACAGCTCATACAACAGTTACGTGTTAACTCTGGGGAATGACACAGTGTGCACCAATAGTTCCAATCCGTGCAAAAAGATAAAAAAACGTAAAAGAAAGGTCAAAAATACCTAAACTCAAAACCTTATTCTGACTGCGTTGTATAATCACCAGTGAGCTCACCACATGTGTTCTATGAGAAAACCATCACAATAGTTACTGCGAATACCTCTCTACTGGCTTAGTAAGTATAATACCCAGCCAAATAAACAATATTAACTTCTGTCAGGAGTCACACTTATGGCTTAACCATTATGAATGTTAAAGCACATAGTACGCAAATGAATCCCTGATTTAAAGCAAAGCCATGCCTTACACAATAACCTAGTGAGCAAGTTATCCTTACCGGGGAATCGATCTGTACTCTGCACTGACCCCTGTGTATGCTGACTGAGCAGCGTAACAGAAAGCGCTATCGTGAAAACCTGTAAAACACAAGCGACTCACATAAGCATCATCCTACCCGAGTTACTAGCCTCAAAACGATCCGTGGGATCACAAGATTCCTACCTCACTCTTCTAAAGTGTATGCGTGACAAGTCTCTGTTCTTCGTCCTCATAGTGGTAAAAACAGCCGTCCTAAGCTGGACCAAGTTCTCGCTTCCGCGCCGCCGTCACTCCTTCAAAAAATAATAATAATGATGCACTTAGCTATCATTACTCTGCCTACTACATTAAACTGCTTAATTACAGCAGACTGCGGTAGTATAATATACTTGTTGTAACTCACCGATATGCGTTTCATGCCGCCATACCATCTGCACTACTCTGGTCCTTGACAAAAAGTCACGTGATCGGAACTAAGTAAAACCTCATCTAAATGGGCTTCAACAGAGAAGACGGACTCAGTGTCTAACGATACTGAAAAAAGACTTGCCGTCTCGGTCCACTAGTAGAAATGAACCAACAAAACGTGTAAAATACGATTACTACACCATGACAGATCAGCTAGAATCCATAATGTAATTTGAAGAGCAAGAGAAGGAGAATGAGTAACGCTAATAAAATTAGGAAATCAAAAGAGAAGAAAGCAAAAAATCTAAAGGATAAAATAAAATAAAATGAATAAACATCCATGTGCAATAGATAGTGTGAAAATAATCAAAGTTGAAACTAGTTTAAAAAGGTAAAGAACGGTGCATTCCCTCACATTCTATTAATTACCTGATACACTATAGGTAACACAGAAGTTAATAATGATCATTTAGACCTCCTGGCATAACAGTTCCAAGTAATTTAATCCAGTGGGTTTCCCTACGTGCCAGTAGAGTGTTAAGGTCTATCCCTGGATTAGATTGAATACTCTCTAGAATCGTGTAACGTAGTTGCGGGATTGTGTGAGATGCTTCCAGCCAATGTCGTGCTAAAGAGGAATTAATGTTCTTATTTCTAACTCTACTCTTGTGTTCTATTATACGTGTCTTCACCTTCCTGCTGGTTCTTCCCACATATACTAGCCCACACGGGCATTTTATTGCGTACACCACTTTCTCTGTATTACAGTCAGACGTGTGTTTCAGTTCGATATTTTTGCCTGTGTGTGGGTGTGTGAAGTTCTTGCCCATAATTACATTGCCACATTGTCCACAATTGTAACATTTTGTCATGCCTTTGTATTTGGAATGAGACACTTTCTTTGTTGGTTTCAAAAGTTCCTTTAAATTGCTTGCCCTCGTATGTGCAAACAACGGTGTGCCATGGAATACTTTTTGGAAATCCGGCTCATTTTCAATCAATTCCCATTGATTTCTAATAATTGTTTTGATTGCTGATGCCTGAGCTGAATATTTCAAGACGAACACTTCCCGTTTTAGAGGTAGTTTTTCTTTCTTCTTCAAAAGATCCTCCCGCGATATTTGAGCGACCTTATTTTGAGCTTCCCTCAAAATTGTTTCAGGATATCCTCGGTCTTTAAACTCTGCCATTTGCTGTTCAATTAATGTCTTGCTCGTTTCTGTTTCAGAAGTTATCCTTTTGATACGCATCATTTGGGAGATTGGTAGATGCTTCTTTAAAGCATGTGGGTGTGCACTTGAATATAATAAAGCATTGTTCACATCAGTCGGTTTTTTGTACACCATGGTCTCCAATCCCGCTTGTGTTTTCTTAATCAATATATCCAAAAAATGAACTGATTCCATGCTGATCTCAAAAGTAAATTTAATCCTTGGATTATATTGATTCAATTCGTTGATGCTTGTTTCCAATAATTGTCTGGTACTTGTCCAAACAACCAGAATGTCGTCAATGTAACGAATAAAAAGTGCTGCATTCTCTTTCCAAATTACATTAGTTAAGACATGTTGCTCTTCGAAATGGGACATAAACGTATTAGCATAGGAGGGTGCCCCCGGAAACGCCATGGAGGTTCCGGTGCGTTGGATGTAGTACTCTCCCTGCCAGGTGAAGTAACTGTGGTATAACGCAAACTGTAGTAGTTCCAAAAGGAAAACACTTTTAGTTTCCGGAATGACTGATTGTAGTAGTTTCCACTCCACTGCCTCAATACCTTCCTTGTGCGCTATTGAGGTGTACAAAGCTACTACATCTATTGTACAGAGGTAAATATCTTGTAGAAATAGATGCCTTACTGATTCAAGTTTATGTAGACAATCAGTCGTGTCCTTCACGTAGGTAACCCATGCCTGCACCAGTGGTTGTAAATGGTGATCAAGGTAATATCCAAGTGGTTCATTGATTGATCCGCATCCCGCTACAATAGGTCTGAAAGGCGGTTGGGTCTTGTGCTTATGAATTTTCGGGAGCATGTATATTGTGGCGATTCATGGAGTTGTATTATGTAGAAATTTCTTGGTATTGTCATCAATGGTACCTGCATCCACTGCCTTTTGTAATATAACCTCCAGTGTGGACAGAATTTCTATTGTTGGGTCATGTTCCAACTTAATGTATGTGTCTTCATCTGATACATGTCGATTCACACTCTCCACGTAGAAATCGGTGTCTAGCACCACCAATGCTCCTCCTTTATCTGCAGGATGAAATGTAATTGAATCATCTTGTCGTAGTTTGTTTAAGATTCGTCGTTCTCTACTACTGAGATTAGCATGAGATGATGTGTCGTATCGTATACCTTCCAAATCTTTTTTTATCAGGGTCTCAAATGTATCCAACGTTTTGTGAGAAATTGGTGAGATGAATTTACTCTTCGGTTTAAACTTGTGTAACCTAGGTTCGTCTTCCATGACTGTGGGCATGTTAGCACAGAACCATCTCAACCGTAGTTTTCGCATGAACTTCAAGAGCGTCACCTCTGTTTCCAAAGCATTAGATGTATACGTAGGGACAAAAGATACCCCCTTACTTAAGATGTTTTCCTCTTCCCTAGTTAGCAGTCTTTTAGATATGTTGACTACTAGCGAATTGGATTCTTTACTGTCCTCTGTGGTCTGCCGGTTTCTTTTATCATTTTTTGTTTTTCCACGCCTGACTGGCCGTCTGCGTTGGCTGTGTTCTTGTCTGGCGGTATCTTGGCACTGGGGCCTTCCCCTAAAAAAGGTACTGTACCAGCAGATGTTGTTGCTGTCTCCGCTGAGATTGAAGGAGATGTTTCTGTCACTTGAGACACACTGGGACGTTGTAATGATAAATCTTGATCGGTTACGATGCTCTCTTCAGATGATGATGCACCAGGTTTCTTGAAAACTCTTCTTTGTGCATATTTTCAGCCCATGTATATACCTCGTCTAGCTTATAGTCAATTGTATCCCGACGGAATTTTCGGGTCTTACGTTCATGGACTTCTTTAGCATGAATGTCTAGGTTCCTATTTATGTTTTCAAGAACCTTATTCCAATCTTCATGCTCCATACGTTCAGTTATTTCTTCTTTGAGCTTATTGATATCCAAAGTTAATTCCCTCAGTAAAATAGAGATTTCTTCCACGATCAAGAGAATGAGATCCAACGAGCATTTGTTTAATATGGCATACCAGCGTGCCATACATGTCTTATCAAACCTGAAGAGCATGGGACGTAGTGCAATCCGCAAGCCACGTGGAATCCTTTTCACTTTGTGATACTCTATCAGTGTCGTGGCATGTAGCCGCTGATTAATTTCTTTCCTCATCAAATATTCAAGTTGCCGTAATTGTTGTGTCGTAGTTCCTGAAGAGGAGCCAAATTCTCTAGTTTCTTTTACCAATGCATAAATTGATTCTGCTTCCTCTGTGGAATATACCTTAGTGTCAGCTTGATTAGTTGTAATGCTAGAGATATCTTGCCACATTTTGTCAAGGGTGCTGGTCCACGTGTGGGCACTCTAGTTATAATGAATGTGTTATGTTGTGCACCTGCACACCTATACCTGTCGTTTTTTCACCCAAATTCTCGTTATCGTGTGTATTTAGCGTGCTGATAGGTGTGGAGGCCTGTGCCTAAAGCCCTCGGGTATCAAATAGATTTAAACTGAGCGTAGGGGAAACCCTGCGCTGCCTATCGCACAGCTATGGGCAGAGAGCCTCAATGTTAACCCAATATTATTCACAATGAATGTTATTCAAAATAAAACATTTAAATTTTCTCTGGTCATATTCTCATTTTATTCTCAAAACATAAATCTGATTAATCATACCATAGCAGTATCAATTTCAGTCATGTGTGTATGTACGATGTCAATACAATGATATATAGCATTCATGAGTTTCTAGTTCACTCATTACATTCCTAACAAGTCATACACATGGATTTAACGGGATACCCAATGCATTTCGGGTTCAACCTGAACCCTTCTTCAGGGGATAAGTATCACCAACTCATAAAGATAATATACAATATCCAGAAGAAAATGTTGTCGGTTCCAATTCGGATCTGTAACACAAGCAAAACAGCAACATAGTAGTTGTAAATTAAAATGATTTAACATGCAGCCTTATACAGCTCATACAACAGTTATGTGTTAACTCTGGGGAATGACACCGTGTGCAGGTTTGATAAGACATTTATGGCACGCTGGTATGCCATATTAAACAAATGCTCGTTGGATCTCATTCTCTTGATCGTGGAAGAAATCTCTATTTTACTGAGGGAATTAACTTTGGATATCAATAAGCTCAAAGAAGAAATAACTGAACGTATGGAGCATGAAGATTGGAATAAGGTTCTTGAAAACATAAATAGGAACCTAGACATTCATGCTAAAGAAGTCCATGAACGTAAGACCCGAAAATTCCGTCGGGATACAATTGACTATAAGCTAGACGAGGTATATACAGGGGCTGAAAAATATGCACAAAGAAGAGTTTTCAAGAAACCTGGTGCATCATCATCTGAAGAGAGCATCGTAACCGATCAAGATTTATCATTACAACGACCCAGTGTGTCTCAAGTGACAGAAACATCTCCTTCAATTTCAGCGGCGACAGCAACAACATCTGCTGGTACAGTACCTTTTTTAGGGGAAGGCCCCAGTGCCAAGATACCGCCAGACAAGAATACAGCCAACGCAGACGGCCAGTCAGGTGTGGAAAAACAAAAAATGATAAAAGAAACCGGCAGACCACAGAGGACAGTAAAGAATCCAAATCGCTAGTAGTCAACATATCTAAAAGACTGCTAACTAGGGAAGAGGAAAACATCTTAAGTAAGGGGGTATCTTTTGTCCCTACGTATACATCTAATGCTTTGGAAACAGAGGTGACGCTCTTTAAGTTCATGCGAAAACTACGGTTGGGATGGTTCTGTGCTAACATGCCCACAGTCATGGAAGACGAACCTAGGTTACACAAGTTTAAACCGAAGAGTAAATTCATCTCACCGATTTCTCACAAAACGTTGGATACATTTGAGACCCTGATAAAAAAAGATTTGGAAGGTATACGATACGACACATCATCTCATGCTAATCTCAGTAGTAGAGAACGACGAATCTTAAACAAACTACGACAAGATGATTCAATTACATTTCATCCTGCAGATAAAGGAGAAGCATTGGTGGTGCTAGACACCGATTTCTACGTGGAGAGTGTGAATCGACATGTATCAGATGAAGACACATACATTAAGTTGGAACATGACCCAACAATAGAAATTCTGTCCACACTGGAGGTTATATTACAAAAGGCAGTGGATGCAGGTACCATTGATGACAATACCAAGAAATTTCTACATAATACAACTCCACGAATCGCCACAATATACATGCTCCCGAAAATTCATAAGCACAAGACCCAACCGCCTTTCAGACCTATTGTAGCGGGATGCGGATCAATCAATGAACCACTTGGATATTACCTTGATCACCATTACAACCACTGGTGCAGGCATGGGTTACGTACGTGAAGGACACAACTGATTGTCTACATAAACTTGAATCAGTAAGGCATCTATTTCTACAAGATATTTACCTCTGTACAATAGATGTAGTAGCTTTGTACACCTCAATAGCGCACAAGGAAGGTATTGAGGCAGTGGAGTGGAAACTACTACAATCAGTCATTCCGGAAACTAAAAGTGTTTTCCTTTTGGTACTACTACAGTTTGCGTTATACCACAGTTACTTCACCTGGCAGGGAGAGTACTACATCCAACGCACCGGAACCTCCATGGGGTTTCCGTGGGCACCCTCCTATGCTAATACGTTTATGTCCCATTTCGAAGAGCAACATGTCTTAACTAATGTAATTTGGAAAGAGAATGCAGCACTTTTTATTCGTTACATTGACGACATTCTGGTTGTTTGGACGGGTACCAGACAATTATTGGAAACAAGCATCAACGAATTGAATCAATATAATCCAAGGATTAAATTTACTTTTGAGATCAGCATGGAATCAGTTCATTTTTTGGATATATTGATTAAGAAAACACAAGCGGGATTGGAGACCATGGTGTACAAAAAACCGACTGATGTGAACAATGCTTTATTATATTCAAGTGCACACCCACATGCTTTAAAGAAGCATCTACCAATCTCCCAAATGATGCGTATCAAAAGGATAACTTCTGAAACAGAAACGAGCAAGACATTAATTGAACAGCAAATGGCAGAGTTTAAAGACCGAGGATATCCTGAAACAATTTTGAGGGAAGCTCAAAATAAGGTCGCTCAAATATCGCGGGAGGATCTTTTGAAGAAGAAAGAAAAACTACCTCTAAAACGGGAAGTGTTCGTCTTGAAATATTCAGCTCAGGCATCAGCAATCAAAACAATTATTAGAAATCGATGGGAATTGATTGAAAATGAGCCGGATTTCCAAAAAGTATTCCATGGCACACCGTTGTTTGCACATACGAGGGCAAGCAATTTAAAGGAACTTTTGAAACCAACAAAGAACGTGTCTCATTCCAAATACAAAGGCATGACAAAATGTTACAATTGTGGACAATGTGGCAATGTAATTATGGGCAAGAACTTCACACACCCACACACAGGCAAAAATATCGAACTGAAACACACGTCTGACTGTAATACAGAGAAAGTGGTGTACGCAATAAAATGCCCGTGTGGGCTAGTATATGTGGGAAGAACCAGCAGGAAGGTGAAGACACGTATAATAGAACACAAGAGTAGAGTTAGAAATAAGAACATTAATTCCTCTTTAGCACGACATTGGCTGGAAGCATCTCACACAATCCCGCATCTACGTTACACGATTCTAGAGAGTATTCAATCTAATCCAGGGATAGACCTTAACACTCTACTGGCACGTAGGGAAACCCACTGGATTAAATTACTTGGAACTGTTATGCCAGGAGGTCTAAATGATCATTATGAACTTCTGTGTTACCTATAGTGTATCAGGTAATTAATAGAATGTGAGGGAATGCACCGTTCTTTACCTTTTTAAACTAGTTTCAACTTTGATTATTTTCACACTATCTATTGCACATGGATGTTTATTCATTTTATTTTATTTTATCCTTTAGATTTTTTGCTTTCTTCTCTTTTGATTTCCTAATTTTATTAGCGTTACTCATTCTCCTTCTCTTGCTCTTCAAATTACATTATGGATTCTAGCTGATCTGTCATGGTGTAGTAATCGTATTTTACAGGTTTTGTTGGTTCATTTCTACTGGTGGACCGAGACGGCAAGTCTTTTTTCAGTATCGTTAGACACTGAGTCCGTCTTCTCTGTTGAAGCCCATTTAGATGAGATGAGGTTTTACTTAGTTCCGATCACGTGACTTTTTGTCAAGGACCAGAGTAGTGCAGATGGTATGGCGGCATGAAACGCATATCGGTGAGTTACAACAAGTATATTATACTACCGCAGTCTGCTGTAATTAAGCAGTTTAATGTAGTAGGCAGAGTAATGATAGCTAAGTGCATCATTATTGTTATTTTTTGAAGGAGTGACGGCGGCGCGGAAGCGAGAACTTGGTCCAGCTTAGGACGGCTGTTTTTACCACTATGAGGACGAAGAACAGAGACTTGTCACGCATACACTTTAGAAGAGTGAGGTAGGAATCTTGTGATCCCACGGATCGTTTTGAGGCTAGTAACTCGGGTAGGATGATGCTTATGTGAGTCGCTTGTGTTTTACAGGTTTTCACGATAGCGCTTTCTGTTACGCTGCTCAGTCAGCATACACAGGGGTCAGTGCAGAGTACAGATCGATTCCCCGGTAAGGATAACTTGCTCACTAGGTTATGGTGTAAGGCATGGCTTTGCTTTAAATCAGGGATTCATTTGCGTACTATGTGCTTTAACATTCATAATGGTTAAGCCATAAGTGTGACTCCTGACAGAAGTTAATATTGTTTATTTGGCTGGGTATTATACTTACTAAGCCAGTAGAGAGGTATTCGCAGTAACTATTGTGATGTTTTTCTCATAGAACACATGTGGTGAGCTCACTGGTGATTATACAACGCAGTCAGAATAAGGTTTTGAGTTTAGGTATTTTTGACCTTTCTTTTACGTTTTTTTATCTTTTTGCACGGATTGGAACTATTGGTGCACACGGTGTCATTCCCCAGAGTTAACACGTAACTGTTGCATGAGCTGTATAAGGCTGCATGTTAAATCATTTTAATTTACAACTACTATGTTGCTGTTTTGCTTGTGTTACAGATCCGAATTGGAACCGACAACATTTTCTTCTGGATATTGTATATTATCTTTATGAGTTGGTGATACTTATCCCCTGATGAAGGGTTCAGGTTGAACCCGAAATGCATTGGGTATCCCGTTAAATCCATGTGTATGACTTGTTAGGAATGTAATGAGTGAACTAGAAACTCATGAATGCTATATATCATTGTATTGACATCGTACATACACACATGACTGAAATTGATACTGCTATGGTATGATTAATCAGATTTATGTTTTGAGAATAAAATGAGAATATGACCAGAGAAAATGTAAATGTTTTATTTTGAATAACATTCATTGTGAATAATATTGGGTTAACATTGAGGCTCTCTGCCCATAGCTGTGCGATAGGCAGCGCAGGGTTTCCCCTACGCTCAGTTTAAATCTATTTGATACCCGAGGGCTTTAGGCACAGGCCTCCACACCTATCAGCACGCTAAATACACACGATAACGAGAATTTGGGTGAAAAAACGACAGGTATAGGTGTGCAGGTGCACAACATAACACATTCATAGTTAAAGACCTGGCAGTCCCTAAGTGTCAAGGCCTCCACCAAGGGCTGCAAATAGATATTAAAAAGAAGCGGAGATAATGCAGAGCCCTGAGGTACTCCGCAGGTCAGGGAGCCCAGGTCCGATAGCTGCTCATCCAATTGAACTCTATGCGGTGCGATCAGACAAAAAGGATATTAGCCATTGATGTGCTTGCCCCTTTATACCCAGATTCGAAAGACGGTTCAGCAGTATGTTATGGCTGACCGTGTCGAATGCTGCTGACAGGTCTAATAAAATCAGGGCACTCGGCTGTTTACTATCGGCCCTAACTCTGAGCTCGTCCAAAATGGACACCATCACTAGCTCTGTACTATGATGGGCTCTGAAGCCCGCCTGTCTAGTGCGGAGCAATTGATGACCATCTAGGTATCTTGCAAGAGGTTTCAGAACATGCTGCTCCATAGTTTTTGCTAGAAAGGGGAGCTGCGAGATAGGCCTATAGTTTTTTATGGCTGAAGTATCCACCCCAGGTTTTTTCAGCAGGGGGGTAACCCTTGCTTCCTTCAGATTAGTTGGTAGATAGCCCAGGTCTGGAGACTCATTGAGTAATCTCAAGGCCTGCTTTTCCAATCCAGGCAGAGCCATTTGGAAAAGCCTCGGAGGACAAGGGTCCATTCGAGAACCTGATTTGATATGCTTTGCTAGTGCAACCAAAGTAGCAGAATTGAAACTTGGGAAATTAGACAGCTGACTGCTAGGACGGGGGGCTGGTTTGATCCAGGGAACTAAAGTCAGAGGGAGTTGTGGTAATTTCCAAGATAATGTCCGTAACTTTCTGGAGAAAGAACTCCTGGAAAACATCACAGTTCGGAGAAACAACTGTGAACTTTTTTTCTGCTTTTTGACTCAGCTCCTTCAAAATGGCAAAGGTCTCTTTTTGTTTATTTACGGCCAAAGCAACCCTTTCTTTGTAAAATGCTGCTTTCCTAACTAGGATAGCTGATTTATACGTAGCAAAGAGGGCTTTATATGTTTGTAACTCTGCTGGCTCATATTTATATCTCCACCGCCTTTAGGCTTGGCGGAGGAGTTGTTTCTTTTCCCTTAAGGTATCATCAAACCATGGGGCCCCCTTTCCCTTGTCTCTAACCCTTTCTTTCCGTTCTGGTGCCACTATGTCAATGGCCTGCTGTAACCGAGTAAATAAGGCTTCACTTTTGTGATCCAAATTGTCCTCTCCCACCTCAGGGGAAGGAATTGAGTGTGACGTAGTTAATAAAAGATCTGCCTCAACATTTTTCCACATTCTAACCTTCCTCCACAAAGGTGGAAATGTGTAAATTTTAATTGAAAACGGACAGGTGTAATACAATTTAAAAAGTATTACACATTTCCATGTTGGTACCTGACCAGTTTTAACGTCTGAGCCCCAGAGAAGCAGCGGTGATCAAAGCTGAATGGAATATCTCAACTTATTGAAAAGTATTCAAGTTAAAAACAGTCTATATAACAAATTGGCACCCAGAACTCTGCAGTAAATACTTGGTTTAACGAGGTTTGGTTCCTTTAATTCCTAGATTTGATATAGAAGGAATCTTTAATCTCAGAAATCTGCACCCAATTAATATAATATTTTGTATTAATGAATCTGTATGCCCTGATTAATATCCACTGGCCAATCGTACTTTTGGAGACATAATAAGTTGCAGGAACTCAAAAATCTAGCCATTATTCATTAATGCAGTATTGTAGACCACTCACATTCCATAAGGAAAATTAATCATCAACAATTGTAGATATAAGAAGTCGAGGTCACATCTAATACCCCCTGCTTTGATGCCACTGCCATTAAATTTCAGTTTTCGATGCAGTCGATACATGTACCCAAGCTAACAGACCCAATCTAAGAAATACCTCGAAACTCACCAATTAACTTAATTCTCCGATCCCTAAAATTCTTCCAAAGAAGTATCATTTTTGACAAGTGGGACCTCCAATTTTTTAACAATATACACCACAGGACGGAAGTCCACTGGTTCACCCAGCCGGCTTGCACCATCTTCAAAACCAGCTGTGTTGTTTACAAAGCCATCATGAATGACACCTGAGCATAACTGGCTGACAGGATTATCATCTCCAATGGCTCTCAGAAATACCGCAACCAGCATACCATCAGATGAAGTCAAAGAAGTAAAAACAAGCCAATAGGCATTCTCCAACTTACCGAGCTGGAGCAAAATCCCTGTATCCCTCAGCACAGCCGTAACCCTGCTTCAGTTTAGGGAAGACCATCAAGGCTCCCTTGTGCACCCATGCTCTAACCTCCTATTAACTACTCTCCATTCTCATGGTTAGCACTGGCACTAGTGATTCAAAAAGATTTGACTCATATATAGAGATGTACATTTCTCTTTCTTGAAAATAAACACGTATCCTATGTAGACAGGTGAAAGATGAGTCCAGCATTCCTTGGGTCCTAAGCCAGATGGCTTACAGTGTGCCAAGTATCACTGCTTCTTCTTTAAGTGACAAGGTTGCAGTTAGCCCTCAACATTAACAATTCTTCTGTAATCTTAATTGGATTTGTTTTGTAACGTTAATCAAAGACAGAAGTTTGATGTACATAGCCGTTTAACTTTGTATGGAAAAATGTCTCTATAGAAAATCACATCTAAACAAAAAGTACATGATTGATTATAGGGTATTTGTCCGGCACAGAAACAATCCTCAATGACCAAGATGGACGGTGAGTCCCGACTATTGTCAGTCAAGAGGAAGTGAAAGCCATTTGTACCCAGAGAGGCCACTGAGAATTTGAACTAAGAACAGATCACCACACAAGTCAAGTCAAGTCAAGTCAATAAACTTTATTCGACTATATTTCATAGCCATAAAAGTGCATAAAATCACATTACAAAGTAGGCAAAAGTAAAACAATTATGAACACAGATCAGAGATGTGCATGCTTCATTAAAATAAAAGCGTAAATGGAAATCACATTATCATAGTTTTACGCAAATAAAATACACTTTTGAGATACGTCACAATAGAAGAAACAGTGAAAATGTCCTCCAAAGTCGAAATAGCCAAAAAGGCTGGGCGGCAAAATCTCAAATCCAAATATTTTAAAATGGGCACAATCCATCTCTTTCTGGATAACGAGTAAAATCTACAAAAAAATAATATATGTATATCTGATTGATCAGAGATACTATCACAGGGACATTTAGGCAAAACCCTTGCCCAGTCATTCATAACGGGGAAACTTAGTGATCTGAAAAGAATTCCAAATCTAAATCTAATTAATAGAAATCTTTCCTGTTCTTTCATGTGCAATTTGAGATAGGGTTGAATGGAGTTAACATTAGTAGCCAACTGGTGAGAGATCACAGTTTTTTTCGTTAATTCACCTACTTGTCTTTGGTCGTGGAAAAAAGCCAGACACAAAGTTTTAAGGTTTTTTCTGGTGATCCCAAACAGAGTTTCAGGGTCATCAAAAAACTCTGGATGCTTGATATTCTTACAGACTAATTTAATGTAACAAAACCATTTTATCCCTTTTGCCCCATCAAGTTTTAACACATCTCTCAGTATAAGTCTGTTTAGATGACATTTCTCATTACACCAAACACGATGCCATAATAAAATAGGTTGAACTCTGATTAGATCTTCTAGGAATGGTATTCCCAGTTCAGTATGGCAATTGTAATTGGACATGCTCCTAGGGAGAGACAATAAATAATGTAGGAAGTCATTTTCAGTCACTTGTAATTTATAAACATCTGAGTTTCCCCATAAGCCAGCCCCATAAAGTGCTACTGGGACACAGCTAGACTTATATATGTAAATAAGTTCTTTGACCGGTTTTTTGCCCAATTTTTTACTAAAAGATTTGACTGCCATGATCGCTTTAGAAAAAAAGTAGGTTTCTTGTCTGTATTGCATTTGTCCAGTTTCCAGTTTGATCAAACAAAATGCCTAAATATGGAAAACTTGGAGTATGGTGTATAGGGGTACCTTTAATGAACATTGTTTTTTTCTTCAAACGAACGTTCCCACCACAGTTCATTGCGAATGTCTTTGTGCAGTTAATCTGTAAATCCAGTTTCTCCATGAAAACGCTAAAGGATGAAATCATGGTCTGCATTGCTAGCGGGGTTCTAGCCATAAGCACCGTGTCATCTGCGTAGATGAGTGCAGGTAGCCGACGGGCTGAGGCGGTTGGCATATCAATGCATTCCTGCAAAAGTGTGGCCTCAAGGTTATTAATATAAATAGAAAATAAAAAGGGGGCAAGGACACACCCCTGCCTCACACCCCTGCTGATACTAAATTCCCTTGTGCATTCACCCCTCATGCCATATCTGACCATTGCACTGGCTTTACTATATAATTGTCTTAAAAAACAGATAATGTTTGGTTCTACACGCAAGTTAGTTAAAATAGTCCACAGTTTACTGTGATTTACAAAATCAAAGGCCGAGGTAAGATCTAGAAAAGTTAAGTATAATCTACCTTTCTTAGCTGTTGTATACTTTTCTGTTAATATCAAAAGATTTAGAGCTTGCTCGATAGTGCCGACCCCTTCTCGGAACCCATATTGGAGATCGGTAATTATATGGGATTCCTCAGCCCATTTCTGGAGTCTATCTAGGATAACTCTACCGATAATTTTTATATTAGAATCCAGCAAAGAAATAGGCCGGTAGCAGGCACAACTGGATCTATCTCCTTTTTTAAAAATTGGGATAATAATTGATTTAAACCATGTGTCGAGAAGGCCCAGAGAGATAGCAGCATTGAAAGATCTAGTGAGTAACGGGGCCCAGAGGCTAATATCCTTCTTATAGATATCTAATGGAACCCCATCGGGACCTGGTGCCTTACCCCCGAGGCTCGACTTAATGCCCTTGGTTACTTCCTCGAGCGTGAAGTCGAGTTGTAATCCTGCTGAATGTTTTATCATGTCCTGGAACACTAAAGGAGAGTCTGTACTAGCCGGTACAGGGTTATATAATTTTTCAAAGTGCTTGACCCATTCCCTTTCATCAATGGCAACCTCTATGCGAGCTTTAGTACTATCTTTAAAAAAGGGAGCATTGATAGCTTTCCAGAAAGAAGTCATATCCCTTCATTCTGCGGCCGTTAAAATGTCGGACCATGTTTTATTTTTTAACTGGAGTTTTTGATTTTTAAGTGCCGTCTTATAATCTTTACGAAGGGTCTTTATAAGTGGTTGGTTTCTGGTTGTCTGTTGCAATGCTAATTTAAGAGTTTTATATGCCTTGCTACAGGCCGGTGAAAACCATCCTTTGACTTTGGTTTGTTTGTTATTGTACTTAGAATTAACCCAAAGCCCCTTTTTGATGTTTGATATTATTACTTTGAAATTAGTTATAATTTCGGCATCCTCAGAGTCAAGATCCAGACAAACATCAAAATTTGCGCCACAGGTACTGACAAGGGCACTTAAAAAGACCTCGGGGACCACCCTGGTCCATTTCAGAGCATATCCATTTTGCCTATGGATGTCTATGCCCGTAGAAAAAACAGCAGCTCTAATTTGCACGGTTACCCTTGCGTCCATGAGTACTAGCCTGATGGGAAAATGGTCACTCAGAGGAGAATTCAAAACATTACATTTAATTACACGATCCCTGTAACATGATGAGACAAGTATAAAATCTATAGTGGACATTGATCCTCTACCATTGAAAGTTGGGTGGAAATCGGTCTTGTTATGGCATATTTCGTTAGCGAACCCTAAGTCATATTTAAACAGAATCTCGTTTAGGGCATTCCCCAACAATGAATGTTTGAAGTGGGATGAATTGTCGTCTCTTTCCACAGAAAGTCCACAGATTTCGGTGCCAGATCTGTCACAAAGGGTACAATTAAAATCCCCACCCCAAATTATCGTATACAATCTATTTGAAGCATTTAAAATACTATCTAGTTCAAAAATCATGGTTTTGAATACTGTCCCTACATCGGCTGTTGGAATGTTATTATAAAAATTAACCAATAATATAAAAACCGTGTCACCAAAATAAACCCCCACAATATGGAAGAAAGAATTCTGAAAGAGCATTTGTAGTTTACAAGATAAACGATTCGAAATGTATGTACATATCCCCCCTTTTGCTCGCCCGTGTATAGAACTAACAGCTGGGGTAGACACTGTTTTGAAACCACATAAATGATGATCTCTCTTCACCCAAGTCTCTTTTAAGCAAATTACATCGCTATTGTCCATGAATAACTTCCAGTCAGGGTTCTCTAATTTTGACAGAAGACCAGCTATATTCCAGAAATTAATGGACCATTGTTTATCAAATTTGTCAGTAGCCCCACCAGTAGTGCTCTGGACACTATGTTGGATGATGGCCTCGGAACTGGTTCCCGTGTTTTCCCTACCTATAGGGTCTTCTAGGGATAAAGAAGGGCCGCTATTTGTCTCCAATAATTTGTCCTTGATTATGTTACAAAAATCGCCCCCAGTATGTTCCTGCCTCCCTACCAATTGTTTTTCCTTTTTCAAGTTGCTACTTCTATAGTCGATGTTACCCTTCCCCGGCTCAGAGTTACATGTCTTAATATTAGAATGAAAGACATAAAGTCAATCATTTTCATCTAAACTGGACAGGGGGTAAAAGAAATTTGCTAGTGGTATGTCCCAGTATTCCCTAGGATTAATGATATTGGGGTGTTTATTGGGAGCCACATATTGTTGTCGGTTAACACCCCTATACTGGGGCAAAAAGTTATCATACTGGGTATCATAACAATGAGCACGCTGATTGGAGACAGGATGTTGTCTCAGTGCGTAATTACGCATCGTTGATGGATGATTAGTAGACATTTGTTGATACGAGGTTATGTCATGTATATCATGAGAACTTGGGACTGGCTGATTCCAGAATGTATCAGGTATAGGTGGTGCATTGGATCTTTTAATAATTAGAGGATGGCGCACAGGTCTCAGTGAAGGTGTGCTAAATTGCGTCATCAGGGTTTCTGGATAAAAATAGCTAAGGTTCCGTGTGGATATGCCTCCCTCGCATTTCCCGGGGAACCAGTCGCTGATGTATGTTACCAATCTGTGATCTTTAAAATTAACTATGATCACGTCCCCGTCTGTCTCTTTTGGTTGAATGCCCACCCAATTACAACGTCTCACAGAGACGATGTCACCATTAAGATGGGATGGAAGGGGTCTGTTTTTGCTCAACCAGTGAATCACCTTATTCCTGAGACTAGAATTATGTTCGGTAGTTCCACCTGATAGAGTTGGAACACCGGTGAGTATAATAACATAATTTGCTGACTCAGGAGGTAAATTCGCCACGCTAGTAACTTTGGATTTAAATGTTCTAGCGGCCCTAAGTGGGGGATCAGTTCTCTTATGTTCAAATTTTGAATCAACAGGATGTGGCTTATTTTTATCTGGAATCACGGCAGTTGTGACAGTATTACTAGTCACTCGGCTGGTCCGTGTATTAGCTACTATGGTTTTGTTCTTTGAACTGGTGTCAATCTGTGGACCTGGATGATTAGTAGTCTTTGATTTGCTAAGGTTTTTAGATGACTGTTGGGGTGTTGAATTTTTCCCTGTCCTGATCTGGTCCATGACCTCCCCCAACCGTTTAATCCTTTCAATGAGGGGAATTAATAATGATTTTAAAAAATTTTCAATGCCCTCGAGCAACCCTTCATAGTTAGGGGCAGGGTTTGTATCAGGCTTCTCTGCCTCTGTTATTCTCTTATGTGATGGATACATATTGCTAGTAATAAAAGGTGGAAATCTACCCCCCTTGTTTGCCCATCCCTTTCTTCTCCGTTTTCTAGGCGGAGAACGATTGGCACTACTGGTCCCTGTCGGGAAGGATTTTGTTAGGTTTTTGCCCAAAATGTTGGTTAAGTGGGCATCCGGGACCAGAGGGGTGAATATCGGGGATGGCACATTTATGTTATGTAAAGGAGCAGCTTCGCTCGGCAGAGGAGTACTTAAGTCCACTAGAGAGTTCGATATTTGAGTTCTCTCCAGGGTATTTGAATCGAGAGGAGGTAGAGTGTCATCTATTACTATATGAGTGTCTTGGAAGATAAGGGGAATATTGTCCGTACTAAATAAGTAAGCGTCTGAATCATTGTGGATTGGTGAATCAGTGATGGTATTGGTCTCAGCAATCTGCGGTAAGGTAGGTGGTCGCTTTTTAAGTAATTCAATTGAGAGTCTACGTTCGGCACGCCTTTCCGCGAGACTAATCTCTCTGTCCACCTCTATTTTGGCTCTGGCAAAATACTTATCTAGTGGACCGAGAATGGATACCCCTACAGTACTAGGTAGGGTGTTAGAGACTGGGGTGGACATAGTTGCTTTATAAAGATGTCGGTAAACTACAACTAATAAGAATATCCCTTAAACATAGAATAATACAAATTAGGGGCACACACAATAAAATACATTGTTATGAGGGATATAAAATTAAGTCAGAGGTACAATACCACCACAACCAAAAACACGTATAAAGGGGGGGTTGGCCCAGCCCAGCCTCCGTCAGCCCCGGACGGCCACAGACGGTCCCGCCCTTGTCCCAGGCTTCTCACGGGACGCTCCCGCGCCGCGGGTGATGACCTTGACTTAAATAGATGGGCCGTTGGGTTGTAGGCGGGGCGTGGTGGACAGGGAGAGCGGCCAGGTGTCGTGAGGCGCGGTTTGCAGAGGCTTCTGGTCTTGGAAGTCCTGCCCCGCTCGCTCGCAGCCCTGGTCCAGCACACGCAGCAGAGTCAAAGTTTCCTGGGTGTCACAGGTGCGCAGCGGGACCCGCGAAGCGGATTCCGCCAGTTGTGAAGGAAAAACGGGTCTAAAAAAGCCTTCAGCCCTCAGCAGCAGTCGATCAGTTTAGAATGGTGTCCCACGTCGGTTCCTCCTTCCCAGCCTTTTCAAGATTGCAGGCGGGGCGTGGTGGACAGGGAGAGCGGCCAGGTGTCGTGAGGCGCGGTTTGCAGAGGCTTCTGGTCTTGGAAGTCCTGCCCCGCTCGCTCGCAGCCCTGGTCCAGCACACGCAGCAGAGTCAAAGTTTCCTGGGTGTCACAGGTGCGCAGCGGGACCCGCGAAGCGGGTTCCGCCAGTTGTGAAGGAAAAACGGGTCTAAAAAAGCCTTCAGCCCTCAGCAGCAGTCGATCAGTTTAGAATGGTGTCCCACGTCGGTTCCTCCTTCCCAGCCTTTTCAAGATTGCAGGCGGGGCGTGGTGGACAGGGAGAGCGGCCAGGTGTCGTGAGGCGCGGTTTGCAGAGGCTTCTGGTCTTGGAAGTCCTGCCCCGCTCGCTCGCAGCCCTGGTCCAGCACACGCAGCAGAGTCAAAGTTTCCTGGGTGTCACAGGTGCGCAGCGGGACCCGCGAAGCGGGTTCCGCCAGTTGTGAAGGAAAAACAGGTCTAAAAAAGCCTTCAGCCCTCAGCAGCAGTCGATCAGTTTAGAATGGTGTCCCACGTCGGTTCCTCCTTCCCAGCCTTTTCAAGATTGCAGGCGGGGCGTGGTGGACAGGGAGAGCGGCCAGGTGTCGTGAGGCGCGGTTTGCAGAGGCTTCTGGTCTTGGAAGTCCTGCCCCGCTCGCTCGCAGCCCTGGTCCAGCACACGCAGCAGAGTCAAAGTTTCCTGGGTGTCACAGGTGCGCAGCGGGACCCGCGAAGCGGGTTCCGCCAGTTGTGAAGGAAAAACGGGTCTAAAAAAGCCTTCAGCCCTCAGCAGCAGTCGATCAGTTTAGAATGGTGTCCCTCGTCGGTTCCTCCTTCCCAGCCTTTTCAAGATTGCAGGTGGGGCGTGGTGGACAGGGAGAGCGGCCAGGTGTCGTGAGGCGCGGTTTGCAGAGGCTTCTGGTCTTGGAAGTCCTGCCCCGCTCGCTCGCAGCCCTGGTCCAGCACACGCAGCAGAGTCAAAGTTTCCTGGGTGTCACAGGTGCGCAGCGGGACCCGCGAAGCGGGTTCCGCCAGTTGTGAAGGAAAAACGGGTCTAAAAAAGCCTTCAGCCCTCAGCAGCAGTCGATCAGTTTAGAATGGTGTCCCACGTCGGTTCCTCCTTCCCAGCCTTTTCAAGATTGCAGGCGGGGCGTGGTGGACAGGGAGAGCGGCCAGGTGTCGTGAGGCGCGGTTTGCAGAGGCTTCTGGTCTTGGAAGTCCTGCCCCGCTCGCTCGCAGCCCTGGTCCAGCACACGCAGCAGAGTCAAAGTTTCCTGGGTGTCACAGGTGCGCAGCGGGACCCGCGAAGCGGGTTCCGCCAGTTGTGAAGGAAAAACGGGTCTAAAAAAGCCTTCAGCCCTCAGCAGCAGTCGATCAGTTTAGCATGGTGTCCCACGTCGGTTCCTCCTTCCCAGCCTTTTCAAGATTGCAGGCGGGGCGTGGTGGACAGGGAGAGCGGCCAGGTGTCGTGAGGCGCGGTTTGCAGAGGCTTCTGGTCTTGGAAGTCCTGCCCCGCTCGCTCGCAGCCCTGGTCCAGCACACGCAGCAGAGTCAAAGTTTCCTGGGTGTCACAGGTGCGCAGCGGGACCCGCGAAGCGGGTTCCGCCAGTTGTGAAGGAAAAACGGGTCTAAAAAAGCCTTCAGCCCTCAGCAGCAGTCGATCAGTTTAGAATGGTGTCCCACGTCGGTTCCTCCTTCCCAGCCTTTTCAAGATTGCAGGCGGGGCGTGGTGGACAGGGAGAGCGGCCAGGTGTCGTGAGGCGCGGTTTGCAGAGGCTTCTGGTCTTGGAAGTCCTGCCCCGCTCGCTCGCAGCCCTGTTCCAGCACACGCAGCAGAGTCAAAGTTTCCTGGGTGTCACAGGTGCGCAGCGGGACCCGCGAAGCGGGTTCCGCCAGTTGTGAAGGAAAAACGGGTCTAAAAAAGCCTTCAGCCCTCAGCAGCAGTCGATCCGTTTAGAATGGTGTCCCTCGTCGGTTCCTCCTTCCCAGCCTTTTCAAGATTGCAGGCGGGGCGTGGTGGACAGGGAGAGCGGCCAGGTGTCGTGAGGCGCGGTTTGCAGAGGCTTCTGGTCTTGGAAGTCCTGCCCCGCTCGCTCGCAGCCCTGGTCCAGCACACGCAGCAGAGTCAAAGTTTCCTGGGTGTCACAGGTGCGCAGCGGGACCCGCGAAGCGGGTTCCGCCAGTTGTGAAGGAAAAACGGGTCTAAAAAAGCCTTCAGCCCTCAGCAGCAGTCGATCAGTTTAGAATGGTGTCCCACGTCGGTTCCTCCTTCCCAGCCTTTTCAAGATTGCAGGCGGGGCGTGGTGGACAGGGATAGCGGCCAGGTGTCGTGAGGCGCGGTTTGCAGATACATATTCTGGGGCAGAGAACAGGGGCAGCTCATTGTCTGGGTGGATCCCTCTGAAGCATTCAGAAACTGTGCCTAGTTGAATTCAATTCCCTTTGGCTAATGCTCTTGGGCTTGAGTGGTACAACACACACACAAGAGAGTATGAAGAAGAGTGTGCATACAATTTATCACCCTTTACCAGCCATAACTTTCTGAATAATTATCTTTCATACCATGAAAACCATAAGAATTGGCGGCACATAACATAAATAGTTTTGAACTTGGTCACTCAATCACAATCACTCTCATCTCTTCTGTCCCTTAAACTACTGAAAGTTTTTTTTTGCATTTATGTTTCTGAGGCAACCCAATGTTGCCTACTTAATCTGTTATTTTTCTTTCCAGTAGGCAGCAGATTGATGTATGTCTCATGTATCATAGTTCAGATGTACTTTTCTATGTTTAGTTCCACGCCTGTTCACCTATGAGATTTCGCTGAGGATTTGCGGTTGATGCTTGTCAGAAATAATTGTATGTCTTGAGCTTGTCCTTGTTCCCTGCGGGGGAAGTCGTTCAAAATGTGATTGTGCTTGTGTGCTGAAATGGGTATACTCTCTTCAGTTTGCCTTTTGGCATTAAGATGAGCTTGTGCATTATGCTAAGTCGGAGGTCAATACACACATTGTTGCTGGTTGCCATGGAAGAAGCAGGGAAGCCTTGTTGTAAATGAAGTGTCTGTTGGCACTTGTATAACCACCTGGTTGTTGTGCAGTAATACTGATAGAATTATTGAGGATCCACACACTCCCTGTCTATCAATATATACTCCTTTTTCTCTCAACTACTTCTTGCAGACCCCCAGTGGGTTTCCGATACACACTCGGTCAGCTTGGCTCCTCCAGTTTTAGTGGAGTTGTTATTTTTGGGGTCACAAAAGGCTGTCCTACTCTCATAGAAGTGATGTTGATTGGGAACATTGGGTACTATTTTTGTTGTATTGCTACATGGCCAGACTGTTTTTTTTTGTACCAGGGGTTCCCATCTTCAAAGAAGGCTTCCAGTCAATGAAGATGTATTTTAAAAAAAAGTCAAGATCCGCCTTGCATGGGCACTATGTGTGGCTCTTCTGTCGTTGTGCTCCACCCGGTGTCTTTGTTGCTAGCTTAATAAGATTTGTATTCAGCTGCAGAGCGATCCTGTCCTCCAGTGTACTCCTCGGAGCTCTGAGTCTGTGGCGTGAATGGAGAGGTAACTTTATTTTATTATGTTAAATGGGCCAGAGCAGATAGCACAGTGTTTCCCAAATGGCAGAGCAACACAGCCAGTTCTCCCCGATGGAAACCTATAAGAAAATAACCACCAGTGTATAGAAGGCATTGTTTACATTTTTAAATGTTACTTTTACTAAAACGCATCCTGGTCCGTTTCAGGCAGTGTCTGTTTTTTTATTTTTAATATCTGCGAAGCATCACCAACCAGAAACTGGTGCTTAGCATCTGTGTACCAAGATTGATTCATTTATTTGCAGTGAAACGAGTCAGAGCTCGGGATACGGCATTTCAGCAGTTAAGTGTGTATTTTATCTAAGAATAATAGTCTGCCCAATTTATTAAAGCTCACCTTAATTTACTGTTTATTATGATTCGTGTACAGAATTACAAAAACCCTTTGCGAATCCTACACACACTTGTACATGAACGTCAAAGCAAATAATAATGAAGGTGTGAAAAACAAAATGCCTTACACATCCCCAAAGGAGGAGTGCGAAGAGGAGAGACTCCTGGGGAGGCGCATTAAAAGATTTGTTTTGTGCTCAAGCAGCAAGAAGTCAAGAAAAATGCGTTTTCGTGGCTGTCGTGCAGGCTATTTCTGTATTAAAGCTTTTGTCACAAAACCTTTTGTAATACTCCTGCAGGCCATTCTGAAAGCCACGGACCGAAATCCAGTAAATTACATCAATGTGGCTTCATCCAATGACAATAGCCTTCTCCAGTTCAGAATTTTGTTGTTTAGTGACAGAATATTTACCTCCGCGGGAGTTCAGTGTCTCCTGGACTGGCCTTCGTAGTTTTATGAAATCAGAGAAATCAGCAAACATGCCTCGCTTTCTTGTGAATCCGAACCAGAAATATCACTGAGAAAATAATAAACCTCCAACTGCTCATTGATAGCTTTGAACTTTAGTTCAACGTCGGTAATTTAGTCAGAATCCGCCCACCTACCCCCCTCACACCACCTCCCCCCACACACCATCATCGACTGCTCTGAAGACATCCAACTCCTGCCCTTCCTTCTCTTCATTTCCTTCCCTTTCCAGCACAGACACTATTAACACCTATTTATCCAATATATCTCAGACATTGTAGATGACTTTCCAGAGCCTGCAAAGACAAGAATTTGCAATGCAACAGGTCTCCCATTAGTGGAAGTTTAAGCTATTGGTGTTACAATTGATAATGTTTGTTAGATTTTTCTTTGTCAAAAAATAACCCAGCAGTAGCATAAGCAATAAAAGAAATTCCATGAAGCAATCAAAGGGTGTAGTTATGGTGATTATAACATGCTGTTACAACGTGTCCCCTGTGGAGCTGTAAAGGGACCTCTATCAGCCACATAAGGTACTGCATCCTTAATGCAATATCATTTACAACACCAATAGCTCAAACGTTCACTAATGTGAGACCTTTTGCATTGTAAAGGCTTGTTTAAACAGGGTAGTGTGATCAAAAGATCTGATTATGCCCTGTAACAGAAATAAAACAAAAGGCCAAAAGCAACTGTACAGAAAAGGTATTAACATGAAAAAAAGTACAATGAACAAGTCTCTGGTGGCTTTAAAACATAAAAGTGCTAAAAACCAAATATAAACACGTGCAAGGCATTCATATAATGCCTGTGTCTAGGAATGAATCTCTTCTATTTCTCTGTACCTGTCTTCACTGGTAGTGCCATCAACGCTGGCAGCAAAAGCGTGCCCCGCAACTGGAGTCCTGTTTGCGGCTCAACTACTCCTGCAGGTGGGCATGGTCTGCAGCCATTCAGTGCTCTATGCACTACTTTGCACAATAACACCATAAGATGGCATTTTGAAATAAACAGTGCTTATGAAATGCGTCTATTGACTGTGCTCATATCTCTGATGCGCTCTGAGTTCCCATTAAAGTGAGGAACCCTTGTTTTTAACTTCTGCACCGTGTGGTAAACTGTGCCAAGGCGTGCTCATAGAGCAGCTCAGAAAAGAGTCTAATTTTAAAGCCTTTTATTTTCAAGGCTTAGCATATTTTTCTTATTTGAGAAAGAGAGGGAATCTCACCACAGTGTAGCCTCTTTGATGTAGCCAATCGACTTCTCAAGTTGGTTGTCTCACTTGACCGGTGGTTGGGCATTGATTTTGGAATGATAACGAAGGAGAAACAGTGCACCTTTTGAAGATAAGAAACAGGAGTGTCCACCCTATTTCCGAAGGTGATGGTGGAAGGGAACTTCTAGTGGTATGAGTGTCAAAAGTGGAGAAAATGCTGAACAAGCTACATCGCTGATAAAAGGCCTAGAGTCACAGGTATGTTGAACACATTTTGGAAACGCATGTTGCTACTGAGTGTTAGAAAGGAGGAAGAGGTTGACACAAGGTGCCACATGTACGACTGGTTCATTTTGCGAGTTCCCTATTTGCTACTTTTTGCGACTCGCAATTAAGAAGTTGCAAAATGTGATGAACTAATGTGTCTCAGACACATTTAGCGATTCCTATGTAGGTCGCAATTGACCTACCTCATCAATATTAATGAGGTCGCAATTTGTGATCTATTGGGAATTGCTACAAACAGAGGGGTGGTTGGCTGCTGGGGCCAGCAGACCATCATGTCTGTGTTTGCTTTTAAATAAAGCAGAGTTAAATTGCAGGCTGTTTTCCTTAAAAAAACATTTTTGCTACCACTCACAATGGGGAAGAGGTCCCTTGGGGACTCCTATCTGTTTGCGACTGGTTTAACACATACTTGAAGTAGATGGTAAACTGCGATTCCAGTCGCAAAACAATTGTACATCCCCCTGTGACTCCTGCAGCGGTCGGTAGGGGAGTACCTGCCGGGGCGGTGACGTGGGTAGGGGGAGGGGCAGGGTGGGGGTTAGTAATGTATGGATAATGGAGGTTTGCAGGTTAGTAAACATTTAAATAAATCAAACGAATTTCGTTGCATGCACTGCATCCCCAAATGCAATGCAGTGAGCGCAACGAAATTCGTTTGACTTATTTAAATGTTTACTTACCTGCAAACCTCCATTATCCATACATTACTAACCCCCACCCTGCCCCTCCCCCTCCCCCTCCCCCTCCCCACGTCACCGCCCCGGCAGGTACTCCCCTACCGACCGCGGCTGTGACTCGCTATTAGGAAGGGACTCCCTTGGAATGCCCCTTCCTAATAGCGACTCGCAAAATAAGTTACCAACTCGTAAATGGGGCTTTGCACATTTAAAAATGCTTTTTTCAGGTCGCAACATGCTATGATAGTGATCAGCAATACATATTTTAGGATACTATTTCAAAGGTTTTTCCTTTTGATTTTAGTTTTAAAAAATTCACAGATTAGAAGGGTAAGCTGTGTCAAAGGAGGACTCGCCACCTATATGTGGGGGAGCCCGAGATAGGGAGAAAGTGGTCTTATCAAGCACAATGGAAAAAAGATAGTGGGCAGAGAAGGAGGCAGAAAAGAATGGGTAAACAATAGTGGACAGGGAAGGAGGCAGAAAAGAATGGGTAAAAAATGGTAACAGTGAGGAAGTGGGCAAGAGTCAACATGAATGAGAAAAGGCAAAGGTGAGTGCATAAAGCAAAACGCCGGAAGGCCACAGGAGGCAGAACCAGTAGCAATGCACCAGTAGTGGGATGATCATCAGCAAGTATTGTGGATATTCTGAAAGCTGTGACTATAAAAAGAAGATAGTTGTCTATTAAATGAGGAACAATCGCTTTGGTGCAGAGCAGGCAGGTATATTATCGGAGGCCATTTGTAAAGTATTTGTGAAACACACACACCAGTAACACAATAAATACACTACAAAAGAGATTCCACATGGGATTATATACAATATATCATGAATTGTACAAAAAACGTACCCCAAAATGACATGATTCATGAATACTGTGCATACTGTGCAAATCCTGAGAAAGCACTCCTCATTCTGAGAATGCACGAATCAAAATGACATACATTATAACACCAGAGATGCAACAGTTAGGTTAGAGGAAGACCACAGAAGAATGACCATATATCACCATACATGCAATCAACACATAGATGTAGCGCACCAGCGCCTCTAATATATGTTATGAGGTAAAATGGTGAGCCCCAGTGCGGATTAATGCAGGAAAAACCTGCAGGATGCAGGACCACCCGCACACTTCCTACACAAGGTACAGTGATGGGTTAAGGGAGTGCAGAAACGAGCACTCCAAGTCAGGGACTTTGTTGCGTTCTTCCCCCAACCAGTAGGATGCAAAGCCCAGCAATTGGAAGGCACTCAGTACTGGCAATCACGATTTCTCCCAGGACTGGTAGCAAAAGTACACTGTATCTCCAAGCACACATACTTGGGAGTGCACGGTATCAAACTGGTAAGCCCGTAGCCCTTGTGACCTCCGTCACCGAACTACGGAGCTGCTCGGACACAACTCTGAGTAAAGCACACAGAGCCACACCCGAAGGAGCACAATATGGTTTTCCACCTCTTCTGGGCCCAACCAGCCCCACAGTATCTTCGTGGGTGCCAGGCCATTGGACTCAGAGTATCCAGTACTGGGCAGTGTCGGCGGACCTTACTCTAGGGGAATATGGGGCTCTTCTCCCTGCAGGCGGTGCAAGCCAGATACTGCCGCTCAAGGGATTTTTCCTGCCTTCCACATTTCTTGTGGTGAAAGGGGACCCCACCTAGGAGTTCTGACCGGCCGCTACATGGTGAGGTACAGGGGTAGCAATGTCTTCGACATGGCACTCCTCTCAAGCGTGTTGTGTGTAACAATCTCCTGTCTAGGGGGGCTGCACTAGGAAAGACCCACGCTGATCTCGATCCGGATAACAGGGGAACGCTTTGGTTTAAGGTTTAAAAGCAAGCGCTCAATAAGCCTATTTGAGGCTTTATGGGGGCAAAGGAATCCTTGGGATTTAGAACACTCACCATGCGCTGAGGTGCAGGAAAGTACCCAGCGCTTGACAAACGATGTGTGAATACATAAGGGGCCTCGCGTAGTGCCCATCATGCTCTGAACTGGCATGGATAATTACCATAAACCAGCACTTCTTGGAGGACACTTGGGGGCACACGGCAAGCATATTGGCCAGCACACAATGAGCAGGGAGTTTATATGGCAGGTCCTCCTTACAACACCCCAGTGCCTTGGTAGGACAGAGTCGGGGAGCAGCTGACAACAAGGGAACACACAGAAAAGCAATCTAGTGAGACCTTTAGGCCACCCAGCAAATAGCAGGCAGCAGGGCAACAGCTGAAGAGCAGACCAGATGAGTCCTTTGTGCAATCCCTCTGGCAGAGATTCAGTCCCAGTCCCAAAAGTGCTCTAAAAGCATGGGACCAGAGCCCCTGTACTTATACTCCAAATGTCTGTGATGTAGAGGTGACTTCAAAGAACCTTTAGCGCTGCACAACACCCCCTTTCAACTCAGCTCTGGCTACAGACGTACAGTAGGGGTAAATCAGCCCTCCGTGTGAAAGCAGAACGCAGCCTATACAAATGTAAGTGTGCCCCACCTCTCTCTCTCCCAGCCCAGAAAGGGTATCAGTATGCAGATGGATGCGGATGCCTCTCCTTTCACACTCAGTCCTCCCTGTGTTGTGGCTGCTAGAAAGTCTGCACAAAGTGTAATTGTCACTCTGCCCTAAACGTGTTAGGCTGCAAAACATTAGAATCATTAGCACACAGAAATGCCCACTTTGGCATTTCTAAAATACTAATGTAAAATCCAACTGCACAGTTAAGGATTTCTCACTACCATTCTAAACATAGCAAACATGGCAATGCTGCTCCTTTCAGACCAGGATTTACCACTTAAAAATATATAAGGGAATTCCCAATGCTAGCCTGTGAGAGGAGTAGGTCTCACAGTAATGAGAAACAAAATGGTCAGTTTTCAAAACTAGGACATGCCACACAATAAAGGCACATGGCCTACCTTTTACTTACATAGCACCCTGCCCATCGGGCGGTCTAGGGCCTACCTTAGGGGTGACCTATATGTAGTAAAAGGGGCGTTTAAGGCTTGGCAAGTAATTTTAAATGTGAATTCACAGTGACACTACACTGTGCATGCAGGTGCTGCAGACAGGTTTGAGATGTTACTTCTCTGGGTGGTTGAAGCAGCGCTGGTGGCCCACTAATAGCATTTAATTTGCAGATCCTGGGATTATGGTATACCATGTTACAAGGTAAATCAAATATGCCAGGTGAAAACAAATCATACCATGTTTAAAGGAGAGAGCACATGCACTTTAGCACTGATTAGCAGTGGTAAACTGCCCAGATTCCTAAAGCCAACACAAAGAAGACCAGAAAAATGGGAGGAAGAAGGCAAAGAGTTTGGGGCTAACCCTGCAAAAAGGGCCAGGTCCAACACATTGTCATTGGTGCTTTCAGCCTATCTCTCCCTTAAGTATGCAAGACTGTCAATCTCTGCAAGGTGGTGTCAAAATTGGGTGAACCAACCACCAGTAGTTGACCTATGCCTGCTCTGGCATAAATTCATTCATAAATGGTTGCAATAAATAAGTACGATAAAGTAGAAGCTCATATGTGCAGTTTGAGCAAGAATACATATATGAAGCAGTGTTTAAATTTACTGAGCCTGGTTCACAAAGATTTTTGCTGTAAGTAGGCATGACTTACTCATGGAGTACTTTTAGCTTACTGCTGAAATCGAGATGCACGCCAGGACTACACTTGTCTAAATCTTAGAATGCAGGAGTAAGTCAGGAATACTACAATGTATAATCATACTTACTCACAGTAAAATTGGGTCCAGTCTCTAACATTAAACTCTGTGATAATAAAATGTTAGAGTTAGCTACCTCACATATGTTAGGAAGTCATGATTAAACAGTCTAACGATTTCAACTTAAGCAGCTTTAATAGTTTTTTTTTTTTTTAAAGGATGAATCCTCTAGCATGGTCAGTCAATCCTGTCACTCAATACACAGAAATATTTGTTTTGCCAAAAACAGATAACAAATGTTGCTTGTGGGACGAGGCCATGACAAGGGCCTTGTAGGCAAGGAGTCCCTGAAGACACTTTTGGGTCCAAACAAATAGAAAGTTGAATGTTCTTAAACAGGATTCACTTGAAATGCATACTGCCATGGTATCCAAAAGCACCTTTAAAAAAGACAGACTACACACCCTGAAAATACTCCCCTAGTCCAGCGTACAATGCCCATTGGGATAAAAGGACTTCAGACAAATCCCCCCTATCACCCCACTGCGTGACATAGCCCAGGCTGCCGCAGCTTCCCAGACACTCACCTTTCACTACTTCCTGTGTTCTGGGCTAAACTGGAGATGGGGCCTCAAAGGAAGCCTCAAAGGAGTGCAACAAGGCCGAAGACAAAGCGGTGGCCTGCAGCCACGGCAGCTGCAGGTAAGAGCAGTGGGGCCGGGTGGGGGGGGGGGGGGGGATTTCGAGAGACGACCACGAGAGAATATGAAATATTTATTTCATTTTCCCTCGTGGTCGTCTCTAGAAATACCCCCCACCCAGGCCCACCACCCCACATTGCTTAGCTGCAGCGGCCGCGGCTGGTGGCTTGGAAAAACAATAGATTCTGTAACCCAGGGATGTCACCTAAAGACCAGAGCTGTCGAGTTTGCAACTGGGGTTCCTAATCCGGTTCTTATGCTGTTTATGTGATTGTTCTCATGACATTGGGACATCTTTGTGCATTTCAAAACAGCAAAAGTACAATGTTTGTTGGCCTTTTGAGTTCAGATGAATACATATTAAGTATAATGCATTTAAAGCAATCATGGGGAGTGCATATTTAATGTTAAGACATCATACTTGGTTAATGAGTTCAGTGAGGATGTCTCTGTGTGTAACTGGACAGTCGCAGGACTGAATTTTGGCTTGTGCAATATGGAATAGTGACATTTATTTATAGTGCTATGAGGTCCTACCCTGTGACAGAATCACTGTGACCATGCCATTTATAATTTTATAATTGTATTACGCACAGTATAAGATAGGCAGCCCCAAAATGTGCAAAGAGATTTAAGGGCAGAATTTAAGTTCTCATGCAATGCACCAACCAAAGTTGCCGTCCCGTGTTGCATGAAGGAGAGAGAGCAAGACACCACCATATCTACAAAGATGTGGCACTCTTGCTCTTTTCCTGAGCACCAGTGCACAAACTAGCTGCCTCGCACCACGAACACACCTTTGCACCATAGTTCAAACGTGGATGCATGCTATCTAGCGTAGTTTACCCTGCCAGAACAAAATATTATGCTGAGGCGTACATTACATTTTTGTCATATGTGTACTGTACAGTGCAACAAATGCATTGTGTGAAAAGTTTGGAGAAATATTTTTTTTCTCATTTTAAATGCATGTTTCGTGATAACATATTACTTTGGCACAAGGCCCTGACTACCATTGTCAGTGCATTGCTTCAAAAACCATGTGTGTTTGCATGGGTTTGCCCATGTCCCACCCATTGAATTCCACCCTGACGCAATGCAGCACAAGAACAACTCTGCCTAAATTTAGACTCCCCAGTGGAGAAAAAGTTTTGCACTGGAAAGTAAATCCCATTTCTAAACTTTGTACGGATCAAGGTTTTAGTAATCTGCTCCATTTAGGGGCCGATTCTGATCTCGGGCGGACAGCTCACCGAGAGCTGTCCGTAGCCTTACCTCACGACTGAAATGTTCCAGGAGCCGTACCGTCCGGGCGAAGAAGTACGATGCCAAAACGTGCCAAATTCCCGACCGACACGTATGCACCGACTCCATCCACAATTTCCGTATAAGCCTATTACAACGCATAATTTGAGTCGCACGGTACCATTATCACTGCAATTTCCGGCCGGTCAAGTATGATGCATACTTCCTACACGCCGGACGGGTCGCCAAGTACAGCACGTCACAGCATCCGGTAAAGATGCATATCAAGTACGATTCATGTCAGAATACAATACATGGCTACGAGATGGACCAGCTAGCAACCGGTACTAGACGGAGCAACAAGCAGCATGTACGAGATGAATGCATCATGAATCCCACTGCGCAGGTCATACCAGTACTGTACTTCTATGACCGGATCAGGAACAGATGCGGAGGGCGCAGAGGGTAAGTCAGACACCCACCACATAAAAAAACGACACGTACCTGCCAAATGTCACACACAACCAGGGGTCCATATCTTGGCCACTAGCAACAGGCCACTATAGGGGTTGCATGGCTATCACCACAACCACCCCCACCCATAGGGGCAATGCTGCATATCACTACTGCCACCCCTACCCATAGGGGTTATGTTGCCCATCACTACTGCCACCCACACCCATAGGTGGAAACGTTGCCTATCACTACTGCCACCCCCACCCATAGGTGGCAACGTTGTCTATCACGACTGCCACCCCCACCCATAGGTGGCAATGTTGCCTATCACTACTGCCACCCCCACCCATATTGGGCATGCTGCCTATCACTACTGCCACCCCCACCCATATGGGGTTATGTTGCCTATCACTACTGCTACCTCCACCCATATGGGGCATGTTGCCTATCACTACTGCCACCCCCACCCATATGGGGTTATGTTGCCTATCACTACTGCCACCCCCACCCATAGGTGGCAATGTTGCCTATCACTACTGCCACCCCCACCCATAGGTGGCAATGTTGCCTATCACTACTGCCACCTCCACTCATAGGGGCTGTGTGACTATCAATATCAACACCCCCACCCATAGGATGGGTGATGCGCCACACATCCATTATACGTCAACCTCAGGTATGCCACCAAAATACATCCCCTCTTGCATCATGACATCAGTGTGTAGTCTTTAACAAATGCCCCCAACAGTTAATATGAGTTAGAACATACAATGTAACTACCATCACATGTGTGACCAAAAGCCAAGCATCACAAATAGCACTGTGTCAATGTGCTCTAACCCACCCCTCACTGTATAGATCCAATGTAAATTGTGTGGTTACAAACTGCAGCAAAAGTTGAGCATTGTGGTAATGGGGCTAAACCCCCCATCTTCACAGTAACCAAAAGGTAAGTGTCATCATGGTAAAAGCAGCAAATGCCAAACAGCATGTATGATTCCTGGTCCCAAGTTAACACATGAAACTCTTTTGTGGCAAAGTAGTGGTTGTGTCACATACCCACAGAGATGTGGTGAGACAAGCAGTGCTGTGAAATAAAACATACACTCGCCCATGTGCAGACAAGCGCCACCCATGGGGGCTGACATTGCAATCAGTGTACAATGACACAAAAGCAGAAGTGACCATCATAATGCATACACACATCTCAGAAATAGACACACAAATCAATACATCCTGTGTAGACTGTAGGTGCCAGGTCACAAAATCCCATTCCATGGCAGCAATGAGACCTAACAACCAGGATCAATGTGCAGAATGATGAGACATGACTCACAGGAACAGCAGGGAAAATCACCCAAACAACATCCAGACAATTGCCCACAACAGCAATACCAATGCACTGGTGCAGATGCACAAACACAAACAGGCAACCTCACACTGCACATCTCACACAACATGTGTATGTGTGTGTCTTAGTATCCCCAGGCAACTACACAACACATGAGGGGGGCAGAACCACAATGACACAGATGTGGACACAGTGCCATACAAGAGTAATCCACAGATTGGGCACCACTCAGTGGTCAATCTGGCATTGTAAGATGAGAGGAATCCCAATAGACACATGTGACTCAAGCCGGAATGAACAGCAACTAAAACAGCAAGAGACAGAGCCACAACAGCACTACCCTCAGGTACCATACATTGGGGTGACACAAGCCTGCATTAAACGTCCACTGTGATGACAAAGGTAGATGTCGTTCAAATTGGGAAACTCAAACATGTTTCCTATGCCACTAATGTACATCACACCTACACAAACACAAATCACTTAGCATGGCCCGTCAACCAGGGTCAAAAGGGAGGTAGGGACCCAGGCATGAAAACATTCACATCTGTCCAAACTCAACACCACACAGCCTGAACTGCACCAATGTGTATCAGTGAAGCCACATGGATGGGTAACATTGCACAGGCACCCATGATAAACACAGTGATGTTGGGAGGATCTAAGGTGCACAGACTCATCACACAAGGACAGTCTACAACCACGGTCAATGACAGACATACTGCACAGTATGCGGTACATGGCCATGACGTCAAATCTCAAGCAAACTTTTGAATCCCTGCCACAGTCCCAGGACAATGCAGAAGCCAAGGAGCACCACAAGGCACACAAGCTGAAACCTGCCAACATCACACCTCTGAACCTGATGAATGGGAGCCGGCACACACACACACACACATTTCCCAATCAGCTATGGACAACTACATGATATTGCTAACAATCAAGTGCCCTGGGGAGCCCTGACTGTGTACCATCTGTGTCTGACCACATCATCACCACCACTCAGAACTGACAAATCCCAATGATGACACACACATGAACAGTAGTGTGTCAGGCACCCACATATCTGGAAGCCCCGGAAAAAGATGTGTGATGAACACAGGACAACTCAGCAAGCATCACCAACACAAACATATCAAGGGAGCACAGCCTGTGTTGAAAAAGGGATGGGAACACACAGGCATGCCCACACAACACACACCATGGGCCCAGGCAATATCACGGAACAACACACTAACTTGAAGGGACTCAACTCCTGTGGAAGCACAGCTGTGCCAAACACAGTTCCAGCAGGTCACAGTCATGTCAGCACAACACTCGTTCAGTCAACCATCATTTACCACCCAATGTAGGCACTAGTCACATCAGCCTGGGTACGGTAGTGTGCCTTAAGTCATCTGCACATACTCAATACATATGTCTAGCTAGTTGCACAGAGTACACAGTTGGCTCCTACACCAATGATTCCCACACCTGCATGTCCAGTGGAGATGGGCCCACAGTCAGGGAAATGGACAAATTGGACAATGGAAAGCACATCGTATGTGCATGGGTGCAAGCCACAGATGTGAACATGCAAATTACATTTTAACATCCCTGTGCAAAATTAGTTAATCATGACACACCCAGTTAGCTGCAAAGGATGACATGGATACTGCCCAGAACAGGATACTGTCAGGTATATCAAAGCACTCTTACCTGTGTGTTCTCGAACCCTTACCTGTAAGGGGCTTGATAGGTTTTGCAGAGACGCTATGAGCCAAATTCCCAGAAACCCTATCCTACATCCTGTGATTCTTATAGTTACACTAGGGTGGAAGATAGCAGTTAGGGAGGGAGGCCGGAATCTGACGCTAGTGAGTTTTCTTGTAGTCGACCTGCGAAGCAATCAAGAAACTCCTTAGAATAGTCATCCTATTATGTTTATCTACTTTCTTAATGAACATCTAACATATTCCGAGCTGTAACATCTAAAGGTTCCTACCTGCGACCTGCCATGGTAGGCTTCGCGTCCTGGAAGTCGCTGAGAGCGAAGTCTGGTCAGCAGGGTTGTTGTTTTATGGAGGTGATGTTTTTAGAGGCTTGACTCAGTTGAATTTCGCCCGTTGGAACATGCGTCGAATAATGTTGTTAATATTCTATGAGAAACAACAAATAACATTTGCATCACTTCCTTACTCAGCTTTTTAACTTCACTGAACCTTACTTAATTAAACTTACTTAGTAATCTCCTGCTTGATGCTCTTCACGACTTCTCTCTAATAAACTAAAAGAAAATAAACAAAACACTCAAAACATTCCAACACTTTTGCTGTAGCTGTCCAAAAATTGTTCTTAACTTCAAAAGGTACAAAAGGTAAAGTCTTTCCTAGCGGTGGGCGCCTTTTAAAAGAAGGGTTTTACTTAGCTTTCTTTCTTTCCTTTTGCAGAAACATCATGGATTCCTGATCAGACTCGAAGACTCAGACAGCGATGCAGAACCAAAGACTCTGAACAACTTGGAGCTCTGGAAAATCTCTGACGACCTCAGGTGAGTGTTTTCAGGCAAGCGCGATGTTCCCTCGAAGCAAGCTAGAAGGCTAAGCACCTTCTGGAAGTCCGGTGGGGCTTTTATACCCTGCCACACCCTAGGACATCCGTTCTGCCGTATGCGTCATCCTTGCTTTCACGCTGTGTTCTGAACTTCACACAGCGCGAGAGCGTTGCTGACATGAACTCGTCCTGGAAGTTCCTCTAATTCTGGTTTTCTCAAAGAAAGAGGTATTGTTTCAAAAAGCGGTTTGAAAGACAAACCTTCCTGCATTTACTCTCACTAAATCAAAAGAAACCCTTGGTGATATGTCGGTAATAGTACAATAGTACAAAAAGCATTGGTAAACAAAATCATCATTACGTTTAATAACATGCACTATCCACACTTAATTATACACACCAGGAGTGCAGGATGCACGGGACAGGGGCGGGTTTTAAAGGGGTATAAGAGGTCATTAGATCTCCTTAGCAGCCGCTTAGGAGGTCCTCTGAGTTAGACCTCAGCAGTGATAAGTCCAGGAACAGCGGGATCATGATAGATACATATCTCATGGACCACATGGAGTACATCATATCAACATCTCAGTATTCAACATTGGAAATCCTGCATCATAACAGCAAGTTCATGGAAAACATCATCAACATCATGTGCAGCTAAATCAAATTCACAAGGATAACAAAACATGCTTTATTGAGCAAAATAGAAACTCAAAGGGGAAGTCCAGAAAAAAACTAAGGAAAATGTCCAGTCCTCATCTAAAGTCAAAATAGGGTGTGCATGACACCTGTCACCCTTTGCTTGCCTGCACTGCTAATAACAGGGGACATCCACACTGAGGGGCATACATGGGGACATGCCAGGCACCGCAGGGATAGGATCAGGGCTCAGCAGAAGGAGGCAGTGAAGGGGTGATGGGTGCAGGAGAGTCACTGGCAACTGATGGGGTGGGTGCCGGAACAACTGCAATGGGCAGGTCAGATGTACTGGACAGGGTCCCCACTGCAGTGCCCAAGTCAGACTGGGTGGTTGTGGACTCCACTGCAGTGCCTAACTCCCTGGGAGCGGAATGGGGTTGAGGTGAAGTCAGCAAGACAGGGGGAGGGCCACGGTCCCCACACCAGTGGTACAAACAGGCTGACCGGGGGTGGTGGTGGAAGATCAACTGGTGGTGGGGTGGGCCTGAGCATTTTGGGGATGGTGTATCTGTGGGTAGAGGAACCTGATGCAGGGTGTGGCGGGGAACCTGTGGAGTGGTGGCCTGGGGGATGGAGGAAGGAGACTGTGCAGTGGAGCTGCATGGCGGGGGTGGGGTCTTGCTCTTCCGGATATTACGGGACTTGCCGATGGGGGCCTCAGTCTGCCTGCACCTGGGGGAGGGTCTCCGGGTGTGAGGGGCACTCCTCTCTGTGTGTGGGGACTTCCTCTTCCCCCTGTACCCTGGAATCTGCTGGATCGGTGGGGAAGAGGTCAAGGTCACAAAGGAAGAGCTTCTTGGGAGATGGGTTTGCAGGTGAGGCAAGGGAAGGGCTCTTGGAGGGAGAGGGATCGGAGGACTGCAGATTGTTTGGGGATGACTGTGTGTGTGTTTGCAAACCATCCCCTGTGAGTGTGGTATCAGTCCCCTGAGGTTGCTTGCGGGCACGTTTGGACATTGGTTTGGGTGTTTGTGTGCTGCTCGTGTCTGTGTGTTTGGGTGACTGTGCAGGTGTGTGTGCGTGCTTGGGAATGTGGATGGGGCAATGGCAGGAGGGGTGAGGGACTATTGGAGGAGGGACACTGCTGTCATCAGTGAGGAGGCCATGGACTGATTGGTCCTCTGTAGGGCAGATATGCCCGATGACATGCCCTCCATGAACGACACCAGTTGTGTCAACAGACTGGTGTGTGCATGGAGGACACTCAGCATTGATGTCTGCCCTACATGGATCTGTCGAAGCAAGTCCACAGACTCCACACTCAGGTCAGCAGGGGACCCAGGGGCAGGGGGTGCGATGCCTGGCATGAAGGAGACCTGCTCCTGAACACGGACCTCTGGGATGGAAGCCGATGGGAGGGTGATGGTGGTGGTGGTGGCGGGAACAGCCTCACTAGATGGGGTTTGGGGGCTGCTGACACCCGCCCCCACAAGGGAGTCATCCTCCGAGCTGCTGTGGTCCTCAGCTGAGGTGGATGGTGTGAAGGACTCCTCAGTGTGGCTCCCCTCGCTCTCCGTGCCACTGGGTCCCTCCAACTCCTCAGTTGCTGGCCCAGTCTGGCTCTGCGGCTCCTCCTGGTCCATGGTGCTGTCCCCTCCTGTGGTCGTGGATGTATCTGGAAAGAATTAGGAAAACAAGACCCACATTAGTCGCCTGCACTGACTGCACACAACACAGTGAGTACAGCACATGACAGGGCAAGCCATGGCATTGTCAGCTGAACATTGCTCAAAGTGCTCACACTGTTTTTAATAAGCCAATTGCCAGTCTGATCATCAACCATGGCACCCATATCCCTCCTGGACTTGCACCCATATGTCTGTTGCATGTTGGCTGCTAATTCTCCAATGTGCACACATGAACCACCTATACAGTTGTTGGACATGCAAGTGAACATGTAGAAGTTTGTTACTATACACACACATCACATCTCATGCCACTCAATCAGTACAGGTGTCAGGATGAAGGGATGGCCAGAGTCTCAGTTCACATGCTTGTGATGCATAGCAGAAACACACACAATGATGGCTTCATGTCCTGATAGTCAATGCCACAATGGGGGTGCATGGAGCACATTTGACTCCAATGCGGGATCCCTCCTAGCAAGTTCAATGCCATGGCACAGGCATGCATGGAAAGTCAGTCATCACTGTCTCATGATGGCAGAGGCATGGCATCCGAACAACCACAGTCTGCACTGTGTCACAATCATAGGTCATGTGCAAAGCAAACTCTCCAGCTGACAAGTGCACTTGTCCATCCCCTGCAAAAAACATATTATGGACTATCATGACCCCACATCACACAAATCAGACAAATGAGTGACTGCAAACACAACTCCCTGAACATGAGCAACTCACAGCCTGCTGTGAATGAAACACAGCTGCCTGAAATTCACAGTTGCATACAGCATTGTGCACAGTCAAGTGATCACACACCTATATGTCACACAGGTATTGTCTCCCATAGTCACATCTCAGATGTCCTGCTGACCCTAAAACATATGGTGTGGTTGTCCTAAAAAGGAAGCCACACCACAATGACACAGAGGCAGACACCTGAGGGCACATTTCACTTAGCACAATCTGTAGGTCAATACAAGGGAGTGTGCATACAGAGTGTTTCAATGCCCTGTAGTGGGCATAACTGCCCAGGTCAACGTGAAACAGTGTATAGCCCTGGACAGTAGGCAGATGGCCCAGCAAGTGTGATACACTTGATATACATACTCCTGAAGCCACTAAATGGACTCTCCTGCTGCATGGGTGTGTTTTAAATACCCCAGACACGTGGCAAATCAGCCCAGCAATTGGAACACATATTAAAGGCACACCCAGATCACATGTCAGAGATCAGGTATTGTGCAAACAATTGACCCACCCACGACGCACACATCAGAGGCCCAGTTACATATGCTGTCCAGAACCTTAAGCATAGCTGACTGCAGGGGCACGATGCCCAAGTGCAAAAAGTCACAGACTGTAGGGGCCACACCTGTGGATCAGTTGAGGAGGGTGCATTACACAATTGAGGGACATGAGTCCAGGACCACAAGACCGACGTAATGTGGAAGTATAACCAGGCCAAAAGACTGCAAATAGCATGTCAGACATAGTTCACAGATTAGGCATGAACTTACCCCCTCCTTGCTGCTGTCTGGCCTTCAGTTGCCAATCCAGGTCCGGGAAGACCACAGCCAGAATCCTGAGCATGTGGGGGGTCAGTGTCCGGTGTCCGCCCCTCCTGCAAGGCGGTGACAGCTTCAGCTGGACCCTTGCAATCCTCTGGGTCCAGCCCCAAAGGTCGTGCCACCTCTTCTGGCAGTTGCGGATCCAGCACTTGTAGACCCCCACTAATCTAACTGCCCGGGCGATGTTCAGCCAGATCTCCTGCTTCTGGTGGGCATTAACCTGTGAGGATGACAAAGTGAAACGGACATTACCACGCATGCCACATATTTGTGCTGCACACAGTTGGACATACATGGAGTCTTCACAAAGGTAAATGAGGTACACAGGTAGTGCACCCATGGAAATGGACAATTGTGCTGCATGTCTGACATGGTTAACATTGCCTGGGAAGCAAAAGCTTGCACAACTGCACTTGCACTTTTGCAGCAGGACACCTGTTCATCACATGTACCTGCACACTTTGGGGCTTGAAAGTACTCAGTGCATTTGCTTGCCACTGGTGTACGCATTGCTAGTACTGCTAGTCAGACAACTTGCACAATTAGAAAGGCAGTGAACTGCAGACTCACCTGCTCCCCTGGTTTTCCATACAGCTTGCTGTACTGTGGAAGGAGCCCGTCCAGCAGGGCCTGTTCTCCTCCTTTGTGGAGGTTGGGGCTCTCTCCAGAGTATGTGCCATAGCAGTAGCCAGAAGATGCAGAGACATCAGCAGTGGTAGCAGAGATGTGGTCCTGTAGCATGTAGTGCAGGCAAGTGAGCTCTCTGGGGACCAGCCAGCCTTATATCAGTACTGCAGAGGCAGAATCTGTGCCATGTCTCCTAAGTGATAGGTCCAACACTGTTGCATTCAATGAATCTGGCCAATCCATGGAATTGTTAGACTCGTAAACGTCTTCCGCATCGTTCAAAATTTCACCTTCATAACACCCTAGGATTTGCAACATTGTTGTAGGCAGCCAACTGAATTTCCAGTGTATGACTCATACAAGGTTTGAATTTGCGTCCGTCTCCATGACAGTCCATAGCCAAGGAGTGCGCACGGCTCGGTCAACCAACTGTCCGACGTGTATTTTGAAAATCCACACACACCCTTCTCCATACGATTCTATGGGCTATGCATGCGCACGTCTCGGTCCATGCCTGAATGACGAGTATGCATTTCAGTCACCTGTGTCTGTTCACATTGCAGTCAATGGCCAAGGCGTGCGCACGGCTTGGTCCACAACTGCACGACGCGTCTCTGTAGAAGTCACCCATGTCAGTTCACATTGATGTGACTTGCTGAGGGATTCCATACACACACAATTACTTGCCAGGGACTCAAGTGCACACCTACAACACCACAGCATGTGCCACACTTTATCCCAATCATGTAAGGCTGCATCGCCTGTGTGTGTGTGTATGGGGGGCTATATTTGGTTTGTTGTGTGGCACTTTGGTGCAGCCACTCCCAGGCTGGGCACAGGTCCATGGGGACAGAATCCTTTGTGTATTGTGCCCATTACCACTGTGATGTGCAAATGTTCAGTTATGGGCATGAGTCATAGACACAGTTGCTGGTTGGAGATGTGTATGACTTGTCACATACACCCTGGGTCCAGGGTGGGATGGTATGTACGTCACAGCGAGATCCATAACCATAATTCTGATGTACACCCACAGTCTGTGTGCATGTTGTGTATCAGATGTCTCTGATTCCATGTGCCCAATGGGAGTCAGTATCCACATCCATGTGGTGTGTTCATCAACATTGATGTTGTGTGTGTGTCTCGGAGACATCCATGTATGGCCTGAAGAGACAACAGGGGCCACTTCCTGTGGGACTCATGTTTTTTTGTGGGGTGTATATGATACACCATGTCATGCCAGTGTCCATGTGGCAATACAGGGACCATGGTTAACTGCCTGGAAAACATCAGTCCTCACTTGTCACAGTGGTGTGTGTTTTGAACGTGACAGCAGTACATAGGTACGGTGACACAGCCTAATGATTTACCATTTCACTCCATGGTACTTATGTACACATGTTGACTTGATACGTGAGATGATGGGCATGAAGGTGACATATGTGTCCATACCCAAAAGCACACACCTCAGTACATTGTGTATTGCTATGATGTATCATGTGATATTTTGCTTGGTCATTGCCACATGGGTGGATAAATAAGCAATCTTCCTTTGCCCATCTCTGTACTGCAGGCACCAGCTGTCCATAGACCGTTCCCAGACGTCGAAAGCATGGTGCAACACGACTTCATCCAACGGTACCACTTCATCAGGCCACTGATTGAGGAGTTGGCAGAGCAGTTAGCACCACATCTGCTACCTGGCCGGACATACCCTACAGCACTGACTCCAAAGGTGAAGGTGATGGCAACCCTGCACTTCTTTGCTACCGGTACCTTCCAGTACACTGTGGCTTCTGTTGGGATGTCACAAAGTATGTTCAGCAGTGTGCTTTGTGATGTCTTGGAGGGGATGTTGCATTTCCTTGACTTGTACATAAAGTTTCCGAGCCCTGGTCAACTCACTGACATAAAGGATGCTTTTTATATATTGGGGAGGATGCCGAACGGCATTGGATCCATTGATTGTACACATGTGACCCTGGTACCACCATGGGCACATGAACAGACATACCGGAACAGGAAACATCTCCACTCCATCAATGCTCTGGTGGTATGTCTAGCGGACATGTGTATCACACATGTGTGTGTACGTTTCCCCGGTTCTGCGCACGATGCCTACATCATGAGGAGTAGTCGCATTGCGACAATGATGTCACAGATACCAAACCAGCGTACCTGGCTTGTCGGTGTGTACTGACAGTTTTCCATTGTGTGTGTTTGGCAATGTTGTACTCCAGCCTCTTTCAAAACTCATCTAATGTGCAATTCTTTGTATGCAGGTGACTCTGGGTACCCCAACATGCCGTGGTTGCTGACACCCTTCAGGAACCCAGTGACAGCATCCGAGATGCGCTAGAAGAGGCACATGGTCGGACCAGAAGAGTGATTTAGCGGACCTTTGGTCTCCTGAAAAGCCGCTTCCGCTGCCTGGACAAGACCTGAGGGGCCCTCCCATATGAGCCTGCAAAGATGTGCAAAATTATCATTGTATGCTACATGCTACACAACATGGCAGTGCGGAAGAAGCTGCCTCTCATCCAGGATGACGATGACCTACATCCACCACCTGTGGAGGATCCTGGCCTGGCCCACGATGCCAGTGATGTTGAGGATGAGGATGACGTCCGCACACAGCTCATCAACAACTACTTCAGCTGAATGTGAGTTAACAGGGTTGCAATGTCAATGTACTGAGTTAGCCTGAAATGTGTTGGTGCTGCTCAGTTGCGGTTTGAGTTTGTCTGTGTGCTACTTGATTGGATGCGTGCAGTGATGTGTCCTGTCAGATGGTCTGTACTCCACAATAGTGTTAACATGCTGACTTGTTTCTGTGTTGGTTTCTTGTGACATGTTTTGTGCATGTGTATTGCATTTCTATCCTGTCCTGCTGTGCTTCTGACTGTGTCTCATGTCTGTCCTTCCCAGGGTACTTTGCCTATTGTTTGGTCAACTCTGACCCTCAACACCCAGAATTCAATCCCAGGGTGGAAGTTGTCAATTCCCATCAAGTGATGTACCACACACCCCTGAACCTAAATTCTTTGACACTTGGTGACCGTGTGCCCACTGTCACGTGGAATTACCTTGCAATTGTTGTGTAATAAACATGTTGCTGATGTGTAGTGAACCTGTGCTTCACTTAGTTATGTATGTTGTCTGTCTTCGTACATCTAACTGACATTTGCTTACCTCGCCTGTGGGCTTTTTACCACTGACTGTGGATAGGTGTGGTGTCTGTGCATTCCACTGTATTTCTGGGCAACATCTTTGTAGGCAAGGGGTTACCTGGCCATTGTGAGTATGTGTTGTGGTGCCCTAGTGGTGTGTTTCCCTCATATGTGTCACATCAACATGACTCACATAACGGTAATCATATAGCTGTAGTAGTTAGCATGCACTGTGTTCTTTAGCAGATCATCATCTTCATGACACATACCAAGTTTGAATCACAACAGAGGCAAGTATAGTGTAATAGTGAGTTTAGTTACATACATGTGTGGAGATAGTGCACAGGAAAGTGGGTGCTGTACATTAGGTTTGGAATCCAAAGTTCACAGATGAGTTTGAAGTCTTGGTAGCTGAAATATCCAGAGTAAAGCCCACATTCATCTGCTACATTGGAGCAACATGAACCCTCCATGTCATGTTGGAGAGTTGTGTCATGTGCAACAAGGTGAACGCTTTGTACACAAAGAACAATATCCAGAACAGGTTATGGGTTCCTGGCGGATGTGCATGGCCATCTTTGTCTCACTTGTCCTTCTTTGGATGACTCCTCTTCTTCTTCTGGGGCAATCCTCAAGTGCAAGCGTCTGATATGCATTAGACTCTCCACGAGAGTCATCCTCCCTCCCTGTGGCATTTGCAGATCTTGCATCAACAGATGTTGTGGGCATACAGGGAGGTGTGGACATGTTGGTGCTGATCTGGCGGAGGCATGTCAGTATGTCCCTATGCACCGCAGTACGTTTGTCCCACTTGGCCTCCATGTGAGCATGATGGCCAGCCTGCTCCTGTTGAATGTCCTTGAGAATCCCCACTACCTGGCCGAATCCTCCGGTCCTGGTACGCATCTATGATGCGTAGCAGTTGGGGGTCATCATGCAGTCCAGACCCCTCTGCAGGCCGTGACCTCTGCCTACCACCCCTCCCACTACCCCTAGCCACACGGGCAGGACCTGCGGTGGCACGCACAGGTGACCCTGAGCCCCTTGGGTGTTGCTACTGGTGGTGTTGTCCGTAGCTTCCTGGGTGGCCGGTGGCCCTGTGCTGTTGGAATTCTGTGTCCTTGGTCTGTCCATGTTGGCGGGGATGCTCGGTCTGTTGCCAGATGTTGTAGGCGTGGGTGCAGGGGGTGCAGATATTTGTACTGCTGGTGCTGCATGATGACTCACATCAGAGGTGCCAGGTTTTTCTTCTTCATCCCAATAGGACAGAGACCGATCTACACCAGAGAGCTCAGCCCCCACCAGAGTCTGGGACAGGCACTCCTCTTCATTTGCTGCTGTGTCCCCAGCACCACCTGTGTTTGAGAGAGACACACATTGTCAGTTATGTTTCTACAGGCATCAATGGTTCACATATATCTTTATCAATGGGGAGGAAGAGAGAAGTTCTGATCTATTCAGCTTCCAATGGTTGGTACAAAAAATCAAGGAGGGGGAATGGATCACTCGTCCTGTGTAACCAGGGTCTTTACATATTTTCTTGCCTTCTTAATAACCCTCACATACATACACAGGCATAGGGCAGTATATCTTGGTTCTCCGCCTCAGTGTACTGTAGCAGCATTACCATCGGGTCTTCATTGTTGTAAATATGCTGTGACTCAACCTGTAGGTAAACCGGCTGGTTTCCCAGTAGTGTCCAGAGATGAAAAAGCCTCTAGAATCACATGAGGCTGAAACATGTTGACCAACACAGAACAACACTAGTGCAGTGGATAAGTGGCTGAATCCAAGCAAGCAACACCTTTGTTTGTAACTTCATACATCACAATGTTTTCCATTAAACACTAGCCTTTGAGTGGTGTAAGGGATTTTAACTCACAGCACTTGAGCACAGAAATGCCCTCTTATTTTTCATCTCTGGACACTATAGGAAACTAGCCGGTCTACCTCCATGTGGTAGCAACACACTAGGCACACCATAAAAGCAACTCCACACAAGGTTATATAACAAATAGCCTTTGTATTGTCATAAACACATTAGATCATAATCACATGATGTAGACTGTGCCAACTGGCACTAGGCAGTATTTAAAGGGGATTATATACAGGACTGGGCCAATTGGGCCACAGTCAGCACCATCAGAAAAGGTAAGTACATATAAAACACAACCATTCACTACTGGCACAATAATGACCTCAGCATTATCACATTAGGCATAAACCCACATTTGGCCAAAACCTTCTCAGCATAGACACATTACGCAAAGGGCATCCCTAGCATAAATCATCGTAGGCATCACATTAGGCATATACATCACCTAAATCACATTAGGGCCCTGGGCCCTACCAACCTACCACTGACCCCCAGGCCAACTGGCCTCCTCCAGGGCTCAAATGCCCTATGTCCAGAAATGGCAGGGCTCTACAGGACTGCCTACTGGCCCTCTGGCTGGTAATGCAGCCAACCAAAAAGTGTGCAGCTGCACAAACCTAAACGTAGCAGCTGCCCACTAATTGCTGGGCAGCTGTGAAACTGAGCATTGCCACCAGTGTGCCTCCTGATCCCCTCTCTGGGACTACTTAATCAGTAAATGTCCCAACGTTGTAGCTGCCCGCTCTGGTGCTGCGCAGCTATGAGCAAAGCAAAGGGGGCTCTGAATAAAATCACCCCCTTGGTGCAGCTGCCCTCTGCAAGTGGGCAGCTGGGTTACACAAATGAGAGGGGTCCTGGCACATCTGTGTCCTCGGGGCCCTACTGGGCTTTTAAATAAATCTAGCCCCCACGTATGAGCACACGGGCTCTCCTAACAAATATGCACCTCTCTGGGCACTAACTGGGCCTTGATTCCCCCAACTGCCCTGGAAGGAATGGCACCACTGTGCCCCAAGGGGCACGACCACATGGGGGGAGGGCACCAACACTGTGCTCCAACACGCCCTTCCACCGGACTTCGCAATGTGGCCCCACTCACTGGGCTACTTAGTTGTCGTCTCAGTTGCCCTCTGGTGGCATCCTCACTGCTTTGTGGAGCCCCCCTTCACTGGGCCTCCTCTAGCTATGATGCTGAGGCAGCGGGGGGGGCACTGGCAGTGAGCCTTGGTCGGTCCCACCTCTCCTCAGCTGTGGGACGCCTCCTTATCTGCAGGCATGGCACGGAGCTCTCCTTACTTACCCCAGGGCACAGGCACGGCAACATGGAGGCCGGGTGGGCTCCCGCCTGACCCAGGCTCTCCTTCTCCGCACACGTGGGGCTTTCCACCAGCACGGAAGCCCCGCTGGTCCACAAGCCCACTTCTGGTTGGCTTCTGGGCCCTGCCTAAAGACAGGCGGGCTGTGCCTGGCTTCCGGGTTGGGCTTGCGGCAATTTCCTCGGTGGTGGCAGTACGGAGTAGGCTCCTGTGTCAATGAGGACAACTGTGGGTCCAGATGTGGGGTCGGCTCTCGGCTCCCGCTCGGTTTTTAGCATAAATTTGCGGGGTGGGCTCCCGCGAAGCGCACACTGTGGGGTGGGCACCTGCTGCCCAGTTATGCACAAAGCGGGGTAGGCACCCGCATCACGGAGGCACAAAACAGAGGGTGGGCTCCCGCTAGAACCTGGCAAAAATGCTGGGTGGGCACCCGCTCCCCACGCAGTGCAGGGGAAGATCGAGGTCACAGCCCAGTGCTGCAAATCCTCAACAGAAGCGCTACACGAGGTGCCATGTCCTAGGTAAAGATCAGGGGGTACAAGACTGAGCTCAGGCAGGCCAGCAAACAGGGCCCTCCAGCAGGGATGCAGTCCTTTGTGGCTGTTCCTCCTGGAGCCCAGCAGCGGCAGCCCCTAGCATCAGAACAAGCACAGGAACAACACTACATTTTCATGGGGTCACAGCCCCTTCTTTTATACACCCTTTTTCTTTGTGTCACAGCACATGGCTTGGGAAACCAGATGCAACTGGTTTTGGAGCACTCTGTTTACCAGCCTCCTCTTTCCTCATTGTTAGGTGGGGGCTCGTCATCAGACACACCACAGGGGGGGGCGGAGTCAGCATTCACTAGAGTAGGCACACTCCTATTCAGGGGCCAGGGACTTCTCCTCCCACTACTTAAAATGTAGATGTTCCATTCAGCCTAGCGCTGACTCATCCCACCCCTCCTAAAGCCACCCACACCTCACCTACCCCTGTCACTCAAAAGCCAGACATGTAATTCACATCAGGCAGGCAGACACACAGCACACAGAAATGCCAACTTCTAAAAGTTGCAATTCTCCACCAGTCACCATAAATCTGCGCACACCATTGTTGTGTGGCGTTTAGAGCTCCGAGTGAATTTTCCCAATTCATGCCCTTATATCGGTACAATTCACGTTGCCCTTATATAGGCAAAGAAATCAATCCCTTATTTAGGCATAGCCCATGCTACCCAAATACAGGCATGGCTACTTCCACCCGTAACAAACGTCACAGCGATTTCTTGGAAAATTGGCTTAAGCAGTTAGGGAACTTCCCCTTGCTTGAATATTGATTTGTCCAAGAACTCATGTACTTTGCAAAGAACAACTGTTCCCTAGAGGTTCTTTCCTGACATTCATATGCCCGACTTTATGTCAAACTATGGCATTCCTAAACACCTTCAAGGTTTAAATATACCTTCACTTTCTCTAACAATACACAGTGGTGCGGAGTTGTTTGTAGACCTACTTGCCAGATGCAGCTCGCTACGGCAAGTGCAGAAGGAAGCCGACTCTCCAGTTGACGCACTGATTAAGAAGCTGACCTTTTCCTGCCGAGAATCCAGCTCCAGTGTTTCCGGCTCCCTTGCGGGGTGTTGGGAAATCTAGTCCCAAGACAGAGATACCAGACCTCCTTCATTCTAACCAAGGTATGGAGCTGATTAGAACCTAGAGAAACCTTTGGTAGATTCTTGGCAAAAATTAAAACTACGCTACACAATACTTACTTCTTTCCGGGTACTAGACTTAGGTTAGGTACATTGGGGCAGGCGTATTTTAGAAGCACCAGTTGAGTATTTTAGTCAATTCTATTTATGCATGTATTTTTATATGGCTTAGAAACCATACAATGCTCTTACAGTATTATTTCATATTACTGTTTACGCTGTACGCAATATACTTTGCAGTCTGCATAACGATTGTAGCAGTTCACTTCTCTTGCATGAGAAAGAAGACTGTTCAATAAACCCTTTTTATTGAAAACGCCCGTCTCACTATTTCTCTACAACTCTGTAGAAAAGAAGCGCGCACACACTTTACACTGGGCCACAGTGCTAAAGTGCCCAGAGGCCACAAACCACTACCACCATGTCAGAGCTTAAGGCAAAAAGTTCAGGGGTGAACCTGCCAAAAAGGGCCAAGTCCAACAGCGCTGTTAAGCAAATGTAGAATTTACTTTAACGTATGCTTGTCTGGCTTTCATCCAGGATGGCATTTATGCAAAGACAGTACACTTGCACTTCACTTATGAAGGCATTGCATTGCTGTCTGCAGTCTCTTCAAAATATTGTAGTTTGGTAATTTAACAGAAAAATGCTTGTGAGACCACATTCTGTGGTAAAACCTAGCCTGGATCTATCAAACAAAGCATAACTCTGATATTATGTGTAATAGGTTACCAATGCAAACGCATTGTACAATGAAAACACTACTTTGTGCACTGCTTGTTCCAGTATTACTGTGATGAACTGGTAACCATGTTGGCAGTGTGGTGCCTTAATTGTGCCTCATTCGGGGTTGTCTCTTTCTCTATCCAAGCCGCTAACTTCTATAATTAGTATAGACATTAAAGAACAACCATTATAAAGAATAAGATCATTCTTCTCAAAGGAAGTTTGGAGAAATTCATAAGAAATGTTGCATTTTATAATGCACATTGCCACTGTAGGATTTAAAACACCATTGATATTTTAGTGGATTTGACAGTTTATGTGCTGTGGTCCTCAGAACCGAATTGAAAACATGATTGTTGTTATGATCACATATGCTATTACGAGGCAGTATTTTTGTTTGTGTTGAAGTGACCGCTTTTCAGGACATTGCTCTTCACATTCTATGTTCTGGATCTTTGTGTGGTAGAACACCATTCATTGCAGAGGTTTTTCAAGGCAACTACCCTTTTTGCCAGTTCTTTAGGCCAGGTGGTTCCCTGTATGTTGCCCACTAATTGACACTCACTTAGTTAATCACAGGAGCAAAGCAAGATATGTATGGAACCAAACTCGAGACTTGCATGTCACACATCCAGAAAATCAGGTACTTTTACCCACTTACAGCCTGATTCATCAAGCTAAATTGCACTCGCAAAGGGCAAGATTCTCAGAATCTGGCCCTTTGCGAGTGCAATTTTTGCATTTGGGATTCATCATCCCAAATGCAAAATTCGCTTTTAGAGAATTCGCACATTTGCGAAGAATAGCATTTAAGGAATCTCTATTAGAGATTCCTTAAATGCTATTCATGACACATTTAAAAATTGCGAATTAGCAATTTTGGGCTGCTATTTACCGAGAGGTCAGACCTCTCGGTAAATAGCAAAAACGTAGAAAAATGCTTTTAAAAGCATTTTTCTAAGTTGCATGTTGCACACACACATGTCCCTTGGACATGTGTGTGCGCAACACCTGTTTCAATTAGCATTTCAGGGGTGCTACAGGGTGTCCTTTGGACACCCCTGGCACCCTTTCAATCGCTATCTTATTTGCGATTAGCTAATTGCTATTCGCAAATAAGGGATACTCCCCATTCATTCCTATGGGCCTTTTGGCCCATAGGAATGAATGGGGAGTTATTCCTTATTTGCGAGTAGCAATTTGCTACTCGCAAATAAGGAATATGTAGGAATCGCTATTTATTTAGCAATTCCTACATGAATACCCTTTTGCGAGTCCTCAATAGCGATTCGCTATGAATCGCTATTAGAGACTCGCAAAACGGTATCTTGATGAATCAGGCTGTAAGTTCAATATTCTGAGACAAGTGCAATTTTGCAGCCTCAAACAGGCATATTTTGCAGCTTCCTGAAGAGAGAATTAAAAGGTACTTGTGGTCAACAGTCACAATGGAGCGTCTTTCTAGAGGTAGAATCAAAAATTTTCATGGGATCATTGTCATTTCATAGAAGAACATTTTGAAGAATTAGCAAAAAAGCATTGTCATCTTAAAATAACTTTGGGATAAGTGATTATTGAATGCTTTGTAGTGAAATTTGTAGAAGCTGCTTTTCGACCAAAATGTTGAAAAGACACAGTTTATCAGCCTATTTTCTGCTATTGGTTCTAAGGATAGCTGCGCCCCATTGGTTGAAGTGTTAGCCCCACCTCCATTGCTTGATCTGCTAGCCCCTCCCAAAGTTTGAGTATAATTACGCCCCTTCCCCTCGTGGCCCAAAGGGGTATAATCACTGAGCACCTTGCATTCCCTGGGCAGGGATTTATAAAGCCGCACGAGGAATTATATTTACATTTTTGGTGTTCCCCCTCCAAAAACCATAATGCTATTTTTGCAGGCCATTTGTCACAATCTGGCACCTTCTTCTGACTGCCTCTGGTTATTTTGTAACATAACTGTCTTGATTGCTTTGTAACACAATTGTCCACAGTTGCCTTAATATAGCACCAGCAATACCACTTTGCCCAAATGTCTGCACAGCAGGGTGTTTTGCTATTATGTGTTATGCCCATGAAGAAGTGGGAACAGTATGTGTATATTTAATTATATGAATACAAACCAGGATGGAAGGGTCCGAGGGAATAACGTCTGCGGGTCTAGGAACATCACCTAAAAATATGGTAGCGTATGTGCCTACAGTGCACCAGAAACTTAACCTACACAGGGAGTCCTAACTTAAAGGACGGAATCCCTTCACTCACCGACGTGACATGCTTCATCATCTGGGATCTCTTACCGGCTGTAACTCCTAGTACAGCCAAGGGTTACAACCCCCTCACTGTGAGGGAGGAGCTCTGGGATGTTTTTTTGATGTTGTTATAAATTCGGGCTACTAAAACCCAAGATGAAGAGCTGTGGGTATTATATGTAAGTGATGAGCACAGTACAACCTAATTTGGGAAAGTGAAAAGTGAGCTAAAACTAACTAAAAAGAGAAAAAAGACTTTTAATGGTTGTTTCTTGTTGTTAAGATTAAAAACTGTGCTAATGCAGTTTTAACCTCCGGTTGCAGCTTTGCGAAGCCCGGGGTACGGACGGAGAGAGCGGTGCCTCACGTCCTGAGCTGTTGCCAGGTGAGGTGAGGTTCTATACTCGTAATTTACGGGTTAACCAGTACAACATGACACTCCATCAGAGATATTGTGTTGTGTAGATTGTATTTCTTCCATCTATTTATTTTTTGGTTACACCTTTTTAAATACACATTACACAGTAGCACATAACATATAGGTCCTGAAGAAGGCTAGACACTTGTTAAGTCATGATAGCCGAAACATGTATACCACTGTTGCAGTTATTATGTTAAAACTGCATTAGCAAGTAGTCTCCAGCCTGGAGTGCATCCAGAGAACTTTTAGGTATTTGGCCAGGTGCATTGTGGGAACTATAGTCCAATCTCCCAAGGGCCATCTTAGATCTTCTAGACCCTTGTGTTAGTCTTTTATATGCTCTGAACTCTCACGAGGAACTTCAGAAGTATGTTCCAGAACTTTGGACCAACTTTAGGGAAACGCTCCATAACTGGACTGGCCTGACGTCGAGAGTCAAGTCCCCTACCTTCAACTACGACCCGGTCTGTATTTTAGGTTCATCCTACTGAAAGCTCCTGTGCTCCAGAAGGTAACATTTTGACCAGGGCCTCCAGCTTAGTGTATCCGACCAGGGCTCCATCATGGTTGGCCCCAAATTTTGACTTTGTTCCTGTCAAGCGCGACCAGATGTCCCGAGTTGGCTCAATATGATTTTAAGCACTATAAAGTGATTAATCTTTAAAAAAAATCATATATCAGGTTCTCTTTTTTGCATTATTGTCATTTTTATGTCATTTTAAAGACAGAGATATTACCTATTTCTATAAATTGGTGTGAAACTTTTATTTTGTGTTTTCTCTTACATATTTAATGTATAGGTGTTTTTAAATGCTTTACATACCTGTCTACTAAGTTAAGCCTGACTGCTCGTTGCCAGCTACCAAGGGTTGAGCAAGGTAATAATCTATTGAGACCTTGTGTGGACCTTATATTGCGTTGGTGGCTTTATTACTAGTGGCAGGTGCAGACTTACCACTCCTATTAATCCACCTTCCAACAGAGAGCAAAGACCACCTGGAGCTGAAGTTGAAAGTTGGTCTTGCAGTATACACTGAGATGACCAGGTATACGGAATCTGGGTGCCTGGGTGTCAGTGTTCTGTCCAGCTCATTACAGTACAAATGTAAGCGAGTGGTTCCTGTTTGAATAAGGCATACATGTCCACACCAATGTACAGGAAGCCAGGAGGTTGAGAACACAGCAGAATGGTTTGACAGCGTCTAGGTAAGTTAGGGTTAAAACCAACCAATGGTGTATCTAAATAAATACAAAAAATACAAATGTGGTAGATTTTTGAAGCATGGACATCCATGGTTAAGTGTACAGGTTAGAGGTAGTATTTAAAAATGAAATGTAAGCGGATAATGTAAATATATTATAAACAGAGAGTAACTACACTTGAGGGTAAACATGACAATGTACACATAGAGACTAAAGTAAACACGTTATAGGGTCACAGGTCGGGAGTAGATCTGCAGGTTACATAGGATAGGTAATTACTATGAGTTATATCAGGCAAGTCCTTATCTATATGAAGAACAAAAATCCAGAGTATGATCAGGAAGGCATAAAGGAGTGTACGTGAAGAGTAAGAGATTGTAAGCTCTACGACCAATGTTACATAGACCCTGATGGCTGAAATTGCATGGTTAATAGGACACAAGTGTAAATTTGTGGAAACAGACAGAAAGGTCTTCTGAGGTAAGTAAGAGTAGAAGAGAATGATGCTGTCAGCTGTACTATGTAAATAACAGGCCTAGGAAAATGAGCAACGTATGGCATTTAAAGGCTAGGTAATGCTTCATGGTCTAGTAAAGTCATGTCGTGGGAGGAAGCGCTTACAGTGGTTGCACTAGAATTGATACAGTGACGTAAACATGTTGAGCAAGTTTTTATGGGGAGATGTGAATAATGGAATCGTGCATTCCTAATATGCACACCGAAAAGCAAAAGCTTTGACGTTTCTAGGTACATTGCTGGGAAACGTGTGTCCAAATTGTGCTTTTTCCTGAAATGCGGAATGCAAATTTTCTTTCTTTCTTTGTTTATATATTTCTTGATGAGGTGCACCAGCAAATTCCTTGTATATATGACAAAGTGTCAGTGGTTTCACAAATTAAACTGAAAACACGCGGAAGTGTTTATCTTGTTTAGTTTTGCTCTATGCAAAATAGGATATGTTACACTGTGATCGTTTAGCCATACACCTCTCCATTTGAACCACAAGGCCATGGCGATAGACATAAAAAACACAATTGTCACAATGTTGAATTGTTAAACATTAACAGGACCCCGATGTGTTATGCACCCTACTTAGCCTAAATATCAGCCAATATCCAAAACACTTTAATACGGGCAACAATTCCTGCACAAAACCCTGGGATTGTGTACTTCATTATCAGTGCTGATCCCCTTTCGAATCTGCCCTTGGGGCTGAATTCGTCAGCTTCTTGGGCATTTTCAAAAAAAGGTTGCCACTTTGTTTTTACATTAGAATGAGTTCAATGCCAAAATAAATATACAAGAAAATAACCTTCATATACATGAATCCCTTTCAAATGCGTTGACCTAACAATTTCGGTATTGCTTCGACATAGTCAAATCTACCTGTCACTTTTTCTGTCTCTTTATTTCTCTCTAATAGAAATCACTTACACATTTCTTATCTGATCAAGTAATTGCTTTGACTGAACACAGTTACTAGAGCAACATATATTTTATATTTTGGAGCTATTTTCCTAAGGGTAGGGTTGCATTTTCATTATCGTGTTTATAATTTGAACTCAGCAATTTCTGAATATGGAATGTAAAGAAATGAGTAATTAAAGGTCTTTCTACTGGTAGCGGTAATTACATACAAGTTGCTTCCTTGTTCTAAAATTAGGGTTATTTTGCGATGAGTATCAGATAATCAGCCTTATCAAAGATTGTAAAGGTTTCTCTTGATACGTTTTGTAGATATTGCTGCACTAGGAATTGGTTTCCGTTTCCTATTTCCATTCGAAGTCCCAATTTTGCTTCATACCTACCGTTTGACCATTAGGAATACTCTTCTTGAAGCTCATGGGATGAACTGAACATGGTGGTGACTTTCTATGTTCATGGCTGTGTATGGATGCCTTATGCCTTAGGACGCGAGCATGAACTTGCTGAAGGTAAGTATATATGGGAAGTATTTTTATTCCTACATTTGCAAGATAATCCGTCTGGCTATGAAGGTCTTATATTACTGAAAATGGGCAGTTGCTGCCTCAGAGAAAAAAAGATAGACCTGAATACTGACAAAAAGCTCACAAAAGTTCTGTGTCTTGTGGAGGTGAAGCAAAAGAGTTTGCCACTTGGCTCGAATGCAGTTGAGTTATTTCCCTTTATCCTTTGTAAGCGCAGAACACATCATACATTCCTGTGGTATTCATTTAAAGATCCTCTATTTTAGAGTCCCTAATAAAGGATTTATAGTTGCATTCTTCTAGAGAGCAGGTTATTTTGCGTGCTGGGAAGGGATGAGCCATATTTAATGGGATGTTGCTCCCGTGTTAGAGCACAAATGCCAAGTTTTGGATGTGGCTTTTCAATGCAAGGTGTGGAGAGGCACTTATATACAGCTGGGCCTCTATGATAAAGGCTAACTCTTGATCCATAAGAAATCACTCTTTCACCCTTATTAACTTTTTCCACATTGAACATGGGGCAGTACCATTAACAACTCATGCCTTCGGGTAGGTAGCTCAATATGGTGCCGATTTGTAAAACGGTTCCTGGCGGCCCAGCATTTTTCATTTTTCTAATTATCATTTATTTAAGGAAATTCAGCATTGCAACACTTGAAATCTGTCGAATCACAGGTCATCCTTTGTTACAGAAGAGCTACTTTTCTATCATTCATTGCCTTTTATTGTTATGGTGAATTTTGGCCTGTCGTACAATTTTATTTATGGTAATCCGTCGCAAACAATGCAAAATGCACATACTGTTTGCACAGTGAATAATCATCCTCTCCTCACCTCCTGATGTTTTTGAACTTAACAAAAACAGAGAAGCAGTAGCAAATATTAGAGAGCAGATGATGCGATATGCACACGTGATTGGGCCTTGCAATCTCTGTCTGGCCGGTTTGGCTGTCCAGTTGGAGTACACGTTCCCAGCTGTAAGCACTGAAAAGGGACACTTAGATTAAGTTGGGCAAGTGACGCTGAAGAGAGGCGCAGCTTCTGTTGTTGAAGTTGAAGCACGGCGTGCCGCGCTACTGAAATTAAAACATAAGATTATGCGCGGCTGAAAAAACAATAAAAATATAGCACAGCATGCCATGCTGCTTATAAAATAAGCATTGAAAACCTAAGGGATTAGGCCCATAAGGACAAGTGGGTAGGCTGGACCCTATTCAAATGAGAAAAGCAAACAAATGCCAACCCACCATTATTTTAACACAAACTTCGAAGGGTCAAAAAAGCATTTACCAAGTTTGACCAGGTATTAATTAGTACCAGTTATTTATGTCTATTTTTGAATTTTTATGAACAAATTCTTTCAGCAAATAAGGACACTGTACATCCATGTATTTACAATATTGTACATTGTGATTTACAAACAAAAAAGTGACAGTGCAAAAAACACTTAAAAAGACATAAATGCTAACATCCTACATAAAACACTGGACAATTAGACAAAACTGTGCATCATGTACTTATGTATCTTGAAATCGAACACTCAAATAAAGTTTACTTGAATAAATTCAAAACAAAAGGAGTTTAGTCAATGAATGACAGCTACTTGGACCGGCAATTGCTGGTGTAATGCTTTGAATAACAAAACAAGTCCTCCTTGTAAAATGCTGACGCGTTTCGATTCCAGGACTGGGTGACTAGGATCTCTTCAGGGCGTTATCATTGTGTCTATGGAAGATGCAAAAAAACAATAAAGTTTTGTTCACAAATTACCAGACTCGACTTTATTCTAGTGACACTCAGTTAATGTGCAACCAATGAAGACCTACCAGATAATTTAGAAAAAGTGGGGAGCTGCGCGAATCATTCTTTTAATTTATGAAACTGCGACCATTTGGATCCTCCTTGTCCGTTTGGTGGTCGCTTCGCTTTACATGCAAAAGGCCATTCTGTTTTAAGAGAAATGGCTGCTGTCAGTTACATGTATTTACTACTCTGATGCATTGTGCCTTCTTACAAAACTGATATCTGGCATACATTGCTCGGCCGTTGCTTGCAGGTATATGCTGTTGGATATAATGGACTTCTTGGGTGTGCGCTGTCAGATATTATGTATTATGAAAAACAGTGGTCCATAGGATTAAGTTTTCACAAAGACAAATGCAAATATAGACTCCAATTAGTACTATATTGACAAGTTTTTCAGTACCCAGCCGGGTCTGAAATTTTATTTCAAATATAAACAAATTTAAAAGACCATCAAGGAGGTCTAATGTGACAGTTGATAGGGTACAAGTCTGTACCTATCCGAAAGTACACTCAAAAGAATTCAAAGGTAGGAAGAGAGCAAAAAAAGGAGGGTAAAGAATATCAGGCAAAAAGAACAGCGGAGCCAATTGTCCCTTGCATCAATAGCATATTAGCACGGCAAGTTCAGACAACCAATTCATGTAACAGTGTAAACACAATGGGAAAGTTACAGAATCGGAGTAAGTGTCGACGGCGTTTCGATCCCCGGCTCCTAGTGAACTGGGATCATCATCAGGACTGTAACAATGTATTGCCTGTATGTGCTTTTTTTAAAAAACCTGTTAGAAATTACAATTTACAGAAATGAGAGAAAAAAAGGAAAAAGAGAAAATTCTGTTTAAATACGGCACTAATTACAGGTAAAATGCACGTAGTATTCATTTATGTCATGCCATTGTGATCATGTTGGTGTCATCCACACGTCTTTTAGTGTTCCAATTACATGCTTTATCAAAACGTGCGAAAAACGTTGAAGTTAAGGCCGACTTGGATAGTTGCGCCGTGAGCCTTTAAACGCTAACGTGGTTGTGGCTATATGTGTCGCTTTAAAGAGTGGCGCAGTGGTGAAGCAATATCTTACGCTCATTCTATTGCGTGCATTCAGCCCGATGAGCTTAAACACAATTCGGACAATAGAGGTTGTGGCTAAGGTATCGATGTGATATAACCATGCGTCACGTGAACGTGGATTCTTTGCATGCCACATAAATTTGCCATAATGGTAGGTTAAGAGCGCACCTTTCCGAGCGATCTACATCAGCCTCCTGAGAGTTTTAGAAGAAATAGTGGGATGGATGGCTGGTACCTAAAGTGAACAGAATCAATTAGCATCAAGTGATGATATCATGCGCTAATACTTAGGGTAAGGGGGAACACGACGTTACCTCGGTGTCCTATTCCGGTAGGTTTTTGGGGGGTTGCTGCCATAAGTTCCTATCTTGTGATGAATACCGCTTGAGAGGATTCAAGAATCATGGAACTGTGTAGTGTATATTCCACCCGCTTAGGCGTATACACTTTGATTTCAGAGTCTGCAAATAAACAGGAATAGGGCTTAGCAGCGAAGGACTGAGGGTGGGAGTGTCCGTGAGCCCGAGGGAGGCTGGGATTCCTTACCTTAGCACGGAGTTAATAGTCCTTTACTCGCGATCCGAGTAAGCTGCAGGCGGTGTGCACAGTGGCAGTGCGCCGGCTTCACGATGATACGGAAGTGAGCCCATGCGTGGCCGTGCGTGAGTTAATAAACAGTGATGAAGGAGTGAGAGCGGAAGGAGGCGGGAGGGGTGTCCCAGTGGCGGCCATCTTAGAGTGGTGTCGGTTTAAGAAAGCTCGGTGAATGTGCTCTTTTCCATGCATTGTGCCCGGGATGTCAGTACAATCAGATTTACATGATAGAGAATTTTTATGTGGCATTTTTATCGAACAACCTCAATCTCTGTCCACACAAGTTTTGGATTTTAGAAGACATGTTTGGATTTTAGAAGACAGACAACGGCAAGCATTATGGTACAACACTTCATACATCTAAATAACAAGCAAACTGTTGTTCAAATTCGGCAATTTTGACAGTCTCTCAAGTCAATTTCTGGCAATTCACAGCAATCCTGCCCAATCCTCGGTGCGATTGAGACCATTCCGAATTGTGTCCAGAAGTAAAATACATTTCAGTTCCTCCTTATTGAGAAGTTGAGCCATACATCCTCCTCTAGGTGGTAACCTTAGCGCCTTTAGCACAGTCCACTTTAAGTCATTTTCTGTGTGCTTGGCACTGGTGAAATGTTCAACAAGCGGTGCATTCTGGGTTTGACAGCGGATGCGGCTCTTGTGCTGGCAGATCCTTGTTTTCACCTTCTGTGATGTTTGACCCACATACATTTTCATACATGGACATTGAACCATATATATCACATTACAGGTGTTACAATTTGACAGTGAAGAACTGGTAAAGGTGATGTTATTAAATACTCTGGTTTTCCCTTCAATGGTTATGTCACATACACTGCAATTGCCACATTTTACATGTCCTACAACGGGGGACAAGCCCCATATGCTTTCAAGTGTGGAGGATTGATCGGGGCTTGGCAATGCTGCTCGGACTAGATGGTCCTTCAGATTTTTGCTTTTTTTAAAAGCAAACAAAGGGCGCTCAATTTCTAGTACGCCCGCATTTATGACAGACCAGTGACGGAGTATCATCTTCCTCATTTTGTTTGACACAGGGGAAAAAGTGGTTACACAAGCTATTCTCTCCTGTGGGATCTTTGGAGTGGGTGTCAGTAAGGTTTCTCTAGGTCTATACCATGCTCTTTTAAGTGCATTTTTGACGATACGCCTCGGGTAGCCCCTGTTTTTAAGTTTTTCTGCTAGAGTGGCGCTTTCTTTAAAGTAGTCCTGCCTGCACGAGCAATTTCTCCTGATTCGCAGGAACTGAGAGAATGGGAGTGAATACGATGATAACAAATGCTCATTCATAACTCCATTATTTATTAATTTCTCATTGGTTCCGTTTCACCTGATTTATATGGGTTTGGTGGCGGGAATATTTTTCCGCACCATTAATGATAAACCTCGAGAAACTTTCACATTGTTAATAGATGACATGCACCAAAATACGTCTTTACGCGTAGATTCAATAAAAGACTACACCCCCCATAATGCAATGGCTTGAATCTATAAGGCTAGCAAGCCAAAACATACACGGTCGCCATTTTGATGCGACCGCGAAGGGAGCTGCAGCACTGGAGTGAGAGGTACACGCGCTCCATATTATTCTTAAAAATGTTAGCTAATAAGAATGTAAATCGATGGGACATTGAATAAACAGACGTTCCCGTAATTCCAACAGAAACGCCATTACTGCTGTGTGAGCTGCACGGACAAGCCGTCTCGTTACACTGAAGGTATGCGCCGTTTAAAGCTATCTAAGATAAATGCAAACACTTCTGTTTGAAAATAAGAAACCAACACGAGTGCTATCCGTTTCTTACAGCCACATTCGCGCCACATAATATCTGACAGCGCAAGCCCAAGAAGTCCATTATATCCTACAGCGTATACCTGCAAGCAACGGCCGAGCAAGGTATGCCAGATATCAGTTTTGTAAGAAGGCACAATGCATCAGAGTAGTAAATACATGTAAGTGACAGCAGCCATTTCTCTTAAAAGAGAATGGCCTTTTGCATGTAAATCGAAGCGATCACCAAATGGACAAGGAGGATCCAAATGGTCGCAGTTTCATAAATGAAAAGAATGATTCCCGCAGCTCCCCACTTTTTTTTTATTATCTGGTAGGTCTTCATTGGTTGCACATTAACTGAGTGTCACTAGAATAGAGTCGAGTCTGGTAATTTGTGAACAAAACTTTATTTTTTTTTTGCATTTTCCATAGACACAATGATAACGCCCTGAAGAGATCCCAGGCACCCAGTCATGGAATCGAAATGCGTCGGCATTTTACAAGGAGGACTTGTTTTGTTATTCAAAGCATTACACCAGCAATTGCTGGTCCAAGTAGCTGTCATTCATTGACTAAACTCCTTTTGTTTTGAACTTATTCAAGTAAACTTTATTTGAGTGTTCAATTTCAAGATACATAAGTACATGATGCACAGTTTTGTCTAATTGTCCAGTGTTTTATGTAGGATGTTAGCATTTATGTCTTTTGAAGTGTTTTTGCACTGTCATTTTTTGTTTGTAAATCACAATGTACAATATTGTAAATACATGGATGTACAGTGTCCTTATTTGCTGAAAGAATTTGTTCATAAAAACGCAAAAATAGACATAAATAACTGGTACTAATAAATACCTGGTCAAACTTGGTAAATGCTTTTTTGACCCTTAGAAGTTTGTGTTAAAATATTGGTGGGTAGGCATTTGTTTGTTTTTCTCATTTGAATAGGGTCCAGCCTACCCACTTGTCCTTATGGGCCTAACCCCTTAGGTTTTCAAAGTTTAGAGCGGTTTGTAATCCGCGAGGGTTTGTAAGGCACGACATTTGTTCTTCACAAGTAAAATTTAGTCTTTCTTAGAGAGACACGGTGTCTCTCTCCATTATGGCAGAGAAGGACACATTGTCATTTAGTGAAAATCATATTCAAAATCTGATCGACTCCTCTCCATTCGCTAATGTGACACTCAGTACCACAGCCAAGCAGCAAAATTAATCAGATAAATTGATACGGTTATAGAAAAAACATGTGAGAACAGAGTTGCATGGACATTTTCTCCTGAAGCACCTGAAGGGTGGCACCATCCCTTGGGGGCTTCAGGTGAAAAATCTCCCTGTAATTTTTATTGAAGACATAGAGTATAAAAAGGGCTTCAGTTTTATTAACACCAAATGTAGTCGAGACCTTATGGTCCACACTATTGAAACTGCACAGCGTCTCTTCCGCAAGGAAGAACAGGAAATTGAGGAGCTGACGGAGGCATTTAAAAACAGTCAGGTTATCACGAACGCCAAGGAACTCTTGGACAAAATAGACAAAGAGATTAGAGTTTTTAAAGATAACACCATCAATGACAAAAGTTTCAAATATGACAGGGACGTAAAGGCATTCAAGATAGAACAGGTCTATCCTTTTTTGAAAGAAGACTACTACACCCAACAAGATTCTCGCAGAGCATTATCAGTTTATCAAGGCCGCTAGAGGAATAGGTTCACAACCTTTTCGGATACTTCATCATCTGACTCATCTGGGTCAGACAATAGAAACAACCAAAAAAAGCAGGTTGCTTTTTTAGATCAGGGCCAACAACCAAAAGTACGCCACAAAGCTACGTGGGAAATGCGGACCAGGAACCGCTTCTACAAATCGTAGGCGGCCCTAGTACCGTGGTCAATTTATCTGCCAGGACTTTGTCCAGTGACGAGATAGCTGTGTTAAATCTGGGGCTCAAATTCGTGCCTTGTAAAAAAACTGACTTCACTAGGCTGAAATTAGAAGCTATTGAATTTTGCTGAAAAATAAGGCTCAAAGCTTTTTTCGCCAATAAACCAGCCATAATAACTCCAAACGTCACTGGTCTCAGAAACAAATCTAAATTTGTCCCAAATGATAATATTCCCAAAGAAATCTTTGCTTTTGAGCAAGTGCTTCTATCAGCCATCGGCAAACTTGAGAAAGGCAAGAGTTTTGTACAACAAAATATGGGCCATAAACAACGTGCAGCAATAAAAGCACTTAAGGAAGATACTTCCATAGTAATCAAACAAGCCGATAAAGGCGGTGCCGTAGTTGTCTGGTCTCGTGAGAAATATCTAGCAGAAGGTGCCAAACAGGTCCACAACAAAACTTGGTACAGACATCTAGCTGATGACCCGGTTAGAGACATTCAAGGGCTCATCTCTGAGACATTACAACAAGGCAGAGAGGACGTGTTTCTGGGTGCTAAGGAACATGACTATCTCTTCAAGAAATTCCCCAGCACCCCTGTTTTGTACCTCCTGCCCAAGATTCATAAGAACCTAGATGACCCACCGGGACGCCCGATAGTCTCGGGCTGTGACTCTTGTTTGGAGCCCATTTCTCAATACGTGGACTTCTTTTTGAAACCTTTCCTGTCTGAGGTAAAATCTTACTTAAGGGACACAACAGATTTTCTGTGGAAGGTTGAGGGCACACAGTTCGATCCAGACACACAGATAATGGCCACGATGGACATTACCTCCCTCTACACCCAGATCCCGCAAGAGGAAGCGTTAGAGGTGATGGAACTATATCTAGACAAAAGATCAAGACCACACAGAGTGCCCACTGCATTTATTTTGACACTGGCGGAGATTGCACTCAAGAAGAACTATTTTAGCTTCAATGGGGACTACTTCATGCAGGTCAAGGGCACTGCCATGGGGTGTCCTTATGCCCCAGAGATGGCAGTGCTCTTTATGACACAATACGAGGAAAGATTCATGGAGAGCAATAATCCATTCAGAGACAACATCATCCAGTGGTATCGTTATATAGACGATGTTTAGCTCCTGTGGCAGGGGAGCCAGGCCCATCTATTGGCGTTCCACGAATGGCTCAATACGAGACATGGGAACATTAAATTCTCCATCGAGCACAGCAATACCTGTATGACTTTCCTGGATGTCCAAATAACATGCGATTCTGGCCAGTTGAAATCATCTCTGTATAAGAAAACCACTGATAGGAACACCATCTTGCACCACAAAAGTGCTCACCCCAGGAACTTGAAAACAAACCTTCCCTATGGGCAACTATTACGCATAAGGAGAAACTGCTCGGATGTGAATGACTACGAGACACATGCCCACTCTTTCTGTAATGAGATGAAACAAAGAGGGTATCCTAAAAAGTTATTGAAGCATTCGTTCAAAAGAGCTCGTTTCACTCCTCGTGACTGTCTGCTCCAAGTGAGAAAGAAGCCAGAATTGGACAGATTAGTATGTGTCACAACGTTTGGGCCGGATACGCACAAACTCAGGCAAGCTGTCTTGAAGAACTGGTACTTACTTGAAAATTTAGAATGCCCTTTTTCTCGTCCCATGTTTGCCTACAAGAAGAACCAGAACCTTGGGCAGCAGATCACGAGAGCCGATGTCTCGCTGCCCGAAACGAAAAATTATTTGCTGGCACAGTGGAATCTGAAACCAGTTACAGGCCACCACAAATGTGGGAACTGTGTGGCTTGTTCTAGCACCATGGAAGGGAGTGAGTTTTGTCACGCAGGGACCAAATGGAAACATCTTGAATTTTCAAATTGCAAGACCAAGACCGTTGTGTATGTGATACAATGTCCAAGTGCAATTATATACATTGGTAAAACATGCCAACAGGTTAATTTGCGCAGCAGCCAGCACAGGTCAAGGAATAAAAATAGAGTCTTAGCAGCACCTATGGTCAAACACTATGTGGCGAAAAATCATGATGAAAACGATCTCAAATAGTCTATCTTGTTCACATTGAAATCACTTAACCACGCAGTAAATGTCGAAAAAGTGCTTTTACAGAAAGAAGCATATCTGATCCTTACATTTAACAGCACAGAAGTGAGGCTCAATAGCCTTTCTGAGATAGCAAGACTGTAACCTTGAACTGTTTCTCTTTGAGACTAGGATGTCCATGAGTTTCCTTGGCTTCCTTCAGAACCTTTGATTCATGCCTCCAGACGCACACCACAGTCAGCTTTGTGCCTTTAGAAATCTCTTACAAATGTCGGCCGTCTTATACGAATGAAGGTGATGCCCGCTTAAATCCTCCACAGACAATGCTTGGGGCTTTGCTTTGGTGCATGTTTTCATGGCCAAATTGGCCGTGCCCAGCACATATTGAATTTAGCTACCTGTTGGTCCATACGATGATAACAAATGCTCATTCATAACTCCATTATTTATTAATTTCTCATTGGTTCCGTTTCACCTGATTTATATGGGTTTGGTGGCGGGAATATTTTTCCGCACCATTAATGATAAACCTCGAGAAACTTTCACATGGTTAATAGATGACATGCACCAAAATACGTCTTTACGCGTAGATTCAATAAAAGACTACACCCCCCATAATGCAATGGCTTCAATCTATAAGGCTAGCAAGCCAAAACATACACGATAGCCATTTTAATGCTTCCGCGAAGGGAGCTGCAGCACTGGAGTGAGAGGTACACGCGCTCCATATTATTCTTAAAAATGTTAGCTAATAAGAATGTAAATCGATGGGACATTGAATAAACAATCGTTCCCTTTATTCCAACAGAAACGCCATTACTACTGTGTGAGCTGCACGGACAAGCCGTCTCGTTACACTGAAGGTATGCGCCGTTTAAAGCTATCTAAGATAAATGCAAACACTTCTGTTTGAAAATAAGAAACAAACACCAGTACTATCCGTTTCTTACAGCCACATTCGCGCCACATAATATCTGACAGCGCACGCCCAAGAAGTCCATTATATCCTACAGCGTATACCTGCAAGCAACGGCCGAGCAAGGTATGCCAGATATCAGTTTTGTAAGTAGGCACAATGCATCAGAGTAGTAAATACATGTAACTGACAGCAGCCATTTTTCTTAAAACAGAATGGCCTTTTGCATGTAAATCGAAGCGACCACCAAACGGACAAGGAGGAGCCAAATGGTCGCAGTTTCATAAATGAAAAGAATGATTCCCGCAGCTCCCGACTTTTTCTAAATTATCTGGTAGGTCTTCATTGGTTGCACAATAACTGAGTGTCACTAGAATAGAGTCGAGTCTGGTAATTTGTGAACAAAACTTTAGTTTTTTTTTTTTGCATTTTCCATAGACACAATGATAACGCCCTGAAGAGATCCCAGGCACCCAGTCCTGGAATCGAAATGCGTCGGCATTTTACAAGGAGGACTTGTTTTGTTATTCAAAGCATTACACCAGCAATTGCTGGTCCAAGTAGCTGTCATTCATTGACTAAACTCCTTTTGTTTTGAACTTATTCAAGTAAACTTTATTTGAGTGTTCAATTTCAAGATACATAAGTACATGATGCACAGTTTTGTCTAATTGTCCAGTGTTTTATGTAGGATGTTAGCATTTATGTCTTTTTAAGTGTTTTTTGCACTGTAATTTTTTTGTTTGTAAATCACAATGTACAATATTGTAAATACATGGATGTACAGTGTCCTTATTTGCTGAAAGAATTTGTTCATAAAAACTCAAAAATAGACATAAATAACTGGTACTAATAAGTACCTGGTCAAACTTGGGAAATGCTTTTTTGACCCTTCGAAGTTTGTGTTAAAATATTGGTGGGTAGGCATTTGTTTGTTTTTCTCATTTGAATAGGGTCCAGCCTACCCACTTGTCCTTATGGGCCTAACCCCTTAGGTTTTCAAAGTTTAGAACGGTTTGTAATCCGCGAGGGTTTGTAAGGCACGACATTTGTTCTTCACAAGTAAAATTTAGTCTTTCTTAGAGAGACACGGTGTCTCTCTCCATTATGGCAGAGAAGGACACAATTTCATTTAGCGAAAATCATATTCAAAATCTGATCGACTCCTCTCCGTTCGCTAATGTGACACTCAGTACCACAGCCAAGCAGCAAAATGAATCAGATAAATTGATACGGTTATAGAAAAAACATGTGAGAACAGAGTTGCATGGACATTTTTTCCTGAAGCACCTGAAGGGTGGCACCATCCCTTGGGGGCTTCAGGTGAAAAATGTCCCTGTAATTTTTATTGAAGACATAGAGTATAAAAAGGGCTTCAGTTTTATTAACACCAAATGTAGTCGAGACCTTATGGTCCACACTATTGAAACTACACAGCGTCTCTGCCGCAAGGAAGAACAGGAAATTGAGGAGCTGACGGAGGCATTTAAAAACAGTCAGGTTGTCACGAACGCCAAGGAACTCTTAGACAAAATAGACAAAGAGATTAGAGTTTTTAAAGATAACACCATCAATGACAAAAGTTTCAAATATGACAGGGACGTAAAGGCATTCAAGATAGAACAGGTCTATCCTTTTTTGAAAGAAGACTACTACACCCAACTAGATTCTCGCAGAGCATTATCAGTTTATCAAGGCCGCTAGAGGAATAGGTTCACAACCTTTTCGGATACTTCATCATCTGACTCATCTGGGTCAGACAACAGAAACAACCAAAAAAAGCAGGTTGCTTTTTTAGATCAGGGCCAACAACCAAAAGTACGCCACAAAGCTACGTGGGAAATGCGGACCAGGAACCGCTTCTACAAATCGTAGGCGCCCCTAGTACCGTGGTCAATTTATCTGCCAGGACTTTGTCCAGTGACGAGATAGCTGTGTTAAATATGGGGCTCAAATTCGTGCCTTGTAAAAAAACTGACTTCACTAGGCTGAAATTAGAAGCTATTGAATTTAGCCGAAAAATAAGGCTCAAAGCTTTTTTCGCCAATCAACCAGCCATAATAACTACAAAAGTCACTGGTCTCAGAAACTAATCTAAATTTGTCCCAAATGATAATATTCCCAAAGAAATCTTTGCTTTTGAGCAAGTGCTTCTATCAGCCATCGGCAAACTTGAGAAAGGCAAGAGTTTTGTACAACAAAATATGGGCCATAAACAACGTGCAGCAATAAAGGCACTTAAGGAAGATACTTCCATAGTAATCAAACAAGCCGATAAAGGCGGTGCCGTAGTTGTCTGGTCTCGTGAGAAATATCTAGCAGAAGGTGCCAAACAGGTCCACAACAAAACTTGGTACAGACATCTAGCTGATGACTCGGTTAGAGACATTCAAGGGCTCATCTCTGAGACATTACAACAAGGCAGAGAGGACGGGTTTCTGGGTGCTAAGGAACATGACTATCTCTTCAAGAAATTCCCCAGCACCCCCGTTTTGTACCTCCTGCCCAAGATTCATAAGAACCTAGATGACCCACCGGGACGCCCGATAGTCTCGGGCTGTGACTCTTGTTTGGAGCCCATTTCTCAATACGTGGACTTCTTTTTTAAACCTTTCCTGTCTGAGGTAAAATCTTACTTAAGGGACACAACAGATTTTCTGTTGAAGGTTGAGGGCACACAGTTCGATCCAGACACACAGATAATGGCCACGATGGACGTTACCTCCCTCTACACCCAGATCCCGCAAGAGGAAGCGTTAGAGGTGATGGAACTATATCTAGACAAAAGATCAAGACCACACAGAGTGCCCACTGCATTTATTTTGACACTGACGGAGATTGCACTCAAAGAGAACTATTTTAGCTTCGACAGGGACTACTTCATGCAGGTCAAGGGCAGTGCCATGTGGTGTCCATATGCCCCAGAGATGGCAGTGCTCTTTATGACACAATACGAGGAAAGGTTCGTGGAGAGCAATAATCCATTCAGAGACAACATCATCTAGTGGTATCGTTATATAGACGATGTTTGGCTCCTGTGGCAGGGGAGCCAGGCCCATCTATTGGCGTTCCACGAATGGCTCAATACGAGACATGGGGACATTAAATTCTCCATCGAGCACAGCAATACCTGTATGACTTTCCTGGATGTCCAAATAACATGCGATTCTGGCCAGTTGAAATCATCCCTGTATAAGAAAACCACTGATAGGAACACCATCTTGCACCACAAAAGTGCTCACCCCAGGAACTTGAAAACAAACCTACCCTATGGGCAACTATTACGCATAAGGAGAAATTGCTCGGATGTGAATGACTACGAGACACATGCCCACTCTTTCTGTAATGAGATAAAACAAAGAGGGTATCCTAAAAAGTTATTGAAGCATTCATTCAAAAGAGCTCCAAGTGAGAAAGAAGCCAGAATTGGACAGATTAGTATGTGTCACAACGTTTGGTCCGGATACGCACAAACTCAGGCAAGCTGCCTTGAAGAACTGGTACTTACTTGAAAATTTAGAATGCCCTTTTTCTCGTCCCATGTTTGCCTACAAGAAGAACCAGAACCTTGGGCAGCAGATCACGAGAGCCGATGTCTCGCTGCCCGAAACGAAAAATGATTTGCTGGCACAGTGGAATCTGAAACCAGTTACAGGCCACCACAAATGTGGGAACTGTGTGGCTTATTCTAGCACCATGGAAGGGAGTGAGTTTTGTCACGCAGGGACCAAATGGAAACATCTTGAATTTTCAAATTGCAAGACCAAGAACGTTGTGTATGTGATACAATGTCCAAGTGCAATTATATACATTGGTAAAACATGCCAACAGGTTAATTTGCGCATCAGCCAGCACAGGTCAAGGATTAAAAATAGAGTCTTAGCAGCACCTATGGTCGAACACTATGTGGCGAAAAATCATGATGAAAACGATCTCAAATAGTCTATCTTGTTCACATTGAAACCACTTAACCACGCAGTAAATGTTGAAAGAGTGCTTTTACAGAAAGAAGCATATCTGATCCTTAAATTTAACAGCACAGAAGTGAGGCTCAATAGCCTTTCTGAGATAGCAAGACTGTAACCTTGAACTGTTTCTCTTTGAGACTAGGATGGCCATGAGTTTCCTTGGCTTCCTTCAGAACCTTTGATTCATGCCTCCCGACAGTCAGCTTTGTGCCTTTAGAAATCTCTTACAAATGTCGGCCGTCTTATACGAATGAAGGTAATGCCCGCTTAAATCCTCCACAGACAATTCTTGGGGCTTTGCTTTGGTGCATGTTTTCATGGCCAAATTGGCCGTGCCCTGCACATATTGAATTTAGCCACCTGTTGGTCCATACGATGATAACAAATGCTCATTCATAACTCCATTATTTATTAATTTCTCATTGGTTCCGTTTCACCTGATTTATATGGGTTTGGTGGCGGGAATATTTTTCCGCACCATTAATGATAAACCTCGAGAAACTTTCACATGGTTAATAGATGACATGCACCAAAATACGTCTTTACGCGTAGATTCAATAAAAGACTACACCCCCCATAATGCAATGGCTTGAATCTATAAGGCTAGCAAGCCAAAACATACACGATGGCCATTTTAATGCTTCCTCGAAGGGAGCTGCAGCACTGGAGTGAGAGGTACACGCGCTCCATATTATTCTTAAAAATGTTAGCTAATAAGAATGTAAATCGATGGGACATTGAATAAACAATCGTTCCCGTTATTCCAACAGAAACACCATTACTGCTGTGTGAGCTGCACGGACAAGCCATCTCGTTACACTGAAGGTATGCGCCTTTTAAAGCTATCTAAGATAAATGCAAACACTTCTGTTTGAAAATAAAAAACCAACACAAGTGCTATCCGTTTCTTACAGCCACATTCGGGCCACATAATATCTGACTTGCAAAAAACTCAGTTGTGGACAGAATGTAGAACAATGTCATACATTCACCCCAGTACAAGGATCTGGGCCTAAATCCATCGTTTTTTTGCACTCCACCCCACCCTGGGTTAGACACTGGCTATATGCAAATCCGCTCTGACCCTGTGCCTCATGGGAACAGTCCAGTCCGAACTACCAAGCCATGTCTTTCCCAGACCGGAATCAAGCATCCAAGGACCGGTTTCTGGCTATCAGCCTTCATCAGCCTGGATAGCTTGACTCCAGTGGTGTGGAGAGCCTGGGACTCACGTCTGAGCATACCCAGCCCACTCGGGGTGAAAATTGCAAAAAACACAGTTGATGGACAGAATGTAGAACAATGTCATACATTCACCCCAGTACAAGGATCTGGGCCTAAATCCATCGTTTTTTTGCACTCCACACCACCCTGGGTTAGACACTGGCTATATGCAAATCATCTCTGACCCTGTGCCTCATGGGAACAGTCCAGTCCGAACTACCAAGCCATGTCTTTCCCAGACGGGAATCAAGCATCCAAGGACCGATTTCTGGCTATCAGCCTTCATCAGCCTGGATAGCTTGACTCCAGGGGTGCGGAGAGCCTGGGACTCACGTCTGAGCATACCCAGCTCACTCGGGGTGAAAATTGCAAAAAACACAGTTGATGGACAGAATGTAGAACAATGTCATACATTCACCCCAGTACAAGGATCTGGGCCTAAATCCATCGTTTTTTTGCACTTCACACAATAACCATGGGTTAGACACTGGCTATATGCAAATCAGCTCTGACCCTGTGCCTCATGGGAGCAGTCCAGTTCGAACTACAAAGCCATGTCTTTCCCAGACCGGAATCAAGCATCCAAGGACCGGTTCCTGGCTATCAGCCTTCATCAGCCTGGATAGCTTGACTCCAGTGGTGTGGAGAGCCTGGGACTCACGTCTGAGCATACCTAGTCCACTCGGGGTGAAAATTGCAAAAAAAACAGTTGATGGACAGAATGTAGAACAATGTCATACATTCACCCCAGTACAAGGATCTGGGCCTAAATCCATCGTTTTTTTGCACTCCACACCACCCTGGGTTAGACACTGGCTATATGCAAATCAGCTCTGACCCTGTGCCTCATGGGAACAGTCCAGTCCGAACTACCAAGCCATGTCTTTCCCAGACCGGAATCAAGCATCCAAGACCGGTTTCTGGCTATCAGCCTTCATCAGCCTGGATAGCTTGACTCCAGTGGTGTGGAGAGCCTGGGACTCACGTCTGAGCATACCCAGCCCACTCGGGGTGAAAATTGCAAAAAACACAGTTGATGGACAGAATGTAGAACAATGTCATACATTCACCCCAGTACAAGGATCTGGGCCTAAATACATCGTTTTTTTGCACTCCACACCACCCTGGGTTAGACACTGGCTATATGCAAATCAGCTCTGACCCTGTGCCTCATGGGAACAGTCCAGTCCGAACTACCAAGCCATGTCTTTCCCAGACCGGAATCAAGCATCCAAGGACCGGTTTCTGGCTATCAGCCTTCATCAGCCTGGATAGCTTGACTCCAGGGGTGTGGAGAGCCTGGGACTCACGTCTGAGCATACCCAGCCCACTCGGGGTGAAAATTGCAAAAAACACAGTTGATGGACAGAATGTAGAACAATGTCATACATTAACCCCAGTACAAGGATCTGGGCCTAAATCCATCGTTTCTTTTGCACTCCACACCACCCTGGGTTAGACACTGGCTATATGCAAATCAGCTCTGATCCTGTGCCTCATGGGAACAGTCCAGTCCGAACTACCAAGCCATGTCTTTCCCAAACCGGAATCAAGCATCCAAGGACCGGTTTCTGGCTATCAGCCTTCATCAGCCTGGATAGCTTGACTCCAGTGGTGTGGAGAGCCTGGGACTCACGTCTGAGCATACCCAGCCCACTCGGGGTGAGAATTGCAAAAAACACAGTTGATGGACAGAATGTAGAACAATGTCATACATTCACCCCAGTACAAGGATCTGGGCCTAAATCCATCGTTTTTTTGCACTCCACACCACCCTGGGTTAGACACTGGCTATATGCAAATTAGCTCTGACCCTGTGCCTCATGGGAACAGTCTAGTCCGAACTACCAAGCCATGTCTTTCCCAGACCGGAATTATGCATCCAAGAATCGGTTTCTGGCTATCAGCCTTCATCAGCCTGGATAGCTTGACTCCAGTGGTGTGGAGAGCCTGGGACTCACGTCTGAGCATACCCAGCCCACTCGGGGTGAAAATTGCAAAAAACACAGTTGATGGACAGAACGTAGAACAATGTCATACATTCACCCCAGTACAAGGATCTGGGCCTAAATCCATCATTTTCTTGCACTCCACACCACCCTGGGTTAGACACTGGCTATATGCAAATCAGCTCTGACCCTGTGGCTCATGGGAACAGTCCAGTCCGAACTACCAAGCCATGTCTTTCCCAGACCGGAATCAAGCATCCAAGGCCCGGTTTCTGGCTATCAGCCTTCATCAGCCTGGATAGCTTGACTCAAGTGGTGTGGAGAGCCTGAGACTCACGTCTGAGCATACCCAGCCCACTCGGGGTGAAAATTGCAAAAAACACAGTTGATGGACAGAATGTAGAACAATGTCATACATTCACCCCAGTACAAGGATCTGGGCCTAAATCCATCGTTTTTTTGCACTCCACACAATAACCATGGGTTAGACACTTGCTATATGCAAATCAGCTCTGACCCTGTGCTTCATGGGAACAGTCCAGTTTGAACTACCAAGCCATGTCTTTCCCAGACCGGAATTAAGCATCCAAGGACCGGTTTTTGGCTATCAGCCTTCATCAGCCTGGATAGCTTGACTCCAGTGGTGTGGAGAGCCTGAGACTCACGTCTGAGCATACCCAGCCCACTCGGGGTGAAAATTGCAAAAAACACAGTTGATGGACAGAATGTAGAACAATGTCATACATTCACCCCAGTACAAGGATCTGGGCCTAAATCCATCGTTTTTTTTGCACTCCACACCACCCTGGGTTAGACACTGGCTATATGCAAATCAGCTCTGATCCTGTACCTCATGGGAACAGTCCAGTCCGAACTACCAAGCCATGTCTTTCCCAGACCGGAATCAAGCATCCAAGGACCGGTTTCTGGTTATCAGCCTTCATCAGCCTGGATAGCTTGACTCCAGTGGTGTGGAGAGCCTGGGACTCACGTCTGAGCATAACCAGCCCACTCGGGGTGAAAATTGCAAAAAACACAGTTGATGGACAGAATGTAGAACAATGTCATACATTCACCCCAGTACAAGGATTTGGGCCTAAATCCATCGTTTTGTTGCACTCCACACCACCCTGGGTTAGACACTGGCTATATGCAAATTAGCTCTGACCCTGTGCCTCATGGGAACAGTCCAGTCCGAACTACCAAGCCATGTCTTTCCCAGACCGGAATCAAGCATCCAAGGAGGACCGGTTCCTGGCTATCAGCCTTCATCAGCCTGAATAGCTTGACTCCAGTGGTGTGGAGAGCCTGGGACTCACGTCTGAGCATACCCAGCCCACTCGGGGTGAAAATTGCAAAAAACACAGTTGATGGACAGAATGTAGAACAATGTCATACATTCACCCCAGTACAAGGATCTGGGCCTAAATCCATCGTTTTTTTGCACTCCACACCACCCTGGGTTAGACACTGGCTATATGCAAATCAGCTCTGATCCTGTGCCTCATGGGAACAGTCCAGTCCGAACTGCCAAGCCATGTCTTTCCCAGACCGGAATCAAGCATCCAAGGACCGGTTTCTGGCTATCAGCCTGGATAGCTTGACTCCAGTGGTGTGGAGAGCCTGGGACTCACGTCTGAGCATACCCAGCCCACTCGGGGTGAAAATTGCAAAAAACACAGTTGATGGACAGAATGTAGAACAATGTCATACATTCATCCCAGTACAAGGATCTGGGCCTAAATCCATCGTTTATTTGCACTCCACACAATAACCATGGGTTAGACACCAGCTATATGCAAATCAGCTCTGACTCTGTGCCTCATGGGAACAGTCCAGTTTGAACTACCAAGCCATGTCTTTCCCAGACCGGAATCAAGCATCCAAGGACCGGTTTTTGGCTATCAGCCTTCATCAGCCTGGATAGCTTGACTCCAGTCGTGTGGAGAGCCTGGGACTCACGTCTGAGCACACCCAGCCCACTCAGGGTGAAAATTGCAAAAAACACAGTTGATGGACAGAATGTAGAACAATGTCATACATTCACCCCAGTACAAGGATCTGGGCCTAAATCCATCGTTTTTTTGCACTCCACACCACCCTGGGTTAGACACTGGCTATATGCAAATCAGCTCTGACCCTGTGCCTCATGGGAACAGTCCAGTCCGAGCTACCAAGCCATGTCTTTACCAGACCGGAATCAAGCATCCAAGGACCGGTTTCTGGCTATCAGCCTTCATCAGCCTGGATAGCTTGACTCCAGTGGTGTGGAGAGCCTGGGACTCACGTCTGAGCATACCCAGCCCACTCGGGGTGAAAATTGCAAAAAACACAGTTGATGGACAGAATGTAGAAGAATGTCATACATCCACCCCAGTACAAGGATCTGGGCCTAAATCCATCATTTTCTTGCACTCCACACCACCCTGGGTTAGACACTGGCTATATGCAAATCAGCTCTGACCCTGTGGCTCATGGGAACAGTCCAGTCCGAACTACCAAGCCATGTCTTTCCCAGACCGGAATCAAGCATCCAAGGCCCGGTTTCTGGCTATCAGCCTTCATCAGCCTAGATAGCTTGACTCAAGTGGTGTGGAGAGCCTGAGACTCACGTCTGAGCATACCCAGCCCACTCGGGGTGAAAATTGCAAAAAACACAGTTGATGGACAGAATGTAGAACAATGTCATACATTCACCCCAGTACAAGGATCTGGGCCTAAATCCATCGTTTTTTTGCACTCCACACAATAACCATGGGTTAGACACTTGCTATATTCAAATCAGCTCTGACCCTGTGCCTCATGGGAACAGTCCAGTCCGAACTACCAAGCCATGTCTTTCCCAGACCGGAATCAAGCATCCAAGGACCGGTTCCTGGCTATCAGCCTTCATCAGCCTGGATAGCTTGACTCCAGTCGTGTGGAGAGCCTGGGACTCACGTCTGAGCATACCCAGCCCACTCAGGGTGAAAATTGCAAAAAACACAGTTGATGGACAGAATGTAGAACAATGTCATACATTCACCCCAGTACAAGGATCTGGGCCTAAATCCATCGTTTTTTTGCACTCCACACCACCCTGGGTTAGACATTGGCTATATGCAAATCAGCTCTGACCCTGTGCCTCATGGGAACAGTCCAGTCCGAACTACCAAGCCATGTCTTTCCCAGACCGGAATCAAGCATCCAAGGACCGGTTCCTGGCTATCAGCCTTCATCAGCCTGGATAGCTTGAACTCAGTGGTGTGGAGAGCTTGGGACTCACGTCTGAGCATACCCAGCCCACTCGGGGTGAAAATTGCAAAAAACACAGTTGATGGACAGAATGTAGAACAATGTCATACATTCACCCCAGTACAAGGATCTGGGCCTAAATCCATCGTTTTTTTTGCACTCCACACCACCCTGGGTTAGACACTGGCTATATGCAAATCAGCTCTGATCCTGTACCTCATGGGAACAGTCCAGTCCGAACTACCAAGCCATGTCTTTCCCAGACCGGAATCAAGCATCCAAGGACCGGTTTCTGGCTATCAGCCTTCATCAGCCTGGATAGCTTGACTCCAGTGGTGTGGAGAGCCTGGGACTCACGTCTGAGCATAACCAGCCCACTCGGGGTGAAAATTGCAAAAAACACAGTTGATGGACAGAATGTAGAACAATGTCATACATTCACCCCAGTACAAGGATTTGGGCCTAAATCCATCGTTTTGTTGCACTCCACACCACCCTGGGTTAGACACTGGCTATATGCAAATTAGCTCTGACCCTGTGCCTCATGGGAACAGTCCAGTCCGAACTACCAAGCCATGTCTTTCCCAGACCGGAATCAAGCATCCAAGGAGGACCGGTTCCTGGCTATCAGCCTTCATCAGCCTGAATAGCTTGACTCCAGTGGTGTGGAGAGCCTGGGACTCACGTCTGAGCATACCCAGCCCACTCGGGGTGAAAATTGCAAAAAACACAGTTGATGGACAGAATGTAGAACAATGTCATACATTCACCCCAGTAAAAGGATCTGGGCCTAAATCCATTGTTTTTTTGCACTCCACACCACCCTGGGTTAGACACTGGCTATATGCAAATCAGCTCTGATCCTGTGCCTCATGGGAACAGTCCAGTCCGAACTGCCAAGCCATGTCTTTCCCAGACCGGAATCAAGCATCCAAGGACCGGTTTCTGGCTATCAGCCTGGATAGCTTGACTCCAGTGGTGTGGAGAGCCTGGGACTCACGTCTGAGCATACCCAGCCCACTCGGGGTGAAAATTGCAAAAAACACAGTTGATGGACAGAATGTAGAACAATGTCATACATTCATCCCAGTACAAGGATCTGGGCCTAAATCCATCGTTTATTTGCACTCCACACAATAACCCTGGGTTAGACACCAGCTACATGCAAATCAGCTCTGACTCTGTGCCTCATGGGAACAGTCCAGTTTGAACTACCAAGCCATGTCTTTCCCAGACCGGAATCAAGCATCCAAGGACCGGTTTTTGGCTATCAGCCTTCATCAGCCTGGATAGCTTGACTCCAGTCGTGTGGAGAGCCTGGGACTCACGTCTGAGCATACCCAGCCCACTCAGGGTGAAAATTGCACAAAACACAGTTGATGGACAGAATGTAGAACAATGTCATACATTCACCCCAGTACAAGGATCTGGGCCTAAATCCATCGTTTTTTTGCACTCCACACCACCCTGGGTTAGACACTGGCTATATGCAAATCAGCTCTGACCCTGTGCCTCATGGGAACAGTCCAGTCCGAGCTACCAAGCCATGTCTTTACCAGACCGGAATCAAGCATCCAAGGACCGGTTTCTGGCTATCAGCCTTCATCAGCCTGGATAGCTTGACTCCAGTGGTGTGGAGAGCCTGGGACTCACGTCTGAGCATACCCAGCCCACTCGGGGTGAAAATTGCAAAAAACACAGTTGATGGACAGAATGTAGAAGAATGTCATACATCCACCCCAGTACAAGGATCTGGGCCTAAATCCATCATTTTCTTGCACTCCACACCACCCTGGGTTAGACACTGGCTATATGCAAATCAGCTCTGACCCTGTGGCTCATGGGAACAGTCCAGTCCGAAATACCAAGCCATGTCTTTCCCAGACCGGAATCAAGCATCCAAGGCCCGGTTTCTGGCTATCAGCCTTCATCAGCCTGGATAGCTTGACTCAAGTGGTGTGGAGAGCCTGAGACTCACGTCTGAGCATACCCAGCCCACTCGGGGTGAAAATTGCAAAAAACACAGTTGATGGACAGAATGTAGAACAATGTCATACATTCACCCCAGTACAAGCATCTGGGCCTAAATCCATCGTTTTTTTGCACTCCACACAATAACCATGGGTTAGACACTTGCTATATTCAAATCAGCTCTGACCCTGTGCCTCATGGGAACAGTCCAGTCCGAACTACCAAGCCATGTCTTTCCCAGACCGGAATCAAGCATCCAAGGACCGGTTCCTGGCTATCAGCCTTCATCAGCCTGGATAGCTTGACTCCAGTCGTGTGGAGAGCCTGGGACTCACGTCTGAGCATACCCAGCCCACTCAGGGTGAAAATTGCAAAAAACACAGTTGATGGACAGAATGTAGAACAATGTCATACATTCACCCCAGTACAAGGATCTGGGCCTAAATCCATCGTTTTTTTGCACTCCACACCACCCTGGGTTAGACATTGGCTATATGCAAATCAGCTCTGACCCTGTGCCTCATGGGAACAGTCCAGTCCGAACTACCAAGCCATGTCTTTCCCAGACCGGAATCAAGCATCCAAGGACCGGTTCCTGGCTATCAGCCTTCATCAGCCTGGATAGCTTGAACTCGGTGGTGTGGAGAGCTTGGGACTCACGTCTGAGCATACCCAGCCCACTCGGGGTGAAAATTGCAAAAAACACAGTTGATGGACAGAATGTAGAACAATGTCATACATTCACCCCAGTACAAGGATCTGGGCCTAAATCCATCGTTTTTTTTGCACTCCACACCACCCTGGGTTAGACACTGGCTATATGCAAATCAGCTCTGATCCTGTACCTCATGGGAACAGTCCAGTCCGAACTACCAAGCCATGTCTTTCCCAGACCGGAATCAAGCATCCAAGGACCGGTTTCTGGCTATCAGCCTTCATCAGCCTGGATAGCTTGACTCCAGTGGTGTGGAGAGCCTGGGACTCACGTCTGAGCATAACCAGCCCACTCGGGGTGAAAATTGCAAAAAACACAGTTGATGGACAGAATGTAGAACAATGTCATACATTCACCCCAGTACAAGGATTTGGGCCTAAATCCATCGTTTTGTTGCACTCCACACCACCCTGGGTTAGACACTGGCTATATGCAAATTAGCTCTGACCCTGTGCCTCATGGGAACAGTCCAGTCCGAACTACCAAGCCATGTCTTTCCCAGACCGGAATCAAGCATCCAAGGAGGACCGGTTCCTGGCTATCAGCCTTCATCAGCCTGAATAGCTTGACTCCAGTGGTGTGGAGAGCCTGGGACTCACGTCTGAGCATACCCAGCCCACTCGGGGTGAAAATTGCAAAAAACACAGTTGATGGACAGAATGTAGAACAATGTCATACATTCACCCCAGTAAAAGGATCTGGGCCTAAATCCATTGTTTTTTTGCACTCCACACCACCCTGGGTTAGACACTGGCTATATGCAAATCAGCTCTGATCCTGTGCCTCATGGGAACAGTCCAGTCCGAACTGCCAAGCCATGTCTTTCCCAGACCGGAATCAAGCATCCAAGGACCGGTTTCTGGCTATCAGCCTGGATAGCTTGACTCCAGTGGTGTGGAGAGCCTGGGACTCACGTCTGAGCATACCCAGCCCACTCGGGGTGAAAATTGCAAAAAACACAGTTGATGGACAGAATGTAGAACAATGTCATACATTCATCCCAGTACAAGGATCTGGGCCTAAATCCATCGTTTATTTGCACTCCACACAATAACCCTGGGTTAGACACCAGCTACATGCAAATCAGCTCTGACTCTGTGCCTCATGGGAACAGTCCAGTTTGAACTACCAAGCCATGTCTTTCCCAGACCGGAATCAAGCATCCAAGGACCGGTTTTTGGCTATCAGCCTTCATCAGCCTGGATAGCTTGACTCCAGTCGTGTGGAGAGCCTGGGACTCACGTCTGAGCATACCCAGCCCACTCAGGGTGAAAATTGCAAAAAACACAGTTGATGGACAGAATGTAGAACAATGTCATACATTCACCCCAGTACAAGGATCTGGGCCTAAATCCATCGTTTTTTTGCACTCCACACCACCCTGGGTTAGACACTGGCTATATGCAAATCAGCTCTGACCCTGTGCCTCATGGGAACAGTCCAGTCCGAGCTACCAAGCCATGTCTTTACCAGACCGGAATCAAGCATCCAAGGACCGGTTTCTGGCTATCAGCCTTCATCAGCCTGGATAGCTTGACTCCAGTGGTGTGGAGAGCCTGGGACTCACGTCTGAGCATACCCAGCCCACTCGGGGTGAAAATTGCAAAAAACACAGTTGATGGACAGAATGTAGAAGAATGTCATACATTCACCCCAGTACAAGGATCTGGGCCTAAATCCATCATTTTCTTGCACTCCACACCACCCTGGGTTAGACACTGGCTATATGCAAATCAGCTCTGACCCTGTGGCTCATGGGAACAGTCCAGTCCGAACTACCAAGCCATGTCTTTCCCAGACCGGAATCAAGCATCCAAGGCCCGGTTTCTGGCTATCAGCCTTCATCAGCCTGGATAGCTTGACTCAAGTGGTGTGGAGAGCCTGAGACTCACGTCTGAGCATACCCAGCCCACTCGGGGTGAAAATTGCAAAAAACACAGTTGATGGACAGAATGTAGAACAATGTCATACATTCACCCCAGTACAAGGATCTGGGCCTAAATCCATCGTTTTTTTGCACTCCACACAATAACCATGGGTTAGACACTTGCTATATTCAAATCAGCTCTGACCCTGTGCCTCATGGGAACAGTCCAGTCCGAACTACCAAGCCATGTCTTTCCCAGACCGGAATCAAGCATCCAAGGACCGGTTCCTGGCTATCAGCCTTCATCAGCCTGGATAGCTTGACTCCAGTCGTGTGGAGAGCCTGGGACTCACGTCTGAGCATACCCAGCCCACTCAGGGTGAAAATTGCAAAAAACACAGTTGATGGACAGAATGTAGAACAATGTCATACATTCACCCCAGTACAAGGATCTGGGCCTAAATCCATCGTTTTTTTGCACTCCACACCACCCTGGGTTAGACATTGGCTATATGCAAATCAGCTCTGACCCTGTGCCTCATGGGAACAGTCCAGTCCGAACTACCAAGCCATGTCTTTCCCAGACCGGAATCAAGCATCCAAGGACCGGTTCCTGGCTATCAGCCTTCATCAGCCTGGATAGCTTGAACTCAGTGGTGTGGAGAGCTTGGGACTCACGTCTGAGCATACCCGGCCCACTCGGGGTGAAAATTGCAAAAAACACAGTTGATGGACAGAATGTAGAACAATGTCATACATTCACCCCAGTACAAGGATCTGGGCCTAAATCCATCGTTTTTTTTGCACTCCACACCACCCTGGGTTAGACACTGGCTATATGCAAATCAGCTCTGATCCTGTACCTCATGGGAACAGTCCAGTCCGAACTACCAAGCCATGTCTTTCCCAGACCGGAATCAAGCATCCAAGGACCGGTTTCTGGCTATCAGCCTTCATCAGCCTGGATAGCTTGACTCCAGTGGTGTGGAGAGCCTGGGACTCACGTCTGAGCATAACCAGCCCACTCGGGGTGAAAATTGCAAAAAACACAGTTGATGGACAGAATGTAGAACAATGTCATACATTCACCCCAGTACAAGGATTTGGGCCTAAATCCATCGTTTTGTTGCACTCCACACCACCCTGGGTTAGACACTGGCTATATGCAAATTAGCTCTGACCCTGTGCCTCATGGGAACAGTCCAGTCCGAACTACCAAGCCATGTCTTTCCCAGACCGGAATCAAGCATCCAAGGAGGACCGGTTCCTGGCTATCAGCCTTCATCAGCCTGAATAGCTTGACTCCAGTGGTGTGGAGAGCCTGGGACTCACGTCTGAGCATACCCAGCCCACTCGGGGTGAAAATTGCAAAAAACACAGTTGATGGACAGAATGTAGAACAATGTCATACATTCACCCCAGTAAAAGGATCTGGGCCTAAATCCATTGTTTTTTTTCACTCCACACCACCCTGGGTTAGACACTGGCTATATGCAAATCAGCTCTGATCCTGTGCCTCATGGGAACAGTCCAGTCCGAACTGCCAAGCCATGTCTTTCCCAGACCGGAATCAAGCATCCAAGGACCGGTTTCTGGCTATCAGCCTGGATAGCTTGACTCCAGTGGTGTGGAGAGCCTGGGACTCACGTCTGAGCATACCCAGCCCACTCGGGGTGAAAATTGCAAAAAACACAGTTGATGGACAGAATGTAGAACAATGTCATACATTCATCCCAGTACAAGGATCTGGGCCTAAATCCATCGTTTATTTGCACTCCACACAATAACCCTGGGTTAGACACCAGCTACATGCAAATCAGCTCTGACTCTGTGCCTCATGGGAACAGTCCAGTTTGAACTACCAAGCCATGTCTTTCCCAGACCGGAATCAAGCATCCAAGGACCGGTTTTTGGCTATCAGCCTTCATCAGCCTGGATAGCTTGACTCCAGTCGTGTGGAGAGCCTGGGACTCACGTCTGAGCATACCCAGCCCACTCTGGGTGAAAATTGCAAAAAACACAGTTGATGGACAGAATGTAGAACAATGTCATACATTCACCCCAGTACAAGGATCTGGGCCTAAATCCATCGTTTTTTTGCACTCCACACCACCCTGGGTTAGACACTGGCTATATGCAAATCAGCTCTGACCCTGTGCCTCATGGGAACAGTCCAGTCCGAGCTACCAAGCCATGTCTTTACCAGACCGGAATCAAGCATCCAAGGACCGGTTTCTGGCTATCAGCCTTCATCAGCCTGGATAGCTTGACTCCAGTGGTGTGGAGAGCCTGGGACTCACGTCTGAGCATACCCAGCCCACTCGGGGTGAAAATTGCAAAAAACACAGTTGATGGACAGAATGTAGAAGAATGTCATACATTCACCCCAGTACAAGGATCTGGGCCTAAATCCATCATTTTCTTGCACTCCACACCACCCTGGGTTAGACACTGGCTATATGCAAATCAGCTCTGACCCTGTGGCTCATGGGAACAGTCCAGTCCGAACTACCAAGCCATGTCTTTCCCAGACCGGAATCAAGCATCCAAGGCCCGGTTTCTGGCTATCAGCCTTCATCAGCCTGGATAGCTTGACTCAAGTGGTGTGGAGAGCCTGAGACTCACGTCTGAGCATACCCAGCCCACTCGGGGTGAAAATTGCAAAAAACACAGTTGATGGACAGAATGTAGAACAATGTCATACATTCACCCCAGTACAAGGATCTGGGCCTAAATCCATCGTTTTTTTGCACTCCACACAATAACCATGGGTTAGACACTTGCTATATGCAAATCAGCTCTGACCCTGTGCCTCATGGGAACAGTCCAGTTTGAACTACCAAGCCATGTCTTTCCCAGACCGGAATTAAGCATCCAAGGACCAGTTTTTGGCTATCAGCCTTCATCAGCCTGGATAGCTTGACTCCAGTCGTGTGGAGAGCCTGGGACTCACGTCTGAGCATACCCAGCCCACTCAGGGTGAAAATTGCAAAAAACACAGTTGATGGACAGAATGTAGAACAATGTCATACATTCACCCCAGTACAAGAATCTGGGCCTAAATCCATCGTTTTTTTGCACTCCACACCACCCTGGGTTAGACATTGGCTATATGCAAATCAGCTCTGACCCTGTGCCTCATGGGAACAGTCCAGTCCGAACTACCAAGCCATGTCTTTCCCAGACCGGAATCAAGCATCCAAGGACCGGTTCCTGGCTATCAGCCTTCATCAGCCTGGATAGCTTGAACTCAGTGGTGTGGAGAGCTTGGGACTCACGTCTGAGCATACCCAGCCCACTCGGGGTGAAAATTGCAAAAAACACAGTTGATGGACAGAATGTAGAACAATGTCATACATTCACCCCAGTACAAGGATCTGGGCCTAAATCCATCGTTTTTTTGCACTACACACCACCCTGGGTTAGACACTGGCTATATGCAAATCAGCTCTGACCCTGTGCCTCATGGGAACAGTCCAGTCCGAACTACCAAGCCATGTCTTTCCCAGACCGGAATCCATCATCCAAGGACCGGTTTCTGGCTATCAGCCTTCATCAACCTGGATAGCTTGACTCCAGTGGTGTGGAGAGCCTGGGACTCACGTCTGAGCATACCCAGCCCACTCGGGGTGAAAATTGCAAAAAACACAGTTGATGGACAGAATGTAGAACAATGTCATACATTCACACCAGTACAAGGATCTGGGCCTAAATCCATCGTTTTTTTTGCACTCCACACCACCCTGGGTTAGACACTGGCTATATGCAAATCAGCTCTGATCCTGTACCTCATGGGAACAGTCCAGTCCGAACTACCAAGCCATGTCTTTCCCAGACCGGAATCAAGCATCCAAGGACCGGTTTCTGGCTATCAGCCTTCATCAGCCTGGATAGCTTGACTCCAGTGGTGTGGAGAGCCTGGGACTCACGTCTGAGCATAACCAGCCCACTCGGGGTGAAAATTGCAAAAAACACAGTTGATGGACAGAATGTAGAACAATGTCATACATTCACCCCAGTACAAGGATTTGGGCCTAAATCCATAGTTTTGTTGCACTCCACACCACCCTGGGTTAGACACTGGCTATATGCAAATTAGCTCTGACCCTGTGCCTCATGGGAACAGTCCAGTCCGAACTACCAAGCCATGTCTTTCCCAGACCGGAATCAAGCATCCAAGGAGGACCGGTTCCTGGCTATCAGCCTTCATCAGCCTGAATAGCTTGACTCCAGTGGTGTGGAGAGCCTGGGACTCACGTCTGAGCATACCCAGCCCACTCGGGGTGAAAATTGCAAAAAACACAGTTGATGGACAGAATGTAGAACAATGTCATACATTCACCCCAGTACAAGGAACTGGGCCTAAATCCATCGTTTTTTTGCACTCCACACCACCCTGGGTTAGACACTGGCTATATGCAAATCAGCTCTGATCCTGTGCCTCATGGGAACAGTCCAGTCCGAACTGCCAAGCCATGTCTTTCCCAGACCGGAATCAAGCATCCAAGGACCGGTTTCTGGCTATCAGCCTGGATAGCTTGACTCCAGTGGTGTGGAGAGCCTGGGACTCACGTCTGAGCATACCCAGCCCACTCGGGGTGAAAATTGCAAAAAACACAGTTGATGGACAGAATGTAGAACAATGTCATACATTCACCCGAGTACAAGGATCTGGGCCTAAATCCATCGTTTTGTTGCACTCCACACCACCCTGGGTTAGACACTGGCTATATGCAAATTAGCTCTGACCCTGTGCCTCATGGGAACAGTCCAGTCCGAACTACCAAGCCATGTCTTTCCCAGACCGGAATCAAGCATCCAAGGACCGGTTCCTGGCTATCAGCCTTCATCAGCCTGGATAGCTTGACTCCAGTGGTGTGGAGAGCCTGGGACTCACGTCTGAGCATACCCAGCCCACTCGGGGTGAAAATTGCAAAAAACACAGTTGATGGACAGAATGTAGAACAATGTCATACATTCACCCCAGTACAAGGATCTGGGCCTAAATCCATCGTTTTTTTGCACTCCACACCACCCTGGGTTAGACACTGGCTATATGCAAATTAGCTCTGACCCTGTGCCTCATGGGAACAGTCTAGTCCGAACTACCAAGCCATGTCTTTCCCAGACCGGAATTATGCATCCAAGAATCGGTTTCTGGCTATCAGCCTTCATCAGCCTGGATAGCTTGACTCCAGTGGTGTGGAGAGCCTGGGACTCACGTCTGAGCATACCCAGCCCACTCGGGGTGAAAATTGCAAAAAACACAGTTGATGGACAGAACGTAGAACAATGTCATACATTCACCCCAGTACAAGGATCTGGGCCTAAATCCATCATTTTCTTGCACTCCACACCACCCTGGGTTAGACACTGGCTATATGCAAATCAGCTCTGACCCTGTGGCTCATGGGAACAGTCCAGTCCGAACTACCAAGCCATGTCTTTCCCAGACCGGAATCAAGCATCCAAGGCCCGGTTTCTGGCTATCAGCCTTCATCAGCCTGGATAGCTTGACTCAAGTGGTGTGGAGAGCCTGAGACTCACGTCTGAGCATACCCAGCCCACTCGGGGTGAAAATTGCAAAAAACACAGTTGATGGACAGAATGTAGAACAATGTCATACATTCACCCCAGTACAAGGATCTGGGCCTAAATCCATCGTTTTTTTGCACTCCACACAATAACCATGGGTTAGACACTTGCTATATGCAAATCAGCTCTGACCCTGTGCCTCATGGGAACAGTCCAGTTTGAACTACCAAGCCATGTCTTTCCCAGACCGGAATTAAGCATCCAAGGACCAGTTTTTGGCTATCAGCCTTCATCAGCCTGGATAGCTTGACTCCAGTCGTGTGGAGAGCCTGGGACTCACGTCTGAGCATACCCAGCCCACTCGGGGTGAAAATTGCAAAAAACACAGTTGATGGACAGAATGTAGAACAATGTCATACATTCACCCCAGTACAAGGAACTGGGCCTAAATCCATCGTTTTTTTGCACTCCACACCACCCTGGGTTAGACACTGGCTATATGCAAATCAGCTCTGATCCTGTGCCTCATGGGAACAGTCCAGTCCGAACTGCCAAGCCATGTCTTTCCCAGACCGGAATCAAGCATCCAAGGACCGGTTTCTGGCTATCAGCCTGGATAGCTTGACTCCAGTGGTGTGGAGAGCCTGGGACTCACGTCTGAGCATACCCAGCCCACTCGGGGTGAAAATTGCAAAAAACACAGTTGATGGACAGAATGTAGAACAATGTCATACATTCACCCGAGTACAAGGATCTGGGCCTAAATCCATCGTTTTGTTGCACTCCACACCACCCTGGGTTAGACACTGGCTATATGCAAATTAGCTCTGACCCTGTGCCTCATGGGAACAGTCCAGTCCGAACTACCAAGCCATGTCTTTCCCAGACCGGAATCAAGCATCCAAGGACCGGTTCCTGGCTATCAGCCTTCATCAGCCTGGATAGCTTGACTCCAGTGGTGTGGAGAGCCTGGGACTCACGTCTGAGCATACCCAGCCCACTCGGGGTGAAAATTGCAAAAAACACAGTTGATGGACAGAATGTAGAACAATGTCATACATTCACCCCAGTACAAGGATCTGGGCCTAAATCCATCGTTTTTTTGCACTCCACACCACCCTGGGTTAGACACTGGCTATATGCAAATTAGCTCTGACCCTGTGCCTCATGGGAACAGTCTAGTCCGAACTACCAAGCCATGTCTTTCCCAGACCGGAATTATGCATCCAAGAATCGGTTTCTGGCTATCAGCCTTCATCAGCCTGGATAGCTTGACTCCAGTGGTGTGGAGAGCCTGGGACTCACGTCTGAGCATACCCAGCCCACTCGGGGTGAAAATTGCAAAAAACACAGTTGATGGACAGAACGTAGAACAATGTCATACATTCACCCCAGTACAAGGATCTGGGCCTAAATCCATCATTTTCTTGCACTCCACACCACCCTGGGTTAGACACTGGCTATATGCAAATCAGCTCTGACCCTGTGGCTCATGGGAACAGTCCAGTCCGAACTACCAAGCCATGTCTTTCCCAGACCGGAATCAAGCATCCAAGGCCCGGTTTCTGGCTATCAGCCTTCATCAGCCTGGATAGCTTGACTCAAGTGGTGTGGAGAGCCTGAGACTCACGTCTGAGCATACCCAGCCCACTCGGGGTGAAAATTGCAAAAAACACAGTTGATGGACAGAATGTAGAACAATGTCATACATTCACCCCAGTACAAGGATCTGGGCCTAAATCCATCGTTTTTTTGCACTCCACACAATAACCATGGGTTAGACACTTGCTATATGCAAATCAGCTCTGACCCTGTGCCTCATGGGAACAGTCCAGTTTGAACTACCAAGCCATGTCTTTCCCAGACCGGAATTAAGCATCCAAGGACCAGTTTTTGGCTATCAGCCTTCATCAGCCTGGATAGCTTGACTCCAGTCGTGTGGAGAGCCTGGGACTCACGTCTGAGCATACCCAGCCCACTCAGGGTGAAAATTGCAAAAAACACAGTTGATGGACAGAATGTAGAACAATGTCATACATTCACCCCAGTACAAGGATCTGGGCCTAAATCCATCGTTTTTTTGCACTCCACACCACCCTGGGTTAGACATTGGCTATATGCAAATCAGCTCTGACCCTGTGCCTCATGGGAACAGTCCAGTCCGAACTACCAAGCCATGTCTTTCCCAGACCGGAATCAAGCATCCAAGGACCGGTTCCTGGCTATCAGCCTTCATCAGCCTGGATAGCTTGAACTCAGTGGTGTGGAGAGCTTGGGACTCACGTCTGAGCATACCCAGCCCACTCGGGGTGAAAATTGCAAAAAACACAGTTGATGGACAGAATGTAGAACAATGTCATACATTCACCCCAGTACAAGGATCTGGGCCTAAATCCATCGTTTTTTTGCACTACACACCACCCTGGGTTAGACACTGGCTATATGCAAATCAGCTCTGACCCTGTGCCTCATGGGAACAGTCCAGTCCGAACTACCAAGCCATGTCTTTCCCAGACCGGAATCCATCATCCAAGGACCGGTTTCTGGCTATCAGCCTTCATCAACCTGGATAGCTTGACTCCAGTGGTGTGGAGAGCCTGGGACTCACGTCTGAGCATACCCAGCCCACTCGGGGTGAAAATTGCAAAAAACACAGTTGATGGACAGAATGTAGAACAATGTCATACATTCACACCAGTACAAGGATCTGGGCCTAAATCCATCGTTTTTTTTGCACTCCACACCACCCTGGGTTAGACACTGGCTATATGCAAATCAGCTCTGATCCTGTACCTCATGGGAACAGTCCAGTCCGAACTACCAAGCCATGTCTTTCCCAGACCGGAATCAAGCATCCAAGGACCGGTTTCTGGCTATCAGCCTTCATCAGCCTGGATAGCTTGACTCCAGTGGTGTGGAGAGCCTGGGACTCACGTCTGAGCATAACCAGCCCACTCGGGGTGAAAATTGCAAAAAACACAGTTGATGGACAGAATGTAGAACAATGTCATACATTCACCCCAGTACAAGGATTTGGGCCTAAATCCATAGTTTTGTTGCACTCCACACCACCCTGGGTTAGACACTGGCTATATGCAAATTAGCTCTGACCCTGTGCCTCATGGGAACAGTCCAGTCCGAACTACCAAGCCATGTCTTTCCCAGACCGGAATCAAGCATCCAAGGAGGACCGGTTCCTGGCTATCAGCCTTCATCAGCCTGAATAGCTTGACTCCAGTGGTGTGGAGAGCCTGGGACTCACGTCTGAGCATACCCAGCCCACTCGGGGTGAAAATTGCAAAAAACACAGTTGATGGACAGAATGTAGAACAATGTCATACATTCACCCCAGTACAAGGAACTGGGCCTAAATCCATCGTTTTTTTGCACTCCACACCACCCTGGGTTAGACACTGGCTATATGCAAATCAGCTCTGATCCTGTGCCTCATGGGAACAGTCCAGTCCGAACTGCCAAGCCATGTCTTTCCCAGACCGGAATCAAGCATCCAAGGACCGGTTTCTGGCTATCAGCCTGGATAGCTTGACTCCAGTGGTGTGGAGAGCCTGGGACTCACGTCTGAGCATACCCAGCCCACTCGGGGTGAAAATTGCAAAAAACACAGTTGATGGACAGAATGTAGAACAATGTCATACATTCACCCGAGTACAAGGATCTGGGCCTAAATCCATCGTTTTGTTGCACTCCACACCACCCTGGGTTAGACACTGGCTATATGCAAATTAGCTCTGACCCTGTGCCTCATGGGAACAGTCCAGTCCGAACTACCAAGCCATGTCTTTCCCAGACCGGAATCAAGCATCCAAGGACCGGTTCCTGGCTATCAGCCTTCATCAGCCTGGATAGCTTGACTCCAGTGGTGTGGAGAGCCTGGGACTCACGTCTGAGCATACCCAGCCCACTCGGGGTGAAAATTGCAAAAAACACAGTTGATGGACAGAATGTAGAACAATGTCATACATTCACCCCAGTACAAGGATCTGGGCCTAAATCCATCGTTTTTTTGCACTCCACACCACCCTGGGTTAGACACTGGCTATATGCAAATTAGCTCTGACCCTGTGCCTCATGGGAACAGTCTAGTCCGAACTACCAAGCCATGTCTTTCCCAGACCGGAATTATGCATCCAAGAATCGGTTTCTGGCTATCAGCCTTCATCAGCCTGGATAGCTTGACTCCAGTGGTGTGGAGAGCCTGGGACTCACGTCTGAGCATACCCAGCCCACTCGGGGTGAAAATTGCAAAAAACACAGTTGATGGACAGAACGTAGAACAATGTCATACATTCACCCCAGTACAAGGATCTGGGCCTAAATCCATCATTTTCTTGCACTCCACACCACCCTGGGTTAGACACTGGCTATATGCAAATCAGCTCTGACCCTGTGGCTCATGGGAACAGTCCAGTCCGAACTACCAAGCCATGTCTTTCCCAGACCGGAATCAAGCATCCAAGGCCCGGTTTCTGGCTATCAGCCTTCATCAGCCTGGATAGCTTGACTCAAGTGGTGTGGAGAGCCTGAGACTCACGTCTGAGCATACCCAGCCCACTCGGGGTGAAAATTGCAAAAAACACAGTTGATGGACAGAATGTAGAACAATGTCATACATTCACCCCAGTACAAGGATCTGGGCCTAAATCCATCGTTTTTTTGCACTCCACACAATAACCATGGGTTAGACACTTGCTATATGCAAATCAGCTCTGACCCTGTGCTTCATGGGAACAGTCCAGTTTGAACTACCAAGCCATGTCTTTCCCAGACCGGAATTAAGCATCCAAGGACCGGTTTTTGGCTATCAGCCTTCATCAGCCTGGATAGCTTGACTCCAGTGGTGTGGAGAGCCTGAGACTCACGTCTGAGCATACCCAGCCCACTCGGGGTGAAAATTGCAAAAAACACAGTTGATGGACAGAATGTAGAAGAATGTCATACATCCACCCCAGTACAAGGATCTGGGCCTAAATCCATCATTTTCTTGCACTCCACACCACCCTGGGTTAGACACTGGCTATATGCAAATCAGCTCTGACCCTGTGGCTCATGGGAACAGTCCAGTCCGAACTACCAAGCCATGTCTTTCCCAGACCGGAATCAAGCATCCAAGGCCCGGTTTCTGGCTATCAGCCTTCATCAGCCTAGATAGCTTGACTCAAGTGGTGTGGAGAGCCTGAGACTCACGTCTGAGCATACCCAGCCCACTCGGGGTGAAAATTGCAAAAAACACAGTTGATGGACAGAATGTAGAACAATGTCATACATTCACCCCAGTACAAGGATCTGGGCCTAAATCCATCGTTTTTTTGCACTCCACACAATAACCATGGGTTAGACACTTGCTATATTCAAATCAGCTCTGACCCTGTGCCTCATGGGAACAGTCCAGTCCGAACTACCAAGCCATGTCTTTCCCAGACCGGAATCAAGCATCCAAGGACCGGTTCCTGGCTATCAGCCTTCATCAGCCTGGATAGCTTGACTCCAGTCGTGTGGAGAGCCTGGGACTCACGTCTGAGCATAACCAGCCCACTCGGGGTGAAAATTGCAAAAAACACAGTTGATGGACAGAATGTAGAACAATGTCATACATTCACCCCAGTACAAGGATTTGGGCCTAAATCCATCGTTTTGTTGCACTCCACACCACCCTGGGTTAGACACTGGCTATATGCAAATTAGCTCTGACCCTGTGCCTCATGGGAACAGTCCAGTCCGAACTACCAAGCCATGTCTTTCCCAGACCGGAATCAAGCATCCAAGGAGGACCGGTTCCTGGCTATCAGCCTTCATCAGCCTGAATAGCTTGACTCCAGTGGTGTGGAGAGCCTGGGACTCACGTCTGAGCATACCCAGCCCACTCGGGGTGAAAATTGCAAAAAACACAGTTGATGGACAGAATGTAGAACAATGTCATACATTCACCCCAGTAAAAGGATCTGGGCCTAAATCCATTGTTTTTTTGCACTCCACACCACCCTGGGTTAGACACTGGCTATATGCAAATCAGCTCTGATCCTGTGCCTCATGGGAACAGTCCAGTCCGAACTGCCAAGCCATGTCTTTCCCAGACCGGAATCAAGCATCCAAGGACCGGTTTCTGGCTATCAGCCTGGATAGCTTGACTCCAGTGGTGTGGAGAGCCTGGGACTCACGTCTGAGCATACCCAGCCCACTCGGGGTGAAAATTGCAAAAAACACAGTTGATGGACAGAATGTAGAACAATGTCATACATTCATCCCAGTACAAGGATCTGGGCCTAAATCCATCGTTTATTTGCACTCCACACAATAACCCTGGGTTAGACACCAGCTACATGCAAATCAGCTCTGACTCTGTGCCTCATGGGAACAGTCCAGTTTGAACTACCAAGCCATGTCTTTCCCAGACCGGAATCAAGCATCCAAGGACCGGTTTTTGGCTATCAGCCTTCATCAGCCTGGATAGCTTGACTCCAGTCGTGTGGAGAGCCTGGGACTCACGTCTGAGCATACCCAGCCCACTCAGGGTGAAAATTGCAAAAAACACAGTTGATGGACAGAATGTAGAACAATGTCATACATTCACCCCAGTACAAGGATCTGGGCCTAAATCCATCGTTTTTTTGCACTCCACACCACCCTGGGTTAGACACTGGCTATATGCAAATCAGCTCTGACCCTGTGCCTCATGGGAACAGTCCAGTCCGAGCTACCAAGCCATGTCTTTACCAGACCGGAATCAAGCATCCAAGGACCGGTTTCTGGCTATCAGCCTTCATCAGCCTGGATAGCTTGACTCCAGTGGTGTGGAGAGCCTGGGACTCACGTCTGAGCATACCCAGCCCACTCGGGGTGAAAATTGCAAAAAACACAGTTGATGGACAGAATGTAGAAGAATGTCATACATCCACCCCAGTACAAGGATCTGGGCCTAAATCCATCATTTTCTTGCACTCCACACCACCCTGGGTTAGACACTGGCTATATGCAAATCAGCTCTGACCCTGTGGCTCATGGGAACAGTCCAGTCCGAAATACCAAGCCATGTCTTTCCCAGACCGGAATCAAGCATCCAAGGCCCGGTTTCTGGCTATCAGCCTTCATCAGCCTGGATAGCTTGACTCAAGTGGTGTGGAGAGCCTGAGACTCACGTCTGAGCATACCCAGCCCACTCGGGGTGAAAATTGCAAAAAACACAGTTGATGGACAGAATGTAGAACAATGTCATACATTCACCCCAGTACAAGGATCTGGGCCTAAATCCATCGTTTTTTTGCACTCCACACAATAACCATGGGTTAGACACTTGCTATATTCAAATCAGCTCTGACCCTGTGCCTCATGGGAACAGTCCAGTCCGAACTACCAAGCCATGTCTTTCCCAGACCGGAATCAAGCATCCAAGGACCGGTTCCTGGCTATCAGCCTTCATCAGCCTGGATAGCTTGACTCCAGTCGTGTGGAGAGCCTGGGACTCACGTCTGAGCATACCCAGCCCACTCAGGGTGAAAATTGCAAAAAACACAGTTGATGGACAGAATGTAGAACAATGTCATACATTCACCCCAGTACAAGGATCTGGGCCTAAATCCATCGTTTTTTTGCACTCCACACCACCCTGGGTTAGACATTGGCTATATGCAAATCAGCTCTGACCCTGTGCCTCATGGGAACAGTCCAGTCCGAACTACCAAGCCATGTCTTTCCCAGACCGGAATCAAGCATCCAAGGACCGGTTCCTGGCTATCAGCCTTCATCAGCCTGGATAGCTTGAACTCAGTGGTGTGGAGAGCTTGGGACTCACGTCTGAGCATACCCAGCCCACTCGGGGTGAAAATTGCAAAAAACACAGTTGATGGACAGAATGTAGAACAATGTCATACATTCACCCCAGTACAAGGATCTGGGCCTAAATCCATCGTTTTTTTTGCACTCCACACCACCCTGGGTTAGACACTGGCTATATGCAAATCAGCTCTGATCCTGTACCTCATGGGAACAGTCCAGTCCGAACTACCAAGCCATGTCTTTCCCAGACCGGAATCAAGCATCCAAGGACCGGTTTCTGGCTATCAGCCTTCATCAGCCTGGATAGCTTGACTCCAGTGGTGTGGAGAGCCTGGGACTCACGTCTGAGCATAACCAGCCCACTCGGGGTGAAAATTGCAAAAAACACAGTTGATGGACAGAATGTAGAACAATGTCATACATTCACCCCAGTACAAGGATTTGGGCCTAAATCCATCGTTTTGTTGCACTCCACACCACCCTGGGTTAGACACTGGCTATATGCAAATTAGCTCTGACCCTGTGCCTCATGGGAACAGTCCAGTCCGAACTACCAAGCCATGTCTTTCCCAGACCGGAATCAAGCATCCAAGGAGGACCGGTTCCTGGCTATCAGCCTTCATCAGCCTGAATAGCTTGACTCCAGTGGTGTGGAGAGCCTGGGACTCACGTCTGAGCATACCCAGCCCACTCGGGGTGAAAATTGCAAAAAACACAGTTGATGGACAGAATGTAGAACAATGTCATACATTCACCCCAGTAAAAGGATCTGGGCCTAAATCCATTGTTTTTTTGCACTCCACACCACCCTGGGTTAGACACTGGCTATATGCAAATCAGCTCTGATCCTGTGCCTCATGGGAACAGTCCAGTCCGAACTGCCAAGCCATGTCTTTCCCAGACCGGAATCAAGCATCCAAGGACCGGTTTCTGGCTATCAGCCTGGATAGCTTGACTCCAGTGGTGTGGAGAGCCTGGGACTCACGTCTGAGCATACCCAGCCCACTCGGGGTGAAAATTGCAAAAAACACAGTTGATGGACAGAATGTAGAACAATGTCATACATTCATCCCAGTACAAGGATCTGGGCCTAAATCCATCGTTTATTTGCACTCCACACAATAACCCTGGGTTAGACACCAGCTACATGCAAATCAGCTCTGACTCTGTGCCTCATGGGAACAGTCCAGTTTGAACTACCAAGCCATGTCTTTCCCAGACCGGAATCAAGCATCCAAGGACCGGTTTTTGGCTATCAGCCTTCATCAGCCTGGATAGCTTGACTCCAGTCGTGTGGAGAGCCTGGGACTCACGTCTGAGCATACTCAGCCCACTCAGGGTGAAAATTGCAAAAAACACAGTTGATGGACAGAATGTAGAACAATGTCATACATTCACCCCAGTACAAGGATCTGGGCCTAAATCCATCGTTTTTTTGCACTCCACACCACCCTGGGTTAGACACTGGCTATATGCAAATCAGCTCTGACCCTGTGCCTCATGGGAACAGTCCAGTCCGAGCTACCAAGCCATGTCTTTACCAGACCGGAATCAAGCATCCAAGGACCGGTTTCTGGCTATCAGCCTTCATCAGCCTGGATAGCTTGACTCCAGTGGTGTGGAGAGCCTGGGACTCACGTCTGAGCATACCCAGCCCACTCGGGGTGAAAATTGCAAAAAACACAGTTGATGGACAGAATGTAGAAGAATGTCATACATTCACCCCAGTACAAGGATCTGGGCCTAAATCCATCATTTTCTTGCACTCCACACCACCCTGGGTTAGACTCTGGCTATATGCAAATCAGCTCTGACCCTGTGGCTCATGGGAACAGTCCAGTCCGAACTACCAAGCCATGTCTTTCCCAGACCGGAATCAAGCATCCAAGGCCCGGTTTCTGGCTATCAGCCTTCATCAGCCTGGATAGCTTGACTCAAGTGGTGTGGAGAGCCTGAGACTCACGTCTGAGCATACCCAGCCCACTCGGGGTGAAAATTGCAAAAAACACAGTTGATGGACAGAATGTAGAACAATGTCATACATTCACCCCAGTACAAGGATCTGGGCCTAAATCCATCGTTTTTTTGCACTCCACACAATAACCATGGGTTAGACACTTGCTATATTCAAATCAGCTCTGACCCTGTGCCTCATGGGAACAGTCCAGTCCGAACTACCAAGCCATGTCTTTCCCAGACCGGAATCAAGCATCCAAGGACCGGTTCCTGGCTATCAGCCTTCATCAGCCTGGATAGCTTGACTCCAGTCGTGTGGAGAGCCTGGGACTCACGTCTGAGCATACCCAGCCCACTCAGGGTGAAAATTGCAAAAAACACAGTTGATGGACAGAATGTAGAACAATGTCATACATTCACCCCAGTACAAGGATCTGGGCCTAAATCCATCGTTTTTTTTGCACTCCACACCACCCTGGGTTAGACACTGGCTATATGCAAATCAGCTCTGATCCTGTACCTCATGGGAACAGTCCAGTCCGAACTACCAAGCCATGTCTTTCCCAGACCGGAATCAAGCATCCAAGGACCGGTTTCTGGCTATCAGCCTTCATCAGCCTGGATAGCTTGACTCCAGTGGTGTGGAGAGCCTGGGACTCACGTCTGAGCATAACCAGCCCACTCGGGGTGAAAATTGCAAAAAACACAGTTGATGGACAGAATGTAGAACAATGTCATACATTCACCCCAGTACAAGGATTTGGGCCTAAATCCATCATTTTGTTGCACTCCACACCACCCTGGGTTAGACACTGGCTATATGCAAATTAGCTCTGACCCTGTGCCTCATGGGAACAGTCCAGTCCGAACTACCAAGCCATGTCTTTCCCAGACCGGAATCAAGCATCCAAGGAGGACCGGTTCCTGGCTATCAGCCTTCATCAGCCTGAATAGCTTGACTCCAGTGGTGTGGAGAGCCTGGGACTCACGTCTGAGCATACCCAGCCCACTCGGGGTGAAAATTGCAAAAAACACAGTTGATGGACAGAATGTAGAACAATGTCATACATTCACCCCAGTAAAAGGATCTGGGCCTAAATCCATTGTTTTTTTGCACTCCACACCACCCTGGGTTAGACACTGGCTATATGCAAATCAGCTCTGATCCTGTGCCTCATGGGAACAGTCCAGTCCGAACTGCCAAGCCATGTCTTTCCCAGACCGGAATCAAGCATCCAAGGACCGGTTTCTGGCTATCAGCCTGGATAGCTTGACTCCAGTGGTGTGGAGAGCCTGGGACTCACGTCTGAGCATACCCAGCCCACTCGGGGTGAAAATTGCAAAAAACACAGTTGATGGACAGAATGTAGAACAATGTCATACATTCATCCCAGTACAAGGATCTGGGCCTAAATCCATCGTTTATTTGCACTCCACACAATAACCCTGGGTTAGACACCAGCTACATGCAAATCAGCTCTGACTCTGTGCCTCATGGGAACAGTCCAGTTTGAACTACCAAGCCATGTCTTTCCCAGACCGGAATCAAGCATCCAAGGACCGGTTTTTGGCTATCAGCCTTCATCAGCCTGGATAGCTTGACTCCAGTCGTGTGGAGAGCCTGGGACTCACGTCTGAGCATACCCAGCCCACTCAGGGTGAAAATTGCAAAAAACACAGTTGATGGACAGAATGTAGAACAATGTCATACATTCACCCCAGTACAAGGATCTGGGCCTAAATCCATCGTTTTTTTGCACTCCACACCACCCTGGGTTAGACACTGGCTATATGCAAATCAGCTCTGACCCTGTGCCTCATGGGAACAGTCCAGTCCGAGCTACCAAGCCATGTCTTTACCAGACCGGAATCAAGCATCCAAGGACCGGTTTCTGGCTATCAGCCTTCATCAGCCTGGATAGCTTGACTCCAGTGGTGTGGAGAGCCTGGGACTCACGTCTGAGCATACCCAGCCCACTCGGGGTGAAAATTGCAAAAAACACAGTTGATGGACAGAATGTAGAAGAATGTCATACATTCACCCCAGTACAAGGATCTGGGCCTAAATCCATCATTTTCTTGCACTCCACACCACCCTGGGTTAGACACTGGCTATATGCAAATCAGCTCTGACCCTGTGGCTCATGGGAACAGTCCAGTCCGAACTACCAAGCCATGTCTTTCCCAGACCGGAATCAAGCATCCAAGGCCCGGTTTCTGGCTATCAGCCTTCATCAGCCTGGATAGCTTGACTCAAGTGGTGTGGAGAGCCTGAGACTCACGTCTGAGCATACCCAGCCCACTCGGGGTGAAAATTGCAAAAAACACAGTTGATGGACAGAATGTAGAACAATGTCATACATTCACCCCAGTACAAGGATCTGGGCCTAAATCCATCGTTTTTTTGCACTCCACACAATAACCATGGGTTAGACACTTGCTATATGCAAATCAGCTCTGACCCTGTGCCTCATGGGAACAGTCCAGTTTGAACTACCAAGCCATGTCTTTCCCAGACCGGAATTAAGCATCCAAGGACCAGTTTTTGGCTATCAGCCTTCATCAGCCTGGATAGCTTGACTCCAGTCGTGTGGAGAGCCTGGGACTCACGTCTGAGCATACCCAGCCCACTCAGGGTGAAAATTGCAAAAAACACAGTTGATGGACAGAATGTAGAACAATGTCATACATTCACCCCAGTACAAGGATCTGGGCCTAAATCCATCGTTTTTTTGCACTCCACACCACCCTGGGTTAGACATTGGCTATATGCAAATCAGCTCTGACCCTGTGCCTCATGGGAACAGTCCAGTCCGAACTACCAAGCCATGTCTTTCCCAGACCGGAATCAAGCATCCAAGGACCGGTTCCTGGCTATCAGCCTTCATCAGCCTGGATAGCTTGAACTCAGTGGTGTGGAGAGCTTGGGACTCACGTCTGAGCATACCCAGCCCACTCGGGGTGAAAATTGCAAAAAACACAGTTGATGGACAGAATGTAGAACAATGTCATACATTCACCCCAGTACAAGGATCTGGGCCTAAATCCATCGTTTTTTTGCACTACACACCACCCTGGGTTAGACACTGGCTATATGCAAATCAGCTCTGACCCTGTGCCTCATGGGAACAGTCCAGTCCGAACTACCAAGCCATGTCTTTCCCAGACCGGAATCCATCATCCAAGGACCGGTTTCTGGCTATCAGCCTTCATCAACCTGGATAGCTTGACTCCAGTGGTGTGGAGAGCCTGGGACTCACGTCTGAGCATACCCAGCCCACTCGGGGTGAAAATTGCAAAAAACACAGTTGATGGACAGAATGTAGAACAATGTCATACATTCACACCAGTACAAGGATCTGGGCCTAAATCCATCGTTTTTTTTGCACTCCACACCACCCTGGGTTAGACACTGGCTATATGCAAATCAGCTCTGATCCTGTACCTCATGGGAACAGTCCAGTCCGAACTACCAAGCCATGTCTTTCCCAGACCGGAATCAAGCATCCAAGGACCGGTTTCTGGCTATCAGCCTTCATCAGCCTGGATAGCTTGACTCCAGTGGTGTGGAGAGCCTGGGACTCACGTCTGAGCATAACCAGCCCACTCGGGGTGAAAATTGCAAAAAACACAGTTGATGGACAGAATGTAGAACAATGTCATACATTCACCCCAGTACAAGGATTTGGGCCTAAATCCATAGTTTTGTTGCACTCCACACCACCCTGGGTTAGACACTGGCTATATGCAAATTAGCTCTGACCCTGTGCCTCATGGGAACAGTCCAGTCCGAACTACCAAGCCATGTCTTTCCCAGACCGGAATCAAGCATCCAAGGAGGACCGGTTCCTGGCTATCAGCCTTCATCAGCCTGAATAGCTTGACTCCAGTGGTGTGGAGAGCCTGGGACTCACGTCTGAGCATACCCAGCCCACTCGGGGTGAAAATTGCAAAAAACACAGTTGATGGACAGAATGTAGAACAATGTCATACATTCACCCCAGTACAAGGAACTGGGCCTAAATCCATAGTTTTTTTGCACTCCACACCACCCTGGGTTAGACACTGGCTATATGCAAATCAGCTCTGATCCTGTGCCTCATGGGAACAGTCCAGTCCGAACTGCCAAGCCATGTCTTTCCCAGACCGGAATCAAGCATCCAAGGACCGGTTTCTGGCTATCAGCCTGGATAGCTTGACTCCAGTGGTGTGGAGAGCCTGGGACTCACGTCTGAGCATACCCAGCCCACTCGGGGTGAAAATTGCAAAAAACACAGTTGATGGACAGAATGTAGAACAATGTCATACATTCATCCCAGTACAAGGATCTGGGCCTAAATCCATCGTTTATTTGCACTCCACACAATAACCATGGGTTAGACACCAGCTATATGCAAATCAGCTCTGACTCTGTGCCTCATGGGAACAGTCCAGTTTGAACTACCAAGCCATGTCTTTCCCAGACCGGAATCAAGCATCCAAGGACCGGTTTTTGGCTATCAGCCTTCATCAGCCTGGATAGCTTGACTCCAGTCGTGTGGAGAGCCTGGGACTCACGTCTGAGCATACCCAGCCCACTCAGGGTGAAAATTGCAAAAAACACAGTTGATGGACAGAATGTAGAACAATGTCATACATTCACCCCAGTACAAGGATCTGGGCCTAAATCCATCGTTTTTTTGCACTCCACACCACCCTGGGTTAGACACTGGCTATATGCAAATCAGCTCTGACCCTGTGCCTCATGGGAACAGTCCAGTCCGAGCTACCAAGCCATGTCTTTACCAGACCGGAATCAAGCATCCAAGGACCGGTTTCTGTCTATCAGCCTTCATCAGCCTGGATAGCTTGACTCCAGTGGTGTGGAGAGCCTGGGACTCACGTCTGAGCATACCCAGCCCACTCGGGGTGAAAATTGCAAAAAACACAGTTGATGGACAGAATGTAGAAGAATGTCATACATTCACCCCAGTACAAGGATCTGGGCCTAAATCCATCATTTTCTTGCACTCCACACCACCCTGGGTTAGACACTGGCTATATGCAAATCAGCTCTGACCCTGTGGCTCATGGGAACAGTCCAGTCCGAACTACCAAGCCATGTCTTTCCCAGACCGGAATCAAGCATCCAAGGCCCGGTTTCTGGCTATCAGCCTTCATCAGCCTGGATAGCTTGACTCAAGTGGTGTGGAGAGCCTGAGACTCACGTCTGAGCATACCCAGCCCACTCGGGGTGAAAATTGCAAAAAACACAGTTGATGGACAGAATGTAGAACAATGTCATACATTCACCCCAGTACAAGGATCTGGGCCTAAATCCATCGTTTTTTTGCACTCCACACAATAACCATGGGTTAGACACTTGCTATATGCAAATCAGCTCTGACCCTGTGCCTCATGGGAACAGTCCAGTTTGAACTACCAAGCCATGTCTTTCCCAGACCGGAATTAAGCATCCAAGGACCAGTTTTTGGCTATCAGCCTTCATCAGCCTGGATAGCTTGACTCCAGTCGTGTGGAGAGCCTGGGACTCACGTCTGAGCATACCCAGCCCACTCAGGGTGAAAATTGCAAAAAACACAGTTGCTGGACAGAATGTAGAACAATGTCATACATTCACCCCAGTACAAGGATCTGGGCCTAAATCCATCGTTTTTTTGCACTCCACACCACCCTGGGTTAGACATTGGCTATATGCAAATCAGCTCTGACCCTGTGCCTCATGGGAACATTCCAGTCCGAACTACCAAGCCATGTCTTTCCCAGACCGGAATCAAGCATCCAAGGACCGGTTCCTGGCTATCAGCCTTCATCAGCCTGGATAGCTTGAACTCAGTGGTGTGGAGAGCTTGGGACTCACGTCTGAGCATACCCAGCCCACTCGGGGTGAAAATTGCAAAAAACACAGTTGATGGACAGAATGTAGAACAATGTCATACATTCACCCCAGTACAAGGATCTGGGCCTAAATCCATCGTTTTTTTGCACTCCACACCACCCTGGGTTAGACACTGGCTATATGCAAATCAGCTCTGACCCTGTGCCTCATGGGAACAGTCCAGTCCGAACTACCAAGCCATGTCTTTCCCAGACCGGAATCCATCATCCAAGGACCGGTTTCTGGCTTTCAGCCTTCATCAACCTGGATAGCTTGACTCCAGTGGTGTGGAGAGCCTGGGACTCACGTCTGAGCATACCCAGCCCACTCGGGGTGAAAATTGCAAAAAACACAGTTGATGGACAGAATGTAGAACAATGTCATACATTCACCCCAGTACAAGGATCAGGGCCTAAATCCATCGTTTTTTTGCACTCCATACCACCCTGGGTTAGACACTGGCTATTTGCAAATCAGCTCTGTCCCTGTGCCTCATGGGAACAGTCCAGTCCGAACTACCAAGCCATGTCTTTCCCAGACCGGAATCAAGCATCCAAGGACCGGTTTCTGGCTATCAACCTTCATCAGCCTGGATAGCTTGACTCCAGGGGTGTGGAGAGCCTGGGACTCACGTCAGAGCATACCCAGCTCACTCGGGGTGAAAATTGCAAAAAACACAGTTGATGGACAGAATGTAGAACAATGTCATACATTCACCCCAGTACAAGGATCTGGGCCTAAATCCATCGTTTTTTTGCACTCCACACAATAACCATGGGTTAGACACTGGCTATATGCAAATCAGCTCTGAACCTGTGCCTCATGGGAACAGTCCAGTTTGAACTACCAAGCCATGTCTTTCCCAGACCGGAATTAAGCATCCAAGGACCGGTTTTTGGCTATCAGCCTTCATCAGCCTGGATAGCTTGACTTCAGTCGTGTGGAGAGCCTGGGACTCACGTCTGAGCATACCCAGCCCACTCAGGGTGAAAATTGCAAAAAACACAGTTGATGGACAGAATGTAGAACAATGTCATACATTCACCCCAGTACAAGTATCTGGGCCTAAATCCATCGTTTTTTGCACTCCACACCACCCTGGGTTAGACACTGGCTATATGCAAATCAGCTCTGACCCTGTGCCTCATGGGAACAGTCCAGTCCGAACTACCAAGCCATGTCTTTCCCAGACCGGAATCAAGCATCCAAGCACCGGTTCCTGGCTATCAGCCTTCATCAGCCTGGATAGCTTGACTCCAGTGGTGTGGAGAGCCTGGGACTCACGTCTGAGTATACCCAGCCCACTCGGGGTGAAAATTGCAAAAAACACAGTTGATGGACAGAATGTAGAACAATGTCATACATTCACCCCAGTACAAGGATCTGGGCCTAAATCCATCGTTTTTTTGCACTCCACACCACCCTGGGTTCGACACTGGCTATATGCAAATTAGCTCTGACCCTGTGCCTTATGGGAACAGTCTAGTCCGAACTACCAAGCCATGTCTTTCCCAGACCGGAATCAAGCAACCAAGGACCGGTTTCTGGCTATCAGCCTTCAGCAGCCTGGATAGCTTGACTCCAGTGGTGTGGAGAGCCTGAGACTCACGTCTGAGCATACCCAGCCCACTCAGGGTGAAAATTGCAAAAAACACAGTTGATGGACAGAATGTAGAACAATGTCATACATTCACCCCAGTACAAGGATCTGGGCCTAAATCCATCGTTTTTTTTGCACTCCACACCACCCTGGGTTAGACACTGGCTATATGCAAATCAGCTCTGATCCTGTACCTCATGGGAACAGTCCAGTCCGAACTACCAAGCCATGTCTTTCCCAGACCGGAATCAAGCATCCAAGGACCGGTTTCTGGCTATCAGCCTTCATCAGCCTGGATAGCTTGACTCCAGCGGTGTGGAGAGCCTGGGACTCACGTCTGAGCATACCCAGCCCACTCGGGGTGAAAATTGCAAAAAACACAGTTGATGGACAGAATGTAGAACAATGTCATACATTCACCCCAGTACAAGGATTTGGGCCTAAATCCATCGTTTTGTTGCACTCCACACCACCCTGGGTTAGACACTGGCTATATGCAAATTAGCTCTGACCCTGTGCCTCATGGGAACAGTCCAGTCCAAACTACCAAGCCATGTCTTTCCCAGACCGGAATCAAGCATCCAAGGACCGGTTTCTGGCTATCAGCCTTCATCAACCTGGATAGCTTGACTCCAGTGGTGTGGAGAGCCTGGGACTCACGTCTGAGCATACCCAGCCCACTCGGGGGAAAAATTGCAAAAAACACAGTTGATGGACAGAATGTAGAACAATGTCATACATTCACCCCAGTACAAGGATCTGGGCCTAAATCCATCGTTTTTTTGCACTCCACACCACCCTGGGTTAGACACTGGCTATATGCAAATCAGCTCTGTCCCTGTGCCTCATGGGAACAGTCCAGTCCGAACTGCCAAGCCATGTCTTTCCCAGACCGGAATCAAGCATCCAAGGACCGGTTTCTGGCTATCAGCCTTCATCAGCCTGGATAGCTTGACTCCAGGGGTGTGGAGAGCCTGGGACTCACGTCTGAGCATACCCAGCTCACTCGGGGTGAAAATTGCAAAAAACACAGTTGATGGACAGAATGTAGAACAATGTCATACATTCACCCCAGTACAAGGATCTGGGCCTAAATCCATCGTTTTTTTGCACTCCACACAATAACCATGGGTTAGACACTGGCTATATGCAAATCAGCTCTGACCCTGTGCCTCATGGGAACAGTCCAGTTTGAACTACCAAGCCATGTCTTTCCCAGACCGGAATTAAGCATCCAAGGACCGGTTTTTGGCTATCAGCCTTCATCAGCCTGGATAGCTTGACTCCAGTCGTGTGGAGAGCCTGGGACTCACGTCTGAGCATACCCAGCCCACTCAGGGTGAAAATTGCAAAAAACACAGTTGATGGACAGAATGTAGAACAATGTCATACATTCACCCCAGTACAAGGATCTGGGCCTAAATCCATCGTTTTTTTGCACCCCACACCACCCTGGGTTAGACACTGGCTATATGCAAATCAGCTCTGACCCTGTGCCTCATGGGAACAGTCCAGTCCGAACTACCAAGCCATGTCTTTCCCAGACCGGAATCAAGCATCCAAGGACCGGTTCCTGGCTATCAGCCTTCATCAGCCTGGATAGCTTGAACTCAGTGGTGTGGAGAGCTTGGGACTCACGTCTGAGCATACCCAGCCCACTCGGGGTGAAAATTGCAAAAAACACAGTTGATGGACAGAATGTAGAACAATGTCATACATTCACCCCAGTACAAGGATCTGGGCCTAAATCCATCGTTTTTTTGCACTCCACACCACCCTGGGTTAGACACTGGCTATATGCAAATCAGCTCTGACCCTGTGCCTCATGGGAACAGTCCAGTCCGAACTACCAAGCCATGTCTTTCCCAGACCGGAATCAAGCATCCAAGGACCGGTTTCTGGCTATCAGCCTTCATCAACCTGGATAGCTTGACTCCAGTGGTGTGGAGAGCCTGGGACTCACGTCTGAGCATACCCAGCCCACTCGGGGTGAAAATTGCAAAAAACACAGTTGATGGACAGAATGTAGAACAATGTCATACATTAACCCCAGTACAAGGATCTGGGCCTAAATCCATCGTTTTTTTGCACTCCACACCACCCTGGGTTAGACACTGGCTATATGCATATCAGCTCTGTCCCTGTGCCTCATGGGAACAGTCCAGTCCGAACTACCAAGCCATGTCTTTCCCAGACCGGAATCAAGCATCCAAGGACCGGTTTCTGGCTATCAGCCTTCATCAGCCTGGATAGCTTGACTCCAGGGGTGTGGAGAGCCTGGGACTCACGTCTGAGCATACCCAGCTCACTCGGGGTGAAAATTGCAAAAAACACAGTTGATGGACAGAATGTAGAACAATGTCATACATTCACCCCAGTACAAGGATCTGGGCCTAAATCCATCGTTTTTTTGCACTCCACACAATAACCATGGGTTAGACACTGGCTATATGCAAATCAGCTCTGACCCTGTGCCTCATGGGAACAGTCCAGTTTGAACTACCAAGCCATGTCTTTCCCAGACCGGAATTAAGCATCCAAGGACCGGTTTTTGGCTATCAGCCTTCATCAGCCTGGATAGCTTGACTTCAGTCGTGTGGAGAGCCTGGGACTCACGTCTGAGCATACCCAGCCCACTCAGGGTGAAAATTGCAAAAAACACAGTTGATGGACAGAATGTAAAAAAATGTCATACATTCACCCCAGTACAAGGATCTGGGCCTAAATCCATCGTTTTTTGCACTCCACACCACCCTGGGTTAGACACTGGCTATATGCAAATCAGCTCTGACCCTGTGCCTCATGGGAACAGTCCAGTCCGAACTACCAAGCCATGTCTTTCCCAGACCGGAATCAAGCATCCAAGCACCGGTTCCTGGCTATCAGCCTTCATCAGCCTGGATAGCTTGACTCCAGTGGTGTGGAGAGCCTGGGACTCACGTCTGAGTATACCCAGCCCACTCGGGGTGAAAATTGCAAAAAACACAGTTGATGGACAGAATGTAGAACAATGTCATACATTCACCCCAGTACAAGGATCTGGGCCTAAATCCATCGTTTTTTTGCACTCCACACCACCCTGGGTTAGACACTGGCTATATGCAAATCAGCTCTGATCCTGTACCTCATGGGAACAGTCCAGTCCGAACTACCAAGCCATGTCTTTCCCAGACCGGAATCAAGCATCCAAGGACCGGTTTCTGGCTATCAGCCTTCATCAGCCTGGATAGCTTGACTCCAGTGGTGTGGAGAGCCTGGGACTCACGTCTGAGCATACCCAGCCCACTCGGGGTGAAAATTGCAAAAAACACAGTTGATGGACAGAATGTAGAACAATGTCATACATTCACCCCAGTACAAGGATCTGGGCCTAAATCCATCGTTTTTTTGCACTCCACACCACCCTGGGTTAGACACTGGCTATATGCAAATCAGCTCTGATCCTGTGCCTCATGGGAACAGTCCAGTCCGAACTGCCAAGCCATGTCTTTCCCAGACCGGAATCAAGCATCCAAGGACCGGTTTCTGGCTATCAGCCTGGATAGCTTGACTCCAGTGGTGTGGAGAGCCTGGGACTCACGTCTGAGCATACCCAGCCCACTCGGGGTGAAAATTGCAAAAAACACAGTTGATGGACAGAATGTAGAACAATGTCATACATTCATCCCAGTACAAGGATCTGGGCCTAAATCCATCGTTTATTTGCACTCCACACAATAACCATGGGTTAGACACCAGCTATATGCAAATCAGCTCTGACTCTGTGCCTCATGGGAACAGTCCAGTTTGAACTACCAAGCCATGTCTTTCCCAGACCGGAATCAAGCATCCAAGGACCGGTTCCTGGCTATCAGCCTTCATCAGCCTGGATAGCTTGAACTCAGTGGTGTGGAGAGCCTGGGACTCACGTCTGAGCATACCCAGCCCACTCGGGGTGAAAATTGCAAAAAACACAGTTGATGGACAGAATGTAGAACAATGTCATACATTCACCCCAGTACAAGGATCTGGGCCTAAATCCATCGTTTTTTTTGCACTCAACACCACCCTGGGTTAGACACTGGCTATATGCAAATCAGCTCTGATCCTGTACCTCATGGGAACAGTCCAGTCCGAAATACCAAGCCATGTCTTTCCCAGACCGGAATCCATCATCCAAGGACCGGTTTCTGGCTATCAGCCTTCATCAACCTGGATAGCTTGACTCCAGTGGTGTGGAGAGCCTGGGACTCACGTCTGAGCATACCCAGCCCACTCGGGGTGAAAATTGCAAAAAACACAGTTGATGGACAGAATGTAGAACAATGTCATACATTCACCCCAGTACAAGGATCTGGGCCTAAATCCATCGTTTTTTTGCACTCCACACCACCCTGGGTTAGACACTGGCTATATGCAAATCAGCTCTGTCCCTGTGCCTCATGGGAACAGTCCAGTCCGAACTACCAAGCCATGTCTTTCCCAGACCGGAATCAAGCATCCAAGGACCGGTTTCTGGCTATCAGCCTTCATCAGCCTGGATAGCTTGACTCCAGGGGTGTGGAGAGCCTGGGACTCACGTCTGAGCATACCCAGCTCACTCGGGGTGAAAATTGCAAAAAACACAGTTGATGGACAGAATGTAGAACAATGTCATACATTCACCCCAGTACAAGGATCTGGGCCTAAATCCATCGTTTTTTTGCACTCCACACAATAACCATGGGTTAGACACTGGCTATATGCAAATCAGCTCTGACCCTGTGCCTCATGGGAACAGTCCAGTTTGAACTACCAAGCCATGTCTTTCCCAGACCGGAATTAAGCATCCAAGGACCGGTTTTTGGCTATCAGCCTTCATCAGCCTGGATAGCTTGACTTCAGTCGTGTGGAGAGCCTGGGACTCACGTCTGAGCATACCCAGCCCACTCAGGGTGAAAATTGCAAAAAACACAGTTGATGGACAGAATGTAGAACAATGTCATACATTCACCCCAGTACAAGGATCTAGGCCTAAATCCATCGTTTTTTGCACTCCACACCACCCTGGGTTAGACACTGGCTATATGCAAATCAGCTCTGACCCTGTGCCTCATGGGAACAGTCCAGTCCGAACTACCAAGCCATGTCTTTCCCAGACCGGAATCAAGCATCCAAGCACCGGTTCCTGGCTATCAGCCTTCATCAGCCTGGATAGCTTGACTCCAGTGGTGTGGAGAGCCTGGGACTCACGTCTGAGTATACCCAGCCCACTCGGGGTGAAAATTGCAAAAAACACAGTTGATGGACAGAATGTAGAACAATGTCATACATTCACCCCAGTACAAGGATCTGGGCCTAAATCCATCGTTTTTTTGCACTCCACACCACCCTGGGTTAGACACTGGCTATATGCAAATCAGCTCTGTCCCTGTGCCTCATGGGAACAGTCCAGTCCGAACTGCCAAGCCATGTCTTTCCCAGACCGGAATCAAGCATCCAAGGACCGGTTTCTGGCTATCAGCCTTCATCAGCCTGGATAGCTTGACTCCAGGGGTGTGGAGAGCCTGGGACTCACGTCTGAGCATATCCAGCTCACTCGGGGTGAAAATTGCAAAAAACACAGTTGATGGACAGAATGTAGAACAATGTCATACATTCACCCCAGTACAAGGATCTGGGCCTAAATCCATCGTTTTTTTGCACTCCACACAATAACCATGGGTTAGACACTGGCTATATGCAAATCAGCTCTGACCCTGTGCCTCATGGGAACAGTCCAGTTTGAACTACCAAGCCATGTCTTTCCCAGACCGGAATTAAGCATCCAAGGACCGGTTTTTGGCTATCAGCCTTCATCAGCCTGGATAGCTTGACTCCAGTCGTGTGGAGAGCCTGGGACTCACGTCTGAGCATACCCAGCCCACTCAGGGTGAAAATTGCAAAAAACACAGTTGATGGACAGAATGTAGAACAATGTCATACATTCACCCCAGTACAAGGATCTGGGCCTAAATCCATCGTTTTTTTGCACCCCACACCACCCTGGGTTAGACACTGGCTATATGCAAATCAGCTCTGACCCTGTGCCTCATGGGAACAGTCCAGTCCGAACTACCAAGCCATGTCTTTCCCAGACCGGAATCAAGCATCCAAGGACCGGTTCCTGGCTATCAGCCTTCATCAGCCTGGATAGCTTGAACTCAGTGGTGTGGAGAGCTTGGGACTCACGTCTGAGCATACCCAGCCCACTCGGGGTGAAAATTGCAAAAAACACAGTTGATGGACAGAATGTAGAACAATGTCATACATTCACCCCAGTACAAGGATCTGGGCCTAAATCTATCGTTTTTTTGCACTCCACACCACCCTGGGTTAGACACTGGCTATATGCAAATCAGCTCTGACCCTGTGCCTCATGGGAACAGTCCAGTCCGAACTACCAAGCCATGTCTTTCCCAGACCGGAATCAAGCATCCAAGGACCGGTTTCTGGCTATCAGCCTTCATCAACCTGGATAGCTTGACTCCAGTGGTGTGGAGAGCCTGGGACTCACGTCTGAGCATACCCAGCCCACTCGGGGTGAAAATTGCAAAAAACACAGTTGATGGACAGAATGTAGAACAATGTCATACATTAACCCCAGTACAAGGATCTGGGCCTAAATCCATCGTTTTTTTGCACTCCACACCACCCTGGGTTAGACACTGGCTATATGCAAATCAGCTCTGTCCCTGTGCCTCATGGGAACAGTCCAGTCCGAACTACCAAGCCATGTCTTTCCCAGACCGGAATCAAGCATCCAAGGACCGGTTTCTGGCTATCAGCCTTCATCAGCCTGGATAGCTTGACTCCAGGGGTGTGGAGAGCCTGGGACTCACGTCTGAGCATACCCAGCTCACTCGGGGTGAAAATTGCAAAAAACACAGTTGATGGACAGAATGTAGAACAATGTCATACATTCACCCCAGTACAAGGATCTGGGCCTAAATCCATCGTTTTTTTGCACTCCACACAATAACCATGGGTTAGACACTGGCTATATGCAAATCAGCTCTGACCCTGTGCCTCATGGGAACAGTCCAGTTTGAACTACCAAGCCATGTCTTTCCCAGACCGGAATTAAGCATCCAAGGACCGGTTTTTGGCTATCAGCCTTCATCAGCCTGGATAGCTTGACTTCAGTCGTGTGGAGAGCCTGGGACTCACGTCTGAGCATACCCAGCCCACTCAGGGTGAAAATTGCAAAAAACACAGTTGATGGACAGAATGTAAAAAAATGTCATACATTCACCCCAGTACAAGGATCTGGGCCTAAATCCATCGTTTTTTGCACTCCACACCACCCTGGGTTAGACACTGGCTATATGCAAATCAGCTCTGACCCTGTGCCTCATGGGAACAGTCCAGTCCGAACTACCAAGCCATGTCTTTCCCAGACCGGAATCAAGCATCCAAGCACCGGTTCCTGGCTATCAGCCTTCATCAGCCTGGATAGCTTGACTCCAGTGGTGTGGAGAGCCTGGGACTCACGTCTGAGTATACCCAGCCCACTCGGGGTGAAAATTGCAAAAAACACAGTTGATGGACAGAATGTAGAACAATGTCATACATTCACCCCAGTACAAGGATCTGGGCCTAAATCCATCGTTTTTTTGCACTCCACACCACCCTGGGTTAGACACTGGCTATATGCAAATCAGCTCTGATCCTGTACCTCATGGGAACAGTCCAGTCCGAACTACCAAGCCATGTCTTTCCCAGACCGGAATCAAGCATCCAAGGACCGGTTTCTGGCTATCAGCCTTCATCAGCCTGGATAGCTTGACTCCAGTGGTGTGGAGAGCCTGGGACTCACGTCTGAGCATACCCAGCCCACTCGGGGTGAAAATTGCAAAAAACACAGTTGATGGACAGAATGTAGAACAATGTCATACATTCACCCCAGTACAAGGATCTGGGCCTAAATCCATCGTTTTTTTGCACTCCACACCACCCTGGGTTAGACACTGGCTATATGCAAATCAGCTCTGATCCTGTGCCTCATGGGAACAGTCCAGTCCGAACTGCCAAGCCATGTCTTTCCCAGACCGGAATCAAGCATCCAAGGACCGGTTTCTGGCTATCAGCCTGGATAGCTTGACTCCAGTGGTGTGGAGAGCCTGGGACTCACGTCTGAGCATACCCAGCCCACTCGGGGTGAAAATTGCAAAAAACACAGTTGATGGACAGAATGTAGAACAATGTCATACATTCATCCCAGTACAAGGATCTGGGCCTAAATCCATCGTTTATTTGCACTCCACACAATAACCATGGGTTAGACACCAGCTATATGCAAATCAGCTCTGACTCTGTGCCTCATGGGAACAGTCCAGTTTGAACTACCAAGCCATGTCTTTCCCAGACCGGAATCAAGCATCCAAGGACCGGTTCCTGGCTATCAGCCTTCATCAGCCTGGATAGCTTGAACTCAGTGGTGTGGAGAGCCTGGGACTCACGTCTGAGCATACCCAGCCCACTCGGGGTGAAAATTGCAAAAAACACAGTTTATGGACAGAATGTAGAACAATGTCATACATTCACCCCAGTACAAGGATCTGGGCCTAAATCCATCGTTTTTTTTGCACTCAACACCACCCTGGGTTAGACACTGGCTATATGCAAATCAGCTCTGATCCTGTACCTCATGGGAACAGTCCAGTCCGAAATACCAAGCCATGTCTTTCCCAGACCGGAATCCATCATCCAAGGACCGGTTTCTGGCTATCAGCCTTCATCAACCTGGATAGCTTGACTCCAGTGGTGTGGAGAGCCTGGGACTCACGTCTGAGCATACCCAGCCCACTCGGGGTGAAAATTGCAAAAAACACAGTTGATGGACAGAATGTAGAACAATGTCATACATTCACCCCAGTACAAGGATCTGGGCCTAAATCCATCGTTTTTTTGCACTCCACACCACCCTGGGTTAGACACTGGCTATATGCAAATCAGCTCTGTCCCTGTGCCTCATGGGAACAGTCCAGTCCGAACTACCAAGCCATGTCTTTCCCAGACCGGAATCAAGCATCCAAGGACCGGTTTCTGGCTATCAGCCTTCATCAGCCTGGATAGCTTGACTCCAGGGGTGTGGAGAGCCTGGGACTCACGTCTGAGCATACCCAGCTCACTCGGGGTGAAAATTGCAAAAAACACAGTTGATGGACAGAATGTAGAACAATGTCATACATTCACCCCAGTACAAGGATCTGGGCCTAAATCCATCGTTTTTTGCACTCCACACAATAACCATGGGTTAGACACTGGCTATATGCAAATCAGCTCTGACCCTGTGCCTCATGGGAACAGTCCAGTTTGAACTACCAAGCCATGTCTTTCCCAGACCGGAATTAAGCATCCAAGGACCGGTTTTTGGCTATCAGCCTTCATCAGCCTGGATAGCTTGACTTCAGTCGTGTGGAGAGCCTGGGACTCACGTCTGAGCATACCCAGCCCACTCAGGGTGAAAATTGCAAAAAACACAGTTGATGGACAGAATGTAGAACAATGTCATACATTCACCCCAGTACAAGGATCTAGGCCTAAATCCATCGTTTTTTGCACTCCACACCACCCTGGGTTAGACACTGGCTATATGCAAATCAGCTCTGACCCTGTGCCTCATGGGAACAGTCCAGTCCGAACTACCAAGCCATGTCTTTCCCAGACCGGAATCAAGCATCCAAGCACCGGTTCCTGGCTATCAGCCTTCATCAGCCTGGATAGCTTGACTCCAGTGGTGTGGAGAGCCTGGGACTCACGTCTGAGTATACCCAGCCCACTCGGGGTGAAAATTGCAAAAAACACAGTTGATGGACAGAATGTAGAACAATGTCATACATTCACCCCAGTACAAGTATCTGGGCCTAAATCCATCGTTTTTTTGCACTCCACACCACCCTGGGTTAGACACTGGCTATATGCAAATTAGCTCTGACCCTGTGCCTCATGGGAACAGTCTAGTCCGAACTACCAAGCCATGTCTTTCCCAGACCGGAATCAAGCAACCAAGGACCGGTTTCTGGCTATCAGCCTTCAGCAGCCTGGATAGCTTCACTCCAGTGGTGTGGAGAGCCTGAGACTCACGTCTGAGCATACCCAGCCCACTCGGGGTGAAAATTGCAAAAAACACAGTTGATGGACAGAATGTAGAACAATGTCATACATTCACCCCAGTACAAGGATCTGGGCCTAAATCCATCGTTTTTTTTGCACTCCACACCACCCTGGGTTAGACACTGGCTATATGAAAATCAGCTCTGATCCTGTACCTCATGGGAACAGTCCAGTCCGAACTACCAAGCCATGTCTTTCCCAGACCGGAATCAAGCATCCAAGGACCGGTTTCTGGCTATCAGCCTTCATCAGCCTGGATAGCTTGACTCCAGTGGTGTGGAGAGCCTGGGACTCACGTCTGAGCATACCCAGCCCACTCGGGGTGAAAATTGCAAAAAACACAGTTGATGGACAGAATGTAGAACAATGTCATACATTCACCCCAGTACAAGGATTTGGGCCTAAATCCATCGTTTTGTTGCACTCCACACCACCCTGGGTTAGACACTGGCTATATGCAAATTAGCTCTGACCCTGTGCCTCATGGGAACAGTCCAGTCCAAACTACCAAGCCATGTCTTTCCCAGACCGGAATCAAGCATCCAAGGACCGGTTTCTGGCTATCAGCCTTCATCAGCCTGGATAGCTTGACTCCAGGGGTGTGGAGAGCCTGGGACTCACGTCTGAGCATACCCAGCTCACTCGGGGTGAAAATTGCAAAAAACACAGTTGATGGACAGAATGTAGAACAATGTCATACATTCACCCCAGTACAAGGATCTGGGCCTAAATCCATCGTTTTTTGCACTCCACACCACCCTGGGTTAGACACTGGCTATATGCAAATCAGCTCTGACCCTGTGCCTCATGGGAACAGTCCAGTCCGAACTACCAAGCCATGTCTTTCCCAGACCGGAATCAAGCATCGAAGCACCGGTTCCTGGCTATCAGCCTTCATCAGCCTGGATAGCTTGACTCCAGTGGTGTGGAGAGCCTGGGACTCACGTCTGAGTATACCCAGCCCACTCGGGATGAAAATTGCAAAATACACAGTTGATGGACAGAATGTAGAACAATGTCATACATTCACCCCAGTACAAGGATCTGGGCCTAAATCCATCGTTTTTTTGCACTCCACACCACCCTGGGTTAGACACTGGCTATATGCAAATTAGCTCTGACCCTGTGCCTCATGGGAACAGTCTAGTCCGAACTACCAAGCCATGTCTTTCCCAGACCGGAATCAAGCAACCAAGGACCGGTTTCTGGCTATCAGCCTTCAGCAGCCTGGATAGCTTGACTCCAGTGGTGTGGAGAGCCTGAGACTCACGTCTGAGCATACCCAGCCCACTCGGGGTGAAAATTGCAAAAAACACAGTTGATGGACAGAATGTAGAACAATGTCATACATTCACCCCAGTACAAGGATCTGGGCCTAAATCCATCGTTTTTTTTGCACTCCACACCACCCTGGGTTAGACACTGGCTATATGCAAATCAGCTCTGATCCTGTACCTCATGGGAACAGTCCAGTCCGAACTACCAAGCCATGTCTTTCCCAGACCGGAATCAAGCATCCAAGGACCGGTTTCTGGCTATCAGCCTTCATCAGCCTGGATAGCTTGACTCCAGTGGTGTGGAGAGCCTGGGACTCACGTCTGAGCATACCCAGCCCACTCGGGGTGAAAATTGCAAAAAACACAGTTGATGGACAGAATGTAGAACAATGTCATACATTCACCCCAGTACAAGGATTTGGGCCTAAATCCATCGTTTTGTTGCACTCCACACCACCCTGGGTTAGACACTGGCTATATGCAAATTAGCTCTGACCCTGTGCCTCATGGGAACAGTCCAGTCCAAACTACCAAGCCATGTCTTTCCCAGACCGGAATCAAGCATCCAAGGACCGGTTTCTGGCTATCAGCCTTCATCAACCTGGATAGCTTGACTCCAGTGGTGTGGAGAGCCTGGGACTCACGTCTGAGCATACCCAGCCCACTCGGGGTGAAAATTGCAAAAAACACAGTTGATGGACAGAATGTAGAACAATGTCATACATTCACCCCAGTACAAGGATCTGGGCCTAAATCCATCGTTTTTTTGCACTCCACACAATAACCATGGGTTAGACACTGGCTATATGCAAATTAGCTCTGACCCTGTGCCTCATGGGAACAGTCCAGTCCGAACTACCAAGCCATGTCTTTCCCAGACCGGAATTAAGCATCCAAGGACCGGTTTTTGGCTATCAGCCTTCATCAGCCTGGATAGCTTGACTTCAGTCGTGTGGAGAGCCTGGGACTCACGTCTGAGCATACCCAGCCCACTCAGGGTGAAAATTGCAAAAAAACACAGTTGATGGACAGAATGTAGAACAATGTCATACATTCACTCCAGTACAAGGATCTGGGCCTAAATCCATCGTTTTTTGCACTCCACACCACCCTGGGTTAGACACTGGCTATATGCAAATCAGCTCTGACCCTGTGCCTCATGGGAACAGTCCAGTCCTAACTACCAAGCCATGTCTTTCCCAGACCGGAATCAAGCATCCAAGCACCGGTTCCTGGCTATCAGCCTTCATCAGCCTGGATAGCTTGACTCCAGTGGTGTGGAGAGCCTGGGACTCACGTCTGAGTATACCCAGCCCACTCGGGGTGAAAATTGCAAAAAACACAGTTGATGGACAGAATGTAGAACAATGTCATACATTCACCCCAGTACAAGGATCTGGGCCTAAATCCATCGTTTTTTTGCACTCCACACCACCCTGGGTTAGACACTGGCTATATGCAAATTAGCTCTGACCCTGTGCCTCATGGGAACAGTCTAGTCCGAACTACCAAGCCATGTCTTTCCCAGACCGGAATCAAGCAACCAAGGACCGGTTTCTGGCTATCAGCCTTCATCAGCCTGGATAGCTTGACTCCAGTGGTGTGGAGAGCCTGGGACTCACGTCTGAGCATACCCAGCCCACTCGGGGTGAAAATTGCAAAAAACACAGTTGATGGACAGAATGTAGAACAATGTCATACATTCACCCCAGTACAAGGATTTGGGCCTAAATCCATCGTTTTGTTGCACTCCACACCACCCTGGGTTAGACACTGGCTATATGCAAATTAGCTCTGACCCTGTGCCTCATGGGAACAGTCCAGTCCAAACTACCAAGCCATGTCTTTCCCAGACCGGAATCAAGCATCCAAGGACCGGTTTCTGGCTATCAGCCTTCATCAGCCTGGATAGCTTGACTCCAGGGGTGTGGAGAGCCTGGGACTCACGTCTGAGCATACCCAGCTCACTCGGGGTGAAAATTGCAAAAAACACAGTTGATGGACAGAATGTAGAACAATGTCATACATTCACCCCAGTACAAGGATCTGGGCCTAAATCCATCGTTTTTTGCACTCCACACCACCCTGGGTTAGACACTGGCTATATGCAAATCAGCTCTGACCCTGTGCCTCATGGGAACAGTCCAGTCCGAACTACCAAGCCATGTCTTTCCCAGACCGGAATCAAGCATCCAAGCACCGGTTCCTGGCTATCAGCCTTCATCAGCCTGGATAGCTTGACTCCAGTGGTGTGGAGAGCCTGGGACTCACGTCTGAGTATACCCAGCCCACTCGGGATGAAAATTGCAAAAAACACAGTTGATGGACAGAATGTAGAACAATGTCATACATTCACCCCAGTACAAGGATCTGGGCCTAAATCCATCGTTTTTTTGCACTCCACACCACCCTGGGTTAGATACTGGCTATATGCAAATTAGCTCTGACCCTGTGCCTCATGGGAACAGTCTAGTCCGAACTACCAAGCCATGTCTTTCCCAGACCGGAATCAAGCAACCAAGGACCGGTTTCTGGCTATCAGCCTTCAGCAGCCTGGATAGCTTGACTCCAGTGGTGTGGAGAGCCTGAGACTCACGTCTGAGCATACCCAGCCCACTCGGGGTGAAAATTGCAAAAAACACAGTTGATGGACAGAATGTAGAACAATGTCATACATTCACCCCAGTACAAGGATCTGGGCCTAAATCCATCGTTTTTTTTGCACTCCACACCACCCTGGGTTAGACACTGGCTATATGCAAATCAGCTCTGATCCTGTACCTCATGGGAACAGTCCAGTCCGAACTACCAAGCCATGTCTTTCCCAGACCGGAATCAAGCATCCAAGGACCGGTTTCTGGCTATCAGCCTTCATCAGCCTGGATAGCTTGACTCCAGTGGTGTGGAGAGCCTGGGACTCACGTCTGAGCATACCCAGCCCACTCGGGGTGAAAATTGCAAAAAACACAGTTGATGGACAGAATGTAGAACAATGTCATACATTCACCCCAGTACAAGGATTTGGGCCTAAATCCATCGTTTTGTTGCACTCCACACCACCCTGGGTTAGACACTGGCTATATGCAAATTAGCTCTGACCCTGTGCCTCATGGGAACAGTCCAGTCCAAACTACCAAGCCATGTCTTTCCCAGACCGGAATCAAGCATCCAAGGACCGGTTTCTGGCTATCAGCCTTCATCAACCTGGATAGCTTGACTCCAGTGGTGTGGAGAGCCTGGGACTCACGTCTGAGCATACCCAGCCCACTCGGGGTGAAAATTGCAAAAAACACAGTTGATGGACAGAATGTAGAACAATGTCATACATTCACCCCAGTACAAGGATCTGGGCCTAAATCCATCGTTTTTTTGCACTCCACACCACCCTGGGTTAGACACTGGCTATATGAAAATCAGCTCTGATCCTGTACCTCATGGGAACAGTCCAGTCTGAACTACCAAGCCATGTCTTTCCCAGACCGGAATCAAGCATCCAAGGACCGGTTTCTGGCTATCAGCCTTCATCAGCCTGGATAGCTTGACTCCAGTGGTGTGGAGAGCCTGGGACTCACGTCTGAGCATACCCAGCCCACTCGGGGTAAAAATTGCAAAAAACACAGTTGATGGACAGAATGTAGAACAATGTCATACATTCACCCCAGTACAAGGATTTGGGCCTAAATCCATCGTTTTGTTGCACTCCACACCACCCTGGGTTAGACACTGGCTATATGCAAATTAGCTCTGACCCTGTGCCTCATGGGAACAGTCCAGTCCAAACTACCAAGCCATGTCTTTCCCAGACCGGAATCAAGCATCCAAGGACCGGTTTCTGGCTATCAGCCTTCATCAGCCTGGATAGCTTGACTCCAGGGGTGTGGAGAGCCTGGGACTCACGTCTGAGCATACCCAGCTCACTCGGGGTGAAAATTGCAAAAAACACAGTTGATGGACAGAATGTAGAACAATGTCATACATTCACCCCAGTACAAGGATCTGGGCCTAAATCCATCGTTTTTTGCACTCCACACCACCCTGGGTTAGACACTGGCTATATGCAAATCAGCTCTGACCCTGTGCCTCATGGGAACAGTCCAGTCCGAACTACCAAGCCATGTCTTTCCCAGACCGGAATCAAGCATCGAAGCACCGGTTCCTGGCTATCAGCCTTCATCAGCCTGGATAGCTTGACTCCAGTGGTGTGGAGAGCCTGGGACTCACGTCTGAGTATACCCAGCCCACTCGGGATGAAAATTGCAAAATACACAGTTGATGGACAGAATGTAGAACAATGTCATACATTCACCCCAGTACAAGGATCTGGGCCTAAATCCATCGTTTTTTTGCACTCCACACCACCCTGGGTTAGACACTGGCTATATGCAAATTAGCTCTGACCCTGTGCCTCATGGGAACAGTCTAGTCCGAACTACCAAGCCATGTCTTTCCCAGACCGGAATCAAGCAACCAAGGACCGGTTTCTGGCTATCAGCCTTCAGCAGCCTGGATAGCTTGACTCCAGTGGTGTGGAGAGCCTGAGACTCACGTCTGAGCATACCCAGCCCACTCGGGGTGAAAATTGCAAAAAACACAGTTGATGGACAGAATGTAGAACAATGTCATACATTCACCCCAGTACAAGGATCTGGGCCTAAATCCATCGTTTTTTTGCACTCCACACCACCCTGGGTTAGACACTGGCTATATGCAAATCAGCTCTGTCCCTGTGCCTCATGGGAACAGTCCAGTCCGAACTACCAAGCCATGTCTTTCCCAGACCGGAATCAAGCATCCAAGGACCGGTTTCTGGCTATCAGCCTTCATCAGCCTGGATAGCTTGACTCCAGTGGTGTGGAGAGCCTGGGACTCACGTCTGAGCATACCCAGCCCACTCGGGGTGAAAATTGCAAAAAACACAGTTGATGGACAGAATGTAGAACAATGTCATACATTCACCCCAGTACAAGGATTTGGGCCTAAATCCATCGTTTTGTTGCACTCCACACCACCCTGGGTTAGACACTGGCTATATGCAAATTAGCTCTGACCCTGTGCCTCATGGGAACAGTCCAGTCCAAACTACCAAGCCATGTCTTTCCCAGACCGGAATCAAGCATCCAAGGACCGGTTTCTGGCTATCAGCCTTCATCAACCTGGATAGCTTGACTCCAGTGGTGTGGAGAGCCTGGGACTCACGTCTGAGCATACCCAGCCCACTCGGGGTGAAAATTGCAAAAAACACAGTTGATGGACAGAATGTAGAACAATGTCATACATTCACCCCAGTACAAGGATCTGGGCCTAAATCCATCGTTTTTTTGCACTCCACACAATAACCATGGGTTAGACACTGGCTATATGCAAATTAGCTCTGACCCTGTGCCTCATGGGAACAGTCCAGTCCGAACTACCAAGCCATGTCTTTCCCAGACCGGAATTAAGCATCCAAGGACCGGTTTTTGGCTATCAGCCTTCATCAGCCTGGATAGCTTGACTTCAGTCGTGTGGAGAGCCTGGGACTCACGTCTGAGCATACCCAGCCCACTCAGGGTGAAAATTGCAAAAAAAACACAGTTGATGGACAGAATGTAGAACAATGTCATACATTCACTCCAGTACAAGGATCTGGGCCTAAATCCATCGTTTTTTGCACTCCACACCACCCTGGGTTAGACACTGGCTATATGCAAATCAGCTCTGACCCTGTGCCTCATGGGAACAGTCCAGTCCTAACTACCAAGCCATGTCTTTCCCAGACCGGAATCAAGCATCCAAGCACCGGTTCCTGGCTATCAGCCTTCATCAGCCTGGATAGCTTGACTCCAGTGGTGTGGAGAGCCTGGGACTCACGTCTGAGTATACCCAGCCCACTCGGGGTGAAAATTGCAAAAAACACAGTTGATGGACAGAATGTAGAACAATGTCATACATTCACCCCAGTACAAGGATCTGGGCCTAAATCCATCGTTTTTTTGCACTCCACACAATAACCATGGGTTAGACACTGGCTATATGCAAATTAGCTCTGACCCTGTGCCTCATGGGAACAGTCCAGTCCGAACTACCAAGCCATGTCTTTCCCAGACCGGAATTAAGCATCCAAGGACCGGTTTTTGGCTATCAGCCTTCATCAGCCTGGATAGCTTGACTTCAGTCGTGTGGAGAGCCTGGGACTCACGTCTGAGCATACCCAGCCCACTCAGGGTGAAAATTGCAAAAAAACACAGTTGATGGACAGAATGTAGAACAATGTCATACATTCACTCCAGTACAAGGATCTGGGCCTAAATCCATCGTTTTTTGCACTCCACACCACCCTGGGTTAGACACTGGCTATATGCAAATCAGCTCTGACCCTGTGCCTCATGGGAACAGTCCAGTCCTAACTACCAAGCCATGTCTTTCCCAGACCGGAATCAAGCATCCAAGCACCGGTTCCTGGCTATCAGCCTTCATCAGCCTGGATAGCTTGACTCCAGTGGTGTGGAGAGCCTGGGACTCACGTCTGAGTATACCCAGCCCACTCGGGGTGAAAATTGCAAAAAACACAGTTGATGGACAGAATGTAGAACAATGTCATACATTCACCCCAGTACAAGGATATGGGCCTAAATCCATCGTTTTTTTGCACTCCACACCACCCTGGGTTAGACACTGGCTATATGCAAATTAGCTCTGACCCTGTGCCTCATGGGAACAGTCTAGTCCGAACTACCAAGCCATGTCTTTCCCAGACCGGAATCAAGCAACCAAGGACCGGTTTCTGGCTATCAGCCTTCATCAGCCTGGATAGCTTGACTCCAGTGGTGTGGAGAGCCTGGGACTCACGTCTGAGCATACCCAGCCCACTCGGGGTGAAAATTGCAAAAAACACAGTTGATGGACAGAATGTAGAACAATGTCATACATTCACCCCAGTACAAGGATTTGGGCCTAAATCCATCGTTTTGTTGCACTCCACACCACCCTGGGTTAGACACTGGCTATATGCAAATTAGCTCTGACCCTGTGCCTCATGGGAACAGTCCAGTCCAAACTACCAAGCCATGTCTTTCCCAGACCGGAATCAAGCATCCAAGGACCGGTTTCTGGCTATCAGCCTTCATCAGCCTGGATAGCTTGACTCCAGGGGTGTGGAGAGCCTGGGACTCACGTCTGAGCATACCCAGCTCACTCGGGGTGAAAATTGCAAAAAACACAGTTGATGGACAGAATGTAGAACAATGTCATACATTCACCCCAGTACAAGGATCTGGGCCTAAATCCATCGTTTTTTGCACTCCACACCACCCTGGGTTAGACACTGGCTATATGCAAATCAGCTCTGACCCTGTGCCTCATGGGAACAGTCCAGTCCGAACTACCAAGCCATGTCTTTCCCAGACCGGAATCAAGCATCCAAGCACCGGTTCCTGGCTATCAGCCTTCATCAGCCTGGATAGCTTGACTCCAGTGGTGTGGAGAGCCTGGGACTCACGTCTGAGTATACCCAGCCCACTCGGGATGAAAATTGCAAAAAACACAGTTGATGGACAGAATGTAGAACAATGTCATACATTCACCCCAGTACAAGGATCTGGGCCTAAATCCATCGTTTTTTGCACTCCACACCACCCTGGGTTAGACACTGGCTATATGCAAATTAGCTCTGACCCTGTGCCTCATGGGAACAGTTTAGTCCGAACTACCAAGCCATGTCTTTCCCAGACCGGAATCAAGCAACCAAGGACCGGTTTCTGGCTATCAGCCTTCAGCAGCCTGGATAGCTTGACTCCAGTGGTGTGGAGAGCCTGAGACTCACGTCTGAGCATACCCAGCCCACTCGGGGTGAAAATTGCAAAAAACACAGTTGATGGACAGAATGTAGAACAATGTCATACATTCACCCCAGTACAAGGATCTGGGCCTAAATCCATCGTTTTTTTTGCACTCCACACCACCCTGGGTTAGACACTGGCTATATGCAAATTAGCTCTGATCCTGTACCTCATGGGAACAGTCCAGTCCGAACTACCAAGCCATGTCTTTCCCAGACCGGAATCAAGCATCCAAGGACCGGTTTCTGGCTATCAGCCTTCATCAGCCTGGATAGCTTGACTCCAGTGGTGTGGAGAGCCTGGGACTCACGTCTGAGCATACCCAGCCCACTCGGGGTGAAAATTGCAAAAAACACAGTTGATGGACAGAATGTAGAACAATGTCATACATTCACCCCAGTACAAGGATTTGGGCCTAAATCCATCGTTTTGTTGCACTCCACACCACCCTGGGTTAGACACTGGCTATATGCAAATTAGCTCTGACCCTGTGCCTCATGGGAACAGTCCAGTCCAAACTACCAAGCCATGTCTTTCCCAGACCGGAATCAAGCATCCAAGGACCGGTTTCTGGCTATCAGCCTTCATCAACCTGGATAGCTTGACTCCAGTGGTGTGGAGAGCCTGGGACTCACGTCTGAGCATACCCAGCCCACTCGGGGTGAAAATTGCAAAAAACACAGTTGATGGACAGAATGTAGAACAATGTCATACATTCACCCCAGTACAAGGATCTGGGCCTAAATCCATCGTTTTTTTGCACTCCACACAATAACCATGGGTTAGACACTGGCTATATGCAAATTAGCTCTGACCCTGTGCCTCATGGGAACAGTCCAGTCCGAACTACCAAGCCATGTCTTTCCCAGACCGGAATTAAGCATCCAAGGACCGGTTTTTGGCTATCAGCCTTCATCAGCCTGGATAGCTTGACTTCAGTCGTGTGGAGAGCCTGGGACTCACGTCTGAGCATACCCAGCCCACTCAGGGTGAAAATTGCAAAAAACACAGTTGATGGACAGAATGTAGAACAATGTCATACATTCACTCCAGTACAAGGATCTGGGCCTAAATCCATCGTTTTTTGCACTCCACACCACCCTGGGTTAGACACTGGCTATATGCAAATCAGCTCTGACCCTGTGCCTCATGGGAACAGTCCAGTCCGAACTACCAAGCCATGTCTTTCCCAGACCGGAATCAAGCATCCAAGCACCGGTTCCTGGCTATCAGCCTTCATCAGCCTGGATAGCTTGACTCCAGTGGTGTGGAGAGCCTGGGACTCACGTCTGAGTATACCCAGCCCACTCGGGGTGAAAATTGCAAAAAACACAGTTGATGGACAGAATGTAGAACAATGTCATACATTCACCCCAGTACAAGGATCTGGGCCTAAATCCATCGTTTTTTTGCACTCCACACCACCCTGGGTTAGACACTGGCTATATGCAAATTAGCTCTGACCCTGTGCCTCATGGGAACAGTCTAGTCCGAACTACCAAGCCATGTCTTTCCCAGACCGGAATCAAGCAACCAAGGACCGGTTTCTGGCTATCAGCCTTCAGCAGCCTGGATAGCTTGACTCCAGTGGTGTGGAGAGCCTGAGACTCACGTCTGAGCATACCCAGCCCACTCGGGGTGAAAATTGCAAAAAACACAGTTGATGGACAGAATGTAGAACAATGTCATACATTCACCCCAGTACAAGGATCTGGGCCTAAATGCATCGTTTTTTTGCACTCCACACCACCCTGGGTTAGACACTGGCTATATGCAAATCAGCTCTGATCCTGTGCCTCATGGGAACAGTCCAGTCCGAACTGCCAAGCCATGTCTTTCCCAGACCGGAATCAAGCATCCAAGGACCGGTTTCTGGCTATCAGCCTTCATCAGCCTGGATAGCTTGACTCCAGTGGTGTGGAGAGCCTGGGACTCAAATCTGAGCATACCCAGCCCACTCGGGGTGAAAATTGCAAAAAACACAGTTGATGGACAGAATGTAGAACAATGTCATACATTCACCCCAGTACAAGGATTTGGGCCTAAATCCATCGTTTTGTTGCACTCCACACCACCCTGGGTTAGACACTGGCTATATGCAAATTAGCTCTGACCCTGTGCCTCATGGGAACAGTCCAGTCCGAACTACCAAGCCATGTCTTTCCCAGACCGGAATCAAGCATCCAAGGAGGACCGGTTCCTGGCTATCAGCCATCATCAGCCTGGATAGCTTGACTCCAGTGGTGTGGAGAGCCTGGGACTCACGTCTGAGCATACCCAGCCCACTCGGGGTGAAAATTGCAAAAAACACAGTTGATGGACAGAATGTAGAACAATGTCATACATTCACCCCAGTACAAGGATCTGGGCCTAAATCCATCGTTTTTTTGCACTCCACACCACCCTGGGTTAGACACTGGCTATATGCAAATCAGCTCTGATCCTGTGCCTCATGGGAACAGTCCAGTCCGAACTGCCAAGCCATGTCTTTCCCAGACCGGAATCAAGCATCCAAGGACCGGTTTCTGGCTATCAGCCTGGATAGCTTGACTCCAGTGGTGTGGAGAGCCTGGGACTCACGTCTGAGCATACCCAGCTCACTCGGGGTGAAAATTGCAAAAAACACAGTTGATGGAGAGAATGTAGAACAATGTCATACATTCACCCCAGTACAAGGATCTGGGCCTAAATCCATCGTTTTTTGCACTCCACACCACCCTGGGTTAGACACTGGCTATATGCAAATCAGCTCTGACCCTGTGCCTCATGGGAACAGTCCAGTCCGAACTACCAAGCCATGTCTTTCCCAGACCGGAATCAAGCATCCAAGGACCGGTTTCTGGCTATCAGCCTGGATAGCTTGACTCCAGTGGTGTGGAGAGCCTGGGACTCACGTCTGAGCATACCCAGCCCACTCGGGGTGAAAATTGCAAAAAACACAGTTGATGGACAGAATGTAGAACAATGTCATACATTCACCCCAGTACAAGGATCTGGGCCTAAATCCATCGTTTTTTGCACTCCACACCACCCTGGGTTAGACACTGGCTATATGCAAATCAGCTCTGACCCTGTGCCTCATGGGAACAGTCCAGTCCGAACTACCAAGCCATGTCTTTCCCAGACCGGAATCAAGCATCCAAGCACCGGTTCCTGGCTATCAGCCTTCATCAGCCTGGATAGCTTGACTCCAGTGGTGTGGAGAGCCTGGGACTCACGTCTGAGTATACCCAGCCCACTCGGGGTGAAAATTGCAAAAAACACAGTTGATGGACAGAATGTAGAACAATGTCATACATTCACCCCAGTACAAGGATCTGGGCCTAAATCCATCTTTTTTTTTGCACTCCACACCACCCTGGGTTAGACACTGGCTATATGCAAATCAGCTCTGATCCTGTACCTCATGGGAACAGTCCAGTCCGAACTACCAAGCCATGTCTTTCCCAGACCGGAATCAAGCATCCAAGGACCGGTTTCTGGCTATCAGCCTTCATCAGCCTGGATAGCATGACTCCAGTGGTGTGGAGAGCCTGGGACTCAAGTCTGAGCATACCCAGCCCACTCGGGGTGAAAATTGCAAAAAACACAGTTGATGGACAGAATGTAGAACAATGTCATACATTCACCCCAGTACAAGGATTTGGGCCTAAATCCATCGTTTTGTTGCACTCCACACCACCCTGGGTTAGACACTGGCTATATGCAAATTAGCTCTGACCCTGTGCCTCATGGGAACAGTCCAGTCCGAACTACCAAGCCATGTCTTTCCCAGACCGGAATCAAGCATCCAAGGAGGACCGGTTCCTGGCTATCAGCCTTCATCAGCCTGGATAGCTTGACTCCAGTGGTGTGGAGAGCCTGGGACTCACGTCTGAGCATACCCAGCTCACTCGGGGTGAAAATTGCAAAAAACACAGTTGATGGACAGAATGTAGAACAATGTCATACATTCACCCCAGTACAAGGATCTGGGCCTAAATCCATCGTTTTTTGCACTCCACACCACCCTGGGTTAGACACTGGCTATATTCAAATCAGCTCTGACCCTGTGCCTCATGGGAACAGTCCAGTCCGAACTACCAAGCCATGTCTTTCCCAGACCGGAATCAAGCATCCAAGGACCGGTTCCTGGCTATCAGCCTTCATCAGCCTGGATAGCTTGACTCCAGTCGTGTGGAGAGCCTGGGACTCACGTCTGAGCATACCCAGCCCACTCAGGGTGAAAATTGCAAAAAACACAGTTGATGGACAGAATGTAGAACAATGTCATACATTCACCCCAGTACAAGGATCTGGGCCTAAATCCATCGTTTTTTTGCACTCCACACCACCCTGGGTTAGACATTGGCTATATGCAAATCAGCTCTGACCCTGTGCCTCATGGGAACAGTCCAGTCCGAACTACCAAGCCATGTCTTTCCCAGACCGGAATCAAGCATCCAAGGACCGGTTCCTGGCTATCAGCCTTCATCAGCCTGGATAGCTTGAACTCAGTGGTGTGGAGAGCTTGGGACTCACGTCTGAGCATACCCAGCCCACTCGGGGTGAAAATTGCAAAAAACACAGTTGATGGACAGAATGTAGAACAATGTCATACATTCACCCCAGTACAAGGATCTGGGCCTAAATCCATCGTTTTTTTTGCACTCCACACCACCCTGGGTTAGACACTGGCTATATGCAAATGATCTCTGATCCTGTACCTCATGGGAACAGTCCAGTCCGAACTACCAAGCCATGTCTTTCCCAGACCGGAATCAAGCATCCAAGGACCGGTTTCTGGCTATCAGCCTTCATCAGCCTGGATAGCTTGACTCCAGTGGTGTGGAGAGCCTGGGACTCACGTCTGAGCATAACCAGCCCACTCGGGGTGAAAATTGCAAAAAACACAGTTGATGGACAGAATGTAGAACAATGTCATACATTCACCCCAGTACAAGGATTTGGGCCTAAATCCATCGTTTTGTTGCACTCCACACCACCCTGGGTTAGACACTGGCTATATGCAAATTAGCTCTGACCCTGTGCCTCATGGGAACAGTCCAGTCCGAACTACCAAGCCATGTCTTTCCCAGACCGGAATCAAGCATCCAGGGAGGACCGGTTCCTGGCTATCAGCCTTCATCAGCCTGAATAGCTTGACTCCAGTGGTGTGGAGAGCCTGGGACTCACGTCTGAGCATACCCAGCCCACTCGGGGTGAAAATTGCAAAAAACACAGTTGATGGACAGAATGTAGAACAATGTCATACATTCACCCCAGTAAAAGGATCTGGGCCTAAATCCATTGTTTTTTTGCACTCCACACCACCCTGGGTTAGACACTGGCTATATGCAAATCAGCTCTGATCCTGTGCCTCATGGGAACAGTCCAGTCCGAACTGTCAAGCCATGTCTTTCCCAGACCGGAATCAAGCATCCAAGGAGGACCGGTTCCTGGCTATCAGCCTTCATCAGCCTGAATAGCTTGACTCCAGTGGTGTGGAGAGCCTGGGACTCACGTCTGAGCATACCCAGCCCACTCGGGGTGAAAATTGCAAAAAACACAGTTGATGGACAGAATGTAGAACAATGTCATACATTCACCCCAGTAAAAGGATCTGGGCCTAAATCCATTGTTTTTTTGCACTCCACACCACCCTGGGTTAGACACTGGCTATATGCAAATCAGCTCTGATCCTGTGCCTCATGGGAACAGTCCAGTCCGAACTGCCAAGCCATGTCTTTCCCAGACCGGAATCAAGCATCCAAGGACCGGTTTCTGGCTATCAGCCTGGATAGCTTGACTCCAGTGGTGTGGAGAGCCTGGGACTCACGTCTGAGCATACCCAGCCCAATCGGGGTGAAAATTGCAAAAAACACAGTTGATGGACAGAATGTAGAACAATGTCATACATTCATCCCAGTACAAGGATCTGGGCCTAAATCCATCGTTTATTTGCACTCCACACAATAACCCTGGGTTAGACACCAGCTACATGCAAATCAGCTCTGACTCTGTGCCTCATGGGAACAGTCCAGTTTGAACTACCAAGCCATGTCTTTCCCAGACCGGAATCAAGCATCCAAGGACCGGTTTTTGGCTATCAGCCTTCATCAGCCTGGATAGCTTGACTCCAGTCGTGTGGAGAGCCTGGGACTCACGTCTGAGCATACCCAGCCCACTCAGGGTGAAAATTGCAAAAAACACAGTTGATGGACAGAATGTAGAACAATGTCATACATTCACCCCAGTACAAGGATCTGGGCCTAAATCCATCGTTTTTTTGCACTCCACACCACCCTGGGTTAGACACTGGCTATATGCAAATCAGCTCTGACCCTGTGCCTCATGGGAACAGTCCAGTCCGAGCTACCAAGCCATGTCTTTACCAGACCGGAATCAAGCATCCAAGGACCGGTTTCTGGCTATCAGCCTTCATCAGCCTGGATAGCTTGACTCCAGTGGTGTGGAGAGCCTGGGACTCACGTCTGAGCATACCCAGCCCACTCGGGGTGAAAATTGCAAAAAACACAGTTGATGGACAGAATGTAGAAGAATGTCATACATTCACCCCAGTACAAGGATCTGGGCCTAAATCCATCATTTTCTTGCACTCCACACCACCCTGGGTTAGACACTGGCTATATGCAAATCAGCTCTGACCCTGTGGCTCATGGGAACAGTCCAGTCCGAACTACCAAGCCATGTCTTTCCCAGACCGGAATCAAGCATCCAAGGCCCGGTTTCTGGCTATCAGCCTTCATCAGCCTGGATAGCTTGACTCAAGTGGTGTGGAGAGCCTGAGACTCACGTCTGAGCATACCCAGCCCACTCGGGGTGAAAATTGCAAAAAACACAGTTGATGGACAGAATGTAGAACAATGTCATACATTCACCCCAGTACAAGGATCTGGGCCTAAATCCATCGTTTTTTTGCACTCCACACAATAACCATGGGTTAGACACTTGCTATATGCAAATCAGCTCTGACCCTGTGCCTCATGGGAACAGTCCAGTTTGAACTACCAAGCCATGTCTTTCCCAGACCGGAATTAAGCATCCAAGGACCAGTTTTTGGCTATCAGCCTTCATCAGCCTGGATAGCTTGACTCCAGTCGTGTGGAGAGCCTGGGACTCACGTCTGAGCATACCCAGCCCACTCAGGGTGAAAATTGCAAAAAACACAGTTGATGGACAGAATGTAGAACAATGTCATACATTCACCCCAGTACAAGGATCTGGGCCTAAATCCATCGTTTTTTTGCACTCCACACCACCCTGGGTTAGACATTGGCTATATGCAAATCAGCTCTGACCCTGTGCCTCATGGGAACAGTCCAGTCCGAACTACCAAGCCATGTCTTTCCCAGACCGGAATCAAGCATCCAAGGACCGGTTCCTGGCTATCAGCCTTCATCAGCCTGGATAGCTTGAACTCAGTGGTGTGGAGAGCTTGGGACTCACGTCTGAGCATACCCAGCCCACTCGGGGTGAAAATTGCAAAAAACACAGTTGATGGACAGAATGTAGAACAATGTCATACATTCACCCCAGTACAAGGATCTGGGCCTAAATCCATCGTTTTTTTGCACTACACACCACCCTGGGTTAGACACTGGCTATATGCAAATCAGCTCTGACCCTGTGCCTCATGGGAACAGTCCAGTCCGAACTACCAAGCCATGTCTTTCCCAGACCGGAATCCATCATCCAAGGACCGGTTTCTGGCTATCAGCCTTCATCAACCTGGATAGCTTGACTCCAGTGGTGTGGAGAGCCTGGGACTCACGTCTGAGCATACCCAGCCCACTCGGGGTGAAAATTGCAAAAAACACAGTTGATGGACAGAATGTAGAACAATGTCATACATTCACACCAGTACAAGGATCTGGGCCTAAATCCATCGTTTTTTTTGCACTCCACACCACCCTGGGTTAGACACTGGCTATATGCAAATCAGCTCTGATTATGTACCTCATGGGAACAGTCCAGTCCGAACTACCAAGCCATGTCTTTCCCAGACCGGAATCAAGCATCCAAGGACCGGTTTCTGGCTCTCAGCCTTCATCAGCCTGGATAGCTTGACTCCAGTGGTGTGGAGAGCCTGGGACTCACGTCTGAGCATAACCAGCCCACTCGGGGTGAAAATTGCAAAAAACACAGTTGATGGACAGAATGTAGAACAATGTCATACATTCACCCCAGTACAAGGATTTGGGCCTAAATCCATAGTTTTGTTGCACTCCACACCACCCTGGGTTAGACACTGGCTATATGCAAATTAGCTCTGACCCTGTGCCTCATGGGAACAGTCCAGTCCGAACTACCAAGCCATGTCTTTCCCAGACCGGAATCAAGCATCCAAGGAGGACCGGTTCCTGGCTATCAGCCTTCATCAGCCTGAATAGCTTGACTCCAGTGGTGTGGAGAGCCTGGGACTCACGTCTGAGCATACCCAGCCCACTCGGGGTGAAAATTGCAAAAAACACAGTTGATGGACAGAATGTAGAACAATGTCATACATTCACCCCAGTACAAGGAACTGGGCCTAAATCCATCGTTTTTTTGCACTCCACACCACCCTGGGTTAGACACTGGCTATATGCAAATCAGCTCTGATCCTGTGCCTCATGGGAACAGTCCAGTCCGAACTGCCAAGCCATGTCTTTCCCAGACCGGAATCAAGCATCCAAGGACCGGTTTCTGGCTATCAGCCTGGATAGCTTGACTCCAGTGGTGTGGAGAGCCTGGGACTCACGTCTGAGCATACCCAGCCCACTCGGGGTGAAAATTGCAAAAAACACAGTTGATGGACAGAATGTAGAACAATGTCATACATTCATCCCAGTACAAGGATCTGGGCCTAAATCAATCGTTTATTTGCACTCCACACAATAACCATGGGTTAGACACCAGCTATATGCAAATCAGCTCTGACTCTGTGCCTCATGGGAACAGTCCAGTTTGAACTACCAAGCCATGTCTTTCCCAGACCGGAATCAAGCATCCAAGGACCGGTTTTTGGCTATCAGCCTTCATCAGCCTGGATAGCTTGACTCCAGTCGTGTGGAGAGCCTGGGACTCACGTCTGAGCATACCTAGCCCACTCAGGGTGAAAATTGCAAAAAACACAGTTGATGGACAGAATGTAGAACAATGTCATACATTCACCCCAGTACAAGGATCTGGGCCTAAATCCATCGTTTTTTTGCACTCCACACCACCCTGGGTTAGACACTGGCTATATGCAAATCAGCTCTGACCCTGTGCCTCATGGGAACAGTCCAGTCCGAGCTACCAAGCCATGTCTTTACCAGACCGGAATCAAGCATCCAAGGACCGGTTTCTGTCTATCAGCCTTCATCAGCCTGGATAGCTTGACTCCAGTGGTGTGGAGAGCCTGGGACTCACGTCTGAGCATACCCAGCCCACTCGGGGTGAAAATTGCAAAAAACACAGTTGATGGACAGAATGTAGAAGAATGTCATACATTCACCCCAGTACAAGGATCTGGGCCTAAATCCATCATTTTCTTGCACTCCACACCACCCTGGGTTAGACACTGGCTATATGCAAATCAGCTCTGACCCTGTGGCTCATGGGAACAGTCCAGTCCGAACTACCAAGCCATGTCTTTCCCAGACCGGAATCAAGCATCCAAGGCCCGGTTTCTGGCTATCAGCCTTCATCAGCCTGGATAGCTTGACTCAAGTGGTGTGGAGAGCCTGAGACTCACGTCTGAGCATACCCAGCCCACTCGGGGTGAAAATTGCAAAAAACACAGTTGATGGACAGAATGTAGAACAATGTCATACATTCACCCCAGTACAAGGATCTGGGCCTAAATCCATCGTTTTTTTGCACTCCACACAATAACCATGGGTTAGACACTTGCTATATGCAAATCAGCTCTGACCCTGTGCCTCATGGGAACAGTCCAGTTTGAACTACCAAGCCATGTCTTTCCCAGACCGGAATTAAGCATCCAAGGACCAGTTTTTGGCTATCAGCCTTCATCAGCCTGGATAGCTTGACTCCAGTCGTGTGGAGAGCCTGGGACTCACGTCTGAGCATACCCAGCCCACTCAGGGTGAAAATTGCAAAAAACACAGTTGATGGACAGAATGTAGAACAATGTCATACATTCACCCCAGTACAAGGATCTGGGCCTAAATCCATCGTTTTTTTGCACTCCACACCACCCTGGGTTAGACATTGGCTATATGCAAATCAGCTCTGACCCTGTGCCTCATGGGAACATTCCAGTCCGAACTACCAAGCCATGTCTTTCCCAGACCGGAATCAAGCATCCAAGGACCGGTTCCTGGCTATCAGCCTTCATCAGCCTGGATAGCTTGAACTCAGTGGTGTGGAGAGCTTGGGACTCACGTCTGAGCATACCCAGCCCACTCGGGGTGAAAATTGCAAAAAACACAGTTGATGGACAGAATGTAGAACAATGTCATACATTCACCCCAGTACAAGGATCTGGGCCTAAATCCATCGTTTTTTTGCACTCCACACCACCCTGGGTTAGACACTGGCTATATGCAAATCAGCTCTGACCCTGTGCCTCATGGGAACAGTCCAGTCCGAACTACCAAGCCATGTCTTTCCCAGACCGGAATCCATCATCCAAGGACCGGTTTCTGGCTATCAGCCTTCATCAACCTGGATAGCTTGACTCCAGTGGTGTGGAGAGCCTGGGACTCACGTCTGAGCATACCCAGCCCACTCGGGGTGAAAATTGCAAAAAACACAGTTGATGGACAGAATGTAGAACAATGTCATACATTCACCCCAGTACAAGGATCAGGGCCTAAATCCATCGTTTTTTTGCACTCCACACCACCCTGGGTTAGACACTGGCTATTTGCAAATCAGCTCTGTCCCTGTGCCTCATGGGAACAGTCCAGTCCGAACTACCAAGCCATGTCTTTCCCAGACCGGAATCAAGCATCCAAGGACCGGTTTCTGGCTATCAGCCTTCATCAGCCTGGATAGCTTGACTCCAGGGGTGTGGAGAGCCTGGGACTCACGTCAGAGCATACCCAGCTCACTCGGGGTGAAAATTGCAAAAAACACAGTTGATGGACAGAATGTAGAACAATGTCATACATTCACCCCAGTACAAGGATCTGGGCCTAAATCCATCGTTTTTTTGCACTCCACACAATAACCATGGGTTAGACACTGGCTATATGCAAATCAGCTCTGAACCTGTGCCTCATGGGAACAGTCCAGTTTGAACTACCAAGCCATGTCTTTCCCAGACCGGAATTAAGCATCCAAGGACCGGTTTTTGGCTATTAGCCTTCATCAGCCTGGATAGCTTGACTTCAGTCGTGTGGAGAGCCTGGGACTCACGTCTGAGCATACCCAGCCCACTCAGGGTGAAAATTGCAAAAAACACAGTTGATGGACAGAATGTAGAACAATGTCATACATTCACCCCAGTACAAGGATCTGGGCCTAAATCCATCGTTTTTTGCACTCCACACCACCCTGGGTTAGACACTGGCTATATGCAAATCAGCTCTGACCCTGTGCCTCATGGGAACAGTCCAGTCCGAACTACCAAGCCATGTCTTTCCCAGACCGGAATCAAGCATCCAAGCACCGGTTCCTGGCTATCAGCCTTCATCAGCCTGGATAGCTTGACTCCAGTGGTGTGGAGAGCCTGGGACTCACGTCTGAGTATACCCAGCCCACTCGGGGTGAAAATTGCAAAAAACACAGTTGATGGACAGAATGTAGAACAATGTCATACATTCACCCCAGTACAAGGATCTGGGCCTAAATCCATCGTTTTTTTGCACTCCACACCACCCTGGGTTCGACACTGGCTATATGCAAATTAGCTCTGACCCTGTGCCTCATGGGAACAGTCTAGTCCGAACTACCAATCCATGTCTTTCCCAGACCGGAATCAAGCAACCAAGGACCGGTTTCTGGCTATCAGCCTTCAGCAGCCTGGATAGCTTGACTCCAGTGGTGTGGAGAGCCTGAGACTCACGTCTGAGCATACCCAGCCCACTCAGGGTGAAAATTGCAAAAAACACAGTTGATGGACAGAATGTAGAACAATGTCATACATTCACCCCAGTACAAGGATCTGGGCCTAAATCCATCGTTTTTTTTGCACTCCACACCACCCTGGGTTAGACACTGGCTATATGCAAATCAGCTCTGATCCTGTACCTCATGGGAACAGTCCAGTCCGAACTACCAAGCCATGTCTTTCCCAGACCGGAATCAAGCATCCAAGGACCGGTTTCTGGCTATCAGCCTTCATCAGCCTGGATAGCTTGACTCCAGCGGTGTGGAGAGCCTGGGACTCACGTCTGAGCATACCCAGCCCACTCGGGGTGAAAATTGCAAAAAACACAGTTGATGGACAGAATGTAGAACAATGTCATACATTCACCCCAGTACAAGGATTTGGGCCTAAATCCATCGTTTTGTTGCACTCCACACCACCCTGGGTTAGACACTGGCTATATGCAAATTAGCTCTGACCCTGTGCCTCATGGGAACAGTCCAGTCCAAACTACCAAGCCATGTCTTTCCCAGACCGGAATCAAGCATCCAAGGACCGGTTTCTGGCTATCAGCCTTCATCAACCTGGATAGCTTGACTCCAGTGGTGTGGAGAGCCTGGGACTCACGTCTGAGCATACCCAGCCCACTCGGGGGAAAAATTGCAAAAAACACAGTTGATGGACACAATGTAGAACAATGTCATACATTCACCCCAGTACAAGGATCTGGGCCTAAATCCATCGTTTTTTTGCACTCCACACCACCCTGGGTTAGACACTGGCTATATGCAAATCAGCTCTGTCCCTGTGCCTCATGGGAACAGTCCAGTCCGAACTGCCAAGCCATGTCTTTCCCAGACCGGAATCAAGCATCCAAGGACCGGTTTCTGGCTATCAGCCTTCATCAGCCTGGATAGCTTGACTCCAGGGGTGTGGAGAGCCTGGGACTCACGTCTGAGCATACCCAGCTCACTCGGGGTGAAAATTGCAAAAAACACAGTTGATGGACAGAATGTAGAACAATGTCATACATTCACCCCAGTACAAGGATCTGGGCCTAAATCCATCGTTTTTTTGCACTCCACACAATAACCATGGGTTAGACACTGGCTATATGCAAATCAGCTCTGACCCTGTGCCTCATGGGAACAGTCCAGTTTGAACTACCAAGCCATGTCTTTCCCAGACCGGAATTAAGCATCCAAGGACCGTTTTTTGGCTATCAGCCTTCATCAGCCTGGATAGCTTGACTCCAGTCGTGTGGAGAGCCTGGGACTCACGTCTGAGCATACCCAGCCCACTCAGGGTGAAAATTGCAAAAAACACAGTTGATGGACAGAATGTAGAACAATGTCATACATTCACCCCAGTACAAGGATCTGGGCCTAAATCCATCGTTTTTTTGCACCCCACACCACCCTGGGTTAGACACTGGCTATATGCAAATCAGCTCTGACCCTGTGCCTCATGGGAACAGTCCAGTCAGAACTACCAAGCCATGTCTTTCCCAGACCGGAATCAAGCATCCAAGGACCGGTTCCTGGCTATCAGCCTTCATCAGCCTGGATAGCTTGAACTCAGTGGTGTGGAGAGCTTGGGACTCACGTCTGAGCATACCCAGCCCACTCGGGGTGAAAATTGCAAAAAACACAGTTGATGGACAGAATGTAGAACAATGTCATACATTCACCCCAGTACAAGGATCTGGGCCTAAATCCATCGTTTTTTTGCACTCCACACCACCCTGGGTTAGACACTGGCTATATGCAAATCAGCTCTGACCCTGTGCCTCATGGGAACAGTCCAGTCCGAACTACCAAGCCATGTCTTTCCCAGACCGGAATCAAGCATCCAAGGACCGGTTTCTGGCTATCAGCCTTCATCAACCTGGATAGCTTGACTCCAGTGGTGTGGAGAGCCTGGGACTCACGTCTGAGCATACCCAGCCCACTCGGGGTGAAAATTGCAAAAAACACAGTTGATGGACAGAATGTAGAACAATGTCATACATTAACCCCAGTACAAGGATCTGGGCCTAAATCCATCGTTTTTTTGCACTCCACACCACCCTGGGTTAGACACTGGCTATATGCAAATCAGCTCTGTCCCTGTGCCTCATGGGAACAGTCCAGTCCGAACTACCAAGCCATGTCTTTCCCAGACCGGAATCAAGCATCCAAGGACCGGTTTCTGGCTATCAGCCTTCATCAGCCTGGATAGCTTGACTCCAGGGGTGTGGAGAGCCTGGGACTCACGTCTGAGCATACCCAGCTCACTCGGGGTGAAAATTGCAAAAAACACAGTTGATGGACAGAATGTAGAACAATGTCATACATTCACCCCAGTACAAGGATCTGGGCCTAAATCCATCGTTTTTTTGCACTCCACACAATAACCATGGGTTAGACACTGGCTATATGCAAATCAGCTCTGACCCTGTGCCTCATGGGAACAGTCCAGTTTGAACTACCAAGCCATGTCTTTCCCAGACCGGAATTAAGCATCCAAGGACCGGTTTTTGGCTATCAGCCTTCATCAGCCTGGATAGCTTGACTTCAGTCGTGTGGAGAGCCTGGGACTCACGTCTGAGCATACCCAGCCCACTCAGGGTGAAAATTGCAAAAAACACAGTTGATGGACAGAATGTAAAAAAATGTCATACATTCACCCCAGTACAAGGATCTGGGCCTAAATCCATCGTTTTTTGCACTCCACACCACCCTGGGTTAGACACTGGCTATATGCAAATCAGCTCTGACCCTGTGCCTCATGGGAACAGTCCAGTCCGAACTACCAAGCCATGTCTTTCCCAGACCGGAATCAAGCATCCAAGCACCGGTTCCTGGCTATCAGCCTTCATCAGCCTGGATAGCTTGACTCCAGTGGTGTGGAGAGCCTGGGACTCACGTCTGAGTATACCCAGCCCACTCGGGGTGAAAATTGCAAAAAACACAGTTGATGGACAGAATGTAGAACAATGTCATACATTCACCCCAGTACAAGGATCTGGGCCTAAATCCATCGTTTTTTTGCACTCCACACCACCCTGGGTTAGACACTGGCTATATGCAAATTAGCTCTGACCCTGTGCCTCATGGGAACAGTCTAGTCCGAACTACCAAGCCATGTCTTTCCCAGACCGGAATCAAGCAACCAAGGACCGGTTTCTGGCTATCAGCCTTCAGCAGCCTGGATAGCTTGACTCCAGTGGTGTGGAGAGCCTGAGACTCACGTCTGAGCATACCCAGCCCACTCGGGGTGAAAATTGCAAAAAACACAGTTGATGGACAGAATGTAGAACAATGTCATACATTCACCCCAGTACAAGGATCTGGGCCTAAATCCATCGTTTTTATTGCACTCCACACCACCCTGGGTTAGACACTGGCTATATGCAAATCAGCTCTGATCCTGTACCTCATGGGAACAGTCCAGTCCGAACTACCAAGCCATGTCTTTCCCAGACCGGAATCAAGCATCCAAGGACCGGTTTCTGGCTATCAGCCTTCATCAGCCTGGATAGCTTGACTCCAGTGGTGTGGAGAGCCTGGGACTCACGTCTGAGCATACCCAGCCCACTCGGGGTGAAAATTGCAAAAAACACAGTTGATGGACAGAATGTAGAACAATGTCATACATTCACCCCAGTACAAGGATCTGGGCCTAAATCCATCGTTTTTTTGCACTCCACACCACCCTGGGTTAGACACTGGCTATATGCAAATCAGCTCTGATCCTGTGCCTCATGGGAACAGTCCAGTCCGAACTGCCAAGCCATGTCTTTCCCAGACCGGAATCAAGCATCCAAGGACCGGTTTCTGGCTATCAGCCTGGATAGCTTGACTCCAGTGGTGTGGAGAGCCTGGGACTCACGTCTGAGCATACCCAGCCCACTCGGGGTGAAAATTGCAAAAAACACAGTTGATGGACAGAATGTAGAACAATGTCATACATTCATCCCAGTACAAGGATCTGGGCCTAAATCCATCGTTTATTTGCACTCCACACAATAACCATGGGTTAGACACCAGCTATATGCAAATCAGCTCTGACTCTGTGCCTCATGGGAACAGTCCAGTTTGAACTACCAAGCCATGTCTTTCCCAGACCGGAATCAAGCATCCAAGGACCGGTTCCTGGCTATCAGCCTTCATCAGCCTGGATAGCTTGAACTCAGTGGTGTGGAGAGCCTGGGACTCACGTCTGAGCATACCCAGCCCACTCGGGGTGAAAATTGCAAAAAACACAGTTGATGGACAGAATGTAGAACAATGTCATACATTCACCCCAGTACAAGGATCTGGGCCTAAATCCATCGTTTTTTTTGCACTCAACACCACCCTGGGTTAGACACTGGCTATATGCAAATCAGCTCTGATCCTGTACCTCATGGGAACAGTCCAGTCCGAAATACCAAGCCATGTCTTTCCCAGACCGGAATCCATCATCCAAGGACCGGTTTCTGGCTATCAACCTTCATCAACCTGGATAGCTTGACTCCAGTGGTGTGGAGAGCCTGGGACTCACGTCTGAGCATACCCAGCCCACTCGGGGTGAAAATTGCAAAAAACACAGTTGATGGACAGAATGTAGAACAATGTCATACATTCACCCCAGTACAAGGATCTGGGCCTAAATCCATCGTTTTTTTGCACTCCACACCACCCTGGGTTAGACACTGGCTATATGCAAATCAGCTCTGTCCCTGTGCCTCATGGGAACAGTCCAGTCCGAACTACCAAGCCATGTCTTTCCCAGACCGGAATCAAGCATCCAAGGACCGGTTTCTGGCTATCAGCCTTCATCAGCCTGGATAGCTTGACTCCAGGGGTGTGGAGAGCCTGGGACTCACGTCTGAGCATACCCAGCTCACTCGGGGTGAAAATTGCAAAAAACACAGTTGATGGACAGAATGTAGAACAATGTCATACATTCACCCCAGTACAAGGATCTGGGCCTAAATCCATCGTTTTTTTGCACTCCACACAATAACCATGGGTTAGACACTGGCTATATGCAAATCAGCTCTGACCCTGTGCCTCATGGGAACAGTCCAGTTTGAACTACCAAGCCATGTCTTTCCCAGACCGGAATTAAGCATCCAAGGACCGGTTTTTGGCTATCAGCCTTCATCAGCCTGGATAGCTTGACTTCAGTCGTGTGGAGAGCCTGGGACTCACGTCTGAGCATACCCAGCCCACTCAGGGTGAAAATTGCAAAAAACACAGTTGATGGACAGAATGTAGAACAATGTCATACATTCACCCCAGTACAAGGATCTAGGCCTAAATCCATCGTTTTTTGCACTCCACACCACCCTGGGTTAGACACTGGCTATATGCAAATCAGCTCTGACCCTGTGCCTCATGGGAACAGTCCAGTCCGAACTACCAAGCCATGTCTTTCCCAGACCGGAATCAAGCATCCAAGCACCGGTTCCTGGCTATCAGCCTTCATCAGCCTGGATAGCTTGACTCCAGTGGTGTGGAGAGCCTGGGACTCACGTCTGAGTATACCCAGCCCACTCGGGGTGAAAATTGCAAAAAACACAGTTGATGGACAGAATGTAGAACAATGTCATACATTCACCCCAGTACAAGTATCTGGGCCTAAATCCATCGTTTTTTTGCACTCCACACCACCCTGGGTTAGACACTGGCTATATGCAAATTAGCTTTGACCCTGTGCCTCATGGGAACAGTCTAGTCCGAACTACCAAGCCATGTCTTTCCCAGACCGGAATCAAGCAACCAAGGACCGGTTTCTGGCTATCAGCCTTCAGCAGCCTGGATAGCTTGACTCCAGTGGTGTGGAGAGCCTGAGACTCACGTCTGAGCATACCCAGCCCACTCGGGGTGAAAATTGCAAAAAACACAGTTGATGGACAGAATGTAGAACAATGTCATACATTCACCCCAGTACAAGGATCTGGGGCTAAATCCATCGTTTTTTTGCACTCCACACCACCCTGGGTTAGACACTGGCTATATGAAAATCAGCTCTGATCCTGTACCTCATGGGAACAGTCCAGTCCGAACTACCAAGCCATGTCTTTCCCAGACCGGAATCAAGCATCCAAGGACCGGTTTCTGGCTATCAGCCTTCATCAGCCTGGATAGCTTGACTCCAGTGGTGTGGAGAGCCTGGGACTCACGTCTGAGCATACCCAGCCCACTCGGGGTGAAAATTGCAAAAAACACAGTTGATGGACAGAATGTAGAACAATGTCATACATTCACCCCAGTACAAGGATTTGGGCCTAAATCCATCGTTTTGTTGCACTCCACACCACCCTGGGTTAGACACTGGCTATATGCAAATTAGCTCTGACCCTGTGCCTCATGGGAACAGTCCAGTCCAAACTACCAAGCCATGTCTTTCCCAGACCGGAATCAAGCATCCAAGGACCGGTTTCTGGCTATCAGCCTTCATCAGCCTGGATAGCTTGACTCCAGGGGTGTGGAGAGCCTGGGACTCACGTCTGAGCATACCCAGCTCACTCGGGGTGAAAATTGCAAAAAACACAGTTGATGGACAGAATGTAGAACAATGTCATACATTCACCCCAGTACAAGGATCTGGGCCTAAATCCATCGTTTTTTGCACTCCACACCACCCTGGGTTAGACACTGGCTATATGCAAATCAGCTCTGATCCTGTACCTCATGGGAACAGTCCAGTCCGAACTACCAAGCCATGTCTTTCCCAGACCGGAATCAAGCATCCAAGGACCGGTTTCTGGCTATCAGCCTTCATCAGCCTGGATAGCTTGACTCCAGTGGTGTGGAGAGCCTGGGACTCACGTCTGAGCATACCCAGCCCACTCGGGGTGAAAATTGCAAAAAACACAGTTGATGGACAGAATGTAGAACAATGTCATACATTCACCCCAGTACAAGGATTTGGGCCTAAATCCATCGTTTTGTTGCACTCCACACCACCCTGGGTTAGACACTGGCTATATGCAAATTAGCTCTGACCCTGTGCCTCATGGGAACAGTCCAGTCCAAACTACCAAGCCATGTCTTTCCCAGACCGGAATCAAGCATCCAAGGACCGGTTTCTGGCTATCAGCCTTCATCAACCTGGATAGCTTGACTCCAGTGGTGTGGAGAGCCTGGGACTCACGTCTGAGCATACCCAGCCCACTCGGGGTGAAAATTGCAAAAAACACAGTTGATGGACAGAATGTAGAACAATGTCATACATTCACCCCAGTACAAGGATCTGGGCCTAAATCCATCGTTTTTTTGCACTCCACACAATAACCATGGGTTAGACACTGGCTATATGCAAATTAGCTCTGACCCTGTGCCTCATGGGAACAGTCCAGTCCGAACTACCAAGCCATGTCTTTCCCAGACCGGAATTAAGCATCCAAGGACCGGTTTTTGGCTATCAGCCTTCATCAGCCTGGATAGCTTGACTTCAGTCGTGTGGAGAGCCTGGGACTCACGTCTGAGCATACCCAGCCCACTCAGGGTGAAAATTGCAAAAAACACAGTTGATGGACAGAATGTAGAACAATGTCATACATTCACTCCAGTACAAGGATCTGGGCCTAAATCCATCGTTTTTTGCACTCCACACCACCCTGGGTTAGACACTGGCTATATGCAAATCAGCTCTGACCCTGTGCCTCATGGGAACAGTCCAGTCCTAACTACCAAGCCATGTCTTTCCCAGACCGGAATCAAGCATCCAAGCACCGGTTCCTGGCTATCAGCCTTCATCAGCCTGGATAGCTTGACTCCAGTGGTGTGGAGAGCCTGGGACTCACGTCTGAGTATACCCAGCCCACTCGGGGTGAAAATTGCAAAAAACACAGTTGATGGACAGAATGTAGAACAATGTCATACATTCACCCCAGTACAAGGATCTGGGCCTAAATCCATCGTTTTTTTGCACTCCACACCACCCTGGGTTAGACACTGGCTATATGCAAATTAGCTCTGACCCTGTGCCTCATGGGAACAGTCTAGTCCGAACTACCAAGCCATGTCTTTCCCAGACCGGAATCAAGCAACCAAGGACCGGTTTCTGGCTATCAGCCTTCATCAGCCTGGATAGCTTGACTCCAGTGGTGTGGAGAGCCTGGGACTCACGTCTGAGCATACCCAGCCCACTCGGGGTGAAAATTGCAAAAAACACAGTTGATGGACAGAATGTAGAACAATGTCATACATTCACCCCAGTACAAGGATTTGGGCCTAAATCCATCGTTTTGTTGCACTCCACACCACCCTGGGTTAGACACTGGCTATATGCAAATTAGCTCTGACCCTGTGCCTCATGGGAACAGTCCAGTCCGAACTACCAAGCCATGTCTTTCCCAGACCGGAATCAAGCATCCAAGGACCGGTTTCTGGCTATCAGCCTTCATCAACCTGGATAGCTTGACTCCAGTGGTGTGGAGAGCCTGGGACTCACGTCTGAGCATACCCAGCCCACTCGGGGTGAAAATTGCAAAAAACACAGTTGATGGACAGAATGTAGAACAATGTCATACATTCACCCCAGTACAAGGATCTGGGCCTAAATCCATCGTTTTTTTTGCACTCCACACCACCCTGGGTTAGACACTGGCTATATGCAAATCAGCTCTGTCCCTGTGCCTCATGGGAACAGTCCAGTCCGAACTACCAAGCCATGTCTTTCCCAGACCGGAATCAAGCATCCAAGGACCGGTTTCTGGCTATCAGCCTTCATCAGCCTGGATAGCTTGACTCCAGGGGTGTGGAGAGCCTGGGACTCACGTCTGAGCATACCCAGCTCACTCGGGGTGAAAATTGCAAAAAACACAGTTGATGGACAGAATGTAGAACAATGTCATACATTCACCCCAGTACAAGGATCTGGGCCTAAATCCATCGTTTTTTTGCACTCCACACAATAACCATGGGTTAGACACTGGCTATATGCAAATCAGCTCTGACCCTGTGCCTCATGGGAACAGTCCAGTTTGAACTACCAAGCCATGTCTTTCCCAGACCGGAATTAAGCATCCAAGGACCGGTTTTTGGCTATCAGCCTTCATCAGCCTGGATAGCTTGACTTCAGTCGTGTGGAGAGCCTGGGACTCACGTCTGAGCATACCCAGCCCACTCAGGGTGAAAATTGCAAAAAACACAGTTGATGGACAGAATGTAGAACAATGTCATACATTCACCCCAGTACAAGGATCTAGGCCTAAATCCATCGTTTTTTGCACTCCACACCACCCTGGGTTAGACACTGGCTATATGCAAATCAGCTCTGACCCTGTGCCTCATGGGAACAGTCCAGTCCGAACTACCAAGCCATGTCTTTCCCAGACCGGAATCAAGCATCCAAGCACCGGTTCCTGGCTATCAGCCTTCATCAGCCTGGATAGCTTGACTCCAGTGGTGTGGAGAGCCTGGGACTCACGTCTGAGTATACCCAGCCCACTCGGGGTGAAAATTGCAAAAAACACAGTTGATGGACAGAATGTAGAACAATGTCATACATTCACCCCAGTACAAGTATCTGGGCCTAAATCCATCGTTTTTTTGCACTCCACACCACCCTGGGTTAGACACTGGCTATATGCAAATTAGCTTTGACCCTGTGCCTCATGGGAACAGTCTAGTCCGAACTACCAAGCCATGTCTTTCCCAGACCGGAATCAAGCAACCAAGGACCGGTTTCTGGCTATCAGCCTTCAGCAGCCTGGATAGCTTGACTCCAGTGGTGTGGAGAGCCTGAGACTCACGTCTGAGCATACCCAGCCCACTCGGGGTGAAAATTGCAAAAAACACAGTTGATGGACAGAATGTAGAACAATGTCATACATTCACCCCAGTACAAGGATCTGGGCCTAAATCCATCGTTTTTTTTGCACTCCACACCACCCTGGGTTAGACACTGGCTATATGAAAATCAGCTCTGATCCTGTACCTCATGGGAACAGTCCAGTCCGAACTACCAAGCCATGTCTTTCCCAGACCGGAATCAAGCATCCAAGGACCGGTTTCTGGCTATCAGCCTTCATCAGCCTGGATAGCTTGACTCCAGTGGTGTGGAGAGCCTGGGACTCACGTCTGAGCATACCCAGCCCACTCGGGGTGAAAATTGCAAAAAACACAGTTGATGGACAGAATGTAGAACAATGTCATACATTCACCCCAGTACAAGGATTTGGGCCTAAATCCATCGTTTTGTTGCACTCCACACCACCCTGGGTTAGACACTGGCTATATGCAAATTAGCTCTGACCCTGTGCCTCATGGGAACAGTCCAGTCCAAACTACCAAGCCATGTCTTTCCCAGACCGGAATCAAGCATCCAAGGACCGGTTTCTGGCTATCAGCCTTCATCAGCCTGGATAGCTTGACTCCAGGGGTGTGGAGAGCCTGGGACTCACGTCTGAGCATACCCAGCTCACTCGGGGTGAAAATTGCAAAAAACACAGTTGATGGACAGAATGTAGAACAATGTCATACATTCACCCCAGTACAAGGATCTGGGCCTAAATCCATCGTTTTTTGCACTCTACACCACCCTGGGTTAGACACTGGCTATATGCAAATCAGCTCTGACCCTGTGCCTCATGGGAACAGTCCAGTCCGAACTACCAAGCCATGTCTTTCCCAGACCGGAATCAAGCATCCAAGCACCGGTTCCTGGCTATCAGCCTTCATCAGCCTGGATTGCTTGACTCCAGTGGTGTGGAGAGCCTGGGACTCACGTCTGAGTATACCCAGCCCACTCGGGATGAAAATTGCAAAATACACAGTTGATGGACAGAATGTAGAACAATGTCATACATTCACCCCAGTACAAGGATCTGGGCCTAAATCCATCGTTTTTTTGCACTCCACACCACCCTGGGTTAGACACTGGCTATATGCAAATTAGCTCTGACCCTGTGCCTCATGGGAACAGTCTAGTCCGAACTACCAAGCCATGTCTTTCCCAGACCGGAATCAAGCAACCAAGGACCGGTTTCTGGCTATCAGCCTTCAGCAGCCTGGATAGCTTGACTCCAGTGGTGTGGAGAGCCTGAGACTCACGTCTGAGCATACCCAGCCCACTCGGGGTGAAAATTGCAAAAAACACAGTTGATGGACAGAATGTAGAACAATGTCATACATTCACCCCAGTACAAGGATCTGGGCCTAAATCCATCGTTTTTTTTGCACTCCACACCACCCTGGGTTAGACACTGGCTATATGCAAATCAGCTCTGATCCTGTACCTCATGGGAACAGTCCAGTCCGAACTACCAAGCCATGTCTTTCCCAGACCGGAATCAAGCATCCAAGGACCGGTTTCTGGCTATCAGCCTTCATCAGCCTGGATAGCTTGACTCCAGTGGTGTGGAGAGCCTGGGACTCACGTCTGAGCATACCCAGCCCACTCGGGGTGAAAATTGCAAAAAACACAGTTGATGGACAGAATGTAGAACAATGTCATACATTCACCCCAGTACAAGGATTTGGGCCTAAATCCATCGTTTTGTTGCACTCCACACCACCCTGGGTTAAACACTGGCTATATGCAAATTAGCTCTGACCCTGTGCCTCATGGGAACAGTCCAGTCCAAACTACCAAGCCATGTCTTTCCCAGACCGGAATCAAGCATCCAAGGACCGGTTTCTGGCTATCAGCCTTCATCAACCTGGATAGCTTGACTCCAGTGGTGTGGAGAGCCTGGGACTCACGTCTGAGCATACCCAGCCCACTCGGGGTGAAAATTGCAAAAAACACAGTTGATGGACAGAATGTAGAACAATGTCATACATTCACCCCAGTACAAGGATCTGGGCCTAAATCCATCGTTTTTTTGCACTCCACACAATAACCATGGGTTAGACACTGGCTATATGCAAATTAGCTCTGACCCTGTGCCTCATGGGAACAGTCCAGTCCGAACTACCAAGCCATGTCTTTCCCAGACCGGAATTAAGCATCCAAGGACCGGTTTTTGGCTATCAGCCTTCATCAGCCTGGATAGCTTGACTTCAGTCGTGTGGAGAGCCTGGGACTCACGTCTGAGCATACCCAGCCCACTCAGGGTGAAAATTGCAAAAAACACAGTTGATGGACAGAATGTAGAACAATGTCATACATTCACTCCAGTACAAGGATCTGGGCCTAAATCCATCGTTTTTTGCACTCCACACCACCCTGGGTTAGACACTGGCTATATGCAAATCAGCTCTGACCCTGTGCCTCATGGGAACAGTCCAGTCCTAACTACCAAGCCATGTCTTTCCCAGACCGGAATCAAGCATCCAAGCACCGGTTCCTGGCTATCAGCCTTCATCAGCCTGGATAGCTTGACTCCAGTGGTGTGGAGAGCCTGGGACTCACGTCTGAGTATACCCAGCCCACTCGGGGTGAAAATTGCAAAAAACACAGTTGATGGACAGAATGTAGAACAATGTCATACATTCACCCCAGTACAAGGATCTGGGCCTAAATCCATCGTTTTTTTGCACTCCACACCACCCTGGGTTAGACACTGGCTATATGCAAATTAGCTCTGACCCTGTGCCTCATGGGAACAGTCCAGTCCGAACTACCAAGCCATGTCTTTCCCAGACCGGAATCAAGCAACCAAGGACCGGTTTCTGGCTATCAGCCTTCATCAGCCTGGATAGCTTGACTCCAGTGGTGTGGAGAGCCTGGGACTCACGTCTGAGCATACCCAGCCCACTCGGGGTGAAAATTGCAAAAAACACAGTTGATGGACAGAATGTAGAACAATGTCATACATTCACCCCAGTACAAGGATTTGGGCCTAAATCCATCGTTTTGTTGCACTCCACACCACCCTGGGTTAGACACTGGCTATATGCAAATTAGCTCTGACCCTGTGCCTCATGGGAACAGTCCAGTCCAAACTACCAAGCCATGTCTTTCCCCGACCGGAATCAAGCATCCAAGGACCGGTTTCTGGCTATCAGCCTTCATCAGCCTGGATAGCTTGACTCCAGGGGTGTGGAGAGCCTGGGACTCACGTCTGAGCATACCCAGCTCACTCGGGGTGAAAATTGCAAAAAACACAGTTGATGGACAGAATGTAGAACAATGTCATACATTCACCCCAGTACAAGGATCTGGGCCTAAATCCATCGTTTTTTGCACTCCACACCACCCTGGGTTAGACACTGGCTATATGCAAATCAGCTCTGACCCTGTGCCTCATGGGAACAGTCCAGTCCGAACTACCAAGCCATGTCTTTCCCAGACCGGAATCAAGCATCCAAGCACCGGTTCCTGGCTATCAGCCTTCATCAGCCTGGATAGCTTGACTCCAGTGGTGTGGAGAGCCTGGGACTCACGTCTGAGTATACCCAGCCCACTCGGGATGAAAATTGCAAAAAACACAGTTGATGGACAGAATGTAGAACAATGTCATACATTCACCCCAGTACAAGGATCTGGGCCTAAATCCATCGTTTTTTTGCACTCCACACCACCCTGGGTTAGACCCTGGCTATATGCAAATTAGCTCTGACCCTGTGCCTCATGGGAACAGTCTAGTCCGAACTACCAAGCCATGTCTTTCCCAGACCGGAATCAAGCAACCAAGGACCGGTTTCTGGCTATCAGCCTTCAGCAGCCTGGATAGCTTGACTCCAGTGGTGTGGAGAGCCTGAGACTCACGTCTGAGCATACCCAGCCCACTCGGGGTGAAAATTGCAAAAAACACAGTTGATGGACAGAATGTAGAACAATGTCATACATTCACCCCAGTACAAGGATCTGGGCCTAAATCCATCGTTTTTTTTGCACTCCACACCACCCTGGGTTAGACACTGGCTATATGCAAATCAGCTCTGATCCTGTACCTCATGGGAACAGTCCAGTCCGAACTACCAAGCCATGTCTTTCCCAGACCGGAATCAAGCATCCAAGGACCGGTTTCTGGCTATCAGCCTTCATCAGCCTGGATAGCTTGACTCCAGTGGTGTGGAGAGCCTGGGACTCACGTCTGAGCATACCCAGCCTACTCGGGGTGAAAATTGCAAAAAACACAGTTGATGGACAGAATGTAGAACAATGTCATACATTCACCCCAGTACAAGGATTTGGGCCTAAATCCATCGTTTTGTTGCACTCCACACCACCCTGGGTTAGACACTGGCTATATGCAAATTAGCTCTGACCCTGTGCCTCATGGGAACAGTCCAGTCCAAACTACCAAGCCATGTCTTTCCCAGACCGGAATCAAGCATCCAAGGACCGGTTTCTGGCTATCAGCCTTCATCAACCTGGATAGCTTGACTCCAGTGGTGTGGAGAGCCTGGGACTCACGTCTGAGCATACCCAGCCCACTCGGGGTGAAAATTGCAAAAAACACAGTTGATGGACAGAATGTAGAACAATGTCATACATTCACCCCAGTACAAGGATCTGGGCCTAAATCCATCGTTTTTTTGCACTCCACACAATAACCATGGGTTAGACACTGGCTATATGCAAATTAGCTCTGACCCTGTGCCTCATGGGAACAGTCCAGTCCGAACTACCAAGCCATGTCTTTCCCAGACCGGAATTAAGCATCCAAGGACCGGTTTTTGGCTATCAGCCTTCATCAGCCTGGATAGCTTGACTTCAGTCGTGTGGAGAGCCTGGGACTCACGTCTGAGCATACCCAGCCCACTCAGGGTGAAAATTGCAAAAAACACAGTTGATGGACAGAATGTAGAACAATGTCATACATTCACTCCAGTACAAGGATCTGGGCCTAAATCCATCGTTTTTTGCACTCCACACCACCCTGGGTTAGACACTGGCTATATGCAAATCAGCTCTGACCCTGTGCCTCATGGGAACAGTCCAGTCCGAACTACCAAGCCATGTCTTTCCCAGACCGGAATCAAGCATCCAAGCACCGGTTCCTGGCTATCAGCCTTCATCAGCCTGGATAGCTTGACTCCAGTGGTGTGGAGAGCCTGGGACTCACGTCTGAGTATACCCAGCCCACTCGGGGTGAAAATTGCAAAAAACACAGTTGATGGACAGAATGTAGAACAATGTCATACATTCACCCCAGTACAAGGATCTGGGCCTAAATCCATCGTTTTTTTGCACTCCACACCACCCTGGGTTAGACACTGGCTATATGCAAATTAGCTCTGACCCTGTGCCTCATGGGAACAGTCTAGTCCGAACTACCAAGCCATGTATTTCCCAGACCGGAATCAAGCAACCAAGGACCGGTTTCTGGCTATCAGCCTTCAGCAGCCTGGATAGCTTGACTCCAGTGGTGTGGAGAGCCTGAGACTCACGTCTGAGCATACCCAGCCCACTCGGGGTGAAAATTGCAAAAAACACAGTTGATGGACAGGATGTAGAACAATGTCATACATTCACCCCAGTACAAGGATCTGGGCCTAAATCCATCGTTTTTTTTGCACTCCACACCACCCTGGGTTAGACACTGGCTATATGCAAATCAGCTCTGATCCCGTACCTCATGGGAACAGTCCAGTCCGAACTACCAAGCCATGTCTTTCCCAGACCGGAATCAAGCATCCAAGGACCGGTTTCTGGCTATCAGCCTTCATCAGCCTGGATAGCTTGACTCCAGTGGTGTGGAGAGCCTGGGACTCAAATCTGAGCATACCCAGCCCACTCGGGGTGAAAATTGCAAAAAACACAGTTGATGGACAGAATGTAGAACAATGTCATACATTCACCCCAGTACAAGGATTTGGGCCTAAATCCATCGTTTTGTTGCACTCCACACCACCCTGGGTTAGACACTGGCTATATGCAAATTAGCTCTGACCCTGTGCCTCATGGGAACAGTCCAGTCCGAACTACCAAGCCATGTCTTTCCCAGACCGGAATCAAGCATCCAAGGAGGACCGGTTCCTGGCTATCAGCCATCATCAGCCTGGATAGCTTGACTCCAGTGGTGTGGAGAGCCTGGGACTCACGTCTGAGCATACCCAGCCCACTCGGGGTGAAAATTGCAAAAAACACAGTTGATGGACAGAATGTAGAACAATGTCATACATTCACCCCAGTACAAGGATCTGGGCCTAAATCCATCGTTTTTTTGCACTCCACACCACCCTGGGTTAGACACTGGCTATATGCAAATCAGCTCTGATCCTGTGCCTCATGGGAACAGTCCAGTCCGAACTTCCAAGCCATGTCTTGCCCAGACCGGAATCAAGCATCCAAGGACCGGTTTCTGGCTATCAGCCTGGATAGCTTGACTCCAGTGGTGTGGAGAGCCTGGGACTCACGTCTGAGCATACCCAGCTCACTCGGGGTGAAAATTGCAAAAAACACAGTTGATGGAGAGAATGTAGAACAATGTCATACATTCACCCCAGTACAAGGATCTGGGCCTAAATCCATCGTTTTTTGCACTCCACACCACCCTGGGTTAGACACTGGCTATATGCAAATCAGCTCTGACCCTGTGCCTCATGGGAACAGTCCAGTCCGAACTACCAAGCCATGTCTTTCCCAGACCGGAATCAAGCATCCAAGGACCGGTTTCTGGCTATCAGCCTGGATAGCTTGACTCCAGTGGTGTGGAGAGCCTGGGACTCACGTCTGAGCATACCCAGCCCACTCGGGGTGAAAATTGCAAAAAACACAGTTGATGGACAGAATGTAGAACAATGTCATACATTCACCCCAGTACAAGGATCTGGGCCTAAATCCATCGTTTTTTGCACTCCACACCACCCTGGGTTAGACACTGGCTATATGCAAATCAGCTCTGACCCTGTGCCTCATGGGAACAGTCCAGTCCGAACTACCAAGCCATGTCTTTCCCAGACCGGAATCAAGCATCCAAGCACCGGTTCCTGGCTATCAGCCTTCATCAGCCTGGATAGCTTGACTCCAGTGGTGTGGAGAGCCTGGGACTCACGTCTGAGTATACCCAGCCCACTCGGGGTGAAAATTGCAAAAAACACAGTTGATGAACAGAATGTAGAACAATGTCATACATTCACCCCAGTACAAGGATCTGGGCCTAAATCCATCGTTTTTTTGCACTCCACACCACCCTGGGTTAGACACTGGCTATATGCAAATTAGCTCTGACCCTGTGCCTCATGGGAACAGTCTAGTCCGAACTACCAAGCCATGTCTTTCCCAGACCGGAATCAAGCAACCAAGGACCGGTTTCTGGCTATCAGCCTTCAGCAGCCTGGATAGCTTGACTCCAGTGGTGTGGAGAGCCTGAGACTCACGTCTGAGCATACCCAGCCAACTCGGGGTGAAAATTGCAAAAAACACAGTTGATGGACAGAATGTAGAACAATGTCATACATTCACCCCAGTACAAGGATCTGGGCCTAAATCCATCTTTTTTTTTGCACTCCACTCCACCCTGGGTTAGACACTGGCTATATGCAAATCAGCTCTGATCCTGTACCTCATGGGAACAGTCCAGTCCGAACTACCAAGCCATGTCTTTCCCAGACCGGAATCAAGCATCCAAGGACCGGTTTCTGGCTATCAGCCTTCATCAGCCTGGATAGCATGACTCCAGTGGTGTGGAGAGCCTGGGACTCAAGTCTGAGCATACCCAGCCCACTCGGGGTGAAAATTGCAAAAAACACAGTTGATGGACAGAATGTAGAACAATGTCATACATTCACCCCAGTACAAGGATTTGGGCCTAAATCCATCGTTTTGTTGCACTCCACACCACCCTGGGTTAGACACTGGCTATATGCAAATTAGCTCTGACCCTGTGCCTCATGGGAACAGTCCAGTCCGAACTACCAAGCCATGTCTTTCCCAGACCGGAATCAAGCATCCAAGGAGGACCGGTTCCTGGCTATCAGCCTTCATCAGCCTGGATAGCTTGACTCCAGTGGTGTGGAGAGCCTGGGACTCACGTCTGAGCATACCCAGCTCACTCGGGGTGAAAATTGCAAAAAACACAGTTGATGGACAGAATGTAGAACAATGTCATACATTCACCCCAGTACAAGGATCTGGGCCTAAATCCATCGTTTTTTGCACTCCACACCACCCTGGGTTAGACACTGGCTATATGCAAATCAGCTCTGACCCTGTGCCTCATGGGAACAGTCCAGTCCGAACTACCAAGCCATGTCTTTCCCAGACCGGAATCAAGCATCCAAGCACCGGTTCCTGGCTATCAGCCTTCATCAGCCTGAATAGCTTGACTCCAGTGGTGTGGAGAGCCTGGGACTCACGTCTGAGTATACCCAGCCCACTCGGGGTGAAAATTGCAAAAAACACAGTTGATTTACAGAATGTAGAACAATGTCATACATTCACCCCAGTACAAGGATCTGGGCCTAAATCCATCGTTTTTTTGCACTCCACACCACCCTGGGTTAGACACTGGCTATATGCAAATTAGCTCTGACCCTGTGCCTCATGGGAACAGTCTAGTCCGAACTACCAAGCCATGTCTTTCCCAGACCGGAATCAAGCAACCAAGGACCGGTTTCTGGCTATCAGCCTTCAGCAGCCTGGATAGCTTGACTCCTGTGGTGTGGAGAGCCTGAGACTCACGTCTGAGCATACCCAGCCCACTCGGGGTGAAAATTGCAAAAAACACAGTTGATGGACAGAATGTAGAACAATGTCATACATTCACCCCAGTACAAGGATCTGGGCCTAAATCCATCGTTTTTTTTGCACTCCACACCACCCTGGGTTAGACACTGGCTATATGCAAATCAGCTCTGATCCTGTACCTCATGGGAACAGTCCAGTCCGAACTACCAAGCCATGTCTTTCCCAGACCGGAATCAAGCATCCAAGGACCGGTTTCTGGCTATCAGCCTTCATCAGCCTGGATAGCTTGACTCCAGTGGTGTGGAGAGCCTGGGACTCACGTCTGAGCATACCCAGCCCACTCGGGGTGAAAATGCAAAAAACACAGTTGATGGACAGAATGTAGAACAATGTCATACATTCACCCCAGTACAAGGATTTGGGCCTAAATCCATCGTTTTGTTGCACTCCACACCACCCTGGGTTAGACACTGGCTATATGCAAATTAGCTCTGACCCTGTGCCTCATGGGAACAGTCCAGTCCAAACTACCAAGCCATGTCTTTCCCAGACCGGAATCAAGCATCCAAGGACCGGTTTCTGGCTATCAGCCTTCATCAACCTGGATAGCTTGACTCCAGTGGTGTGGAGAGCCTGGGACTCACGTCTGAGCATACCCAGCCCACTCGGGGTGAAAATTGCAAAAAACACAGTTGATGGACAGAATGTAGAACAATGTCATACATTCACCCCAGTACAAGGATCTGGGCCTAAATCCATCGTTTTTTTGCACTCCACACCACCCTGGGTTAGACACTGGCTATATGCAAATCAGCTCTGTCCCTGTGCCTCGTGGGAACAGTCCAGTCCGAACTGCCAAGCCATGTCTTTCCCAGACCGGAATCCATCATCCAAGGACCGGTTTCTGGCTATCAGCCTTCATCAACCTGGATAGCTTGACTCCAGTGGTGTGGAGAGAATGGGACTCACGTCTGAGCATACCCAGCCCACTCGGGGTGAAAATTGCAAAAAACACAGTTGATGGACAGAATGTAGAACAATGTCATACATTCACCCCAGTACAAGGATCTGGGCCTAAATCCATCGTTTTTTTGCACTCCACACCACCCTGGGTTAGACATTGGCTATATGCAAATCAGCTCTGTCCCTGTGCCTCATGGGAACAGTCCAGTCCGAACTACCAAGCCATGTCTTTCCCAGACCGGAATCAAGCATCCAAGGACCGGTTTCTGGCTATCAGCCTTCATCAGCCTGGATAGCTTGACTCCAGGGGTGTGGAGAGCCTGGGACTCACGTCTGAGCATACCCAGCTCACTCGGGGTGAAAATTGCAAAAAACACAGTTGATGGACAGAATGTAGAACAATGTCATACATTCACCCCAGTACAAGGATCTGGGCCTAAATCCATCGTTTTTTTGCACTCCACACAATAACCATGGGTTAGACACTGGCTATATGCAAATCAGCTCTGACCCTGTGCCTCATGGGAACAGTCCAGTTTGAACTACCACGCCATGTCTTTCCCAGACCGGAATTAAGCATCCAAGGACCGGTTTTTGGCTATCAGCCTTCATCAGCCTGGATAGCTTGACTTCAGTCGTGTGGAGAGCCTGGGACTCACGTCTGAGCATACCCAGCCCACTCAGGGTGAAAATTGCAAAAAACACAGTTGATGGACAGAATGTAGAACAATGTCATACATTCACCCCAGTACAAGGATCTAGGCCTAAATCCATCGTTTTTTGCACTCCACACCACCCTGGGTTAGACACTGGCTATATGCAAATCAGCTCTGACCCTGTGCCTCATGGGAACAGTCCAGTCCGAACTACCAAGCCATGTCTTTCCCAGACCGGAATCAAGCATCCAAGCACCGGTTCCTGGCTATCAGCCTTCATCAGCCTGGATAGCTTGACTCCAGTGGTGTGGAGAGCCTGGGACTCACGTCTGAGTATACCCAGCCCACTCGGGGTGAAAATTGCAAAAAACACAGTTGATGGACAGAATGTAGAACAATGTCATACATTCACCCCAGTACAAGGATCTGGGCCTAAATCCATCGTTTTTTTGCACTCCACACCACCCTGGGTTAGACACTGGCTATATGCAAATTAGCTCTGACCCTGTGCCTCATGGGAACAGTCTAGTCCGAACTGCCAAGCCATGTCTTTCCCAGACCGGAATCAAGCATCCAAGGACCGGTTTCTGGCTATCAGCCTTCATCAGCCTGGATAGCTTGACTCCAGGGGTGTGGAGAGCCTGGGACTCACGTCTGAGCATACCCAGCTCACTCGGGGTGAAAATTGCAAAAAACACAGTTGATGGACAGAATGTAGAACAATGTCATACATTCACCCCAGTACAAGGATCTGGGCCTAAATCCATCGTTTTTTGCACTCCACACCACCCTGGGTTAGACACTGGCTATATGCAAATCAGCTCTGACCCTGTGCCTCATGGGAACAGTCCAGTCCGAACTACCAAGCCATGTCTTTCCCAGACCGGAATCAAGCATCCAAGCACCGGTTCCTGGCTATCAGCCTTCATCAGCCTGGATAGCTTGACTCCAGTGGTGTGGAGAGCCTGGGACTCACGTCTGAGTATACCCAGCCCACTCGGGGTGAAAATTGCAAAAAACACAGTTGATGAACAGAATGTAGAACAATGTCATACATTCACCCCAGTACAAGGATCTGGGCCTAAATCCATCGTTTTTTTGCACTCCACACCACCCTGGGTTAGACACTGGCTATATGCAAATTAGCTCTGACCCTGTGCCTCATGGGAACAGTCTAGTCCGAACTACCAAGCCATGTCTTTCCCAGACCGGAATCAAGCAACCAAGGACCGGTTTCTGGCTATCAGCCTTCAGCAGCCTGGATAGCTTGACTCCAGTGGTGTGGAGAGCCTGAGACTCACGTCTGAGCATACCCAGCCAACTCGGGGTGAAAATTGCAAAAAACACAGTTGATGGACAGAATGTAGAACAATGTCATACATTCACCCCAGTACAAGGATCTGGGCCTAAATCCATCTTTTTTTTTGCACTCCACTCCACCCTGGGTTAGACACTGGCTATATGCAAATCAGCTCTGATCCTGTACCTCATGGGAACAGTCCAGTCCGAACTACCAAGCCATGTCTTTCCCAGACCGGAATCAAGCATCCAAGGACCGGTTTCTGGCTATCAGCCTTCATCAGCCTGGATAGCATGACTCCAGTGGTGTGGAGAGCCTGGGACTCAAGTCTGAGCATACCCAGCCCACTCGGGGTGAAAATTGCAAAAAACACAGTTGATGGACAGAATGTAGAACAATGTCATACATTCACCCCAGTACAAGGATTTGGGCCTAAATCCATCGTTTTGTTGCACTCCACACCACCCTGGGTTAGACACTGGCTATATGCAAATTAGCTCTGACCCTGTGCCTCATGGGAACAGTCCAGTCCGAACTACCAAGCCATGTCTTTCCCAGACCGGAATCAAGCATCCAAGGAGGACCGGTTCCTGGCTATCAGCCTTCATCAGCCTGGATAGCTTGACTCCAGTGGTGTGGAGAGCCTGGGACTCACGTCTGAGCATACCCAGCTCACTCGGGGTGAAAATTGCAAAAAACACAGTTGATGGACAGAATGTAGAACAATGTCATACATTCACCCCAGTACAAGGATCTGGGCCTAAATCCATCGTTTTTTGCACTCCACACCACCCTGGGTTAGACACTGGCTATATGCAAATCAGCTCTGACCCTGTGCCTCATGGGAACAGTCCAGTCCGAACTACCAAGCCATGTCTTTCCCAGACCGGAATCAAGCATCCAAGCACCGGTTCCTGGCTATCAGCCTTCATCAGCCTGAATAGCTTGACTCCAGTGGTGTGGAGAGCCTGGGACTCACGTCTGAGTATACCCAGCCCACTCGGGGTGAAAATTGCAAAAAACACAGTTGATTTACAGAATGTAGAACAATGTCATACATTCACCCCAGTACAAGGATCTGGGCCTAAATCCATCGTTTTTTTGCACTCCACACCACCCTGGGTTAGACACTGGCTATATGCAAATTAGCTCTGACCCTGTGCCTCATGGGAACAGTCTAGTCCGAACTACCAAGCCATGTCTTTCCCAGACCGGAATCAAGCAACCAAGGACCGGTTTCTGGCTATCAGCCTTCAGCAGCCTGGATAGCTTGACTCCTGTGGTGTGGAGAGCCTGAGACTCACGTCTGAGCATACCCAGCCCACTCGGGGTGAAAATTGCAAAAAACACAGTTGATGGACAGAATGTAGAACAATGTCATACATTCACCCCAGTACAAGGATCTGGGCCTAAATCCATCGTTTTTTTTGCACTCCACACCACCCTGGGTTAGACACTGGCTATATGCAAATCAGCTCTGATCCTGTACCTCATGGGAACAGTCCAGTCCGAACTACCAAGCCATGTCTTTCCCAGACCGGAATCAAGCATCCAAGGACCGGTTTCTGGCTATCAGCCTTCATCAGCCTGGATAGCTTGACTCCAGTGGTGTGGAGAGCCTGGGACTCACGTCTGAGCATACCCAGCCCACTCGGGGTGAAAATGCAAAAAACACAGTTGATGGACAGAATGTAGAACAATGTCATACATTCACCCCAGTACAAGGATTTGGGCCTAAATCCATCGTTTTGTTGCACTCCACACCACCCTGGGTTAGACACTGGCTATATGCAAATTAGCTCTGACCCTGTGCCTCATGGGAACAGTCCAGTCCAAACTACCAAGCCATGTCTTTCCCAGACCGGAATCAAGCATCCAAGGACCGGTTTCTGGCTATCAGCCTTCATCAACCTGGATAGCTTGACTCCAGTGGTGTGGAGAGCCTGGGACTCACGTCTGAGCATACCCAGCCCACTCGGGGTGAAAATTGCAAAAAACACAGTTGATGGACAGAATGTAGAACAATGTCATACATTCACCCCAGTACAAGGATCTGGGCCTAAATCCATCGTTTTTTTGCACTCCACACCACCCTGGGTTAGACACTGGCTATATGCAAATCAGCTCTGTCCCTGTGCCTCGTGGGAACAGTCCAGTCCGAACTGCCAAGCCATGTCTTTCCCAGACCGGAATCCATCATCCAAGGACCGGTTTCTGGCTATCAGCCTTCATCAACCTGGATAGCTTGACTCCAGTGGTGTGGAGAGAATGGGACTCACGTCTGAGCATACCCAGCCCACTCGGGGTGAAAATTGCAAAAAACACAGTTGATGGACAGAATGTAGAACAATGTCATACATTCACCCCAGTACAAGGATCTGGGCCTAAATCCATCGTTTTTTTGCACTCCACACCACCCTGGGTTAGACATTGGCTATATGCAAATCAGCTCTGTCCCTGTGCCTCATGGGAACAGTCCAGTCCGAACTACCAAGCCATGTCTTTCCCAGACCGGAATCAAGCATCCAAGGACCGGTTTCTGGCTATCAGCCTTCATCAGCCTGGATAGCTTGACTCCAGGGGTGTGGAGAGCCTGGGACTCACGTCTGAGCATACCCAGCTCACTCGGGGTGAAAATTGCAAAAAACACAGTTGATGGACAGAATGTAGAACAATGTCATACATTCACCCCAGTACAAGGATCTGGGCCTAAATCCATCGTTTTTTTGCACTCCACACAATAACCATGGGTTAGACACTGGCTATATGCAAATCAGCTCTGACCCTGTGCCTCATGGGAACAGTCCAGTTTGAACTACCACGCCATGTCTTTCCCAGACCGGAATTAAGCATCCAAGGACCGGTTTTTGGCTATCAGCCTTCATCAGCCTGGATAGCTTGACTTCAGTCGTGTGGAGAGCCTGGGACTCACGTCTGAGCATACCCAGCCCACTCAGGGTGAAAATTGCAAAAAACACAGTTGATGGACAGAATGTAGAACAATGTCATACATTCACCCCAGTACAAGGATCTAGGCCTAAATCCATCGTTTTTTGCACTCCACACCACCCTGGGTTAGACACTGGCTATATGCAAATCAGCTCTGACCCTGTGCCTCATGGGAACAGTCCAGTCCGAACTACCAAGCCATGTCTTTCCCAGACCGGAATCAAGCATCCAAGCACCGGTTCCTGGCTATCAGCCTTCATCAGCCTGGATAGCTTGACTCCAGTGGTGTGGAGAGCCTGGGACTCACGTCTGAGTATACCCAGCCCACTCGGGGTGAAAATTGCAAAAAACACAGTTGATGGACAGAATGTAGAACAATGTCATACATTCACCCCAGTACAAGGATCTGGGCCTAAATCCATCGTTTTTTTGCACTCCACACCACCCTGGGTTAGACACTGGCTATATGCAAATTAGCTCTGACCCTGTGCCTCATGGGAACAGTCTAGTCCGAACTGCCAAGCCATGTCTTTCCCAGACCGGAATCAAGCATCCAAGGACCGGTTTCTGGCTATCAGCCTTCATCAGCCTGGATAGCTTGACTCCAGGGGTGTGGAGAGCCTGGGACTCACGTCTGAGCATACCCAGCTCACTCGGGGTGAAAATTGCAAAAAACACAGTTGATGGACAGAATGTAGAACAATGTCATACATTCACCCCAGTACAAGGATCTGGGCCTAAATCCATCGTTTTTTGCACTCCACACCACCCTGGGTTAGACACTGGCTATATGCAAATCAGCTCTGACCCTGTGCCTCATGGGAACAGTCCAGTCCGAACTACCAAGCCATGTCTTTCCCAGACCGGAATCAAGCATCCAAGCACCGGTTCCTGGCTATCAGCCTTCATCAGACTGGATAGCTTGACTCCAGTGGTGTGGAGAGCCTGGGACTCACGTCTGAGTATACCCAGCCCACTCGGGGTGAAAATTGCAAAAAACACAGTTGATGGACAGAATGTAGAACAATGTCATACATTCACCCCAGTACAAGGATCTGGGCCTAAATCCATCGTTTTTTTGCACTACACACCACCCTGGGTTAGACAATGGCTATATGCAAATTAACTCTGACCCTGTGCCTCATGGGAACAGTCTAGTCCGAACTACCAAGCCATGTCTTTCCCAGACCGGAATCAAGCAACCAAGGACCGGTTTCTGGCTATCAGCCTTCAGCAGCCTGGATAGCTTGACTCCAGTGGTGTGGAGAGCCTGAGACTCACGTCTGAGCATACCCAGCCCACTCGGGGTGAAAATTGCAAAAAACACAGTTGATGGACAGAATGTAGAACAATGTCATACATTCACCCCAGTACAAGGATCTGGGCCTAAATCCATCGTTTTATTTGCACTCCACACCACCCTGGGTTAGACACTGGCTATATGCAAATCAGCTCTGATCCTGTACCTCATGGGAACAGTCCAGTCCGAACTACCAAGCCATGTCTTTCCCAGACCGGAATCAAGCATCCAAGGACCGGTTTCTGGCTATCAGCCTTCATCAGCCTGGATAGCTTGACTCCAGTGGTGTGGAGAGCCTGGGACTCACGTCTGAGCATACCCAGCCCACTCGGGGTGAAAATTGCAAAAAACACAGTTGATGGACAGAATGTAGAACAATGTCATACATTCACCCCAGTACAAGGATTTGGGCCTAAATCCATCGTTTTGTTGCACTCCACACCACCCTGGGTTAGACACTGGCTATATGCAAATTAGCTCTGACCCTGTGCCTCATGGGAACAGTCCAGTCCAAACTACCAAGCCATGTCTTTCCCAGACCGGAATCAAGCATCCAAGGACCGGTTTCTGGCTATCAGCCTTCATCAACCTGGATAGCTTGACTCCAGTGGTGTGGAGAGCCTGGGACTCACGTCTGAGCATACCCAGCCCACTCGGGGTGAAAATTGCAAAAAACACAGTTGATGGACAGAATGTAGAACAATGTCATACATTCACCCCAGTACAAGGATCTGGGCCTAAATCCATCGTTTTTTTGCACTCCACACCACCCTGGGTTAGACACTGGCTATATGCAAATCAGCTCTGTCCCTGTGCCTCGTGGGAACAGTCCAGTCCGAACTGCCAAGCCATGTCTTTCCCAGACCGGAATCAAGCATCCAAGGACCGGTTTCTGGCTATCAGCCTTCATCAGCCTGGATAGCTTGACTCCAGGGGTGTGGAGAGCCTGGGACTCACGTCTGAGCATACCCAGCTCACTCGGGGTGAAAATTGCAAAAAACACAGTTGATGGACAGAATGTAGAACAATGTCATACATTCACCCCAGTACAAGGATCTGGGCCTAAATCCATCGTTTTTTTGCACTCCACACAATAACCATGGGTTAGACACTGGCTATATGCAAATCAGCTCTGACCCTGTGCCTCATGGGAACAGTCCAGTTTGAACTACCAAGCCATGTCTTTCCCAGACCGGAATTAAGCATCCAAGGACCGGTTTTTGGCTATCAGCCTTCATCAGCCTGGATAGCTTGACTTCAGTCGTGTGGAGAGCCTGGGACTCACGTCTGAGCATACCCAGCCCACTCAGGGTGAAAATTGCAAAAAACACAGTTGATGGACAGAATGTAGAACAATGTCATACATTCACCCCAGTACAAGGATCTGGGCCTAAATCCATCGTTTTTTGCACTCCACACCACCCTGGGTTAGACACTGGCTATATGCAAATCAGCTCTGACCCTGTGCCTCATGGGAACAGTCCAGTCCGAACTACCAAGCCATGTCTTTCCCAGACCGGAATCAAGCATCCAAGCACCGGTTCCTGGCTATCAGCCTTCATCAGCCTGGATAGCTTGACTCCAGTGGTGTGGAGAGCCTGGGACTCACGTCTGAGTATACCCAGCCCACTCGGGGTGAAAATTGCAAAAAACACAGTTGATGGACAGAATGTAGAACAATGTCATACATTCACCCCAGTACAAGGATCTGGGCCTAAATCCATCGTTTTTTTGCACTCCACGCCACCCTGGGTTAGACACTGGCTATATGCAAATTAGCTCTGACCCTGTGCCTCATGGGAACAGTCTAGTCCGAACTACCAAGCCATGTCTTTCCCAGACCGGAATCAAGCAACCAAGGACCGGTTTCTGGCTATCAGCCTTCAGCAGCCTGGATAGCTTGACTCCAGTGGTGTGGAGAGCCTGAGACTCACGTCTGAGCATACCCAGCCCACTCGGGGTGAAAATTGCAAAAAACACAGTTGATGGACAGAATGTAGAACAATGTCATACATTCACCCCAGTACAAGGATCTGGGCCTAAATCCATCGTTTTTTTTGCACTCCACACCACCCTGGGTTAGACACTGGCTATATGCAAATCAGCTCTGATCCTGTACCTCATGGGAACAGTCCAGTCCGAACTACCAAGCCATGTCTTTCCCAGACCGGAATCAAGCATCCAAGGACCGGTTTCTGGCTATCAGCCTTCATCAGCCTGGATAGCTTGACTCCAGTGGTGTGGAGAGCCTGGGACTCAAGTCTGAGCATACCCAGCCCACTCGGGGTGAAAATTGCAAAAAACACAGTTGATGGACAGAATGTAGAACAATGTCATACATTCACCCCAGTACAAGGATTTGGGCCTAAATCCATCGTTTTGTTGCACTCCACACCACCCTGGGTTAGACACTGGCTATATGCAAATCAGCTCTGATCCTGTGCCTCATGGGAACAGTCCAGTCCGAACTGCCAAGCCATGTCTTTCCCAGACCGGAATCAAGCATCCAAGGACCGGTTTCTGGCTATCAGCCTGGATAGCTTGACTCCAGTGGTGTGGAGAGCCTGGGACTCACGTCTGAGCATACCCAGCCCACTCGGGGTGAAAATTGCAAAAAACACAGTTGATGGACAGAATGTAGAACAATGTCATACATTCATCCCAGTACAAGGATCTGGGCCTAAATCCATCGTTTATTTGCACTCCACACAATAACCATGGGTTAGACACTAGCTATATGCAAATCAGCTCTGACCCTGTGCCTCATGGGAACAGTCCAGTTTGAACTACCAAGCCATGTCTTTCCCAGACCGGAATCAAGCATCCAAGGACCGGTTTCTGGCTATCAGCCTGGATAGCTTGACTCCAGTGGTGTGGAGAGCCTGGGACTCACGTCTGAGCATACCCAGCCCACTCGGGGTGAAAATTGCAAAAAACACAGTTGATGGACAGAATGTAGAACAATGTCATACATTCATCCCAGTACAAGGATCTGGGCCTAAATCCATCGTTTATTTGCACTCCACACAATAACCATGGGTTAGACACTGGCTATATGCAAATTACCTCTGACCCTGTGCCTCATGGGAACAGTCTAGTCCGAACTACCAAGCCATGTCTTTCCCAGACCGGAATCAAGCATCCAAGGACCAGTTTCTGGCTATCAGCCTTCATCAGCCTGGATAGCTTGACTCCAGTGGTGTGGAGAGCCTGAGACTCACGTCTGAGCATACCCAGCCCACTCGGGGTGAAAATTGCAAAAAACACAGTTGATGGACAGAATGTAGAACAATGTCATACATTCACCCCAGTACAAGGATCTGGGCCTAAATCCATCGTTTTTTTTGCACTCCACACCACCCTGGGTTAGACACTGGCTATATGCAAATCAGCTCTGTCCCTGTGCCTCGTGGGAACAGTCCAGTCCGAACTGCCAAGCCATGTCTTTCCCAGACCGGAATCAAGCATCCAAGGACCGGTTTCTGGCTATCAGCCTTCATCAGCCTGGATAGCTTGACTCCAGGGGTGTGGAGAGCCTGGGACTCACGTCTGAGCATACCCAGCTCACTCGGGGTGAAAATTGCAAAAAACACAGTTGATGGACAGAATGTAGAACAATGTCATACATTCACCCCAGTACAAGGATCTGGGCCTAAATCCATCGTTTTTTTGCACTCCACACAATAACCATGGGTTAGACACTGGCTATATGCAAATCAGCTCTGACCCTGTGCCTCATGGGAACAGTCCAGTTTGAACTACCAAGCCATGTCTTTCCCAGACCGGAATTAAGCATCCAAGGACCGGTTTTTGGCTATCAGCCTTCATCAGCCTGGATAGCTTGACTTCAGTCGTGTGGAGAGCCTGGGACTCACGTCTGAGCATACCCAGCCCACTCAGGGTGAAAATTGCAAAAAACACAGTTGATGGACAGAATGTAGAACAATGTCATACATTCACCCCAGTACAAGGATCTGGGCCTAAATCCATCGTTTTTTGCACTCCACACCACCCTGGGTTAGACACTGGCTATATGCAAATCAGCTCTGACCCTGTGCCTCATGGGAACAGTCCAGTCCGAACTACCAAGCCATGTCTTTCCCAGACCGGAATCAAGCATCCAAGCACCGGTTCCTGGCTATCAGCCTTCATCAGCCTGGATAGCTTGACTCCAGTGGTGTGGAGAGCCTGGGACTCACGTCTGAGTATACCCAGCCCACTCGGGGTGAAAATTGCAAAAAACACAGTTGATGGACAGAATGTAGAACAATGTCATACATTCACCCCAGTACAAGGATCTGGGCCTAAATCCATCGTTTTTTTGCACTCCACGCCACCCTGGGTTAGACACTGGCTATATGCAAATTAGCTCTGACCCTGTGCCTCATGGGAACAGTCTAGTCCGAACTACCAAGCCATGTCTTTCCCAGACCGGAATCAAGCAACCAAGGACCGGTTTCTGGCTATCAGCCTTCAGCAGCCTGGATAGCTTGACTCCAGTGGTGTGGAGAGCCTGAGACTCACGTCTGAGCATACCCAGCCCACTCGGGGTGAAAATTGCAAAAAACACAGTTGATGGACAGAATGTAGAACAATGTCATACATTCACCCCAGTACAAGGATCTGGGCCTAAATCCATCGTTTTTTTTGCACTCCACACCACCCTGGGTTAGACACTGGCTATATGCAAATCAGCTCTGATCCTGTACCTCATGGGAACAGTCCAGTCCGAACTACCAAGCCATGTCTTTCCCAGACCGGAATCAAGCATCCAAGGACCGGTTTCTGGCTATCAGCCTTCATCAGCCTGGATAGCTTGACTCCAGTGGTGTGGAGAGCCTGGGACTCAAGTCTGAGCATACCCAGCCCACTCGGGGTGAAAATTGCAAAAAACACAGTTGATGGACAGAATGTAGAACAATGTCATACATTCACCCCAGTACAAGGATTTGGGCCTAAATCCATCGTTTTGTTGCACTCCACACCACCCTGGGTTAGACACTGGCTATATGCAAATCAGCTCTGATCCTGTGCCTCATGGGAACAGTCCAGTCCGAACTGCCAAGCCATGTCTTTCCCAGACCGGAATCAAGCATCCAAGGACCGGTTTCTGGCTATCAGCCTGGATAGCTTGACTCCAGTGGTGTGGAGAGCCTGGGACTCACGTCTGAGCATACCCAGCCCACTCGGGGTGAAAATTGCAAAAAACACAGTTGATGGACAGAATGTAGAACAATGTCATACATTCATCCCAGTACAAGGATCTGGGCCTAAATCCATCGTTTATTTGCACTCCACACAATAACCATGGGTTAGACACTAGCTATATGCAAATCAGCTCTGACCCTGTGCCTCATGGGAACAGTCCAGTTTGAACTACCAAGCCATGTCTTTCCCAGACCGGAATCAAGCATCCAAGGACCGGTTTCTGGCTATCAGCCTGGATAGCTTGACTCCAGTGGTGTGGAGAGCCTGGGACTCACGTCTGAGCATACCCAGCCCACTCGGGGTGAAAATTGCAAAAAACACAGTTGATGGACAGAATGTAGAACAATGTCATACATTCACCCCAGTACAAGGATCTGGGCCTAAATCCATCATTTTTTTGCACTCCACACCACCCTGGGTTAGACACTGGCTATATGCAAATCAGCTCTGATCCTGTGCCTCATGGGAACAGTCCAGTCCGAACTACCAAGCCATGTCTTTCCCAGACCGGAATCAAGCATCCAAGGACCGGTTTCTGGCTATCACCCTGGATAGCTTGACTCCAGTGGTGTGGAGAGCCTGGGACTCACGTCTGAGCATACCCAGCCCACTCGGGGGGAAAATTGCAAAAAAAACAGTTGATGGACAGAATGTAGAACAATGTCATACATTCATCCCAGTACAAGGATCTGGGCCTAAATCCATCGTTTATTTGCACTCCACACAATAACCATGGGTAAGACACTAGCTATATGCAAATCAGCTCTGACCCTGTGCCTCATGGGAACAGTCCAGTTTGAACTACCAAGCCATGTCTTTCCCAGACCAGAATCAAGCATCCAAGGACCGGTTTTTGGCTATCAGCCTTCATCAGCCTGGATAGCTTGACTCCAGTCGTGTGGAGAGCCTGGGACTCACGTCTGAGCATACCCAGCCCACTCAGGGTGAAAATTGCAAAAAACACAGTTGATGGACAGAATGTAGAACAATGTCATACATTCACCCCAGTAGAAGGATCTGGGCCTAAATCCATCGTTTTTTTGCACTCCACACCACCCTGGGTTAGACACTGGCTATATGCAAATTAGCTCTGACCCTGTGCCTCATGGGAACAGTCTAGTCCAAACTACCAAGCCATGTCTTTCCCAGACCGGAATCAAGCATCCAAGTACCGGTTTCTGGCTATCAGCCTTCATCAGGCTGGATAGCTTAACTCCAGTGGTGTGTAGAGCCTGGGACTCACGTCTGAGCATACCCAGCCCACTCGGGGTGAAAATTGCAAAAAACACAGTTGATGGACAGAATGTAGAACAATGTCATACATTCACCCCAGTACAAGGATCTGGGTCTAAATCCATCGGTTTTTTTGCACTCCACACCACCCTGGGTTAGACACTGGCTATATGCAAATCAGCTCTGATTCTGTGCCTCATGGGAACAGTCCAGTCCGAACTACCAAGCCATGTCTTTCCCGGACCGGAATAAATAATCCAAGGACCGGTTTCTGGCTATCAGTCTGGATAGCTTGACTCCAGTGGTGTGGAGAGCATGGGACTCACGTCTGAGCATACCCAGCCCACTCGGGGTGAAAATTGCAAAAAACACAGTTGATGGGCAGAATGTAGAACAATGTCATACATTCATCCCAGTACAAGGATCTGGGCCTAAATCCATTGTTTATTCGCACTCCACACAATAACCATGGGTTAGACACTAGCTATATGCAAATCAGCTCTGACCCTGTGCCTCATGGGAACAGTCCTGTCCGAGCTACCAAGCCATGTCTTTCCCAGACCGGAATCAAGCATCCAAGGACCGGTTTCTGGCTATCAGCCTTCATCAGCCTGGATAGCTTGACTCCAGTGGTGTGGAGAGCCTGGGACTCACGTCTGAGCATACCCAGCCCACTCGGGGGTGAAAATTGCAAAAAACACAGTTGATGGACAGAATGTAGAAGAATGTCATACATTCACCCCAGTACAAGGATCTGGGCCTAAATCCATCGTTTTTTTGCACTCCACACCACCCTGGGTTAGACACTGGCTATATGCAAATCAGCTCTGACCCTGTGCCTCATGGGAACAGTCCAGTCCGAACTAATAAGCCATGTCTTTCCCAGACCGGAATCAAGCATCCAAGGACTGGTTTCTGGCTATCAGCCCCAATCAGCCTGGATAGCTTGACTCCAGTGGTGTGGAGAGCCTGGGACTCACGTCTGAGCATACCCAGCCCACTCGGGGTGAAAATTGCAAAAAACACAGTTGATGGACAGAATGTAGAACAATGTCATACATTCACCCCAGTACAAGGATCTGGGCCTAAATCCATCGTTTTTTTTGCACTCCACACCACCCTGGGTTAGACACAGGCTATATGCAAATCAGCTCTGATCCTGTGCCTCATGGGAACAGTCCAGTCCGAACTACCAAGCCATGTCTTTCCCAGACCGGAATCAAGCATCCAAGGACCGGTTTCTGGCTATCAGCCTTCATCAGCCTGGATAGCTTGACTCCAGTGGTGTGGAGAGCCTGGGACTCACATCTGAGCATACCCAGCCCACTCGGGGTGAAAATTGCAAAAAACACAGTTGATGGACAGAATGTAGAACAATGTCATACATCCACCCCAGTACAAGGATCTGGGCCTAAATCCATCGTTTTGTTGCACTCCACACCACCCTGGGTTAGACACTGGCTATATGCAAATTAGCTCTGACCCTGTGCCTCATGGGAACAGTCCAGTCCGAACTACCAAGCCATGTCTTTCCCAGACCGGAATCAAGCATCCAAGGACCGGTTCCTGGCTATCAGCCTTCATCAGCCTGGATAGCTTGACTCCAGTGGTGTGGAGAGCCTGGGACTCACGTCTGAGCATACCCAGCCCACTCAGGGTGAAAATTGCAAAAAACACAGTTGATAGACAGAATGTAGAACAATGTCATACATTCACCCCAGTACAAGGATCTGGGCCTAAATCCATCGTTTTTTTGCACTCCACACCACCCTGGGTTAGACACTGGCTATAAGCAAATTAGCTCTGACCCTGTGCCTCATGGGAACAGTCTAGTCCGAACTACCAAGCCATGTCTTTCCCAGACCGGAATTAAGCATCCAAGAACCGGTTTCTGGCTATCAGCCTTCATCAGCCTGGATAGCTTGACTCCAGTGGTGTGGAGAGCCTGGGACTCGCGTCTGAGCATACCCAGCCCACTCGGGGTGAAAATTGCAAAAAACACAGCTGATGGACAGAATGTAGAACAATGTCATACATTCACCCCAGTACAAGGATCTGGGCCTAAATCCATCGTTTTTTTGCACTCCACACCACCCTGGGTTAGACACTGGCTATATGCAAATCAGCTCTGATCCTGTGCCTCATGGGAACAGTCCAGTCCGAACTACCAAGCCATGTCTTTCCCAGACCGGAATCAAGCATCCAAGGACCGGTTTCTGGCTATCAGCCTGGATAGCTTGACTCCAGTGGTGTGGAGAGCCTGGGACTCACGTCTGAGCATACCCAGCCCACTCGGGGTGAAAATTGCAAAAAACACAGTTGATGGACAGAATGTAGAACAATGTCATACATTCATCCCAGTACAAGGATCTGGGCCTAAATCCATCGTTTATTTGCACTCCACACAATAACCATGGGTTAGACACTAGCTATATGCAAATCAGCTCTGACCCTGTGCCTCATGGGAACAGTCCAGTTTGAACTACCAAGCCATGTCTTTCCCAGACCGGAATCAAGCATCCAAGGACCGGTTTTTGGCTATCAGCCTTCTTCAGCCTGGATAGCTTGACTCCAGTCGTGTGGAGAGCCTGGGACTCACGTCTGAGCATACCCAGCCCACTCAGGGTGAAAATTGCAAAAAAACACAGTTGATGGACAGAATGTAGAACAATGTCATACATTCACCCCAGTACAAGGATCTGGGCCTAAATCCATCGTTTATTTGCACTCCACACCACCCTGGGTTAGACACTGGCTATATGCAAATCAGCTCTGACCCTGTGCCTTATGGGAACAGTCCAGTCCGAACTACCAAGCCATGTCTTTCCCAGACCGGAATCAAGCATCCAAGGACCGGTTTCTGGCTATCAGCCTTCATCAGCCTGGATAGCTTGACTCCAGTGGTGTGGAGAGCCTGGGACTCAAGTCTGAGCATACCCAGCCCACTCGGGGTGAAAATTGCAAAAAACACAGTTGATGGACAGAATGTAGAACAATGTCATACATTCACCCCAGTACAAGGATTTGGGCCTAAATCCATCGTTTTGTTGCACTCCACACCACCCTGGGTTAGACACTGGCTATATGCAAATTAGCTCTGACCCTGTGCCTCATGGGAAGAGTCCAGTCCGAACTACCAAGCCATGTCTTTCCCAGACCGGAATCAAGCCTCCAAGGAGGACCGGTTCCTGGCTATCAGCCTTCATCAGCCTGGATAGCTTGACTCCAGTGGTGTGGAGAGCCTGGGACTCACGTCTGAGCATACCCAGCCCACTCGGGGTGAAAATTGCAAAAAACACAGTTGATGGACAGAATGTAGAACAATGTCATACATTCACCCCAGTACAAGGATCTGGGCCTAAATCCATCGTTTTTCTGCACTCCACACCACCCTGGGTTAGACACTGGCTATATGCAAATCAGCTCTGATCCTGTGCCTCATGGGAACAGTCCAGTCCGAACTGCCAAGCCATGTCTTTCCCAGACCGGAATCAAGCATCCAAGGACCGGTTTCTGGCTATCAGCCTGGATAGCTTGACTCCAGTGGTGTGGAGAGCCTGGGACTCACGTCTGAGCATACCCAGCCCACTCGGGGTGAAAATTGCAAAAAACACAGTTGATGGACAGAATGTAGAACAATGTCATACATTCATCCCAGTACAAGGATCTGGGCCTAAATCCATCGTTTATTTGCACTCCACACAATAACCATGGGTTAGACACTAGCTATATGCAAATCAGCTCTGACCCTGTGCCTCATGGGAACAGTCCAGTTTGAACTACCAAGCCATGTCTTTCCCAGACCGGAATCAAGCATCCAAGGACCGGTTTCTGGCTATCAGCCTGGATAGCTTGACTCCAGTGGTGTGGAGAGCCTGGGACTCACGTCTGAGCATACCCAGCCCACTCGGGGTGAAAATTGCAAAAAACACAGTTGATGGACAGAATGTAGAACAATGTCATACATTCACCCCAGTACAAGGATCTGGGCCTAAATCCATCATTTTTTTGCACTCCACACCACCCTGGGTTAGACACTGGCTATATGCAAATCAGCTCTGATCCTGTGCCTCATGGGAACAGTCCAGTCCGAACTACCAAGCCATGTCTTTCCCAGACCGGAATCAAGCATCCAAGGACCGGTTTCTGGCTATCACCCTGGATAGCTTGACTCCAGTGGTGTGGAGAGCCTGGGACTCACGTCTGAGCATACCCAGCCCACTCGGGGGGAAAATTGCAAAAAAAACAGTTGATGGACAGAATGTAGAACAATGTCATACATTCATCCCAGTACAAGGATCTGGGCCTAAATCCATCGTTTATTTGCACTCCACACAATAACCATGGGTTAGACACTAGCTATATGCAAATCAGCTCTGACCCTGTGCCTCATGGGAACAGTCCAGTTTGAACTACCAAGCCATGTCTTTCCCAGACCAGAATCAAGCATCCAAGGACCGGTTTTTGGCTATCAGCCTTCATCAGCCTGGTTAGCTTGACTCCAGTCGTGTGGAGAGCCTGGGACTCACGTCTGAGCATACCCAGCCCACTCAGGGTGAAAATTGCAAAAAACACAGTTGATGGACAGAATGTAGAACAATGTCATACATTCACCCCAGTAGAAGGATCTGGGCCTAAATCCATCGTTTTTTTGCACTCCACACCACCCTGGGTTAGACACTGGCTATATGCAAATTAGCTCTGACCCTGTGCCTCATGGGAACAGTCTAGTCCAAACTACCAAGCCATGTCTTTCCCAGACCGGAATCAAGCATCCAAGTACCGGTTTCTGGCTATCAGCCTTCATCAGGCTGGATAGCTTAACTCCAGTGGTGTGGAGAGCCTGGGACTCACGTCTGAGCATACCCAGCCCACTCGGGGTGAAAATTGCAAAAAACACAGTTGATGGACAGAATGTAGAACAATGTCATACATTCACCCCAGTACAAGGATCTGGGTCTAAATCCATCGGTTTTTTTGCACTCCACACCACCCTGGGTTAGACACTGGCTATATGCAAATCAGCTCTGATCCTGTGCCTCATGGGAACAGTCCAGTCCGAACTACCAAGCCATGTCTTTCCCGGACCGGAATAAATAATCCAAGGACCGGTTTCTGGCTATCAGTCTGGATAGCTTGACTCCAGTGGTGTGGAGAGCCTGGGACTCACGTCTGAGCATACCCAGCCCACTCGGGGTGAAAATTGCAAAAAACACAGTTGATGGGCAGAATGTAGAACAATGTCATACATTCATCCCAGTACAAGGATCTGGGCCTAAATCCATTGTTTATTCGCACTCCACACAATAACCATGGGTTAGACACTAGCTATATGCAAATCAGCTCTGACCCTGTGCCTCATGGGAACAGTCCTGTCCGAGCTACCAAGCCATGTCTTTCCCAGACCGGAATCAAGCATCCAAGGACCGGTTTCTGGCTATCAGCCTTCATCAGCCTGGATAGCTTGACTCCAGTGGTGTGGAGAGCCTGGGACTCACGTCTGAGCATACCCAGCCCACTCGGGGGTGAAAATTGCAAAAAACACAGTTGATGGACAGAATGTAGAAGAATGTCATACATTCACCCCAGTACAAGGATCTGGGCCTAAATCCATCGTTTTTTTGCACTCCACACCACCCTGGGTTAGACACTGGCTATATGCAAATCAGCTCTGACCCTGTGCCTCATGGGAACAGTCCAGTCCGAACTAATAAGCCATGTCTTTCCCAGACCGGAATCAAGCATCCAAGGACCGGTTTCTGGCTATCAGCCCCAATCAGCCTGGATAGCTTGACTCCAGTGGTGTGGAGAGCCTGGGACTCACGTCTGAGCATACCCAGCCCACTCGGGGTGAAAATTGCAAAAAACACAGGTAATGGACAGAATGTAGAACAATGTCATACATTCACCCCAGTACAAGGATCTGGGACTAAATCCATCGTTTTATAGCACTTCACACTACCATGGGTTAGACACTGGCTATATGCAAATCAGCTCTGACCCTGTGCCTCATGGGAACAGTCCAGTTTGAACTACCAAGCCATGTCTTTCCCAGACCGGAATCAAGCATCCAAGGACCGGTTTTTGGCTATCAGCCTTCATCAGCCTGGATAGCTTGACTCCAGTTGTGTGGAGAGCCTGGGACTCACGTCTGAGCATACCCAGCCCACTCGGGGTGAAAATTGCAAAAAACACAGTTGATGGACAGAATGTAGAACAATGCCATACATTCACCCCAGTACAAGGATCTGGGCCTAAATCCATCGTTTTTTTTGCACTCCACACCACCCTGGGTTAGACACAGGCTATATGCAAATCAGCTCTGATCCTGTGCCTCATGGGAACAGTCCAGTCCGAACTACCAAGCCATGTCTTTCCCAGACCGGAATCAAGCATCCAAGGACCGGTTTCTGGCTATCAGCCTTCATCAGCCTGGATAGCTTGACTCCAGTGGTGTGGAGAGCCTGGGACTCACATCTGAGCATACCCAGCCCACTCGGGGTGAAAATTGCAAAAAACACAGTTGATGGACAGAATGTAGAACAATGTCATACATCCACCCCAGTACAAGGATCTGGGCCTAAATCCATCGTTTTGTTGCACTCCACACCACCCTGGGTTAGACACTGGCTATATGCAAATTAGCTCTGACCCTGTGCCTCATGGGAACAGTCCAGTCCGAACTACCAAGCCATGTCTTTCCCAGACCGGAATCAAGCATCCAAGGACCGGTTCCTGGCTATCAGCCTTCATCAGCCTGGATAGCTTGACTCCAGTGGTGTGGAGAGCCTGGGACTCACGTCTGAGCATACCCAGCCCACTCAGGGTGAAAATTGCAAAAAACACAGTTGATAGACAGAATGTAGAACAATGTCATACATTCACCCCAGTACAAGGATCTGGGCCTAAATCCATCGTTTTTTTGCACTCCACACCACCCTGGGTTAGACACTGGCTATAAGCAAATTAGCTCTGACCCTGTGCCTCATGGGAACAGTCTAGTCCGAACTACCAAGCCATGTCTTTCCCAGACCGGAATTAAGCATCCAAGAACCGGTTTCTGGCTATCAGCCTTCATCAGCCTGGATAGCTTGACTCCAGTGGTGTGGAGAGCCTGGGACTCGCGTCTGAGCATACCCAGCCCACTCGGGGTGAAAATTGCAAAAAACACAGTTGATGGACAGAATGTAGAACAATGTCATACCTTCACCCCAGTACAAGGATCTGGGCCTAAATCCATCGTTTTTTTGCACTCCACACCACCCTGGGTTAGACACTGGCTATATGCAAATCAGCTCTGATCCTGTGCCTCATGGGAACAGTCCAGTCCGAACTACCAAGCCATGTCTTTCCCAGACCGGAATCAAGCATCCAAGGACCGGTTTCTGGCTATCAGCCTGGATAGCTTGACTCCAGTGGTGTGGAGAGCCTGGGACTCACGTCTGAGCATACCCAGCCCACTCGGGGTGAAAATTGCAAAAAACACAGTTGATGGACAGAATGTAGAACAATGTCATACATTCATCCCAGTACAAGGATCTGGGCCTAAATCCATCGTTTATTTGCACTCCACACAATAACCATGGGTTAGACACTAGCTATATGCAAATCAGCTCTGACCCTGTGCCTCATGGGAACAGTCCAGTTTGAACTACCAAGCCATGTCTTTCCCAGACCGGAATCAAGCATCCAAGGACCGGTTTTTGGCTATCAGCCTTCTTCAGCCTGGATAGCTTGACTCCAGTCGTGTGGAGAGCCTGGGACTCACGTCTGAGCATACCCAGCCCACTCAGGGTGAAAATTGCAAAAAAACACAGTTGATGGACAGAATGTAGAACAATGTCATACATTCACCCCAGTACAAGGATCTGGGCCTAAATCCATCGTTTATTTGCACTCCACACCACCCTGGGTTAGACACTGGCTATATGCAAATCAGCTCTGACCCTGTGCCTTATGGGAACAGTCCAGTCCGAGCTACCAAGCCATGTCTTTCCCAGACCGGAATCAAGCATCCAAGGACCGGTTTCTGGCTATCAGCCTTCATCAGCCTGGATAGCTTGACTCCAGTGGTGTGGAGAGCCTGGGACTCACGTCTGAGCATACCCAGCCCACTCGGGGTGAAAATTGCAAAAAACACAGTTGATGGACAGAATGTAGAAGAATGTCATACATTCACCCCAGTACAAGGATCTGGGCCTAAATCCATTGTTTTTTTGCACTCGACACCACCCTGGGTTAGACACTGGCTATATACAAATCAGCTCTGACCTTGTGCCTCATGGGAACAGTCCAGTCCGAACTACCAAGCCATGTCTTTCCCAGACGGGAATCAAGCATCCAAGGACCGGTTCCTGGCTATCAGCCTTCATCAGCCTGGATAGCTTGACTCCAGTGGTGTGGAGAGCCTGGGACTCACGTCTGAGCATACCCAGCCCACTCGGGGTGAAAATTGTAAAAAACACAGTTGATGGACAGAATGTAGAACAATGTCATACATTCACCCCAGTACAAGGATCTGGGCCTAAATCCATCGTTTTTTTGCACTCCACACCACCCTGGGTTAGACACTGGCTATATGCAAATCAGCTCTGTCCCTGTGCCTCGTGGGAACAGTCCAGTCCGAACTGCCAAGCCATGTCTTTCCCAGACCGGAATCAAGCATCCAAGGACCGGTTTCTGGCTATCAGCCTTCATCAGCCTGGATAGCTTGACTCCAGGGGTGTGGAGAGCCTGGGACTCACGTCTGAGCATACCCAGCTCACTCGGGGTGAAAATTGCAAAAAACACAGTTGATGGACAGAATGTAGAACAATGTCATACATTCACCCCAGTACAAGGATCTGGGCCTAAATCCATCGTTTTTTTGCACTCCACACAATAACCATGGGTTAGACACTGGCTATATGCAAATCAGCTCTGACCCTGTGCCTCATGGGAACAGTCCAGTTTGAACTACCAAGCCATGTCTTTCCCAGACCGGAATTAAGCATCCAAGGACCGGTTTTTGGCTATCAGCCTTCATCAGCCTGGATAGCTTGACTTCAGTCGTGTGGAGAGCCTGGGACTCACGTCTGAGCATACCCAGCCCACTCAGGGTGAAAATTGCAAAAAACACAGTTGATGGACAGAATGTAGAACAATGTCATACATTCACCCCAGTACAAGGATCTGGGCCTAAATCCATCGTTTTTTGCACTCCACACCACCCTGGGTTAGACACTGGCTATATGCAAATCAGCTCTGACCCTGTGCCTCATGGGAACAGTCCAGTCCGAACTACCAAGCCATGTCTTTCCCAGACCGGAATCAAGCATCCAAGCACCGGTTCCTGGCTATCAGCCTTCATCAGCCTGGATAGCTTGACTCCAGTGGTGTGGAGAGCCTGGGACTCACGTCTGAGTATACCCAGCCCACTCGGGGTGAAAATTGCAAAAAACACAGTTGATGGACAGAATGTAGAACAATGTCATACATTCACCCCAGTACAAGGATCTGGGCTTAAATCCATCGTTTTTTTGCACTCCACACCACCCTGGGTTAGACACTGGCTATATGCAAATTAGCTCTGACCCTGTGCCTCATGGGAACAGTCTAGTCCGAACTACCAAGCCATGTCTTTCCCAGACCGGAATCAAGCAACCAAGGACCGGTTTCTGGCTATCAGCCTTCAGCAGCCTGGATAGCTTGACTCCAGTGGTGTGGAGAGCCTGAGACTCACGTCTGAGCATACCCAGCCCACTCGGGGTGAAAATTGCAAAAAACACAGTTGATGGACAGAATGTAGAACAATGTCATACATTCACCCCAGTACAAGGATCTGGGCCTAAATCCATCGTTTTTTTTGCACTCCACACCACCCTGGGTTAGACACTGGCTATATGCAAATCAGCTCTGATCCTGTACCTCATGGGAACAGTCCAGTCCGAACTACCAAGCCATGTCTTTCCCAGACCGGAATCAAGCATCCAAGGACCGGTTTCTGGCTATCAGCCTTCATCAGCCTGGATAGCTTGACTCCAGTGGTGTGGAGAGCCTGGGACTCAAGTCTGAGCATACCCAGCCCACTCGGGGTGAAAATTGCAAAAAACACAGTTGATGGACAGAATGTAGAACAATGTCATACATTCACCCCAGTACAAGGATTTGGGCCTAAATCCATCGTTTTGTTGCACTCCACACCACCCTGGGTTAGACACTGGCTATATGCAAATTAGCTCTGACCCTGTGCCTCATGGGAACAGTCCAGTCCGAACTACCAAGCCATGTCTTTCCCAGACCGGAATCAAGCCTCCAAGGAGGACCGGTTCCTGGCTATCAGCCTTCATCAGCCTGGATAGCTTGACTCCAGTGGTGTGGAGAGCCTGGGACTCACGTCTGAGCATACCCAGCCCACTCGGGGTGAAAATTGCAAAAAACACAGTTGATGGACAGAATGTAGAACAATGTCATACATTCACCCCAGTACAAGGATCTGGGCCTAAATCCATCGTTTTTCTGCACTCCACACCACCCTGGGTTAGACACTGGCTATATGCAAATCAGCTCTGATCCTGTGCCTCATGGGAACAGTCCAGTCCGAACTGCCAAGCCATGTCTTTCCCAGACCGGAATCAAGCATCCAAGGACCGGTTTCTGGCTATCAGCCTGGATAGCTTGACTCCAGTGGTGTGGAGAGCCTGGGACTCACGTCTGAGCATACCCAGCCCACTCGGGGTGAAAATTGCAAAAAACACAGTTGATGGACAGAATGTAGAACAATGTCATACATTCATCCCAGTACAAGGATCTGGGCCTAAATCCATCGTTTATTTGCACTCCACACAATAACCATGGGTTAGACACTAGCTATATGCAAATCAGCTCTGACCCTGTGCCTCATGGGAACAGTCCAGTTTGAACTACCAAGCCATGTCTTTCCCAGACCGGAATCAAGCATCCAAGGACCGGTTTTTGGCTATCAGCCTTCATCAGCCTGGATAGCTTGACTCCAGTCGTGTGGAGAGCCTGGGACTCACGTCTGAGCATACCCAGCCCACTCAGGGTGAAAATTGCAAAAAACACAGTTGATGGACAGAATGTAGAACAATGTCATACATTCACCCCAGTACAAGGATCTGGGCATAAATCCATCGTTTTTTTGCACTCCACACCACCCTGGGTTAGACACTGGCTATATGCAAATCAGCTCTGACCCTGTGCCTCATGGGAACAGTCCAGTCCGAGCTACCAAGCCATGTCTTTACCAGACCGGAATCAAGCATCCAAGGACCGGTTCCTGGCTATCAGCCTTCATCAGCCTGGATAGCTTGACTCCAGTGGTGTGGAGAGCCTGGGACTCATGTCTGAGCATACCCAGCCCACTCGGGGCGAAAATTGCAAAAAACACAGTTGATGGACAGAATGTAGAACAATGTCATACATTCACCCCAGGACAAGGATCTGGGCCTAAATCCATCGTTTTTTTGCACTCCACACCACCCTGGGTTAGACACTGGCTATATGCAAATCAGCTCTGATCCTGTGCCTCATGGGAACAGTCCAGTCCGAACTACCAAGCCATGTCTTTCCCAGACCGGAATCAAGCATCCAAGGACTGGTTTCTGGCTATCAGCCTGGATAGCTTGACTCCAGTGGTGTGGAGAGCCTGTGACTCACGTCTGAGCATACCCAGCCCACTCGGGGTGAAAATTGCAAAAAACACAGTTGATGGACAGAATGTAGAACAATGTCATACATTCACCCCAGGACAAGGATCTGGGCCTAAATCCATTGTTGTTTTGCACTCCACACCACCCTGGGTTAGACAGTGGCTATATGCAAATTAGCTCTGACCCTGTGCCTCATGGGAACAGTCTAGTCCGAACTACCAAGCCATGTCTTTCCCAGACCGGAATCAAGCATCCAAGGACCGGTTTCTGGCTATCAGCCTTCATCAGCCTGGATAGCTTGACTCCAGCGGTGTGGAGAGCCTGAGACTCACGTCTGAGCATACCCAGCCCACTCGGGGTGAAAATTGCAAAAAACACAGTTGATGGACAGAATGTAGAACAATGTCATACATTCACCCCAGTACAAGGATCTGGGCCTAAATCCATCGTTTTTTGCACTCCACACCACCCTGGGTTAGACACTGGCTATATGCAAATCAGCTCTGATCCTGTGCCTCATGGGAACAGTCCAGTCCGAACTACCAAGCCATGTCTTTCCCAGACCAGAATCAAGCATCCAAGGACCGGTTTCGGGCTATCAGCCTGGATAGCTTGACTCCAGTGGTGTGGAGAGCCTGGGACTCACGTCTGAGCATACCCAGCCCACTCGGGGTGAAAATTGCAAAAAACACAGTTGATGGGCAGAATGTAGAACAATGTCATACATTCATCCCAGTACAAGGATCTGGGCCTAAATCCATCGTTTTTTTGCACTCCACACCACCCTGGGTTAGACACTGGCTATATGCAAATTAGCTCTGACCCTGTGCCTCATGGGAACAGTCTAGTCCGAACTACCAAGCCATGTCTTTCCCAGACCGGAATCAAGCATCCAAGTACCGGTTTCTGGCTATCAGCCTTCATCAGCCTGGATAGCTTGACTCCAGTGGTGTGGAGAGCCTGGGACTCACGTCTGAGCATACCCAGCCCACTCGGGGTGAAAATTGCAAAAAACACAGTTGATGGACAGAATGTAGAACAATGTCAAACATTCACCCCAGTACAAGGATTTAGGCCTAAATCCATCGTTTTTTTGCACTCCACACCACCCTGGGTTAGACACTGGCTATATGCAAATCACCTCTGATCCTGTGCCTCATGGGAACAGTCCAGTCCAAACTACCAAGCCATGTCTTTCCCGGACCGGAATAAAGCATCCAAGGACCGGTTTCTGGCTATCAGCCTGGATAGCTTGACTCCAGTGGTGTGGAGAGCCTGGGACTCACGTCTGAGCATACCCAGCCCACTCGGGGTGAAAATTGCAAAAAACACAGTTGATGGGCAGAATGTAGAACAATGTCATACATTCATCCCAGTACAAGGATCTGGGCCTAAATCCATCGTTTATTTGCACTCCACACAATAACCATGGGTTAGACACTAGCTAAATGCAAATCAGCTCTGACCCTGTGCCTCATGGGAACAGTTCAGTCCGAGCAACCAAGCCATGTCTTTCCCAGACCGGAATCAAGCATCCAAGGACCGGTTTCTGGCTATCAGCCTTCATCAGCCTGGATAGCTTGACTCCAGTGGTGTGGAGAGCCTGGGACTCACGTCTGAGCATACCCAGCCCACTCGGGGGTGAAAATTGCAAAAAACACAGTTGATGGACAGAATGTAGAAGAATGTCATACATTCACCCCAGTACAAGGATCTGGGCCTAAATCCATCCTTTTTTTGCACTCCACACCACCCTGGGTTAGACACTGGCTATATGCAAATCAGCTCTGACCCTGTGCCTCATGGGAACAGTCCAGTCCGAACTACCAAGCCATGTCTTTACCAGACCGGAATCAAGCATCCAAGCACCGGTTCCTGGCTATCAGCCTTCATCAGCCTGGATAGCTTGACTCCAGTGGTGTGGAGAGCCTGGGACTCACGTCTGAGCATACCCAGCCCACTCGGGGTGAAAATTGCAAAAAACACAGTTGATGGACAGAATGTAGAACAATGTCATACATTCACCCCAGTATAAGAATCTGGGCCTAAATCCATCGTTTTTTTGCACTCCACACCACCCTGGGTTAGACACTGGCTATATGCAAATCAGCTCTGATCCTGTGCCTCATGGGAACAGTCCAGTCCGAACTACCAAGCCATGTCTTTCCCAGACCGGAATCAGGCATCCAAGGACTGGTTTCTGGCTATCAGCCTGGATAGCTTGACTCCAGTGGTGTGGAGAGCCTGTGACTCACGTCTGAGCATACCCAGCCCACTCGGGGTGAAAATTGCAAAAAACACAGTTGATGGACAGAATGTAGAACAATGTCATACATTCACCCCAGGACAAGGATCTGGGCCTAAATCCATTGTTGTTTTGCACTCCACACCAACCTGGGTTAGACACTGGCTATATGCAAATTAGCTCTGACCCTGTGCCTCATGGGAACAGTCTAGTCCGAACTACCAAGCCATGTCTTTCCCAGACCGGAATCAAGCATCCAAGGACCGGTTTCTGGCTATCAGCCTTCATCAGCCTGGATAGCTTGACTCCAGCGGTGTGGAGAGCCTGAGACTCACGTCTGAGCATACCCAGCCCACTCGGGGTGAAAATTGCAAAAAACACAGTTGATGGACAGAATGTAGAACAATGTCATACATTCACCCCAGTACAAGGATCTGGGCCTAAATCCATCGTTTTTTGCACTCCACACCACCCTGGGTTAGACACTGGCTATATGCAAATCAGCTCTGATCCTGTGCCTCATGGGAACAGTCCAGTCCGAACTACCAAGCCATGTCTTTCCCAGACCGGAATCAAGCATCCAAGGACCGGTTTCTGGCTATCAGCCTGGATAGCTTGACTCCAGTGGTGTGGAGAGCCTGGGACTCACGTCTGAGCATACCCAGCCCACTCGGGGTGAAAATTGCAAAAAACACAGTTGATGGGCAGAATGTAGAACAATGTCATACATTCATCCCAGTACAAGGATCTGGGCCTAAATCCATCGTTTTTTTGCACTCCACACCACCCTGGGTTAGACACTGGCTATATGCAAATTAGCTCTGACCCTGTGCCTCATGGGAACAGTCTAGTCCGAACTACCAAGCCATGTCTTTCCCAGACCGGAATCAAGCATCCAAGTACCGGTTTCTGGCTATCAGCCTTCATCAGCCTGGATAGCTTGACTCCAGTGGTGTGGAGAGCCTGGGACTCACGTCTGAGCATACCCAGCCCACTCGGGGTGAAAATTGCAAAAAACACAGTTGATGGACAGAATGTAGAACAATGTCAAACATTCACCCCAGTACAAGGATTTGGGCCTAAATCCATCGTTTTTTTGCACTCCACACCACCCTGGGTTAGACACTGGCTATATGCAAATCACCTCTGATCCTGTGCCTCATGGGAACAGTCCAGTCCGAACTACCAAGCCATGTCTTTCCCGGACCGGAATAAAGCATCCAAGGACCGGTTTCTGGCTATCAGCCTGGATAGCTTGACTCCAGTGGTGTGGAGAGCCTGGGACTCACGTCTGAGCATACCCAGCCCACTCGGGGTGAAAATTGCAAAAAACACAGTTGATGGGCAGAATGTAGAACAATGTCATACATTCATCCCAGTACAAGGATCTGGGCCTAAATCCATCGTTTATTTGCACTCCACACAATAACCATGGGTTAGACACTAGCTAAATGCAAATCAGCTCTGACCCTGTGCCTCATGGGAACAGTTCAGTCCGAGCAACCAAGCCATGTCTTTCCCAGACCGGAATCAAGCATCCAAGGACCGGTTTCTGGCTATCAGCCTTCATCAGCCTGGATAGCTTGACTCCAGTGGTGTGGAGAGCCTGGGACTCACGTCTGAGCATACCCAGCCCACTCGGGGGTGAAAATTGCAAAAAACACAGTTGATGGACAGAATGTAGAAGAATGTCATACATTCACCCCAGTACAAGGATCTGGGCCTAAATCCATCCTTTTTTTGCACTCCACACCACCCTGGGTTAGACACTGGCTATATGCAAATCAGCTCTGACCCTGTGCCTCATGGGAACAGTCCAGTCCGAACTACCAAGCCATGTCTTTCCCAGACCGGAATCAAGCATCCAAGCACCGGTTCCTGGCTATCAGCCTTCATCAGCCTGGATAGCTTGACTCCAGTGGTGTGGAGAGCCTGGGACTCACGTCTGAGCATACCCAGCCCACTCGGGGTGAAAATTGCAAAAAACACAGTTGATGGACAGAATGTAGAACAATGTCATACATTCACCCCAGTATAAGAATCTGGGCCTAAATCCATCGTTTTTTTGCACTCCACACCACCCTGGGTTAGACACTGGCTATATGCAAATTACCTCTGACCCTGTGCCTCATGGGAACAGTCTAGTCCGAACTACCAAGCCATGTCTTTCCCAGACCGGAATCAAGCATCCAAGGACCAGTTTCTGGCTATCAGCCTTCATCAGCCTGGATAGCTTGACTCCAGTGGTGTGGAGAGCCTGAGACTCACGTCTGAGCATACCCAGCCCACTCGGGGTGAAAATTGCAAAAAACACAGTTGATGGACAGAATGTAGAACAATGTCATACATTCACCCCAGTACAAGGATCTGGGCCTAAATCCATCGTTTTTTTTGCACTCCACACCACCCTGGGTTAGACACTGGCTATATGCAAATCAGCTCTGATCCTGTGCCTCATGGGAACAGTCCAGTCCGAACTACCAAGCCATGTCTTTCCCAGACCGGAATCAAGCATCCAAGGACCGGTTTCTGGCTATCAGCCTTCATCAGCCTGGATAGCTTGACTCCAGTGGTGTGGAGAGCCTGGGACTCACGTCTGAGCATACCCAGCCCACTCGGGGTGAAAATTGCAAAAAACACAGTTGATGGACAGAATGTAGAACAATGTCATACATCCACCCCAGTACAAGGATCTGGGCCTAAATCCATCGTTTTGTTGCACTCCACACCACCCTGGGTTAGACACTGGCTATATGCAAATTAGCTCTGACCCTGTGCCTCATGGGAACAGTCCAGTCCGAACTACCAAGCCATGTCTTTCCCAGACCGGAATCAAGCATCCAAGGACCGGTTCCTGGCTATCAGCCTTCATCAGCCTGGATAGCTTGACTCCAGTGGAGTGGAGAGCCTGGGACTCACGTCTGAGCATACCCAGCCCACTCAGGGTGAAAATTGCAAAAAACACAGTTGATAGACAGAATGTAGAACAATGTCATACATTCACCCCAGTACAAGGATCTGGGCCTAAATCCATCGTTTTTTTGCACTCCACACCACCCTGGGTTAGACACTGGCTATAAGCAAATTAGCTCTGACCCTGTGCCTCATGGGAACAGTCTAGTCCGAACTACCAAGCCATGTCTTTCCCAGACCGGAATTAAGCATCCAAGAACCGGTTTCTGGCTATCAGCCTTCATCAGCCTGGATAGCTTGACTCCAGTGGTGTGGAGAGCCTGGGACTCGCGTCTGAGCATACCCAGCCCACTCGGGGTGAAAATTGCAAAAAACACAGTTGATGGACAGAATGTAGAACAATGTCATACATTCACCCCAGTACAAGGATCTGGGCCTAAATCCATCGTTTTTTTGCACTCCACACCACCCTGGGTTAGACACTGGCTATATGCAAATCAGCTCTGATCCTGTGCCTCATGGGAACAGTCCAGTCCGAACTACCAAGCCATGTCTTTCCCAGACCGGAATCAAGCATCCAAGGACCGGTTTCTGGCTATCAGCCTGGATAGCTTGACTCCAGTGGTGTGGAGGGCCTGGGACTCACGTCTGAGCATACCCAGCCCACTCGGGGTGAAAATTGCAAAAAACACAGTTGATGGACAGAATGTAGAACAATGTCATACATTCATCCCAGTACAAGGATCTGGGCCTAAATCCATCGTTTATTTGCACTCCACACAATAACCATGGGTTAGACACTAGCTATATGCAAATCAGCTCTGACCCTGTGCCTCATGGGAACAGTCCAGTTTGAACTACCAAGCCATGTCTTTCCCAGACCGGAATCAAGCATCCAAGTACCGGTTTCTGGCTATCAGCCTTCATCAGCCTGGATAGCTTGACTCCAGTGGTGTGGAGAGCCTGGGACTCACGTCTGAGCATACCCAGCCCACTCGGGGTGAAAATTGCAAAAAACACAGTTGATGGGCAGAATGTAGAACAATGTCATACATTCATCCCAGTACAAGGATCTGGGCTTAAATCCATCGTTTTTTTGCACTCCACACCACCCTGGGTTAGACACTGGCTATATTCAAATTAGCTCTGACCCTGTGCCTCATGGGAACAGTCTAGTCCGAACTACCAAGCCATGTCTTTCCCAGACCGGAATCAAGCATCCAAGTACCGGTTTCTGGCTATCAGCCTTCATCAGCCTGGATAGCTTGACTCCAGTGGTGTGGAGAGCCTGGGACTCACGTCTGAGCATACCCAGCCCACTCGGGGTGAAAATTGCAAAAAACACAGTTGATGGACAGAATGTAGAACAATGTCAAACATTCACCCCAGTACAAGGATTTGGGCCTAAATCCATCGTTTTTTTGCACTCCACACCACCCTGGGTTAGACACTGGCTATATGCAAATCACCTCTGATCCTGTGCCTCATGGGAACAGTCCAGTCCAAACTACCAAGCCATGTCTTTCCCGGACCGGAATAAAGCATCCAAGGACCGGTTTCTGGCTATCAGCCTGGATAGCTTGACTCCAGTGGTGTGGAGAGCCTGGGACTCACGTCTGAGCATACCCAGCCCACTCGGGGTGAAAATTGCAAAAAACACAGTTGATGGGCAGAATGTAGAACAATGTCATACATTCATCCCAGTACAAGGATCTGGGCCTAAATCCATCGTTTATTTGCACTCCACACAATAACCATGGGTTAGACACTAGCTAAATGCAAATCAGCTCTGACCCTGTGCCTCATGGGAACAGTTCAGTCCGAGCAACCAAGCCATGTCTTTCCCAGACCGGAATCAAGCATCCAAGGACCGGTTTCTGGCTATCAGCCTTCATCAGCCTGGATAGCTTGACTCCAGTGGTGTGGAGAGCCTGGGACTCACGTCTGAGCATACCCAGCCCACTCGGGGGTGAAAATTGCAAAAAACACAGTTGATGGACAGAATGTAGAAGAATGTCATACATTCACCCCAGTACAAGGATCTGGGCCTAAATCCATCCTTTTTTTGCACTCCACACCACCCTGGGTTAGACACTGGCTATATGCAAATCAGCTCTGACCCTGTGCCTCATGGGAACAGTCCAGTCCGAACTACCAAGCCATGTCTTTCCCAGACCGGAATCAAGCATCCAAGCACCGGTTCCTGGCTATCAGCCTTCATCAGCCTGAATAGCTTGACTCCAGTGGTGTGGAGAGCCTGGGACTCACGTCTGAGCATACCCAGCCCACTCGGGGTGAAAATTGCAAAAAACACAGTTGATGGACAGAATGTAGAACAATGTCATACATTCACCCCAGTATAAGAATCTGGGCCTAAATCCATCGTTTTTTTGCACTCCACACCACCCTGGGTTAGACACTGGCTATATGCAAATTACCTCTGACCCTGTGCCTCATGGGAACAGTCTAGTCCGAACTACCAAGCCATGTCTTTCCCAGACCGGAATCAAGCATCCAAGGACCAGTTTCTGGCTATCAGCCTTCATCAGCCTGGATAGCTTGACTCCAGTGGTGTGGAGAGCCTGAGACTCACGTCTGAGCATACCCAGCCCACTCGGGGTGAAAATTGCAAAAAACACAGTTGATGGACAGAATGTAGAACAATGTCATACATTCACCCCAGTACAAGGATCTGGGCCTAAATCCATCGTTTTTTTTGCACTCCACACCACCCTGGGTTAGACACTGGCTATATGCAAATCAGCTCTGATCCTGTGCCTCATGGGAACAGTCCAGTCCGAACTACCAAGCCATGTCTTTCCCAGACCGGAATCAAGCATCCAAGGACCGGTTTCTGGCTATCAGCCTTCATCAGCCTGGATAGCTTGACTCCAGTGGTGTGGAGAGCCTGGGACTCACGTCTGAGCATACCCAGCCCACTCGGGGTGAAAATTGCAAAAAACACAGTTGATGGACAGAATGTAGAACAATGTCATACATCCACCCCAGTACAAGGATCTGGGCCTAAATCCATCGTTTTGTTGCACTCCACACCACCCTGGGTTAGACACTGGCTATATGCAAATTAGCTCTGACCCTGTGCCTCATGGGAACAGTCCAGTCCGAACTACCAAGCCATGTCTTTCCCAGACCGGAATCAAGCATCCAAGGACCGGTTCCTGGCTATCAGCCTTCATCAGCCTGGATAGCTTGACTCCAGTGGAGTGGAGAGCCTGGGACTCACGTCTGAGCATACCCAGCCCACTCAGGGTGAAAATTGCAAAAAACACAGTTGATAGACAGAATGTAGAACAATGTCATACATTCACCCCAGTACAAGGATCTGGGCCTAAATCCATCGTTTTTTTGCACTCCACACCACCCTGGGTTAGACACTGGCTATAAGCAAATTAGCTCTGACCCTGTGCCTCATGGGAACAGTCTAGTCCGAACTACCAAGCCATGTCTTTCCCAGACCGGAATTAAGCATCCAAGAACCGGTTTCTGGCTATCAGCCTTCATCAGCCTGGATAGCTTGACTCCAGTGGTGTGGAGAGCCTGGGACTCGCGTCTGAGCATACCCAGCCCACTCGGGGTGAAAATTGCAAAAAACACAGTTGATGGACAGAATGTAGAACAATGTCATACATTCACCCCAGTACAAGGATCTGGGCCTAAATCCATCGTTTTTTTGCACTCCACACCACCCTGGGTTAGACACTGGCTATATGCAAATCAGCTCTGATCCTGTGCCTCATGGGAACAGTCCAGTCCGAACTACCAAGCCATGTCTTTCCCAGACCGGAATCAAGCATCCAAGGACCGGTTTCTGGCTATCAGCCTGGATAGCTTGACTCCAGTGGTGTGGAGGGCCTGGGACTCACGTCTGAGCATACCCAGCCCACTCGGGGTGAAAATTGCAAAAAACACAGTTGATGGACAGAATGTAGAACAATGTCATACATTCATCCCAGTACAAGGATCTGGGCCTAAATCCATCGTTTATTTGCACTCCACACAATAACCATGGGTTAGACACTAGCTATATGCAAATCAGCTCTGACCCTGTGCCTCATGGGAACAGTCCAGTTTGAACTACCAAGCCATGTCTTTCCCAGACCGGAATCAAGCATCCAAGGACCGGTTTTTGGCTATCAGCCTTCATCAGCCTGGATAGCTTGACTCCAGTCGTGTGGAGAGCCTGGGACTCACGTCTGAGCATACCCAGCCCACTCAGGGTGAAAATTGCAAAAAACACAGTTGATGGACAGAATGTAGAACAATGTCATACATTCACCCCAGTACAAGGATCTGGGCCTAAATCCATCGTTTATTTGCACTCCACACCACCCTGGGTTAGACACTGGCTATATGCAAATCAGCTCTGACCCTGTGCCTTATGGGAACAGTCCAGTCCGAGCTACCAAGCCATGTCTTTCCCAGACCGGAATCAAGCATCCAAGGACCGGTTTCTGGCTATCAGCCTTCATCAGCCTGGATAGCTTGACTCCAGTGGTGTGGAGAGCCTGGGACTCACGTCTGAGCATACCCAGCCCACTCGGGGTGAAAATTGCAAAAAACACAGTTGATGGACAGAATGTAGAAGAATGTCATACATTCACCCCAGTACAAGGATCTGGGCCTAAATCCATCGTTTTTTTGCACTCCACACCACCCTGGGTTAGACACTGGCTATATGCAAATCAGCTCTGACCCTGTGCCTCATGGGAACAGTCCAGTTTGAACTACCAAGCCATGTCTTTCCCAGACCGGAATCAAGCATCCAAGGACCGGTTTTTGGCTATCAGCCTTCATCAGCCTGGATAGCTTGACTCCAGTCGTGTGGAGAGCCTGGGACTCACGTCTGAGCATACCCAGCCCACTCAGGGTGAAAATTGCAAAAAACACAGTTGATGGACAGAATGTAGAACAATGTCATACATTCACCCCAGTACAAGGATCTGGGCCTAAATCCATCGTTTATTTGCACTCCACACCACCCTGGGTTAGACACTGGCTATATGCAAATCAGCTCTGACCCTGTGCCTTATGGGAACAGTCCAGTCCGAGCTACCAAGCCATGTCTTTCCCAGACCGGAATCAAGCATCCAAGGACCGGTTTCTGGCTATCAGCCTTCATCAGCCTGGATAGCTTGACTCCAGTGGTGTGGAGAGCCTGGGACTCACGTCTGAGCATACCCAGCCCACTCGGGGTGAAAATTGCAAAAAACACAGTTGATGGACAGAATGTAGAAGAATGTCATACATTCACCCCAGTACAAGGATCTGGGCCTAAATCCATCGTTTTTTTGCACTCCACACCACCCTGGGTTAGACACTGGCTATATGCAAATCAGCTCTGACCCTGTGCCTCATGGGAACAGTCCAGTCCGAACTACCAAGCCATGTCTTTCCCAGACCGGAATCAATCATCCAAGGACCGGTTTCTGGCTATCAGCCTTCATCAGCCTGGATAGCTTGACTCCAGTGGTGTGGAGAGCCTGGGACTCACGTCTGAGCATACCCAGCCCACTCGGGGTGAAAATTGCAAAAAACACAGTTGATGGACAGAATGTAGAAGAATGTCATACATTCACCCCAGTACAAGGATCTGGGCCTAAATCCATTGTTTTTTTGCACTCCACACCACCCTGGGTTAGACACTGGCTATATACAAATCAGCTCTGACCCTGTGCCTCATGGGAACAGTCCAGTCCGAACTACCAAGCCATGTCTTTCCCAGACCGGAATCAAGCATCCAAGGACCAGTTTCTGGCTATCAGCCTTCATCAGCCTGGATAGCTTGACTCCAGTGGTGTGGAGAGCCTGAGACTCACGTCTGAGCATACCCAGCCCACTCGGGGTGAAAATTGCAAAAAACACAGTTGATGGACAGAATGTAGAACAATGTCATACATTCACCCCAGTACAAGGATCTGGGCCTAAATCCATCGTTTTTTTTGCACTCCACACCACCCTGGGTTAGACACTGGCTATATGCAAATCAGCTCTGATCCTGTGCCTCATGGGAACAGTCCAGTCCGAACTACCAAGCCATGTCTTTCCCAGACCGGAATCAAGCATCCAAGGACCGGTTTCTGGCTATCAGCCTTCATCAGCCTGGATAGCTTGACTCCAGTGGTGTGGAGAGCCTGGGACTCACGTCTGAGCATACCCAGCCCACTCGGGGTGAAAATTGCAAAAAACACAGTTGATGGACAGAATGTAGAACAATGTCATACATCCACCCCAGTACAAGGATCTGGGCCTAAATCCATCGTTTTGTTGCACTCCACACCACCCTGGGTTAGACACTGGCTATATGCAAATTAGCTCTGACCCTGTGCCTCATGGGAACAGTCCAGTCCGAACTACCAAGCCATGTCTTTCCCAGACCGGAATCAAGCATCCAAGGACCGGTTCCTGGCTATCAGCCTTCATCAGCCTGGATAGCTTGACTCCAGTGGAGTGGAGAGCCTGGGACTCACGTCTGAGCATACCCAGCCCACTCAGGGTGAAAATTGCAAAAAACACAGTTGATAGACAGAATGTAGAACAATGTCATACATTCACCCCAGTACAAGGATCTGGGCCTAAATCCATCGTTTTTTTGCACTCCACACCACCCTGGGTTAGACACTGGCTATAAGCAAATTAGCTCTGACCCTGTGCCTCATGGGAACAGTCTAGTCCGAACTACCAAGCCATGTCTTTCCCAGACCGGAATTAAGCATCCAAGAACCGGTTTCTGGCTATCAGCCTTCATCAGCCTGGATAGCTTGACTCCAGTGGTGTGGAGAGCCTGGGACTCGCGTCTGAGCATACCCAGCCCACTCGGGGTGAAAATTGCAAAAAACACAGTTGATGGACAGAATGTAGAACAATGTCATACATTCACCCCAGTACAAGGATCTGGGCCTAAATCCATCGTTTTTTTGCACTCCACACCACCCTGGGTTAGACACTGGCTATATGCAAATCAGCTCTGATCCTGTGCCTCATGGGAACAGTCCAGTCCGAACTACCAAGCCATGTCTTTCCCAGACCGGAATCAAGCATCCAAGGACCGGTTTCTGGCTATCAGCCTGGATAGCTTGACTCCAGTGGTGTGGAGGGCCTGGGACTCACGTCTGAGCATACCCAGCCCACTCGGGGTGAAAATTGCAAAAAACACAGTTGATGGACAGAATGTAGAACAATGTCATACATTCATCCCAGTACAAGGATCTGGGCCTAAATCCATCGTTTATTTGCACTCCACACAATAACCATGGGTTAGACACTAGCTATATGCAAATCAGCTCTGACCCTGTGCCTCATGGGAACAGTCCAGTTTGAACTACCAAGCCATGTCTTTCCCAGACCGGAATCAAGCATCCAAGGACCGGTTTTTGGCTATCAGCCTTCATCAGCCTGGATAGCTTGACTCCAGTCGTGTGGAGAGCCTGGGACTCACGTCTGAGCATACCCAGCCCACTCAGGGTGAAAATTGCAAAAAACACAGTTGATGGACAGAATGTAGAACAATGTCATACATTCACCCCAGTACAAGGATCTGGGCCTAAATCCATCGTTTATTTGCACTCCACACCACCCTGGGTTAGACACTGGCTATATGCAAATCAGCTCTGACCCTGTGCCTTATGGGAACAGTCCAGTCCGAGCTACCAAGCCATGTCTTTCCCAGACCGGAATCAAGCATCCAAGGACCGGTTTCTGGCTATCAGCCTTCATCAGCCTGGATAGCTTGACTCCAGTGGTGTGGAGAGCCTGGGACTCACGTCTGAGCATACCCAGCCCACTCGGGGTGAAAATTGCAAAAAACACAGTTGATGGACAGAATGTAGAAGAATGTCATACATTCACCCCAGTACAAGGATCTGGGCCTAAATCCATCGTTTTTTTGCACTCCACACCACCCTGGGTTAGACACTGGCTATATGCAAATCAGCTCTGACCCTGTGCCTCATGGGAACAGTCCAGTCCGAACTACCAAGCCATGTCTTTCCCAGACCGGAATCAATCATCCAAGGACCGGTTTCTGGCTATCAGCCTTCATCAGCCTGGATAGCTTGACTCCAGTGGTGTGGAGAGCCTGGGACTCACGTCTGAGCATACCCAGCCCACTCGGGGTGAAAATTGCAAAAAACACAGTTGATGGACAGAATGTAGAAGAATGTCATACATTCACCCCAGTACAAGGATCTGGGCCTAAATCCATTGTTTTTTTGCACTCCACACCACCCTGGGTTAGACACTGGCTATATACAAATCAGCTCTGACCCTGTGCCTCATGGGAACAGTCCAGTCCGAACTACCAAGCCATGTCTTTCCCAGACGGGAATCAAGCATCCAAGGACCGGTTCCTGGCTATCAGCCTTCATCAGCCTGGATAGCTTGACTCCAGTGGTGTGGAGAGCCTGGGACTCACGTCTGAGCATACCCAGCCCACTCGGGGTGAAAATTGTAAAAAACACAGTTGATGGACAGAATGTAGAACAATGTCATACATTCACCCCAGGACAAGGATCTGGGCCTAAATCCATTGTTTTTTGCACTCCACACCATCCTGGGTTAGACACTGGATATATGCAAATTAGCTCTGACCCTGTGCCTCATGGGAACAGTCTAATCCGAGCTACCAAGCCATGTCTTTCCCAGACCGGAATCAAGCTTCCAAGGACCGGTTTCTGGCTATCAGCCTTCATCAGCCTGGATAGCTTGACTCCAGTGGTGTGGAGAGCCTGAGACTCACGTCTGAGCATACCCAGCCCACTCGGGGGGAAAATTGCAAAAAACACAGTTGATGGACAGAATGTAGAACAATGTCATACATTCACCCCAGTACAAGGATCTGGGCCTAAATCCATCGTTTTTTTGCACTCCACACCACCCTGGGTTAGACACTGGCTATATGCAAATCAGCTCTGATCCTGTGCCTCATGGGAACAGTCCAGTCCGAACTACCAAGCCATGTCTTTCCCAGACCGGAATCAAGCATCCAAGGACCAGTTTCTGGCTATCACCCTGGATAGCTTGACTCCAGTGGTGTGGAGAGCCTGGGACTCACGTCTGAGCATACCCAGCCCACTCGGGGTGAAAATTGCAAAAAAAACAGTTGATGGACAGAATGTAGAACAATGTCATACATTCATCCCAGTACAAGGATCTGGGCCTAAATCCATCGTTTATTTGCACTCCACACAATAACCATGGGTTAGACACTGGCTATATGCAAATTAGCTCTGACCCTGTGCCTCATGGGAACAGTCCTGTCCGAGCTACCAAGCCATGTCTTTCCCAGACCGGAATCAAGCATCCAAGGACCGGTTTCTGGCTATCAGCCTTCATCAGCCTGGATAGCTTGACTCCAGTGGTGTGGAGAGCCTGGGACTCACGTCTGAGCATACCCAGCCCACTCGGGGGTGAAAATTGCAAAAAACACAGTTGATGGACAGAATGTAGAAGAATGTCATACATTCACCCCAGTACAAGGATCTGGGCCTAAATCCATCGTTTTTTTGCACTCCACACCACCCTGGGTTAGACACTGGCTATATGCAAATCAGCTCTGATCCTGTGCCTCATGGGAACAGTCCAGTCCGAACTACCAAGCCATGTCTTTCCCAGACCGGAATCAAGCATCCAAGGACCGGTTTCTGGCTATCAGCCTGGATAGCTTGACTCCAGTGGTGTGGAGAGCCTGTGACTCACGTCTGAGCATACCCAGCCCACTCGGGGTGAAAATTGCAAAAAACACAGTTGATGGACAGAATGTAGAACAATGTCATACATTCACCCCAGGACAAGGATCTGGGCCTAAATCCATTGTTTTTTGCACTCCACACCACCCTGGGTTAGACACTGGCTATATGCAAATTAGCTCTGACCCTGTGCCTCATGGGAACAGTCTAGTCCGAACTACCAAGCCATGCCTTTCCCAGACCCGAATCAAGCATCCAAGCACCGGTTTCTGGCTATCAGCCTTCATCATCCTGGATAGCTTGACTCAAGTGGTGTGGAGAGCCTGAGACTCACGTCTGAGCATACCCAGCCCACTCGGGGTGAAAATTGCAAAAAACACAGTTGATGGACAGAATGTAGAACAATGTCATACATTCACCCCAGTACAAGGATCTGGGCCTAAATCCATCATTTTTTTGCACTCCACACCACCCTGGGTTAGACACTAGCTATATGCAAATCAGCTCTGATCCTGTGCCTCATGGGAACAGTCCAGTCCGAACTACCAAGCCATGTCTTTCCCAGACCGGAATCAAGCATCCAAGGACCGGTTTCTGGCTATCACCCTGGATAGCTTGACTCCAGTGGTGTGGAGAGCCTGGGACTCACGTCTGAGCATACCCAGCCCACTCGGGGGGAAAATTGCAAAAAAAACAGTTGATGGACAGAATGTAGAACAATGTCATACATTCATCCCAGTACAAGGATCTGGGCCTAAATCCATCGTTTATTTGCACTCCACACAATAACCATGGGTTAGACACTAGCTATATGCAAATCAGCTCTGACCCTGTGCCTCATGGGAACAGTCCAGTTTGAACTACCAAGCCATGTCTTTCCCAGACCAGAATCAAGCATCCAAGGACCGGTTTTTGGCTATCAGCCTTCATCAGCCTGGATAGCTTGACTCCAGTCGTGTGGAGAGCCTGGGACTCACGTCTGAGCATACCCAGCCCACTCAGGGTGAAAATTGCAAAAAACACAGTTGATGGACAGAATGTAGAACAATGTCATACATTCACCCCAGTAGAAGGATCTGGGCCTAAATCCATCGTTTTTTTGCACTCCACACCACCCTGGGTTAGACACTGGCTATATGCAAATTAGCTCTGACCCTGTGCCTCATGGGAACAGTCTAGTCCAAACTACCAAGCCATGTCTTTCCCAGACCGGAATCAAGCATCCAAGTACCGGTTTCTGGCTATCAGCCTTCATCAGGCTGGATAGCTTAACTCCAGTGGTGTGGAGAGCCTGGGACTCACGTCTGAGCATACCCAGCCCACTCGGGGTGAAAATTGCAAAAAACACAGTTGATGGACAGAATGTAGAACAATGTCATACATTCACCCCAGTACAAGGATCTGGGTCTAAATCCATCGGTTTTTTTGCACTCCACACCACCCTGGGTTAGACACTGGCTATATGCAAATCAGCTCTGATCCTGTGCCTCATGGGAACAGTCCAGTCCGAACTACCAAGCCATGTCTTTCCCGGACCGGAATAAATAATCCAAGGACCGGTTTCTGGCTATCAGTCTGGATAGCTTGACTCCAGTGGTGTGGAGAGCCTGGGACTCACGTCTGAGCATACCCAGCCCACTCGGGGTGAAAATTGCAAAAAACACAGTTGATGGGCAGAATGTAGAACAATGTCATACATTTATCCCAGTACAAGGATCTGGGCCTAAATCCATTGTTTATTCGCACTCCACACAATAACCATGGGTTAGACACTAGCTATATGCAAATCAGCTCTGACCCTGTGCCTCATGGGAACAGTCCTGTCCGAGCTACCAAGCCATGTCTTTCCCAGACCGGAATCAAGCATCCAAGGACCGGTTTCTGGCTATCAGCCTTCATCAGCCTGGATAGCTTGACTCCAGTGGTGTGGAGAGCCTGGGACTCACGTCTGAGCATACCCAGCCCACTCGGGGGTGAAAATTGCAAAAAACACAGTTGATGGACAGAATGTAGAAGAATGTCATACATTCACCCCAGTACAAGGATCTGGGCCTAAATCCATCGTTTTTTTGCACTCCACACCACCCTGGGTTAGACACTGGCTATATGCAAATCAGCTCTGACCCTGTGCCTCATGGGAACAGTCCAGTCCGAACTAATAAGCCATGTCTTTCCCAGACCGGAATCAAGCATCCAAGGACCGGTTTCTGGCTATCAGCCCCAATCAGCCTGGATAGCTTGACTCCAGTGGTGTGGAGAGCCTGGGACTCACGTCTGAGCATACCCAGCCCACTCGGGGTGAAAATTGCAAAAAACACAGGTAATGGACAGAATGTAGAACAATGTCATACATTCACCCCAGTACAAGGATCTGGGACTAAATCCATCGTTTTATAGCACTTCACACTACCATGGGTTAGACACTGGCTATATGCAAATCAGCTCTGACCCTGTGCCTCATGGGAACAGTCCAGTTTGAACTACCAAGCCATGTCTTTCCCAGACCGGAATCAAGCATCCAAGGACCGGTTTTTGGCTATCAGCCTTCATCAGCCTGGATAGCTTGACTCCAGTTGTGTGGAGAGCCTGGGACTCACGTCTGAGCATACCCAGCCCACTCGGGGTGAAAATTGCAAAAAACACAGTTGATGGACAGAATGTAGAACAATGTCATACATTCACCCCAGTACAAGGATCTGGGCCTAAATCCATCGTTTTTTTTGCACTCCACACCACCCTGGGTTAGACACTGGCTATATGCAAATCAGCTCTGATCCTGTGCCTCATGGGAACAGTCCAGTCCGAACTACCAAGCCATGTCTTTCCCAGACCGGAATCAAGCATCCAAGGACCGGTTTCTGGCTATCAGCCTTCATCAGCCTGGATAGCTTGACTCCAGTGGTGTGGAGAGCCTGGGACTCACGTCTGAGCATACCCAGCCCACTCGGGGTGAAAATTGCAAAAAACACAGTTGATGGACAGAATGTAGAACAATGTCATACATCCACCCCAGTACAAGGATCTGGGCCTAAATCCATCGTTTTGTTGCACTCCACACCACCCTGGGTTAGACACTGGCTATATGCAAATTAGCTCTGACCCTGTGCCTCATGGGAACAGTCCAGTCCGAACTACCAAGCCATGTCTTTCCCAGACCGGAATCAAGCATCCAAGGACCGGTTCCTGGCTATCAGCCTTCATCAGCCTGGATAGCTTGACTCCAGTGGTGTGGAGAGCCTGGGACTCACGTCTGAGCATACCCAGCCCACTCAGGGTGAAAATTGCAAAAAACACAGTTGATAGACAGAATGTAGAACAATGTCATACATTCACCCCAGTACAAGGATCTGGGCCTAAATCCATCGTTTTTTTGCACTCCACACCACCCTGGGTTAGACACTGGCTATAAGCAAATTAGCTCTGACCCTGTGCCTCATGGGAACAGTCTAGTCCGAACTACCAAGCCATGTCTTTCCCAGACCGGAATTAAGCATCCAAGAACCGGTTTCTGGCTATCAGCCTTCATCAGCCTGGATAGCTTGACTCCAGTGGTGTGGAGAGCCTGGGACTCGCGTCTGAGCATACCCAGCCCACTCGGGGTGAAAATTGCAAAAAACACAGTTGATGGACAGAATGTAGAACAATGTCATACATTCACCCCAGTACAAGGATCTGGGCCTAAATCCATCGTTTTTTTGCACTCCACACCACCCTGGGTTAGACACTGGCTATATGCAAATCAGCTCTGATCCTGTGCCTCATGGGAACAGTCCAGTCCGAACTACCAAGCCATGTCTTTCCCAGACCGGAATCAAGCATCCAAGGACCGGTTTCTGGCTATCAGCCTGGATAGCTTGACTCCAGTGGTGTGGAGAGCCTGGGACTCACGTCTGAGCATACCCAGCCCACTCGGGGTGAAAATTGCAAAAAACACAGTTGATGGACAGAATGTAGAACAATGTCATACATTCATCCCAGTACAAGGATCTGGGCCTAAATCCATCGTTTATTTGCACTCCACACAATAACCATGGGTTAGACACTAGCTATATGCAAATCAGCTCTGACCCTGTGCCTCATGGGAACAGTCCAGTTTGAACTACCAAGCCATGTCTTTCCCAGACCGGAATCAAGCATCCAAGGACCGGTTTTTGGCTATCAGCCTTCTTCAGCCTGGATAGCTTGACTCCAGTCGTGTGGAGAGCCTGGGACTCACGTCTGAGCATACCCAGCCCACTCAGGGTGAAAATTGCAAAAAACACAGTTGATGGACAGAATGTAGAACAATGTCATACATTCACCCCAGTACAAGGATCTGGGCCTAAATCCATTGTTTATTTGCACTCCACACCACCCTGGGTTAGACACTGGCTATATGCAAATCAGCTCTGACCCTGTGCCTTATGGGAACAGTCCAGTCCGAGCTACCAAGCCATGTCTTTCCCAGACCGGAATCAAGCATCCAAGGACCGGTTTCTGGCTATCAGCCTTCATCAGCCTGGATAGCTTGACTCCAGTGGTGTGGAGAGCCTGGGACTCACGTCTGAGCATACCCAGCCCACTCGGGGTGAAAATTGCAAAAAACACAGTTGATGGACAGAATGTAGAAGAATGTCATACATTCACCCCAGTACAAGGATCTGGGCCTAAATCCATCGTTTTTTTGCACTCCACACCACCCTGGGTTAGACACTGGCTATATGCAAATCAGCTCTGACCCTGTGCCTCATGGGAACAGTCCAGTCCGAACTACCAAGCCATGTCTTTCCCAGACCGGAATCAATCATCCAAGGACCGGTTTCTGGCTATCAGCCTTCATCAGCCTGGATAGCTTGACTCCAGTGGTGTGGAGAGCCTGGGACTCAAGTCTGAGCATACCCAGCCCACTCGGGGTGAAAATTGCAAAAAACACAGTTGATGGACAGAATGTAGAACAATGTCATACATTCACCCCAGTACAAGGATTTGGGCCTAAATCCATCGTTTTGTTGCACTCCACACCACCCTGGGTTAGACACTGGCTATATGCAAATTAGCTCTGACCCTGTGCCTCATGGGAACAGTCCAGTCCGAACTACCAAGCCATGTCTTTCCCAGACCGGAATCAAGCCTCCAAGGAGGACCGGTTCCTGGCTATCAGCCTTCATCAGCCTGGATAGCTTGACTCCAGTGGTGTGGAGAGCCTGGGACTCACGTCTGAGCATACCCAGCCCACTCGGGGTGAAAATTGCAAAAAACACAGTTGATGGACAGAATGTAGAACAATGTCATACATTCACCCCAGTACAAGGATCTGGGCCTAAATCCATCGTTTTTCTGCACTCCACACCACCCTGGGTTAGACACTGGCTATATGCAAATCAGCTCTGATCCTGTGCCTCATGGGAACAGTCCAGTCCGAACTGCCAAGCCATGTCTTTCCCAGACCGGAATCAAGCATCCAAGGACCGGTTTCTGGCTATCAGCCTGGATAGCTTGACTCCAGTGGTGTGGAGAGCCTGGGACTCACGTCTGAGCATACCCAGCCCACTCGGGGTGAAAATTGCAAAAAACACAGTTGATGGACAGAATGTAGAACAATGTCATACATTCACCCCAGTACAAGGATCTGGGCCTAAATCCATCGTTTTTTTGCACTCCACACCACCCTGGGTTAGACACTGGCTATATGCAAATCAGCTCTGATCCTGTGCCTCATGGGAACAGTCCAGTCCGAACTACCAAGCCATGTCTTTCCCAGACCGGAATCAAGCATCCAAGGACCGGTTTCTGGCTATCAGCCTGGATAGCTTGACTCCAGTGGTGTGGAGAGCCTGGGACTCACGTCTGAGCATACCCAGCCCACTCGGGGTGAAAATTGCAAAAAACACAGTTGATGGACAGAATGTAGAACAATGTCATACATTCATCCCAGTACAAGGATCTGGGCCTAAATCCATCGTTTATTTGCACTCCACACAATAACCATGGGTTAGACACTAGCTATATGCAAATCAGCTCTGACCCTGTGCCTCATGGGAACAGTCCAGTTTGAACTACCAAGCCATGTCTTTCCCAGACCGGAATCAAGCATCCAAGGACCGGTTTTTGGCTATCAGCCTTCTTCAGCCTGGATAGCTTGACTCCAGTCGTGTGGAGAGCCTGGGACTCACGTCTGAGCATACCCAGCCCACTCAGGGTGAAAATTGCAAAAAACACAGTTGATGGACAGAATGTAGAACAATGTCATACATTCACCCCAGTACAAGGATCTGGGCCTAAATCCATCGTTTATTTGCACTCCACACCACCCTGGGTTAGACACTGGCTATATGCAAATCAGCTCTGACCCTGTGCCTTATGGGAACAGTCCAGTCCGAGCTACCAAGCCATGTCTTTCCCAGACCGGAATCAAGCATCCAAGGACCGGTTTCTGGCTATCAGCCTTCATCAGCCTGGATAGCTTGACTCCAGTGGTGTGGAGAGCCTGGGACTCACGTCTGAGCATACCCAGCCCACTCGGGGTGAAAATTGCAAAAAACACAGTTGATGGACAGAATGTAGAAGAATGTCATACATTCACCCCAGTACAAGGATCTGGGCCTAAATCCATCGTTTTTTTTGCACTCCACACCACCCTGGGTTAGACACTGTCTATATGCAAATCAGCTCTGACCCTGTGCCTCATGGGAACAGTCCAGTCCGAACTACCAAGCCATGTCTTTCCCAGACCGGAATCAATCATCCAAGGACCGGTTTCTGGCTATCAGCCTTCATCAGCCTGGATAGCTTGACTCCAGTGGTGTGGAGAGCCTGGGACTCACGTCTGAGCATACCCAGCCCACTCGGGGTGAAAATTGCAAAAAACACAGTTGATGGACAGAATGTAGAAGAATGTCATACATTCACCCCAGTACAAGGATCTGTGCCTAAATCCATTGTTTTTTTGCACTCCACACCACCCTGGGTTAGACACTGGCTATATACAAATCAGCTCTGACCCTGTGCCTCATGGGAACAGTCCAGTCCGAACTACCAAGCCATGTCTTTCCCAGACGGGAATCAAGCATCCAAGGACCGGTTCCTGGCTATCAGCCTTCATCAGCCTGGATAGCTTGACTCCAGTGGTGTGGAGAGCCTGGGACTCACGTCTGAGCATACCCAGCCCACTCGGGGTGAAAATTGTAAAAAACACCGTTGATGGACAGAATGTAGAACAATGTCATACATTCACCCCAGGACAAGGATCTGGGCCTAAATCCATTGTTTTTTGCACTCCACACCACCCTGGGTTAGACACTGGATATATGCAAATTAGCTCTGACCCTGTGCCTCATGGGAACAGTCTAATCCGAGCTACCAAGCCATGTCTTTCCCAGACCGGAATCAAGCTTCCAAGGACCGGTTTCTGGCTATCAGCCTTCATCAGCCTGGATAGCTTGACTCCAGTGGTGTGGAGAGCCTGAGACTCACGTCTGAGCATACCCAGCCCACTCGGGGGGAAAATTGGAAAAAACACAGTTGATGGACAGAATGTAGAACGATGTCATACATTCACCCCAGTACAAGGATCTGGGCCTAAATCCATCGTTTTTTTGCACTCCACACCACCCTGGGTTAGACACTGGCTATATGCAAATCAGCTCTGATCCTGTGCCTCATGGGAACAGTCCAGTCCGAACTACCAAGCCATGTCTTTCCCAGACCGGAATCAAGCATCCAAGGACCGGTTTCTGGCTATCACCCTGGATAGCTTGACTCCAGTGGTGTGGAGAGCCTGGGACTCACGTCTGAGCATACCCAGCCCACTCGGGGTGAAAATTGCAAAAAAAACAGTTGATGGACAGAATGTAGAACAATGTCATACATTCATCCCAGTACAAGGATCTGGGCCTAAATCCATCGTTTATTTGCACTCCACACAATAACCATGGGTTAGACACTAGCTATATGCAAATCAGCTCTGACCCTGTGCCTCATGGGAACAGTCCAGTTTGAACTACCAAGCCATGTCTTTCCCAGACCAGAATCAAGCATCCAAGGACCGTTTTTTGGCTATCAGCCTTCATCAGCCTGGATAGCTTGACTCCAGTCGTGTGGAGAGCCTGGGACTCACGTCTGAGCATACCCAGCCCACTCAGGGTGAAAATTGCAAAAAACACAGTTGATGGACAGAATGTAGAACAATGTCATACATTCACCCCAGTACAAGGATCTGGGCCTAAATTCATCGTTTTTTTGCACTCCACACCACCCTGGGTTAGACACTGGCTATATGCAAATTAGCTCTGACCCTGTGCCTCATGGGAACAGTCTAGTCCAAACTACCAAGCCATGTCTTTCCCGGACCGGAATAAATATTCCAAGGACCGGTTTCTGGCTATCAGCCTGGATAGCTTGACTCCAGTGGTGTGGAGAGCCTGGGACTCACGTCTGAGCATACCCAGCCCACTCGGGGTGAAAATTGCAAAAAACACAGTTGATGGACAGAATGTAGAACAATGTCATACATTCACCCCAGGCCAAGGATCTGGGCCTAAATCCATTGTTTTTTGCACTCCACACCACCCTGGGTTAGACACTGGCTATATGCAAATTAGCTCTGACCCTGTGCCTCATTGGAACAGTCTAGTCCGAACTACCAAGCCATGTCTTTCCCAGACCGGAATCAAGCATCCAAGGACCGGTTTCTGGCTATCAGCCTTCATCAGCCTGGATAGCTTGACTCCAGTGGTGTGGAGAGCCTGAGACTCACGTCTGAGCAAACCCAGCCCACTCGGGGTGAAAATTGCAAAAAACACAGTTGATGGACAGAATGTAGAACAATGTCATACATTCACCCCAGTACAAGGATCTGGGCCTAAATCCATCGTTTTTTTGCACTCCACACCACCCTGGGTTAGACACTGGCTATATGCAAATCAGCTCTGATCCTGTGCCTCATGGGAACAGTCCAGTCCGAACTACCAAGCCATGTCTTTCCCAGACCGGAATCAAGCATCCAAGGACCGGTTTCTGGCTATCAGCCTGGATAGCTTGACTCCAGTGGTGTGGAGAGCCTGTGACTCACGTCTGAGCATACCCAGCCCACTCGGGGTGAAAATTGCAAAAAACACAGTTGATGGACAGAATGTAGAACAATGTCATACATTCACCCCAGGACAAGGATCTGGGCCTAAATCCATTGTTTTTTGCACTCCACACCACCCTGGGTTAGACACTGGCTATATGCAAATTAGCTCTGACCCTGTGCCTCATGGGAACAGTCTAGTCCGAACTACCAAGCCATGTCTTTCCCAGACCCGAATCAAGCATCCAAGCACCGGTTTCTGGCTATCAGCCTTCATCATCCTGGATAGCTTGACTCAAGTGGTGTGGAGAGCCTGAGACTCACGTCTGAGCATACCCAGCCCACTCGGGGTGAAAATTGCAAAAAACACAGTTGATGGACAGAATGTAGAACAATGTCATACATTCACCCCAGTACAAGGATCTGGGCCTAAATCCATCATTTTTTTGCACTCCACACCACCCTGGGTTAGACACTGGCTATATGCAAATCAGCTCTGATCCTGTGCCTCATGGGAACAGTCCAGTCCGAACTACCAAGCCATGTCTTTCCCAGACCGGAATCAAGCATCCAAGGACCGGTTTCTGGCTATCCCCCTGGATAGCTTGACTCCAGTGGTGTGGAGAGCCTGGGACTCACGTCTGAGCATACCCAGCCCACTCGGGGGGAAAATTGCAAAAAAAACAGTTGATGGACAGAATGTAGAACAATGTCATACATTCATCCCAGTACAAGGATCTGGGCCTAAATCCATCGTTTATTTGCACTCCACACAATAACCATGGGTTAGACACTAGCTATATGCAAATCAGCTCTGACAATGTGCCTCATGGGAACAGTCCAGTTTGAACTACCAAGCCATGTCTTTCCCAGACCAGAATCAAGCATCCAAGGACCGGTTTTTGGCTATCAGCCTTCATCAGCCTGGATAGCTTGACTCCAGTCGTGTGGAGAGCCTGGGACTCACGTCTGAGCATACCCAGCCCACTCAGGGTGAAAATTGCAAAAAACACAGTTGATGGACAGAATGTAGAACAATGTCATACATTCACCCCAGTAGAAGGATCTGGGCCTAAATCCATCGTTTTTTTGCACTCCACACCACCCTGGGTTAGACACTGGCTATATGCAAATTAGCTCTGACCCTGTGCCTCATGGGAACAGTCTAGTCCAAACTACCAAGCCATGTCTTTCCCAGACCGGAATCAAGCATCCAAGTACCGGTTTCTGGCTATCAGCCTTCATCAGGCTGGATAGCTTAACTCCAGTGGTGTGGAGAGCCTGGGACTCACGTCTGAGCATACCCAGCCCACTCGGGGTGAAAATTGCAAAAAACACAGTTGATGGACAGAATGTAGAACAATGTCATACATTCACCCCAGTACAAGGATCTGGGTCTAAATCCATCGGTTTTTTTGCACTCCACACCACCCTGGGTTAGACACTGGCTATATGCAAATCAGCTCTGATCCTGTGCCTCATGGGAACAGTCCAGTCCGAACTACCAAGCCATGTCTTTCCCGGACCGGAATAAATAATCCAAGGACCGGTTTCTGGCTATCAGTCTGGATAGCTTGACTCCAGTGGTGTGGAGAGCCTGGGACTCACGTCTGAGCATACCCAGCCCACTCGGGGTGAAAATTGCAAAAAACACAGTTGATGGGCAGAATGTAGAACAATGTCATACATTCATCCCAGTACAAGGATCTGGGCCTAAATCCATTGTTTATTCGCACTCCACACAATAACCATGGGTTAGACACTAGCTATATGCAAATCAGCTCTGACCCTGTGCCTCATGGGAACAGTCCAGTCCGAGCTACCAAGCCATGTCTTTCCCAGACCGGAATCAAGCATCCAAGGACCGGTTTCTGGCTATCAGCCTTCATCAGCCTGGATAGCTTGACTCCAGTGGTGTGGAGAGCCTGGGACTCACGTCTGAGCATACCCAGCCCACTCGGGGTGAAAATTGCAAAAAACACAGTTGATGGACAGAATGTAGAAGAATGTCATACATTCACCCCAGTACAAGGATCTGGGCCTAAATCCATCGTTTTTTTGCACTCCACACCACCCTGGGTTAGACACTGGCTATATGCAAATCAGCTCTGACCCTGTGCCTCATGGGAACAGTCCAGTCCGAACTACCAAGCCATGTCTTTCCCAGACCGGAATCAATCATCCAAGGACCGGTTTCTGGCTATCAGCCTTCATCAGCCTGGATAGCTTGACTCCAGTGGTGTGGAGAGCCTGGGACTCAAGTCTGAGCATACCCAGCCCACTCGGGGTGAAAATTGCAAAAAACACAGTTGATGGACAGAATGTAGAACAATGTCATACATTCACCCCAGTACAAGGATTTGGGCCTAAATCCATCGTTTTGTTGCACTCCACACCACCCTGGGTTAGACACTGGCTATATGCAAATTAGCTCTGACCCTGTGCCTCATGGGAACAGTCCAGTCCGAACTACCAAGCCATGTCTTTCCCAGACCGGAATCAAGCCTCCAAGGAGGACCGGTTCCTGGCTATCAGCCTTCATCAGCCTGGATAGCTTGACTCCAGTGGTGTGGAGAGCCTGGGACTCACGTCTGAGCATACCCAGCCCACTCGGGGTGAAAATTGCAAAAAACACAGTTGATGGACAGAATGTAGAACAATGTCATACATTCACCCCAGTACAAGGATCTGGGCCTAAATCCATCGTTTTTCTGCACTCCACACCACCCTGGGTTAGACACTGGCTATATGCAAATCAGCTCTGATCCTGTGCCTCATGGGAACAGTCCAGTCCGAACTGCCAAGCCATGTCTTTCCCAGACCGGAATCAAGCATCCAAGGACCGGTTTCTGGCTATCAGCCTGGATAGCTTGACTCCAGTGGTGTGGAGAGCCTGGGACTCACGTCTGAGCATACCCAGCCCACTCGGGGTGAAAATTGCAAAAAACACAGTTGATGGACAGAATGTAGAACAATGTCATACATTCACCCCAGTACAAGGATCTGGGCCTAAATCCATCGTTTTTTTGCACTCCACACCACCCTGGGTTAGACACTGGCTATATGCAAATCAGCTCTGATCCTGTGCCTCATGGGAACAGTCCAGTCCGAACTACCAAGCCATGTCTTTCCCAGACCGGAATCAAGCATCCAAGGACCGGTTTCTGGCTATCAGCCTGGATAGCTTGACTCCAGTGGTGTGGAGAGCCTGGGACTCACGTCTGAGCATACCCAGCCCACTCGGGGTGAAAATTGCAAAAAACACAGTTGATGGACAGAATGTAGAACAATGTCATACATTCATCCCAGTACAAGGATCTGGGCCTAAATCCATCGTTTATTTGCACTCCACACAATAACCATGGGTTAGACACTAGCTATATGCAAATCAGCTCTGACCCTGTGCCTCATGGGAACAGTCCAGTTTGAACTACCAAGCCATGTCTTTCCCAGACCGGAATCAAGCATCCAAGGACCGGTTTTTGGCTATCAGCCTTCTTCAGCCTGGATAGCTTGACTCCAGTCGTGTGGAGAGCCTGGGACTCACGTCTGAGCATACCCAGCCCACTCAGGGTGAAAATTGCAAAAAACACAGTTGATGGACAGAATGTAGAACAATGTCATACATTCACCCCAGTACAAGGATCTGGGCCTAAATCCATCGTTTATTTGCACTCCACACCACCCTGGGTTAGACACTGGCTATATGCAAATCAGCTCTGACCCTGTGCCTTATGGGAACAGTCCAGTCCGAGCTACCAAGCCATGTCTTTCCCAGACCGGAATCAAGCATCCAAGGACCGGTTTCTGGCTATCAGCCTTCATCAGCCTGGATAGCTTGACTCCAGTGGTGTGGAGAGCCTGGGACTCACGTCTGAGCATACCCAGCCCACTCGGGGTGAAAATTGCAAAAAACACAGTTGATGGACAGAATGTAGAAGAATGTCATACATTCACCCCAGTACAAGGATCTGGGCCTAAATCCATCGTTTTTTTGCACTCCACACCACCCTGGGTTAGACACTGGCTATATGCAAATCAGCTCTGACCCTGTGCCTCATGGGAACAGTCCAGTCCGAACTACCAAGCCATGTCTTTCCCAGACCGGAATCAATCATCCAAGGACCGGTTTCTGGCTATCAGCCTTCATCAGCCTGGATAGCTTGACTCCAGTGGTGTGGAGAGCCTGGGACTCACGTCTGAGCATACCCAGCCCACTCGGGGTGAAAATTGCAAAAAACACAGTTGATGGACAGAATGTAGAAGAATGTCATACATTCACCCCAGTACAAGGATCTGGGCCTAAATCCATTGTTTTTTTGCACTCCACACCACCCTGGGTTAGACACTGGCTATATACAAATCAGCTCTGACCCTGTGCCTCATGGGAACAGTCCAGTCCGAACTACCAAGCCATGTCTTTCCCAGACGGGAATCAAGCATCCAAGGACCGGTTCCTGGCTATCAGCCTTCATCAGCCTGGATAGCTTGACTCCAGTGGTGTGGAGAGCCTGGGACTCACGTCTGAGCATACCCAGCCCACTCGGGGTGAAAATTGTAAAAAACACAGTTGATGGACAGAATGTAGAACAATGTCATACATTCACCCCAGGACAAGGATCTGGGCCTAAATCCATTGTTTTTTGCACTCCACACCACCCTGGGTTAGACACTGGATATATGCAAATTAGCTCTGACCCTGTGCCTCATGGGAACAGTCTAATCCGAGCTACCAAGCCATGTCTTTCCCAGACCGGAATCAAGCTTCCAAGGACCGGTTTCTGGCTATCAGCCTTCATCAGCCTGGATAGCTTGACTCCAGTGGTGTGGAGAGCCTGAGACTCACGTCTGAGCATACCCAGCCCACTCGGGGGGAAAATTGGAAAAAACACAGTTGATGGACAGAATGTAGAACGATGTCATACATTCACCCCAGTACAAGGATCTGGGCCTAAATCCATCGTTTTTTTGCACTCCACACCACCCTGGGTTAGACACTGGCTATATGCAAATCAGCTCTGATCCTGTGCCTCATGGGAACAGTCCAGTCCGAACTACCAAGCCATGTCTTTCCCAGACCGGAATCAAGCATCCAAGGACCGGTTTCTGGCTATCACCCTGGATAGCTTGACTCCAGTGGTGTGGAGAGCCTGGGACTCACGTCTGAGCATACCCAGCCCACTCGGGGTGAAAATTGCAAAAAAAACAGTTGATGGACAGAATGTAGAACAATGTCATACATTCATCCCAGTACAAGGATCTGGGCCTAAATCCATCGTTTATTTGCACTCCACACAATAACCATGGGTTAGACACTAGCTATATGCAAATCAGCTCTGACCCTGTGCCTCATGGGAACAGTCCAGTTTGAACTACCAAGCCATGTCTTTCCCAGACCAGAATCAAGCATCCAAGGACCGTTTTTTGGCTATCAGCCTTCATCAGCCTGGATAGCTTGACTCCAGTCGTGTGGAGAGCCTGGGACTCACGTCTGAGCATACCCAGCCCACTCAGGGTGAAAATTGCAAAAAACACAGTTGATGGACAGAATGTAGAACAATGTCATACATTCACCCCAGTACAAGGATCTGGGCCTAAATCCATCGTTTTTTTGCACTCCACACCACCCTGGGTTAGACACTGGCTATATGCAAATTAGCTCTGACCCTGTGCCTCATGGGAACAGTCTAGTCCAAACTACCAAGCCATGTCTTTCCCGGACCGGAATAAATATTCCAAGGACCGGTTTCTGGCTATCAGCCTGGATAGCTTGACTCCAGTGGTGTGGAGAGCCTGGGACTCACGTCTGAGCATACCCAGCCCACTCGGGGTGAAAATTGCAAAAAACACAGTTGATGGACAGAATGTAGAACAATGTCATACATTCACCCCAGGCCAAGGATCTGGGCCTAAATCCATTGTTTTTTGCACTCCACACCACCCTGGGTTAGACACTGGCTATATGCAAATTAGCTCTGACCCTGTGCCTCATTGGAACAGTCTAGTCCGAACTACCAAGCCATGTCTTTCCCAGACCGGAATCAAGCATCCAAGGACCGGTTTCTGGCTATCAGCCTTCATCAGCCTGGATAGCTTGACTCCAGTGGTGTGGAGAGCCTGAGACTCACGTCTGAGCAAACCCAGCCCACTCGGGGTGAAAATTGCAAAAAACACAGTTGATGGACAGAATGTAGAACAATGTCATACATTCACCCCAGTACAAGGATCTGGGCCTAAATCCATCGTTTTTTTGCACTCCACACCACCCTGGGTTAGACACTGGCTATATGCAAATCAGCTCTGATCCTGTGCCTCATGGGAACAGTCCAGTCCGAACTACCAAGCCATGTCTTTCCCAGACCGGAATCAAGCATCCAAGGACCGGTTTCTGGCTATCAGCCTGGATAGCTTGACTCCAGTGGTGTGGAGAGCCTGTGACTCACGTCTGAGCATACCCAGCCCACTCGGGGTGAAAATTGCAAAAAACACAGTTGATGGACAGAATGTAGAACAATGTCATACATTCACCCCAGGACAAGGATCTGGGCCTAAATCCATTGTTTTTTGCACTCCACACCACCCTGGGTTAGACACTGGCTATATGCAAATTAGCTCTGACCCTGTGCCTCATGGGAACAGTCTAGTCCGAACTACCAAGCCATGTCTTTCCCAGACCCGAATCAAGCATCCAAGCACCGGTTTCTGGCTATCAGCCTTCATCATCCTGGATAGCTTGACTCAAGTGGTGTGGAGAGCCTGAGACTCACGTCTGAGCATACCCAGCCCACTCGGGGTGAAAATTGCAAAAAACACAGTTGATGGACAGAATGTAGAACAATGTCATACATTCACCCCAGTACAAGGATCTGGGCCTAAATCCATCATTTTTTTGCACTCCACACCACCCTGGGTTAGACACTGGCTATATGCAAATCAGCTCTGATCCTGTGCCTCATGGGAACAGTCCAGTCCGAACTACCAAGCCATGTCTTTCCCAGACCGGAATCAAGCATCCAAGGACCGGTTTCTGGCTATCCCCCTGGATAGCTTGACTCCAGTGGTGTGGAGAGCCTGGGACTCACGTCTGAGCATACCCAGCCCACTCGGGGGGAAAATTGCAAAAAAAACAGTTGATGGACAGAATGTAGAACAATGTCATACATTCATCCCAGTACAAGGATCTGGGCCTAAATCCATCGTTTATTTGCACTCCACACAATAACCATGGGTTAGACACTAGCTATATGCAAATCAGCTCTGACAATGTGCCTCATGGGAACAGTCCAGTTTGAACTACCAAGCCATGTCTTTCCCAGACCAGAATCAAGCATCCAAGGACCGGTTTTTGGCTATCAGCCTTCATCAGCCTGGATAGCTTGACTCCAGTCGTGTGGAGAGCCTGGGACTCACGTCTGAGCATACCCAGCCCACTCAGGGTGAAAATTGCAAAAAACACAGTTGATGGACAGAATGTAGAACAATGTCATACATTCACCCCAGTAGAAGGATCTGGGCCTAAATCCATCGTTTTTTTGCACTCCACACCACCCTGGGTTAGACACTGGCTATATGCAAATTAGCTCTGACCCTGTGCCTCATGGGAACAGTCTAGTCCAAACTACCAAGCCATGTCTTTCCCAGACCGGAATCAAGCATCCAAGTACCGGTTTCTGGCTATCAGCCTTCATCAGGCTGGATAGCTTAACTCCAGTGGTGTGGAGAGCCTGGGACTCACGTCTGAGCATACCCAGCCCACTCGGGGTGAAAATTGCAAAAAACACAGTTGATGGACAGAATGTAGAACAATGTCATACATTCACCCCAGTACAAGGATCTGGGTCTAAATCCATCGTTTTTTTTGCACTCCACACCACCCTGGGTTAGACACTGGCTATATGCAAATCAGCTCTGATCCTGTGCCTCATGGGAACAGTCCAGTCCGAACTACCAAGCCATGTCTTTCCCGGACCGGAATAAATAATCCAAGGACCGGTTTCTGGCTATCAGTCTGGATAGCTTGACTCCAGTGGTGTGGAGAGCCTGGGACTCACGTCTGAGCATACCCAGCCCACTCGGGGTGAAAATTGCAAAAAACACAGTTGATGGGCAGAATGTAGAACAATGTCATACATTCATCCCAGTACAAGGATCTGGGCCTAAATCCATTGTTTATTCGCACTCCACACAATAACCATGGGTTAGACACTAGCTATATGCAAATCAGCTCTGACCCTGTGCCTCATGGGAACAGTCCTGTCCGAGCTACCAAGCCATGTCTTTCCCAGACCGGAATCAAGCATCCAAGGACCGGTTTCTGGCTATCAGCCTTCATCAGTCTGGATAGCTTGACTCCAGTGGTGTGGAGAGCCTGGGACTCACGTCTGAGCATACCCAGCCCACTCGGGGGTGAAAATTGCAAAAAACACAGTTGATGGACAGAATGTAGAAGAATGTCATACATTCACCCCAGTACAAGGATCTGGGCCTAAATCCATCGTTTTTTTGCACTCCACACCACCCTGGGTTAGACACTGGCTATATGCAAATCAGCTCTGACCCTGTGCCTCATGGGAACAGTCCAGTCCGAACTAATAAGCCATGTCTTTCCCAGACCGGAATCAAGCATCCAAGGACCGGTTTCTGGCTATCAGCCCCAATCAGCCTGGATAGCTTGACTCCAGTGGTGTGGAGAGCCTGGGACTCACGTCTGAGCATACCCAGCCCACTCGGGGTGAAAATTGCAAAAAACACAGGTAATGGACAGAATGTAGAACAATGTCATACATTCACCCCAGTACAAGGATCTGGGACTAAATACATCGTTTTATAGCACTTCACACTACCATGGGTTAGACACTGGCTATATGCAAATCAGCTCTGACCCTGTGCCTCATGGGAACAGTCCAGTTTGAACTACCAAGCCATGTCTTTCCCAGACCGGAATCAAGCATCCAAGGACCGGTTTTTGGCTATCAGCCTTCATCAGCCTGGATAGCTTGACTCCAGTTGTGTGGAGAGCCTGGGACTCACGTCTGAGCATACCCAGCCCACTCGGGGTGAAAATTGCAAAAAACACAGTTGATGGACAGAATGTAGAACAATGTCATACATTCACCCCAGTACAAGGATCTGGGCCTAAATCCATCATTTTTTTGCACTCCACACCACCCTGGGTTAGACACTGGCTATATGCAAATCAGATCTGATCCTGTGCCTCATGGGAACAGTCCAGTCCGAACTACCAAGCCATGTCTTTCCCAGACCGGAATCAAGCATCCAAGGACCGGTTTCTGGCTATCACCCTGGATAGCTTGACTCCAGTGGTGTGGAGAGCCTGGGACTCACGTCTGAGCATACCCAGCCCACTCGGGGTGAAAATTGCAAAAAAAACAGTTGATGGACAGAATGTAGAACAATGTCATACATTCATCCCAGTACAAGGATCTGGGCCTAAATCCATCGTTTATTTGCACTCCACACAATAACCATGGGTTAGACACTAGCTATATGCAAATCAGCTCTAACCCTGTGCCTCATGGGAACAGTCCAGTTTGAACTACCAAGCCATGTCTTTCCCAGACCAGAATCAAGCATCCAAGGACCGGTTTTTGGCTATCAGCCTTCATCAGCCTGGATAGCTTGACTCCAGTCGTGTGGAGAACCTGGGACTCACGTCTGAGCATACCCAGCCCACTCAGGGTGAAAATTGCAAAAAACACAGTTGATGGACAGAATGTAGAACAATGTCATACATTCACCCCAGTACAAGGATCTGGGCCTAAATCCATCGTTTTTTTGCACTCCACACCACCCTGGGTTAGACACTGGCTATATGCAAATTAGCTCTGACCCTGTGCCTCATGGGAACAGTCTAGTCCAAACTACCAAGCCATGTCTTTCCCAGACCGGAATCAAGCATCCAAGTACCGGTTTCTGGCTATCATTCTTCATCAGCCTGGATAGCTTAACTCCAGTGGTGTGGAGAGCCTGGGACTCACGTCTGAGCATACCCAGCCCACTCGGGGTGAAAATTGCAAAAAACACAGTTGATGGACAGAATGTAGAACAATGTCATACATTCACCCCAGTACAAGGATCTGGGCCTAAATCCATCGTTTTTTTGCACTCCACACCACCCTGGGTTAGACACTGGCTATATGCAAATCAGCTCTGATCCTGTGCCTCATGGGAACAGTCCAGTCCGAACTACCAAGCCATGTCTTTCCCGGACCGGAATAAATATTCCAAGGACCGGTTTCTGGCTATCAGCCTGGATAGCTTGACTCCAGTGGTGTGGAGAGCCTGGGACTCACGTCTGAGCATACCCAGCCCACTCGGGGTGAAAATTGCAAAAAACACAGTTGATGGGCAGAATGTAGAACAATGTCATACATTCATGCCAGTACAAGGATCTGGGCCTAAATCCATTGTTTATTTGCACTCCACACAATAACCATGGGTTAGACACTAGCTATATGCAAATCAGCTCTGACCCTGTGCCTCATGGGAACAGTCCAGTCCGAGCTACCAAGCCATGTCTTTCCCAGACCGGAATCAAGCATCCAAGGACCGGTTTCTGGCTATCAGCCTTCATCAGCCTGGATAGCTTGACTCCAGTGGTGTGGAGAGCCTGGGACTCACGTCTGAGCATACCCAGCCCACTCGGGGTGAAAATTGCAAAAAACACAGTTGATGGACAGAATGTAGAACAATGTCATACATTCACCCCAGGACAAGGATCTGGGCCTAAATCCATTGTTTTTTGCACTCCACACCACCCTGGGTTAGACACTGGCTATATACAAATTTGCTCTGACCCTGTGCCTCATGGGAACAGTCTAGTCCGAACTACCAAGCCATGTCTTTCCCAGACCGGAATTAAGCATCCAAGGACCGGTTTCTGGCTATCAGCCTTCATCAGCCTGGATAGCTTGACTCCAGTGCTGTGGAGAGCCTGGGACTCACGTCTGAGCATACCCAGCCCACTCGGGGTGAAAATTGCAAAAAACACAGTTGATGGACAGAATGTAGAACAATGTCATACATTCACCCCAGTACAAGGATCTGGGCCTAAATCCATCATTTTTTTGCACTCCACACCACCCTGGGTTAGACACTGGCTATATGCAAATCAGATCTGATCCTGTGCCTCATGGGAACAGTCCAGTCCGAACTACCAAGCCATGTCTTTCCCAGACCGGAATCAAGCATCCAAGGACCGGTTTCTGGCTATCACCCTGGATAGCTTGACTCCAGTGGTGTGGAGAGCCTGGGACTCACGTCTGAGCATACCCAGCCCACTCGGGGTGAAAATTGCAAAAAAAACAGTTGATGGACAGAATGTAGAACAATGTCATACATTCATCCCAGTACAAGGATCTGGGCCTAAATCCATCGTTTATTTGCACTCCACACAATAACCATGGGTTAGACACTAGCTATATGCAAATCAGCTCTAACCCTGTGCCTCATGGGAACAGTCCAGTTTGAACTACCAAGCCATGTCTTTCCCAGACCAGAATCAAGCATCCAAGGACCGGTTTTTGGCTATCAGCCTTCATCAGCCTGGATAGCTTGACTCCAGTCGTGTGGAGAACCTGGGACTCACGTCTGAGCATACCCAGCCCACTCAGGGTGAAAATTGCAAAAAACACAGTTGATGGACAGAATGTAGAACAATGTCATACATTCACCCCAGTACAAGGATCTGGGCCTAAATCCATCGTTTTTTTGCACTCCACACCACCCTGGGTTAGACACTGGCTATATGCAAATTAGCTCTGACCCTGTGCCTCATGGGAACAGTCTAGTCCAAACTACCAAGCCATGTCTTTCCCAGACCGGAATCAAGCATCCAAGTACCGGTTTCTGGCTATCATTCTTCATCAGCCTGGATAGCTTAACTCCAGTGGTGTGGAGAGCCTGGGACTCACGTCTGAGCATACCCAGCCCACTCGGGGTGAAAATTGCAAAAAACACAGTTGATGGACAGAATGTAGAACAATGTCATACATTCACCCCAGTACAAGGATCTGGGCCTAAATCCATCGTTTTTTTGCACTCCACACCACCCTGGGTTAGACACTGGCTATATGCAAATCAGCTCTGATCCTGTGCCTCATGGGAACAGTCCAGTCCGAACTACCAAGCCATGTCTTTCCCGGACCGGAATAAATATTCCAAGGACCGGTTTCTGGCTATCAGCCTGGATAGCTTGACTCCAGTGGTGTGGAGAGCCTGGGACTCACGTCTGAGCATACCCAGCCCACTCGGGGTGAAAATTGCAAAAAACACAGTTGATGGGCAGAATGTAGAACAATGTCATACATTCATGCCAGTACAAGGATCTGGGCCTAAATCCATTGTTTATTTGCACTCCACACAATAACCATGGGTTAGACACTAGCTATATGCAAATCAGCTCTGACCCTGTGCCTCATGGGAACAGTCCAGTCCGAGCTACCAAGCCATGTCTTTCCCAGACCGGAATCAAGCATCCAAGGACCGGTTTCTGGCTATCAGCCTTCATCAGCCTGGATAGCTTGACTCCAGTGGTGTGGAGAGCCTGGGACTCACGTCTGAGCATACCCAGCCCACTCGGGGTGAAAATTGCAAAAAACACAGTTGATGGACAGAATGTAGAACAATGTCATACATTCACCCCAGGACAAGGATCTGGGCCTAAATCCATTGTTTTTTGCACTCCACACCACCCTGGGTTAGACACTGGCTATATACAAATTTGCTCTGACCCTGTGCCTCATGGGAACAGTCTAGTCCGAACTACCAAGCCATGTCTTTCCCAGACCGGAATTAAGCATCCAAGGACCGGTTTCTGGCTATCAGCCTTCATCAGCCTGGATAGCTTGACTCCAGTGGTGTGGAGAGCCTGGGACTCACGTCTGAGCATACCCAGCCCACTCGGGGTGAAAATTGCAAAAAACACAGTTGATGGACAGAATGTAGAACAATGTCATACATTCACCCCAGTACAAGGATCTGGGCCTAAATCCAACGTTTTTTTGCACTCCACACCACCCTGGGTTAGACACTGGCTATATGCAAATCAGCCCTGATCCTGTGCCTCATGGGAACAGTCCAGTCCGAACTACCAAGCCATGTCTTTCCCAGACCGGAATCAAGCATCCAAGGACCGGTGTCTGGCTATCAGCCCCAATCAGCCTGGATAGCTTGACTCCAGTGGTGTGGAGAGCCTGGGACTCACGTCTGAGCATACCCAGCCCACTCGGGGTGAAAATTGCAAAAAACACAGTTGATGGACAGAATGTAGAACAATGTCATACATTCACCCCAGTACAAGGATCTGGGACTAAATCCATCGTTTTATTGCACTTCACACTACCATGGGTTAGACACTGGCTATATGCAAATCAGCTCTGACCCTGTGCCTCATGGGAACAGTCCAGTTTGAACTACCAAGCCATGTCTTTCCCAGACCGGAATCAAGCATCCAAGGACCGGTTTTTGGCTATCAGACTTCATCAGCCTGGATAGCTTGACTCCAGTTGTGTGGAGAGCCTGGGACTCACGTCTGAGCATACCCAGCCCACTCAGGGTGAAAATTGCAAAAAACTCAGTTGATGGACAGAATGTAGAACAATGTCATACATTCACCCCTGTACAAGGATCTGGGCCTAAATCCATCGTTTTTTTGCACTCCACACTACCCTGGGTTAGACACTGGCTATATGCAAATCAGCTCTGACCCTGTGCCTCATGGGAACAGTCCAGTCCGAACTACCAAGCCATGTCTTTCCCAGACCGGAATCAAGCATCCAAGGACCGGTTTCTGGCTATCAGCCTTCATCAGCCTGGATCGCTTGACTCCAGTGGTGTGGAGAGCCTGGGACTCACGTCTGAGCATACCCAGCCCACTTGGGGTGAAAATTGCAAAAAACACAGTTGATGGACAGAATGTAGAAGAATGTCATACATTCACCCCAGTACAAGGATCTGGGCCTAAATCCATTGTTTTTTTGCACTCCACACCACCCTGGGTTAGACACTGGCTATATACAAATCAGCTCTGACCCTGTGCCTCATGGGAACAGTCCAGTCCGAACTACCAAGCCATGTCTTTCCCAGACCGGAATCAAGCATCCAAGGACCGGTTCCTGGCTATCTGCCTTCATCAGCCTGGATAACTTGACTCCAGTGGTGTGGAGAGCCTGGGACTCACGTCTGAGCATACCCAGCCCACTCGGGGTGAAAATTGCAAAAAACACAGTTGATGGACAGAATGTAGAACAATGTCATACATTCACCCCAGTACAAGGATCTGGGCCTAAATCCATCATTTTTTTGCACTCCACACCACCCTGGGTTAGACACTGGCTATATACAAATCAGCTCTGACCCTGTGCCTCATGGGAACAGTCCAGTCCGAACTACCAAGCCATGTCTTTCCCAGACCGGAATCAAGCATCCAAGGACCGGTTCCTGGCTATCTGCCTTCATCAGCCTGGATAGCTTGACTCCAGTGGTGTGGAGAGCCTGGGACTCACGTCTGAGCATACCCAGCCCACTTGGGGTGAAAATTGCAAAAAACACAGTTGATGGACAGAATGTAGAACAAGGTCATACATTCACCCCAGTACAAGGATATGGGCCTAAATCCATTGTTTTATTGCACTTCACACCCCCATGGGTTAGACCCTGGCTATATGCAAATTAGCTCTGACAAATGAATATTTCTTAGTGGGGTCACCCTGTGACAGGACAGTGTGACAAATCCTGCAGTCCACTTTTGGAGCATTTACTTTCTTCTTGTCATCAGGAATAGAAAAAAACTTCCAAATAAAGTGTGCTTTTACTTTCGGCTGAGGAGCCTCTTCATGAAGAAATTCATTGGAGTCATCTTGACTGCTGGATGGTCTGGCAGCCATGATAATCCAAGATTTTATTCCCACAAATATCCGACAGCAAAAAGGCAGGTCTTGCAGTCACAAAAGTGAAAGAAGAAGTGAAGGAAATGGGTGGGGATTTCATTCTTTGTTAAAAAAACTGTTAGCAACCAATGAAAAGTGTTATGTTCAGGTCACATGACCCGACGCGCTTACGCTGCGCGCCCCGGTGCGCGCCTAGGTGTGCGCCCCGGGGCGCTTACGTTGCGCGATCGTAAGCGCTCGGGCGCTTCCGGGTGCGCTTACGCTGTGCGTCATAAGACGCATCTCGCGGCTACGCGATACGTCACGATGATGTTTTCGTTCGCGGCAATAGCGCTAACGGGACACTCACCGGTACGCGCACCAGGGCGTGCCGCGAGACTGCGCTTACCGGTGAGCGCACCGGTACGCGCACCGGGAGCGCTCCAGGGCAAAAAAAGAAATATATATATATATATATAAAAAATAGTATTACATAAATATACAATATAGGATTCATTATAAAATAGAAATTACCACCAGTTATAGTTAGAAATTAGCATTTAAAAAACCTATTAAATTCACTGAAAAAACCATAGGTTTTACACCAGTTATAGTTAGCTGGAAATTTTACTCGCATAAAACCATTGAAATTCCCACGTTATAGTTAGTTGGACTCACTATAACTTGCGCGTGCAATGCACTGCTGATGACGTCACATATTACATCACTCATGACATGGTCAGTGACATCACTCATGACATCACTGACGACACCATCCTTGTGACAGAGTGACAGACCTCCTTTCACTGTAATGTAACCCTTAAAACACATATTCAAAAATAGAAACTAACATTTTCAAAAAAATGGAGATACCCATACCAGTTACAACAACCAATTCAATCATCATCTATATACACATCCACTCATTCACCAACAGTTCTATATAGTCACTCATACATATACTCACTCATCATATGTAGTGATACACCTATACATCCTCTTACACACCGACAGTCATCCAAAAGATACTCTCACACATACTCACACATGTAAATAAACTATTGAACATCCATTTATTTGCATATACAGCTATACACACGCTACCAATTTACTTCTAAGGAAACTTACACATACTTACTCTCTTAAACAATCACTTATAGAAACACATACTAATTTAAACAGGAACTCTTACAATCCCTCACTCTCACATATACTCACTTATATACACCAATATTCACATATACTAGATTAAAACATATATAGTTACTGATAAAGACACTAGTGAGACAGTCAGTCATTCACTCACTAACACACACATATACACACTCATCCACCCATACAGTACTGCACATATGCTGTCTTCAAACACATACAAAGAGAGAGTCAGTAATTCATGCATGTATGTGCCAAGTAATACCCCCACCAAACCATACAAACACTCATACTGATACTAAGAAAAACATCTAATAACCCATATACATACACATGTAGCTACTCACCAACCCATGCAGCCACTTATACACAAAGTGAAACACTAATACATATATTTACATATTTAAACATTACTCTCTAATATATGTATTCACTAAGATACACTTAATAAACCAGTTAACCAATCAATTTTTTTTTAAAACATCCATGTAAACACTTATTTAAACATTTATTCTTCCATCAACTTTTACATATACATATATAACACATATTTAGTTTTTCGGAAAGACACACATTCACTGGATGGTGTCATCAGTGATGTCATGAGTGATGTCACTGACCATGTCATGTGTGATGTAATATGTGACGTCATCAGCAGTGCATTGCACGCGCAAGTTATAGTGAGTCCAACTAACTATGACGTGGGAAGTTCAATGGTTTTATGCGAGTAAAATTTCCAGCAAACTATAACTGGTGTGAAACCTATGTTTTTTTCAGTGAATATATATATATATATATATATATATATATATATATATATATATATATATATATATTAATATATATATATATATGTATATATATATATATATATATATATATATATATATATATGTATGTATGTATATATATATATATATATATATATATATATATATATATATATATATATATATATATATATATATATATATATATATATATATATATATATATATATATATATATATATATATATGTATTTGAGTAACCTTCCTCGAAGACAAAAGGCAGAGGCCCAAAATGGGGACAAATGAAGTCTTTTTAATCTGGAACAGCAATTTTCAGCGGGCGTATGCATTTCGGCCGTGTGGCCTCGTCAGCGCCCAGAATGTAATGGGACGGTGAGTAGGAATGCTGTTGCAAGTTGATGTCCCAGTTAAATGCAAGTTGGCTCCACCTACTGTTAGTTTTGCATGGTGGAGTGCACTACAGGTCCCAGCATGCAATGTTCCTGCAGGGACCACTGGGGAGCAGCGGAACCAGGAGACCCCTCGAACAGCTCTCACCCGGTGTCCCGAGCTGCCATCCACATCAGCGAGGCTTCTCCCGTCCCCAAACTGCACAATCACCACCTTCAGGCATATCATCCACGGGGGTGAGAACAACAGTGTGTCCCGCCCAATGCGGAGTTCAGTGACTCCGACACCGTTTGTTTTCCTCCAGTCGTGTAGTGATGGGCTCAGTCTTTCCGATACCTCGGACCAAGGTAAGCTCTGCAAAGACAGAACAGCGCCAGCGTTGACCTCGCCCAAAGTGTGCAGGGACCTCTGATGCACGTCGCAGGCTCACTGTGCAAAATTAGTATTTGAGTAACCTTCCTCGAAGAAAAAGGCAGAGGCCCAAAATGGGGACAAATGAAGTCTTTTTAATCTGGAACAGCAATTTTCAGCAGGTGTATGCATTTCGGCCGTGTGGCCTCGTCAGCGCCCAGAATGTAATGGGAGGGTGAGTAGGAATGCTGTTGCAAGTTGATGTCCCAGTTAAATGCAAGTTGGCTCCACCTGCTGTTAGTTTTGCATGGTGGAGTGCACTACAGGTCCCAGCATGCAATGTTCCTGCAGGGACCACTGCGGAGCAGCGGAACCAGGAGACCCCTCGAACAGCTCTCACCCGGTGTCCCGAGCTGCCATCCACATCAGCGAGGCTTCTCCCGTCCCCAAACTGCACAATCACCACCTTCCGGCATATCATCCACGGGGGTGAGAACAACAGTGTGTCCCGCCCAATGCGGAGTTCAGTGACTCCGACACCGTTTGTTTTCCTCCAGTCGTGTAGTGATGGACTCTGTCTTTCCGATACCTCGGACCAAGGTAAGCTCTGCAAAGACAGAACAGCGCCAGCGTTGACCTCGCCCAAAGTGTGCAGGGACCTCTGATGCACGTCGCAGGCTCACTGTGCAAAATTAGTATTTGAGTAACCTTCCTCGAAGAAAAAGGCAGAGGCCCAAAATGGGGACAAATGAAGTCTTTTTAATCTGGAACAGCAATTTTCAGCGGGCGTATGCATTTCGGCCGTGTGGCCTCGTCAGCGCCCAGAATGTAATGGGAGGGTGAGTAGGAATGCTGTTGCAAGTTGATGTCCCAGTTAAATGCAAGTTGGCTCCACCTGCTGTTAGTTTTGCATGGTGGAGTGCACTACAGGTCCCAGCATGCAATGTTCCTGCAGGGACCACCGCGGAGCAGCGGAACCAGGAGACCCCTCAAACAGCTCTCACCCGGTGTCCCGAGCTGCCATCCACATCAGCGAGGCTTCTCCCGTCCCCAAACTGCACAATCACCACCTTCCGGCATATCATCCACGGGGGTGAGAACAACAGTGTGTCCCGCCCAATGCGGAGTTCAGTGACTCCGACACCGTTTGTTTTCCTCCAGTCGTGTAGTGATGGGCTCAGTCTTTCCGATACCTCGGACCAAGGTAAGCTCTGCAAAGACAGAACAGCGCCAGCGTTGACCTCGCCCAAAGTGTGCATGGACCTCTGATGCACGTCGCAGGCTCACTGTGCAAAATTAGTATTTGAGTAACCTTCCTCGAAGAAAAAGGCAGAGGCCCAAAATGGGGACAAATGAAGTCTTTTTAATCTGGAACAGCAATTTTCAGCGGGCGTATGCATTTCGGCCGTGTGGCCTCGTCAGCACCCAGAATGTAATGGGAGGGTGAATAGGAATGCTGTTGCAAGTTGATGTCCCAGTTAAATGCAAGTTGGCTCCACCTGCTGTTAGTTTTGCATGGTGGAGTGCACTACAGGTCCCAGCATGCAATGTTCCTGCAGGGACCACCGCGGAGCAGCGGAACCAGGAGACCCCTCGAACAGCTCTCACCCGGTGTCCCGAGCTGCCATCCACATCAGCGAGGCTTCTCCCGTCCCCAAACTGCACAATCACCACCTTCCGGCACATCATCCACGGGGTGAGAACAACAGTGTGTCCCGCCCAATGCGGAGTTCAGTGACTCCGACACCGTTTGTTTTCCTCCAGTCGTGTAGTGATGGGCTCAGTCTTTCCGATACCTCGGACCAAGGTAAGCTCTGCAAAGACAGAACAGCGCCAGCGTTGACCTCGCCCAAAGTGTGCAGGGACCTCTGATGCACGTCGCAGGCTCACTGTGCAAAATTAGTATTTGAGTAACCTTCCTCGAAGAAAAAGGCAGAGGCCCAAAATGGGGACAAATGAAGTTTTTTTAATCTGGAACAGCAATTTTCAGCAGGCGTATGCATTTCGGCCGTGTGGCCTCGTCAGCGCCCAGAATGTAATGGGAGGGTGAGTAGGAATGCTGTTGCAAGTTGATGTCCCAGTTAAATGCAAGTTGGCTCCACCTGCTGTTAGTTTTGCATGGTGGAGTGCACTACAGGTCCCAGCATGCAATGTTCCTGCAGGGACCACCGCGGAGCAGTGGAACCAGGAGACCCCTCGAACAGCTCTCACCCGGTGTCCCGAGCTGCCATCCACATCAGCGAGGCTTCTCCCGTCTCCAAACTGCACAATCACCACCTTCCGGCATATCATCCACGGGGGTGAGAACAACAGTGTGTCCCGCCCAATGCAGAGTTCAGTGACTCCGACACCGTTTGTTTTCCTCCAGTCGAGTAGTGATGGGCTCAGTCTTTCCGATACCTCGGACCAAGGTAAGCTCTGCAAAGACAGAACAGCGCCAGCGTTGACCTCGCCCAAAGTGTGCAGGGACCTCTGATGCACGTCGCAGGCTCACTGTGCAAAATTAGTATTTGAGTAACCTTCCTCGAAGAAAAAGGCAGAGGCCCAAAATGGGGACAAATGAAGTCTTTTTAATCTGGAACAGCAATTTTCAGCGGGCGTATGCATTTCGGCCGTGTGGCCTCGTCAGCGCCCAGAATGTAATGGGAGGGTGAGTAGGAATGCTGTTGCAAGTTGATGTCCCAGTTAAATGCAAGTTGGCTCCACCTGCTGTTAGTTTTGCATGGTGGAGTGCACTACAGGTCCCAGCATGCAATGTTCCTGCAGGGACCACCGCGGAGCAGCGGAACCAGGAGACCCCTCAAACAGCTCTCACCCGGTGTCCCGAGCTGCCATCCACATCAGCGAGGCTTCTCCCGTCCCCAAACTGCACAATCACCACCTTCCGGCATATCATCCACGGGGGTGAGAACAACAGTGTGTCCCGCCCAATGCGGAGTTCAGTGACTCCGACACCGTTTGTTTTCCTCCAGTCGTGTAGTGATGGGCTCAGTCTTTCCGATACCTCGGACCAAGGTAAGCTCTGCAAAGACAGAACAGCGCCAGCGTTGACCTCGCCCAAAGTGTGCAGGGACCTCTGATGCACGTCGCAGGCTCACTGTGCAAAATTAGTATTTGAGTAACCTTCCTCGAAGAAAAAGGCAGAGGCCCAAAATGGGGACAAATGAAGTCTTTTTAATCTGGAACAGCAATTTTCAGCGGGCGTATGCATTTCGGCCGTGTGGCCTCGTCAGCGCCCAGAATGTAATGGGAGGGTGAGTAGGAATGCTGTTGCAAGTTGATGTCCCAGTTAAATGCAAGTTGGCTCCACCTGCTGTTAGTTTTGCATGGTGGAGTGCACTACAGGTCCCAGCATGCAATGTTCCTGCAGGGACCACCGCGGAGCAGCGGAACCAGGAGACCCCTCGAACAGCTCTCACCCGGTGTCCCGAGCTGCCATCCACATCAGCGAGGCTTCTCCCGTCCCCAAACTGCACAATCACCACCTTCCGGCATATCATCCACGGGGGTGAGAACAACAGTGTGTCCCGCCCAATGCTGAGTTCAGTGACTCCGACACCGTTTGTTTTCCTCCAGTCGTGTAGTGATGGGCTCAGTCTTTCCTATACCTCGGACCAAGGTAAGCTCTGCAAAGACAGAACAGCGCCAGCGTTGACCTCGCCCAAAGTGTGCAGGGACCTCTGATGCACGTCGCAGGCTCACTGTGCAAAATTAGTATTTGAGTAACCTTCCTCGAAGAAAAAGGCAGAGGCCCAAAATGGGGACAAATGAAGTCTTATTAATCTGGAACAGCAATTTTCAGCGGGCGTATGCATTTCGGCCGTGTGGCCTCGTCAGCGCCCAGAATGTAATGGGAGGGTGAGTAGGAATGCTGTTGCAAGTTGATGTGCCAGTATATATATTCTCCAATTTTGTTCAAATTTGGGATATGCAGCGCTCACGTCGGTGCGTTATCCTGCGGCTGAACCCACGCCACTCCACATTCAACAACTTCCCCCAGCCAGGGGAAAAACGGGTCGCACACCCGATCACAGTTTTCAAATCTTCTTTATTCTCAAGATTTACAGAGCTAACAGCGCGTTAGATCTACGCGTTTCGGTGTATCGCCACCTTGCTCACGATCAACGGGCTGCCCCATCCCGTGCATATTTAAATGTTTTTTTGTTTTTTTCTTTCATTCCAGTCATTTCCTGTCACATGTTCACATTGCAAGGATTATGGTCCTTGTAGTTTCTTGTTTTATATATGACATAAGTAGAGTGTTTTGTACATTTATTTTTCTGTTTTTACCCTTTTTTATATACTTATGTACTGAAGATTCCTTTGTCCATTTTTCTTTTTGATGTTCCTGATGCAGTCAGTCATATCATTGTTCATCTTTCACCGCCTTCCAATAGGCTTAGTCCATTAATATTGTTCTTATCTCAATTTGGATTTTTTTCTTTTTGTATTTTTAGAAGCTGACCATCAATTATTTTTTATTATTTTTTATTTATTTATTCTTGAATGTTTTCCTATATAATCAACACCAGTGAATGTTTATAAATGTACATACAATTCCTCCGACTGATTTAACCCATTCGGATGCAGCGTTCTCAGGTTCAATATGAATCTTGATTCTGTTTGCCTCAGTTTTCACTCACGGTCCCCACCGCGATCTCCTTTTGGAATTGTCTGGATGCCATAGAATCTCATTTTTTGCCAATCTCCTTGATGGAATTGTTCCATATGTTTAGCTATGGCATTAGATCGATCTTTGTGTATTGTTGCCCTCATGTGTTGTAGGATTCTGTTTTTTAATTCTACTGTCGTGCTCCCTACATACAACATTGGGCATGGGCATTCCACTATGTAGATTGTAAATGGTGTTTTGCAAGTGATGCATTGTCTGATCAGCCACTTTTTTTTGTTTGCCAGTGTCATTTCCTTCATTGGTTTTGCAATTTGGCACATCTTACATCCGTGGCATTTTACGAATCCTTTGGTTTTCAACCAGTCATCCTGTCTTTTTTTTTGGAAATGACTCTGAATCATATGATCTTTCAAATTCCTTGCCCGTCTGTATGTTATTATCGGATGGTTCCCCATGATTTCTTTAACAGTATTGTCCAATTGTAGCAATTTCCAATTCTTTCTTAGAATTTTACCAATTTGGACACTTTCCTGGGAGAAGTCCGTGATCATTCTGATTTTTCCTGTTTCTGAGTCCTCATTTTGCTTTTTTCTCTCTAAGCATTCATCACGTGTCTTGTTATTTGCTCTTATAAAGCTTTGTCTCACTGCCTTTGCCGGATATTTTCTCTTCACAAATCTCTACGATCTATACGGAGGGGCAAATAGAACAGCGCGAATATGGAAAAACGTGAAGCAAAAAGAACTGCACGAGTCACAGAATTAATTGACAAGAGTAGTACGGAAAAGAAGACAAATGCAGCAATCTCATCAGGAAAAATGGATGCTAGAAGTAAATTGAAAACATGGGAAAAATTAAGCCGTAAGGAAATTAACAAATCATGGGAACTTATCACCCTAAAGAAATATTTGGAGGCAAAGCTTGTCCCCAGAGGACTCCCCATAATGCTTATGCCAAATAATCAAGATGCAACGAATGAGTTATTACAGGAATGGGGCGAATTTGTGCTACACTCCTCGCTGGGCCTAATTGAAATATTGATAAAACACATTGAGATTTCACTGGAAAAATTGAAAGACCAATTAAAGGAAACTGAGAAGGATTTAGCCACAATAAAGCTAACATCAGAATTAACAAAATTCAAAGAAGACTTAGAAGCGGATATAGATAAACATGAGGAAATTGTGATGGATCGTAAACACTCCAAATTCTTAAGAGATACAAATGACTATGCAGAAGGTCGCATTTTTACCGTTGCGAGAAAATTCGATGGCCTAAAGGAACAAATGGCTTGGGCTAGTATGTCGAGCATGTCCAGCTCGGCGTCATCATTGGGATCTACGGAACAACTACAAGGAAATGAAGCAGATGGCAGTAGAAGGATACCTTTTTTAGGGGACATGCGCCTCATGTTGCAACAAAGGTATTGGGAACAAAACCGCCCAACCCCACAGTTCCAACCACGAAGAGGAAGAGGAAGAGGAAGGGGAAGGCAATGGCCCGGGAGAAACACAACAGAAGAGGAAAAAAGAGCCAGTGGTGGAACCGAAAGAACTGGGGTAGAAACGAGGAATATGCGACAGAGGAGGAAGTAACATCGGATGAGTTACAAGTAATTAACTTATCCAACAGACAATTAAGCAACACAGAAATATCCCTATTGAAAAGAGGAATAAACGTTTGCCCGAAAAGCCATATGAATCTGGCACAGGTCAGGATTGATCTCTATCTTTATATCAGAAAAATCAAACTGGCAAAGGCTTTCAAGGAACATATTCTAAAGGAGAAGCCTACTAATCAATTGGAGCCATCCGAAGGAGAATTACAAGTAAGGGATGCGGAAGGCTTCTTAACCCTTATGAATATTGATCAAGACCCCTCAGAGGAATTAACATTATCACAAACAGTGAACCAACGTGGGGCAGGCTTAAGTGGAAAGAAGTCAAAATCAAAATTTTCTCCACAATTGAGCCCTGGCAAAAAGGTAGATTTATTCCAGGAGTCTGTTATTCAAGATCTTTACAAACTCAAGTGGAATCATGACCAAGATAACTTAACCAAGGCGGAACGCATGGCATTAAAATCTAGCGGAGGATGACAAAATTGAAATAAAGATCGCTGACAAAGGCGGGAATGTGATAATCATGGAGCACAGTGCATACATGATAGAGGCCCATCGACAATTGAGAGACACTCAATACTATGAAAAATTAAAGAAAAATCCAACAATGGAAATAAAAAATAAAATTGATGCAAAACTATCTGTATGGACGACAAATGGGCTTATTAATGAAACAGAAAGAAAATTTCTAACGGTGACACATCCAATAACGGCAACGATGTATTTTTTGCCTAAAATACATAAAGATCAGAGAAAGCCCCCGGGTAGACCTATTGTGTCCGCTAAAGGATCACTATTGGAACCAATGGCAGAATATATAGACCATTTTCTGAGACCTTTTGTGGAAAAATTAAACTCATATATTCAAGATACGAGCGATCTTTTGCGAACCCTACAAAACACACCTTGGCAAGATTCATATCATCTTATTGCAATGGATGTGATTGGTTTATACACCAACATAGATAACGAAATGGGAAAACAGGCATGCAATTTCTTTTTGGAAACAAGAAGTCTTGATTACAGTAGTCACAATAAAATGCTACTAGAAATTATCTCCACCTGCCTTGAGGATAATATTTTCACATTTGGGGAAGAAATTTTTAAACAACCCAGCGGAACGGCGATGGGATTTTCTTTTAGTCCTAGTTACGCGTGTTTAGCAATGGGCTGGTGGGAACAAGAAAAGGCATGGAACTCAATAAATGAATCATCAGTAAATACAATTATCAGCTGGAAAAGATTTATTGATGATCTTCTGATAATCTGGGACAGCACGGAGGGAGAATTTCAGGAATATTTCAAGATAATGAATGCCAGCACGAAGAACTTAAAATTCACCTATACTATCAGTAAGGAAAAAATCATCTTCCTGGATACTGAAATTTATATCAAGGATTGTCAAGTCCATACAACACTCCACAGAAAAATAACCTCAACAAATGCTACCCTAGAAGCTACCAGTTTCCACCAGAAATCATTGTTGAACAGTATACCATATGGTGAATTTCTGAGGATCCGACGTATATGCAGTGAACAAGAACAATGGGAAAAAACAGCAAACATACGATGGAGAGATTTGTGAAGAGAAAATATCCGGCAAAGGCAGTGAGACAAAGCTTTATAAGAGCAAATAAAAAGACACGTGATGAATGCTTAGAGAGAAAAAAGCAAAATGAGGACTCAGAAACTGGAAAAATCAGAATGATCACGGACTTCTCCCAGGAAAGTGTCCAAATTGGTAAAATTCTAAGAAAGAATTGGAAATTGCTACAATTGGACAATACTGTTAAAGAAATCATGGGGAACCATCCGATAATAACATACAGACGGGCAAGGAATTTGAAAGATCATATGATTCAGAGTCATTTCCAAAAAAAAAGACAGGATGACTGGTTGAAAACCAAAGGATTCGTAAAATGCCACGGATGTAAGATGTGCCAAATTGCGAAACCAATGAAGGAAATGACACTGGCAAACAAAAAAAAGTGGCAGATCAGACAATGCATCACTTGCAAAACACCATTTACAATCTACATAGTGGAATGCCCATGCCCAATGTTGTATGTAGGGAGTACGACAGTAGAATTAAAAAACAGAATCCTACAACACATGAGGGCAACAATACACAAAGATCGATCTAATGCCATAGCTAAACATATGGAACAATTCCATCAAGGAGATTGGCAAAAAATGAGATTCTATGGCATCCAGACAATTCCAAAAGGAGATCGCGGTGGGGACCGTGAGAGAAAACTGAGGCAAACAGAATCAAGATTCATATTGAACCTGAGAACGCTGCATCAGAATGGGTTAAATCAGTCGGAGGAATTGTATGTACATTTATAAACATTCACTGGTGTTGATTATATAGGACAACATTCAAGAATAAATAAATAAAAAATAATAAAAAATAATTGATGGTCAGCTTCTAAAAATACAAAAAGAAAAAAATCCAAATTGAGATAAGAACAATATTAATGGACTAAGCCTAGTGGAAGGCGGTGAAAGCTGAACAATGATATCACTGACTGCATCAGGAACATCAAAAAGAAAAATGGACAAAGGAATCTTCAGTACATAAATATATAAAAAAAAGGGTAAAAACAGAAAAATAAATGTACAAAACACTCTACTTATGTCATATATAAAACAAGAAACTACAAGGACCATAATCCTTGCAATGTGAACATGTGACAGGAAATGACTGGAATGAAAGAAAAAAACAAAAAAACATTTAAATATGCACGGGGTGGGGCAACCCGTTGATCGTGAGCAAGGTGGCGATACACCGAAACGCGTAGATCTAACGCGCTGTTAGCCCTGTAAATCTTGAGAATAAAGAAGATTTGTAAACTGTGATCGGGTGTGCGATCCATTTTTCCCCAGGCTGGGGGAAGTTGTTAAATATATATATATATATATATATATATATATATATACACACACACACAGAGTACAGTCACAAGGACTGGTGAAATAAGAACGCACTCACTCGTCTATTTTTCAAGAGCCTCCAGTGGCTTTATTTTTAGACTCTTGCCAGTGCGCATGCGCAGTTTCCAGATGAAGCCGCGATGGGCAAGGAGGATGCGGCCGCAGTAAGGTAAGTTTTATTTAAGTTTAATTTGGCTTTTACATATAATTTAATAAGGCGGGCGGGAGGCGGGCGGCCAACTTCCGTTCCGCCCCCGAATGTGCGGAGATTTGCCGCAAACGGAGATGTCCGCCCACCCCTAATTATACCTACCGGTGTGAAAGAGCTAGGCTACGAAAATTAAGGAGGTATTGCCGAGAGTGTGATGCGGCTAAGGTGAGGTGGTGCGGGACTCGGGGATTAGAGCGTGAGCCAAAATTGTGTGTCTTATACTATGAAGTCATGTGCCATGGCCGCTGCAGTACAGCTGTGGAAGTAGTGTCAGCATGTATTTATAACTACTAGGATGATTTACTGGCCCGTACTGGTCTGAAAGTCCTGGGGTATGGAAAATATGTGAGGTAGTGTGTAGAGTCTCATGCTGCTGAGCTGCTGTCGGACTCGGGGATGAAAGCGTGAGCCCAAACTGTGTGTCATGTGCTGTGAAGTCATGTGCTCTGGCCGCTGTGCCACATCTGTCCAAGTAGTGTCAGCATGTAGTTATAACTACTCGGAGGAACTTTTGTTTAGAACATTGTAACTTGTGTATGGTGCTCAGGGGGTGTTATATAGGGAGTGCGAATGTAAATTTGTGTGTATGAAATAATTTGGTATTTGGAAAGTGGAAAGCACTGACTCCTACAGGTCTGATGGCGCTGGGGGTGTAAGGTGAGGTGCTGCTAGAGTTGGGAATAAAGCTGACGAACTATTAACCCCTATTGTGAACTTTTAACCTGCACGTGCTGTTAAATGTTCAATAAAATGTTGCAAAAGTATATTGTTAGGTTAAAAAAAATGATGAACTCTTAACCTGCAGGTGTCGTAGAAGGTTCCAGAAAGTGTGGTGATAAAATAGGTTGAACTTATGACCTGTATGTGGCGCAGAATATTAAGTAGCTTTTCATATGGAAAATTCAAAATTAACCAATGGAGGTAAGTTTTGTAATGTCATTGAAGGAATGAAGTATTCTGATTTGTTCTTTACATGTATTTATGTGTGGAGCGACAGAGAAATTGTGCCATTCCTGGTTTCATTCTTGATGAAGTCGGAGCTTTACATGTACTATGTAACAAAGAAAGAATTGTATACATCTGTCATTTGAAATCGGAATAACAAATACAAAGGTGAGTTAGAAATTAACAATGTGTGTTATGTGTTTTAATGTAGTGATTAAGTATTTGAGGTGATGTTTTTAATTTTTAAAGTACTTTTCATTTTAAAGTAATATAGTGTTAGTAAAGTGTGGTGTTTGATATTGGTTATAAAATATGTATAAAATTTGAGCTGTTGTAAAATAAGTACTTTATATATGTTTAGGAACTTTTCACATAGAAGAAGTGTAGTTTGTCATCTGTATAGGACTGTATGGTTTTGAAAATGAGGTGCAGCGTTAATTTGGGTTTGTAATGTATTCGGGAAGATAAAGAAAATGTTGCACGTTTGCAACTGATACTTTTTGTGGAAATAGTGGGGTGGGAGTGTGGTGGTAGGAGATGTATGTTTTATTAAGTTAAAAGCGAGAAAACGAAATTCTGAAATGTTATGTGGGCATGTTGTGGTCTCATTTTTTACACTGAGAGGTAGATTTGAATCTAAGTCAAGGTAGGCTGTTGCACAGTGGGGCCGTCTAAAGTGTTTGGAGTTTACATGGAGAGGAGATGGAGATAGGAAAAATGATACGTTCCTTTTATATGTACGCATAGTTTGAATCATGTGATCCTAGGTTGAGATATAATATGAAAATTGTTTCTGGTTTGCATTTGGGTATAGTTATTTGTTTTTGTAATGTGTGACTAGTGAATACTAAAAAGGTAGATATACTAAAATATATAGTACTAAACATATTAATTATTGTCTGTTCTTATGGAATAGAAGTGGTTGGGGAGTGCTTCTTTAGAAGAGATGTTTTATAAATGTATGAGAGATAAAAAAATAAAAATGTGCGATATATTTTCTGTATGACTTTGTTGACATTAGAGAAGTACATGTGATTATAAATGATACTATTTGTCAGGCTGTGTCGCTGTGGTGAATATATGTAGGTGTTGAAGTCGTCCGTGTTTTACTGATGCTGAGCATCACCGTCCCTTTTGAGACACTCGTCAATTTATTCATTCCATTTAATATCTTTAATATAGATATAGTAAAGGGGCGGTATATCAAAAGTTTGGGAATTAAAACTTTGTTTACTGTCCCCATCCCCTGCTATACACTCTACAGAGTGTTTAACGACTTTCGTAACATGTGGATGTCTAGCTAGTAAAGGTGGTGTAGTTCGACTAGGCCCATGTATAAACCATGCTATGGGATGGTTTATGTTTTACCCTCCAATTTGGAAGTTTGAATACTTTTTGCTGATAAGTGTTCCTGCAGACACTTGTTAAAATTAACATAGTATATGGGTATAGTGGCGCTACTGGGAATGGTTGGAGTTTCTGTTTGATTTTGTATGGTTAACTAAGGGTGGGGTGGGTGTGGGGGAGGTGGTTATGTTGCTGATTGAAACACAGAATATAGTAACTTGTAGATGTCGAGCTACTAAAGGTTATATAGTACCACTGGGAGTACTTATGAAGAGCCGTACGGTATGGAATATGTTTTACCTACAAATTTGCATGTTTTAATACGTTTTGTTGATGAGCTTATCGGGAGACATCTGATGAAATTAAGCCTCTGTATGGCTATAGTGGTGCTTCCACGTTTGATGGGGCTCTTTCTTTTATTGCGTAAAGTTAAGCAAGGGCGGGTTTTGAGGTGGTGTAGTGGTACTGTGACTATTTATAAACCCTCTTATGGCATAGTGTATGTTTGAGTTGCAAAATTGCAGGTTTTATTAGCTTTTGCTGATGAGCATTCCGGCAGACACCTGTCGACATTAAGTCTATGTATGGCTATAGTGGTGGTAATGGGAGTCCTGGGGCTCGTTGTTTAATTTCGTAAGGTTAAGCAAGGGCAAAGGTGGGGTGGGAGAGGTGTGTATGTTGCTGATTATGATACTGACGTTGGTAACGTGGGCATTTGTAGTTATTAAAGGTAATGTAGTTTCACTGGGCCCATTTATAAAACGTGCTATGGTTTGGTTTATGTTTTACCCACCAATTTGCATGTTTAAATAGTTTTTGCTGATAAGTGTTCCTGTAGACACCTGTTAAAATTAGCCCTGTGTATGGGTATAGTGGCGCTACTAGGAATGGTGGGGGTTTCTGTTTCATTTCGTACGGTTAACCAAGGGTCGGCGTGGGTGTGGGGGAGGTATTTATGCTGCTGTTTGAAATACAGAATATAGTAACGTGGAGATGTGGAGCTACTAAAGGTGATGTTGTACCACTGGGAGCACTTATAAACGGCTCCTATAGAATGGTATATGTTTTACCCGCAAATGTGCATGTTTTAATATGTTTTGCTGATGAGCTTTTCGGGAGATATCTGTTGAAATTTAGCCTCTGTGTGGCTTTAGTGGCGCTTCTACGTTTCCTTGGGCTCTTTCTTTTATTGCGTAAAGTTAAGCAAGGGCAGGTGTTGAGGTGGTGTAGTGGTACTGTGACTATTTATAAACCGTCTTATGGCATGGTGTATATTTGAGTTGCAAAATTGCAGGTTTTAGTAGCTTTTGCTGATGAGCGTTCCGGCAGACACCTGTTGACGTTAAGTCTATGTATGGCTATAGTGGCGGTAACAGGAGTGCTGGGGCTCGTTGTTTCATTTCCTAAGGTTAAGCTTGGGTATGGTATGGGTGGGGGTGGGGGAGGTCCGTATGTTGCTGATTCTAAGGCGGACATTTATGACGTGGGTATGTGTAGTTAGTAAAGGTAATGTAGTTTCACTGGGCCCATTTATTAACTGTGCAATGGTATGCTTTATGTTTTTCTCTCCAATTTGCATGTTTGAATACTTTTTGTTGATAAGTGTCCTGGCACACACTTGTTAAATGTAAGCCTGTGTGTGGGTATGGTGGCACTAGTAGGAATGGTTGGGGTTTCTGTTTGCTTTCGTACGGTTAAGGAAGGGCGGGGGTGGGAGTGGGGGAGGTGGTTATGTTGCTGATTGAAACACAGAATTTAGTAACGTGCAGATGTCAAGCTACTGAAGGTGATGTAGTACCACTGGGAGCACTTATAAAGTGCCCTATGGCATGGTATATGTTTTACCCACAAATTTGTCTGTTTTAATATGCTTTGCTTATGAGTGTTCTGGTAGACAGTTCTTGAAATTAAGTTCTTGTATTGCTATAGTGTTTCTACTAGGTTTGGTGTGGCTCTTTCTTTAATTTTGTAAAGTTAAGGAAGGATGAGGAAGAGGGTGGTGCAGTGGCAGTGTGCCCATTTATGAATCGCTTTATGGTATGGTATATGTTTTTCTGGAAAATTCCCATGTTTTTATACGTTTTTGTGATGAGTGTTCCAGCAGACAGGTACACAAATTACATAGCATCTCTGTGGATAAGACATCTTCGTGCTGATAGACACTCTTGTACTGTGGTAGAAGGCTGTTAGCGTTGATGGAAAATTATGAAACTTGGTACCATTGTAGATTTCAATGGAAGCTTACACTGTTTGTTTGTTACTATGGTGTAGTTAGGATTCTAAGTGGGAGAAAAAAAGTGGGGTTGCTCTAAAAAGGGGGCAAAGCTCTTAAAGGGGTGTGGGCTATGCAAGTTGGGGCGTGGCCTAAATCAAGGTAAGTATCATTTTGTGCTTTAGAAAATCCTCTCCAATTATCGTACGTTCGAAAAAAACATTCTTTAAAGGATTTCCCTTTCTTCTACAACGTGGGTAACCTAGCGTGATGTCTCCAGTTCTCAGTAGTGAGCAAAATAAGCATGCATACATCGATGTGCATGCTGTCACTGCAGTGTAATAATAATTTTAAAAAATGGACTGTCTTTGAGAGGGCTGAAAATAAAGCCTAGTAGAGAGTCATTTGGAGGCTCCCTGAAAATAAGTGCCGGTCCTCAGACCTGGCCCAATTAAAGCGCTGTATGCATCCATCCTAAGGCCTCCGCCATTCAACCATATTTTAATTGATTTATATATTCCTACTTATATACATACATACATTTGTTTGTCCACTTATCTTTAGCATCTATGAGCGCACTCGCCTATAGTAAGCACTGTGCCATTCATGTAGCAATACGCCTATATATGCATAGATATATCTGTCCCAGAATCAATCCTAAGCATTTATTAGCCCACCGTCTATCTAAGTACTGGCCTCTGCATTTATTCGTCCTCCTATCCATCCATACATTGATACATTGATCTATGTATCTATGCATTTATGCATCTGGCCATGTATCCACTCACCCTTTATTCAACTATACGTTCTTATTTCCGTGCATCGCCTGCCCCCGATTCTAAAAACAACGTATTATACTCATTCACCTACCCTCTTAAGGTGTTGAAAAGGCTTGCGAAAAGCATTGACAGGCACATTTTTTTATAAAGAAAATCAAAGCTTTGAGTTGCTCTTTGTGGAGCATACTTCAATACCATTCTCTGGTGGTGTTTTAAACAAAGGTACATCTAGCGAAAGAAATGTAAAGGAGCTTTTAAGTGTAATACGTTAATTAGAAACGTAATGTTCTGTCGAGTTGTTTATAGGTACACTGTTTTAAAGTGGCCGTGACTGACAGATACTGAATACCTGTACTTCTTATATATGAGAAAGTAGACCAGAGAGCTAATTTGGGGTGGTGAGAACCTTGAGTTCTATATTTCCATGTGAAGTACAGTATAGGAATATAAAAGTAATTGGAAAGCTTTTATGTTCATATTAAAGAGGGCGTGTGAGAACTTAGTGAGGCAGGCAAAGTGTGTGTGTTCATAGCACTAAAACAAGAACGTGTGTAAGTTGAAAGCAGGTTTGTGCTAGAGTTCCCTGCTTGTGGTTCCAGGGGGAAATTTCGGGGGAGCCTAATTCTTTCAGCAATAGGCTGAAAGAATTAGGAGGGAATGTAGGGGCTGTAAAAAGGGGTGAAAAAGAACAGAGTCTCCTTTACAAAAAAATGATGTTTTGAAGACCGGTGAAGTACTTGGGTGCGGCTCTGTGTGTGCGCCCGAGAAGCTGTGTCAGAGAGTCCAGGGCAATGGGCGTTGAGAGCCTGGTGATGTGTCTGCTACTCACCCCACGATGATGTTGCTCCTGCGTTGCAAAAAGAGAAGGGAAATCCTGAGAGAAAATGGCTCTATTTAAAGGATTTCCCTTCTCCTACAATGCGAGTCACTTGACATGATGTCTGCACTTCTAAGTAGTGAGCAATGTGCATGCTCTCACAGTGTCGCTGCAGTGCAATAAAGGGAAAAAAATGGATTACGTTTGTGAGGCCGGAAAATAGAGCCCTATAAAGACCTGTTTCAAGGCCCCCAAAAATAAAGTGCTGATGGTCACATCCCCACAGACACCCCCTCCACTTAAAGCCCTGGGTGCAGTGTTATGTTTGCAAAGTTGTAGATAAAATTGTTAGGCTAATATTGGAAATTTTTGTATGTGCTGTTTGGTTGATAATATCATCCTAAGTACATAGATTACACATTTTAAAAATACTATTTATAAAGTTGATTGTGGTGTTTTTTTTTCCTCATTCGCCTCAAACCTCAGCTAACAAAAGATCAGAAGGTTCCCACTGCAGCTCGATTAAGAGAAGGAGGCTAAGAGGTGATCGTTTCCGCCCTTCGTCCCACACCTACCAGTAGCAAAACCGACTTCCCTCCAGTTCCTGCCCTCCTGTTATTAGGGAGAGGGTGGTTGTACTCTCTTCGGGATCTGAGACCAAAACCTGAGGCCGGAGCCCAGACAGGCTGAAACCTGAAAGATTACACCACTCTCTGGCACAGTCTGAGGCTTAATCATGGGACAAAAAAAAAAGCAACCCTCAGACTGAGGTCCAATTTAGCAAGCTGTTCCAAATGGCACTCTTCTTAGAGTTCTTCATTAGGGCCAGATCTGTTTTGGAGGTTTTGTATAGAGAAGATAACCAGTCCGATTGTGTTGGGGGTGTTCTCTAAACCCATCTCTTACATATTTCCCGTCTGGCCAACAGAATAGCAAAAAATAGAAAACCTCTATCAGGGCCAGTGATGTCATCCGAAACACCGTAAATAATAAGTTTAAGGGAAATTTGTATTGTGCGACCCAAAATAGATGATAAACAATCTCCAACTTCTCTCCAGAATTCCAGAAAAGATGGGCAAGCCCAAAAGATATGCACATCCGGTACACTTTCCAAGTTAGATTTTTTGCACCTTGCAGGTGGGCCTTTAAAGGTTTTGGAGAGCCTCGCCGGGGAGAAATAAGCTCTATGTGTCGTAAAATAGTGGTTCCTCCTCAGCCAGGCTGGCTTCACAACTGAGAAGAGAATATTATAAGAGATCTTCCACAATTCCTCCCAGTCTGTCTCCGGGATGGCTGCCCCCCATAACTCCTCGGCTAGCTTGAACTCACCGTCAATAGCCTCTTCAATAGCCAATAGAAAAAAGAAATCTCTTTCTTCCCTACAAGCTTGTTAACCAGATGTTCTTCCAGGGGATTCCCACGACCTAGCGAGCTCTTCAGATTCTGAGACCATCTTAATAACTGCAAGTACTTGAACCTTGATATGGCCCCTTTCAGCTTATCATTTAACGTGGCCCACGGTAAGAGTGATCAATCAACCGCAAGGTCCCCCGATACTAATACCCCAATTGTTTTAAAAGGAACTGCCAACAGATCTTTTAGGCAACTGAGAGTTCCTGGGCTATCCAACATGGGGGCCAGCCTAGGGTAATATTCGAGCCCTGTTAGTTTTTTGATCCTAGCCCATATTTGAGCAGAGCCTCTAAGGACTTTTAGTCTGACCTTTTTTTAAAAAAGAAATTGTCCCCATACTTAAACAAAAAGCCTTCATGCGGAAACACCAGTTGTTCCAATTTAGCTGAAAACATTTTACCTCTCCCTGAAGAGTCTGGAGATTTTAGCAGCATTCTGGAGTACGTTAGCTGGAAAGCCCAAGCATAATATTGAATATCAGGGAGTGCCAGACCGCCTTCCTCTCTTCTACGTCTTAGCTTCTTCCATGGTATTCTAGCAGCTTTAGAGGCCCAAGTAAAAGATTTAACGGATTTCTCGAATTCATCCAATAATGCTTTCTCGAAATTCAAAGAAATGGTGTTAAATACAAACGTTACCTTGACATTTTCATGAGATTTACTCTGCCCAAGATAGACATTAGGAGGTGAACCAAAGACTTCATAAGTTCTTGACACTTCTTCAATATTTTAGAGAGATTAACTTTTGAAATTTTGTCTATCTCTGGAACAATTTTAACCCCCAAGTAGCGCAGCTCTTTTTTGGTTTGGTGTCGGCAACTCGGTAGGCTCCATGACATAAGCTCAGTTTTGTCCGCGTAAACATCATAGCCAGAAACCCGGCCAAAGTCTCTTGCTAGCTCGATCACCTGAGGGAAAGAGGATTCTAGATCCGACGAAAGAATAAGAATGTCGTCGGCATACAGGGCTACCTTCCTCTCCCATGAGCCGCTCTTGAATGGTGTAATAGCTGGTTCTTCCCTAAGGCCTGAGCAAACGGCTCTATATATAAGTCGAAAAGAGGGGAGAGGGGGAAGCCAGCCCTGCCTGGTTCCCCTTTTGATTTTGAATGGTCTAGTCTTTCTGCCATTTACCACCAGCCTAGCTGAGGGCTCACTGTATATAAGGCGGATGGTAGGGCACAATTTTGGCCTAAGGTTCAGCTTCTCCAAAACCGCTATGAGGTATTTTCAATCAACCCTATCGAATACTTTAGTTGCATCCAATGTCATTGCAGCCAAAGGAAGAGAAAAAGTGGAGGCAAAATCTATTGCTCCAATAAAATCATGAGTAAGGTCAAAAAGATGTCCACCCTTTACGAAGCCCAATGGATCAGTGTGCAACAGCTCACCTGCTATGCCCCCTAATCTGTCCGCCAATATCATGGAGAAAACCTTGTTATCTGAATTCAACAAAGATATTGGCCTGAATGACCCACATTTTGTAGGGAGTTTACCTGGTTTTAAAATTAGGATAATATTTGCTTCCCCCCATGTAGTGGGTGGTTGGACTCCCTCTACGAGAATTTTATTCAACACCTCAACCATGAAATGGATAATTATTTCACCTAATTTCTTATAAATTTCCGCAGGGAGGCCATCTGGCCCTGCACCTTTGCCCTTTTTGCAATCTAAAAGAGCCTTCCTGACTTCTTGATGCGTTACTTCTGCCTCAACGTTTTCCCGATGAGTTGTATCGAGAGAGGTTAGCTGGATCTCATTTAGCCAATCTTGTATGGATGTTCTATCAGAGTCACAATCATCCTTATATAACTCTTTAAAATAACGCATGGAAGATTTCTCCCATCTCCTCCTCCCTGCTTGTTAGTGAATTAGAGTCTGCATCCTCTATTTGTTTGATATGATTTCTGACTCTATCCATTTTGGCCTTCCAGGCGAGTAGCCTGCTGGCCCCCTCACCATATTCAAAGTAAGAGAGCTTGCTCGACTCCCACCTATTGGAGATTCTTGTTTGAATCAGGGCTCAGCTTTAAGCCCGACATTATTTAATGTATACATGTCCCCATTGGAGGAGGTTGTCAACCCGTTCGGAGTGAAAAACATAAGCTACGCTGATGACACTCAATTAGTGGTGTCTCTATCCCACCCTGACCAAGAACCATCGGATCTCTACAACTGTCTTGCTGAAATTCAAGGTTGGAGGAATAGCTCGTCATTGAAACTTAATGGCTCTAAAACAGACATTCTCCTCCTTGGCCAGAAGGGGCTCTCCCTCCCTCAGAATATCTGGCCCCCCTGCCTGGGTGAACCCCCTGCTCCCAAGTCTGAGATTAAGAGCTTGGGAATTTGGCTTGAAAAAGATCTGTCTTTCAAGACTCAAGCCAAAAAAATAGCTGGGACTTGCTTTGGGCTCCTCAAATCTATCAGGAAGATTTTGCCCTTACTTCCTCCTGTCTCCCAGAAACTGTTAATCCAAGGCCTCATTTTATCAAGGCTAGACTACAGCAACACCATCTATTTGGGAGCTCCCGAGGCAACCCTCAATAAACTGCAAAGGATCCAGAACGCCGCGGCCCGGATTCTAACCAACACCCCGGCTAGATCTTCAGCCAAACCAGCCCTGAAACATCTCCACTGGCTTCCAGTGAGAGAGCGAGTGAAGTTTAAAGCTCTCTGTCTGTCACACAGGCTCTTACAGGATAAAGGCCCTCCCATCTTAAAAAAATTCATCAGGCCCTACAAAGCCTCAAGATCCTTCCGATCTGACCATGAATACCTCATCACTGTTCCTAGAGTGAAGAAGGTGCGCATGGGTGGACGGCGCTTCTCTGTCAACGCTGCCCGCCTTTGGAATTCCCTTCCCCGGGATCTTAGGACGGAACCAGATTACCTCCGATTCAGGAAGCGACTGAAAACTTACCTGTTTCCCTGATCTTTTTTTCCTCCTTCTCTCCCCCTGTTACCCTCTGGTGTGTCCGGATCTTAGCGCTGGGATACTTACGGGTGACTACGCGCTTTACAAAACCTAATAATAATAATAATAATAATTGTACTCTCCAACAGGGCTTTTAACTAATCTAATTCTGCCCCTAATGTCTCTCTAAGTTCTTGATCTTCATCGGATACACTATTAATCCTATCCTCCAGCACTTTCATTTGGAGCTCCACAGATGCAATTTCCTGCCTATACTGTCTGTTCTTATGAACAGTTTTATTCGTAATCAGGCCTCTCAAAAAAGATTTCAGGGCGTCCCATATGACCATGATATCTGCTGATCCTATATTAATATCCAAAAAGGCTTTTACTTCCTGGATCAAATTACCAGTTACAGTATCATCCAAGAGGAGTGAGCGGTCAAAAGTCCACACCCTCTGTTGTTCACTACCTATTAAATCCAGGTCGATCCAGACTGCTGCATGCTCCGACAACTGGGGGGTCAAATACCCAATATTCTTTATATTACCCCTTAGGTTATTACTGATCAAGATGTAATCGATTCGTGATTTATATCTATATTTTTTGTTATAAAATGATACACCCAACTGTGTACCAGATCTCTCTCTCCATATATCACAAAGAGCATGTTGTTTCATCATTGCTTTTTTTTAAAAAAACTTGGATTTAGAAGAGACTATAGGTCTACTTTTTGGTGATTTGTGCAACTTTGGATTCAGTACTATATTGAAATCTCCTGCCAAGATAGTTGAGTCAGGGAACTCCACGAGATTCAGAAAAATGGTCTTTAAAGTTGATGGATCGTCCTGGTTAGGGAGATAATACCCAACAATTGTAATAGGGATGTTCTCTACAGAAATCTTAATTATCACCCATCTGCCACTTGAATCTGTTCTTACTTCTTGTAGAGTAGCGTTTGCTTGTTTTTTTACTAAAATAGCTAAACCCCTTACATTGGCGTCTGACATGAGCAGGAACAATGTTCCACCCACCTGAGCTTTCCACAGATCTCATTCATCTCTTTTTTCAGGTGGGTTTCTTGTAAAATAATTACTTGTGCGGGTGAGTCTCTTAAATACTGTAGAATTTTCTCCCTCCTACTTTTGACTCGCAGGCCATTCACATTCCAGGACAGACAATGCAATATCTTCATGGCAGATGAAAGCATTGGGATTTCAGATTACCTCAGCCTACGTTGCGGCGGCACCAAACCAAAAACGCTAAACCTTGAACTTCAACTAAAGTAAGAGGCAAATGATTTTTTATATTTTTTTCTACTACTCCCACACCCGTGCCCTCACCCCCCTGTCCTAACACACACCCATCCCTCCCTGGAGAACCCTGCTCCCATTTACCTGGATAAGTCCAGATTCTGCCTGCTAGCAAGCCCTAAATTGCTCCGAAAATTATTTCTACCTACTTTAGGGCTGTATCTATAAATTTCTACAACAAATTGCATGCCCGATTACATACTAAGGAAGGCCTAATCCATTTCATAAAGCAAGCCGACTTGTGTACAAAAAACTAGGATGATTGGTTTAAGTTTTTAGGATCTCTAGGAGCTCATCCGCGTCCTGGACTGTTTTAACGAAATACATTTTATTGTTAAACATGATCTTAAATTGCGCAGGACATTTTAATTGGACTGTTGCCCCCAGCTTCCTAAAATCATCCATTCTTTTCCCTAGCTGCCACTGTCTATCTACAGTGGTACTTGACAGGTCTGATCTAATCTCAAAGGAAGAGGAAGAATCTCTAGGTTTTAAAGATTTCAGTTTAAGGGCTGCTGTTAATATTTTCTCTTTGAGGGAAAAAGTCAAAAAATGAATTAAAATCTTCCTGGGCTTTGTCCGATTTGAATGTTTTCTAAAAGGATCTCGCTGAATTCTTTGGATATCTCTCCTTAATTCTTCTTCTGAAACTTCAATTTGTATTGTATCTTTAATGAGGGAGACAATAAAGGATTTAAGATCCTCACCTTCTTTCCCTTCGTGTATATTTAAGAGCCGCAAGTTATTGCGCCTGGAATTATTTTCCAACAATTCCACTCTTTTTCGAAGAGCAGTTTCCTTTTTTTTAAGCATAGAGATATTCGTTCTGACTTCTCCCATACCATCTTACAAGACCTCAACCACATTTTTTAGGACCACCGTTCTTGAGCTTAAACGGTCCAATTTCTTTACAGTGATGCGCAAAAGAGTCGAATTTCCCCCTGGTTTGATTCTGAAACTGCAAACCCTTTTTTAATACCCATGGCCATCGATAAAAAGAGAGTTTCCAAAGAGCCCCCCAAGGAATCTGGACATCCTGAAGCTACCAAAGGCCCCGATGTACCACTGCAGACCTCTAGTGCTCTCTCTGCCCCTGTGTTAGGTTCTCCGCTAACCTTTGCTTGCTCCCCCATGTTTGCAGCTGATGGCGCATTGCCTACGGTGCTGGCCAAATTTGCAGAGTCTTTAACTGAATTAACCAATTTTGCTTGTGGCTCAATTGACCGCATATCTGTCCCAGAGGGATCTGAAAGTGAGTCGGAAGGGGATCTTGAACTGAGCAAGGGGTCTAACATGGGACCAGCTCAGAGGCTGAAGAGGGGGATGGTGGAAGGGGAGGGAAAGACTTAACTCCATAGCCAAAGGCGCAGACATTTTTATTAGCCCTGGTGGCTCAGAAACCTCTCTCAGCAACCTCAGCGACTCCCTCTGTTTCCCTACCTCCAGCACTTGTGGCAGAACTTTAAAATAGGATCTCAGCGAAGGGGTTATTCTAATTTTAGAGTCTACTGGAACACCCTTTTTCTCAAATTTTTTGATACCCTACTCTTTATGTTCCCGGTTTGGGGAGCTCTCACCACTATCTCCCTCAGCACCTAAGATTGAATAGATTGAATAAGCTTGGTCCGTAGGTGCCTTGTTAGAACCACCGTTGTCCTCACTACTCTCCTGAGTTTTTATCCCTTGCGCACCAGTCTCTTTACCTGCCCCCCTCTTCCTGTCCTTTTTTGCCACTTTGCCTCTGAATGTTTTAGATGACCCAAGGACTCTCCTGGCTTCTCTGCCTTTAATCCCCTGTGAATTTACAATGTGCTTGGTGGGCAGAGAGGACAGAGAAGGCCGCTTTGACAGTGGGAAACTAACTGCTCCAGAGTCCCCTCTCCGACTCGAATTGCGCAGGGAATATGGGGGAGAGGACTTACCAAACTTAAGAGCCCCCCGGAGCCCCTGTACCTCAGAACCAGATTTTTATTCCTGTGCTGTTGCAGTTGCAATGGAGCTTTGACTTTCTGTTTCAACGTCTTCCGGCCCTGCCACCTCTCCCACCGTCGCCACTGTCGTAGCTCCCTCCAGCGCGAACACTCCAAGCACTCCGGCTATCGCCGCGCTGCCTGTAATGTCCCTGCCTCCCGCTTCCCCAGAAGCACTCCGAGCGAGGCCTCCACGGAGGAGACAGCGCACCACGAATCTCCGAACTCACCTCAGCTCCAAAGCAGCCCCAAAGCAGCGCGGGAGATCCAGGAGCAAACCAACACACATCTCAGGTGAAAATAATTTTCCAATAAGGCCCTATCAATATTTGGCCATTCCTCACACCTTCACATTACTGCAATCTCATCCCGGTTCAGCCGACATGCACCAGAGGAGCAGAAGAGCTGCTTAAAGCAGGCATGCGACCGCTCAGCTCATGGCCGCCATGTTCTCTCCATTTGTGGTGGTTTGCAGATAAAGTGCTGTGGGGTGGTGGGGTGTGGCGGAGAGGTGAAACGAAATGAGGTAGTGCAGTTATATATAAATTGTAAAGGAGTATGTAAATAATTAATTAAATACTTGCTGTATGTTCCATGGCACTACTTGTCATCGTAGTGTTCGTCTGTTGTGCTCCATCACATTGTAGCACTGGGTCTGGAAGTCGCTAGTGGAAGTTTTGTAATTGTATGTTATTATTTTAATACAGTGACCAAATGTGAAAAATAATTAAATCTATTTTTTGTTTTTCAGATAATTAGTTCGTTTGGATAAAAATTTGGAAATGCCTACAAGAAGTGAAAAAGAAAAGAAAAGAGAAGATAAATATATATTTGATGGAAAGGAAAGATCTTGAAGTAGAAAAAAATGCGAGTAGTACAGAAACTGTTTGTTCGACTAAAAGCAAAAAACTATTTTTGGAAAAAAATATTATCAACATTTAATGAGAAAAACATCACACAAAGCAAAAAGAGGAATTTTTCAAGAAAGGTGAAGCAGAGTTCAATTTCAAATACGAGAAAAAGGAAACATGATAAAGAAATAGTATCTGCTACTCGGAGACAAAAACAATTTCATTAAATTCGTCAGAGACTTTTTTGATCTAGCGTGATTCATAAATTAATGAAAACATGCTGCAAATATAAAAAAAGAATGTTGCAATTCAAAGAGAAGCAGTGTATTGAAAGAATAGTGGATACTGCTTTCAGTTTAAAACAGAAGTTATTCATTTTGATTTTAAAGAGAATGAAAGTATTGGATAAAATAGTTAAAGCATTGAAAGACAAAAGTAGAAAAAAAAGACTTTTGAACAGAACCAACTTTAAAAAAAATCTTTAGTGGACATTGGAGACATACTTCTGCCACTGAGCCTTTTTAATGAGGAAAGTTACTTCCAGGAAAATAGTTTATCATTTGTGTTGATACTGGAGGTCCTTGCTACAAAGTTCAGGATGGTTGTCCTCTTCCAAAGGAGGAAATGATTGGTAAAAGTGCAGAAGAGTTAATAGCTGAAGAAGTGCAAGGGAAACGTCCACAAGCTCCTGTGTATAAGTGGCGTTGTAGTAGCATTTGTATTATTAGACAGGAATCTATTGATATAATGCGAAATGTGCTACGAGAATATACTCAGAAAAGTATAAAACAGAAGATTAAGTTGTTACAAGGACTAGATTCATGGAATGTAAGACAATATAATGAGAAGTATGGGCATTCTCTGGCTTGTCTTTCAAGAAAAGTTTGTAAAAGTGTTTTTCATCATTTGAGGATGTTAGCAGTGCACCATTCAGAAATGCGGAAGTTTATAAAGAAACTGTACTATGTAAAAAGTCCTGCATTAAGTTTAGGTGAACTGAATTCAAGTCTTTTATATGGTTCTTATCAGATGTTAAAAAAAAGTGTGATGATATTGAAATGCGATATTTTGGTTCAGAAGAGCAGTTCATAGAAAGTGAAAGTTTGACAATTACAGATGTTGAAGGAGATGAGAAAGTAATTAGCACTGATCAGTTTGAAGAAGAAATTGGAAAGTGTAATGTAGTGTGTTCTGAAATGCCAAACTATGTTTGTGTTTGTTGTCGATGTACTCATTATAAAGTCAAAGTAGGAATGTTGTTTTGTATTTGAAAAGTGAAAAGGAGAACAATGGTAAGTGGGAAGAATTTGCAACTTACTTGTTTGTTGAAGGTCGATTTGAGTTAGGTAGTGATCAACGTATATGTAAATATTGTTACAACAAATTAGAAGAGAACAAAATGCCTGCTAGAGCAGTGCATAATAAGTTGGAGTGAGTTAGCTATTCCGCAGAAGCTGGCCAAATTAAATACATATGAGTCGGTTCTAATTCAATCTGTTAATTCTTTTCAAATTATAATTCGGATGGAGCCTAAAACAGGTAAACTGCCACCAACAGACTTGCAAAGAGGGCTGAAAGGAGGAGTGGTGTACTTACCTTTGGATTTTAAGAAAAACATTGAAAATATAGCTGGAGAGAAAGAGGAAGATGAAGCAGTAGTTATTTTAGTAAATGGTGTACCAACAAAGAGTCGGAAAATATGGCAAGAATTTGTGGATGTTAATAAAGTTGAAAAGGCTACCTTATATCTTATAGAGAACAATATTTATTACAAAAATGTAAATGTGGTTTAACAGTTAATACGTTTAGAAAATGATTCTGAAATTTTAAGTGGTCAAATAGAGAAAATGGACAAGTCAAGGACTGAAGATATTTATGAACATTATACCATATGTCCTTTGCATTCAAATGAAGTAATATGAAGCAACATTGAGTTATTTCAAATTAAAAAAGCACGGAACTCCAATGAGTGTATGGGAGAAATGCTTGGAAGTTCGTTGTTTTCCACTGTTGTTTCCTACTGGAGAAGGTGGACTATATGATGACCGACCTGTATGGATTGAATATTGGTGAATAAGATTATATTCTGAAGATCCTAGATTTCAACAGTGCATTCCATACGTATTTTACCTTTTGTTTGAAAGTGATCTGTCTTCTCTCTTGTATGCAGTGAATCACATACTTAAAACTGGAGTTCATCAATCACTTCTTTCTGCGAAAGAATTTGTGGAGAAAGTTCAAGAAACTGATGAAAATTTAGAAGCACAGTTAATCAATTTGATGGCATGTCAACGTGGAACAAATGAGTATTGGTATTGTCATCATGGAAAACTCAAGTGTATGTTACGGAACTTAGGTACACCAACATGGTTTATCACACTTGGCTGTGCAGGGTATGCATTGGAAGATTTGCTTGAGTTTCTAAGAGAAGCAAATTCCAATATAAAAAATGTTGAAATAAAGACTCCGGGTGAACTGTGTTCATTAGATCCAGTAAATGTGTGCAGATATTTTAATCTTAAGTTTCAAACTATGATGTCTTTTATCTGTAATAAAAAGAATCCACCTCTTGGAGAAGTTACCGATTTCTTTTGGAGAAATGAGTATCAAGCAACAGGTGCACCTCATATACATATGCTACTATGGATCAAGGATGCACCTAAATTTAGAAATGATTCTGATGAAACAGTATTGTCTTTCATTGAACAGTATGTGACATGTGAGATTCCAAGAGAAGGAGGAGATAGAAGCAAGTTTTACATTTCCAAAGTCATCGTTGTGGAAAGTATTGCAGAAGAAAATACAAGTGTAAAGGAACATTTTACACCAAATGTCGATTTGGTTTTCCCCGTCCAGTAATTTCTAAAGGAAGAGTCAATTCTTTTTTTTCTTCTGTAAGTCACACAATAACTCGGAAATCTCCAAAGAATACCTACAACTTAAAAAGAACAGAAGTGTCAAAGTATATCAATGACTACAATCCAGTCATTTTAAAAATGTTGAATGTGAACATGGACATCCAGTATATTGCAGATAACTCAATTGCTGTTGCACGTTATGTTACATCGTACATAACAAAATCTGAAAAAACAGAGATGAAACAAATGTGGGAAGAAATTGTGCAAGAGAATAGCTTTAGCGAAAAAATTGTACAGCTTTAGTTTGAAAATGCTTTCCCACCGAGACATTGGATTGCATGAATGTTCAGACTGCTTGTGTTCTTCAAGTTTATATTCAAAGTCACAAGGAATCATTTGGGTAAGTTTGGGTCTTACCTGCAAACGAAATAGAGTGTTGAAATCATTGGAAGAAATTGAACAATTAGCAGCAAATGAGCCAGACAGTACAGACATTCTTAAAACTAATATGTTGGACACATACTATCTGAAAAGGAGTCAACTCCTGGAAGAGCTATGTCTGTATGTAGTTCATCATTACAGCTTCAAAATAAATGTTAAACAGAATTTAAAAGAAGGAAAGTTTGCACTAGTTGGATGTCATGGTTGTTTAGTAAATCTTATAAACCACAAGAAACGTAGTTGTGAAACTCCAGATAAGCGAGATTTTTACTATTTAGCACTTCTGCAACTGTTTAAACCAGGGCGTAGCGAAAGCGAATTACTTGTAGAGTTTGACTGCTACGAGAGATTCTTTTAATGCTTGTTAAGATAGCATTGGATGTCCAATTTCCCCTACATATTTAAAAATATTAAATGATGAAGTTGAACAGGAAAAGACTATTATAGCTGAAATAGCTTATGAAAGTTCTCAAGATAGTCAAAGTAGTGGTCCATGTAGTAAAGATCCTCTTGGACAAGCAATGCTGGAAAATAAAGCAGTGATTGCTATGTATGAAGTCAAACATGCAATGCAACAAGCACACAAGGAGAATATAACATTGGAAAAGTTAGAATAACAAGTAAATGTTGAACAGAAAGAAATATATGTGCAAGTGAGAGAACGGATAGAACATGGCTTTTGCATGAAAAAAAAGAATGGCTGTGTTCATCTTTTAAACCTCTTCTGATGTACATCAGTGGTCAAGCTGGGAAAGGTAAACATTTTTTTAATTAAAATTTTGACCAGTTATCCTAAAAAAACTACTGGTTCACATTTATGTTGTGTGGTAACAGCTCCAACTGGATTAGCTGCACACAATGTTAAAAGAGTTACTTTGCAAAGATTATTGATGTTACCAGTGGAGCATGATAATACATTAGAATATCAGAAGTTGTCTGGAGAAGCTTCTTATGAAGTGTTAAGATTGCTGAAGAAAATGAACTTTTAAATATTGATGAGGTGAGCATGGTCTCAAACTTAATGCTTGCTTTTGTACACTTAAGTATGCAACATGTATTAAAAACAGATTATGACGTGCTCTTTGGGGGGAAAACATTTAATTGTATTTGGAGATCTGCTAAAATTAACCCCTGTAAAAGGAGAACCAGTGTTTAAAACTCTTCTACATGAAGACACTAAGAAATCGTTGGGAAATATTGGAAATGTGAATCTGTGGTTACATTTTGAATATAAAGAACTCACTCAGAATGTGCGACAAGCAAGAGATGAAGATTGTGCTAATTTTCTAAAAGATGTAAGAATTGGTGTTCTAAGCAAACATGGTAAACAAGCTTTTCAAAGTCATCTACTGAAGAACTTGTTTAGAAATGAAAACTCACCAGCAAAAGTAATGTACAAGAAAATGAAAGGAAAAAAGTCTATAGTTTGCTTAATGCCTACAGTGGAAGAGTGTTATACATTTTGTAGAGAGCTTATGAAATTGGAAAATGAAGAAATAGTTCACATTGAAGCTATTGATAAAATCGAGCATCAAGGAATAACAATTGTTTTATCAGAAAAACTACTGACTAAATTGGAATCTTTGGAAAAGTCTGTATCAAAAATTGCTAGCTTAGAAAAAAATGTAGAAGTATGCTTAAACAGTTGGTTAATTTTGAAGCGTAATCTGAATGTAGAAGAAGGTTTAGTGAATGGACCAATGGGGAAAGTTGTTTATTTTGTGAAATATCAAAAAAGAAATGGAATTGAATTTTTGAAAGTTAACTTTGATCAGATTGCAGAGGTAAGACAGATTGCACGTTCTGCATCAAGTTTTTTGCTTGTAAAAAACTTGTATGTTAGTAGAAAACAGTTTCCGTTCTGTTTAGCATATGCAATAACTATTCACAAATCACAAGGTTTAAGTGTAGATAATGCTTTGGTAAATGTTGGAAGAATTGTGTTTGAAGAGGGAATGATATATGTTGCATTATCTCGAGTTAGAACGTTGTCTGGTTTGTATTTAATTGATTTTGATGAGAACAAGGTTAGTGCTGATGTTAATTGTGTAAGAGAATATAATCTTTGGAGAAGGCTTTATGCTCCCCATTTAGGTGAATATCCTATTCATGATAAACGTGTTGTATGTTCAAAACGCAAACATGTTGAAGAGTTAACTATCATTGAAAAGCAGAAAGAAAATCAACCGAAAAGAAAAAATGTAAAGAAGCAGAAAATACAAACAAGTGATGATTTTGTTAGATACCAATTAGAAAATGCTTCTGGTCTCAACTGCTATGGTAATGTTATTCTAAATGTTATATTTTATCTTGAAGATGTTTGTGGTGAAATTATGGAAAGTCAGGAAAAAACGTTATGTTCTGCACTTTACACTTTATTTCAAGAATTGACAACTGATAGAAGTAAGATCCATTCTGCTTCTTGCATTCGCCAACTGTTGGATACATGTACTGGATCTTTAACATTCAGTGCTAATATACAGCAAGATGCACAAGGATTCCTAATGGTTATGCTTGGAGTACTAGAAGATGAAGGAATTCAGTGTGAGAGTTTATTTGGACTCAGTTACAAATGGGAACATACATTTGAATGGTGTTTATTATCTTCAAGGACTATAGTTGACAGAGAACAATTTTTATATTTAACAATACCTGACTGCAAATCTGTCCCATTTTCCAAATTTGTAAAATAATCTGATCATAAGATGATGTGTTCTCATTGTAAATCAAGAATGCTATCTACATTATGCCCACAAAGATATGGAAAATATTTGATTATCATGCTGCAACGCTGTCGACCAAATGGAAGAAAAGTGGAAACCAAAATTAAAAATGTTGTTGCTAATCAAGTGTCTATTTCTGGAAGATCTTTTGCAACAGTTGCTATTGTTTTCCATGCTGGAAGTACTACTACAAGTGGACATTATACAGTTTATTTAAAGTGTAATAATGGTTGGAGTCATTGTAACAATACACACTTGGAAATGAAACCGAGATTGCTTTATTAATTACCCAACTCATACTTGATTTTTCTGAAACAAAGATTTTAGATACACCATTCGGCTTCATGGGAAGGTGTATAGATCTTTAAGGAATTCATACTGGATGGTTGGAAAGCAAAATTTTTGATACATTATCTGGCGTATTAGGAAAATGTGCAGCAAAACTAGGTAAGATCTTTAAGGAATTCATACTGGATGCTTTCAAAGTGAAATTATTGATACATTATGTTGCCTATTGGGAAAATGTGCAGAGAAACTACGTAAGATCTTTTAAGGAATTCATACTGGATGCTATCAAAGCAAAAATACGTTTGAGAGACTTAGTTTTTTTTTAACAATCTAGTTTTTTTTTTTAAAACTCTTTATTGGTGACTGCAGGAAGAAATTACATTTATATCAGGACATGTACATATCACAGTCATTTTTCCTTTTTTGAGTTATAATCTATAGACTCCTGTGTTGCATTATATAAATACAGCCTCTTAATAAAGTTCGTATGTGAGGCAAAAAAGAACAGGTTAAATGCCATCATCAGCCGTTGCCAGGTTCCCACACCGATGATAGTTTATATAAATCGCCTCATACAGGAGCAGTATTATTCTCAAAACATTAAACTCCCCCATCCCTTTAACCCACCCACTCCTGGTCGCTTCAGACTCGACTAGGTGATTCTCTTGGGGCAAACATTAATGACCGTCAGACTGCAGTTATAGGATACAATTTTCATGTACACCTTCCTGTTGGGGGGGCAACCTCTCAGCCATCTTCTTCTCTTCTGGAGAGGCTATTGTGAACCGGCTATATGAGGGATAATTGAGTCTATCCCTTCCAATTTCAATACCATCGCGTCCCCCTTCCATCGCTATGGGCTTTTTCCTATGGCCTCTCTCTTCCTCTCTCCTTAAGGCCGCACTCTCTGCCCGACCCCACTGTACTAGATCCGATTGCCACGTGGTTATCCTAGGCGGCCTTGGGGATTTCCATCTCATCGTTATGCATCTAATCACCAGAATCAGGGCTTGGTCCAGGAATTTTAGTTTAACCTTCAATGATTTAGATCTCTTTCGCATTCCCACTAAACAATCCAGAGTTTCCATCGGGACAGGCAATTGTGTGACAGTATGAAGCATCTGACATAGTTCACCCAATAGTTCAGTAATCGAGGGCAGTACCACAGCATGTGAATGAAATCAGCTTCTTCGCCTTGGCACCGGGGACAGCAATGTGGGGAGTCAGGGAACATACGATGTATTCGTTTGGGCGCAAGATATGCTCTGTGGAACACCATTGTCTGAATAAACCTGAATTTAGCATTCCGATATACCCTTCTCGGGTGTTCTAGTAGAAGCTGCCATGTTTTGTCTGTTAATTCTAAACCAGAATCCTGCGCCCAGGTCGCTCTAAGTGTTGTAAGCGGAATTGCAGCGTGTTCCCTGATTCCAGTGTAAAGCCAGCGTACAAGATGTCCCCCCTCCCCCATATAATACATCAAATAGACCAGTTCATGTTGCGTGGGTTTTTTCTTAAAGGTGCCCAGGTGTTCTTGATATAATGTGATACCGTGGCGTGTAATAGGTATAGACTTGATCTGCATGAAGGAGTCATGGTCCAATATTGTTTCATCACCAAAAAAGGCTCCAACGTCTTCAACACAGTTGTCCGTCTAAGTCCGCAACGCATTTCGTGCAAGTCTACCCTGTGGTGTTGGAATACCTAACAATGGGATGTTCGTCGCATAAGGGGGTACCGTGGACGTGTATGACAGGGCTTTCTTCCAGCATGTTAATGCTGTGTGTAAGAGGGGAGAACAATTCGGGGGGATCCGGGTTTTCGGCAACAATAGGGAGTGGAGTTCCCCGCGGTCCAGGTGTTCTTTCGTAAAGGAGATCTCATGTAGGTTCTTGCCCGCAATCCAATATGACAACCACTGCAATTGGCTGGCGTAATAATAGCCTCTGAAATCCGGCACCCCAAGTCCCCCCAGCCTGGTTCCCAGCTGAAGTTTATGCAGACCAGTGCCCCAGATAAGGTTGATCAAGAGAGTGTTGATTGAATTAAAAATGTGTTGGGGAAGATTCACAGGTATATTTACAAAATAATACAACAGGCAGGGAAGCATAATCATTTTAGAAAGAGCAACTCTACCCATTACAGACAGTGGTAGTGAAGTCCAGAATCCCACACTGCAGTGGAGTCGTGTAATGGCGCTTTTAATGTTCCCATCTATTTGGTCATCAGGCTTCCTGTATATTTGTATGCCCAAATATTTAAAGGAAACATGTGCTACCGGAATTGGATACGTTCCAGAAAAGATATGGGAGAGTCATAGTCCTTCCCTAAAGGAGAACCCAACCGATTTTCCGGGATTGATCGCCAGACCCGACACTGTTTCAAATTGCTGGAAGATATTGCAGATTGTCGTGTGGTCTGCCTCCACGTCACTTAAATATATCATTATGTCATCTGCATAGATGGATAGCAAATGGTGTGTCCCTCCTACCAGGATGCCCACCCGGTTGAAGGCGCCTCGTAGTGCCAGCGCAAGAGGTTCCATGCCAATACGAATAAGATCGGGGACAAGGGGCAGCCCTGTCGAGTGCCCCTATGCACTGTGTAGCGTTCAGAGACATACCTGCCCATGCGCGCCCTAGCCGTAGGGTTGGTATACAATAAGCGTATCCAGCGTATGAAGGTGTCCAGAAAGCCGAAGCATTTCAGCGATTCGAACATGAAAGACTAGGACAGGGAGTCAAATGCTTGTTTCAAGTCAAGCGCTATACAGCCCACTCGCGGTAGATCCGGAGGCGAGGCCGACATCAAGGCATGCAATCTACGCGTGTTCAATGAGGTACTACGCCCTGGAAGGAAACCGCACTGGTCCTGATGTATAATTGTAGTGAGATGAGATTGAATGCACATGGCAAGGGCCTTACTAAGGATCTTGTATTCCGTCGAGAGCAAGGAGAGAGGTCTGTAGTTAGTCATGTCTAGAGTATCTCTACCAGGTTTGGGTATGAGGTAACCAGTGCTTGCATGGTAGATTCCGATAGTTGCCTTTCCTCGAACGCCACTTTATACCCCTTCTCAAGAACCGGTACGAGGATATCCGAATAAGTCGAGTAGAATTCTACCGGTAACCCGTCCATACCAGGTGTTTTATTACAGTTGAGGCTCTTGATCGCAGCGCGTATCTCATGCTGCGTAATAGGGCCCTCGAGCGATTTTTGTGTGTCCTCCGACAGTACCGGAAAGGGAAGATCGCCCAGGAAATCAGCAATTTGCATGGAGTCCTCTAGGCCTATGGGCGCATAGAGGCCACGCAGATGGGCATAAAAGGCATGATTTATCTCTACTTGTGTACAGACCAAGGTACCCGTCACGTCACGTATTTGGGTTATAGTTGGTGGGTCTGGCTGGTCGCGTACTAATCTGGCCAATAATGTGCCGGACTTATCGGCTTCCGTATGTTGACGATGTAAATATTCCTTGTAATCTATCGTCCGCAATGTTTCTAAAACCTCTGCATGGTCAATGTACCCCATCTGTAGGTCCCCTTTCTTCCCCGGATCAAGACTTGCCTCCCGCTCCAGGGCCTTCAACCGGCCCTCTACCTCACAGAGTTTCTTGTGGATCTCCTGCCTGGCCCCCACCAATTGTCCTATGGCTGCACCCCTGATCACGACCTACATGGCATCCCAAACCACCAGATTCGAAGAAGCAGAATCCCAGTTCATTCTAAAGTAGTCAGTGAGAGCATCAGATAGGGTTGTCCGAAAGGGGGGATCTTCTAGGAAAGAAGGGTTGAGTATCCAGGTGGGCACCTGAGTCGGTACCCTGCCCCAGTGAAGTGTTAAGGTATAAGGGTCAATGGACAGAGAATGTTTTTGCCAAATATTCTGATTTCTCCACTTTGGCAATTATCGACCTTGAACGCATGAACCGGTCAATTCTGGTGTATAAGTTATGCAGAGGGGAATAAAATTAGTATTCTTTGTGGGTGGGATATAACTCTCACCATGCATCTGATAACATCCAACCCACAACCCAGGAAGCAAAAAGTCGGTCAATTTGGTAGCTCCAGCAGCCTGTAAAGGGGGGGGTGGGTGACCTGTTCATGTTCAAATCTAAGACCGCATTCCAATCGCCTCCCATCACCCAAGGTATCTCGACCCAGTCCGATAATGCCTAGCCTAATTTGTGCAGAAACTTATCCTGGTCATAATTTGGTGCGTATACACTTCCAAAGACTATTAACCTCCCATCCAGTGTACCTTTCACTAAGATGTACCTGCCTTGGTCATCCACCCTCCTCTCCACCTCCATAAATGGTACCCCGTGACGGACCCATGTAGTTGCACCTCTGGAAAAAGCAGAGTATTTTGTGGATTAGACCGTGCTTCTCCATTTCTTTCTCAGTTTCCGCGACTCCGTATCAGTACGAAGGGACTCTTGGAGAAATGCAATCAGTGTGTGGTTTCTAAGGAGGAATGAGTGGATTCAATGACGCTTTTGAATTGCCACTAAACCTCGCACATTCCAGGTGAGAAATTGGTAAGTCCCTGAAATCTCAGGCATGTGTGTCTTCTATCTCGTGCAAGAGTAACTGTAGCCCTGTTGTAGTATCCACTGCATGTAGCGACCAGGAGTCCCTATACCCTGAAACCAAATTTAAAACCCAACTAAACTCTGCACAGCATTTGAACTTTGCTGGGCCCAACATTAGAATGACCAACGTATCAATCCAAAACATGGTGCATACGCCAATGGGGGGATGGCTGACCTTTAGCACCAATGGGTCAATGTTCATGTCTAGCTCGCTTGCTCAACGGCAGATCATCCCGGGGAACAAGGATGTATGATAACAAGTGGCAAGGGAATGGGGGAAAGAGTCCCAGAATGATTAAGTGGCCATATGGAGTGTGAGTCTCAACTTGGCATACCAGCACCGCCCGACACTAGGAGGTCAGGTACTAGATTTATATTTCCCTATGACATTCCCATAATAGACATTTAACTTTCAGTGCACTGTACCAATGGATCGCGATAATAGGACAAACTATTTCGATTATTGTCGTATAAAGGATACCACTTACGCTTTCTTCATATGTCCATTCCAAATTGGTTCACCATTGTTCTTAATTGTCCATAATATCATCAGCAGCTCTGGGCGTGATGGTGGGGAACAAAACGGCACTGTGGTCAGAATTAGAATGAATCGTGCTGTTCTCTGAATCAGTTCCAATCTTTTCTGTATCCTCACGGAAGGCCCCCGCTGTCGCTAGCGCTCCTATTTGGTCCTTTTTCTGTTGTTTGCGCGACGGGCCAGAACGTCCACTCCTCCCACTGGGCTCGAGGGACCCTCTCACCTCCTGGCTTGGTTCGTCCTCCGGAGCCTGGCCGGACCGTCCCATAGCAGATTCCTTGCTATCTTCTAAGTCCATCACCTCCAGCCATTCTTCTACATCTGAGGGACTTTCAAAAAAGTGTGTCTTCTGTTCGTGAATAACCTTCACCTGAGTAGGGAAGAGGAGAGCATACTTCAGTCCGGCCTTCTGCAACCTTCTCTTCAATGGTTGGTACAATGAGCGCTACTTCTGGACCATAGCGGTATAATCCGGATATAAGGATACTCTGTGATTTTCAAATTGGATTATCGACTTCTCTCGAGCCCTCTGTAATAAGATATCACGGTCCCTGTAGTTAAGAATCTTCACTGTCAGCGGCCGGCCAGGTGGAGGCCGGCCATCGGGATCCTATGCGCTCTCTCCACACAGAAGTACGGAGATAGATCCTCAGTGGCCACATTGTCTCGAAACCATTGCTCCATAAAGTCCGCTGCGCGATTCCCCTCACATCGTTCCGGCAGACCTATGACGCGTATATTATTGCGGCGGTTTCTCCCTTCCGCATCCTCCACCCGATCCACCAGTGAGGTCACATGCTTCTGAAGTTGTTGTATGGAGGAAGAGTGGTCCGCCACCGTCGGCGTAAGATCTGCAAGGGCGAGGGTCTGGTCCTTAACCTTATCTGCCAGTTTACCATGGTCTGTCTTCAAGAGGGACAAATTTGTAGTTAGGGCCCCCAGCTGCTGTTCCATCGCTGCTCTGGAGTCTCTTATTTCTTTCAAAATCAAGTCTAACTTGTCCACTGGTGGTTCACCACCATTGCCTGTGCCCGCAGCCCCAGGCGGTGTCCGTCTATCTCCAAGGCTCTCCAGTCCCTTGGCCCCTTTCCAAACCATGATGTCTAGAGAGGGGGGAAGGGGGGGGGGGTTGATCTCTGTTCCCCTCCGGAAGGCGGCAGCTCTTTCAATATGGACAGTCTCTATGATGACTCCCAACCAGGGCGGGTGTTTACCCGGTAATACTCACTGCGTCACAGCCAGGCAAGGGCGTCCATTTAATGAGAAGTTCGTGCAGACAGGAAAGAGCAAGAATACAATGATGAGGGAAAGCGACAGGATTTCCTTCCGCGAGGGATCCGTCAGGCTCAAGGGCGTAGCAACTGGTAGATCGCCGTTAATTCCGCTTCATATGTAAGGACTCTCACTGAGCCACCATTCGTCGGGTATTGGGAAAGAGGGGTTGCCATACCGGTCAGCCGGCCGTCCACAAGACCACAGACCGTCTGTCCATATCTGGGGGGGTGGGGTCCACCACCTCTAGGGCCTTGCGTAGGTGCGTCTTCCGACTACCACTCTCAGTGTTCTGTCATAAGGACCCAGCCACTCCGTTTCAATACGCCACAGGCCATCGGACACTCCTCCCGCTCTGGGCAATCTACCGATGAACAGGCACTCCCACGTCGGCCTCCAAGTCACAGCACTTCAGACCGGGGAATTCCCACATCCAGGTCGAGGCAGGATTATGTAGCTCCATCCACTGCTACTATTCGGAGGGAGGGGGGCGATGATCGAGGGGACGCCGGTCCACACCCCCCTTCCAGAACTCACCACCTCCTCCCGAGTCGTCCACCCTGTGTCCCAGGATTTTCAACGTCTGAGGGGTACAGCCGCCTCTGAGCAGGAAACAGGCGTCAGGAGCAGTGTCGGCCTCACGACCTGTCATAGTCACGCTGCACTCTCTCCTAGAGCCGCCTCGTCACACCACTAAGCCCGCGGCAGTATCTCTGTAGGGGTTCAGCGTCGGTCGGAGACTCTCGGTTCTCAGCTATGATGGAGCGACCCTGTGCTGGTAGCTCTCGCGGGTCGCTTCCATCTGGGCAGTCTGCGTCCCCTCTCACTTCCGCCCACACTCGTGCGCCCGGCTGGCAAACTCGGGAGGCCGCAGCAGGCCCCGTTTCACAATCACCATTTCTCAGCCGCCTCCAATTATTTTGTATCATCGGACCATCCTAGGGGTATCCACACCATTCCCAGCACCTGTGGGCAAGTCTGGGCTCCATCAGAAGCCCAGTGTCAGGATTTAATCCCCGGGTGACTCCGAAGCTCTATCGGCAGCCGACCGCCATCATGGCTGGCTAGCCACGCCCCCTTAACAATCTAGTTGATTCTTTTTCCCCCCTGCTGTTTATGATGAAACTACACTGACATCACTGTGAATAGTGAAGTTAAGTAGTAGCTGATGACAGCAAAAAAAGGGAGAAAAATTGTTATCGGAATGTTAAACTGATTGTAATTTGTGAATTGTATTACGTTACATAGTACTTTTGCAGTTTATTTTATGTAGTTGAAAAGTTAGTGAAAACAGTGCTAATGACAAATACAAAATAGTAGTTCGATATTTTAAAAACCTCCTAAATTCACTGAACAATCCATAGGTTTTACAGACGTTATAATTAGGAATTAGCATTTAAAAAACCTTAGAAATTCAGTGAAAAAACCATAGGTTTCAGGGACGTTATAGTTAGTGTAACATTTGACTCGTATAAAACCAGAGAAATTCGCCTGTTATAGTTAGTTGAGCTAACTATAACTCGGGTGCCCGCAATGCACTGCTGATGATGTCACATATTACATCACTGATGACATGGTCAGTGACATTTTTAAATGCTAATTTCTAACTATAACTTGCCTAAAACCTATGGTTTTTTCAGTAATATGTAATTTACTGCTTGCTGCTATTACATTTAGACAGTATTTCCTCTCTGTTCACTGTTTCTAATTACAAACAGCTGCTACAACGTAGTGGGTTTGACTACAAATGCCCTCGTCTATGTTGTTGACACATCATGTGATCAACCCTCTTCGAGAGGCGAAACGCGTCATGACAGATTGCTGGCACGATTTTGCACCAATAAAGCACTAAGGATTAGCACTTAAACGGCGGTTTCACTCTACGTTATTTCATCTCCATTGGAACAGGGGGCATGGCGAATGGCGTTTTTCTGCATATATTTGTATATATATATATATATTACCTACTGGCGGTAGCCAGTAGGTATATATAGTTAGGATTTTTTTCCTATGGGATTTTTGAAAATTCTATGTCGAATAACTTTGGCGTTTGAGGACAGAATTGGCTGAAATTTTCAGGAAAATGGAACATTTTGTTTCTGAGCAGCCCCTGAAAATTTGGGGGGGTTTCGTCAAGGGGGGGCCGAGAAAAAAGGGGGGTCCCAAAACGTGTTTTTCCCATGCAATTTTCCATAGGGCGGTTGGCCTCACTTTTAGCCTGAACGGCTGAATGGATTTACACCAAACTTGGCAAAATTGTAGGGACTGGTAGCCCGATGTGCCTTTGCTATGTCTCAAGATATAGGCTCCAGTGGTTTTTACGAAAATTAACTTTGAAAAATATATATTGGGCTACATTGGGCTATATATATGTTGGAGCCCAAATGTAGCCCAATGTAGCCCAATGTAGCCCAATGTAGCCCAAAGATGGCCACCAGAGACAAAAAAAACAAATGTAGCCCAAATATCAGCCAGATGTAGCCCAACTATAGCCCAATGACAGAATGTCCCAGAGTGTTCTAAAGAACAACTAGAGTGCTAACAGTCCTACTTATTACAAAGGTATGGCACACCTGAAGCCATCTTGATTGGAATAAAGTGGTAACTCTTAAAACATTTAATTTAAAAAGGAACAAAATGAGGGGGTTCATTTTGCCATAGAAAGCATGATTAGCGAATATATGACGTAATCCCGCATACCATCAGTCCGCAAAAAAAATCCCGCATGTACTATTAGGCCGCAAATTAAAATAACGAAAGCTTTTAGAACGAATATGCCTTTAGCATACACTAAACAACTAAACTACCCTAAACCCTAATACACTACCCCCAGCATGACCCTACACTACACAAACAGTACAACACTACCCTAAACCCTAAAACACTACCCCCAGCATGACCCTACACTACACAAACACTACAACACTACCCTAAACCCTAAAACACTACCCCCAGCATGACCCTACACTACGCAAACACTACAACACTACCCAAAACCCTAAAACACTACACCCCAGCATGACCCTACACTACGCAAACACTACAACACTACCATAAACCCTAAAACACTACCCCCAGCATGACCCTACACTACACAAACACTACAACACAACCCTAAACCCTAAAACACTACCCCCAGCATGACCCTACACTACGCAAACACTACAACACAACCCTAAACCCTAAAACACTACCCCCAGCATGACCCTACACTACGCAAACACTACAACACTACCCAAAACCCTAAAACACTACCCCCAGCATGACCCTACACTACGCAAACACTACAACACTACCCAAAACCCTAAAACACTACACCCCAGCATGACCCTACACTACGCAAACACTACAACACTACCCTAAACCCTAAAACACTACCCCCAGCATGACCCTACACTACGCAAACACTACAACACTACCCACAACCCTAAAACACTACCCCCAGCATGACCCTACACTACGCAAACACTACAACACTACCCAAAACCCTAAAACACTACCCCCAGCATGACCCTACACTACGCAAACACTACAACACTACCCAAAACCCTAAAACACTACACCCCAGCATGACCCTACACTACGCAAACACTACAACACTACCCAAAACCCTAAAACACTACCCCCAGCATGACCCTACACTACGCAAACACTACAACACTATCCTAAACCCTAAAACACTACGCCCAGCATGACCCTACACTACGCAAACACTACAACACTATCCTAAACCCTAAAACAATAGCCCCAGCATGACCCTACACTACGCAAACACTACAACACAACCCTAAACCCTAAAACACTACCCCCAGCATGACCCTACACTACGCAAACACTACAACACTACCCTAAACCCTAAAACACTACCCCCAGCATGACCCTACACTAAACAACTACCACAACTCTACACTACACTAACACAACACTACACTACACAACACTACACTACACTACACAATCACTAACCCACGAACAAATTAACACAAACCCACTTACCTCTCTCGTCATCGTGGTTTTCCCAACGCAAATGCATTTACCATACATGCCTTTAAAACGTAATTCTTTGTAAAGGCATGCGCGATAAATGCACATGCGTTTTGAAAAAATGCGGGATAATGGTATGCGAGGTCAATGACCTTGCGGGATAATGGTATGCGGACTGAAAGTCTGCGGGATAAAAAATGCGGGAAAATGGCTGCAAACCATGATTAGCAGCAGACTTCCCTGGTGAGCACTAGCTTTACTACAGTGATCTAATGAGCAACTAGAGTGCTAACATTCAGAATTTATGGCAAATGTGTGACACATCTGAATGCCTTCTTGATAGAACCAAAGTAAACAAGCATTGAAAATGCAATAGATCTCGCCCTCGTTTAAGTTAAAGCCATTCTGTTTGTAATGAGGTGGCTTTTTAGCTTTGCTTTTATTAGTGTTTTTAAAACTTTCATGTAAATAACATGCATATGTATGCATATATGTATATGTATGCATGCATTTATATTTATATAGATATGCAGATTATATATGTTTATATATGTATATTACCTACTGGCGATAGCCAGTGGGTATATATAGTTAGGATTTTTTCTCTATGGGATTTCTGAAAATTCTATGTCTAATAACTTTGGCGTTTGTGGACGGAATTAGCTGAAATTTTCAGGAAAATGGCACATTTTGTTTCTGAGGAGCCCCTGAAAATTTGGGGGGGTTTCGTCAAGGGGGGGCCTAGAAAAAAGGGGGGTCCCAAAACACGTTTTTCCCATTCATTTTTCCATAGGGCGGTTGGACTCACTTTTAGCTCGAACGGCTGAATAGATTTACATGAAACTTGGCAAAATTGTAGATATGGTTTGCCCGACGTGCCTTTGCTATGTCTCAATATATGTGCTCCAGTGGATTTTGAGAAATTAACGTTTAAAAAAATATATATATCTGTGACAGCGCTCCGGTTAGCGCCCCGGTTCGCGTACCTGACGCGTAACGGAACTTCGCGAAGCGAAGCTGATTGGCTCTCCGGTGTCTGTCAACATTCTAAACAGTCCGGAGCGGCCGCCATCTTGTCTCTCGGTACGATCGAGAGACAAGATGTGGTGAAAAACGAGGGGGGAAATGAAGGAAAGGGGGCAAGGTAGACCACTCCTGACCCCCTAGGATTGATGAGGGGGATATTAAAGTGCGACGCCGTAGAGGCGCGTCCCGGTACACGAACCAGGCAGCTCACCGGGCAGCTCACCGGGCAGCTAACCGAGCAGCTAACCGGCAGCGTAGCTGTCAACATTGTAAACAGTCCGGAGCGGCTGCCATCTTGTCTCTCGGTAGGTTCGAGAGACAAGATGTGGTGAAAAAAGAAGGGGGAAATGAAGGAAAGGGGGTAAGGTAAACCCCTCCTGACCCCCTAGGATTGATGAGGGGGATATTAAAGTCCCCCGCGATTTTCCGCAGTAGAGGCGCTTCCCGGTACGCGAACCGGGCAGCTAACCGGCAGCGTAACGGGAGTCCGCCATCTTGTGTTTTTGGAGCGTCCGGTTCGCGTACCGGGTAGCGTCCCGGTAAGCGTAACAAGGGGAAAACCAAGAGAAACAGTAAAAAAAAAATTAAGGGAATAGATTTCCAGCAAACTTGGCAAAATTGTAGGGACTGTTTGTTTGATGTGCCTTTGCAAGGCCTCAAGATATGTGCACGTGTGGATTTTGTCTAATTAAGGTTAAAAAAAAGATATATATCTGTAAGCGTGCTCCGGCACGCTTACGTTACGGGTTTTGTTTGCGCTGCAGAGCCGATACGTCACGGTTATGCGACGCGTCATGAGGCGTCTCACGTGGCTACGTGATACGTCACGTAATAAAGAATATATTTTACAGCTATAGATATTAGCTTTTAAAAAACCAATGAAATTCACTGAAAAAAACCATAGGTTATAGACCATATATAGTTAGGAATTTGCATTTACAAAACCTTGAAAATTCACTGAAAAAACCATAGGTTAGAGACCATATATAGTTAGCTGGACATTTTATTGACATAAAACCAATGAAATTCCATATATAGTTAGTTGCACTAACTATATATCGCGCACCCGCAATCCACTGCTGATGATGTCACATATTACATCATTCATGACATGGTCAGTGACATCACTGATGACATCTCAAATGACATCACTGATGACATCACTGATGACATCTCAAATGACATCACTGATGACATCATGACACACCAATACCAGTTACTACATACGCACTCACTGATTCCTACGTCTACACACACATTCACTCATTCACCCATACAATCACTCATACATACAGTCACTCATTATTACAACACTATCATATGCACTCATACACCTATGCAGACACTCACACACTGCCACTCATCCATGGAGTTACTCACACACCTAGTCAGTCCTGTAAAGCATCAATCACACTTCCATTTCCTCATCTATACAGTTAAACACAGAACACCATACTTCAGTGACATCACTGATGACATCACTGATGACATCTCAAATGATATCACTGATGACATCTCAAATGACATCACTGATGACATCATGACACACCAATACCAGTTACTACATACGCACTCACTGATTCCTACGTCTACACACACATTCACTCATTCACCCATACAATCACTCATACATACAGTCACTCATTATTACAACACTATCATATGCACTCATACACCTAGTCAGTCCTGTGAAGAATCAATCACACTTCGATTTCCTCATCTATACAGTTAAACACAGAACACCATACTTTTCACACATATACTAACACATACTTACTCTCTTATACAATCACTGATAAAAGTACACATTGATATGCACAGAGTCACACACCTACCAGCCAGCCACACACACACTCAGTCTTCCATACATCCACTCATTCTTCAATATGTAAAACATATTTAAACTTTACAAAAATACACAGACACTAGATGATGTCATCAGTGATGTCATTTGAGATGTCATCAGTGATGTCATCAGTGATGTCATTTGAGATGTCATCAGTGATGTCATCAGTGATGTCACTGACCATGTCATGAATGATGTAATATGTGACATCATCAGCAGTGGATTGCGGGTGCGCGATATGGAATTTCATTGGTTTTATGTCAATAAAATGTCCAGCTAACTATATATGGTCTCTAACCTATGGTTTTTTCAGTGAATATATATATGTATATGTGTATATATATATATATATATATATTACCTACTGGCGGTCGCCAGTAGGTATATATAGTTAGGATTTTTTCTCTATGGGTTTTTTGAAAATTCTATGTCTAATAACTTTGGCGTTTGTGGACGGAATTGGCTGAAATTTTCAGGAAAATGGCACATTTTGTTTCTGAGCAGCCCTTGAAAATTTGGGGGGGGTTCGTCCAGTGGGGGCCGAGAAAAAATGGGGGTCCCAAAACGTGTTTTTAACATTGAGTTTTCCATAGGGCGGTTGGCCTCACTTTTAGCCCGAACGGCTGAATGGATTTGCACGAAACTTGGCAAAATTGTAGGGACTGGTAGCCCGATGTGCCTTTTGTAGGTCTCAATATATGTGCTCCAGTGGATTTTGAGAAATTAACGTTTAAAAAAAGATATATATCTGTAACAGCGGACCGGTTAGCGCTCCGCTACGCGTACTTTTCGCGCAACGGAGCTTTGTGAAGCGAAGCTGATTGGTTCTCCGGCGTCTGTCAACATTCCAAACAGTCCGTAGCGGCCGCCATCTTGTCTCTCGGTAGGATCGAGAGACAAGAGGAGGTCAAAACAAAGGGGGAAATAACTATAAGGGGGCATAGTAGATCCTCGCTGACCCCCTAGGTTTGATGTGGAGGTTTTAAAAGGGCCCCGCGGGGCAAAAAAAAATAATAATAATAATAATCGAACGGCTGAATGGATTTGCACGAAACTTGGCAAAATTGTAGGGACTGGTAGCCCGATGTGCCTTTGCTAGGTCTCAATATATGTGCTTCAGTGGATTTTGAGAAATTAACGTTCAAAAAAAGATATATATCTGTAACAGCGCACCGCTTCGCGTACTTTTCGCGTTACGGAGCTTTGCGAAGCGAAGCTGATTGGCTCTCCGGTGTCTGTAAACATTCCAAACAGTACGTAGCGGCCGCCATCTTGTCTCTCGGTAGGATCGAGAGACAAGAGGAGGCCAAAGCGAAGGGGCAAATGACCATAAGGGGGCATAGTAGATCCTCCCTGACCTCTTAGGTTTGATGTACCATTTTGCCAAGTTTGGTGTAATTCCGTTCAGCCATTCAGGCTGTAGACGTATCTAAATGTCAATAATCGAACGGCTGAATGGATTTGCACGAAACTTGGCAAAATATTAGGGACTGGTAGCCCGATGTGCCTTTGCTATGTCTCAATATATGTGCTTCAGTGCATTTTGAGAAATTAACGTTCAAAAACAAGATATATATCTGTAACAGCGCTCCGCTTCGCGGAGATAAAATTATATGTGTATTACCTAGCTGTTGCTAACACCAGTTAGCGACGGCTAGTAGGAGATAGCGACCATCTTGGGTCCCACTTTGCATGTGAGTGATATTTATCACTAATGACATGCAAAGTGGGCATGCCAAGATGTTAGCGACTGGAAACAGTCGCTAACATCGCTATCTCCTATTATCAACTTTTGGAAATATTCGAGATAAGCGCGAATATCTCCAAAAAGTAACAGCTGCCCTGAGCAGTTCTTAGCCATGTTATCCAATGGGAGGTGGATAACATGGCTAAGAGCATTAGCTCGGTAATGCATGAATATCGCGGAGTTTTCAGCGACATTAATGCATTGCGCTCGTTTTTTATCGTATTTGCGATAAACCTTGATAATAGCAAGGTTTATCTGCGATAATTTCTGACGGTAAAAAAATCTTTGCAATGCATCGTTAGGGATAAATATCGCTTAACTTTGGTAATATGCCCCAACGTCTGTTAACGTTCGATTCGAAGGAAATCAGGAATTGTTGAAAAACATTGTGTGCGCCATCTTGTCTTTTTTCAAATGCCACACTTTTGTCGTGCACGGCAGCCATTTTAGATGCCTTGACCAGATCCACTCTGTGAACGCTGTCGATCCTTAGCATGGCTCCCCACCCTCGCAAGCATCTCCCCCAGGCAGTGGTCACCCCCGCTCTCTGTTTTATGCATGGGTAATAAACCTCCCCCCATCTGCGCTGTTCTTCCCTGAGAATCACACCCTGTGCCCGCCCGACACCTCCCTTTCGCCCTATTCACTACCGCACCCTCTGACACTCCTTTTCCTCTGTGTCCGATTGTCCAGGCTGGTCCTAGGGTATCAGCTAGCCCTGCAGATGTAGTTTATGGCCACAGCTGTAAAGAATCACCCCTCTTCAAAGGAGTTATAGTAGATCAAGGCCCACACTCGATGAGATCCGTCACAGCAGAAGCGTTGCTATTATCTGAAAACCATCCTGTATTGTGATTGGGGAGGGGACCGAGCCTGAAGCGGAAGATTCCAGGGATGACTCTTTGTACATCAAAGTTTTTACAATTATGTGTCACATTAAAAATATATAGCACTCCGACAAAGTAGTAAGATTATAAAACTTTAATAATTTATAAATATATACAAGAAAACAAAAATAGTAATAACATATAAACATTTTTAGAGAAAAACAACGAAGTAGCGGTCGGCTGTGCGAATAGTCCCAACGCAGCACAACGTCCAGATTTCCGGCGTGGGGCGTCGCGGGGGGTGGGTGATCAGTAGCAAACTGTTGTGCGAATAGTTCCAAGGCAGCAGAACGCGCCGAAATCAAGATGACACAAAAGTGATGTCTAGTAAGTTGCCACCCAGCAAATAACGGCGTGGGGCGTCGCGGGGGGTGGGTCATCAGTAGCAAACTGTTGTGCGAATAGTTCCAAGGCAGCAGAACGATGGCACCAAGGTGATGTCCAGTAAGTTGCCGCACTGGTTTTGGTATCCTACAATGCTGCTCCGAATAACGGCGTGGAGCGCCCCGGGGGAGGCGGCGTGAACGGGCCTCTCCAGGTGGAGTCTCGTCTGTTGTAGTGGGGCGCCCCTTTACCGTTTCAGTTGCCATTCCGTCCGCTTTTGGTCCACTGTGTCAAAATCCGCCATTCAGCTGAGTTGCGCCCACTCTTGCGGTGCAGCGATAGGCGGCTGCCACAGGACTCTCAAAATGGCGGCAGGCTGTTTCCTTTTTGGGCCTGGTCCACTGAAATGGCCCTGGGACACCTTGGAAATCGGACGCTTGTCTGCTAGGTCTTGGACCCCATTCTCGAAAGCGTCCCCTCCGCCTTGAGAATTCATCAAAAGTTTTGGGGTCCCCGACTCCTGCAGGCTTCTGGTGGGGAGCGGCTGCCATGATTGCTCGCGGAATGACCACGACGGAGCTACGAGATGGTGGTGCTCTCATGGTGACGCCAGCTTCAGTCTGAAACATCCAGAAACAAGGTGGGGCTTTCATCGTTTGGGGGGGAAAAAAAGTTTTCATCCAATGAAAAGTGTTGTTTTTAGGTCATATGATCAAGCCTTCCATCATTAGGAAACCAAAAGTAAAATGAACCAATGAAAAGTTTTATAAACAAGTCACATGACCTGTTATGCGGCATAGGGTATAAAATGCGGAGAAAATACGTTGGCACGTGAGGCGGCGTCAGTAGCGGACCGATGTGCGAATAGGCCGAAGGCAATACAACGCGCCAAGATCCGGATGGCATCGAGGTGGTGTCATAGTTGAGAGTTCTGAGCAGCGGTTGTAACACTGTCTGAAGCTTATTTGCAGCTGCTGCAGCTTAACTACGCGCCAAGATCCGGATGGCACCGAGGTGGTGTGTAGGAAGTTGCCGCACTGGTGTGGCCATCCTACAATGCTGAAAGTCGGCGTGGGGCGCCCCGTTGGCCTGTGAGTTTGCGTCAGTAGCGGACCGATGTGCGAATAGGCCGAAGGCAGCACAACGCGCCAAGATCCGGATGGCACCGAGGTGGTGTCTAGTAAGTTGTCGCACTTCTGTGGCCATCCTACAATGTTGAAAGTCGGCGTGGGGCGCCCCGTTGGCCTGTGAGATGGTGTCAGTAGCGGACTGATGTGTGAATGGGGCCAAAGGCAGCGCAACAATATTTTCTACTATATTTCCGGTGTAGAAGAGACCACAAGGCGCTGAGATGCCAAGATCCGGATGGCACCGAGGTGGTGTCTTGCAAGTTGTGGTACTGGTGTGGCCATCCTACAATGCTGAAAGTCGGCGTGGGGCGCCCTGTTGGCCTGTGAGATGGCGTCAGTAGCGGACCGATGTGCGAATAGGCCGAAGGCAGCACAACAATATTTTCTGACTGACACCACAAGGCGCTGAGATGCCAAGATCCGGATGGCACCGAGGTGATGTCTAAGTTGCGGACTGATGTGCGAATGGGGCCAAAGGCAGCGTAACAATATTTTTTGTATGCAAGATACCACTAGGCGTTGAGATGCCAAGATTCGGATGGCACTGAGGTGATGTCTAGCAAGTTGGTGTGGTCATCCTACAATGCTGAAACTCGGCGTGGGTCACCCCATTAGCCTGTGAGATGGCGTCAGTAGCGGACCGATGTGCGAATAGGCCGAAGGCAGCACAACGCGCCAAGATCCGGATGTCACCGTGGTGGTTTCATAGTTGAGAGGCACTTCATCTGCAGTGGGGCGCCGAGATCCGGATGGCACCGAGGTGATGTCTAGCAAGTTGCTGTACTGGTGTGGTCATCCTACAATGCTGAAACTCGGCGTGGGTCGCCCCATTAGCCTGTGAGATGGCGTCAGTAGCGGACCGATGTGCGAATAGGCCGAAGGCAGCACAACGCGCCAAGATCCGGATGTCACCGTGGTGGTTTCATAGTTGAGAGGCACTTCATCTGCAGTGGGGCGCCGAGATCCGGATGGCACCGAGGTGATGTCTAGCAAGTTGCTGTACTGGTGTGGTCATCCTACAATGCTGAAACTCGGCGTGGGTCGCCCCATTAGCCTGTGAGATGGCGTCAGTAGCGGACCGATGTGCGAATAGGCCGAAGGCAGCACAACGCGCCAAGATCCGGATGTCACCGTGGTGGTTTCATAGTTGAGAGGCACTTCATCTGCAGTGGGGCGCCGAGATCCGGATGGCACCGAGGTGATGTCTAGCAAGTTGCTGTACTTGTGTGGTCATCCTACAATGCTGAAACTCGGCGTGGGTCGCCCCATTAGCCTGTGAGATAGCAGTTCTTTGGATTTGGGCCTGGCTCGTCTGCTGTAGTGGGGCGCCCCTTTACCGTTTCAGTTGCCATTCAGCTGAGTTTCGGCTGCTCTTGATGCTACAGCGACAGGCGGCTGCAACAGGACTCTCAAAATGGCGGCCTGTTCTTTGGATTTGGGCCTGGTCCACTAAAATGGCCCTGGGACACCTTAGAACTCGGACGCTCGATTTTTTTTTCCTTTCCTGTACATGCAAAAAAAGGTAAATGCCCGGTACGTTACACGCTTCATCTGCCACGATGAACTCTCTAGAGGAACCGAAAAAAAATATAGTTGTGGTAACTATACCATGCATCGTCATATGGAGAGGTGGCACCAATTAATTATAGTGCTGCATAAAAGAGAGATTTGGAGGAGAACCCCTGACCTGCTAGTACATTCATCAAAGAAGTGGCACTGAGAGCTTCAGAGGCAAGGGAAACGGTCCCAAATATTTAGAAGAACTTTGGAAAGATTAAAATGACATGTTTAGATTGTGGCAAATTTATTTCATGTGGACATCTGAGTGTTACTCTAATAAATACAGCATATGAACATCATCATAGTCGATGGTTGGTAGAGACATTTTGACTATATCCTGGACCTGCCCGTCCTCGCCCAAAATGGCGCCGGAATAAATGGGACTCGTAACTCCTTGTTGTGTACTGGTTGCAGAACCTTGAAATCACGAGATACGTATGCAGTTTTGAAGCATATGGCGGGCGGGGACGAGAATTGATTGAATATTTCGACATCCCTATTGATATTAAGTTCTGATGTGTTATTGATTACTGTACTGTTGAAAGTTCGAATTAACGTCACCCATGGTACTTGCCCGCAAATGTATATCTAGATAATTTTATTGTAACTGGCCCTGTCGTATTTTAATTATAAAATGTACGTCCACCGATTCCGTAACTGTTAGACACCTTAGTTCTTGCAACCTAATGGCCCGCCCGTTATGTTCCTCTACAGTGTAAATGTCTATTTATCATATACGATTACAGTTTGCTCCGTGGCAGGCCCACGTGGTTATAGGCTCGTATTTTTATAATGAAATTTTCACAATAAAGGTTTTTAAAAGAAAACATGGTAGTAGTATATACATTGGTAAAGTTTTTAATAATAGTGACTGTTTTAGAATCATTAAAAGGCAAGTGAAATAAAGCAGACCAATTACATGAAGGGTAAAAGGTATAATACGAAGGAACGCAGTAAAGATAAATGGTCAAGGGCTGTTGTGTTTTCTATTCCTGCAACATAAAGTGATCGATAAGAATCTCATATTCAGGCGTATCGGCGACTAAGACAGCAGGTCGACCCTCTTTTGCTCAACGGCTCCGTCATGGGACGAAGAAACGCTCTTTTTCTCGAAAAAAGAATATATTTTACTTGCAGGACAGTTGTAAAATTTCCGGGAAAGTACATTAGCCTGGAACATTATAACATATATTTAAGAAAAAATAATGTTCGGAAGTAATGAAAAGCGTAATTTTTAGGTCATATGACCAAGCCTTTCATCATTACAATAAGAAAAGTAAAATGAACCAATGAAAAGTTTTATTAACAAGTCACATGACTTGTTATGCTTACGTTACGCGCTGCGCGCCCCGGATGACTTCCGGATGCGCTAACGCGGCGCGTCATATGACGCATTACGCGACAACGCAGGTACAGAATATAGTCAAAATGTCTCCACCAACCAGCGGTCGGAACACAACCCCTTTCAGCAGGCTAAATAGTTCTGTTAAATGACAACAGAAGGGACAGGCAACAAGAACTATTAGTCAAAGAGGGGAGGGCTAGTTCTTCTCTACCGGGTTACATTGGGGCGCTATCGGAACTGATCGAATTGGTAGTCTACAGTGTTTCTGGATGTTTCAGACCGAAGCTGGGGTTAGCATGAGAGCAGCACCATTTCGTAGCTCCGTCGTGGTCATTCCGCAACCAATCATGGCAGCCGTTCTTTATCGTTATTTTGGGCGGGGTGGGTGGCGGAGCAGAGCTGTTTTGCAGCCATCATTGTGTGGAGTTCAGTTCATCTCACTAGTTTTGTATTTGTCATGAGGGGTTGTTCCTAATGTTTCTATTTTAGCGAGGTCAAAAAGAGATCCCATTAGTGGCCTACTGATTTTGCTCGATTCCTTTTCTTTTTTTTTACACGATTTTTCGTTATCTGCAAAGACTAAACAGAGTATTGCGACTCTGTGTTTGTTTGTAAATAGAGAATGAACCAAAGAGAACTAATTCTAAAACAGTAAATACTTGGATAACAATGAATCAAATGGAGAGAGAAGCAGGCACGACGGATTACAATGGGGGCAAAGACCTGCGTTAACTACCTTTCACTATCTGCAAAGAGAGAGTACTCCTAATAGAAATGAGGGGGGGGGGCACCATTCAAAGCAGATCAGTGTGCATAAACACGAAAATGTTTTCACTTACCACGTACTTGACATTCGACAGCTTATGATATTTGCTATTAAAAAACCATTGAAATTCACTGAAAAAACCATAGGTTATAGACCATATATAGTTAGGAATTAGCATTTACAAAACCTTGAAAATTCACTGAAAAAACCATAGGTTATAGACCATATATAGTTAGGAATTAGCATTTAAAAAACCTTATTTTACTCACACAAAACCATTGAAATTCCATATATAGTTAGTTGCACTAACTATATATTGCGCACCCGCAATCCACTGCTGATGATGTCACATATTACATCATTCATGACATGGTCAGTGACATCACTGATGACATCACTGATGACATCTCAAATGACATCACTGATGACATCACTGATGACATCTCAAATGACATCACTGATAACATCTCAAATGACATCCCTGATGACATCACTGATGACATCTCAAATGACATCACTGATGACATCTCATTTGACATCAATGGTCACATCACTGATGATATCATTCATGTGACAATACAATGCATCTCCTCACACTTTAATATAACCTCTGTTACACCCAGTGTTAAATACAGAATATAATTTTTTAAACCATTGACACACCAATACTAGTTACTACATACGCACTCACTGATTCCTTCGTCTACACACACATTCACTCATTCACCCATACAATCATTCATACATACAATCACTCATCTTTACAACACTATCATATGCACTCATACACCTATACAGACACTCACACTCTGCCACTGATCCATGGAGTTAATCACACACCTAGTCAGTCCTGTAAAGAATCAATCACACTTCCATTTTCTAATCTATACAGTTAAACATAGAGTACCTTACATTTTCAAACATATACTAACACATACTTACTCTCTTATACAATCATTGATACAAGAACACATTGATCTGCACAGAGTCAGACATCTCCCAGCCAGCCACACACACACTCAGTCTCCCATACAAATACTTGGACAATCAAGCAATAACCCATATAGTTACTCATATAGCTACTGATCAACACATGCAGCACTTTACAGAACAACAGACATAATGATGCACAAACTAAGACAGTTTAGTCACTAACCCATGCACTCAGTGAGACACATTTAATCACTTACTCATTCATAAAGTCAGTCACGCACCTACTAAATCTTTTATTTAGGCACTTCTACATCTACTCATTTTTCAATATGTAAAACATATTTAAACTTTACAGAAACACACAGTCAATGGATGATGTCATCAGTGATGTCATCAGTGATGTCATTTGAGATGTCATCAGTGATGTCATCAGTGATGTCACTGACCATGTCATGAATGATGTAATATGTGACATCATCAGCAGTGGATTGCGGGTGCGCAATATATAGTTAGTGCAACTAACTATATATGGAATTTCAATGGTTTTGTGTGAGTAAAATAAGGTTTTTTAAATGCTAATTCCTAACTATATATGGTCTATAACCTATGGTTTTTTCAGTGAATATATATATATATATATATATATATATATATATATATATATATATATATATATATATATATATATATATATATGCCTCGTCTCTTCTCGCCACAGTTGTCAAGGCTGAAGTAACGTAACAGCAACAGGTCAGTTAAAGATATTTTTTATTTACACACCATGTGCAAAATAACGTGCATCAATTAATGGACAGCCTACGCGTTTCGGCTACTGCTAGCCTTCCACTGGACCATGACTATATATATATATATATATATATATATATATATCCAGACGGTGGCATGTAAAACCACAGGGTCCAGAACATTGGGGTGCCTGTGTAAAGCACTCTATATCAAAAGCAAAGCAACTCCTAGTAGAACCCTGGACCCATGAGGGCTGGAGCATTATGCCGGCGGACTGCATCGGTATGTAAAAAATGGATTTACTCTGAAAACTTCATGATGTGTTTCAACCATCTTGTGGTCTCACATAGTGCATTACCCAAACGTGGAGGTGTTCATAGAAAAAATTAACATAACAAAGGACACATTGCTTTGATTGCCACAAAACGGTTACAAATACAGTGGCCATATTGAAATGTTACAGCTGTAGTCCTGTTGCATTACATATTGTATATTTGCAACCACAGTCAGGAACCGATCAGCCTAATGTTATGTTATGTTATGTTATGTTAAATGGTTTTTTGTAGAGCGCACGGCTATTCAAAAAGAGTGTCCCGGCGCTTTTAATTGAGGCAGGCTGCAGTGAACTAACATAACACATTAAAAGAATAAAAGACAACACAGTGGAAAAAGAAACAGCACACAAGGAAGGCCTACTGGACAAACAACCAGGTCTTAAGGTCCTTTCTGAAGGCTAATAAGCCAGTGGATCCCCGAAGGGAGAGGGGCAGGGAATTCCATAATTGGGGCGCCAGTAACCCAAAGGAGCGACCACCCAGACGCGCTCTTTTCACCCGTGGGACAGTAGCCAGAAATAAAGATTCTGATCTCAGAGAGCGAGCTGGTTGGTAGAAAGTCAGTCTCCTCTGGAGATACTTCGCTCCCGACGCATGAAGGGCCTTAAATGCCAATGTCAGAGCCTTAAAGGCAATCCGCTTGCGGATTGGGAGCCAGTGCAGGGTCTGGAGCAAACCCGTAGCGCTGGTACGCCTGTTCACTCCATAGACCGCCCTTGCCGCAGCATTCTGTACAACCTGAAGCCGCTGTAACAGGTACTCTGGCAGGCCCAGGTATAAAATGTTTGAATAATCCAACCTGGAACCAATCAGGGCCTGTACAGTCAGCTTCCGGTGCTCCTCCGATAACAGGGGAAGAAACCTCCGCAACATCCTGAGGAGGCCAAAGCACATGCCCGACACCCCTAGGATCTGGGCTTTCATTGTAAGCCCCGTGTCCAACTTAACACCCAAGTTTTTCGCTATTTGGGAAGAACACATAGGGGGGAACATGGCGCTAGGCCACCAGGCCTGCCAGTCTGGCTCCGTGTCGCACCCAAAGAAGAGTATCTCAGACTTGTCGGAATTGCACTTGAGGCTGTGCAGTTGGAACCATTGGAACACAGCCCCAAGGCAATCCCGGATACTCTCCCCCTCGAAATCTCCTCCTCTCTTACACGAGAAGAGGAGCTGGGTATCGTCGGCATAAGATACGATCCGGGCCCCGAACGACTCCGCCAATGCCGCCAAAGGGGTCATGAAGATATTAAAGAGGGTCGGGCTCAAAATAGAGCCCTGAGGGACCCCGACTCCCAATGGAGGCATCACGGCGGAATCTGGTGAGGCCCAGACCGTTTGCCGGCGGCCGGCTAGAAAGGAAGAAAACCAACTGAGCACCGTTCCCCGAAGACCAATCTCATAGAGTCTTGTGAGAAGACCCTCGTGGGGAACGGTGTCGAAAGCCGCCGACAAATCCAACATCACCAGCATGGCTTTACCTCCTGGATCCAGGATCTCCTTGATTGTTTCAGAGACCTCGAGGAGCGCTGTCTCGGTGCTAAGATTAGGGCGAAAACCTGACTGGGAGGCATGCAAAATCTCATTCGCCTCTAGAAAATTGGAAAGCACCGATTGTACGTGCTTTTCAACAATTTTCGAAAGAGCCGGCAGCAGAGAGATAGGCCGGTAGTTAACAAGGGCCTTAGGGTCCAGACCAGGCTTCTTAAGCAGCGGGATGACCATCGCCTGCTTCCAAGCCTGCGGGACCACTCCCTGGCTCAATGAAAGATTTAGCAGCGGACTGACCAAAGGATTGATCACATCAGCCAGCTTCGCCAGTGTCTTAGCAGGACAGGGATCCAGGGGCGAGCCAGATTTCAAGTTGGCCAAGAGTGCTAAAGAGACGGATTCCAGTATAGGTGGAAAAGCCCCCAGTATCGGGCCTGGCAAGGCCAGAGGCGATCGAATGGCCTCAGTGGCAGTTTGCTCCATGGGTGTAGCCGATGGGAAAGAGGCCTGTATAAGTTGGATCTTGCTCGTAAAAAAGCCGGCAAGATCCGCCGCCCAGGAGTCGGAGGGCCTCTCCTCAGCGGTGTTTAACCGTGGAGATGTAAATTCCCTGACTATAGAGAAAATCTCCTTGCAGGAGTTGGAGGCAGCTTCTATCCTCCCTGCCAGGTAGACTTTCTTACCTAGGCGAATCTCCCGGTGATACTCCTTAACCATGTTCTTAAAAGTCACCTTGGCCACCTCATCATATTTAACCCGCCAAGCTCTTTCGGCCACCTTACACTGCTGCCGCTTAGCCGACAGTGCAACGGTAAACCAGGGGGCGGACACTCGTTTCGGAGTGCGACGAGGGGCCAGTTCCGGGGCAAGATCGTTAAGCCTGTCAGTCAGCCATACCTGCAGGGACTCCAAATCCTGCGACAGGTCACCCACAAGAGGGCAAGGATGATCCAGAGCAGCCTGAGCCAGCATCTCAGGGGTCACTCGATGATATGCCCTATGGGTTTGACCATGCTGCCGTGGGGCGGCTACAGTCAATTTAACTGTGCCACAGATGGAAAATTTAACCAGCCGATGGTCTGACCATAGAACCGGGATAATCTCTAACCCCTCAAGAGGGGAGGTCGAGAAAACCTGGTCTAAGGTGTGCCCCTTGTTATGCGTCGGCCCATGTAAATAGGGATGCAATCCCAATGGTGCCGGGGCCTCTATGATTTTAATAGTGGCGGCATCAAGCGAATCGTCCATCCGGAAGTTAAAATCCACGGCCAGAACACAGTGTTCTGCTTTCAACGCCAAACTCAGTAAAACGGAATCAAGATCTTCAAAAAACATTCCGTGCGGGCCAGGAGGTCTATAGACCAATAGCCCCTTTACTGATTGCTGCGGGGCCAGAGAGATGGAGAAAGCAAGGGCCTCCGAGCCACGAATATCCTCCACTGGCAGAATAGTACAAGCCAGATCTTTCCTCACCACCAGTGCCACTCCGCCACCCCTTCCCACCGCTCTGTCCTTCCTGAAGACATTGTAATCAGGCGGGACAGCCATGGCCACATCCGGGTTCGACGACTCTCCCCACCATGTCTCAGTGAGCATGAGGCACAGGGGTTTGGCCGTATCCAGAAGCTCAAAGATATCTTGAGCGTGTCTGCAAGCTGATCTGGTGTTAAGTAGCATGCAGGGATATCGCACACTGGCGCCGGAATTGCCAGGGGGCCCGGGCAGAGCACGTGAGGGGCGCCAACCACAACCGGGGCAGATGGACTTACCGAGGTGACGCCCAGGGAAGACCGTACAGCAGCCACTGGAACCAGTGCGGAGAGCATAAAGCTCCCCCGCCGTGTAGTGCAGCGAAAGAGGTCCTGACCGACACATAATGCAAGACCGAGCCCGACCCGCCGCCCCGAGCGCCTCCGAGCTGCTGACGGGCGCAGACGGTAACCAGTATAACCAACATGAATGGTGAATTACATGCCTGAAAAGTACATTGTCATCGATATGCATATGGAGCATATTGTTACAGTTTGCATACAAGTGTTACAACTTCGGTGGCCATATTGCAGTGCTGACGTTCATGTCATACCCCATGCCATAGTAGAAATATATCTGCAATCAAATACATGTTTGCAACCAACATCAGTTCAAGAAAGTGTATAAATAAAAGGCCAGATGAAGAGAGTTACACAGACAAAATGTAATTTGTCTGAGATCACACAATCAGACCCAGTAAATGATGATCCCACATATCAAGTATCGTGTGGAAGGGCAGTGCAGGATAGGCAAAAAGTGTGGTGTCAAGTAACACCACATTATAAAGCATACATTCATGTGTAGTCTGATCGTAGCACACAGATGGCACTCAAGAACGTGCAAAAGCATAACTGCCAATGCTGGGCAAGTACCCCAACATAAAGCACAAAGAGAGTAAAATATGATGAATAATCTAGGTGAGGGGAAGTTGTGGCCACAGATTGGAGAAAAAGTGTGTATCTGGACTGAGGCCTGCCTGAAGTTGACTAAAAGGGGGAACTGTGTGGCTGGTATATTTAAAATTGTTTTATTGTTTAATGTTGACATGTATTGTAAATGACATGAATATTTCATTGATTTTCAATACAGGGCATCGAATGTCACACTGGGTTGCTACTTAACTAAATGCTGATTTTGCATATGTAGGTTGCCTTGGTAATATGTTAGTACCCTTGAAAGTATTATACTTTGCCATCGAATGACAATGTGTAATTTAGCTAATATTATACAGAGTATTACAAACTGTATACTCAGTGTTTTCTTCTTTGTGATGGGAGCTAGACCAAACAGGTATTGCTTTCGTACTTGGGGATGGTCCAGCCGGTGGCTCTAAGCAAATGGAGCAATATCTCTTCCTAGTAGAGAATTATTTGAGGGCACAAAGAGGAAAGAATAGTGCCATACTTCTCAGTAGTGGTAACACATTTAAATAAAAGCACATATCTAACACTCTGTAATGCTCGCTCTAGTATAAATGTTCAAAGTTCAACACTGATAACAACATCAAAATGATCATGCTTGTTAAAGCGCATGTTCTGTTGTTGAATGCAGATTGAAGCTTGCGGGATAAGTCAACCAATCCATGAAGTCACCGACTTTTGTGCGAATGACGATGTCACAACTCACTACAATCGCTGTGGCCATAATCTCGGCATCCGTTGCCCAGACTCTATCACAAGAGATGCCAGAGGTGTTTACATATTCATTCAAATCTTGGTTCAAGTAGTCCTGTAGTTCTTTGGTCAAGGTAGTCTTCATGTGGTAGATAACTTTAGCTCTGAGAAGGTAGTGGTTGTTTTCTGATCCTGTCAAGATGTAGCTGATGGCCCGGAAGTAGCAGTTTTAATCACCTTTGGTTTTATATATACGCTGTGGTTGTCCAAGGTCCCTTGTTCTTCCAAAGTATACATCCTTACCAAAAGTAAGGCCAAGAGTAGTGCTAAGATACTTTCTTCCTGAACTTTGTAGGAGGTTGAAAATCTTGGCCTGCTTGTGTTTCACTGAGATATAGCTGTCATAACTGTTTGTTTTTTTCAAGTGGTGTTTTGAGTGTCTTTTCCTTTGATCATTCATCGGCAGACTCACTGGGATAATAATCGGGGGACTGGAGTGGTGGAGAAGCCTCTGCATACTGGTAAATCTTAAGGTTGCTGGCATGGTAGGTGTTGCTCAGTATCTTGTCAGTCTTATTGTTCTTAAGTTTAACTTGCACCTTGGTCAAGGGTTCCACAACTGTGTAGGGTCCAATGCAGCATGGTACCATCTTTGAACCCATGTGTTGAATACAGCACTGATTCTTTTCATAAATGGTGGAACCAGCAGCGATGTCTTTGCTGCTGTTGTGTCGGCGATCAAAGACACACTTCTGGTGTTCCTGAGCAGAGTGGATATTGGGATGGACAGTTGAACGGAGCTTGTCTTGGATGGTTGTCAATTTAACCAGAACAACATGGTTGGCATCATCTGAAAGGAGTATGGAGCACACATTATCATCTTCTGAGGTATTGAGGTCAGTGGGAAGCTTGGCCTTCCGTCCATACTTGACCTCAAATGGAGTGCACTTGGTTGAGGCATCCACAGATGTGGGATACACAAACAGAACACTGGAGATTAACTGGTGCCAGTTGTTTCCTTGGTCATTGACAAGCTTACTATGAGATTATTTGAGTGTTCGATTGTCACGTTCCCATTGTCCATTTATTTGTGGGTGGTAGGCAGATGAAATGCGGTGATCTGTTTGAAAATGCTTCATCCGGTTGTCGATTATCAAGTTCACAAACTATCGTCCCTGGTCGCTAATGTCCATACAGCCAAGGCGGCAAATAACAGAGTACAAAATAATTGCTACTGACTTGGCACTCTTGTCTGGAACAGGTGTTGCTTCAGTCCACTTGGAGAACGGATCAGTGGCAGCAACTCTATATTTCTTGCCGTTTCATGTTTCCTAAAGGGGACCGATCATATCAATACCAACTAGGCTCCAAACTTTTCCAGGCACTGGTATACTGTTGAATGGTGTCTTTGCTGATTTTGGGATTTATGACAAAACATTTTTCACAGTCTTTGACATGTCGGTGAACATCGTTCTTCATTCCTTTCCAGTAATAACGGTCAGAGATTTTGGCCAACGTCTTATCTCGGCCAAAATGACTACCAGAAAGTGAGTTATCATGACAGGCTTTCAAGATATTTCAAAGTCGACTTTTTATGAGAACTTCCTTCTCCTCATGGTAAAGAATCCCTCCTTCAGCTCGATATGGCTTAGCTGTTTGTCTAAACTGAAGCTGGTCATACAGTTGGTTGAGAACTAAATTTGAAATAATTAGAAAAATAATTAATTTAATATACAAGTCGGTGTAATGAGTCAACCTCTTAAAATCTTCTCTTACCTAATGTGTACATTGTTAAACTGCATACATGAGGTGTTCAAAGACTCGTAGTTAAAGTTAACCTCCGTAAAAGGGAAGAGGAAACTTCCGTAAACTCTTAACTTACCTTTTATTGAACTGTGAAATTATGATTCTGTGACTTCCGACAACACTTCAATGGAATTGCTGGTGTATTCGACTTCACTGCAACTTCACTTGCTTCACTTGTGTAAAGTCTGCCTAACCTGTTCTAGTGTGCGCACTGGCACAAGGTGTGTAACGTGTGTGGCTCTGATATCCGTACCACGCCCACAAGTTTCAACCGCGCACAATGTAATACTAGTGGCGCTACTAAACAAAATTGACAGTATATTACAATGGTATGACAGGCGGCTCAGAGGCAAGCTATTACATGCATAAGTAACACCAAGGCTGAGGCGCATGACTCAGGCAGAAGTTCTTTATATCGGTGGAAGTTCTTTGTCGGATATCTGCGAAAGTTTGTTGTCTTCTGCTCTCTGTATTGATAATTGCCATAGAACAATTATTTATAATTAAAAGGTTTAATTATTATTGAAAAGTTTGGTGCTCTGTGTCATCTTTCAGATGGGAAATATTCTGGGCTGGTGGAGTATGGTCTGCCCAGTCTATTTTAAACCCCCAGGTATAGTTTAGCCTAGGACACTTTATCCCCCCGGGTATAGTCTGACCTGAGCCAAACTATGCCCGGGTTTAATCTGGGCAGGGGTATTTCTGGCCTGCTTCAGTGGCATTACCCCAACTATGACATGGCAAGGCCCTTCCACCAGGCCATGTACTGTGTAGATGTTTTTTGCATGAGGTATAAGCAGCTAGAGCATGTCCCCTTAACCATAGAGCAACAGAAAAAAAGGTAGCATCATATCATCCACCCACCTCCCATCCCTTGGCCGAATGTGCAGAACGCCTTCCTGCATAACCAGTTGCTAGAAGGATCACTGTCTTAAAACCCTCTCTCTTTCCTTCTCTCCCAATTAATGAACACAAATCCTAAATGTAAGACAGACAGTGGAACCGTTTCCCCCTGAATCACAAGACCAAATGCAGATACTCAGCGGTGGGTAAGCGGACTAGACCTCTGACAGCCCCAGCCACAGAGCAGAGTATAATCATGCAGAGTCCATAGCAAGACGGCCGCACCTCAGTGCAGCTCTTCCGGCTGGAGACGACTATCCATCACATATATGCGGAACAGGCTGCCATCCGACCACTAAACTAAGGGGATTTTATAGAGTGAACCACCAGATTGTGGCAGGGATGAAATTTGCATTCATTATGACTATCTGCCTCAGCAAACTTTGCGGGGAAAATGGCAGGCTCCCATGAAGATGGCAAAAGCAAAAACAGTTGATGGACAGAATGCAGAACAATGTCATACATTCACCCCAGTACAGAGATCTGGGCCTAAATCCATTGTTTTTTTTGCTCACCATGACATTCCACTTTGAACCCAGCCATATGCAAATCAGTCTTGACCCTGTGCCCCATGGGAACAGTCCATCCAGCCTTGCAAAAGACCGCTTGACCCGCAACGCTCCTCAGTTTACCATTACACCAGGCCCCTCATTTGACTGCCAGCATGAGCTGATCTAGGCCTCCCCACGGATGCATGTGTGTGTGTGCGCCTGTGCGTGTATGAAAGACTATGTTCACATTTGTGTGTGCTTGTTCATGTATGTGCGTGTGATGGTGTTGACATGTATTTGGGTGTTTTTGTATTAGAGCATGTGATTCTATGTATACTTGTGTTTGTGTGCGTAGATGTTTCTGTATGTGTGCTTATGTCTGTACGTGTGATGGTGTGTGCATGTATTTGAGTGTTTTTGTATTAGAGCATGGAATTGTATGTGTGCTTGTGCGTGTGGATGTTTCTGTATGTGTGCCCTCTGTTCGCGTATGAGAGTGTGTGTGCACATTTGATGTGTGCTTGTGCATGTCTGTGTGTGTGATGGTGGGTGTGTGTGTGCATGTATTTGTGTGTACGTCCTTGGGTATTTTTGTTCTGGAGCATGTGATTGTATGTGTGCTTGTAACGGCAATATTAGTGTACAGCATGGGGAAAATGGACAAACAACATTCCCCCCTAAATTTGAGGCCAGGCGCGCTCCCAGATTGCAACACACTGATTCAGATTCTGAATAGGAGCTTCAGGCTAGAAACAATGCTCTTGGCCATGCAACAGAACTTACAAACTATAGATGGGAAGATAGATACACTGACACTGAGGATGACTCATATGACTGCTAAATTGGATAAAGAGGCAAAGAGCATCACCACAGCAGAGCAATGCATCTCCAGTGTAGAAGATGGATCCCACACCACAGCCTCTAAATGTTTGAATATGGAAAGTGATCCAGACAAAAAAATAAAGATTTAGAAGTGCGCTCTCGCCGAAACAACCTCCGCATTATCGGAGTTCCTGAATCAACTAGTAAAGGCCGTCTTGAAGATTATATAGAAACTATGTTAAAAGACATCTTTAGATCAGAACAATTGTCAATGGTCTTAGTAGTAGAATGAGCACACTGGTCACTAACAGTGCGCCCTTCACCTGGTACCCCTCCGAGGCCTATCATAGCAAAAATGTTGATCTATGGGGATTGCATTGTGGTTCTCCACCTTTCCAGAGAAAAACAAAGTATCAAGGGTGTGAAGATTCTTTCTTTACCGATTTTACGCTAGCATCCAGGCAGCACATAGAGAATTTGCCTAAATGAAGCTAAAAACAACAATTCCCAAACCTTCCTTATGCTATGCCCTACCCAGCTCATCTCTAGATTCAACTTGATGGGAAGCAGAAGATCTTCACCTCCCCTAGAGCAGCCACAAAGTCTTTAAAAATGACTCAACAGCCCAGTGAGGATCTGTTTCACTCTCCGTCCTCAACCCATGATGACTACTGAATGTGATTGTCTACTTTCTGAAATGTCGGTAAGAAGCATGAACTATCACCACCAGGTGTGTGTGGGGCCATATCTGGTCAGAGATTGGCCATTACACATTTTGTGTTGTGGCTGGAGGCCTATTTATAGCCAAATGTGCAGTGCTTAGACTGAGACACATAAACAATAGCAGATGCTCAGCTATAGATGTATATATGCCATCGCTGTTTTAATAAATGAATCTTCCTGGCTCCCTGCTGTGTCCCTCCGGTCTCTTTACTTCTGGTGGAGAAATCTTTTGTGTGGATATTTAGCACGCCTCCTCCCACGCGTGCTTGGGGGACCTGTCTCGTTTGTGGCCGGAGCTTTGTGGGAACATGCTTCGCGGCTTCTGGACTCCAAGGGATTGGATATGCTTTGGCCCCCGCATCCAAGGACAGTGAAAAGCTGCAGACTGTGATTTCACGGTGAGGTCAGCTCATTGCAGTCAAACCTCCGGCCTCACAGGACTTGAGAAACGCGGTGAGACGTGTGGGGGCCAGGGAGAGGAGTGAGTTCAGCATCTTTACTGGGACATTTTAAACTGCACCGATTTTCGTTTTGTCAGGATCGCCAGCACTCACTTTGTGTTAAATTATCAGTCGACAACAAACACTTACCCGGATAGCCAAGATGGTGCTTCCTGGGAATTGCAGTCTGTACATGAAGGCTGTGATCATGTGTTGACAGACACCAATCGTCTGAGTTGGTTTTCCACCAATAGGAAATGTGATGGATCAGTTGAAAAACGAGTGGTGCTAGTAACCAGTATGGGCATATGATTAAGGCACACCATCCGAAACCGGTCATGCCGTCGCTGTTTGAATAAATGAATCTTCCTGGCTCCCCGCTGTGTCCCTCCGGTCTCTTTACTTCTGGTGGACAAATCTTTTGTGTGGATATATATATATATATATATATATATATATATATATATATATATATATATATATATATATATATATCCACACTTCTGCAAAAGTCTGATGTTGAATTGTTTGTTGCCTTTCTAATCAATTTCTTTTCAGCAAACTCTCTGAAGCATTGAGACATTCGATTTGTAACTTATTTGCCTCTAGCCACCCATGTCCATTAGGTGGGACTTTCGGCCTCTAGCCGCCCCACGAGGGTATACTACAGTTGATGGCTTTCCGTGATGTTGCAATGACCAGGAAGAACTGAACTGCATGCCTGGATTGCTTGTTCTTATGATTTCTTTTATCGGATGGCTTTATCATAATTGGAATGCTGAAGTGGGTGGGCGCTTGGGAAATATTTGGTGTGTGTCATGTCAGTACAGTATATTGTTGACAGTTGTTGCACTGTGTTAAGACAACAAACAAGGGGAAACAGCATATCTTACGTCAATCTGACATGAACACAGAACCCTTTAGACTAATCACCTAGAACGATCGAGGATTAAATAAACCACAGAAAATCCAACAAATGCTGGGATATCTGGACCGACATGGGATCCGGATAATGTTTATGCAGGAAACACACTTCATACGCTCCACTGAATTACATGTGGGGACTGGATGGGCCACTGTTCGAATAGTTTCCTCCTATTGGTCTTACTCCAGAGGAGTCCTCATACTAATCAAAAAAGTCTCCAATTTACACTCACACACTCGGAATCTGATGACAAGGGAATGATATGTACTAATACAAGGCAGCCTATGCGGGCCAGCAGCGGCCCGGCAAGCCTGCCCTGGCGGCCCGCGGACCTCGCTGACATCGAACCCGTGTTTTAAGAACACATGTTTAAAGAATGTCTAAAACACTGCCGGGTGCAGCAGCGACACTCTGAGAGACTCTGCTGCTCTGTGGGGGCCGGGTGATTCATTCCAGTGATAGGCAGAGCAGGAGAGTCTCTCGCACACACACAGCCACAACCGAGCACTTCACACGTCTTTAGAAAGACCATTTGCATGTTAGTGGAGCTTTGTTGATTTCACCTCTTCTTAGGCCCCTGCAGCTCCGCTCTGCCTATCACTGGAATTAATCAGCCGGCACCCACAGAGCGGAGCTGCAGGGGCCTAAGAAGAGGTGAAATCAACAAAGCTCCACTAACATGTAAATGGTCTTTCTAAATACCTGTGAAGTGCTCGGGTGCGGCTGGAGGCGGGAAGCTGTCTGTGAAGTTGTCTCAGCCCTGGCAGACACAGTCATGTTAGCAGTCTACTCAAGGTGACATTTTACCACAGAGATGCACTGCTCTAAATGTAATGCAGCTAGTTCCTTCAGTATCAAGTCAAGGGCAGTTTCCGATATGATGGTGGGGGTCATGCGCTTCTTCATCCTGCTTGGGAGTGCCCAAGAAGAGCATTTGTCTACGCTGCTTTTGGAGAGACATGCAATGATTTTAGCATTAGAATATAATGCATCATAGCGTGGCAAGGGTCTCGGAACACCTCAGGGTTCACAAGGTTGGTGGCACTCTGTATGAAGTGAGGGCACGTAAGAGATGCTACTTCCGGAAAGTGAAGTGAATCAAGATTAGCCACTGCTGAGAATTAGTCCTATTGAATAGGAGTTCATGGGGCAAGAGCATTCTGAAGCTAGGGAAACTCTTTACGCCGAGGGAGGTAGAGGAAGGGAGGGAGACAGAGGGAGAGGGAGGGAGGGAGAGGGAGGGAGGTAAAGGGAGGGATAGAGAGGAAGCGAGGTAAAGGGAGGGAGGGAGAGAGAGGGAGGGAGAAGGAGGGAGGTAAAGGGAGGGAGAGAGAGGAAGGGAGGTAAAGGGAGGGAGGGAGACCGAGAAATGGAGACAGAGAAATGGAGACAGAGAAAGGGACACAGACAGAGGGAGGAGGGCGACAGAGGGAGGGAGGCAGAGTGAGGGAGGCGGGGGAGGGAAACAGAAGTGAGGGAGTGAGGGAGGCGGGGGAGGGAAGCAGAAGTGAGGGAGTGAGGGAAGGGGTGTGAGGGAGTGGGGGAAGGGGGGTGAGGGAGTGAGGGAAGGGGAGTGAGGGAGGGAGTGAGGGAGGTGGAGGGAGGGAGAGAGTGGGAGAGGCAGAGGGAGGGAGGCGGAAGTGAGGGAAGGGGAGTGAGGGAGGGAGGCAGAAGTGAGGGAGTGAGGGAGGGAGGCGGAAGTGTGAGAGTGAGGGAGGGAGGAAGAAGTGAGGGAGTGAGGGAAGGGGAGTGAGGGAGGGAGGCGGAAGTGAGAGAGTGAGGGGAGGAGAGTAAGGGGAGGGAGAGAGGGAAGGGGAGTGGGGAAGGGGAGAGAGAAGGGGAGTGGGGGCGAGAGGGAAAGGGAGTGGGGAGGGACAGAGGGAAGGGGAACAGGGTAGGGGAGTGAGGGAATGGGAGTGAGGGAAGGGGAGTGAGGGAAGGGGAGTGAGGAAGACACAGAGAGAGAGAGAGAGAGAAATAGAGAGAGAGAAAGAGAGATGTGTGTGTATGCCGGGTCTGGTGGCTCAGTGGACGAAGGCATCCGCTGCAGGGACCTGTGTTCAACCTCATGGTCACAGTTTTTTGTTGTTGCTCTAGCCCTGCCCCCTCCCCCACTGACCCTGCCCCCACCGCTGCGGCCCTTGGACCCAAACCACAATGTAAATTTGGCCCCTGAGAGAAAGTTTGTGAGTACCCATGGACTATAGACTGGTATCGTGAGAAGCTTACATGTGGATAATGACAGCATAGCATTTGCCCAGAACCTTATTGGATCATTCCCCTGTCTTATTGGAGATGGTTATCTCCACACATCACCCGTCGCAATTTCAATGGCAGCTACGGGCTTCTGCTAGAGCCTGTTTTCAGAAATGGTGTATAAAAAACAATCATTCATTACTTTACAGATAACAATGGAGCTGTTGTGGGCACAGATAAATTGTGGGAATCGTTTATTTCAACCATTAGGGGAGTATGCATAGGGTTACAGGCAGGAGTATTGAGGGCTCTACATACTCGCATGAAATCATTTGAGGATGGGTTAAAAGATCTGGAGAGGCAATATAAGGTGTGGCCTTCACCTAGAATTCAGGCAGAAATAGTAGTACAGATAACAGAGTATAATGACACTGCTGCACAAGAGGTAAAACACATGTCCAGGTGCTGGGTAGAAAGGTCATAAAGGGAAGGTGGTAGGCCAGGCCATAGTCTGATAACAGATGTGGTGTATTGTAGGGACCAGCTTGACATTTATGCAGAGGAGCTTTCGATGCCATTGGACCTTTAGAATATATGGGCATCATTCACAACATATCTCATAAGAATCTCAGCAGAAGACTACCTGGAGATTACTGTTACTTCCTGCAAGGGGGCTCTCTTGTATATCTAAGCCAACTGTGATATATCTGATGAGCTGGGACATTGGTTTTAAATACAATGTGTGCATTATATGATGCTATGTTCAAATATTCAGTACTTCTACTGTATATCCATGAAAAACAAATTAAAAAAGTAAAATCATGCAATTCAACTCACCCAGCACATATTTGTAAATGACATGTTTAGCTCTCATCCATGAGTCAGGAGGTCCCAAGGGGTTGTGTTAGACCTGGCTTTTTCAGCAGGTTTACCCCTAGACTTTTTGGCCTTCTGGTTTTAACCCCGGTTTTGTTAATTTTAGGACTCTGGGTGCTCTACCACTGCTTTTTACTGCAAAAGTGCTCTCCTGGTAAATTGTATTATGGATTGGTCTTTCCATAATTGGCTTATTTGATTTACTACTAAGTCCCTAGCACAGTGCACTGTGTGTGTCCAGAGCCTGTAAATCAAATGCTGCTAGTGGGACTTCAGCACTGATTGTGCCACCCACACAATCAGCCTTTTAAAGGTATCTCAGACCTGTCACTGCAGTGCTTACGTGCAGTTTGTAACTGTCATGTTGACCTGGCATGTGCACCCACTTGCCAGGCCCTAACCTTCCCTTTTCTTAGATGAATGTCATCTCTAAGGTAGGCTCAAGGTACCCATGTGGGCAGGATGCTGTGTATGTTAAAGGTAGGACATATGCTGGTGTGCGTGACATGTCCTGGTAGTGAATTACTGTGAATTTTGTTTTTCACTATGATACGACTATCTGTCTCATAGAATAGGGTGGAAGTTTGTTTATAACATCTTCCAAACCTAACTTCCCATTGGAACAAGATAGGGAAATTGAGTTTCAGATGTCTGGACTCAGAATGTAAAAATTCACCATTTCTTAAAGATTATTTTTATGTTCTATGTTTGAAAATACCACTTTTAAAAGGTAGGTAATTTCTTGCTTAGCCATCCTGTGTACCTCTGCTGGTTTGTGGATTGAGTGACAGGGGCTGGGGGTGCCCCTTCTCTCAGACAGCCAATGGGGAGGGTGGTTGATGTGTCCTGCCTTTCCAAAAAGAGTCAAGGCTGGGCTGAGTAGACCTGAGCTGCATTCAGAGTAGTGGGGGGAGTTTTTACTAGCACCTGAATACGCCTGATCTGCATTTAGAGTGGTGGGAAAATATTTCCTTCCACTTGAATAGGCCCTGTCTGCCTTGGACAATGCTGTCTCCACCTCCTGCCAGGAAGCTGGATCAGAGGGGACAGCACTAGTTTGGGCTGAGCACAGACACTCTCTGCCCAAAAGAACAAAGAGAAACTGAGTATAAATATTGGGACCCAGACCCCAGAACTTTAGATTACTGCTGAAACTAAGGAACTTGCCAGGAATAAAGGCTGGAAAAGTTGTCAGGAGAAACTGCCACTTTGCTGTGTGCTCTGCTGTGTTGGCCTGCTGTTTGCTGCTTCTGTCTTGGGCAGGGAAATGATTGCATTGTACTTTCATCATCTTACTCTTAGAGTTGTCTCCCAGGGCTTGAAGTAGAGCTTGCTTCCTGTTGGAAGTCCCAGGGAGATAAAGGACTTCAGAGAACTCCTGGAATCAAGGAGCCAGCGAAGAAGCAGAGCTGGAAGGGCTGCTAGGAGTAGTACTGGCCCCTTGCTGTGTTGTTGCTTTGTTGGGTTGGTCTGCAGTTGCTGCTTCTGCTTTGGGCAGCAAAAGGACTGGACTGAACTTTCTCTAACTTTTTGCTGAGTATCTCTCTCCAAGTGTAATAGGGGTAGGTAAAGATCTGATTTTCCTCATATCTAGGGGGCTGTAGGTGCAGACATGCTGAAGAATAGCATTCCGTCACAGTGAATAAACAGGTGGCCTATCATAGCTCGATTGGGCGCCCCTGAGTGCAGCATTGTCACTAACACCCTGTGTGCTTGCTCAATTGTGAAGAAATTAGGCAGTCTTGGGGGCTTGAGTACTTTTGTGATCCAGTGTTTAAGGAAAAGCTTCATGGTGAGCCCCTACACAAGTTCCAGAAAGCCGACCAACTGTATGTTATTGCGCTGGGAGTGCCTTTCATTGTCTTCCCACTGTTCTTCTGCATGTGTGGAACTGAATTTCAGTCACCCAACCATGGCTTTGAACAATTTAACTTCTTGCTTCAGGGCGTCTACATCGTGTTCCACCACCATGGTTCAATCTGAGACTTTACAGAGGTCTAGATGCAGGTTAGAAGAGAAGGGAATGCCCATTGTGTCCATCTTCCCTTCCAGAGAGATCTGAGAACCCTATGCTGCTGCTACGTGTTTTGCTGCGGTGAGCACCTGGTTCTCGATCATGACCTGGGAATAGCATCTCTGGTCATGACACTGTGTATTGATCAATTTTGTTTAGTTTTGGCCCGGGCAATTTTCGCTCCCTTGTCTTTTCCCATAGTTATCCAGCATTGCCTAGGACTCTCATTTGGCAGTGTGGGCAAGTTGTTGCTGATATGATGGTGCCCAGGGCTGAGTCAATCTCACATTCAGACCTGAGGACCACCCAACTTCGGAATCCCAGCAGCGCACTACCCATGAGCCATCCTCGCAAGTGGTTCTATACTGAAGCCAGAAGCTAGTGATCCAGTGGCCCTATAGGAATTATGCCATAAGCAACACAACCTAACTCCACAATACTGACCATTAATCATAAATCATTCACAAGGCCCATAAACTAACATGACATATTTTGAGCAACTGAATCATGTGACCTAATTAACCTATTCACAAAATATTTACATTTATATACAACTGCAGTATAATAATTTCATCACACCTTAACAAACCCTACAAATTAATTAAGCCACCGTGGCGAAAGATCTGCTAATAGTAACCTAAATACATGAAATAACAAGGCCAGCTTGTTTTTCCAAAGAAATATTTATTAACTATTTAATCAAAGAAAGTGCATTAGAATCTTTTTATTTAGGCGTTTTAAAAGTTTTTAGTAAAACGGTAATGACAGTTTCAAGCATGAGAAAAGTATATTTAATTAGAAAAACAGTTTGGCATCATCTGAACCCTAAGTCCCTAGCTATACTTGTTCTATTAAAGAATAAGGGAAAAAGTATTTTAGGCCCTAAAGGATCTCTTACGTGCTTCACGAAAAGTCCAACAGCACGACACGTCCGTCTGAAGAACAGCAAGCAGCAGACAGACTCCCTACCAGGGGATGAATTTTTATACCTTTCTGACTAACTTAATCTAAGAAAATGAATGTACTTTTTGCGCGATCTAAGTTCCAATTGGCTGTCAAGTGACAGGCCAGCATGTCATCGCATTCTTCAGAACCTCAGTTCCGTCTCTTTCTTAGAGTCCATTGTCCTTTGCTTTCGAGTCATGGAGCTTCCTTCAGTTCGCAACAATTGTATAAAATGTTCACGACTTCCTTAGCTTGTCACACTTTTCTGCCGGTTCCTGGCCTTGGCCACGCTGACTAAAAGAACAGTCAGCTCATCACGTTTATTTTCCTTTCCATGTAAAAAAAAAACTTGGCAGAAAAATTCTCCATGCTGGACTCTTGCTTTTATCGAGCAGAACTTTTGCCAACTGCAAATGCACTAGGCCCCAGACCACTTTCACGTTAACTAGTATATAAACAAACACAAAAGAATAATTAATGTAAGAAATAAAGTTCGTTCTGTTACCCACCCACCTTTGCTAATTATTAACCCATTAATCTATGTTACCTGGCAGATGCAAAACAAAGCAACAAACAAGTTCGTGCTACATTTAAGACAGGAGAACAAAACATGAGCACAAGAAAATAAGCACATGCCATTTAATAAAACAGCCGCATTTAGTTTTGACTTTGACAATAGACAAGATTAATTCATTATTCTCACACACATGCAGATGCAATATAATGCACATTTATGAGCACACATATTAGTTTTCCCGCGTGTTTATGAAAATGCAACTTTCAATCTAAGTTGATTAGTTTTCTCACTGCACACATTATTAATATTATTACTTGATTATGGAAGTGTAACTTCACGAGCTGAAATGAATTCATTTCTGAATCTCGCTCCATCAACTCCCTCATTTGGTGATTTCCAAATCACCAAACCACACCCAAAATTTAGCACATTTTTATCTATGATGAACATGGTTTAATTTCACCAGGTTAGTATTTCTAAAGACTTGTCTCAGCTGCTTGTCTGCAACTATCATATTGAGCTCTACGAAACTCTTCCAGTTCTATTTCTTTCTCCTGTTCCTTTCTGATTTTGTACATTCTCTTCTTTTCCCTCAAATACTTCTTTCTCTTGTGTAACATGCAACTGATCTTCAACAAAATTATCACAAAAATTATTACAAATAAAGGTGTTAAAATCTTGCCAAGAACTGAACCACCAATCTCTTGAAACCAGGTTTTGATTGCCTGAAATCTTTTAGATAGACGTTCTGAAAAATCATTCTCTTCTAAAGGAACCATTTCCGAATGCATTTCTGTAATGTTTTTAATGTACATCTCACTGTTTCTACTCTCATCGGGGATATATGTACAGCAGTGTTGGACATGTAAAATACCACAGACTCCTCCCTCTTTTGCTAAGAGTATGTCCAGGGCAAGACGGTTTTGCATTACCATTGATCTGATTGCAATGACCTCGGTATCCACTAATTGAAAACCACCAGCCGTGTCTGTTGACAATCTGTCAACTATTGTAGACAATTTTCTGATTCTTCCTGCATTTAGGGTTATACCCACTAAAGGTATCACTGCCTCAAAAATGTCTCCCAAAATTTCTGAGAAACTTTCTCTTTTGTACCTATTTACATGGCTACTGATTTCAAATGAACCTTCTGCATTTCTGTCAACATGAAATATTTTCGGAAAAACAAGACCAACAAAACACATCCCATACGAATGGTCCGGTAGATTATAATAAGCTTTGTCTCCACAAATAAAATAAATCCCAGGAAAAATGGGGTCTCTACCACCTTTGAATCCCCAAACCCCCATGATTTGGTAAGTGTCCTCACAATTGCTAGCTCCCACAAAATAATTGTCAAAAAGTGTGTTATCTCTTCTAATGCAAAGCTTACCACTAATTGGTTTGTCTATGTGAATTGCAACATTGTCAGAAGATTTGCCATTGAATTTTTCATCCTCCTTCTGCCAGAACTTAGATTTGGTCTGCTTGACCATCTCATTCCTTTTATAAATTGCTCGTCTCTCCTCAACAAGATTCAGAAAAGACTTTTCCTCAGCTCTCAATTTACAAGTTAGACAATTTCGGTAAGCATACTCATAGGTGAATTCGTTAGTCACTATAAAGAATTCCCTCATCTGTTTCGCTTGCTTGTGTTTATTTAAAGACTTCTCTATTTTCAGGTTTGCAAAAATCTCATCATAATTAGAATAATAATACTCTAGACGACCAGTCTGGTAAAATAAGCTAGCTATCACACTGCAGGTTATGCCATAAGTAAGAGGAAGCATATTATATGTCACTCCCTCTGAAACAGAAGCAGGCAACTTTACACAGATATAGCAATCTTTGACTCCCATAACCTTAACATATTCTCCCAAAAGTCTTGAAAATGTATTACTAGAAAAATCACCAACAGACCTATCTTGATGAGTCTCTGGTCTGTGATCAATAACTTTGTTAGCTTTTCCTGTTGCACTATGTTTGTCTTGACTAACTGAAGCCTTACTCGTCATATTGACCTTGTACATTTCCTTATCGATCCCGAAAGGAAAGATGACAGCTAAAACTAACCAGAGCAGAATCAATAAGAGCACACACACCAGAGTCATCTTACAGCATTTTTTAAGAATGGAGCATTTTGAGGTATTAGTCATCATAACAAAAGGCATTTTCATCAGCTTTGTTAAAGAAAACAAAAATATAAAAATAACTAAAAAATGTCTAAAATTTTTAAACACCCCCCTTTTTCACATTTTTTTTCCAACCCTCTGACAGCTTTTCTTCGACCTTACGTCACAAGTTATTCTTCGACTAAACACAGTTTCTTCGACCTTATGTCACCTAACACATTTTCTTCAGCCTTATGCCAAACTTGAAACCTAAATTCTAACATGTAAGTACCTCAATCATTGTCACTATTGTCCTCAATTTCTTCCTGACTGCTACTGTTGATCTCAACTACAGGTGGTATTATTATATAAGACCACTCAGGCGACTTATACTTTTGGTTAGGCTTTAAGGTTCTTTTTGTCTTTCTAGAAAGAACTTCTATTTTTTTTCCTGTCTCACTTTTCTTTTCAGGATCTCCTTGACTAGTTATTTCATTAATCTGTTCCCTAGACTTTTTTTTATCAATCTGAATTTCAATCCTTCATTTTCACTCGGCCAATTATCACCTTTTCTTGGTAATTTCGTCTTTGGCTCAGTCACATCGCATTCAGTGTTCCAAGTTCTTTTTCTGAATTTCCTTATTTGACAATCTTCATTACTCTCATCCGAATCACTGACAGAAACATCAATTCTTGACTCAGGTTCTTCTCTACTCGGCAGCTTCACTCCGTTAGGAACAACATCTTTATAACTGGTACTTGGCAAATCGTCTTCTTCTTCAATCACCTTCAACTTCCCAGCTTCAGATTTCCTGTTCCTGCATTCAGAGCTTCTTTTCTGCTTTTCGATACTCTCCTGGTCCTGATTCTCAGCCCGATCAGACTCTTCTGCTGCTTCTTTTTCTAGCAAATCTTCATCAATTTCAGAGTCTACAACTACAATTTCCAAATCCTTTTCATTCAGGGTTCCATTTACGGGTGAATTTTTCAGATATCGACCTGCTTGTCGATTTTCTTGATTTTCTTTAAGTTCTTCTTCAGAATCTGAATCAGCTGTGGTATCACTCTCTTCATCAGAGTTTTCAGGTGCAGGCACACGAATGGTATGACTGGGATGTATCCACTGTTTTATGCCCCTGCACTTCACTGCATTTGTCGTTACAAGAATCACCTGTCTCGCTTTCTGCCACCTTGGTACCAAACAGTTTCTTCTTCGGTGAACTTTTGTTCTCACCCAATCTCCAGGTGATAGATCATGTGCTTGCTCTTTGTCTCTTGACTGAACTTCAGTTCCCACCTGATTAGACACAGAATTCACAACATCAGATAGCTTCCTGCAATACTCCAAAATTGCACTATCATTAATGCTCAACAGTTTTCCTACTGGTATAAATGCTTGTCTCATGACTCTGCCCATAAGAATGTCATGTGGACTTAAACCTGTCTTTTTATCAGGTGTACTTCTTAGAGTCATTAAAACAAGTGGAAGAGCATCTGTAAAATTTTATACCAGTAGCTAGACACATCTTTGCAATCCTGTTTTTAATTGTTCCATTTATCTGCTCCACAACTCCAGATGCCTCTGGTCTGTATGCACAATGCAACTTCTGCTCAATGTGTAAGGCTTCACAAATCAATTCCATTAGCTTATTTTCAAAATGACTTCCTCTATCACTTTCCACAGTCACTGGGAAACAGTACCTAGGTATTATCTCCCTCAAAAGTAACTTTGCAACAGGAATTGCATCATTGTGACGTGTTGGAAATGCCTCAACCCATCTTGAAAAAAACAGACAAACACCAAAACATAGTGCAACTTGTTGTGCTTTGGCATTTCAATGAAATCCATCTGTAATCTGGTAAATGGACCACCCTCCCGTCCTATTGTTCTCGTTCCCACAACTGTCTTTCTGTTTGGGTTCATTTGTTGACAAGTCAAACACCTTTGACAAAGGGATTCTGCAATTGTCCTGAACTTAGTATTAAACCAAGTCTCCCTAAAAAGCCTAATCATCGAATCTCTTCCAATATGACCTGGGCCATGATACATTCTGGCCATGTCAGCAATCATACAATTTGGTAAGACTACCCTGCCATCTTTGTAAGTCCAAACTCCATCCTCATCTCGCTGTCTACATTCTGCTCTCAACCATGTGTTTTTCTCCTCATCATCAGCTTCATCTTGTAAATCTTTCACTTCCTGCCATGTCTCAACTATTGATGTTACCATTAATTAATTCAAACCATGTTCATTGTTCCTCTCCCGATTAAGTGCAAAATTATTTCTTGCACAGTACTTTGCAATTTTGTCTGCGTAAGCATTTCCTTTGGTAATGAAGTCATCACCTTTTTTATGTGCAGCACATTTTACTACTGCAATTTTCTCTGGCAACTGTATGCCATCAATTAGTCTTTTAATTAAATTTGCATTTTTGATTGGTGAACCTGCTGATGTCAAATAGCCTCTCTGAGACCAGAGCTGTCCATAATCATGCACAACTCCATATCCATATTGGCTTTCAGTTATTATGGTGATTCTCAAATGTATTGCTATTTCACATGCACGAATTAAAGCAATCAGTTCAGCCACTTGAGCTGAACGAACTCCTTCAAGACATTATGCTTCCACAACATCTGCAACAGGGCAAACTGAGTAAGCTGCTCTCAAGAAGCCTTCTTCAGTTCTCAGACAAGAACCATCAACAAAGTAGACATGATCTGATTCAGGCAATGGTACATCTTTAATGTCCTGCCTTGGCTTGGTACAGTATTCCAAAACATCCAAGCACTCATGATCAACATCATTTTCATTTCTGACTTCTGTTATAATACCATCGGGCAACAATGTGGAAGGATTTAAATTCACGCATCTTGCTATTGAAACATTATCTGATCCCAGAATAATCTTCTCATACTTAGTGAGTCTATTATTTGTTAAGTGTTGCGTTTTGCTCCTAGTAAGGAGAATTTCAACTGAATGGGGAACATAGACTTTCACAGGAAATCCCATTATGATTCCTTCACTCTGCTCAAGGCTCACACTTGTTGCTGCAACTGCTTTTAAACAACCTGGTAATGCTTTTGCAACCAGATCAAGGACTGCTGAGAAGTATGCAATAGGTTTTCTCAATTTCCCATGTCTCTGTATTAACACAGACAATGCACATCCTTCTCTCTCACTGCAGTATAGTTCAAAATCCTTTTCATAATCTGGCATGCCCAGAGCTGGAGCTTCACACAAGCTTCTTTTGAGTTTTTCAAAAGCCTCCATTTCAAATTCTGTAAGGACAATTGGGTCTTTTATGTCTGATTTTGTCAGTCTCTGCAGTGGTTTCGCAATTACCGAAAATCCACTAATCCATTGACGACAATAGCCAACCATCCCTAGAAACATTCTGACCTGTCTTTGTGTTTTTGGAGGTTGCATTCCTTGAATCATTTTAATTCTCTCAATTGTTACCTGTCTGATTCCCTTTGCAATTCTATGACCAAGATATTTTACTTCTTGTTTACAAAACTGCAATTTTGCAGGAGACACTTTATGTCCTTCATCTGCCAGGTGATTCAAAAGAGTAATCGTATCTGTAACACATTTATCTCTTGTTTTTGCTGCCACTAGTAGGTCGTCAATGTACTGAACCAATGTTGATCTACCAGGTAAATTTAGATCTTCCAAAGATTTCTTTAACAACTCATTAAAGATAGAAGGACTCTCTGTATACCCTTGAGGAATTCGACACCATGCTAGTGTACGACCTTGGAACCGAAACGCAAAGATTTCCTGACTCTCTGGATGCAATGGAACAGTAAAGAACGCATTGCAAAGGTCAATGACAGTATACCATTCTGCATCATGCGGAATTTGGTAAAGAATGACTGCTGGATTTGGAACAACTGGACAACAAGGAACAACTATTTGGTTAATCTTTCTCAAATCCTGAACAATTCTGTACGTTCCATTTGGCTTTTTGATCCCCATAATCAGTGAGTTACAAGGACTGCTCTCAATTTCTTTTAAAACACCTTGCTTTATGAATTTTTCAATTACAGGAATGACACCCTCAATTGTTTCAGCCTTCATTTTGTACTGTGGGATACTTGGAAAATCAATCCCCTGCTTTACTGTAATTTTGACTGGATCAACATGTTTCATCAGACCCATTTCATTTCCAGTTAAATCCCAAATTTCAGCTTTGACTGTCCTTTTTAGTTCTTCAGGTAAATTCTGTTTATCAAAAACTGGGAACAATTTTGTTTTCTCTGCTTCAACCATTAACATTGTTAATTCATAAAGCCCATCTTCCTCCATCGTTTGTAACTCAATACCCTCCGGTGAGCAATATATTTTGCAGTTGATCTTGCATAGGATGTCTCTTCCCAGCAAGTTTACAGGACTGCTATTGCAAACTACAAATCTGTGTCTGTCTTTAAAATTGCCAATTTCTATTTTCACAGGTTCTGTCAAATCCGTTTTAATTTACTGATTAGCTACACCAACAACTTGGATGGTATCCCCAGAGAGAGGCAGGTTTTCAATTTCCACTGATCTAACAGTAGAACGGGTAGCACCAGTGCCCACAAGAAAAGTGATCTCTACATCATTCACTTTACCATTTACAAATGGACCAGACTGGTCAACCTCAAGAGTGGCTCCAAGCACACACTCTTCCCCCTCTCTCAGGCACCGTCATAAGCAGTCATCAGAATCACTCCCTTGGTTTTCTGTCAACAAAAATTGTCCTGATGTATTTTGCACATTTGATCTTTGAGTTCTTATTACCTGATCACCACCGCTGAATCCTGTACTTGTGTTATATCTCTGACCACCCCCGCAGTTTGGAGGAGGAGGCTGTGGAATCTGACTCTGCTGATTCACTAACTGTCGCTGTAGCTGTTGCTGAAGACTCAATTAATTCAACTGTCACTGTAGCTGTTGCTGCAGATCTACATCATTCTGCATTTGTGGATTCAATGATGCATTTTTAAAATTTCTGGGCGGGTTTTTACACTCACGCTTCCAGTGTCCAATTTCGCCGCAATTAAAACAAGGTAATTTCTGCTTTAACTCCTCAATGTTAACATTAAATTTCTGCTTTTTAAAGTTGTTTTTAAACTTTCCCTGACCCTGATTCTGATTCTGATTCTAAACAAAATTTGCATTTTTATTTTGAAGGTTTGCAATCTGATGATCCGCTACTTTCACCTGTGCCCACATTGCTTTCTCTTTTAATTTCTTCTGTTTAGCTTCCAATTCATCACTGCAGTACTTTGCCTTTCTCAAAATATCATCAACTGAGTTTGATTGCCAACCAATTTCAGGTCTAAGACCATAAACAAATCTGTAAATAAAGTGACTCATGTCCTTTTCATTTAATTTTTCATAGCCACTGTACTGTTTAAAAACCAATAGTAATCTTTCATAGAATGAATGAACTGATTCCTTTGGCTCCTGATTTGTTCTGTCTATTTTTACCAAATCAACTTCTTTTGGTGGAATTTTCTCTTTTAACCAATAAATTACTTTGTCATACAAATCCATGACCTCTGATGCTGGAGCACCTGTCTCCTTGTTCCGATCTGGTTCTGTTTTAGGCCAACTCACAGCAATTTTACATTCTGTCCAAAGATCTGATGGGACAACAATGTCAAAAAATCCGTCAAGATCAATCCACAGAACTTTGCGAAACCGTAATGAATCTGTCCACCTGACGATACCATTCCACAGGCTTTTCTCTCAGCCGAGGGAGATCATTTGTGAATAATAGAATGTCCTGTCTTGACCAGGGAACATGAACATATCCACCACCTGCAATTTCTCTCATCGGAAATTGTTTAGCTAGTTTCTCTAGCCTTTCATCTTCCTTCTTTTTAGTCCATTTCACCCTCCATTTACTCAAATCACCTAACTTTTTGATGTACACAATCAGCTCTTTTATATGCATAATTCTTCTCATTGTATTGAAATTCCCAATGTCCTTCTCAGTAAAATCTAATCTGTAATGTTTTCCCAAATTTTTCTGTCTACTTAAATCAATTTCCAACTCTGCAGCCAATTCCTCCAACTGATCATATTTATTCTTTGTTTTCCATTGAGTACTTTTGCTGATAAACAAGAGTTCATCATCTCGATAATACTTCAAACTGTCAGGACCAATTGTGCCAATTATTAACTCTTCTAAATTTGCTTTTAATTTTGCCACATCAAGTTTTGAAGTAAACTCTGTTTTCACCGGTGATTCAGCATCTGACTCTGCACCCATTGGTGTTCTGCTTAATGAATCTTGATTAAAAGTTAAATCAGGCATTTTTGTTTTTTCTCGATGTATTTCAGTTAATTCTGAATAAAATTTTTCAGCTACATTTTGAATTTCTGCATTTAATGGAATTATTAAACCTGGTTGTTTAATTTCTCCTTGATCAAAAACAGGCTGAACAGGACCAATCGTTACTGGAACTGTCACTGCTTCCATGCCCTTAGTTATTTGTCGAATTAATTCTTCTTTTGATCGTAAATAATCTGAAGGATCTACAGCTTCCACATGTCTGCCAATTCCCATTGAATTTCTTGGACCTTCCCTTCCCATTGAGGTCTCAGAAAAATTTCTATTCTCATTATAAGCACTTGAATTTGTCCTTGATTCCAACCTTTCAGGGGTTCTAAAAGATTCAGAATTATTCGGGTACAATCTGGATGATTCTTCATTTAATGGAGGTGCACTAGGTGTGGTTCCTGGAGAAACCAACGGGGTAGACCATGCACAATCTGGTTTTAAAGAAGTCTATTTTTTATTTGTCATATAGATTTCTTCTAAAACTGGGTCTTCTGATTCACTTTCTGTAACAACATTATTTTTCTTTTCTGTATTCTTTTGACCTGGTATTTCAGTAATCATTTCTCTTATTATATAAAGACCATCACACATGTCTGCCTGTCTCCACTGACGCATTCTTTCCTCATGCGTTTCTCTTTTGTAAATCGGTGTTTTATGAGGTCTAATTAAACCATTTGCTTCTTTCTGAAGTTGAAACATCTCATCATCCCATTCAACTAATGCCGCAAATTGTGTTGGTCTAGGCTTCGGAACAAGAGCTGTCATTTTCTCTCTCAAATTTTTCAAAATCCTCATATTAAATGAACCATCTTCTGGCCCAGCTAGTACGCCGTCATTTTTTGTATACTGCATCCAAGCATCAAACCAAAGGCAAGTATGATAACCATATTCACCTTCCATATACGCTGCAGGTGTTTTGTATTTATGAAGTAATTTTCCACCTCGCGTTTCAATTTTCTCATCGGGTGAAATAACATTTTTAAACCTCTGAAGCAATGTAAGCTTTTTCTCCTCTTTTTTTAAATAATAACTCATGTTTTAATCAAATTTGTTCAATTTAAAATAATCGTAAATGTTTTCTGGATGTTCCGCTAAACCAGTCAATCCATGCGCGAAACACACCAACAAGCTAATCAGGTTAAGCCACGTCACCACTTTTCTCAACCAATAAAATTACTGCTTTCACCAGGAACCAATCAGCTTACAGCTTGTCATAGTCACGTGAACCAATCAGTGCGCTAGCTGTGACGTATATTACCCAATCACAGCGCGGACCCTGTGACGTACACAGCCGCTGCGGCTTCTCGCGTCTCACTTCCAGAGCTCACCCTCCTTCACAAAACTTTTCACAGCGCCATTTTAAGAACGCTATTTAATGAAACTCAATTTAATAACGACAAAAAGAACAAACCATTTGTCTGTTTCGCTAAATAAAGTGACAGTTTTTACAAACGTACAAGTATTCTTTTGGTGGAATAGACGACGCTACTCTCACAGAATATACATTCGCCAATAAAGTAAACTTTTACTCTACCCTTCAAACAAGTAACAACGAACTCTGAATGCACATAAAGTAGCAATTCAAAGTTTGACTCAAACGGAATTACAAAATCATTTACGCACTTTCAAACGGAAAGTTTCCCTAACCACATATACATGAAATACTGGTAGGACTTTAACCCACCATAGAAATCTTGAATCGCCAGTAAAATAAACGATGTTACTTTACCCTTCACTCAAGTTTGAATATATTCTATTACTCTTTTCACAGTGAATTTTAGAACGGGCTCTCTGTCCCTATACTCAAAGCCAAAGTTTCATAGACAATCCTTACTATACATGTATTCTATCTAGCACACCTATATCCCTAACACGTGTTGTACGGCCACAACACTTGTGATATAAAATAATACCACTATTCTGAAACAGATCAAATGCACTGTGTAACTTCACTCATGTCACACCTCTCTGTACCGGTACAACTAGGATTTTTCACACTGCAGGAAAAAACCCTTTTGACTACATGTAACGAGGGACAAAACTTAACTTATGTTAAACATCGATCCTATGTAATTACCATGTAGCATGTTGGTTACCATAGCAACCGTATCTCTGCTACCAGTTAATTGATCCAGCAGCCCTATAGGAAATATGCCATAAGCAACACAACCTAACTCCACAATACTTACCATTAATCATAAATCACTCACAAGGCCCATAAACTAACATGACATATTTTGAGCAACTGAATCATGTGACCTAATTAACCTATTCACAAAATATTTACATTTATATACAACTGCAGTATAATAATTTCATCACACCTTAACAAACCCTACAAATTAATTAAGCCACTGTGGTGAAAGATCTGCTAATAGTAACCTAAATACATGAAATAACAAGGCCAGCTTGTTTTTCCAAAGAAATATTTATTAACTATTTAATCAAAGAAAGTGCATTAGAATCTTTTTATTTAGGCGTTTAAAAAGTTTTTAGTAAAACGGTAATGACAGTTTCAAGCATGAGAAAAGTATATTTAATTAGAAAAACAGTTTGGCATCATCTAAACCCTAAGTCCCTAGCTATACTTGTTCTATTAAAGAATAAGGGAAAAAGTATTTTAGGCCCTAAAGGATCTCTTACGTGCTTCACGAAAAGTCCAACAGCACGACACGTCCGTCTGAAGAACAGCAAGCAGAAGACAGACTCCCTACCAGGGGATGAATTTTTATACCTTTCTGACTAACTTAATCTAAGAAAATTAATGTACTTTTTGCATGATCTAAGTTCCAATTGGCTGTCAAGTGACAGGCCAGCATGTCATGGCATTCTTCAGAACCTCAGTTCCGTCTCTTTCTTAGAGTCCATTGTCCTTTGCTTTCGAGTCATGGAGCTTCCTTCAGTTCGCAACAATTGTATAAAATGTTCACGACTTCCTTAGCTTGTCACACTTTTCTGCCGGTTCCTGGCCTTGGCCATGCTGACTAAAAGAACAGTAAGCTCATCACGTTTATTTTCCTTTCCATGTAAAAAAAACTTGGCAGAAAACTTCTCCATGCTGGACTCTTGCTTTTATCGAGCAGAACTTTTGCCAACTGCAAATGCACTAGGCCCCAGACCACTTTCACGTTAACTAGTATATAAACAAGCACAAAAGAATAATTAATGTAAGAAATAAAGTTTGTTCTGTTACCCACCCACCTTTGCTAATTATTAACCCATTAATCTATGTTACCTGGCAGAAGCAAAACAAAGCAACAAACAAGTTCGTGCTACATTTAAGACAGGACAACAAAACATGAGCACACGAAAATAAGCACATGCCATTCAATAAAACAGCCGCATTTAGTTTTGACTTTGACAATAGACAAGATTAATTCATTATTCTCACACACATGCAGATGCAACATAATGCACATTTATGAGCACACATATTAGTTTTCCCGCGTGTTTATGAAAATGCAACTTTTAATCTAAGTTGATTAGTTTTCTCACTGCACACATTATTAATATTATTACTTGATTATGGAAGTGTAACTTCACGAGCTGAAATGAATTCATTTCTGAATCTCGCTCCATCACTAGGCCCCATATCTCTTCCGAGGCCAGGCACGGACGCTGGTCCCCTCAAAGTCTAGAGTGTCCAGGAGTCACATGATCCACCTCATTGCTTCCCTGAATAGAGTCTCCAGTAACAGGGCCCTCCACCGGCAGCCCTGGCCATTCAGGACGATACATCAGTGCCCCAATGTCGTCTCTGTGTATTTTGGGCACAAGGGCCCGTGGCTCAAAGCTGGGCACTGTGTCTGGACTTCTCTCTTTGGTCCCCTCTGAGGGGGTCAGAACTATCCAATCAGCTGTCACAGCAGCATCTATTGTCCACATGGCCAGAGATAGGCGAAATGTTGCACCTCTCTGGGTACCCCCCAGGGGCCTTGTACAGTCAGAGCAGTGGCCCCTGTACTCCGCTTTCAGCAGTGATATTCAGACTGCTTATCATCCCCTTAAGTAAAGGCAGAGTAGCCTAGGCCACGAGCGGCTCTTGGAAGAGGGGGCCTCAACTCATGTTCTCCCTCGTCTCTGCGTCCATTCACGGCTAAAGTCACAGAGAAGAACGTCAACATCCAACTAACGAAATTCATTGAAGAAAACACCATCCTCGACCTCTTCCAATCCAGATTCCACAGCAACCATAGCACCGAGACCGCCGTACTTGTCACAGCAGACGACATCTGGACTCTCCTTGGCCAAGGCCACACCATGCCCTTGAGCCTACTCGACCTCTCTGCAGTCTTCAACACCATCTCCCACCGCACACTCACAGCCAGACTCCACAACGCCGACATACAGGGAACCGCCCTTGACTGACTCCCGCCCTTCCTCTCCGAACCCACAGAGATCAACTGCAGAGTACCCGAAGGATCATTACTCAGCCCTATGCTCTTCAACATCTACATGGCTTCGCTTGCCGCAATCGACAGCGCAAACTCAGCATAGTATCCTATGCTGACGACACCAAGCTCATCCTCTCCCTCACCAAGGACTCCGACACCACCAGACTCAGCTTCCAGGAAGAAATGAAGTACGTTGCATCCTGGATGAGCAGCAGCTGCCTGAAGCCCAGCTCGAAGAAGACAGAGGTCCTCGTCCTCAGACCCTCTCTCTCTGCGTGGGACAACACTTGGTGGCCCTCTGCCCTCGGCAGCCCACCCACCCCGACTGAACACTCCCAGAACCTAATTAGTAGTTTCTAATTACGTATGCACTTTCGTAAATGGAATTGCTGGGCAGTCTCATACTATCTTTGTGCTAAACTGATGTTTGATACTCCGTGAGACTTCAGTGCACAGCAAATTAAGTTTGCACGCGGTAATTACTTTGAAACCTTTAGACAATGTGCAATTTCTCTCTGAAACAGCCCCTATGGCTTTCTTTGTGATGAAAAGTATGGTGTATTTCAATATGTATCTTCCTAAAATGTACAGTGCTACTGCATTTCTGATTTTACTGATCGAAACTAATATATTAATACAACTTTACCAACCTATTATAATTACTGTACATTACAACGTATATGTGAATAGATTTTTCACTTTGATTGGTTAATAAACCCTTTTAATACGTAAGTCATGGGGTAGGAAATCGATTTGGAAAATGGGTTTCTTGCTTTTTGTATTTTACATGAGACTCCAAATATATATTTACAACACTATTTGCAGAAAGCTATTTGTTTTTGTTCATGTAATAAAATGAACCTGCTTGCAAGACTGTGGTTTGCTATCATCAAATGCTATTAAAAGCAAATTAAAGGTATCATCCTTTTATGACCCAGTCGTGCTCTTTATTGCATGGTCTTAATGACGAATTGGTGGACATATCTGTTGTGACCTTGACCAATAGTGATAATTAAACCTGTATCGATTGAGCTGTGTCAGGTACGGTTCAGTGACCTCAAGGCAAAATTGGCCATTTCAAAAAACAAGTTAATGGTTAATTCATGGGTCACTAATCATGCTATTGATTACGATGAGAAGTAGTACTTAGGTTTTATGTGTCGGTAACATTATTTTATTGCTATTATAGTGGAATTTTAAAACGCACAGACTTTAGCATTTACAACTAGTAGCACAAAAGTGTACCTCTAACATCTGAAGAAAGTTTATATTATAAAGTAATTTTAATTGCCAAATGACTACAAATACAAGAGATGCTTAACTTAGATTTGAAATATGCAGGAGTATTTTTCTCCAGGACAGGTATAACAAATGGTAACATTAATTGGTAAATGAGTGAAAGATGCCATGAGTAACCCATAACCGTGTTGAATTTATTTCATAAATAAATGCTTGTTATTTGATATTTTAGCCGTTTTAATCACACATATGGGAGGCAACCGCTCCTGAATATGAATGTAACCAATTATTGTTTTGTCCTCACTTTTTCACGTTAGACATTATATTTTAATGTTTATTTATATGGAGTTGTGAGAGTACAGGCATGTCTTCTTCCAACAAGGTCTCTTATCGGCACGTTAAGGTCACTAGTACACTGAACTATGAGGATTTGCTGATGCCTATTTTCATTGAATTGCATATGCCTATTTTCACAGAACTGCTGAGGTCTATTTTCAGTAAACTAACAGCGAAAGTTGAAATAAATGAGGGAATCTGCGGCTCCGGTTATCCATTGACAGTACAGCTTCCAAACGTTAAACTGAAAAGCAATGCAACCTTCTCCCTGTCAGTGCTACACCGTCAGTGTGTGTAGTAAATGCAAGGGATGGCCTGGTCAGGCAAGCAAGACTAAACAAGTTGTATATGGTTCTTATAAAAAGCCATAGGTGTGAATAGACCTGAATCTGGTTCTTCACTGCTTAACTGTCCTTTTCTATTTGATGTCACTCAGAACTCCTTGTTGAAAATCATATTGGTGATTTACTGTGTACCATCTATAAATCTGTACGTCATAGGTCAAAGAATAAGGCTCAGGCTGAAGAATTGATTCCTTTATATGTGTAGATTTATGTCAGAGGATTCTCAAAAATGGAAATCTGTGAAAAAATGAAGATGACACAGTATTATTCACAGAATTAGCCTTAAATGTAAGGTGCAAACCATCTTACATGTTGTACTTTCTTCACAGGAAAATGTTTTGACACTTTGAAAAATACTTTCCCTGCCCAGAATTTCTACACCCTTTGGCAGTATTGTTAATGAGCATTAATAAGTTTGAAACCATTTAGAAAGGGTGTGAATACCATAAACCTATGACTGCAAGGGCACTCAATGTCTTTAAAATAACAACCCTCTCACTTGGGAATGCACATGTTCCTGACCCTCATCCTATATGTAGTATTGAACAAAATGCTCTGCACTTGTACATTTTCAAGATTTATCTGGCGACACAGGAGTCCTTAATTGCTTTGTGATGGGTGAATGCAGTGGTACCTCACCATGCATATGGTGAATTCTACTGTGCTATGTGCATTTGTGCTAGAACTGTACAATTCCATACACCACACTTTTTTGCTGACTGTGGGAACGTCTTAGAGTCAAAGACTAAGCTCCATTCAAGCGTGTCAGAGCATCAGGTGCATGCAGTACCACACACACATACTCCCATAGTGACCTGGGGATGCAGATCGGCTTATAAGATCTTTAGACCGAGCTTTGGTATACCTCAGATATTTCTCCATGGAGAGGTCCTAAAATTACAACTGGCTGCAATAAACCGGGGTCCATGAAGTGTTCAGATTCATAAACCTGCGGCAACTTCAAGAAAGTAGGGTAGTGAATTCCACAACGGTGGGGCATGAAGATTACCCTTTAGGTATGCCACTAAAGAGGTGGGACCAATGGTGGAATGAGAAATTGAATAGCCACAATGGGGTGTAAAATGTAACAGATGAAATGCAGAGCCAAGGAGACTGAGTTAGCTAAATATAGAGGTTGGTTTATCTCTGCAGACAGTTGTAGGAAGGGTATTTGGATAAAATATTAAGTTGTAAATATCGGGATACAGAAATATGGAGAAAAATTAATTGTGATACAAAATATCATGATACAGAAATATTATTATCAAGAATTTCATTTATTTAGGTAAGTAATATCGTTGTCAAGAATATGGTTGTTAATATAATTTTCAATAATATAGTTGTAAAACATATTGGGGCATATTTACAATAAAGTGTTGGAGTGTGTTGTTAAGCCAAGAAGGCTAACAACACACTTCGTCACTTTAGAAACGCAGGGCTGCCCCATATTTACTACAATACGATGCAGCCCTGCATTTCCACCTGCGCTGGCGCTAGCTTTAGCTGCCTAGTGCCAACGCAGGCACCCTTGTACCATAGTGCAAGGATGCCTGTGTTGAGGGGAAGATTATTTATGTGCAGGAAGGTCCCCCTTCCTGCACTTAACAACTACTAATTAGAAAATTCACAGCACAAGATCGCGAGCAGTGTGATAGTTGTGCAATAGTGATTTAAGAAAAAATGCCAACTTTGCAAAAATAGATAGAACAAAGGGGAACACTTAGCAGCACCTGAATGCAGGCGCAAAACAGTCCAAATTGTAAAAGGCATCCCAAAATACATTGCGCCTAAAGACATTGCTGCTTTTATCATGGCAGTAGGATGCATTTGGAACGAGGCAGCTAGACAAGCCACATAAGATGAAATGAGGGAATATTCAGACAAAGGGTTAGCCCACAGCAGCACAGTGAGGAAGAATTCATGGGTGGTAAAATTTTTTAAGAATAATATTATGTGACCTCTTCCACGAGCAACATCCATTAATGGAGCTTGAAACTCAGAGAGGTGAAGCACCCCAAACACGTACAGGTACTCACAGCACCACATTTACTGGCCTCTGGGTCATATCCATCCTTGCTTGTCATGTCATGTGTGATATCACAGAGTGCTGTATCATGTTCACCTTCACTGATTCATTTATGCTTGCCACATAGGCCCATCATACAACAAAACACTTAGATCCCACCTGAATTACCTCGTGTATATTATATGAATATTACACACTATCCAATGTCATTGATCTGTATATGGCACAATTATTTTGATGTGCCCACTGTCTGCTACATGCCTCAAAAAAGAAGAAGTGGCAACACTCACTGAATGTCCAGGTAATGCATGCAGAACATGCATAGTGCCAAAGTATCCCGGCACCACTCATTGGCCCCTGAATATTCAGATACTGTGTAATACATCACTGATTGAAAATTGTGAGTCTGGTAATAGATTGGTCTTTGGTAAGGTTAGAGAAATATATGGGCAAGAATATATAGACAGTTTTTCTACGTACGTAACCACAACACACTTTTCTTGCAGGTAATATTGTCTTAGGTATATGTGAGTGGATCTCCAGCCCTTACATACATCTCTCAACCAGCATACATTTAGGTAACAGGAATTTGGTAGCATTTACATTTATCCTAAAATCCAGATTTAGGTGTATTCTGTAATCTCAGGGGGCAGTGCAGTACCACACTGAATAGTCTATAAAATCATTACTACAGGTAATAGTGTGTGCAATAAATCAATGCAGGGGGCAAATAAATTAGGGTGGGGGTGATGAGATAGGGCAACTTGAGAATGATGGACAATCACGTGCAGAAAGGCGGGGGGGGAGCTGGATGGAAGTGCTAAGAAGAAATAAGTTATATGAATTAATTTTGAATGAAATGTAATGACCTTGGAACATTGGCTGACACATAGTACAGATATGTCGTAACATTTAATTTTCCTCTCCGACAGATGCAGAACTACTATTTTGCCCCAAATCGATGATGAGTGGTCTGAGGCCACAACATTAAAGTTCAGATGAAAACCCGCATCTAGTGAAAATTCTAAACGAAATACGTGTGAAGTAAGGATGGGTGACTGAACAAACCTATGTTTCATTGGGGTTCTTTTTGAGTATATTGCGTCTGTTGGTGGTGGAACATGTAAAGACTAGAACATTCCCATTGGTGGTTGAATATGTAGAGACTAGAACATTGCTGAATGCATTGTTTGTACTTGTAGTATTTGGGGTGTTACCTGACACGAATGTTGCTACTCTATATAATGGCACGTAACATACAGCTTTACATTTTTTCTTCCGTTCTCTATAACTTTTTGTGCTTCATTTGCTGATACATGTGATGCACACTTTGGTCTGTCAGTATGTGCACTTCAGAAAGCTGCAGTGGTGCCCCCCAAACTCCTAATGATGGATTTAATAGCAAACAGCGGTTGTTTTTGTAAATGCAACATAGATTTTTCAATTTAACTTTATTGTGACCTTTCGCCCATCGGACTGTAACACAGGAGTACGGTTGGTTGTTATCTCATATCATAGGATTCTGGACAAGCGCCCGCTTCTGATGGAGTAATGTTTTCCAACTCTGATGTAACTCTCTCAAAGGCCTAATTCTCTGGTGCAAACTAATCTGATGAGTTTCCTACTTGGACTATGACTTGTAGTAGACCAGTTCTGAACTACTCTGACTTCTTCTTGTCAGTGATCTCCATCAGGTAAAAGATACTTGTTCATCTTGGTCCTAAATTTTACTTTATGTCTCAAACTACAGGCGCACCCTCTACGTCAGGATCAACAAGCAGCTCATCAGGAGGATGCAGACTAAGCAAAACTCGGCATCTAAAATCATTCTCAACCTCCCTTACCGCACAAACATCGCACCCCACCTCTTTGAGCTACACTGGCTACACAAACTAGCACATTTTAGACTTCTGACCCACACCTTCAAGGCACTACGGGCCACATGCATCATTGTTGGTATTTGCGATTCCTAAATTGCGAAAATTAAGGAATCGCAATTTAGAAATCGCAAATACCTATGCATTAAAAATGCGCAATTTTTTTTGCAATTTCTAATTTTTCCTTATTTGCGATTCCCAATTTTGCGAATCGCAAATAAGGAATCCCTTGGGAAGGCATTCTCACTTTGCGATTCGCAATTAAGGAATCGCAAAATGAAAATTCAATTTCTAGGTTGCAGGGGGGGGTCCAAAGGACCCCCCCCTGCACCCCAGAAATGTAACTTATAGTCCATTTTTCACACATACATGCCCAAGTGCATGTGTGAGTGTAAAATGAAAGTGTCAAAAATGCACTTTTATTAAATTACCATGAAGGTTGACTTCATGCTAATTTAACATTTCTAATTTGCGAATTCGCAAACTTTTTCAGATGATGCATTGCATTTAAGAAATGGCAAAATTGCGATTTCTTAAATGCAATCGCAATTTAAGAAATCGCAAATAATTTGCGATTTCTTAAATTGCGAAAAAACAAAAAAGGTTAATGCATCCCAAAACAAAGAATTGCATTCGCAAACAACCGAATTTTGCGATTCGCGCCGTTTGCGAATGCAATTCTGTTTGATGCATGTGGGCCTACATAAATGTATGAAACTGGAGATTTAGATGAGGGGGGGTGGTGGGAACCAACCTTAAATAATAATCCGAATCATTTTCAGAGAGAACAACTAGAGTCTCAAATGCTTAACCCTCTGGTAGCTTGACAGTCAGGCTTTACTTAGAGGCCATGTGTAAAGTACTTATGCAGTACTCAAACTTCTTTTTTTTTTTTTTTAATTTTTAAAATCCTTATTGACAAAACTATGCTCTAGGTTCAGAGAGCCAAACCAGAAGCAGAAGGAAATCCAATAGAGGCACCCGATCCCTCCACAGGGGAGGGGGGATAGAAGTGTCCCGGGGCCAAAAGATGTTAATACCACCTAGAACGGCGATGGCACTGACTCCTTTAAAAAACAAGTGTTTCCAGACCACTAAGGCAACCTGTGTAGCATACACTTAATCATTGGACCATAAGATCTCAAAAAGAAAAAATTGCTCAAATCATAATTATGCAAGGTCAGAGATATGGAAATATGCAGAATTAGTGACAGAAAAGTGAAAGAAAGACATTCCATGCTCAGTGAGATAGGCTGGAGACCTACAGCTTAAACCAATCATCCCAGTCTGTTCTCTTGACAGGTTTCGCCACCCGATCAAGGCATGACATTTTTTGTACTGAGCGAAAACATTTGTCCTCATTTGGGGAACAAGGGATGATCCATTTAACACACAACTCCGTTCGTGCAAGGAGAATCAGAATGAAGATGAGAGCTTTATGTGTCTTGAGGAGGCCCAACCCCCTACCCCTTCTCAAACCACACCTAAAATCCAAGAGCCAAACTCAACTTAATGTTGTGGCCCATGATACCTGAAATACTCTTACCCACTCTCTGCCAGAATAGCTGGATGGAGGGACACTGCCAAAATATGTGGGCCTCGTTTGCCTTGTTTACTCCACATTTAGGGCACTTCTTCATCACGCGATTCCCCAACTTTGAAAGTTTCTGTGGCGTCCAGTATGCCTTGTGGAGAGTAAAATGATGATTCTTCTTTAAAGGTGCAGCTTTCACATATAACCACAATAAGACATAGATACTTGCCCTAAAAATTTGAGGTCTTCGCCTGGCAGTTCCCTCCTCCATATCTCTGGGAATTGGGTTTGCGTTTCTTCTCCATTCTGGATTAGCATCCAATACCACTCTGCAATTTCCTTCCATGGATTGGGACTTAAACAGATCTTGGTTGCCAAATCCATGTTCCCTTTACCCTTCTCCCTCAACGTTTTAGCCCAACTTGAAAGTTGATAATACTTAAATCTAGAAACCGAGTTTTCAGAAATCTTTGAACGTTGTTGCCATGAGATTAGTTTGGTGTCCTTGATAAGCTGCCTCCACTTACAAATAACGCATCCCCATTGAGGGGCTGCGAGTATGTCCAATAAGCAGTCCAGAGTACCTGGAGAGTCCCATATCGGCACTGTATCGCAATAGTATGGTATTTGGAAAGCCGATCTCACCTGATACCATACCTTCACGGCTGCTAACAGGACCTTTAGCCTCACCTACTTGAAGAATTTGGGGTGACCAAACTTAAAAAGGAAGAAATCTACTTTGTACTGAGAGCTCATAGTAAGGGCCCTAAAAAGGGGGGACAAGCAGGAGCTTTCCCTCATCAACTTACAAAAATTCTTCAGGTGGAAAGCATAGTAGAAGATCTGGGCAGGCAATCCCTACATATTCTTTCCTTCTTCTTAACTCCTTCAAGGAGATTGTAGGTCTTTTATTTCCCCAAATAAAACTAGAAAACTCTCCCTGCACCTTCTTAAACCAGATCTTTTTGAATTCTAGCGGGATGGTATTAAACAAAAAAGTGAACTTTGTGAGGATGGACATTTTAAGGAGATTTGATCTACCCAGAAAGGAAAGCGGGAGAGCCCCCCATGCCCATAGCTGTGATTTAGCACCCGCAGCTACTTTATCTAAATTTACATGGGATATCTTTTCTATATTATGTACTATTTGGACTCCCAGATATTTTATCTCTTGTTTCGTAAGATCACTCCTATATGAGATGATCTATTGCATCAACTCATTTTTTCTTGGTTGATGGAGAATGTAAGCATGGGCGGATTTTGCGGATTGGCAATCCGCGAACTTGCGTATTTACGGATTCGCAATCCGCGAAGATCCGCGAACTCTAGCGGATTTGCGGATTTTTCCGTTTTTTGTGTTGGCGCGTGTTCGCGCCGATTTTGGGACAAGTTCGCAATTGCGAACTTACTTTTCGGCTTGCAACGGCCGCGACTATGTTGTTTCTACGTCTGGTTTATCATCACAGGTTCACAGCACCCTCTGTTTCACCACTGCCACCCTCTGGGACACCCATGCCACCCTCTAGTACATCCTCACTGGCACCTATTAGGTTTATTTATCACTGTAGATTATGGTGGTTGAAAAAAGCAAGCACACCTGCCCTTCTTCAACTGCCATCAATTAATTTGTGTTTCATTAATGTGTCAGTAATTTTGAAAGTTCCAGTCTGGCTGGCACCTGCTTCCTTCCTTATCTGTAATTTGCTTTTTGTTGCAGTGAAATTTTTTTTTCACAGGACCTTTATGGTGCTATTCTATGAGCCTGCTGTTTGGGTCATAGCAGGGTCATAGAATAGTTGCAAACTCTGGAGGGGCCCATCAGGAAGCACTACCTTGAATGTTACTAATGTTAAGTTTGAACTTTTGCACCTGCTCATTGCTTTCAGTTTAGCTAAAATCGTTTTTTCTGCAATTTCGCGCGTTTTTTGGGGCGCGAATCCGTGCGAGATCGATTTCGGAAGCCGCGAATACGTGCGAATACAAAATTGTTTTTGTTGCGACGTGTATGTTCGCGTGATCTTGCGCGTGTTCGCGAGGCGCTTCTAGCTATACGTTTGCCAAGTTACCCTATCGGTCGTACACGGGCGCGGCCATCTTGTTGGCGTGACGTAATTCCGTTTCCGCCCGCTATGTGTAATCTCGCAAAGTGTGCTGCTCGCTAGTACAATTTCGCGCGTACTCGCAAGGAAAATCTCGCGCGAACTTACCCACGCGGTCGTGAACGGGCGCGGCCATCTTGTTTCTCATTCATTGCTATGGTTCTGGGCATGCTTTCTCTATCCTCTCTCAATCTCTGCCATCCTTTGCTTGTTTGAAGTTTTTTTGATCTAATTTTACTTATTATCTAACCCTCTATTTTTCTAGCTCTATATTTTTGTGTTTTCTGCAGCTTTTAGTTACTTTTAAACTACTTTTTTAAACTCTTTTCTTTTCTTCTTCACTATTCTATTTCTTCTTTATCATTTAAGTTTATTTCTGCCCAGACCATGGTAAAGGGAGCCGGGAAGCACCCTGAGAAGGGGAAGGGTCCCGCACCCCGTGCCCGGCTCCCGTGCGGGCGTTTAAGGGGGGAGCAAGTGGTCCCGAGGGAGATCTTCAGCGCGGAGGAAGTGGCGGCACTGATCTTCCACGTCCAGCGCCGCCTCCCCAAGACGATCCTGGGAGGCGGCAAGATCGCGACCGGCTATGGCATCCGGGAGCGTCGCAAGCGGTGGGAGAAGGTGTGCCGGGCCATGTACAAGATCTCTGGGGTCCGGCGCACATATAACCAGGCCACCCACCGCTGGACCGATGTCATGGACCGGGAGCGGGACTTGCTGGACGCGCTCGGCGTAGAGGTCCCCGGGCTTGGTGAGTAGTAGTAGTAGTACATTTACTACTCTGTTTTATCCTGCTCTGTTATTTGCAAATCTTTGTTCTTTACCAAGAGCAATAATGCTGCCGATTACATTGAGGTAAATTATATTTCAAAATCTTCTATGCATTTCAGGTGCACTGCTCTCCTTCTCAGTAGCCTTGCTTGCTACTATGCTTCTTTGTTTTGTATGTTGTGTTCAGAAGCATTTCATTGGCCTGAGAAATTATGTATGAGTGTACTGTAAAGAAAAGAACTGCGTAATGCTAGACAGTAAGGGTCATATTTTCAATTACCGGCGCATCCCTGCAAAGTAGCAGGGATGCGGCAGTAATTGTGTGCCATGCCACCACCACCCATTGGCCCAAAACGTCACAGAAGCCTTACGCATCTGTGCCGTAAAGGCAGCGCATTGCTGGAGTTGCGTGCCAACGATGGCGCAGCTCCAGCAATGCTCTGGGGTACCCTATCTCCCCAATGCTGCATCAAGCCGTACGTCGGCTTCAAGCGCGCAGGGTTTGAGTTATGCATCATTGTCCTAAAAGTGACTGATTGACATCTTGTAGATTTCCCTCAGCCACTTTTAGGATTCGTTCCTGCGCAGGTACGCCCTCCCTTGCGCCGGAACGCCCCCTGATGGCGCAGGGCTTTACAACGTGATGCATCGCCCATATGTGTTTTTTTTTTTAATATATACGCCGCACCAACACCATGGCGAGTCTTTTGTTCTGCCGCTGCGTCAGAAAAGGCACGCAACAATGGAGGAAAATCAGCGGCAACTTCCGCAAGGGACTTATAAATCAGCCCCAACAGACTGAAGTCCAGTCCTTCCTTTAGACAGTCACATGGCTATCAGAAGAAATAGTGGCGGTGGTGGCGGGTGGATTGATAGTTTGAGTATTCACTGATCTGCAAGCAGGATGGACTTTGTCTGTCACGTGTTGCGCACTGCTGCCTGCAGTGCCAGGCCTAGGCAAACCTCTTTAGTAGTCTGTTTATTGAGTTACATAGGAACTTTCTAAGTCAACGTTCCGCAAATCAGGCAATACGAATAACGTAGTATACCACATGAGATAGATCCCGTGGAATAGTTGTCTATCTATTTGCTATTTTTCCAAAATTTGTTGTTATTGTTCTTTTGAAATGTTTGATTTGGTTGAAAAATCTCATCCATGTTTTCTGGTTTTTCTTTCTTTCATGTTGTACATCAGCTCCCCCCAAGGGCAAGAGGACACAGGAGGAGGGTGCTGAGGATGCAGGCCAGGATCGGGCAGGCGAGGGCTCCTTTGCTGGCCCCAGTAAGTTTACATTTTAATAAACAGTACCTATTTTTTCCTAGCGTTCCTCATTCGATTTTTTCTAAATCGTCTTTGATCTTCTTGTAGACTGGATATAAATTCTTATCCTGCCTCGAATATGACTCCCTGTGGTATTACTAGACTATTCTTATTAGTCTGTCTGTGTAGCTAACTAAGATTGGACATTTGGTAATTCCATTGGACTCCCATTATATTCAGCAATACCTCTATGCACTGTCTCCTTACTGACTAGATAGTGTGGCAGAGTCATTCAGCTCCCGAAGTCACCGATTATAGATCCCCAATGATCTCTAGATTATCGTACGCAGGACAAGAGAGTAGTACGGAGTCACAGCACAGTCAAGAAGTGTCAGAGGCACTCATGCTTGCAAAAATTTCAAAACCTTTAGCTCATCCACTCTAGTCTAGAGGAACAAAAACCACAGAGTCTATTTAAGTGTAAAAGCTTTATTAAAAGTAAACACATTTATTAAAATCTACTTTGTCATAAAACTATTTAACTGTAAACGGAAAAGTGGTTAGTGCTGACGATTAATTGGACACATTTCTTGTGGTCGAGCCGAACTCTCACCTAGTTTGAACTTGATCCTGGTCGTGTTCTTAGGACTCAGGAGTCCTCAAGCTTCTGTCTGTTAGGAGAAAAAGTGGTGCGTGTTAAAAATCAAAAGCAAGCATTCATCAGTTGTGCATAAAAGTGCAGCAAGACAACAGCCTTCCCTGGAAAATGGGACATTTTTACTATGGAGTAGACAGTCACAAATTATTACATTGTATTCTGTTTTTTTAACATTTCTCCTAGACCAAATATTATATAGTAGTGAGTGGTGTATTAACATTCTTAAATGTACTTTGTAGGTGTAACATCTGGTGACGGGGCCAGCGCGGAGGTGGCTGTGTTGGACTTGGACTCGGAGGCCTCTGGGGAGGAGGCGGCGGTAGAAGAGCTGGTGGCCGTTCCTGTGGGGGATCAAACGGTGGTGGCGGAAACAGGTAAGCTATATATTCCTTACTTATTGAGATTGAAGACTGCATAGTGTGCTTTCTGCACGGGTGTATTACAATTACAAATCAACCAGGTAGTAGCCTCCTCGAAATGTACTTCGACTTAGCTGTGAAGTTTTTGGTGAGAAGAATCCCAATAAGTTCTTAGACGAACGTGATGGATGGGATGAACGAAAAGCGAAAGAAGGGTGTAAGTAAGTGGGACGCGAACTTGTATGATGGCTGGCAAAGAAGAACGATATGTGTTTGCTTGGCCCCCGAGGTGGCTGGGAAGGAAAGAATATGGTATGGTGCATGGCTGGGTCAATGATGAAGCAAGGATGGGTGGAAGGACAGCAGCCTGGGTGGGTGAAACAGAAACTGTATGTGTGCGTATACTTTGACTGAATGGATGCCTGGAGCATGGTATTCTCTGACTCTTACATAGCACATGTGTATCTAGAGAGAGTAGATGGTCGCCAGGTGAAGTAAGTGTTACCTTGAAGAGCATGTACCACCGCACCCGCACGTCCGTCCCAGTGCAGGGAAGGCAAGGAAAAGAAATTGTAAATGTGTCCAATACTACCATGAATAGTAGCAGTACTTTGTATTGCGTTTGCATTCACAGCATATATCTGGTTATTACGGTGGACACTCCGTACCTCTCTTAATAACTTTAGTTTACTTGTAGTACGTCATTCATGTGTGGGTGTATCACTGTTCACTCAATATTAAGCAAAGCACCTAAAGTCATCTCATCTGTCATTAAATACGTCCCATGTGAAGTGATAGATAATCAAATTAGTTAGCTTCTTCAGTTTCCTTTTCTAGTACTCATTTGCACTGTAGGGTGAAAGGTAAATTAATTAAGCAGTAGCCCTTGTAACAGAGTATTCTCAGTGCCACCCGTAATAGAAAAGTAATAGCTTCACCACCTGCATGTACTGGACCGGTACAGTAACGCAAGTCTGTCTCAATCATCATGGTGTGCAACTTTTTTTCTCGGGTGCAACTTCACTGTGCTGTGTCCATGTCATTCTGCCGGCTTGCATAAGATAACGTACCCATTTCCCTAAACAAGAGAGAAGAAGAAGAATAAGACTGGTGTACTGTCATAGTCGACTGTAATGGAAGTCCATAGTGGTCGTAGAATTAGTTCATTAAACTACCACTACTGTTAGAGCAAGGATGCAGAAGTGGGAGGTTACATAGATACTGTCCTCAATAGTTATGTACTGTGCTTTCAATTTGCTACTTGTACTCTGTGACCCAACTTTCGGCTCAATCACTTTGTGTTATTAATAAGGAGCATTGGTTACAGACTATGTCTTTCTTTCTTCATATAGTTGCTCCTTCCAAATCAACAACAAGGAGGGAGCAGGCTAGATTGGCCCGGCAACGGAGGCTGGAGGCCACAGTCGCCGAGTATCGGCGGCTGGTGGCCCTGGAGGAGGAGGAGGACACGCAGTCGAGCGGGGCAACATCCTCGACTGTGACCACTGCATCCTCCTCCGTGACTAAGCCAGCGGGACCGAGCCGGGCTAAGAAAGCCGACCGCCACCGCCAAGCAACCGAAATACCAGCTGCCCCCCACAGGAGCTGCAAGGAACGCCAACGCCGCCTACGAGTCCGCATGTCCAACCTGGAGCAGGAGGTCCTGAGGTATAAGAACTTGGTTAAGGGCCTCCGCTCCGAGCTTGCCACCCTCCGCAAGGAGTATGATGCCCATGCCGCATCATGCACCAGCACCCTCCAGTAGTGGAGTGTCCCTTGCCCTTTTTTTATAGACTTTTGGGGGGTGGGATTTGGGAGTTGGGATCGTTTTGGGACGTTTCAGAGACAATCGTTGGGGTTAGGGTGGGTGAGGGAGATTATTTTGTTAGGGCTAAATAAATATATTTTTCAACTTTATCTGACCATACCTGTTTTTTACTGCTTTTCAGTCTGGTGGGTGGGGGGCGGGGGTGTAACAGTAACTTTGTTTTCCTGAACAGTCGTAGGACTTTAGTAGTACAACCGTCAATCTCTTGTCTACTCCGAAATATTACTCCATTATACTACCTCCCACCAAACGCTTATCTTACCTGTAATTTGTGTTAGAAATTAGGGCTAGGCCCAGGGCTGGCTCCAGGTGAAATGGGGATTAACGTTGTCAATCCTGGGCGGGTGACATTTCCTCATTGCGGTGGTACTAGTGGTGTGACACAGTGGCAGTTGCATGCCTATGGAAAAAAAGAAAACGAAACCTTGTTTGTCCTCCTTACTGTAGCATTACAACGGTTACGGTACGATCGAGAAAATAGCAGGTGACAGTACACTAGAACAGTGCCATAATGTAGCCTAACAAATGGTAAAGTATTTGCTTGCAAGTATAACTAGTACTTGCGTTGAATTTATTTGACATTGGCTACTACTACTAGAAGATATAGTACTGAAGCTGAGTAAGTCTAGAAGATATCCTCGTACTCCTTCACCAGCCTGTTGCTGCTATCACCTTATCCTCCCCAGCAAGTGTGTGGAATTATTGATGTCATTTTAGTCAGACATCAAGCAAAACAACACAGCCCGGGGGAAGAGGGTTAGGGTTTGTAAAATGGATGGGAATGGGGGTTTCTTTTTGGGTAGGTTTTGTTGAGAGAAGAAAAAAAAAGCAGAGCATGGACAAACAATAATTGAAGATACAGAGTTTACAGACAATCTTTGGTTACAAACTAAAGGTAAGCACATGCAGTCACACTCATAGAATAAAAGACAACAATGGATACTGTATCTGTATTGCGTATGTTGTTGGAGTTGTCCTGTTGAAATTGGTAAGTAAGTTGCATGCAGCAAACAATTCCTCTTATTGGCGGCACTCCTCCATTCCAGCTGACGCTTCGTCCATCAATGTGGTGGTGACCACTGACAGAAGAGACACCCTGTCCACTGCCTGCCTGGCGGATGTTGACTGAAACCCGGCCTGTAATTATTGAACGGAAAACAGGAAGTGCTATTACAATACCACTGATAAATAAATAAAAGGTATGTACGCTGTGTGGTTCAAAAAGTGACACTTTGATTTCCCTAATAGACAGTACAATATTTTTGAAATTGCGTGCTCTGTCTGAGTCACCTTTTTAAGGATCAATAAGTATGGCCAAAATATTATAGCGGATCTTTCCCCTCAAGGTGGGTGTACTACTGTGTTTTAGAACAAAATTTGACCTTCCCAGCAATGCTCCCACCAAGACCCTTACTAAAGCCAGTCGCAAAAATGTAGAAGAACCCAATCATATCTCCAAAAACGATGCCTAGCAGAAAAATGGTTACAAAACGTACTTTGAAAGTAACAGTAGGCCCAAATACAGACCGTGGATTGTATTCAAACCACTTGCCTGCAAGCAAAAGTATCCATAGCCAGCATCGCTCCAACAGTGCTCTACAACAACAGAACCGCGTTGCAATAGAACCCCCCTAAACACATGCAATCCTGCTGCTAGGGCTAACCCTAACGAACCCTAACTTACAAAAAGTGCCAAAACTGGTGTTTCCTTATGGATTTTGTCCAACAAACTTCTAGCCGGTATTAGACCTTCCCAGGAATGCCCCAGGCAAGACCCGCCAACCCACCCGCAAAAAAACACCCGACACAACACCACCAAACAGCGAAAAAGCTAAATCTCATACTTACAATGTCTCTCGGCCTTCGGTCCAAACGCGGCGCTGTGCAGCTAGGTCGTCATCATCATCAATCATCATAACTCCTGTTTTCCACCACGGATTTCCTGAAAAGCAAATGCAATCAAGATTAGACTGTCGCAGCAGTGCTTCGACAGAGACCCCGGCCGCAACCCACCCACGAACAGCAGGAAGCCCCCCAAAACGCTACATTGAGCAAAATGTCTGAAGAAATGGCAAAAAAAAGGCTGTTCCTTATGGATTTTGTCCAAAACACTTGTATGCGGTATTAGACCTTCCCAGGAATGCCCCAGGCAAGACCCGCCAACCCACCCGCAAAAAAACACCCGACACAACACCCCCAAACAGCGAAAAAGCTAAATCTCATACTTACAATGTCTCTCGGCCTTCGGTCCAAACGCGGCGCTGTGCAGCTAGGTCGTCATCATCATCAATCATCATAACTCCTGTTTTCCACCACGGATTTCCTGAAAAGCAAATGCAATCAAGATTAGACTGTCGCAGCAGTGCTTCGACAGAGACCCCGGCCGCAACCCACCCACGAACAGCAGGAAGCCCCCCAAAACGCTACATTGAGCAAGATGTCTGAAGAAATGGCAAAAGAAAAAGGCTGTTCCTTATGGATTTTGTCCAAAACACTTCTATCCGGTATTAGACCTTCCCAGGAATGCCCCAGGCAAGACCCGCTGGCGCCAACCCACCCGCAAAAAAACACCCGACAACACCCCCAAACAGCGAAAAAGCTAAATCTCATACTTACAATATCTCTCGGCCTTCGTTCCAAATGCGGCGCTGTTCAGCTAGGTCATCATCATCAATCATCATAACTCCTGTTTTCCACCACGGATTTCCTGAAAAGCAAATGCAATCAAGATTAGACTGTCGCAGCAGTGCTTCGACAGACACCAAAAATTACACACAAACCCCCGGAACCCCGCCAAAGAGCACCTCAAAGGCAAGCAAGTCAGCAAAAACGGCAAGAAATTTCCACCTCATATTTGGTCCAAAACACTTTTGTCCATTATTAGAGCTTCACAGCAATGGGCCCAAAACCGTCAACTCACCCGCAAAGAAGTACAACACCCCCACAAGTGCTGAGTCTTTCTTCATTGTGCGTAATCCAGCACTCTGCTTGGAGGGAAATCGCAGTCTGGAGGAGGAGGATAGAGGAGCATGTTCTTCAGAACTTGTGAACCTGAGGAATGTAGACTGCGGCACCTTCAAATCAATAAGCAAACAAGTGAAGACAGTTCTGATGATGGTCTTGTTTTTGGGATTAGGTGATTAAAGTTTGAATTAAATTAACTGTGCAAAACAAAGAAAGAGAGACACAAAGCACACAGGAATAAAAGTGAATAAGGACAAAAAAGAAAGTTCTTGATTGATTGTCTCATTTTCAGGGCTCGGTGTCAGGGAATAAGAACAAGATTTCGTCATCATACTCTGCGAATTCAGGCTGGATGAGGTCAGTGGCACCGAACAGAGAAAAAATCCCCTCATCTACGTTGCTGTCCTCCTCGTCTTCATGCGGCGTGCTTTCTCGTACTTTGTAATCTGGTGGTATGAGGTGCTGATTCATCTTGATCATTGTCAGCCGCTCCACATTTTTGGGCGAGAGGCGGCTCCGTTTGGGAGTTACAATGCCACCAGCAGCACTGAAAACACGTTCAGAAGACACACTTGCGAGTGGGCAAGACAAATAGTTTATAGCCAGGTTGAAGAGCTGTGGCCACAATTGTTTTTTGCCATGCCAATACTGCAATGGCTCATCATTAAGGAAGACCTCTGTTGAGTCATTCAGATAGTCCTGCACCATCGACTCAAGGTCATCAACTGTTCCTCCACTTTGCTTACTTTTTGCTGTGCCTGTGACATTTTTTCGAGAACCATACCCCATCAAACTTAGCCAATCCTCCTCCCCAGCCACTGTTAGTGTTGTCATTGTGTGTGGTGCAGATGATCCAGTTGCCGGTGTCTTTAACGGCTGAGAGGTCACTTGTGCCCCAGCCACAGGTGCAGAAGTGGATTCTTGTGACTGCGGATGGCCTGCTGATGCTGATGCTGATGTACTGGCTTCTCCTTCAATAACCTGCCGTTCTTTTTCAAACCTCTTGGCTGACCAGGCTAACCAATGTTTGTACTTTTGAACATCTGCATCAGCGAAAGGAAAGAATGCGTTGTCTGCCAGCGCCTTTTTGTAGCGTGGATCCAGAATAGTAGCACAAATGTAATGCTGATCTGAGTTGATGTTTTGAAGACGTTCATCACCACGTAGGCGATGTAATAATTTCTCAGACAAAATGAAATGGTTTTTTTTTTTTCATCTTTTTCAAACTCAGAAGAAACCGCCATCAGTTGGTGCTCCAGTATGCACAACAATGGGATAGCTTTTCCCAAATTACAGTCCTCCTGGCTGACTGCACGCGTGAAGAACTCAAAAGGACGAAGCATGTCTGTCAGGCTTTTAACTATGTCCCATTGCGCCTTACTCATCCGCAGGTCCTCCTTCTGAGATGTAGCCTCTGTCAAGAAATAGTGATCGAGTACCGTATACTGCTCATGCAGACGCTCAAGCATGTAGAAGGTTGAGTTCCAACGTGTTGCCACCTCCTGGATGAGTGCTTTCACTGGCATTCCACGTTGAAGTAGCAGTCTCCGCAGATGCTTCCGGGCCTTAAAAGAATGGCTGAAATGGTTGCACATTTTGCGGCAGGTGGCCATTACCTCGAACGCTGGACTCTCTTTATCACTCAAGAATTTTTGAACTACCAGGTTGATACAGTGCGCCAAACACGGCACTCTAACATGGTCACCAAGGAACATGGCCTTAACTACATTGGCGCCATTATCCGTGGAAACATAACCAATCTTGCGTTTTAGGGGGGATAGCATTGTCAAGACCTTTTTGTCAAACTCTTCCAAAAGGTTTTCTGCTGTGTGACTTTTCTCCAAGCCAAACATGGCTAGTGTTGCATGTTTCCGAGCAGCTTTGAAAACTTGGTCCGGGTCAACACCTGCGTTTAGCTTTGCTTTAACACCTGAAAAAGAGACCCAGTGTGCAGTGATGCACATGTAATCATCGCCTGGGCCACTGGTCCACATGTCTGTTGTCAGATGTATTGTGTGAACAGCACTCTTCTGCAAAGCTGCCCCAATCGCCTGCAGCACATCTTCATGTAGTGCTGGAACCGCAACTCTGGCAAAATAGAACCGGCTCGGAACCTTCCATTTAGGGCAGAGCGTTGCAACTAATTCAAGAAAACCTACCGCTTCTACAAAAGAAAAAGGTAGAAGGTCCACAGCTAGCATTTTAGCCAGCTTAGTGTTATACAGACGCGTCAGTGGGTGGTTGCGTTCATATGGCACGTCTGAAGTAAGCATTGTTCTAATGTTGCCCTGGACCAAGCATTTACGGGCTGATAATGACTTCGTTGACCCAATTTTGCTCGCTGGTGAACTTTTGTGCGTTGGTGTCTCACTCGCTCCAACACTCTTAGTGTGCCTCACATTGGGTGTGCTGCTGACAGGGGTACTGGGTGTAAGGGAAGTGTTTGACACGTCTTCTTCCTGCTCGTCAACATCAGATGAAACATCAACGTCTCCTTGATTTTGGCCTTTCTTGATCGCAGCTAGGTGCGCAAACCATTTGACAGCGTGCTTTCTCTCAAGATGACCACTCTGGCCGCCGGTACCATAGTTGGTACCTGACTTACCACGACTAACTGCAAGCTTACAAAGGGTACAAATGGCAAACTTTGGATTTTTAAGACAAACAGTAAAGAAGTCCCAAACTGGGGACTTGAAGTGTCTGTGGGACCTGGAGGAGGCGGCGATACTGGTGGTGGTGGTCATGAAGCTAATGCCAGATGAAGTGGAGGATCTGGATTGCCCAACTTTTGTACGTTTTCCACTCTCACCGCCACTAATTAAGGTCGAGGTTGACGGAGGTCTCTTCTTGCCAGAAAGAAATATGGAAGCGGGACGAGTTGGTGTACTACTTAACTCCAATGATTGTGGTGTTTCCACTGCCTCCTCATCGACAACATCATCATCATCATCATCACGCGCAGCAGCTCTTCGGGCTAGGGTCAAAATGTCTGTTTGCTGCATGCCCGCTGGGGCTGCAGTGACCTTTACGATGACTGGGTCGTCGTTGGCAGAGTCTTCATCAGCAGCAGTATCCGCCACTTCTTGTTGAGCCTCATCACACTCCATAAGTCTGAGACTTTGGACGAGCTTCCTTTTACGCTTAAGTACCTTTGTTGGATCATGGTGTGCCTCACTCTCAGACGGCTGTGGTGCTGGTTCCCAAGTTTGATCCGTATCATCAGAAGGAGGTGTGCTTGAAGAGGATGTAGACACCACCCTTGATCTCTTCCTTGCTAGGGTTGTGGAAGACAATGAAGGATCAGCAGGAGGAGTGGCTTCCTCAAATGATACCTCGCCTTGATTGTCGATTTCCTGATGTGCCCCTACTTCGGGAGGAACAACTATTGTGGGCACTTGTGACCCTCCATGCACCTCTGCTTGCGCATCTCCTTGCGCTGCCTCTCCTTCCACATGTACTTGGGCTTGTACTTGCACATGTGATTGTTGTTGCGGCTGTGGTTGTTCAACACTCGTCAGATGAGCTACAACAACCTGTGTTGATTGAGGGACATTGCTGCTGCTTTCTTGCGATGAGCCAACATCACTGGTCGATGGTGATTGAACAACTATACTGGCTGCCTCTGCAGCACTCAAGGGCTTGGACTTAAGTTGGCGTGGTGGTGGTGGTGGCACTGAGCCCAATGGAGCGGGGGGGGTGCTGCCAGCTTGGTCCCCAGCAGATCCCGCTGCTGCTGCTGCAGGCATACTTTTTTTTTTACTCCCAAAAAAAGGGGCGGGCGGCACACCAGTCTCCTTGGTAACTTGCTTCTTCTGCTCCTTACTGGCACCTTTCTTGCTAGAGGAGCTACGGGTTACTTTTTTTGGGGCCATCCTCTTCAGAGCAGGTCAGCAGGCAGCAGTTGCACGAGTTGCAGAGGGTTCTGTGTCCAGACGTGACGTCGCGTGACGTTATGCTGCACACACCGCTGCAGGACTTCTTCCTGGCACTGGTGGTTCTCTTGAGTCTTCTTGTGCACCTAAAAGCAATGGAAGACAGAGGAACATCAGTTCAGTTATACACCCCAAAAATTCGACAAAACACAGAAAAATGAGCACAATCCCATGCCATCCTTGATGTTTACATTGAAGACACCCCACAGAAAGACTACGGACATGCAAGTATGCAACACTCACTACCCCTGGGCATAATGGATGAAAAGTAGGCAAAATAAGTGCAGGCCTCAGACACTGCCTCTTCTCAAAATGGCCCCTTACACCCCAGGCACATGTTGCCTGTACCAGCCAGCACTCAAGATGGCCACCACCACCACCCACATGGCCAGTCCACATCAACAGTACACCCCCAAAAAACAGAAAAACAGCCAGAAATCACCACAATCCAACGCCATCCATGATGTTTACATTAAAGAGAGTGAGACCACACCACAGGCACACTCAGTCCATGCACCACCCACCACCCCTGGGCAAAAGGCCACACCAGCAGCCCCCCAAAAACGACAAAAAACAATAAAATAAGCCCAATCCCAGCCCATCCATGGCCTCAATTATGTTTAAATTCAAGAAGACACCCCACAGAAAGACTAGGCCCATGCAACACTCACCACCCCTGGGCAAAGGGCCCCACCAGCAGGCCCAAAAAAACGACAAAAAACAATAAAATCAGCACAATCCCAGCCCATCCATGGCCTCAATGGTGTTTAAATTCAAGAAGACACCCCTCAGAAACACTAGGCCCATGCAACACTCACTACCCCTGGGCATAATGGATGAAAAGTAGGCAAAATAAGTGCAGGCCTCAGACACTGCCTCTCCTCAAAATGGCCCCTTACACCCCAGGCACATGTTGCCTGCCTGTACCAGCCAGCACTCAAGATGGCCACCACCACCACCCACATGGCCAGTCCACATCAACAGTACACCCCCAAAAAACAGAAAAACAGCCAGAAATCACCACAATCCAACGCCATCCATGATGTTTACATTAAAGAGAGTGAGACCACACCACAGGCACACTCAGTCCATGCACCACCCACCACCCCTGGGCAAAAGGCCACACCAGCAGCCCCCCAAAAACGACATAAAACAATAAAATAAGCCCAATCCCAGCCCATCCATGGCCTCAATTATGTTTAAATTCAAGAAGACACCCCACAGAAAGACTAGGCCCATGCAACACTCACCACCCCTGGGCAAAGGGCCCCACCAGCAGGCCCAAAAAAACGACAAAAAACAATAAAATCAGCACAATCCCAGCCCATCCATGGCCTCAATGGTGTTTAAATTCAAGAAGACACCCCTCAGAAACACTAGGCCCATGCAACACTCACTACCCCTGGGCATAATGGATGAAAAGTAGGCAAAATAAGTGCAGGCCTCAGACACTGCCTCTCCTCAAAATGGCCCCTTCTTACACCCCAAGCACATGTTGCCTGTAGCAGCCAGCACTCAAGATGGCCACCACCACCACCCACATGACCAGTCCACATCAACAGTACACCCCCAAAAAACAGAAAAACAGCCAGAAATCACCACAATCCAATGCCATCCATGATGTTTACATTAAAGAGAGTGAGACCACACCACAGGCACACTCAGTCCATGCACCACCCACCACCCCTGGGCAAAAGGCCACACCAGCAGCCCCCCAAAAACGACAAAAAACAATAAAATAAGCACAATCCCAGCCCATCCATGGCCTCTATTATGTTTAAATTCAAGAAGACACCCCACAGAATGACTAGGCCCATGCAACACTCACCACCCCTGGGCAAAGGGCCCCACCAGCAGGCCCAAAAAAACGACAAAAAACAATAAAATCAGCACAATCCCAGCCCATCCATGGCCTCAATGGTGTTTAAATTCAAGAAGACACCCCTCAGAAACACTAGGCCCATGCAACACTCACTACCCCTGGGCATAATGGATGAAAAGTAGGCAAAATAAGTGCAGGCCTCAGACACTGCCTCTCCTCAAAATGGCCCCTTCTTACACCCCAAGCACATGTTGCCTGTAGCAGCCAGCACTCAAGATGGCCACCACCACCACCCACATGACCAGTCCACATCAACAGTACACCCCCAAAAAACAGAAAAACAGCCAGAAATCACCACAATCCAATGCCATCCATGATGTTTACATTAAAGAGAGTGAGACCACACCACAGGCACACTCAGTCCATGCACCACCCACCACCCCTGGGCAAAAGGCCACACCAGCAGCCCCCCAAAAACGACAAAAAACAATAAAATAAGCCCAATCCCAGCCCATCCATGGCCTCAATTATGTTTAAATTCAAGAAGACACCCCACAGAAAGACTAGGCCCATGCAACACTCACCACCCCTGGGCAAAGGGCCCCACCAGCAGGCCCAAAAAAACGACAAAAAACAATAAAATCAGCACAATCCCAGCCCATCCATGGCCTCAATGGTGTTTAAATTCAAGAAGACACCCCTCAGAAACACTAGGCCCATGCAACACTCACTACCCCTGGGCATAATGGATGAAAAGTAGGCAAAATAAGTGCAGGCCTCAGACACTGCCTCTCCTCAAAATGGCCCCTTCTTACACCCCAAGCACATGTTGCCTGTAGCAGCCAGCACTCAAGATGGCCACCACCACCACCCACATGACCAGTCCACATCAACAGTACACCCCCAAAAAACAGAAAAACAGCCAGAAATCACCACAATCCAATGCCATCAATGATGTTTACATTAAAGAGAGTGAGACCACACCACAGGCACGTGACATGAATTATGTTTAAATTCAAGAAGACACCCCACAGAAAGACTAGGCCCATGCAACACTCACCACCCCTGGGCAAAGGGCCCCACCAGCAGTCCCAAAAAAAGGACAAAAATCAGCACAATCCCAGCCCATCCATGGCCTAAATGGTGTTTAAATTCAACAAAACAGTTGTATCATGCACCCCTAACCAACCCTGGTCCTACTGGATACTGTGGCTACCCACAATATAATTTATTTAATGTTCTGAAAAAGTTCCAAAATTTTACTTGCAGCAACTGTAATGCCCCAAACAAACTTACTTGTGAAAGTTGATTTCTAATCCAAAAGTGATCCAAAGACAGTCAAAAAGGCCTCAAATCCAAATATCCAGCAGCACCCACAAAAAGTAATCCTTCCAGCTCCAGATCCAAATGAAAGTGACCAGGAGATGGACAAAGCACTGGGAGGAGCCTGCTGGACAGGAACAGGAAGTTGGAGACTGTGGGGCACTTCCTTCCTCCCCCCCCCCAAAATGGACACCTTGCAAAAAAAAAAGGCCATGCAAATGTCAACCTGAGGAGTGATTCTGATAAAAATCATAATTTTCTGAAGGTTTATCCTGTTTGCTGGTGATTTTCTTGTGCGAAATTGCAAAATCTCTATTTCGCAAGTGCGAGATTGTTCCTTTCCGCCGCAACTACGTGTTCGCAATTGCGAACTCTCGCGAGGTGTGCTGTGCAAGGTGGCAAGCCGCGAGTACGTATTCGCGGGCGACAAACTCCCGCGGGAACACGCAGCAAGATCTAAAATGGCGCGTCACTCGCAAAGAAAAACAACTCGGCAAACGCTAAAATGGCGGAAAGTGAACGCCGTGCACCACGCCGCGCGCCGCAACCAAGCAAAAAATCCGCCGCGAGCGGATTCACGGATTTTCGACAAATTCGCGAGCGTTCGCGGATTGCGGATTTGCCGAAAATCCGAAAAATCCGCGAGCGGAGTGGATTTTACGCCCATGCTTACCAAATACCCTCCCTAAGCTTTCCAACTGCTCCCATATTGCAGGCAGTGAATGCTGTAAGTTCCTTGTTAAGATCATGAGGTTTTCTACATATAGCCCGATTTTTTTCGCCCAACCATTGCAAATGAAGGAGTGGATGTTCCGACATGCCCCAACCAATTTTTATTGGCCTAGTGAGATTTCCGTTGATCAGGACCCTTGCAGATTAATTTTTATATAGGGCCCTGACTGCTGCTAAGAAGGCTTCCCCCAGGTTAAAACGATGGATCATTTTATATAAGAAAGCTAACCCTATTGAAGGCCTTTGTAGCGTCAAAGGTCATTACTGCCAACGGAATCTCATATTCTTTGGCCATATCTATCGCCCCAATCAGATAGTGTGTTAACTCGTGAAGTTGCCTCCCCTTCATGCACCCTTTTTGATCAGAATGAATTAATGACCCAGCCACCTTGTCCAAACGTTTATTTAAAATCTGCGTGTATATTTCATGATCGCTGTTCAGTAAAGAAATAGGCCTGTAAGACTCACAGGACCTCAGTTTTTTTTTGCCTCATAACAATGGTTATGGTGGCATCGCCCCAGGATATAGGAAGGTCCTAACAGATATGAAGGCAGAGTTAAACAATTGAAGCAATATTGGGGCGAGTTCTTCCTTTAAAATAGTGTATATTTCATTAGGAATATAATCAGGTCCTGCAGCTTTCCCTTTTTTTAATGTACTGATGGTAAGAAATATTTCTTCCAAGCTAATGGGGCTATTTAAATCGTCTTTTCCTGATATCTGAAGCATGGGGAGTTCTAGATCTAATACAACTCTTCCATTAGTTCTTCACTTGCTGTTTGGTCCTCAATATAGAGGCCTTGAAAAAATTGAGCAAAAGCATTCTGTACCTCAATATCCTCGAAGATGATATTGCCAGAATTTGGGCACCTGAAGTCTTTTATCAGATTCCTGGACTGATCTGCTTTGACCTTCCATGCCTGCAGTTTGCCACACCCTTCCCCATATTCATGGTGGGATAAACTGCTGGCCTCCCATTGCCTCCTAACTATTGCTTCCAGATAGTCAGCTAGTTCCGTTTTTCCCAGACTTAACTTTTGTGATGTGTTTAAACAGTTAGGAGTTTGTTCTATCGCTAGCTGGTTAGTAAGTACTGCATCTTCGAGTGTTTTAATTCATTTTCAGACTTTCTTGTTTTGTGCAGTAGGAAGGGCAGTTACAGTGCCTCTTAAAAAAGCTTTATACGTATCCCATACTATGTGTGGGGGGCTGAGACTACGTTAAATTAAAAAAACTCCTTGGTGCCAATTTTCAGTTTATCAATTATCAATGATTGCAAAAGAAACACACAATTTAGGGTCCACCTGCGAGAGAGGGGTCTATTCAGAAGATAGATCTCCAGAATAATTGGTAGAGTGGTCAGACAGGTGTTCAGGGACATGACCGACCCTTCTCATGTTCTTACTGATGAAGGAATCTACCGAAAAAAAATCAATCCAAGAGCGATGGCCACATTTTCTATTGTGGAAAGGGAAGTTTCCCCCTGATGTCCTTGCTGTGTTTCCCATCAATCTCCAAATATCTGAAAGGCCCATATCTAACATTAACTGTTTCAGGGCAGCTCTCATCTTGTGAGTTGCAGCCATTGCTCTCCTAGAGGTTGAATCTTGTATTGGATCCAGGACTACATTAAAATATCCACCCAATATAATCGGGTCCTTAATATTGACCAGTTGAAGGAGTAAAGTGTGTAAAGGTTCGGGTCATCTAAAGTGGGGCCATAGTAACCCACAAAAGTCAACCAGGAACCATTCATTTTAGCCCTTGCTATTGCACACCTACCAAGCGGGTCAACAACACAGTCTCCAAGTATAGCTAGGATAGATTTTTTTAAAGAGAAGAGCGACACCTTTCACCGGGCACATCTGGGTAGTGCAAACATAGTTTTCCAGCCATTTTGGTTTTTTAAGAGTCTCTGCTCACTCCTCTTTACATAGGTGTCACTCTGGTACCAGGAAAACCTCGCTATGAGAAAGTCTCAAGTACTCTAAACTTTTCCTTCTCCTGGATGGGACCCTGAGGCCATTTACATTCCAAGATAGAATTTTCAGCTTCTTGGGCCTATCTATATCTGTCATGATAGGTATAAGTGGGATATGTAATGGCCAAAAAACCCATGAGTGCCACGCCTGTTTGAAAGTGTACTTGAGTCTTATTTATACCTGAGGATTTTTTTTCTTTTTTCCCACATGCTCCCCCACTCAGTGTAAGTGTAAAAAGTGTTTATTTTTTGCATTTTCTTTTTGCTTGTGCACCCTCCAAACCCCCCTTCCCTCCCTCCCGCCCGGGGAGCCCTCCCCAAAAACTAGAGGTATACCGAAGGGTACCTCCACTTCGGGCTCTCTCATTGCATCCTGGCAGAAATTAGTACTCAAATGTTAATAAACTGAAAATTCAACACAAGGAAAATCCCACACCGATTTAGAAGAAATAGAAACTATTTGAAATTACACAAAATGCCAAAAACCGAATAAGCGGTACCAGTGATATGAATTCATAAAGTTTGAATTAAAAATAGCACCAAAAAGCCCAAAGTGGCAACTTTGGTTATCTAGTCATACTAGACTGTGTCAAAGTCAAAAGTAGAGGCAGACCGTGATTGATCGCCAGTACGATACAGGTAACAAGTTGGTCCTAGTGGAAAGTGTACCTTCTGAAAAGGTCCTGGAGTAAAAGTGTTGTTGATGAGTTGTCCGCAGGGCAAACCGCATGCTGTATCCGAAGTGTGGCTAATTGGCGGCAAGGTGCTGGAGAGCGGGTTCCCATTACGGTCATCTGCATCGATTGGGTGCCACTCTGCAATGAATCTGGTGCAGCTACTGAAGAAAGTTACTGGTGTAAATGCTCAGCATCAAAAATGACAAAGTTTGCAGTTAGCCAGGAAGCAGTGCACTCTGACCACAGCCATGGGTCCAGGACCTTCGGGACAGTTCCTGGGGGTCAGGACTCACTCTTACAGAGGCTAGGTCATGTCCAGTTGGGACAGGTTCATGGAATGGCCTCTGGAAGCTTGATGTATCCCTTTAGTTGAAACAGAAGGTCAGCCAACTGACCCTTGGAGTCACTACTGGGTTCTTGGGTTCAAGGCAATCAGGTCCAGTCTTCTTCCAATATTCAGACAGTAGGGTAGTCCTTCTTCTGACTCATCACAAGTCCAGTAGTGTTCTATGAAGTGTTCTGGGGAGGCCAGCCTGTGGGAGGAGTCAATCATTTGGCCATCCTCTAAACCAGTTCTGGGCAGCTCCCCGTTTCCACTGGGCTTGAAGCCAGCCTGACTAGACAGACAAAAGGAAGACACGCCTAGGTGCGAGCTTCATCTGCCAGTGACAGGTTAGACAATATTTGATGCCCAGGAATGGTCTGGGTGCAGTCCTGCAGGCCTTCCTGTCAAAGAGGAAAACTCCCTCCTCACACCCATAGCCCTTTGGCCACTGTATGAAAGCAATATAAATCTACCCACAAGGGAGTCGTCAGTAGTCAGGTGACAGTTGTACACTGGCAGAAAGGCATTTTGGTTCTAGGATGGAAATTGCCTTTTCCTTTATAGTAATATACAATCTGACTCTACGATTAACTTGGATTTTTAATTACCACTTAAATGAGTCCTTAAATCATTTGTTTAGCTGTTTCATATTAAGTAAGTAGTTATTATGTAACTCAGTGCTTTCCTATGGGAGAGCCAGCCTTGCCACAGAGAAAAACGACTTTTAAGGTTTTTTACTGCCAACACATGTAAAACATTAAAGGGCATATTTATTTTAAAATTAGGCAGCTCAGCAAGTCACCTTGCTGCACTGTGTGATGGGGCGAGGTCAGGAATGCTCTGTATCTAATATTACATGATGCATTCCTGTCTTTTCCTACCGCTGGCGCGCAATGTGCTGCCTAGTGCCAACGCAGGCACCCTTGCCTATTATAAGCAGGATTGTTTTTGTGCATGGAAGGAAACCTTCCTGCACAAAAACAATCCTCTGAGGCATTTTCCTCTTTTTATGTGTGATGCAAAATTCAGCACACATACAAAGAGGAAGTAGCTAGGAGAAATAATGCTATTTCTCCTTCTTATATTATATCTCCCAGGGGGAGGCATAGCCTTTTGATGCATTTTCAGGTCTATGAATAATGGTAAATATAGGAACGCACCAAAATCAATGGGTGGATGTAACACCCATGTTCCACCCATGGAATGCCTCCCTGGGGCAGAGTAATGCAATGCAGTGATTTGTGCTACGTTGTGTTACTCTAGATTTATCAAGCCAGGCAGGGCCATGCAATGTGGCCTTGCGTGGCTTGGTAGATTTAACATAAGAGTTAAGTTGCTCTTGCGCCCCATTCACATTCTGAGGGATTTAAAGTAAGAGGTATTAGATCCCTGACAATTTCACCTTTTAAAGGAAGTATGAACTACTCCTTTTATCATGTCTGGATTTTGTTATGATATCTGAGACACCCTATTTAGAGCATACTGTTCAAATGATAAATTGCACTGCCTCCTTATGGACAGGCTACTGACTTTGGGGCAGATTTACAAGAAGGTGCCACAGCATGGCACCACAAGCCCTTTGGCTGCTACACGCTACAGCACTTTCAGAGCACAGGAATACAACATATTTATAATGATATGAGGCATTCCTGTGCTCTCCTCATGCCCTGGTTCTGGCACCCTTGCACCATGGTGCAAGGATGCCTGCGTGATGGGGAGATTGTTTTTGTACAGGAAGGGGCACCTTCCTGCACAAACACAATCACTACAGCCATTTTCCTGTAAAATGCAGCACACATTGAAAGAGGAAAAATCGATGAGAAATGAAAACATTTCTCCTCATTGCGCCTGGATACCTCACCCCTAGGCTGGTGTACACACTGACGCATTTCCAGGTTTACGAATCCTCGTAAACTTGGAAATGTGTCTGGTTCCATGGGTATTGCGTGGGAGCACCCACAGCAACACCCATGGAACGCACAGTGCTGCATGTAAAGGGGCCGTATTTACAAGGACAGCAAAAGCCACATGCCAGGAGTTTGTAAATATGCCCCTTTGTTTCCATCCATCACTTGTAGACCACTTGGCAGCAACCTGTCTATGGGCATCTCACTGATCTGCTTCTTGTACCTTGCGATTATTACACTGTCATGCTTTTAATGGGAATCATTTGAAAAATATCAAGCATTTTTCTCAGCGTACTTTTGGAACACCGATTTCAGTGCTTATACCATAATTATGTTTTGCTTGTGGTGTGCAACCTATTATTGCAACTTATTACTGTATGCACAGCAAAAATAGAATGACAAACAGGCATTGAAATATTTGTCAGCTCACATTTTAACATATATCACCATTCTTCAGATGGGAAACTATTTATTCCACTTGCGAAATTCCTGCAAATATTGCCATCTTTTTAAATTAAAACGGATTAGTTTGTTAGTAAATAAAATATAAACTTTAGGGTTAAAACAATTAAGTAATGATATGTTTTGTTCTCTGTGAATGACATCTCACCATGTGTACATTTTTACAGCTTGTAAATAGCTGTAGGTATTCAGCACTCCAAACATTTGAAAGCAAGGGTTGTTATCATGGAACATTAGCGAGAAAACATCCATAAGATTTAAAAAAACCATAAAACCTGTACATGTTAGTGTGCCAATTGTAATGAGCAGGTATTATAGTTCACTTCATATAGTCCATCATTTTTAGTAAAACTGTTCTACTGTTATAAAGGGTAACAAAATCTAAATATTTGTAGATAGTGCTCTAGAGCAGAAGTAAAAGAAATGTGCTTCTATAGCATTATTTGAAAACAAAATTGCAAGCTGCTACTGGTTCTCAAACTTCCTTAGCTGAATGATGACATATATTCAATACATAAAGATATTCAATATTTCTGAAATGCCCCTAAAACACTAAGGGCCTTATCATGGCTTTGGCGGTCTTGGAGTGGGACCCCAATGCCATCACCCCACTCCAAGACCGCCAAAGCTATAAGAAACCACCCAACAGATTATGACTTTTTTTGTCTCTGGTTGGGCAGATCTGTGGCAGACCCACTGCGATGCCTATAAAAAAGAAACCGCAATAGAAGCATCAAAGGCAGTTCCTACAGGGCATGGACGGTAAAGTTTATGCCCCGCAGGAACTGGGGCTGCATGAAGAAAGGGGGACACACCATATGCCCCCTGCATTTATGCCCTGGCTCAGAGGCAACAGGGGGCCGTGTAGGCCCCCCTGTGTTTCCTCACAACCAAAGATTTCATGGCAGGCTCACCGCCATGAAAACTGTGCTATAGACGAAACTCCTAATATGCTTGGCAGTGCCTCAGCAGCACCACCAGCAAACTAGGGGCCTCAGACCAATGCAAAACCACCTGGGGCTTGTAGTAGGGTGGTTGGACCACCGGTGCAACAGTGGACGCACTGCTACCATGGGTTTGAAGGTCCATTGGACTGCCACACTCATAATAAGGCCCTTAGTCCTATACTTTAAGGAACTGTTGCTCCAGAAATAACTTTTTGAGTTTCTTGGCAATCTTTCTTTGAATGTAAAACAAGCTTTACATTCAGTCCAACCTGTCCTATTTTACAGATACTCTATAATGTGATGGTGTTATCATCTCCCTTTCATGAAGAATGAGGCCAACAGTATTGTATCCTCTCCCTCACCAAGGACCCCCACACCACCAAAACCAACCTCCATGAAGGAATGAAGGCCGTCGCCGAATGGATGAGGAACAGCCGACTGAAGTTGAACTCGGACAAGATGGAGGTACTCATCCTTGGATCCACCCCTTTGACCTGCAATGACTCCTGGTGGCGGACCGCACTGGGAACAGCTCCAACACCCACCGACCACGCAGGCAACCTAAGGGTCATCCTCGACTCCACCCTCTCCATAACAAAACAGGTCAGCGCCATCTCTTCCTCCTGCTTCAACACCTTCTCATGCTCCACAAGATCTACAAGTGGATCCCCACCGGAACAAGAAGAAAGGTCACCCAAGCCCTCGTGAGTAGCAGGTTGGTCTACGGAAACACCCTTTATGCAGGAGCCTCGGCCAAACTCCTGAAATGGCTTCAACACATCCAGGACGCCTCTGCACGCCTGATCCTCGACATCCCTCACCGCAGCCACATCAAACTCACCTGAGAGAACTGCACTGGCTCCCTGTCAACAAGAGGATAACCTTCAGGCTCCTCATCCACGCACACAAGGCACTCCACAACACCAGATCAGCGTACCTCAACAGCCGACTCAGCTTCTACACCCCCACTCGCCAGCTCTGCTCCGACAACCTCGCCCTCGCCATAGTCCTCCGCATCCGAAGAGGGACCTCCGGTTGCAGATCATTCTCCCACCTTGCCGCCAAGACCTGGAACACCCTCCCCATCCACCTACGGCAGACCCAAGACCTGCTGACCTCCAGAAGACTCCTGAAGACCTGGCTTTTCGAACAGTAGCAACATTTCCCACCCCCCAGCCCCTTGAGACCCTCTTGGGTAAGTAGTGCGCTTTACAAATGCTATGATTGATTGATTGATTGATTGATTGTATTTTTTTCTATCTATAGATACTTGACCAGATTTGAAATTTGAAATTTCATTGTTGGCTCTCAGCCCATTTGGTATACATCTTCGTAGGATTAGAATGATATATTTTTCACTGTTTGTAACAGCTAAAATTGAACATATTTCTGCTGTACACTGATTTGCAATCTTGTCTATTCAAATACATAAATCTGATCTAATGTCAGTTCTGGAAGAACGGTGACAATTTACATAGGCAGGTTCTCAGGCATGGCAGATTCCAAGGAAATCATTGATAGCATTATATTTGTTTTGGCCATTAATTCTATGAGAAAAATAAGAAATTCCTGATCATCCTTTGGGGAATTTAATGTAAACTGCACTCTTCCTGTGCAGATATCATCTGCATCTGGAGTAGAAATTGCAGGCAGAGATTTTTTAGTTTTTTGCACTGTATTCAGTAGAGTTGACGGTGCTGCACATGGTGGCTCATAGTTGTTCTCCTTGATTTTCTCAACAACTACAGTTAACTGAAATAGAATATTTAGTATTATGTTACAGTACTAGTTCAGTCCCGGTTTCCCTTTTAATTGAGATCCAATTCTATTCTTTACTGCATCCGAGTTCACTTTTTCTGTTCACTGTTTTCTCCCTTGTCACTTATGTACTTTTCTTTTCTACTTTAATTTTGTCAAATTTTAATTGATGCAGATTGCATATTGTGAGGTATTGGCTATCAATTCAGTACAAACGTCTCAATCAGTTATACTCTAACACATTTGCCTTGCTCTCATTAATATCAAGAAGGTACAGTCCAGAAGGTGGCCTAAAACATGACAGTGCAGCGAAAGACTTCCCTTGTTTAACCCCTTCGCTGCTAGGCCTTTTCCCCTTTGTGCAAGCCTGTTTTTGGCTATTTGGTGTAGTTTGCGCTTAGGCCCCTGTAACTTTTTGACTACATAAGGTACCCATGCCAAATTTGCGTCCTTTTTTTCCAACATCATGGGAATTTTAAAGGTACCCAGTATTTGTGTAGTCCCCTGGAGGGGACCCAGAAATTAGTCAAAAGACAGATAAATGTCTTTTTTGGGGGGGAAAAATGGGAAAAAAGGCCTACAGATGAAAGCGCCTGCTTTTTCCCTGCAAATGGTATCAAAAAAAGGATTGTGGTGCTGAAATCACCATCTTCCCAGCTTTCAGGAACGAGCAGACTTTTGTCAGAAACCCATCATTTTTTACTCAGTTTTGGCATTTTTCTGGGCCATAGCCTATTTTTGCTATTTTTGTGCTTTCAACCTCCTTCCAGTGAATGGTAGAAATGGGTATAAAAACAATAATGGATCCTGGAAAGCTATGTAATTTCGAAAAGTAGACAAAATTGTGAATTCTGCAAGGGGTCATTGTGTAGATTCTTCAAGGTTTCTTTATAGAAACTAACAGTTAAATATAGGAAACATTGAAAATTAGTTGAAAAAAACAGTAATTTGTGCCAACGTTTTCACCTGTAACTTCTTCTAATTGTTTGAAAGCAATATACCATTACATCTGCTAGACCTTTCTGCTTGTGCGGATATATAGGATTTGTAGGTTCACCAACAACCCGACGAACCCAGAGCCAATAACTGGGAAGCGTCTTGCGAGTTTTTTCATTATGTTCGGGGTATATAACAATTAATTTGGGAAAATATATACATGGAAAAATCGGTATGTAAGACACCTATGTATTTCTGAAATTGGAATAGAGTTTAGAAACAGTAGATATTTGCACAATTTCGAAATTGTGAGTACCCATACTAGCATGAGACTTATAGGTCATTTTTCAAAATGACTTCTTTTTTACACATTGTCTTTCATTTGGAAGGCAGAAATGCATCGAAAGTCAATAGGTAATAACAGTTGCTCCACAATTCTGTGTTACTGTAAGTCTTCTGATAAAAATGGTACCTCACTTGTGTGGGTAGGGCTAGTGCCTGCGACAGGAAACGGTCCAAAAAGCAATGTGGACACACTTTATTTTTACAGTGAAAACTGACCCTTTTTTTCCAAAGTGCCTAGATGTAGATTTTTAACCCTAGCTCCACCGGCACCAAGGAAAACATAGCAAACCTATGCAGTTTTAAAAACTAGGCACCCAGGGGAATCCAGGATGGGGTGACTTGTGTGGCTCTCACCAGGTTCTGTTACCCAGAATTCCTTGCAAACCTCAAAATTTGTAAAGAAAAACACATTTTCCTCACATTTCTGTGGTGGAAAGTTCTGGAATCTGCGTGGATCCACCGATCCTGCGTTCCCCACAACCTTTTGAGAAAAACGGTACCTCACTTGTGTGGGTAGGCCTTCTGCCCGCAACAGGAAACGGCCCAAAATGCATTGTGGACACACCACATTTTCACAGTGAAAACTGACCCTTTTTTTGCAAAGTGCCTTGCTGTAGATTTTGAACCCTAGCTCTGCCGGCACCTAGGGAAAACTAGCAAACCTATACATTTTTTAAAACTATACACCCAGGGGAATCCAGGATGGGGTGACTTGTGTGGCTCTCTCTCACCAGGTTCTGTTACCCAGAATCCCTTGCAAACCTCAAAATGTATCCACAAAACCACATTTCCCTCACATTTCTGTGGTGGAACGTTCTGGAATCTGCATGGATCCACACAATTCCACCCACTCCGTGTTTCCCAAAGTCTTCCGAGAGAAATGTTACCTCACTTGTGTGGGTAGGCCTAGTGCCCACGACAGGAAAAGGCCCAAAACACAACGTGGACACACCACATTTTCACAGTGAAAACTGACCCTTTTTTAGCAAAGTGCCTGGCTGTAGATTTTGAACCCTAGCTCTGCCTGCACCTAGGGAAACCTAGCAAACCTAAAAAAAAATTAAAACTAGACACCCAGGGGAATCCAGGATGGGATGACTTGACTGGCTCTCACCAGGTTCTTTTACACAGAATCCCTTGCAAACCTCACAATTTGTCTAAAAAAAACAAATTTTCCTTACATTTCTATGGTGGAAAGTTCTGGAATCTGCGTGGATCCACAAACTTTCACACAACCCGCATTCCCCAAAGTCTTACAAGAAAAATGGTACCTCACCCTTGTGGGTAGGCCTAGTGCCCGCAACAGGAAACGGCCCAAATCGCAACGTGGACACACAACTTTTTCACAGTAAAAACGGACCCTTTTTTTGCAAAGTGCCTAGCTATAGATTTTGAACTCTAGCTCTGCCTGCACCTAGGCAAACCTAGCAAACCTATACATTTTTGGGACACTATATACCCAGGGATTCCAGGGAAGTATGGCTTGCATGGATCCCCCAACGTTTTCTTACCCAGAATATCATGCAAACCTCAAATTTCTCTGAAAAAAATCACTTTTTCCACACATTTTTGTGTGGGAAAGTTGTGGCATCACCGAGCTGACACAAATTTCCTACCACCCAGCATTCCCCCAGGTCTCCCGATAAAAATGGTCCCTCACTCGTGTGGGAGGCCCAAGTACCCGCAACAGGCAATGACCCAAAGAGTATTGAGGCGACATCAAAATTGCCTATCACAAAACGACCTGGTTTTGTAAGGGGGCTCTCCAGGGTTTTTGGCCCTGTGCTCGGCGGCCAGTTAGGAAAACCCATCAATCCCACACATTTCTGAAAACAAAACACCCGGGGGATTCCAGGGAGGTATGGCTTGCATGGATCCCCCAACGTTTTCTTACCCAGAATATCATGCAAACCTCAAATTTCTCTGAAAAAATCACTTTTTCCACACATTTTTGTGTGGGAAAGTTGTGGCATCACCGAGCTGACACAAATTTCCTACCACCCAGCATTCCCCCAGGTCTCCCGATAAAAATGGTGCCTCACTCATGTGGGAGGCCCAAGTACTCGCAACAGGCAATGACCCAAAGAGTATTGAGGCGACATCAAAATTGCCTATCACAAAACGACCTGGTTTTGTAAGGGGGCTCACCAGGGTTTTTGGCCCTGTGCTCGGCGGCCAGTTAGGAAAACCCACCAATCCCACACATTTCTGAAAAAAAACACCCGGGGGATTCCAGGGAGGAATGGCTTGCATGGATCCCCCAACATTTTCTTACCCAGAATCCCCTGCAAACCTACAATTTAGTTATGGCATCACCGAGCTGACACAAATTTCCTACCACCCAGCATTCCCCCAGGTCTCCCGATAAAAATGGTGCCTCACTCGTGTGGGAGGACCAAGTACCCGCGACAGGCAAGGCGCAAAACGTATTGAGGTGACATCAAAATTGCCTATCGCAAAACAACCTGGGTTTGTTAGGGGGGGTCACCTGGGTTTTTGGCCCCGTGCTTGGCGGCCAGCTAGGGAAACCTACCAAACCCACTCATTTCTGAAAACTAGACACCCGGAGGTTATAGGGAAGTATGACTTGTGTGGATCCCCCAACTTTGTCTTACCCAGAATCCTCTGCAGACCTCAAATTTAGCTGAAAAAAATCACTTTTAATTTTTAAATTTGTTTTATCGATTTCAAGAACAAACACAGGCAATACATTGCAAGAGGAAGACATCATATATAGAAAGCCGCCGAGACAGACACGCATGTCTTCTCCAGAAGTCAAGGTACATGTGCCAAACCATAAATGCGATGCAAGATCCGGTGATGCTAAGCCTGGTAGAAAAGCAAAACTTCAAAAACAGAAACCCGGAACTCCCTCCCCCCCGACCCCTCCCCACCGCCACCAGTGTGCCATACCAATAAAGCAGTCGCCAAGTCGTCCACATTTCATTTAGCGCTTCCCTTCACGGGAACATGGAGGTTCTTGTGGAGTCTCTGTAAGGCGTAATAAACGGAGATGTCTGGGGCATGTGATTTCGTTGAATTCAGTTCAGAGGAGGGATAGTAATGGTAGCCAGACCTTCCGGAACGTGGCCGCGGACTGTGTGAGTGTAGCCTGAATGCGCTCCTTACCCAGTGTAAACCAGATTTTATGTAGCCATCCCATGTGAGTGGGTCTGGTAGTTGATCCCCAGAGTGACAAAATGTGTTGTGATGCAGCTTGCATGGCAATCTCCATTTGGCGTCCTCGGATTGATTTCATGGGGAAGGTAATTGCATTGGGAAGGCCCAGGAAGGTATAAGCTGGGAATCTCGGGATTTCAGTGTCGAATGTATTGTCTATGTCATCTAAAACCGCTTTCCAATAGTCCCTAATTTCTCGACATTCCCAGAGGAGATGAGTAAAGGTGCCCCGCTCCCCCAGACGCCTCCAGCAAAGCGAGCTGCGAGTTGGGTTCCCTTTGTTGAGCCGAACGGGGGTAAGGTGCCAGTAGAGTGCCAATTTCACTGCTGCCTCCCTGCCTGCGTTGTTGCTTGTGGTGTGGGAAGCCCTATAGTATATGTAGCTCCATTCCCGGTCTGTCAGGGTCCTCTCTAGCTCCTCTTCCCAGCGCCTCTGGCCTGCCGCCCGACCTGGTGCAAGTGGGGGTGTGAGCATCTTGTAGAGTTCCGAAATTAGGCGTTTGTCTGAGTCCTTCGTCACTAGCCACTTCTCAAAATCTGTCAGACGTCTGCTAACTAGGGGATCGTAATCCGGGTGCGTGAGCCCGTGCCGGAGTTAAAAGTATTGGAAAAGGTGGGGGGAGACAACATCATATCCCTGCGCCAGATCGGAGAGAGAAAGAAAGCCTTGTAGATCAAAAAGATGACCTGCTGATCTGCAACTCGCACCGCGCCACTGGGAGAAGGCATGGAGGTCAGTGCCCGGTGGGAACTCCGGGTTGTCTAGGAGAGGAGTGAGCGGGGAGGGAAAAGTAGTCAGGTTTCTTTTAACGGCAACCGTGTCCCCGACACGCAGGATGGTACGGGTTATGGGTGACCTCTGAAGGTACCGCGGTCTGTTGTGCCGATGAAGAAACAGAATCTTCCAAAGGGATGTCTGGGCCATCGCCCTATCTTAGAACAACCATCATTTTTCAGATTCCGGTCTATACCACTCTACCAAATAGCGGAGTCGGGAGGCCTGGAAGTATTGTTGGAGGTTGGGGATCCCGAGACCTCCCTCATCTATGCCCTGGTACGCCAGTTGTTTGTGTAAGCGCAGGCGTTTCCCCCTCCAAATGAAGTGGTGAAAGGCAGCTTGCAAATTTGTGATAGCGCCAGCCGGGGGCATCACCGGAATGGTCTGGAAGATGTACAGTATCTTGGGCAGGGCTGACATCTTCACTGCCGCCACTCGCCCCAACAAGGAGAGCGGTTGCCTAGACCACCGCGCAAGTTCGGCCCGAATCTGGGATTTGAGAGTCGCGTAGTTGAGGGCAACCGTCGATTCCGTGGAGGAGGTGAGGGTGACACCCAAGTATGGAAGTTGTGTTGTCGTCTGCAGGCCTCCTCCATACGCCGTCACGCTCACGAGAGAGCGGGCATTTCTGCCCAGGGGCAATATCAGCGATTTCCCCCTGTTTATTTTGAAGCCGGATATGGCACCAAAGGATTCCAGTTCTCCCAAAAACGCAGGAATGGAATGTTCCGGGCGGTCGCGAGCAGCTATGATATCGTCGGCATATAGGCCGATCGTGTGTGGCTCCCTGCCGAAGGTGATGCCATGTATGTGTGGGTTATCGCGGATCGTTTGTGCTAGTGGCTCTACATGTAGAGCAAATAAAAGAGGCGAGAGTGGGCACCCTTGCCTCGTGCCTCGTTGGATCTCGAAGGGGCTTGAGCGTAAGCCGCCCAGGGGAACCCGCGCTGGAAGGTGGTGATAACAACTGGCAATCCAAGATTGAAAGCAGTCCCCTAACCGGAAGCGGGCCAAGACTCGCTGTAAAAAGGTCTAATCAACCCGGTCGAACGCTTTTTCAGCGTCAATAGCCAGCAGAGCCGAGTCCGATTGTTGGAAGTGGGCCTTGTCGACCAGGTGGAGAATCCGTTTGGTGTTATCGCTACATTGGCGGCTCGGGACAAAGCCCGATTGGTCGGGCTCTAGAATCCCGGGCAAGTATGGCCCAAGGCGGGCGGCCAGCACGCCTGTAAAAAGCTTCAGGTCCAGATTGAGGAGGGAAATAGGGCGAAATGCCGAGCAGTGTGTGGGATCTTTGCCAGGCTTAGGCAGCACCACGATTTCGGCCTCTAACATATCCGAAGGGATGGAGCCCGGGCTGCTGAAGGAGTTGAAAAGCCGAGTGAGGACCGGAGCTAGAATCGGGCTGAAGGTTTTATAAAAACCAGCGGAGAAGCCGTCTGGTCCCGGGGATTTGAGGGGGCGTACATGAGATATAGCTGCTACTACCTCATCCAAACGGATGGGAGCCTCCAAGGCGTCCGCGCTCGCCGAGGAGAGCGCGGTGATCTCCGCAGTCTCCAAGTATGCATCGATGTCCATGCCCGAAACAGTGTTGGCGCTATATAATGAGGCATAGAAATCCCAAAACGCCTCAGCGACCTGTGCCTCCCCCTCGATGTCAACGCTGTTCCCATCCTTGAGGCTTAAGATCTTCGAGCGCTAGGACTTTGCTTTCAGCGCGCTGGCAAGTAGGCGGCCGGCTTTGTTCCCCCCAACATAGTAGGTTTGGCGGAGGCGGAGAGCAGCGAACTCAGCCCTGTCTGTATCTAGGCTGGCCAGTTGGGCCCTAGCAGCTTTCAGTTGCTTCCACACCCGTGGAGCCCCGGTGCGGCTTTGAACCCTCTTGAGCTCAGAAACCCTTGGCGATGAGGTCCTCTCTTTTTGCTTTACGAGTCTTCGCCTCCGCCACCGCTATCGCGATGAGTTCACCTCGGGCCACCGATTTCAGGGTCCCCCACAGGGCTGAGGCCGATGTCGCGAGTGTGTTATTAATGGCTAAATAATCAGTAATGCACTTGTGAAGTTGCTTAGTAACCTCCGGGTGCTGCAGGAGAGTTTTGCGTAGCCTCCATGACCCAGGGGGGCGGCGAGGTTTGGGAATCGTGAGTAGTAGCTCAACGGCGTCTTGGTTGGAGAGAGCTGCTGGTACAATGCAGACGTCTGTGCGTCTAGTGGCTAAATCAGAGGAGCCAAGGAAGTGGTCGAGCCTGGCATAAGTACGGTGTACATGTGAGTAGAAGGTAAATTGGGACACCCCGGGGTGTTTGGCTCTCCAGAAGTCCACCAGACCCCGTTCTTGTAACCAAGCCTTGCATGCAGTGGAGAGGGTGCCCGTGTCCCCGTACCTATGCCCAGATATATCCATATTAGTGTCCATCACCAGATTAAGGTCCCCCCCTAGAAGCAGAAAAGAGTTAGGGGATAGAAGCGTCTCTGAAATGGCGCCCTACAGAAAGGGTTCTTGCCCTGTGTTCGGAGCGTATAGGGAACCAATTGTCAGGTGCTGGCCACCTATCAAGAAGCTATAGGCGAGGAACCTGCCCCTAATTTCCCCCATTTTGTCCCCCACCCGCCCCTGGAAACACCTGGACACCAGAATGGCTACCCCTGCTCTTTTTGCCGGGAGAAAGGAGTGAAACTGCTGGGGGAAGACGCGAAGGCGCATCCTGTGGCAATCCTTCACAAGTAAATGGGTCTCTTGGAGTAAACAAATCTCGGCCCCTGAATTTTCTAGATATGAGATCACCACCCTCCGCTTAATGGGATTGTTCAAGCCTTTCACATTAAGGGTCAATACCTTCAAAACTGGGATAATCATCGCAGGTTAAGTGGACAAAAGGCGCCATATGAGGGTGACAACACCACAGTGTGAGATGTAAGTGGAAGGCGACTGATCCATCTCGTTGAACCCCCCCTGGCACACCTCAGCCCCTCCCGCCATCCCCAACCCAACCCCAACTAAGGACCACCCTCCACCCCCGCTCCCTTCCCCCTTCCAAGCCCCAACTCCTGCAACCCGCCACCCCCTTCCTGGCCCCCAACCCCCCTTCCAAGCCCCAACTAAGCAACCCCAAGAGCAAACCATAGTCCCAGGTCTACCAGAACGTCGTCCAGACCTGCGGAGTTCCAACGTGGAGGAGTGTAGCAGCAGTGGCCCCGGTGGCCCCCCCGCCATGCAGATTCAATGCGGTGAAAGCAAATCCTCAAACTTCAATGTCTCAGTGAGGACTCGACGTGTCTCTGACCACCTCTTGAATGGCCACCGCCTGTTCATGGGCCATGGTTGCCGGGTCAGGCTTAAGGTCCGCTTGGGGAGGGCGTCGTTTTCGCACTCGTTGCCACCTGCCCTGCGAGGACTGTGAGGGCCCCTCCTGTGAGCGTCACGGCGAAACTCCTCCCGGCAAGGCATCCTCTGCAAGGTCAATGCCCAACAGGGCACAGGTGTTCCGGAGCGAGCGCATCTGGTTTAGGGCCCCTTGCCACTTAAAGATTAATCAGAATGGATGACCCCAAGAGTATGGCACCTCTTTATCGTGCAGAAATGCCTTGACCACCCGGAAAGCCCTCTTTTTCTGTAGAGTAATGGTCAAAAGGTCCTGGAACAAGGCCAACGGGTGGCCCTGAAAGCCGAGAGGTTGTTTTTGGCGGGCCTCTTTCAGGATTCGCTCCTTTAAGGGAAAGTCAAGGAGATAGGCCAAGATGTTCGGCGGGGAAGGAGGCGCGTGCTGCGCCAAGCCCACTCTATGCGCGCGATCAATGCGGACATCGAAGTCAGCAAGTTCGCCAAAAATCTCCCTAAAGGGTTCCTGCAGATAGCAAGTGACGCTGTTTCCCTCGGCTTTCAATGGCACTCCCCGAACGCGTATGTTGTTCCTCCGGGAGCGGTTTTCGAGGTCCTCCGTGTGTGCCAGGAGGTCCACCTGCTGCTTCCGGAGGTGGAGTACCTCTTGCTGTAGAAGGTCTACTTCCTCACTGCGAGCTTGGTCCGCTTCCTCCACCGCAGCTACCCTCTCTCCCAAGTCATCCACATCTCGGCGCAGTTCACGCTGCTCCCCGGCCAGGTCCTCTTTCAAAGCCTGGAAGTCGTTGCGCAGGGTGTTGAATAGCGGCTCCAAGAAGGCCTTTGTTATAGGGGTCTCCACATCCTCCTGCACAGGGGCGCTGGCCGGCGTTGTAGGCGAGGGGGGCGTTTGGGTCTTTTCCCCCTTTGCGGGGCCTTTGGCCAGCATATCAGGTATGGTGCGGCTCACCCTGCGCCCCATGTTGGCCATATCGCTTCTGCCACCTAACCCCAATGGGCAAGGTAGGGTGGTGCTCTCCGTCGGGTGGGGCGGGATGGCTGGACGCTCCCCAGGGAATCAGGTAGGCCAGCGGAGACCAGGCAGATCCAGTAGGGTGTATGCCTCCCAAAGGAGTTCCAATGCTGTAGGGCAACTTCCCCGTACTCACTCAGCAAGCAGTGTCACCCAGTCGTCACGCTATGGGGCAGGTTACTGGGCCTCTCCTGCCCCCTCTCACCTGTCATGCGGGATGTAGCCTCCGGGGGACAGGGGTCGGCGGGGGAGTTGCGGAACCTGCACCAGGCGTCAGTTCTCAGCAATGCCGCAGGTGGGCCGGCCAGGCCCAAAACCTGGGCCTCGAGTTTCACAGTGGCCTGCGCTGCCTGCGCGGGCCTCACCTCCCTGGTGGTAGGCTCCTTGTTGCTGGCGAGGTGTAGAGGCCGGCGTCCGACCACATCAGGAGATGCCCGCTATGAGGTCCGTTGCGGCAGGTCTCCGCTGGCTCAGAATGACGTGTCTGGGCCCACCGCTCCACGCGAGCCAGGCCCGGAGCTGGGACCTCGATTTTCGTGACAGCCCGCCGGCCGTGCGCTGCCTGCGCGGGTCTCAGCTCCCCGATGGCAGGCTCCTGGGTGCTGGTGAGGTGTAGAGGCTAGTATCTGCCCGCACCAGGAGATGCCCGCTGTGGGGTCCGTGGCAGCAGGCCTCCGTCGTCGCAGAATGCCACATCTGGGCCCACCGCTCCGTGCTGACCAGGCCCGGAACCGGGACTTCAAGTTTCGTGATGGCCCGCCGGCCACACCAGTGCGCTGCCACCTCGGGGCTGCAGCGCCATCCAAAAGTCCGCCGGGACCCACTAAGCTGTTTCGGGTCCCAGCTTCGGCGAACGTTGGTCCACAATGCAGCTCGGGAGCCGCGCAGGGCGTCGGTCTCTGCACCAACAGTGCAGCCGCTCACAGCCCGCGGCAGCCGTTACGCCACTCCACCCGGCAGGCTCTCGCGGCTCGGCCAGCGGGGCTCGACAGACTCTCCGTCGGTCGCAGGTGAGCCAAGGGGACAGCGCCAGGCAGCACCGGTCAGGGGGTCAGGAAGCCTGCAATGTAGGGGATTTGCGGGCTAGTGGAAGGGGCGGAATGGGGTTCAGGGCCGGGGAGTCGCAGGAGATACGTCTGGTCAGGCCGCCATCTTGGCCACGCCCCCCCAAAAAAATCACTTTTACCACATATTTTTGTGTGGTTAAGTTGTGGCATCACTGGACTGACACAAATTTCCCGCTAACTAGTGTTCCCCCAGGTCTTCTGATAAAAATGGTGCCTCACTCGTGTGGGACGCCCAAGTACCTGCAACAGAAAAGGGCCCAAAACTTATTGAGGCGACATCAACATTGCCTATCACAAGGCTAGGAGGGTTACCTGGGTTTTTGGCCTTGTGCTCGGCGGCCAGCTAGCGAAACCTACCAAACCCACACATTTCTCAAAACTAGACACCCGGGAGATTGTAGGGAGGTATGACTTGTATGGATTCCCCAACTTTTTCTTACCCAGAATCCCCTGCAAACCTCAAATTTAGCTGAAAAAAATCACTTTTGTGTGGGAAACTTGTGGCATCACTGAGTTAACACAAATCTCCTATCACCCAGCGTTCCCCCAGGTCTCCCGATAAAAATGGTGTCTCACTCGTGTGGGAGGCCCAAGTATCCGTGACAGACAAGGGCCCAAAATGTATTGAGGCAACATCAGAATTCGCCCTGATATGCCCCCAAGGGGGGCAGAAAGACTGTGGCTACTGTTTGTGGGGGTGGGGACATTGGTATGTCCATTTTGGGCAGCCCCTACACACACGCATAAAAAAAGCCAGCGTAATAGCGGGCACCTAGTGGTCTTTGTGCCCTCCCGGGGGGCAGATCAGGGGCCAATGCCCCCATCTGCCCTCCCGGCGGGGGCAGAAAGACTGTCATTATTTGGGCAGCCCCCACCCTAATTCAAATTGCCCAAAGAAAAATCCCTGGCATCTAGTGGGCTTTGTGCCCCCTGGGGGGCAGATTAGGGGCTACTGCCCCATCTGCCACCCAGGGGGGGCAGAAAGGATGTAATTTTGGTGGGACGATGGGGGCATTGGCATGCCCGTTTTGGGCAGCCCATACCCTAATTAAAATTGCCCCCCAAAAAATCCCTGGCGTCTAGTGGGCTTTCTGCCTCTCCGTGGGGGGCAGATTGGAGGTTACAGCCCCCATCTGCCCCCCGGGTGGGGCAGAAAGGCTGTAATGGTGGCAGAGGCTGGAGCGCATTGGCGTGCCCATTCTGGGCAGCCCCCACCCTAAATACATATGCCAATAAAAAAATCCCTGGCGTCAAGTGGGCTTTCTGCCCCACCGGGGAGGCAGAAAGGCTGTAATGGTGGAGGGGTGGGGACATTAGCTTGCCCGTTTTGAACAGCCCCCACCCTAATTACATATGGCAGCAAAAAAATCCCTGCCGTCAAGTGGGCTTTCTGTCCCCCAGGAGGGGCAGATAGGCTGTAATGGTGGCGAGGATTGGGAGCATTGGCGTGCCCGTTTTGGGCAGCCCTCACCCTAATTACATATGGCAATAAAACAATCCCTAGTGTCAAGTGGGCTTTCTGTCCCCCGGGGGGGCAGATTGCAGGCTACTGCCCCCATCTTTTTCCCCAGTGGGGGCAGCAGACTGAATATTGCCAATTTGTTTGGGGGGAGCAAAGACCTTTGCCCAAGGGGCTGCTCCCCCCTCCCTGGTGTCTAGTGGGTGGATCCCGGCTTGGGGATCGCACCCCTTTCCAATGATACCTCTCCCATCCTTCTGTGTGCTCAGGGGGCTGAGATAGCCCCCTGAGCATGTAGAAAGTGAAACTGAAATGAGCCTAAAGGCTCATTTCAGTTTTGTTTTCAGTGAAATTAAGTCAGCGCCACGTGCGCGCTGATCGTCATTTCACTGAAAAGAGTGGTGGGGCCTCGAGAGCTGGGGAAAATCTTCCCCAGCTCCCGAGGCTACAGGGGAGAAATAGAAATCCTTCTGGTGCCTGCACCAAAAGGATTTCCGGTGCCATGTTCCAGGATGGCCGGGAGCCATCCTGGGCACACGAGTACCGTGGCTCAGGACGGATCCCGGCCCTTATGTGCACCAAAGGGGTTAAATACTTATTGGGCTATATTTACTATTGCGGCACCCGGGTGAAATCATATGAATTGAGCACTGCATCTACCTATTTGTTTAGTTTCCTCTACGTGGTCAAACCTGAAAAATACTGATTCAAAATTACTTCTGCTAGAATATGTGATACCACATTTCCCATTGCGCCATTTTCTAGAACATGATCCACACTCAAATTTCAACTTAAAATCATCTTGGAATAGTTACTGAAATGTAGAGCCTCATTTATAAAACAATGATGCAGTACAGCACCGTAAACCATTTGATGCGCTAAATTGCCTCATTTTAAAAGCACACTGATGCGCCATATTAACAACAATATGACGCACCCATATGCTTTCTCCTGCTCTGGGCACATTTGGCTGCCATGCACCAGCACAGGCACCCTTGCCGCATGTTGAAAGGGTGCCTGAGTTGCGGGGATGATTGTTTTTGTGCAGGAAGGGACACCATTGTGGACAAAAAAAATCATGATGGAATTTTTCTCTTTCTATGCATGCTGCAGAATGCAGCTCACATAGAAAGGGAACAAATAAGGAGAAATGAAAGTATTTCTCCTAGTTGTACCACTCCTAAGTCTCCCTTGGGAAAGCTTAGGATTCTGACACATTCCCAGCTTTACAAAACTTTGTTAATCTGGGAATGTGTCAGGTTCCCTGGCTGTTGCATGGGAATACCCACAGGAACACTCATGGAATGCCCCTTTCCTGCAAAGTAATATGTAAAAGATGGCCATATTTACAAGGCCATGAATAGTCACGCAGGGTGACTCTGCGGGGCCTTGTATATATGGGCAGACACACTGCTCTGATGGTGCATCAAAACATGCGATGCACTGGGTGTGCAAAGGCCTTTTAAATGAGGACCTTTGAGTTTTTTCTATAGCAGATGTACGTGAAACTGACTTTTCTAACTCATCATGTTTCTTCACCACTTTTTGACATAGTGGTAAGTATAATCCTTGATGCTCAATCTGTCCATTGCCATAAAAGTGAATCATTTTGTGCTTTTGCAGGCACAACCATTCTGGGTTAAACTGAACACGCTCACCCATTGTTGAAACGAGGCATACCATTTGTTTTCTGCAGCTCCTCCATTACAGTTGGAGGTGAGTTTGTCTCCGAAGTAACCAGCTAATGTATGGCTTTCAGCGTTGTTTTAGTCTCCTCACTTAATTTACTCACTCTAATGTCTTGTATCATAGTGTCATACTTCTCGTCTTCAATATGTCACATATTTCATATTAATTCAGTATATTGGAAATGTATCCACGTATTGCCATTTCCAATACTACCAAAAGAGTTTAATGTTTGCTCATGCACCAACTTATTGAACACTGGCTACCCTTTCAGTGGAGTGAGCTAAGGCAGGACACTATGACATGTTTTCCTCTGAATAGTTCTGAGAACCTTTTGCATTCTCAGATTACTGAAAGCTAGTATCATATTTGAAACCATGCTAATCTCATCAATAATAGGAACTTTTAATTGTTTAAGAACTCTGTGAACTTCATGACATACTTCACAAGATAACTTGACTATTCCCATTTTTTGTCATGTTCCAGTTGCAACATCAGTAGACTATGTAAAATGATATCTTTTCTATTGTTAGCAGCCAGACCAGTTTACGCTCTTACAATACTTGAAAGGCTGCGATCGGTCTTTATGTAACCTGTGCTGTGGGCACATGCATAAGGGTAAGTGGCTCCTTATCTGCCTGACCACTAACATAAAGAAGGGTAGACTTGAATATGCTGCAGGTACATTAATAATTCTAATGCAGAATTACATGATAAACTGATGCTATAATGTCTCTGAAGATCTTAAGCTGCTGCTCATTAATTTGTGCTATAAGACTATTGAACTCAATCAAGTCAATTCTGGCTTAATCTGTCGCATTTTCTACTTCAGTGATAGCTATGGCTGCATCACTTTCAACAATGTGTTGATCGAGGGGGTGCTGACTGTCTATAACTGAACTTTGACTTCCTTAACCCCTTCCGCGCTAATGACAAAGCCAGCTCGTCATGGGCGTTACCTGCGCTACGCGGATGACGAGCTGGCTTTGTCATAAACCGCGCATTTTTGAAATTCCAGCGTACAGCGGGAATTCGCGGTAGCGCGGAAGCGGTTAAGAATTCTCTTTGGCAATTTCACCTGCAATTGTCTCCTGTGACGAATTTCATCAGTCAGCATTGTTATATAGGTTAGAAATACTGGACACTGTATGTTGTCTTTCTCTGTATTGAAAGCACCCTGACACCGTATTGAAGCCTCCTGATAAGACTTTTACTGACAACACAGAAAAACCTTTCTGTGCTCTGACAACTCTATGATGGTTAGTAAGACATGGTGTGTTGTGTCTCACAAAAAAAATCACTGCAGTCTGAAACTGCAAAGCAGCCTCCTTCTGCATTTTCTTCAAAATTGTTTCAATATGTGTAAAACTGAACTACTTCATGCAGATATAAGTTCTCTCAATGAACTCTCCATTTTGGGATAATAAGTGTCCAGTATATTGTTTTTCACCATGCAAGTGCTATCAAGTTCTGCTTCAGTGAGAATATGTATCTCTATAATGGACTATATTACTTTTTAGGTCGAACTCGAAGCGCATGCGCAGTCTGCAAGACCTTTTGTAATCTCTTCCGTGGGCTTTTGGCACACCCACCAGTTGCCATTAGTTATTCTCTGTGGCATTCAGAAATGCTCAACTGTTATTAGTGTTTGTTTGTGCTGGATCCTCCTTTCTGAGTGTGTTCCCACCCCATGGCAATTTCACTAATGGTTTATTTTGGTCGGCCACAATGCTCCTTCACAGTGTACAATGGCTCCTCCTCCCGTCTGGGCACTGAAGCCTAATTATGATTTGTCGCACATTCCACAAGTCGGTGGTGATTCAAAGCGCTCTGCGTGGGGTTGCACATCGGCCCTGCAGATGCGCCTTGCTCAGTTTGTACAGACTGATCTCAACATCAATGGAGAGCTTTCCATTTTCTCGCTTCAGCTCCACTCTACTCTACAGAACGGAGCATTGTTTGCATTCCTTTCTAGCCATGATGTCCTGTTGTGCTTCACTCCCCTCCACCCGACCTCACCAGACATTCCGGCAGCAGGAGAGGGGGCTCTCTGCCCCTGCAGGCTTCTGCTTTCTCCCAGTCACTTTCACTTTTAAATGAAGAACTCGCAGTGTATGTATCTGCCGTGGCTTCTCACAGTACCAGGCTGCGTCCCTGGGCTGGCAAACGTTGGGAGTGCTTATCAACAATATTGCTGTGCTCCTTGGCAATGCGAGCCCCATTTCCTTGTGGGTAGGCACTCAAGCAGCCGCCCTCTCCCACTACCTGCTATCCAGAATATATGGCACTGTCCCATTGAAGCCATAGCAGCAGCGGTGGCTTTAATGCGTCAAAAATTGTTTCATCTGGAGTAACTCTGATACTGCCCAACTAAAAGACAAATTTCGATGTACATCACAAAATGTGCATTAACATAAAAAACTACACCCAAACATAATCACCACACCAATTAACATTTCCGGCACCCATGTAACCAGAACATTTTTTACCCCGAGAGTAGCTAGACCACTGACTAATAACCCCGAACTGGTACAACTTTAATTGTCCCATGCCAGGTGTGTGCAGACCCCTTTCGACCAATTTCATTATTTACAGTCTCATAATTGTTCCCTTTCCTGAAAACGGTGGTGTAAACCCCAACATATTGAGGCCACTCCCTTTTACTGTTATGGCAGATCAGGTGTTGATACCTGAGAGTACATTTGGTCTTAGTCTTTTTTGTGCATTTTGAAGCTCATATTTTCACTTTTCCAATTATAAACATCCGTGGCGACAATGTGAGAGTCTGACTCGCTGTAAGTTCATCAGCAGTAACTGCAAAGACGAAACTCAATTGTAGGAACACCATCAGGGCTTTAAGTGTGCTAAAAAGCATGTGCTGAGATGGGTCCCTTTCGGGATCTCCATTTTTGCCCTCACCCTTAGGGTAAAAAAAAATCTTAACTCTGCTTTAGTACCACTGTTCAAAGCCTTTGATGTAACTTCATAGAAGCTCGTTTTAGTCCTCCACAGTCTCATCATTTCACAACTGAAGCATTTTCAATATTATACACAAAATAGCTATAGTTGTTGCTGATTAATTTTATGCAACTAACAAACATTTACAAAGCCAATAACCCAGGCTTGGTGTAGGTATAATGTTACTTGCTTTATCATATATATGGATGCAATGACAGAAACAACAAAATACCAGACGAGCAGCACACTATACTAAGCACAGATTTCTATCTTACGCGTTTTTAATCCATGTCCTAAATTGCATCAGCCATGCCGCTGGAGGAGTTCCCCCAGTTTTTTTCATTTCACTTAAAGCCCTGAACACAATGGTACCAAGTTGAGAGGCTCAAGTATTGAGGTTTAATCTGACAAACACCTCAGAGACTCTCTTTCAGCTGTGTCTCTTACTTTCAAAAGGTGTTCTCAGACTCCTTCTCTGTGCATCATTCTACTTTGTATGTGAAATATGTAGTTGTATATGTATAGTATTTACATTGTCTTCTAGTCCCAGACAAATTGAAAAGCTGACTTTTTGCTTTAAAACATTAAGATGTGATGTGTGAAGCTATTTTTTGGTCGAGACTAGCAGCGCGCATGTGCTGCGACGAATGGTGTATTCTTTACATGGACTTCAAGCCGGCCCATCGCTTGCCATTGCTTGTTTGTTCTGGGTGCCTTCTAAATTCCTTACTTTTGAACGGTAGTTTGTTGCCATTTGTCCCTCCTTTTGGTCTGTCATCCCCTCCCATAGTGACTGGCCCTGTTACAGGGCTCATTTTGCTTCTGTCCATTTCATTTCGCTTTGCACACTATTTCTTCTGATTGCCTTTCTGGTGTGCTGGAATGTTGCAAACATGAGCAGCTGACCAGTGTTACTGCCTTCCCCTAACACCTACTGTTCTCTGTGTGCTCTCCCATTCACACCTGAACTTTCACTTTTAATCTACAGAGTCTGGGATACTGAAGATCGAACTGAGCAGTAACAAAGTTAGAATGTTAGAAATTTGACTTTACTGGCTAGCTCCCTTACACCCAAGCTTTCATTTTTAGCATTAATTATCTTTCACACGCTTGGAGCTCTAGGCAGTGCTGTAGCTGCGTCTCCGGTCCCAGTGGTAATTCCTCATTCTTAGTCCTATAGACAGTGCTGCAGTTGTTGCTCTGGCCCCAGTGGTAATCCCTAATTCTAAGTCCTTTAGATAGTGATGCAGCTGCTTCTCTAGTCCCAGTGGTAATTCCTCATTCTTAGTCCTCTAGGCAGTACTGCTAGCTGCTTCTCTGGTCCCAGTGGGAATGCCTTGTTTTACGACCTCTAGGCAGTGCTGCTAGCTGCTTCTCTGGTCCCGTCAGTAAATCCTCATTCTGAGTCCTCTAGGCCGTGCGGCAGTTGTGTCTGTGGCACAGTGGTAATTCCTCATTCTAAGTCTTCGAGACAGTGCTGCTAATTGCTACTCTGGTTCCATCATTCATTCCTCCTTCTAAGTCTTCCAGACAGTGCTGATAGCTGCTACTCTGGTGCAAACACAAGGAGATGACGGACGGAGTGCTGAAACTTTTTAAACACGTACCCCCAGTCACAGATCTGGGTTCAAACTATCATCATACTTTAGCACACTTTGCCACCCATACATGGCATACATGACACAGCTATATGCAAATCAGTCTAGACACTGTGCCTCATGGGAACAGTACAGCCCGAACTGCCAAGCCATGTCTTCCCAGGACCGGAAACAAGCATCCTGGGACTGGTATCGGGCTCACAGCCCTCTTCAGCCAGGCTAGCTTGAATCCAGTGACAAAGTGAGCAAGTTAACCACGTCTGGGCATACCCTGCCAACTTAGGGTGAACAAAGTAAACACAAGGAGATGATGGACGGAGTGCTGAAACTTTTCAAACACTCACCCCCAGTCACAGATCTGGGTTGAATCCATCATCATTCTTTAACTCACTTCGCCTTTCCAATTCAGACACATCTATATGCAAATCAGTCTTGACCCTGTGCCTCATGGGAACAGTCCAGCCCAAACTGCCATGCCATGTCTTACCTGGACCGGAAACAAGCACCCTGGGACTGGTTTTGGGTTAACAGCCTTCTTCAACCAGGCTACCTTGTGTCTGCTGCTGCTACTCTGGTCCCATCGGAAATTCCCACATTAAAAATTTCCTTGGCAGTGCTGCATCTGTGTCTCAGTTCCCAGTGGTAATTCCTCATTCTAAGGCCTTTAGGCAGTGTTGTTAGCTGCTTCTCTTTTACTGTTGGTAATACCTCATTCTTAGTCCTTTATGTAGTGCTGCTAGCTGCTTCTCTGGTCCCATCGGTCTTATTGCTAATTCCTCATTCTAAGTCCTCTCACAGTGTTTCTACCTGCTTCTCTGGTCTCATCTGTAATTCCTCATTCTAAGTCCTCTAGACATTGGTGCAGCTGTGTCTCTCTTAATACATCCACCCCATTACAAACCAAAATATTAAGGGCCAGATGTGTGAAGCGAGGCTAACTGCTACTCTGGTTCTGTCTGTAATTCTTCCTCCTACGTCTTCCAGACAGTGTTGATAGCTGCTACTCTTGTACCATTGGAAATTTTGATGGTCAAAAGGTCTCTAAAAATTCATAAACATATGCTCTATTTATATAAATTGTTGTTGTTTATTTCTTTCAGAAACCTTTACTTCGGTCATTACGACCATAAAAGTATGCAATAGAAACAATAAATGCAATACAAGAAAATAGATAAAAAAGGTAATCCAATAAAATTATATCCCGATCTGTAGTTAGGCATTGACAAAGTTCCAAATCCAGTGAACGAATAAAGTGCATATGCAAGATAAATACTGTTCAAAGGACAATGAGTATGGAAAAAATAACTGTGCGAATAGTTTCAACACGGGTTGAACAGGGGAGTAAATTGGAGGAGCAATCAGAGTCATACCTCTAAAATACAAAGGGGCAGATTTATGTTAACTGGCGCATCCCCAGGGATGCGCCAGTTAACATGCGCCACAGTGCGCCACTGCTCCGCCACCCATGGTGCGCCGCATTTATGATGCGGCGAACCATGGTGCAAGGCAGTGAGGATGCGTGACGCATCTCTCGGCGTACGGGCAGCGCATTGCAGGAGTCATGTCGCAAGTGCGACATGACTCCTGCAATGCACAGGAGCCACCTATTCAATGCATTGTGCGTCACCCTTACGCCTGCTTCAAGCAGGCGTAAGGAATTGACGTAGAAAGTGGCTGAGTTAAATCTCATAGATTTCACTCAGCCACTTTTAGGAGGCGTTCCTGCGCAGGAACGCCCCCCCCTGCGCAGGAACGCCTCCTTATGGCGCAGGGGTTTCCAACGTGACGCATCTCCTAGATGCGTCACGTTGTAAATAGGGCGCATTGTTTGCGCCGCCGTTGCGTCACATTACGTGACGCAATTGCTGCGCAAGGAGGCGCAAGGGCATCATAAATCTGCCCCCAACTGTTTACACACCTATAAAAAGTAAAACTAAATACATTTTGTGGTTAAAACAGTTAACATTTTTAAAATACAGGTTACAGGTTACGGCGCTGGGCACCACACCGACACTCACGGACCACGCACGCAAGCTGGGATTCATCCTAGACTCCGCCCTCACGATGACCAAACAAGTCAACGCCGTCTCATCGTCATGTTTCAACACCCTGCGCATACTCCGAAAGATCTTCCGGTGGATCCCCACCGAAACCAGAAAGACGGTCACCCAGGCCCTCTTCACCAGCCGACTGGACTACAGGAGCACCCTATATGCAGGAACCGCAGCCAAACTTCAGAATCGCCTTCAGCGCATACAGAACACCTCTGCACGACTAATCCTCGAAATCCCTCGCCACAACCACACACCTGAGAAACCTGCACTGGCTCCCCGTCAACAAAAGGATCACATTCAGACTGCTCACCCTCGCACACAAAGCGCTCCACGACATGGGCCCCAAATACCTCAACAACCGCCTCTCATTCTACACCCCCACCCGCCAGCTCCGCTCCACCAGCCTCGCCCTCGCCACCGTCCCACGGATTCGCAGAACCACCTCTGGTGGAAGATCATTCTCCTACCTGCCCGCCAAAACATGGAACTCCCTCCCCACACACCTACGATTGACCGAGGACCATCTCACCTTCAGGAAACACCTCAAAACCTGGCTATTTGAGCAGTAACAGCACCCCCCCCAGTGCCTTGAGACCCTCACGGGTGAGTAGCGCGCTCTATAAATGTCATTAATTGATTGATTGATTGAAAACCCTGGAAAATTACAACGATGTGCTGCTGCAACTAAGTTAACGATTTTACAAAAGTCATGCGCCTACGCCACATTGAAGTCAGGAATCTTGACACGGCAAAGACAATGAGCTTAATGGTTGCAGACTTCAAAGCTTTAAATGCCTCAGCATACTGAACAAACCCTAAATTCCTGCACAGTTGGACAAGTCAGCGCTTCCTTATTAATGTATAACCCGGGCAAAAGAAAAAGACATGCAGCTCCTTCTCTTCCTCCCAATTGCAAGCTGGCATTCGAACGGTAAGCTTTTACCACTTCAGAGCGTGGGGTTGCAGCACATGCTTCCTCAGGGTTGTTCCACAATGTTGATTTTCCCATCTTAGTGCATTCATCCTTTATATGTGCAAACCAGGGGATTTTTACTACTCCCGAAAGACTCAATATCTCTTTCAGTTCTGTTCTCTACGCTGCCAATTCCGGAGTCACCCACATTCTACTCCAAAAAGTTAGGAGTCTAAGCCTAACTTCTCCTCAATTGGTCTAATTCCTAGATCCAACCGCAGGGGAACAAGGGGGGGTACTAGCGGGGAGACCCAGGATCTGCCTCATAACATTATTTTCCACCTTGCTCATAGGTCCACAACAGCAGTGCCCCCGGAGTTCAGCCCCATACACTGCTGCGCCCATGGCTTGGGCCTTGTAAATCTCAACTATGGGCCCAGCAGGTTTAGAGGTGGAATTTCTCAATAATTTGGCAATCCCCCCGGAGGTCTGGGCTAGCCTAAACTTTGCATTGGCAATTTGTGGGCCCCAGTCCATATTGTCTGTCAGTGTGACCCCTAGATATTCAAACACTGACACCCTGTCCAAGATGGCACTCTCCAGCCTAGGGTTTGGGCGGCTTGTCTTGGGAGGTTGGAGACCATAAACTTTGTCTTCAGGGTATTGATCTCCAACCCCCTTTTTGCCACAAAAAGTGGCAAAGCTGTCCAGGACCTTCTGAATGCCCATCGGAGACTTTGACAGTAGCAAAGTATCATCTGCAAACATCATTGCGGGGACTTTGGTACCTGCCAGTTTGGGGGCATCGTTGTCCTTGACCTCTGCAAGGTGGGATACCAGAGATTTGACAAAGAGGCAAAACAGGGTAGGTGCGAGCATATACCCATGCCTTACACCCATGTTGACTGGAAATCGGGAGGTCAATTCCCCTCCTATTCCACATCTTAGTTGGGCAAAATTACCTTCATGCAATCTAATAAGTGTATCGGAAGGTAAGGGGGAATCCCCATATCTCCAAGTACTCCTCATAGCTTGGCCATGGGCACCAAGTCGAAAGCCATCTTCAGATCCGCGAAGATCAAATAGAGGCTGCCCCTCTCCATTCTCACTGTTTTCCAAAATATAAGTTGGAGTCTGTACATTTGGTCCACGGTGGAAATGTTCTTCCTGAATCCGGCTTGATAAGGGCTTAGAATATCTTGATCTCCCATCCACCCCTGCAAACGGTCAAGAACTACCAGTGCAGAGTTTTTGCATGACGTCGATCAGACTGATCGGTCTGTAATTTGCAGGGAGAAGCAGTGTCCCCTTTTTAAAAACTGTTGTTTCTCTTTATTGGTGTGTGACTTTCTTATTCTATTATTTGATGCTGTTAAATGTTTTACACTATGGGGCAGATTTATGTTAACTGGCGCATCCCGAGGGATGCGCCAGTTAACATGCGCCACAGTGCGCCACAGCTACGCCACCCATGGTGCGCCGCATTTATGATGCGGCGCACCATGGGGCAAAAACGGCAGAGATGCGTGACGCATCTGTGCCGGAAATGTGGCGCATTGCTGGAGTTGCGTCGCAAGCGCGACGCAGCTCCAGCAAGGCTCTGGGGGGGCCTATTCTTTCAATGCTGCCTCAAGCCTTACGCCTGCTTCAAGCAGGCGCAGGGTTTTGACGCAGCATTGCCCTGAAAGTGACTGAGTGAAATCTCATAGATTTCACTCAGCCACTTTCAGGAGGCATTCCTGCGCAGGAACGCCCCCCTGCGCAGGAACGCCTCCTCATGGCGCAGTGCTGTACAACGTGACGCATCTCCTAGATGCGTCACGTTGTAAATAGGGTGCAGGGATGCGCCACGTTTCCGCGCCGTTGCGTCACGCAACGGCGGCGTAAACGTGGCGCAAGCCCTTCATAAATCTGCCCCCAAGTTCCTTTGCCAAGCTTTACTGCTCGCAGCCGTAGCTGCCACAGGGTTGAGCTAAGGTTAAGTATACAACACTGACTAGACCCAGAATTGTATTTGTGAGTGTACTCCACGATAAGGTCCCACAGCCACATCACATAGTACACCCAAATCCTCACCAGACACTGATGTGAAATTTGGTGTACTAGTTCCCTTTTGGTCTGAATCTGTACAATGGTTGTTTGAATGTAAATTTACCTTGAAAAAACAAAGACAAGAGGCCTTTGGCAAAACGGGAACAGTTGGTTTCATCAAACACTTTGGCCGGGTGCGCTGTTACAGAAACAGGTCTGAGGACTGTCTCAAAGTACAATCGATTTGAGCGCCATTATATGAAATTTCTTGAAGCATCATAAAACAATTCATAGATCCTTTTTAAGGAAGAATAATGTTGGCCTAGTCATGGAATCATAAATGGCTCCCACTGGATAAGAAATGCAGTTGGGTCTCAAATTTGCATGGACACAATGAGGGCCAGTGAGTAACGTGTCCAGTTGTCCGGCACAGGGAGCATGTGATCACTGTGTGTGCTGTGTCCTGATTGGCTGAGTGTTCATAACTTCATATGACATCTAACTTCTGGAGTGTTTTGGGAATGCGCACCCCACAGACTTGTGTTCTTTATTGGGGCCAATCTCCATGGACCATTGTTGTGTCGCTGCCTATCTGTGGGATTAATCTGGGTTTTTTCTATTCACGCGTTTGTTCGGCTGGTTACGTGCCACCCCACCTGTAATCTGTCAATCAGTTGCCTCTGGACTAGGTCACAGGGTTGATGGAGAGATTATATTGGGTGATTTCGACAACAGTGGATTGACTTTGTTTTTATGCACACATGTAACATCAATATTTAATATTAACACAATACTTGCCACACATGTGTGGCTGAAATCTTGACACTTGCTGTATGAAGTTTTCATTATGTAACTCATTTGGAATCTCAAAAGTTACATATATATAATTCAATAAATGACCGAACAGAATTGTCACTGTCTTTTTGGTGCACCTTTTACACAAAGTAACGTATAAATGAGTGGGTAGTTCTTCCTCCAAAAGTAGTCAACAACCACACCAAGTTGAGTTTTTTTATTATTGTTGCAGATGAAGCAAAGTATGGCTTGAAACCTGTGATGGAAGTACCTAAAAATATTTACTGGATCCATGGAAAACAAATCGCCAGGTGTCTTGAAATTGATATCAGCAGTATTTGAGAATCTTTGTCTGTGAAGCTGTGAAGATCATGCCAAGCATACTCTATAGAACTAAGAGTTAAAAACCAAGTACCTAAATCATGTAACATGCACTTTAACTAAAAATGCTGAAGGAGCCAGTACTCACATGCACCATGTTGACATGCTGTGAGATTCATCAAGTTGACCTCAAGAATTTCATCTTTACCCATCTCTATTGTGAGAAATGATCTTGCATTCTTGCATATTAAGAAATCAGGCTTTTAACATGCAACAGCAAGTTAACTTTCAAACAGATGATGCAAAAGATATTAATTGTTCTATCTGAATTGTTGATTTTTAGAATATAGTCTGGTTGACCTATGCTGAGAAGAAGAGTTCTGTTCTTGATGATCAAACTATTTAGTAGTAAGGAACTAGATTAAACCACAGTAACTGATACCTGTCTTTGATCTTTAGGTTGATGTGTGCCTGTTAGTCTGTGCCTTGTAGTTCATAAGGACAAAGCAAACTCATACCTTATTTGGAATTTCTGCCGAGACAGCTGTAAATCCAATAATTATTTTTCTATAACTGCCTAATCCATTTATTAAAATGATGGTTCATTGGGCACATGCACAACAACAACATTGTCCTCATTCTCTCTTTCTGATCCAAAGTATTGATTTGTATTTTCTCTGAAATTCTTGTTACGCCAGAATGTGTCCCATGAAAAAATGTACTATTAATTTCAATTAGATGAAGAGCAAGACTTTTTAATTAGTACAACATCATCACTAGATTGCACATCTTACCGTGATGAATTATCAGCATTTGAATACGATGGAAAGTACTATTGTACACTTTTTTTGAAGGACAAGACAAAGGATGTCCCTGCCAATTTGATAATTTTCCAATACTACATGGTTCAAGTATTTGTAAAAGTCTATGTTTCTACTTAACTGGTTCTCTAATAAATATAATAGTTCTATTAGTAGTTTTACTCAAGCTTCTGTGATGAAAGTATGTTTCCAGTTACCCTCAAACATGGTGTCAAAGTTTGATTTGTTTATATTCTGCTTTTCTTTTGGGCCTGGCCCTCCCTGCAGGGTCACTCCCAATCAATTTGACTTTATCCTCCAGTTTTTTGCTGAATTCATTTTTTCTGGCCTTAGGACTCTGTGCACTTTACCACAGCTGTCCACTGTAAAAGTGCTTGTGCTGCTCTGTCCTCTAAACATGGTAGAATTGGCTTAGACCCAATCAGCATATTTAATTTATTTATAGGTCCTTAGTTCAGTTGTGCTATATGTACACAGGGCCTGCAAATTAAATGCTGCTGGTAGGCCTGCAGCACTTATTGTGCATCCCACTTGAGTAAACATGTCTCAGGCCTGCCATTGCAGCCTCTGTGTGCAGTTTTAAACAGCCATGTCGACCTGGCAAAATAGCCCTTTTGCCAGGCTCACAACTTCTGTTTTAATGCATATAAGTCACCCTAGGTTACGCCCTGGACAGCCGAGAGGGCATGGTGCAGTGTATTTAAAAAGTCGGACATGTACATTTAAACTTTACATGTGATGATAGTGAACAACTTGTAAATTCTTTGTTCACTACTGTGAGGCCTACATGTCCCATAATTTAACATTGTATTGCCATATTACATTTAGTAAGTTCTAACATTTGATCGAGAAAAGGTCAGCTTTTCATGTTTGGCGTCTGAGAAATTATAATTATAAATCTTCTTTTAAGGTAAAGTCGGATTTTATGTTACAATTTTCAAAATGCCACTTTTAGAAAGTTTGCATTTTAATGCCCTAAGCTATTTAGTGTTTATACCATATCCAGGATCAAGTGACTGGGTGTAGGTGGCAGTTGGGCTTTGTTTATTCCTCACAGATAGCCACACAATCGAAGGATTAGGTGTGCCTTTATGGGCCATCAAATGGCAGGATGTGAGGAGTCGAGCTGCTCTGAAAACTGAATAAGCTGTGCCCTGCCTTCACACAAAGGACGTGTCACCCCTGCATTGTTCATGCAACCAGCTTTGAGTCAAGGCAGGGGAATCAAGAAACTTCATGCACTTCAAAGGAATTTTTTTAGAGACTTTTAAACCATGTATAAAAAAAGGGGCCGTCAGAGCCACTCTTCAGTACATTTTCTGGACATATGGAAGGACTCTCAGAGGACTGCTTGAGTCTGTGGCATGCTGTATACTCGACAGAACTGCTTTGCTGCCTGGAGCCTGCCTTGAACTCTCAGAAGCCTGCCCTTCTGCTCGATCCCCATTTCATCACCGGAACCCAGGACTACCATAGGGACTCCAAGGGATAGTTTGCTGGCCTCCTATCCAGAGCCTCAGAGACAGAAAAGGCTCCCTCCATCTTGAACTTGTACCTGGGCCAAACCTGAGTGAGTCCTAACCCCCACGTGGGGCCCCTCCAGTCCTGGACCCTTGGTAGTTGTGCTAAATGTTACTAGATAGTCATAAGCAAAAATGTGGTACTTAAAATTTTTTGGCTAAAAACTGCCTTGAGAACTAAGAAAAGATCAGGACTGACACTCTTGTCTATCTACCCAAGGACCTGATGACCTGACTTGGATGCAGCTCTTGTTATGGTCTTCTCCTCAGCAGCAAATCCTTTTCAGTGGTCATTTGCCAAAGGGATATCAAGCCTCGTTGTGCTCTCAACAGCTGCAGTCTCCTGCCGCATCCCGCTGGTGATTTTCTACTTCCAAAAAAGTGACTACATCCGTATGTAGAAATCTTCATCCAGCGGCTCGCCAGCAACAATGTCCCTCCTCGGACACTGCCTGCATCTTTGCTGTACTGATCTTTACCTTCTCAGCACATTTTTCTCAGAATTTCTTCTAAGCTTGAAGGTAAGTGCTGATTGGGCTAAAAGCACTCTTTGCGCACTCACAAGACGTACAACGTGGTGTTTTTTTTTTTTATGAGGAGGTACGCGAGTGAGAAGCAGGAAGGAGAGCGGCCTGGCAGGGGAGGTGGCAGAAATGCAGGTAAGTGCCTTCTTTTATCATTTTTAATAATTTGGGAGGGGGGAGGGAGCGGCAAACTCTGCTCTGCCACAGAAGCGTAGTTTTGTCTACCTTTGCGTTCACAACGGAGCGCAAAGTAGGCAAATTCCGCAAACTCCGCTGGTGGAGTGGAGTTGTCAACCCAGGGCTAACTTTATAGTGTTAGTGATCACCACCTGATTAATAGAGTAGCATTAAAATTACACTTGCTAATCCTAATTGCAGTGTTAACTGGAAAGATCAAGTCAACGACGATGAGGAAGCTAGAGCTGAGGGTCTCAGTCTGAGATGGACATAGTTTATTTTGAGGAGTTCTTAACTATTGAAGGACAGTAACATGCACTTTGGGGTTTTCCTGGATTAGCATAAGACTGATCTCGAAATTAAGAGTGTCTTTGCCAATGTATCCAGGAATATTATGAAAAAGTAAACTGTAAAATGTTAGGATAAGTTCTACCATCCATCTGATTGGTTTGGCACCAATTACAGCAAAACTAATAGGGCCCTTAATGAAGTTCTCAATGAGGCAACAAGAAACAATGGATATGTCATAGCATAAACACAATCATATAAGAGGGTGCTGGAAGAAATGAAGAGAGTCATTAAGCATGAAGACTGGAGGTGATATTGGAAGCGAACAAGCTTAGGAACAGTGTAGCTTTCTGGCTAGTAATTAACAGAACCTATTTCAAAGTGGCAGAAGCAACCTCGTTTGAGTTGGCTATACCATCAGATGAGTGAATGGCTTATTTTAGAAGTAGTTTATGCTAATATAAAGGTGGGCCTTCAGGTTGATGTTGAAGATTTAAACAGTACAGTCACAATAAAAAGACCCTAGGCCCTGCTGGGATTCTGATTGTCCTTCTAAAGTTAAACATTGATCTGTGGGGCCCTCTTCTGAATATAGTGCTAGGATCACTTTGTAGAACTAAAGTTAGACCTGCCAAGCCTTATGGTGGCTTTCCCCAAACCTTTTGCCTGCTTTCCTCCAATTTGGCTGAATTTGTTTTGTTGGCCTTATGACTCTGAGCCATTTACCACTGCCAACCAGGGCTAACATGCCTGTGTCTCTTCCCTAATACATGGTTTGATTGACTCATCAAAATTGGCATATTAAATGTATCTATAAGTCGCTAGTAGAATGTACTACCTATGCCCAGGGTCTGTAAATTAAATACTACTAGTGGGCCTGCAGCGCGCACTGATTGTGCCACCCACACAAGTAGCACTTTAAACATGCTATGTCTACTTGGCACTTAAATCCCCTCGCTAAACCCTAAACTCCCCTTTTATTACAAATAGGTCACCCTTAAGGTAGGCCCAAGGTAGCTAATAGGGCAGGGTGCTATACAATCAAAAGGTAGGACATGTACTTTTACGTTTTGCATGTCTTGATAGAGAAAAGCACCAATATCCATTTTCACTTTGGTGAGGCCTACCCCTCTAATAGGTTAACATTGGGAATTCCTTATTACGGGTAAAAGCTGTCATTTCTGATTGAGAAGGAGTGGACCTGTCATGTTACATACCACTGGAATGGTAATGATAAATCCTCTTTAGTGGTAAAGATTCATTTTTCATTACCTTTTTGAAATTGGCACTTTTAGAAAGATTGCCTTTTCTGCTCTTAGCCCTGTGCACCAGCAGTCTGTCTCCAATACACATCTTGGGGGGTTGACAGCTGTTTTTTCTGCATTGCCTCTAGACAGTCACACACAAAAGAAGCTTAGATGTGTCTAAGTGGCCATGCAGTTCCTGATTGCCATCCTGGGCAGGACGGTAGGGAGGAGCTGACACACCTGAATAGGCTGTGTCCTGTCGCTTCACAAAGGGCTGCATTCCCCCCTGGAGTCCAGAGCCAGAGCTGGGAGGGAGGACCTCTCTGCCCCTCTTTGAAGTCACGCCTACATCAAAGGCACAACTGGGTATAAGGAATGGGTCTCTGACCTCACCAAATCAGAGAAGACTGGAGCTGTAAAGAAACGCTGCCAGGGGGAAGGACTGCTGTGCTGCTACAAGGACTGCCACTCTGATGGACTGCTACTCTGGAAGAACTGCTCTTCTACCATGCTGCCCTGCTGCCTGATACCTTCTGCCCAAAGTGAGGAAGGACTAGAGCCACCTCACTTGAACCCTGAGTGACTCCAAGGGAAAGTTGGCTTGCCCACTGCTTTACGTCTCAGTGGCATCACAGACTTCGCATCCACCTGCAACAGCACCTAGACTTTGCTTGCTGCAAGTCTTGCCCTGCCAAGGGATGCCAATCTAGTTCTGAATCCTTGGAATTCGGTATAAAGTGGGACAACTGCTAAAAATCCACGCATCAATGACGTTGTGCCTATCAGAACCAGCGCATCTCCCTTGACGCCAATGCATCACTGCTACCGCATAGACTACAGCCTCGCATCACCGACTGTGCAGCACATTGCCTCCAGTTCTTGATGCATTGTCTACATCCTGTGGCTCCACAACAATGCATTTACAATTTGCGCGGCTCGACGACGACGCATCACCTTTGATCCATTAGTTTGACGCCAATGCATAGCCTCTTTGCTTCTCACATCTTGACTCTGATGCATCCCAGATACTTTTACGGAGGGCCAAGGCTGGTCCCTACATTAGACCCGCACTCCATCATTGTTGACCTGAACTTTTGGATTTACCCATGTCAAGTGCGACCAGAGATCCCCGTTTGGTGCTTTAAGCTTTTAAGCACTATATTTTCATTTATTCTATAAAAATTAGTAACTTCAGTTATAATTACTGGATTTTTGTCCTTTTGGTTTTCTTTTGTTCATAAAGATATAAGATATCTTTATAACTTGGTGTGGAGGTTTTTATGGTGTTTTGACTGTGTTACTATTTGAAGTATTACACAAATACTTGACACATTGCCTCTTAAATTATGCCCTTCTGCTCTGTGCCAAACTACCAGAGGATGAGTATAGGTTAATTTATGGTGCGTATCTTACTTACCCTGACTCAGATTGTGGTTCCTGCTTGGACAGGGTGCATACCTTTGCCAACCAGAAGCTTAATTTGTTACAAATGGCAAATTTAAAACTTGGTCAAAATCATTAGTTGTCTCCATTTCTAAGAAAGCCAGCAATGATGACACAACATATTGTCTCCCAATTTCGCTTTCAGGTTCACTGACGAAGGTAATGGGCAGAATTGTGTTAGCCAGACGAGAGCTTTCGAAAGGGAACCAGGACAGTGGAGCAGGGCCTTAATCTTAGCCTGCTGATTGGGAAATACATAATGATCAAGAAAGTTTCCATGTACTTGGCCTATATGAATTTTTTTACCACCTTTGACTATGTGAGCCATCTTAAGTTAAGGCGGTTGATGATTGAGATTGGGCTAAACCAATCCATTGTGAATCTTATCAGGGAAATCTTTTCTGGAATGACCACTAAGGATAGATATAGAAAAAATGAGGAATGCTCCCAGTCATTCAACATATTTGGAGGGGTAGGCAGGGATGTGTCCTTGTACTGTTCCTTTTCATCCTTTCTATAAACAACTTGGAAAGGGTGTGGGTTGAGAGTTACTCTAAAATGTCACAAATTGGACATCGATGGCCCTCCTGTATGGCGACAATTCACTTTTGATGTTCATACCCCTAATTGGCTGCAAGTTCTATGGAGTCTGCTACTTGCAAAGAATATACAATACAGCATTATCATTCTCTGAACAGCCTTTAACCATTCATTGACATTAGGTGCGGACTATTGAAACCATGTTTTGCAAATCAGATGCCTAGCAATCAACATCAGATAAAATATCAGTTTTTCCTCATTGTTTTGGCCCAGTGGAGTTGACTTTATATTGACTACCACTAATGGGTCAGTTGTATGGGTAAATGCTAATGTTTCAAACCTCCAGGTATCTGAGAATGGCTGTTTAAGGAGATTTCTTGTAGTCCCCATGAGATACTCAAGTTATGAACTGGCCTTATGAATAAATAAAATAAATAACAATTGTTTACCCCTGGAATTGGCTTTGGTTATCACCTGGCTGAAATACATTAAGAATGGCGATTCTCCAATTTACTTGCAGAGAGAATCTTGATTTCATTAAAGACAATGGAGGCTATCATAATGCATGAACCTTTATTGCTGCCCACATGTAGCCCTTTAATGAACTTAAACCATCACAAAGTGAATAGTTCCATTTTGGAATCACAATACAGGGTTTATGCCCATTACACGCAGCTATCTTCCTTTTTTAGGCTGTGAAACGAAGATAAATTGAATGTGAAATAACTTGAAAAATCCCAAGCGACGTAGTCAACAGGAAAGAAATCCAACTTCTCCTTTTTATGACCAAAGAGGGGTAATTAACAGTTGCTTTTTACGGAAACAAGTCAAATTCATAGTATTGTCCCTATGAGGGTAGAAGTAAAGACTAATAAACACATTTTCACAAACAGATAGTTTCGGAAATACATTTCAACTTTTCTGTATTTTAATTTAAATATACAGTCTTTCATGACCGAGTGTATATATAATATAGGATACAGTGGGTGGGATAATGATAGCCTCCGTTTTCTTTAATGAAATAAAAATTCTCTCTGCATGTTAATTGGAGAATTACCATTTCATTACAAGACCAGAGGCTATCATTATGCATGTTTGCTTACATTCTTCACTGGTTTCAAGTGGAAATTTGCAAAGGTATTTGTGTTCGACTTGTCTGCTGCTTTCATGATTTCGGAAAGACTGCCACCAACCCAAAACAATTTACTAGCTATTGCACCTGTGGCTGAATGGGCACCAAATTTTGATCGATCTATAACTGCCTCACTTATTATTTCTCTAACCTGATTAGCTATTGTGGCGTAGGTACTGCTTTATGTTGTTTCACATAAGCTATTAATAGTTGAGTGTCACCAACATGTCTAAATTCAAGCATCTTTGGGGGGGCGTGGTCAGGCTGCCGTCCAAAATGGCCATGCAGCCCTGAAGCTCTGCCAGAAGACTCCAACAAACTATCCTGAACAGGACCATATGCTCCCAAATTAGACCAGAGTGATGCGCTAGGCTGGACAGAAGCATCAGCAGTCTGGTGCGCCCAGTTCATGTGCGAAAATTGAAGAAACCGTTCCGAACAGCACTGCAGACCGGGGTTGGGCGTGGCTGCCTGTATTGACAGTGCGAGGCCCTGAATGCGGCCTGAAAGAAGACTGCACAGGCCAGGTTCCCCTGGCCATCGACCTCGGTACACCGTAATAACCGACACATTGCACAGATCCTGCATCTGGTTGGCGAGGTGAGTGATGGCTGGATCCATCCCCCCGCCACACCAACACTACATTGGGCCACGCTGCTGGTGTGCATGCAGCCTGCTTGATCTGCCAATGACAGGGGCCTCAGGTGAGCCTGGGACACCGTCATCCGGCTTCACAGGCGAGGATAGGGTCATCTGGACCAGGGTACCCTCACCAACCCGCCGTCTGCATGGACCCACGGTAATGCTGTATCGGGCCTAATCGATCACGCGCATGGCTGTTACATTTACCAGGCCTTGGCATTGTCCTCACGCATTTCACCAATCGCTTGACCATATCACAGAAATTGCAAGCCCGGCCCATAATCATACCTACAACGCTTTGGGTGCCAATGCAGAGAGCCCTACTAGCACATGACACTGCAGTGGATGTAGCGTCCCAAGGCATGCAACTGACCCTGTGGAGTGTCGCGTATGGTATTGGTGCAGTGTGCCCCTGGGCACGAAGATAATAGTTGCGGTGAGTACATTGTATTGCCCGCATTGCGGAACCCCCTGGCCCCTCTGTCAGTCCGCAACCCGTGACAGATGTGGCATCTCAATGGGTGAGGGCAGGGAGACATGGGACGTAATGACCCCAAGCAGCAACCACTGCAGTTCACTAAACTGACTGAGAAAGTGCCAGAGACAGACACCGCCATGGCAGTGGGGGGGTTCAGATGAAGTCACCACTGGGGGCCCTCCTGCCTGATAGCGTGGAGATACCCCTTTGGGGGGGATTCCTGCTCTTTATAAATTTTATACTTACATACATGTTCAGACTCCCTATTGCAGGAATTGAGGGCTGGTTTCAGGGCCTTAAAATGACGCTTCAATACGTTGGTTAAGCGATTGGACAGCCTGGATAGAAAACCTGACTTGCACGTTAAACACCTTGATACAGTTGAGGGGAGGGTGTCGGACATTGAGGATGGTCTTTGCACAATTGACTAGATGCCTGTACCGAGTTGAAAAGATCCTAAGAGGTTGCAATAAAAACTACGATTTGGAGATGCGCAGTAGGCACAACAACCTTCGCTTGCTTGGAGTTCCTGAGTCAGCCAAAACTGATCGCATGGACCAGTTTGTAGAAACCTTGCTGGCTGAAATATTTTTAAGAGACGCCTTCACCCATGGGTTTGTAGTCGAGCTAGTGTATCGATCTCTGGGTCCTCGCCCTAACCCAGGCAGCCCACTGGACCGATAATTGCTTGCCTCCTGAACTTTTGCGACAGAGACACAGTGCTACGCCTAGCGAGAGAATGGGGTGCTATCACCTGGTAACATTGTCCCTGATTTTATAGGGATGGTGCAGGAGGCGAGACACAAGTATAACGGCATCAAAGCTACTCTTCGGAATCTGGGACTCAGATACAGCATGTTGTAAGCTGCGCAGCTTTGTGTGGACGTTGAAGGGAGGCCCCACATCTTTCACTCCCCCACAGAGGTCCAGGTGTTCTGAAGGATTATAAAAGCCAGACCAACAAGGATGTCATCGTCACTACCCCTCCCACAGTGGCTCTGTGGCCAGTATTAAACTTTTTTTCTTCCGAATGACATAAGTGTATAGCTAAACACACAGGGGTTTTGAAAGATCTGAGGGTTAGGATAGCTAACATTGAACATAAATTGGACATGTTGGGCAAAGAGCAGATTGCACAATCTGACACAGCCCAATTTGGCCAACGAATGTCTCTATTGTCTGAGTTTAGGGACACTGCAGAGCGGGAAACTCTTTTTCAAACTAAATATAGCACCGCCTGCCGTTATGGCAATGGGGACAGGCCAGGGCCTACTTCAGCACAACTCTTGAGGCACCCTTCTGGGCGTCCTTGAATCACCAAAATTCACTCTACCACTGGCCGGGTTCTTACGAGTACCATAGAAATACGGCATGAATTCCTATTGTATTACACTAAGCTTTATACATCTAGAGTGGTCAGAGATCAAGAAGAGTATCTGTCAGAGATTGCTTTTGTCTGTCTTGAAAAATTCATGCAAGAGTTCCTCGCAGAACCTTTCTCCGCAGAGGAGATAGTCAGCAAGATAGATGCCGTAAACGGTTCCTCAGACCCCGGGTTAGATGTCTTCACAGGGATTTCTACAGGACATACAAAGATTTGTTAGCACCATGCTTGCTAGAGGTTTACATAGAAGCTCTCGAGCGTATGGAGCTGCCCCCTACATTGCATGAAGCGGGGATAATATTGCTGCCCAAACCGTGGAAGGATCCGACGGCATGTCAGTCATACAGACCTCTTTCACTTTTAAACCTTGATTATAAAATACTAGCAGCCCGTCCCGACGTTGTCCGGGTATGAACTGCTGCCGGCAGGTAGTATATTGTTTTGTAGGATTTCTTTTTGATAGCATTTCTTATCTGTGACAGGCCTGTGAAACGCTCCGATTCACAGTGCACTGCTTATGCACTTAAGAGTGCGCGTTCAGTAGTGTTTGAACTCGAGTTTCCCTACTTTATTTTTCCTTGCAATATTATATAGCGCAAACTCGACAACTTGGCATGAGCACAATTTACATTACAGAAGAACACATTCATTTGTGGTAGGCACGGGGAGACAAAGCAATTTGCCTAGAATCACAGGATGTTGAGCTGATGCCGAGATTCGAACGTAGCTCCCCAGCTCTAAAGTTCGCAATTCTAGAACTTGTGGTGTGTCTAAAAGTGTATGTCGGTGCTGGCCATCAATGAGAGAGACCTGTGCATTTTTCAAATCGGTGGTGAAAAAATATGAGTATGTTGCTAGAGATGTGGCCCGCCGTGCCACCAATGTACTTACCGAGGGAGGGTAAACACCCATTATTCCGCAACTTTCTTTTTGCATACCATCACTCCGCTTACTTTCATTACGAAAGTTCCATGACTCCACAATGCCATTATAACGCATGGCATTACATTTTATATGCTTTTACCACGCATACATTTACAACGAAATTCGTTGTAAATATATGAATGGTAAAAGCATGTTTTTTTTAATGTTTGGATAAGGTAAGGATGGGTATAGGGGTATATGTTTTGGGGTACTGAGGTATATGTTTTGGGGTGTTTGGGAATTTTAAGGGTTCAGATATAGTTTGGGTTATGGGGTACAGGGGTAGTTTTAGGGTTTAGGGATAGTATGGGTTTTGGGGTACAGGGGTATTTTTAGGGTTCAGGGCTAGGTTTGAGTTTCGGGGTATAGGGGTATTTTTAGGGTTCAGGGGTAGGTTTGGGTTTTGATGTAAAGGGGTATTTTAAGGGCTCAGGGCTAGGTTTGGGTTTTGGGGTACAGGGGTATTTTTAGGGTTCAGGGCTTGGTGTGGGTTTTGGGGTACAGGGGTATTTTAGGGTTCAGGGTAGGTTTGGGTTTTGGGGTACAGGGGTATTTTAGGGTTCAGGGGTAGGTTTGGGTTTTGGGGTACATGGTTATTTTTATGGTTCAGGGCTAGGTTTGGGTTTTGGGTTACAGGGGTATTTTTAGGGTTCAGGGGTAGGTTTGGGTTTATGGTTCAGGGCTAGGTTTGGGTTTTGGGTTACAGGGGTATTTTTAGGGTTCAGGGGTAGGTTTGGGTTTTGGGGTACAGGGGTATTTTTAGGGTTTAGGGATAGGTTTGGATTTTGGGGTACAGGGTTTATTTATAGGGTTAAGATGTGTTAGTGTTTAAGGGTGTTTGGGGTATTTTAAGGAGTGAGGGTGGGTTATGATTATGGGGTGCAGGGGTATTTAAAGGGAGCAGGGTGGACACCCGGAGCTGGAATGTACAGAACCTGGGAAGAAAAAATAATGAAATATTTTCCCGTAATGCCACTCCCCGCACACGCCCACGCCCCCAGCACATGCCCAAAGCACATGATATGAGACATGGCATGAAGGGCAGAACGTACCACACACCCCCAGCGTTTGTCACGCCCCCAGCACACGCCCACAGTACAACGCTGACACGCCCACAAGGGACTACTTTGCTGGCACGGTTCTTTTACCTTTTAAATGTATATGGTGGGCGTCTGCATAGCCTATGTCCTTCTGCTGCAACTGCCCTTTCCAACGCTGTATTGGGTGTTGTGATTGGTGCTGTGGTTCCTGAGATTACCCGCGTCAAAGGTTTGGGCTCTCTCTTTATTATATTAGTATAGATTGGCAAAAATGAAATCCTTTAGGCTGGCCTTGTTACTAGACTGTATTATTTCCCCTGCCCAGTCGGGCATTATCCCTCACAGATCGACCGCCCTCAACCTGAGGACGCTGTTCGCAGTTATACACAGAATATCGCCTGAGGGGCCAGCAGCACCAGTACTGCTTAACACTGAAAAGGCCTTCGACTTCCTGGAATGGCCTTTCTTTTTGGTTGTGATAGATGGATGGGTATGCCAAGAGGCTTCATTGACCCCACTGCTTTATTTTACAATGGCCCCACTGCCCAGCTCCGATTGAAAAGTACCATATCACATTCCTTTCAGATATCACATGGAACCGGACAACGGATGCCCTCTTTCCCCCCTATTTTTCATTCTAGCCATGGACCTCCTGGTACGACTGTTGGGATCTAGTAACCAATGATTCACTTTTGACTTGTTTTCTCCTATTGGTATAACCGGAACCATTTTGTTTTGTTTCTCTATGTGCAAACGCTGTTTCCCCGAAATCACGTGATTACGCTTTTTGCTCGAAACTATGACGGCAGCCAGGCCGCCTACTATAGTTGTTACCAAAGGAGGTGGTGATGGACGGAGCATCTGAACCAATCAAACACTCACACCCAGTCAAAAGATCTGGGTTTGATCCATCACCGTTCTTTAGCCCACTCTGCCGCCAGTTCAGACATGGCTATATGCAAATCAGTCTGACCCTGTGCCTCATGGGAACAGTCCAGCCCGAACTGCCAAACCATGCCTTCCCTGGACCGGAAACAAGCTTCCGAGAAACCGGTTTCTGGCATTCCAGCCGTCTTCAGCCCGGCTTGCTTGAATCCAGTGACAAAGTGAGCAAGGGACTCACGTTTGAGCATACCCTGCCACACTTATGGCGGCCAAAGCGGTACAAAAGGGGGTGGTGATGGACGGAGCATATGAACCAATCAAACACCCACACCCAGTCAAAAGATCTGGGTTTGATCCATCACCGTTCTTTAGCCCACTCTGCCACCCCAGTACAGACATGGCTATACTGGACCAGTACTGCTTGACACTGAAAAGGCCTTCGACTTCCTGGAATGGCCTTTCTTTTTGGTTGTGATGAGATGGATGGGTATGCCAAGAGGCTTCATTAACCCCACTGCTTTATTTTACAATGGCCCCACTGCCCGGCTCCGATTGAACAGTACCATATCACATTCCTTTCAGATATCACATGGCACCGGACAACGGATGCCCTCCTTCCCCCTATTTTTCATTCTAGCCATGGACCTCCTGGTACGACTGTTGGGATCGAAATTTGATAACACGCATTATTGGCCTAATATATTCAATATAACCTCGTAATTATATAATCGTGTAGTTAGAATGCACTATGATCGCCTAGTAACCAATGATTCACTTTTGACTTGCTTGCTCCTATTGGTATAACCGGAACCATTTTGTTTCGTTTCTCTATGTGCAAGCGCTGTTTCCCCAAAATCATGTTAGCCGGTAGCTCAAGGAAACCCAAGGTCACATCTGTCCTTCTTGTGGGATGCGCACATTCTAGCAGGGTCCATTCCTGTACTCCCCGGGCTACAGATAGACAGAGAGGCACCTTACTGACCTGCCCCCGGAATAGCTTAGGCCTAGGCTACTAGCAAATCAATTGTGCCTTATATGGGTATTCCTCTTGGCATACTGACAAGTTGTATCTTTCCTTGTAGGGTGTCATTTTGAACGCATGAAAACGTATATATGCTTTGTATTTTGAACATGTAATCAGTCTCCTCTGCGCACCTTCGACGGTTGCGTAGACTGAGGCTCCCCTGCCAGGGCTTGTATTTGATGAATAAACGATTGAACCTTCTCCATTGCCGACTGACTTATTATTACACAGTAAACGCATATGGGCTATTGGTAAGTATAGCCCGCTAGAATAATTTTGAATCCTTCAGTTGGTGAATCCACCGGAACTCCGCGATAGGGTCGTCCCCTCCTGTAAACAGGGGTGACGGGACAAGGAGGAGTTCTGGCCAAGGGGGTGGACAGAAAAAGGATCCTGATTTGAGACACCCGTTTGTGGTATGAAAACAAGCCGTTCCACTCTCGAGCCCAGTATCCCTCCCAGCTACTGAAGAACTTACGCCGGAGTCCTACGGGCTTAACCCGAGAGAAGAACAGACTGTGTCGGTCTGTCTAGGTGTCGGCAGTGGAGAATTTGCAATCGACCTGAGTGCACCAGGTGAGTGATATTTGTGATTGAATTGGATAAGAATCACTCAGAGGAAGTGTTTCTTTTTGGATAACAGTTAACTGTTTTTGTTTGTAGGTGGCCGGGGAAGCCGGACCATGAGGGAATCTGGGGATCTACCGTTGCGGCGAAGGGGCTGCGCGGGTAGAGACTCCACAGACTTGTTTGGTGAATAATTGAGATTACATCTGATGCCTTAGCAGAGTACGGCGTTGCTCGCTTGGCTGAATTCTCTCCGGGAAAGCCCTGGGAGCAACTGGGCAAGCTAGGGTTCTGGAGACGTGTCTAGATGCCTGTCCCAACCAGAACAGGACCATGGGATGGCCTGTGAGAGAGTTCGTGGCTCGCCTATTAGATGCTCTCAGAACAGTCTGACGACTGTTACCTTTGGCGAGATTTTGTTGGTCTGGAATTCTTTTGAATCGATTACCCGAACAGGAGTCGACGGGCTCTGTTCGTATTTGAAGACAACATTTGCATAGAATAGGTTCTGAGAGGTGTTCGCCTTGCACCGTTTTACAGCACTTTATTGTGACCATCGAATGAAAAAGTGTATGAGTGGATGATGCAAGGGACGCCTCCAAGTATGTGTGTGTTTTGAGATTTTGTGACTAAACAACGTGTAAGTATTATCATAATGTCGTGTTTTAGTAAAATATGTTTTGGGTGCTGTTGTCGGAGGGCTACACGGCTTGAAGAAAGACAGCCTGCCCCTCCCGAGGGCAGCCCTAGTTTCGATATGTACGTCAAACATGGTTTACAGCCGATTTTATTCAATACTCAAAACAAATATACAAAAGATAATTCGGATCTACAATGGCCTTTCACGGGGTCTTTTGATGAGAAAAAGATCAACTATATACAGAATAAAGTATTTATGAAGAAAAGCCGTCAGTCGATGTTTGACTCCTTGATCTTATGGTTGAAGGAGGCAAAACGACGACGAATTCGAGAAGAGAAGCTGGGGAGGGTGAAATCGGGTCAGACAGTTACTCAGAAAGCAGTAGCGTATGATAAAGAAAAGGTGGAAAAAAATATTGAACGGATGGATAGGCAGTTCCGTTTGGAGACCGATAAAAGCTATGTGGCGAGACCAGAGACAGGAGATTAATTATAAGAATTGCTGGAAGCCCGACCACCTCCTCCTTATGCCCCACAAGGCTTGTATCCAGCCGTGCCTGTGGTACGAGTTGATCAGACGGGAGCCGTTTCGGCCGCCAAACCACAGACAGGGGTGGTCGCCACGGCCCCCGTTGGCAAATCGGGACCTGATGTTCCGTTTTCCCCTCCTTCTCTTCGACCAACTACCAAACCCTTAATATCGCTTCAGCCAGACGCGGATGTCCCTTCTCCCTTGCACCCTGTATTTCTCTCCCCTCCGACTCAGACTACTTTAGATCTTTGAAATGTAGTTAGTCCGGGTGCCACGCGCAAGCGACCGTTGTCTGACTTGAGTGATCAGCGAGCTTTCACTCGGTCGTTGTTGGGACAGGAGGAAAGGAGAGCTATTATAATTCAGGCATCCCAGTGGATGCGGAATCCTATTTATACTTTGGAGGATATTTGGAGTACCATGAAGGATTTTGAACCCGTTGCCCAACAGCTGGCTCTAGAAAGCATGGCACTCCGATTGATTTCACTATGGGAACAGTGTTTTGAGGAAGGATTGCCTCCTCAAATACTGCGTGATATCAGGGATCATGCTCATAAATTTCATCTCCAAATTGAGGAAGTGTATCAGAATGTGACGACGCTTTTACATTATCGGGAACTAATGCACCGAAAGAGTGCCGAATGGGGAGCGTAGCACCCCATGAGAGAGGTGCATCCTCTTTTCTTCCCGGAATTACCTGAAATAAGGGATAACGGGGGCAATGTCACGAGAGCGCGAGTGGACGCTAGACTTCAGGAACAATGGGTTTACACCCCTTGGAAACGAAGTGAGGTGCTTACGTTAAAAGCCCAGCTCCCTGACCCCCGTAAAAATCCTACAGCTTATTATAAGGAATTGGCCGAAGCCGCCAATTCCGCTATCATGACTATAGCTGATATCGAGCTATTTTTTGGTCTCCTGATTCCGGTGGATATTTGGAGACAGATACATGATACGGACCATGTCCCCGAGCTAGGAGGAACGTGGGATCAATTGAAAAATTGGGATAAGGAACGAAAGCCGGGTGAGAAACCCCGGGATGAAATATTAGCAGTATCAGATACAATTGTTACATACATGAAGACTCTTCTACCTCCTAGGAAAGTAGATTGGGATAAATTAACAGCATGTTAACAGAAAAAGGATGAAAGTGTGTCCGACTTCTTCACTCGGTTTGAGAAAGTTTTCATAGATTTTAGTGGTCAGGACCTCTCTACAGAGGGAGGAATTTGATTATTTGTAAATAGATTTGTCACAAATTTGCTCCCTGAGGTTATGACCCGTCTTCAATCAGCTGAAAGCACGTGGACTACGGCTGCACCCTCTGTTATCCTTAGCATGGCCCAATAATATGAACATTGAGAAAACGAGAGTAAGGAGAAATCAGAGAAAAAGACTAAGGATCTAAAAACTAGGGTACTATTGCAGCAAGTCAGTAGAGGGAATAATTCAGGACGAGGAGTGTGAGGCTCCTTTCAGAGAGGTCATTTGACAGGAAGAGATAGGGGAGGCCCTCCGAATATTGGGATAAACCAATGTTCCTATTGTAAAGAGGAAGGACATGGGAGGGCAGACTGCCCATTGTTGATGACAAGGAACGGACCTAGTAGAGGACGAGAAAGGGCTTGAGGGAATATAGATCGCAATAGCATGAGAAGGGAGGAGTCACAGTATGACGGTTCTCGTAAGAATCATTTTGATGACCCTCAGAACAGACAATACTACAATGAGACTTATCAGGATGACAGGTATGATGAACGGGATTATGCATGAGACAGCCATGGACAGAGCGGGGGCCATATTACAGTACCAGTCGACCAAGAGGTACCTTATGTACAAGGAGAACTGTTGGGTACATCGGGAAAGTTTTTAGTGGATACTGGGGCGATGAGTAGTTCAGTCGCCCATACACTGGTCCCAGGGGCAGCTCTGTCTGCCTAAAATAATGTATCAGTAGGATTCTCTGGAATACCGGTAGTGAGCCCCGTTTCGAAACCTCTGCCTTTTACGATAAGTCCCATCTCCATGCATACACCCTTCCTTCTAACTTCTAATTGTGGTGAAAACCTCTTAGGGTTAGACATTTTAAAGAGATTACATGCCCTCATTTATTGTTCCCCTGATGGTGTTTTTCTGACAATGCTGAAACCACCTGTGAAAGAGGCTCAATACTTTGCTAAAAATGAGACCTTGCCTCCTGAATTCTCTACCATTCCTCAGACACTGTGGGCGACAGGGGACACCGATGTTGGTCTGTTAAGAATAGCCCCTGTGTCAATAACATTGAAACCAAATGTACAGATGCCACGCATTCCCCAGTATAATATTTCACCGGAAGGTGAACAGGCCTTGTTGCATATCATTCATGACCTCATTGACAAGGGAGTGGTGGAAGAAACAGCTGCTAACGTTTGTAATAGTCCAATTTTACCGATTCTGAAAAAGACACCAATTGATGGTGCCCCTGATTATAAGACTGCATATCGTTTTGTAATTGACCTACGAGCGTTCAACAAGATAGTAGGCCCCCAATACCCAGTGGTGCCGGATATTACAACAATCCTTATAATGAATCCCCCTACTGCTCAATATTTTTCTGTAATCGATTTAAAGAACGCTTTCTTTAGCATTCCGATTCACCCTGATAGCAGGCATATCTTTGGATTCTCATTAGGAGGCCGAAGCTTTAGATTTACGCGTGCACCCCAAGGCTAAACAGAAAGTCCCAGCATATATAGCCAAGCTCTGAAGGCAGTCCTGGATGAATTAATTTTGCCTACAGGTAATGCAATTATCCAGTATGTGGATGATATTTTGGTGGCCTCTGATACAGAACAAGGCTGCAAAGAAGCGACTGTGAAATTGTTACATCATTTGGCTGATAAAGGAAATAAAGTCTCCCTCTCCAAATTTCAATATTGTCAACAGGAAGTGACCTACCTTGGTCACTTACTGTCGAAAGCGGGGAGACGACTAACACCAGAACGAATATCTGTAATTACCAACATGTCTGTACCTCGTACTCAACGTGATGTTCGTGCTTTTCTTGGCATAACCTCTTACTGTCGCCAATGGATTCCTAATTATTCACTCCTCTCTAAACCCTTGTTGTATTTGACTACCAAAGATGTGCATGAACCCCTACACTGGACCGATGAATGCCAAGAAGCCTTTGACTCTTTAAAATCTGCTTTGTGTTCTGCACCTGTCTTGGGTACCCCGGATTACCGGAAGCCTTTTTCACTTTATGTGCACGAGGTGGACGAGTGTTCCCTTTCAGTGTTAACACAGGGTTTTGGCGGAAAACAGAGACCCTGTGCTTTCTTTTCATCAGTACTAGACATGGTTGCACAAGCTCTTCCCAGTTGTCTGAGGGCCACTGCGGCGGTGCAGTGGCCATCCGGCAATCAGAAGGTATAGTTTTGAATACAGAACTCACAGTCATGGTACCGCATGCTGTGGATATTCTGTTAAATAGAACTAAAACCCAGCACCTTACAAGTGCTCGTTTAACAGGATACGAACTAACATTGTTTGCACCCCACATTACAATTACAAGATGCGCTACATTGAATCCAGCAACATTATTGCCTCTCCCTTCCAATGATAAAAAGGATGATATCCATGATTGTATATTTAGAACTGAAGAGGAAACAAAAGGGTATGTAGATCTAACCGACGCCCCCCTTTACGAGACCCCCAAGGAGAGCTGTATGTTGATGGTTCTTGTTTTAAATTGCCAGATGGTACTGCCACAGCTGCGTATGCCATTACAACCCTAAAAACGGTGGTGGAAACTGCTAGGATTTCACATCACTCAGCCCAGGCAGCTGAACTAATAGCTTTGTTACGAGCATGTGAGATCAGTAAAGGCCTGAGAGTAAATATTTACACAGACAGCCAGTACGCCTTCGGCGTTGCCCATAGTTTTGGGAGGCTGTGGAGGGAAAGGGGTTTATTTACCACGCATGGCCAGAAAATTCAACATGGTCCTTTAATTGATCGCTTGTTATTTGCCTTGACGTTACCAGAAAAAGTTGACATCATTAAATGCAGTGCTCATCAGAGAATTATTGATTCTACGGGAAAGGGAAATGCTTATGCTGACTCGGTAGCTAAGGAAACAGCGCAAACTAAGATGACTCCCATGTTCCCTAGTGCTTCATCCCGGTGGGTGGCGGAAACATCTGTGTTTGACAATACCATTGAGAGCGTGAAAGAGTTGCAGAAAGAAGCTACCCCAGATGAGGCACAGAGATGGGAACTGGAAGTGGGACAACTGGATAAGAATGAATGCTGGATAGATCGAACTGAGAAACAGCGTTGGTTACTTCCTAATGCATTGGTATATGCTGTAGTGACCATGGCTCATGGTCCAGCACACATAGGAGCAAAGGGTATTTGTGCAGTATTAGACCCATGCTGGAATAACCCAAATATTCCTAAAAATGCAGTACATGTGGTTAAGTATTGCCCTGTGTGTTTGCGTTAAAATTCAAGAGGTAGAGAATCTGTCCTGAGTGGAAATTTTGCACCTCCATCTCTACCATTTGAAGTTATACAGATTGATTACATACAAATGGAGAGAGTGAATAATTTGAAATATGTATTGGTGGTGGTTTGTGCTTTCAGTAAATGGGTTGAAGCCTACCCCACCAAAGAGGCCACCGCAGTTGCAACTGCTAAAGCTTTGGTTAAAGAATATTTCCCCCGATATTGTTTGCCCCGGATTATCTGGTCTGATAACAGGACACATTTCAATTCCTTGCTGGTACAGAGTGTTTGTGATGGTTTACAAATTAGGCAAAATTTTCATGCAGCCAGGCATCCCCAGTCAGCTGGTCTAGTCGAAAAATATAATGGTATATTGAAACTGAAGATGTCCAAAATTCGTGCTAGTACCGGATTGAGATGGCCTGATGCCCTCCCTTTAGCATTATTGTCTCTGAGAACAACACCACACACAAGAACGGGGTTATCACCCTACAAGGTAATCTTTGGCCGTCCTGCCAATGTGTGGGGAGTCCCTAGGCCCAGGTCCTTTAGAGATATTGATTATCCTTTGATGACAGACTACTTGTATGCCTTGACTAAAGATCTGCGTTCTATTCATCAACAGGTATCCGAGACATTGCGGCCGCTACCAGAGGGTCCAGGACATCGGTTGGAACCAGGCCAGTGGGTTCTGGTGAGGAACTATCAACAGAAATCAGGTTTGGAACCGAAGTGGTCCGACCCCTACCAGATCATACTCACTACGAGGTCGGCCGTGAAGGTGCATGGACGCAAACATTGGATCCATGCCAGCCACCTGAAGCGCCTCCCGCTCCCTTTGCCCTTTGATTTGCAAAACCGCAAAGGAATTCCAAGCCAAGAAGGAGAGTCGCTTCAGAGCCTTGGACCTTTTTCAGAAGCCCGAGAAGAGGGACAGCCAAGTGAAGCGTTGCCCTCAGGTGACAGGACGGCGGCTCAATCAGCGGAGGCCGTTGTTTTTGGTACATCACAGGGTTCGAATGTATCTGATCCCCCTGCAACTGAGTTGTTTTCCGACCAGAGTCAGCCCGGTTGCTGTAACTACGACCTGCGGCCCCGAAAACAGCGCGGTACCCCAGTTTCTCGTGGAAGGAATTAGGGAAAGACTTCATTTGAGAAACATCGGATAGACACACTGGGGTACTGAGCAAGACACTGGACTGAACTCGTTGAGAGCTTGGAACACTGTGTTAAGTAGCTCTGTTCTGAAAGAAAGACTGAGTTAAGGGCCGTGGTTGGTCTGCAGGACGACGGAAGTAGCTTGTCATCTTTTCCTTTTGATAAGAGTCTGCCTGTGAGGCTCTAAACGGACACAGGGAAGAAGATCCCCTCTGGTGGCGTGCGTGCTTTGTGGATACAAAGATAGTTGTTGGACTTATAGAGAGGGACCGAGTTAGATCTGGACTTATAGAGAGCATGTTTCCTTTTGCTCGATTCGCAATGGAGGATGAAAGGCCATTAGCCCCTCGGCGATATGTGGATAATTCGCATTTAATCTCCGGATGGTCCACTAGAGTGAAGGTGGCATTGGTTGCTTTTATTGTTGTCATTACAGTAATTATGGTGTGTGTGTTTGTATATTTAGAGTTTCAGCATCCTGTACAGAAGCTGTTAGGAACTACCGTTGCCCCGGAAGAGCATCTTTTCTATTCTTTGCCCCCTCACAAGGCTAGATACAGAGAAACTTATATGAAAAATGCCTTTATTTAAATGTTGCACCAGACTCACAGCACTAAAAACAAAACAAATTGTTGGGTATGTGGGTTACTTCCCTCAGTGATGCACCAGTATGAACTTTTCATCTCCTTACCAATGTCTTATTTGGCTAGCTGTGAAGCCTGGTTCCAATTGCTGTCTTTGATGTATTCACATTATGTAGCCAAACCAAAAATATATACTGAGAAAGATTATGAAGCCGTTCTAAAGTATATAGAACAACATCAAGGATTTGATGCAGCAGGAAATGGGGGAGAGGGCTCTTTGGACCCCAATCATTGCATGAATGTATATACAGATTATAAGAATGTTACGTGGTTAATGGAGGAAATGCAGGATTTTGAACTTTTTAATGACACTATGTACTTCCAGCATTTTAAAGAAAGAAATGTTATGAATGACAAAGCCTTGCCGATCCCCATCATTAATACTAACTCTCCCTTCTGCATTCAGGGAAGAGGTCATGTTAAGGTAGGAAAGAGCAGATGCAATTACACCTACACTTTACAGGTATATAGTACCCCACCTATGATTACTCCACCAGATGTCTATTTCGTCTGTGGTGAGAATGCATACACATGGCTCCCCCGGGGATGGGCAGGAAGTTGCTATCTTTCGTTTCTCTACCCTCCTGTGTATATTGCTCTGCCCGACTATCATAGAACTCATCAGTTAGTTCAGAAAGGGGTAGTGGTTAGCCGAAAAATTAGGAGCTTTGACACCGACAGTACTGATCAAACAGATACCTCCCAGCAGCAATTCGAAGATTTTGCTAAGGGTCTCACCCCCTTTTGGGGACCTATATTCAATAGTCGTAGTATTAGACGCTTGTCCCGAATAGTTGAGAACGTGGTCCAGACTACTACTGGGATCTTAACTAACATCACTGTGGAGCTTCAGGCGACGAGGCTTGTTTCGCTTCAGAACCGGATGGTTCTTGACGTCATCCTCGCAGATAGGGGAGGAGCCTGTCGTGTGATCGGCAGCTCTTGCTGTGTGTTTATTCCAGATTCAGCCCCTACCATTCATCTTGCTATACAGAACTACATCGATTAGCCAGCAAAGCACATGTGGATAACGGCACCTGGTCCCTTAGCAGTTGGTTCTGGGGCCTTTTAGCTACATGGGGTTGGAAGATATTTATGGTGCTGGCCGGAGCTTTTGGAGCAATATTTACGTGTTGCCTGTGTCTCCAATGTGGCCCGGCCTGCTGCTCATTCTGTGCGACCAGGATAACATCTGCTTTGAACTTTTCTCGTCAAGTCAAGGCTGAAAAGCAGATGATCCAAAAGGAGGTGTCAGACCTCATGCAGATCGATGAAGGGGTTTTCGTAGAATGAATCTGGGTATATTGGCTATAGTAGGCCAAAAGGGCCGTCTGTTGGGATCGAAATTTGATAACACGCATTATTGGCCTAATATATTCAATATAACCTTGTAATTATATAATCGTGTAGTTAGAATGCACTATGATCACCTAGTAACCAATGATTCACTTTTGACTTGTTTGCTCCTATTGGTATAACCGGAACCATTTTGTTTCGTTTCTCTATGTGCAAGCACTGTTTCCCCGAGATCACGTGATTACGCTTTTTGCTCGAAACTATGACGGCAGCCAGGACGCCTACTATAGTTGTTAGCCGGTAGCTCAAGGAAACCCAAGGTCACATCTGCCCTTCTTGTGGGATGCGCACATTCTAGCAGGGCCCGTTCCTGTACTCCCCCGGCTACAGATAGAGAGGGAGGCACCTTACTGACCTGCCCCCGGAATAGCTTAGGCCTAGGCTACTAGCAAATCAATTGTGCCTTATATGGGTATTCCTCTTGGCATACTGAAAAGTTGTATCTTTCCTTGTAGGGTGTCATTTTGAACGCATGAAAACGTATATATGCTTTGTACTTTGAACATGTAATCAGTCTCCTCTGCGCACCTTCGAGGGTTGCGTAGACTGAGGCTCCCCTGCCAGGGCTTGTATTTGATGAATAAACGATTAAACCTTCTCCATTGCCGACTGACTTATTATTACAGAGTAAACGCATATGGGCTATTGGTAAGTATAGCCCGCTAGAATAATTTTGAATCCTTCAACGACACTTCTAAGAACGTCACATAGAGGACTTCAGTTTAAGACAGGCCCTCTTCTCATTTCTCTTTACACAGGCGGCATTATCTTGTACGTCCGCTCTCCCCAAGAGAATCTGGAACCTCTATTTATGGAGATAATAAAAATAATAATAAAAACATTTATTAAGCGCCTGATTTTACAGAAAGACAGTGCGTCCCCTCGCTGTGGATGCATGCCGACAGAACTCCAGAACACAAGTCCCGCAGCCCAGGGGGAGGGGACACAGGTAGAAGGTGACTAGACCTTGGGGAATAAGTAAGTTTTCAGTTTCAACCTGAAACGCGATTCTGAAGGTTCCATCTGAAATTCAAGCGGAAGTTCGTTCCAGTATTTGCTGGCAAGAAACCTAAAGGATCTCCCTCCCATCCGAACACGACCGATGCGGGGGACCACCATCTGCATGCTCCCCATAGATCTCAGCAACCGTTTAGGACGGTATATGGTCATCATCTTCTGTAGGTAGATTGGGCCACGGCCATAAGCAATGCGGTGGGTGATACACAGGATTTTAAACCGAATGCGTTCTTGCATGGGAAGCCAGTGCAAGATATGAATTGCCCGCTTACCCGATGACCTCCTAGGCATTTTTAATACTAGCCTGGCCGCCGCATTCTGGACGCATTGCAGTTGGCTCAGGTCCTTTCTGCTGAGACCACAAAGCAGAGAATTCCCATAGTCGAGATGTGGGGTGACAAGGGCATGCACTAGGGATTTCCTAGCTTTAAACGGAAGAAGATCCAAGATCTTACGAATCACCTTAAGTGTGCCATAACATTTCCCGGCTACACTCCTCACATGTTGGGAGTAAGAGAGATTAGAGTCTAGAGTAACCCCCAAATTTTTCACCGTGGCAGATGGAGAGGGCACAGCCCCCAAGTCCGCCGGCCACCAGGCTGAGGTCCAGACGGAAGGAGACGGGCTGATGATAAGGAGTTCCGTCTTATTGCCATTCAGGCGCAAACAATTACCCTTCATTCAGCTAGTGAGTGCTACAAGACAGGAGGAGAGGTTCTCTGCAGCCCCAACTGGGTTATGAGATAACGTAATCACCAGTTGGGTATCATCTCCATACGACACAATATCCACCCAATAGGACTCCACTAATCTTGCCAGGGGCTCCATATATAAATTGAACAGCGTAGGGCTCAATATAGAGCCCTGCGGAACCCCCTGTCTAAGAGATCTTGGTCTGTATTTATATGGGGGGCAGTGAACTTGAAATTTCCTGTCCGCCAGAAAGGAGCTCATCCAGTCGTGGGCTTGGCCCACTACTCCCATCTCACTGAGGCGTGCGAGAAGACCCGAGTGCGACACAGTGTCAAAAGCCGCACTCAGGTCCAATAAGATCAGCGCTGCAGTGTGACCATCATCAGCTTTACTGCGGAGCAATTCGGTGGAAAAGAGGAGAGCAGTTTCCGTAGAATACTTCGCCCTAAAGCCAGATTGGGAGGGGTGGAGAAGAGAATTGTCCTACACAAAGCTGACCGGTTGGTTATTCACCAATTTCTCAACTACCTTAGCACAAAAAGGCAGAAGGGATATGGGACGAAGGTTATCTAACTGAGTCATGCTCAGACAGGAGATAATACGTTTTGGCGGCTAATCTGGCCTGGTATTAACTGGGGCAAATCAGAAATATTCCCCATTACTCCATGCACTAAGAAATGGAATTGCGAATTCCCAGTGTGCAAATTCTGCAAAATACTTGGGTATCCACATCCACACAGATACCGAACAGATTATTCGATTGAACTATGGTCCCACGGCGCATAAAGTTCAGGCGCAAGTTGAAGGATGGCTGCGACTTCCCCTCTCGCTCGCTGGTCAAGTAGCATTGAATTATTATGCTCTCGAGATTTTTGTACCTGTTTAACAACATCCCTATTCCGCACCCCAATAGTTTTTTTAACATGTTGTGCTCTCACCTAACTAGACTCGAATGGGGTGGAAAGAGCCCTAGGTTTACCTGGGACACCATGACCCTGCCATTTGTCAGAGGGGGATTCGGTGTACCTAATCTGCAGATATATTTACCTGGTTGCACAGTGGAGTTTTGCACACTCTTGGTATCATATGGATGCCCAGATTCCTTATACCAGACCTGAGACTGATCTGGTTATGCCCGCACCCTGAATACAATACTACCACGGGGATTCCCACAAGACCCCCTTGATATTCAAACAGTATCAACCAGCAGTTGGGCATGGCAGAAATTGGTGCAAATTACTCAAGCACCGACATTGTATCACCCCGAGTTTCTGATATTAAATAACCCATGGATTCCCATTACGCAAAAAAGTTGGTACAGCGCACGTTACTTAAGTACTCCGTAAGCAAAGTCAGAGAACTTTTCACCGGAGGCCATGTGTTTTCCAGCACAGAGTAGGGCAAATTCAGTGAGGCTACATTTATGGACCACTTTATCCTTAACCGGGTTCGCTGTGCACTTCGGGCGGAGATTACTGGGTTTTCTTTGGAGCCCACTTCCTTTAGCCTGCTACCCACAGAAATTACTTCCTCAGGGGGCGAACTCTTAATTTCGAAAATGTACCGTGAGTGTATGGCACTAGTTTCCAGCAAGAATAACAGAATTTGGGAGGCCTGGGACGCGATTTAGGTCATGAAATTCAAGATTCTCACTGGACTTTCTGCTGCCTACAAATGGAAGAAGTTTCTTTAAATAGTAGGCACAAACTACTGCATTTCAAACGTCTGTGGAGAGTTTACAAGCCTTCGGAAAGAATACATAACATTGACCCAGATAGGCCTCACTCCTTCAGTAAATGCGGAGCTCCTCATGTGGATTATACGCACCTTGTCTGGACCTGCTTTAAGATTGGGGCCTATTCACCGCCATAGCTTTTTTACTTGCAAAAAGAAAGATAGCTCTGAAATGGGGCTGCAGAGCCTCCCCCACAGTCAAGGCCCGGCTCCAGAGTTTAACATATTGCAATTTGAACATTGAACTTTATGCATCTATCCAACCTACAATGTCCCGCCCAAGGGACATTTGGGTTCCCTCAGGAATTACCTACTTGAGCTGAACACTCCTCCCACCTCACAACGATCAGATGGAATTGTTCCCTCGGGTGTGGGATAAATATACGACAGTGAGGTAAAATATCATGTACATGTTATCAAAATATACACTATTGCATTGGAAGGTAGTGAGGTTTTTGCAGAGTTGAAAGGTTTACTAGGGTTGGTTTCGCTGTCTACAAATTATTAACATCTGGGTGTCTTACTGTCAACTAGATGGGTTGGTTGGACAAAAAGACAGGATTTGTTTGTATGTATATTATTTTCACTATGTCAATGCCATGTCAATACGCATTGCAAAATTAAAGTGAGTATCGTGTACGGGATGTAATGTTTATAGAAATGATAAATAAAGTTTAAAATAAAAACATTCTAGCATCTTTTGTTCCGATACCTTCATGTAACTTACCATGCACAGTTTCGGACAATCCTGGAATAAAGGATAGCAAACATTCTCTTCCAAATACCAAAATGTACACCATCTGATGAATAAACTCAGTTGCAATTCTCTAGAACTTTAACATCTGAAACCCTTATGAAAGATACTAAGCAGAGAAGTGTTGCTAATTTGGGGGAAATCTGTCTCACAGAGAGGTAACTACTACCTCTCCATGAACAAAAAGTTTGAATGTCAAATTTACATCCCATAAAGAAACGTAACAAGCCCTAGGCAGTTTCTTAATTCTGGTTTCCTTCACCATTCTACATATTAGAGGGTCTCATCCAACTGAGATGTCACTTACCAAGGCATGGCCAGCTGATATGCCCGACCTATTGCAAGTAATGTTCCTGTATGATAAACCTGCCTGCAATAGTTCACCTAAATAATTTGCCAAATCTGTCACAGTAGCCTCCACAGGATCCAGGCTCCTTCCAATGCACCGACTACTCCATCTACACCGAACCTCTGATGCAGCGGGAAACGTCGGTGGAGTAAATATATTCACTATACGTAATCCAATTTAATAACCAACTTGTCCTTCCTTTACAAAACTAAAGTTTAGCCCATAACTCTAACTGGTCCTCCAATTAACCTTTTGACAGTTTTCAGGAACTGACAACTGATAAAATGGAAGATACCTCCCCCATGAGGACGTACAATAAAGGGAATATACAACAAACCATATATACAATATATGTACAAGTTACATTAATCATGTTCATCAATAATGACAGGCTCAGTTTTCACAAATCTTCATCTATTTTTTTGAAAACATATGTAAATGGTCTTACAGCAACCCAATACCAAATCATAGAACATCACACAAGAAAGTACTTCATAATAACATCTAATTTAAACGAGCATGAGAGAGTGGATAGGAAGAGTGACATAAGAGCATTGAAACAAATTTAATGCAATTACAGAATAACATACAAACCTAAGGAAAAGTATAGCACAGCATGCTAATAGTCTGAAGTGCTAGCCCTCCGACCAGAAGGGAAAGCTGGGGCAACCTCACAAATGTATGAAGAGCAAAGTTAAAGAGTCAGGATTGGACAGCTACAGCTATAAAGAGCTTAAGAAATCAGCCCTCAGCTCACAAGGAGATGCTCACTCTCGTCACACCTATCTAAGTCACACCACGCGCACAGTAGAACACTAATAATTGTACCCTAAATGTTAAAGTCCATCCCTAATTTAGTAGCAAAGTCCAAGCACTTCACAGTTCTCATTGTTTCAGAAGCATAAGGTGTTCAGTCACATCACTTCCGTCCCACTTCACTCTCAAGAGTTCTTTGTTTGCACATGCTTTTCGAATGCCCTGCGATTCTTCAATTTTGGAATTCGGTTTGGTCACAAATCCCCAAAAATTTCCACCTTAGTATCCCTTTCTCCCCAGCACACATCTTTTTAGGTTCCCTATCCTCTGCATTACCTCAATCACACAGACATTATCTCCTAATGGACCTTCTCATTGCCATTGCTTTCCATCATATTACGTACAATTGGAAACTTGCCACCAATGTCTCCTTCCGTTCATGGTGGAATGCAGTTTGTTTTCATTACAGACTAGATACTAATTTTGTTTCCCCTGTCTCTCTAGCAATCAAACAAGACCTTGTTTAGCTCCCTTTAGTGAATTATCTATCCTCATCTACCCCTTCCTCCATCACCCAAGATGTTCACTCTATTGAGGTACGCAAACCTCCTAAATTTCGTTCACTATTTTTCATTGCTTATCTACTTGAAGAATGTAATGCTTACTTTGTTGTTTTTGGTGCTTGACTTATGATGCACTCCCATTTATTTTTTACACCTTTACATAGTTGTGTAATTCTCTTTTCCCCTTCCTCCTCTTATTGTATATCTTGTTGATTTATCATATTGCCTGTTTTCTTCATGTATTTTGGTTTTCTTTTTGCTCTTCGTTAATGCTTAATAAACTCAAACTTAAAAAAAAAAGAGTTCATGCGGTCATCTTTGTACTTCAGCAGAGGAAATCTCAATATTCTCTTTCCTGTGCACACACACATCTTTAGATGATTTGCAACATTTACTAGAACAGTTATCCACAAAACTAAACATTTCCCCGGACAGTAGGAAGTTCTGCCGGATACTCCAACCACGTAGCCACGGACAAGGAAAAAGAACACAATAATCATAATGAAGGACAAATACATTTCTCTACTGCAGCCTACCTTAAAAGAGCAAATTAATCACTAACAGTGGTTTGAGGCCTTCTCTGCAAAGTGTGCAGTTTCTCTAGGATAAATAAATATATTCAGTTATTTATTCACATATAAAGCTCAATTTCTTTAATTCATTTTAGTTTTCATATTTTTCTAATACAAACACAAATGTTTTCCACTATTATTCTATATAATTAATGTCACTCATATAAAACTCTTTTTGTGAACCCGTTTCTTTCACATTGGACATAAAAAACAAAACCTCTTTAACATTATTTTCTGTCCCCTGCTGTCTCTCATGCAGAAATCATTTGTTACAGGAACAATTTGTCATTCTCCTGTTTGTTTCTTGATTCTTTTCCCAGATACCCCATGTTAATATTTCTGTTAATTTCACAACTTTGTTAATGATTTCACACAATGGGAGGTTTATCCAAGCAAGTTTTATTTACGGAAATCCTGCTCCATCACCTCTTTATATCTCTTCCTAGTACCTGGTGCCCATGACTCGTCCAGTAAGTCCTTATACTGTCCTGAAAGACCAGAGAATCTTCTAGGTCCCCTGATATCCTCCAAACAAGAATGTTAAACTTTTCTTCGACTACCAAAAGAGGCTCCTCTCCATCTAGGCCAACAGTAAAGCCTGATGTACCGGTATAACATGAGGTTCCTCTACTGCAAGCTCCATTACCCCTGAGAACCAACTTGCAAAGTACAAATGGGGGTCACTAGAATTAACTTGCACCCTTCTTTCTGAACCTTCCATAATACTCTCTGGACCATTGCAAAGGGCGGGAAAGCATAATCCCTCTCCACCAACCAATTCTGTGCAGAGGCATCCAGTGCTGTGGGCCCTGGTTCTGGATTCCAACTGAAATAGCTTGTTGCTTGACATGTGAGTCTGCTTACAGACAGATCTATTTCTATTGCGCCACAGAGAGCTTGCACTTTCCTGAAAATCACTGGATTCAATTTGACAAATGCTGAAATCTCCGAGGTGACATGAATTCCAATCTGCCCTCTGATCCTGCTTGCCTTCAATATGGCCTGCTGACAAAATAATCTTGTGTTCCCAGCAGAAATACCATATGTCCTTTGCTTTGACTTTGAATCTTCCAGATGATTGATACAAGATACAGCTGAAACATGCAAATTAGCAAAACACTGTTCACTAGGTATGTTTTGAAGCTCTTAAACCCATTCAGTCTTGCCATCAACTCCTAACAATTTATGTGTAACAGCTTCTCTTCTCTTTTCCACATCCCCTGTCTCGAGGCTATTCAGGGGAGTCCCCCAGCCCAAAGTGCTGGCATCTGTCTCTAAAGTAAACACTGACACATTCCCAAAATCAACTATGCCATTCCAAATCTCTAGACTGTTTATCCACCACTCCAGATCTATTCGAACTTCCAGAGACAAAGTCATTGAATCTACTTATATAGACCTTTCCTCAAATGCAATGTCTTTAATAGGCCCGGGTGGTAAACTCTGCTCCGCTCATAGATTTTGCGGAATTCGTGCACTTCACGCTCCGTGGAGGAACGTGGAGTTACTGAATTTCGCCATTCAGGCGCAAGGCAGAGGTTTGTTTTTTTGTTTGTTGTGTGCTCGAGTTTTGTTTAGGCTCTCGACCACGAGCACCAAGAGTCTCGGACTGCTTGTGAGTGCACATGTTCGAGACTTCTCGCACTGCTAGAGAGCTCCCATGAGATTTTACGCTCACTCGCACATTTTAGCAGCGATGGCGCCCATCTAGTATTCTTAGTGCTGATCAGAACTGCAAACGGAGCAGTCAAGCAGCTTTTCTGGTGGAGCTGCACCTGAGAGGCATCTGGAGTGGATTGTCTTCTCAAACTGGCTGTTGAAGTTGTTGTGTTTGTGTGAGAGTCAATCTTTTAAACAACTTTTTGTTTCAAACAGGAAGGAAGTGGCCCAGAGACTCCAACTTCCTGTTCCAGCCCAGCAGGCTCCTCCCTGCGCTTTGTCCCTCTCCTGGTCATTTTCATTGGGATTAGGAGCTGGAAGCATCACTAACCTTCTCTGCTGTAATTATACTATTGGAGTTAAGTACTTTGCATTTCACAAGTTAGTTGAAAAACTGGTTTATAAGGGTGTTTGTTTGATTGGGAGCATGCACCTGGATTTATTAGTGCTTTTTATTCGATTTTTAAAATGTATTGTGGTGGGTGGCATGCAGTTTCAGTAGGGGCCTAGTTATTTATTTGTATTTAATTTTTCTTCTTTTGTAAAGGAAACATTTTGCCGTTTACTACATTTTCTCCATGTGTGTTAATACATTTGCAACATTTATTTTATTCACTATGTAGCCTAGTCTGCCAATGGGCCTTCCAGCCAATAGGCCCTGTACTAGCCATGGGTGCATGAAACAATTGTTTATTTGGTGTCTGTTGCATTTAAACATCCTTTAGGTCATGGATGGCATTGGAATAAAATACGAAATGTGTTTTTTGTGATATTTCACATTTTCCCCCTATAAACAGTGTATAGGTGGGGTAATGCCTTTAGAGTATGTGTGCTGTTAATTTTTGTTTTTGGCATTACTGAATTAATGCTGTATTCTCTATGTTACCATGCCTCCTTTGTCTGGCCAGTGTGTCAGAGTGTGTGTCATAGGCCACTATTCATCGTTGTTCCCCATGCCATGTGGCCAGGGCCCATTTTGTATAGTAAGTGTCCATAGGCCTGCAAGTGTTCTTTGTTTTCCAGGCCTCTTGCCTGTTGTTGTGACCATGTGGCTGGCGGCCATTTTTTGTAGCGAGCCAGTGTGCTTTTGCCATAGGCCTGCATGTCTTCTTTGTTGTAGCGACGCCTTTTTGCTGGTTGATGTTGTTCTGACCATGTGGGTGGCAGCCATTTTGTGTAGGCAGCCAGTGTGCTTTTGCCATAGGCCTGCATGTCTTTGTTGTGGCCATGCCTTCTTGCTGGTTCTTGTTGTGACTGTGTGGCTGGTGGCCATTTTGTGTAGCCAGTCCGTGTAATTTTGACATAGGCCTGCATGTATTTGTCGTGGGCATGCCTTCTTGCTGGTTGTTGTTTTGACCATGTGTCTGGTGGCCATTTTGTGTAGGCAGCTAGTGTCCTTTAGCCATAGGCCTGCATGTCTTCTTTGTTAGTGGCCATTTCTCCTTGCTGGTTGTTGTTGTTTTTTTTGCATTTAAATTGTCTTCTTTTGTAAAGGAAAAATGTTGCACAGTTTACTACATTTTCTCCATGTTTTATAGATAAATTAGTAATATTGATTTAATTCACTATGTGGTCTAGTCTGCCAATGGCCCTTCCAGCCAGTGGGACCTGTACTAGTCATGGGTGCATGAAACAGCTGTTTCTATGATGTCTGTTGAATTTAAACATTATTTAGGCCATGGATGGCATTGGATTAAAATACAAAATGTGTTTTTTAAGGATATTTCACATTTGTTTTCCTACAAACAGTATATTGGTGGAGTTATGTCTTTGGAGGATGTGTGTTGTTGTAATCATTTTTAGCCCTGTTAATTTTCGTTTTGGGCATTGCTGAATTAATGCTGTGTTCTCTGTGTTACCATGCCTCCTTTGTCTGGCCAGTGTGTGAGTATGTGTGCCATAGGCCACCATCTGTCTTTGTTTCTCATGCCATGTTGGCAGGGACCATTTTGTATAGTCAGTGTCCATATGCCTACATGGGTACTTTGTTTTCCTGGACTCCTGCTTGTTGTTGTGACCATGTGGTTAGTGGCCATTTTGTGTAGCCAGCAAGTGTGCTTTTGCCATAGGCACGCATATCTTCTTTGTTGTAGCCATGACCCTTGCTTTGTATTAGTTACTGTTGATGACCATGTGGCACTGGCTGGCAGCCATTTTTTGCGTCCTGCCAGTGTGGTCCTTTGCCATAGGCTTGCATGGGTATTTGAGAATTATAGCAGTTTAATACATTTATAATTTCACTTATCTTTAATTTATTTTTACCTTTTTTTGTTTTTTATCTTAATATTTTTTTAGATTTACAGGAGGTGGAGCAAGTCGACCAATATACATATTTGGGCTTAACGTTCAGGAGGAATCTGAACTGGGGTATGCATTGGGGTGCCATCAAGCAGACCAGCTGCCTATCAAGTTTTAATAGCAGATTTGGGGGACTTTCTCATCTTCCATTACTAAACGCCCATCGGGGGACGATACCTCTACTGAGTCTATACGAATGAGAGTTTTTTTTCGCTTGACCGACATATGAATGGGACAGATTAGAAGCGGTAGTGCTTAGAAGGCTTCTATCACTCCCCCAGGGCACTATGATTCCAGCCATAAGGAGAGAGTGACCTCTGGTCTCTTGGAGCCTGATGGCCTTTACTCGGGCCCTAAGATATTTCAATATATTACTGGAGGATGATGAGGTGTCTAACGACTCCAAATTGTGCTGGGTAGAAATTCAATACAGCAAAAGAATGTGGGAAAAGGCTGTAAGAAAGAAATTAATTACTCTAAGAAACCTCAATGCAGTTAGAGGTACAATTACAACTTGGGCACTCTTCCCAGGCAAGCACGCGTTGAAAGAATCTGTTCCTTTGGTGTCCGAATTGAATGACTTGTCTTGTCTGTGCAAGAAACCATCAATCTGTTTCTCATTCCTACACTGGGTTAGGACACTGTATTTCCTTAAATTTCTGCAGCTACACGACCCAGGGTTGCGAAATGAAATATTGAGGGTCAGGATGGGTTGCAATACAATTTGTTAATCCCACCTATACTGGACCAGAGTTCAGAATAACAGTGGTCTCTGCCCCTGCCCCCTGAAAGTTTAATATTCCCTGCTGCATATATTGATGGACTGTGACTTTTATCTTGTAAATCGAATTAAGTTTTAAAGACCTCTGTTTTTTAAATATGGTGTTGTCCATAGGAGGAATGCTATGCAAATGATGGATGGAATGCTGACTAAATCATACATTCACCCACAGTGAAGAGATCTGGGTTGAATCCATTGTTCTTTTGCTCACCATGCCACCCCAGTTTAGACCCAGCCATAGGCAAATCAGTGATGACTCTGTTCCTCACGGGAACAGTCTTGACCGAACAGCCAAGCCACGTGCTTTCTGGATTGTAAACAAGCATCCTGGGACCGGTTTTTTGGTATTACCCTTCATCAACCAGGCTAGCTGGATTCCAGTGGCACAGTGAGCATGGGACCCATGTCTGGGCATACCCATCTCACTCAGGGTGAAAAGTGCTATGCAAATGATGGACGGGATGCTGAATAAATCATACATTCACCCCCAGTCAAGAAATCTGGGTTGAATCCATTGTTCTTGGCTCACAATTCCACCACAGTTTAGGCCCAGCCATATGCAAATCAGTCTGGGCCTACCCATCCCACATAAGGTGAAACGTGCTATGCAAATTATGGACGGAATGCTGAATAAATCATAAATTAATCCCCCAGTCTCAAGAGATCTGTGTTAAATCCATCGTTCCTTTGCTCACCTTGCCACCCCAGTTTAGTCCCAGCCATATGAAAATCAGTCTTGACCCTGTGCCTCACAGGAACAGTCCAGAGCGAACTGCCATGGGAGGAAAGCTGTGGAGCTGTTGACAGAAATGCTTTACTAAGATCTGACTGTTGGAATTGCTAGTTTTTTATGGTCTGTTAAACAGAGTTTTCATGATGAACTTTAGTGGGTTGGGGGTGTTCGAGTAGTTAGGATGGGGCATTTTTAATGATCATAATTGTCATTTGTGTTTTAGAAAATTTTATGGGCAACTGTGTAAATAAAATAAAAACATACTTAATTTTTTTAAACTGTAATTTCTTTAACTTAGAAACAATAATTTTTTCTATTTAAATGTTTGTATTTTATGTTTTTAATTTTGATTTACTTTCTTTTTTCCATTTTCCTAACAGCTGGCACCAACCCCATGTCTGCTATATGATTTTTCCACAGTCACCTGCACCTCTTTGAGTGCCACATCCCAACATGATACACATAAAGCAAACAGTTACATCTGTATGTTGTTGATGTTGTTGCTCTTTCTGATCCTTTCAGAATTACTGTGCACCATGAAAGTTTATGTTGGCGTGGTTTTATGAATGGATAGTAAGACTGTATTGCTAATTATTTAACATAGCTTAAGTAACCACACTAAATGATATTGTTTGTTTTGTACTACTAATGGAACTACAACAATGCCACGTTTCACTGATGTTCTTCTTGCTTGTTTGCTTTTATGTGCACAAGAGAAGAGACAGCACCCACAGTAGGCAGAAGGCCTGTGCACGATATGATGCCTGACTGAATACGCAAAATGGGCATCTCTTCAGCTTGTGAAGCTAAGTGCCACTGCCAACTGACAGCTTCAAGATAGCCCCAAAGAAAGGTGCTGCCATGAAAGTGGCCAGAGGGAAGGAGATAAAGCAGATTTCCACCACTGGCGTGCAAACCACAACCTTTTTCAGCAAATTTGTGCCTGCTGCACTGGTTTCCATTGAGCAAGCTGAGAGCAGCACTCCTGCATCAACTGCACCACCCGCCTAACCTAAGTCCAGGACCATGTCTGTCAGTGTGGCAGCCAGTACAATCATGTCGACTCCGACAAGTAGTGATGTTGAATTGGATTTGTCCTTTTGCAAAGTAGCACACAATCATTTCAGGAAATAGAGCAAAGTGGACAGCAGCCGCAGCCAGCAAAAGTACATTTACTTTATGTTGCAGCCGAACAGGAGGTTGAGCTCTCTCCGAGCAAGAAGTTGAACCTCCTCTTTTAGAACCATTAGCTCCCAGATCTCCATCAAGAAAAAGGAAGGGTACTACTGCACCATCTTCTCCTAGCACCACCTCTGAAGATAATGATAGCGACATGGAGTGGACCCCGGGAGAGTCCAGGAGACAACAGGAGAAGCAAGGGAAAAGAAAAGATCCCCCAAGAACTTAGACTTATGGAAGGGGATGAGGAGGAGGATGATGACGATGAGGTAGTCATGGTGGAAGTTCAATCAATTAATCAGGGATTTTCTAAGCACGCTACTCACACGTGAGGGTCTCAAGGCGCTGGGGGAGGGGTTCATCTCCAGATCAGTCAAAGAGCCATGTTTTGAGGTTCTTCCTGAAGGTGTGCAGAGTGAAGAAGCATCTGATGTTGACTGGGAGCTCATTGCAGGTCTTTGCTTCGACGTACGAGAAGGCTGCTCTACCTGCTCTGGTTCTGATGATGTGTGGGGTCTCTGCCAGGAGGAGGTCAGCGGAGCCGAGGTTCTTTTTGGATACGTGGAACGAGACTCTTTCATTGAGGTATTTGGGTCTGATGTTGTGGAGGGATTTGTAGGCGTGGGTGAGAAGCTTGATGGTTATTCTCTTCTTGATGGGAGTCAGTGGAGGTCTCTTAGGTGCCTGGTCATGTGCTCATGTCGCGGGGCTCCAAGGACGAGTCTGGTTGCGGTGTTCTGGATGGTTTGGAGCTTGTGTAGCAGAATTTTGTTGATTTTGTTGATTACGGCGTTACTATGGTCCAGTATGCTGGTTTGCTTATGAGTGCCTGCATGACAGTTTTTCTGTATTCGAGGATCCACTTGAAGGCCTTGCTGAGGATTCAGAGGGAGTTGAAGCAGGTGGAGGCAATGGTGTTGATCTGGCGGGTCAGGGTGAGGGAGGAGTCTAGAATGATTGTGAGGTTTTGGGCGTGGTCTGATGGAGTGGGTGGGTTTCAACCAGTGCAAGGCCACCAGGTATTGTCCCAAGCAGTGGAGGGGGGTCCAAGGACGCTGACCTTTTTCTTCTCTGAGTTGAGCTTAAGGCAGCTGTTGTTAATCCAGGCTGCGATGTCTTTCATTCCTTCCTGGAAGCTGAGTCTGGTGTCTTCGGTGTTCTTCGTGAGGGAGAGGATGAGCTGGGTGTTGTCGACGTAGGATACTATGCTGAGCCCATGCTGTCTAACGATGGTGGTGAGGGGGGCCATGTAGACGTTGAAGAGCTTGGGGCTGATCGAGGATCCTTGGGGTACTCCTCAGCTGATCTCTGTGGGTTCAAAGAGTTGACCCAGAAAAGTCTGACATTGTTATTCAACCTGCTCTGATGGATGTGGCCCATATTTGCAAAGCCCCAGCTGAGACCTGCACCAACCCCTGCCTCAGGAGAAGCAGAGAGGCAATCGACAAGACACCTACGTACCTCCAGTTCTTCTTCAGGCATTGGCAGTGGCACAGTAAAAAAGTACTCCTCCCCAGTTTGGAATGTTTTTACGGTTAGCAAAGAGGGAGAGCACATTGCAGAATGCACCATTTGCCACACAAATGGTCATTGAGGTAAGCCTGGAACACATTATGGTACTGGAGGCCAGACAATCCACTTGAAAAAACACCACACAATCAAGGGGGAGGATTACCTTAAATGAATTGCTGAACGTGGTCATGAGGAAAGCAGGGGAAGATCAGCTCAAAGTCTAATCACAATGGAAGGTGATGATAGGAAAGAAGAGGTGACATCTTTAATCAATGCAGCTCTCTCCCCAGCAGTGTGCCAGAAGAATTACCCACCTCTGCGACTTCACAATGGCACATGATTCAGAGTAAGATGGAGACACCATGGCTTACAGTTACTGCCCCACCACGATGCACATTGAGTCAATCACTACCATCTAATTCTTAAATGAAGCCTGTGTCGGTGACACAAGAAAAGAAGAAAATCCAGGTTACTATTACAAGCATGTTTAGGCAGGTTGGGTCCTACGAGCTGAGCCACCTAACTGTACGTTTGCATAATGAGAAGCGGGCAGAGATTGCAGCGCTGCACCTCCTTCATTTTTGTTTCATGAAAAGAATGGTATTCTAAGAATTTGTGGCAGGCGTTTGCCCAAAATTAAAGGTACCAAGTAGTACCTATTTTGCCACAGTGTCTGTTCCAGCACTGCATCACAATGTGCTGCAGTTGGCTGGACAAGCTTTGCAGCACGGTGCTGGTCACGTAATCCACCTGATGATAGACATGTGGACATGTTGTTAAGCGACTGATTACATGTGCATCGCTACACACTGGATCTCTTTTGCAGGGGCAAAGCAAAAGATATCTTCAGGTCTTGGCCTGAAGAAAGTTTTATAAGCATTCAGCGGCATGCAACAGTGACCATGTTCGCCATGAAGAAATCAAAAACAGCTGTAAAGATCATGTAGGAATTCATTAGCAAGGTGTATGAATGGCTGTACCTCAGAGGTTTCAGAACGTGATTTGTTGCCACAGACAATGGCAGTAGAATTGTGAAGGCCATGTCAGACAGACGCTATTTCAGGGCCTTGTGTTTGACCCATTGCATCTACTTGGTGATGCAAGACTTCCTAAAAAATGAAGACATTCTGCCCACTTGCATTCCTTTTTCTGAAGGGGATGTTTTAAAATACAAGAGGGGGATTGTAGAGCAAGCCGTAGACTTGGAAGAAAGAACGGCAGGAACTTTGAGTACCACCCCGCACTTCTAGGGTGCCGTCTTCAACTTCCATAGAGGGCAGTCTTGTCTTACAGCAATAAATAACATCACCGACCAGAACACCCTCAACAACAGCAACAGAAAGACCAGACCTAACCTCTGCATTGTATTGGTTCCAGTTGGCAAGGCTCAAGTCCAGTGCAGAGTTGATGGCAAAACAGTTTGAGCAGGTGGCAGCTCCAATGACCAATCATAGGATGTTCCAGGAGTATCTGGGTGATCCAAAAGAGATCTATATGGATCAAAATCAATTAATGTATTGGTATGGAAAGATGCGCCAATAGCCAGAGCTCAGAAGGCTTGCAATAAAGTATCTGGCTAGTCCTGCCACCAGTGTAGTGAAGTAGTGTGGCTCACTGGTTAGAGGCGGCAGACCCGAGAGCAGAGGACGGCCCGGGACCAGGGTTCGATTCCCGGCGCGGCAGGTTTCTGGACCAGGGTCAGCGGACTCGATAATTCTCTCGCCTCGGTTCCCACTCTGATCAGCGATCACACTCGGCAACTCTGGGCATTAGCTTGCCTCATCTTCACTAACGGCCCCACCAGACCGCCGGGGATGCCTGGTCTCACCCTGGAGATACCCATTAAGGGACCATCTCTCAGGGAAACCAGGAAGGGTTTCGCAGCGGTCGAAGCGCCTTGGGACCCTACGGGTAAGTAGTGCGCTATATAAATGCCTATACATACAGTGTGTCTGCTGAATGTGTATCCAGTGCAGCTAGTGAGATCGGTACAGTGAGATGGTCCAGTCTCTCATCTGAAAACATCAAGAGATAGACTATGATCAAAATGAACCAATATTTTATATCACACAATTATACCTTTCCTGAAGGAGCAGCACAGGAGGAGGGTAATTGGTCTGAAATTGAATCAAATATGCCAACCAACTTCTGGGTGAACCACCTGAGTTTAAGGACAAACTCTACTTCACGGACTAAGTATGCCACTGCCCCAGAGAACTTTTGTATTTTTTCTCATTGAACTTAGTTCTTTCTTGGCAAAAAAAAGTACCTAGAGGAAAATTAGTATTTTTGTGTCTGATTTATGCTGCCCCACCTTTTTATTATGTGCATACATTGCCAGATTGCAGTTAGACCAGTGTGCATTGAAGAAGCCTCCACAATTCCTTCATGACATTGGAGACAATGCCTGCCCCCTCGTATGCCTATTGCTTATCCCTTTTTGCATCACTTAGCACTAGACAGTCTGACCCAGAAGATCATTTATTATTTACAAGACTGCCTTTCAATACCAAGTTCCAATGTGATGTCTGCATCAAAGATGATTGAATACCTAATACCTAAACTATCCATGCCTGGATTGTAAGAGCTAACTTCAACTATTCTAACGGTGTGTGACTGACTGCATGAGTGATAATTATGATTGATGATTCATGTGGTGGCAGACTGTGAGGGAGGGTGTTAAACTGCAATGTAGGAACTTTCCTGAGATGATTGGTTTGCAATGTTTGCGGCCTGAATGATGGTTTATAATTTTTTCCATGAAGGTGATTGATCTTCACAAACTTACTCTGCGAAAAATAATTAACCTGTATGGTCCACTCCTATGATCCTTCTGTTTTTTTAATCATCTCAGATGTTGATTCACAAGACTGATGAATTCCAATCTGTTACTTGCATTAAAGGAGTGACAATGTACCTACCACCATGCTTTTAGTGGAACAGGTAACCATTGCACCAATAAGTGATCAGATTATTGAGTGACTGTGAGAGAGCCTGGGCGGAGTACGCAGAGTGGTGCACCGCGTAGTTTCACAGAGTTTTAAAAAAACTAAGCTCTGCCCCAGGCCCACAAACATTTTTTTAAAGGAAAAAAAAACACACTTACCTTGTCTTCTATGTTGTCTGCAGGCCACCCTCCTCCCCATGGTGTCTCCTCCCTCCTGGCACTCCTCCTTGCCATCCTCCTCCTCCCCCTACATTTTATGTCTTGAACATGTGCAGTTCAAGCCAGACGTAAAACGTAGGGGGAGGAGGAGGATGGCAAGGAGGAGAGCTAGGATTCCCAGGAATCACCACAGCGAGGATGAGGGCGACCCGTAGATAACATAGAAGGCAAGGTAAGTGGGTTTTTAAAAACTTTTTTGGGCCACGGTGCAGGGGGCTGAGTGGCGTACTGTGGAGTCGGGGTTTTACCTCAACTTCACATTTCCCAGCGGAGCACCAAGGTGGTAAAACTCCGCAAACTCTGCTGATGGAGTGGAGTACGCTGCCCGGGGATATATATGATGTGGAGGCTGAGAGTGAGGGAGGGAATGTTGAACTGTAATATGGGAACGTTCTTGAGATGATTATTGATTTGCAATGCTTGGGGCTTGAGTGATGGGCAAACATTTGTTTCCCTGGAGGTGATCGGCATTATAACACTTAGCCAGATTTAATTGCTGGGTCCTCTCCTTCTTTCTGGTTCTTCAGAGAACAGTACAGTCACTTTAGTTAACAAACAAAAATCTATGCAAAATATTGCAATTCTGTCTTTCTACTTGTTCTTCAACAGCAGTGCACTACACAACTATCTTGCTCGGGTAATCTTGATCATGACTGGTCTGGGACAAAGTGACCCTGAGTCAGGAGGAGGATCATGGAAGAACTCAGGGCGGGAGCTGCGGGACTACCGTATCAACAGTTAAAAGCAAGAAGTTATTGAGTAAACCAAGAGTCTGAGGCCTAGTGCACAGCTATGTGGAATAGAGTAAGGTGCGTTTGTGAAATACTATTGTGTGTGTGTGTGCATTGTACTTGTGGCAAAAGTGAAACTCTGAGTCCCGCACTTGTTTTATTTTTCTCTGCTTCTGAGTCTTCTTGATACACTCCTCGTGAGGATTACCTTCCTTCTGTCCTTTTCCTTACTCTAAAATACAGTTTTTTAACTATACCCAGGCCTTCTTCTAGTCTCCTGCATGAATGAAATGCAAGAGAGAGCAGAGCTCAACAACACTCCTGCTTACCTACCGCACCAGTCCAGACAGGCACCAAAGAGTAAACATTCCTGAAGAGAATGCAGATTCACCACCTAATTTTGCAAAACAGTATAATTTTTCTTTTAACAATCAAATTAAGAGAAACGGGTGGGTGGGTTTGCTCCCCAACCTAGAAGACAGAACATTTAGATATCTGATTACTTGACTCTCGGAGGCAGAAGGACTGCTTGCAATGCATTTATCTGTACTCTGCCATACTCATTCCTTTATTTCCTTCTAACAACAGCTTGATTGTGAATGATGGTCATTGCCCAGATGAATATTGTCCTTGTGTTGTATTGTTTGTCTTTGTTAAATCTTTTTCCCAAATACCCTTTCCCATCCATTCATCATACCCCTAACCTTCTTCCCCCAGGAAGTAAGCTTAATTGAGGTATGGCTAAATTTCCACCATCAATGCATCACACACTTGTTGGGGCAAATGTGGTGAAAGCAACAGTAGCTTACTGCAGATTCTTCTAAGCAATAGCCCACACTGGCCCATTACCCACTCACACATTAAAAATGATCCATATTTTAGTAAGAATGAAGAACATCAGTCATCAGCAGTATAATTCAGGCCTTGTATTGCGTAACCGTAAACACCAATTTTCATTACTTGAGGACTTAAAAAAAATAATACTAGCTCCACATTAGCCAACACTTACTAGTATTGCCTTTTTTTGTATTTTAGCACAATCAATTAATCTTCATGTAGTACTCGGTAGTGTCAATTCTTTGTAAATCTTTGTTAAATATATAACCCACTAACTCAGTCTTTCTATTTCCATGTTGTTGCCTACAATGGATAATAAAATCCTTCAGAATAATCCTGCAGTTGGAGCTCACTTGGGTATACCTGGAAGTGAAACACTGCTTGTGAAGTAGTGATGCAATCACCCAGGCACTGCACTTACACTCATTCATTCACCCAGGCATTGAATATGTACTCATCCATTCACCCAGGCACTACACTTGCACTCATCCATATCCATATTTTCAACTATGTTATTCAAATGTTTTGCTTACTTTTGAAGGTAGTTGTATATATTCTTCCAGTTTTCTTTTTTGGTTTTCTGTTGGCAATGCATTTATATAGTATAGTTAATCATTTTGTTTGTTTATTAGTTAGTTTGGTTTATGATTGTTTTTAATGGTAGTTAGCTATTAGTTTCGTATAACATTTTAATCAGTTATTACCTTATGTGGCAGACGCTAGTTAGTGTTTTTGTTTTAATGTTTAATATATTTGTTTTTTGTGTGTTATTCTTTTTATATAATATTAATTTGATTAATTATTTCATATAACAATAATAATAATAATAATGAATCTTTTAAAGCATGTAGTTACTTCAGCTGCAGAGTTTCAGATCTGAGGTTTTGATCACGGAGTTCAGAGCGAGAAAACTGCAAAAAGATTGCAAGAAATTGACCTAAATAGCCAAGTCTTTCTGAAGAAGTAACTCTGACTGCCTGAGCAAGAGGGGAAAAGAAATCCACATCTTAGTGGCCCAGAAGCCAAAGGAGCATGGTCAAATGGTGGCCCTTCTAGTGGCAGGAATAAGAACCAGACAGGCCACAGTTGACCATAGTTAGTTATACGATTAATCAATTTAGTTTAAGGTTAATTAGATTTGGTGTTTAAAATAAAATAGAGTTACTATAATATTTTACTTTATTTCTTGTGATATTAGTGCAGTGGATATTGTGCATTTCAATATTTTCGACATTTTATATAGTTATTTGAAGGTAACAATATTTTTATTTCTGATATTTGATGCCTTGGTGTTAGTAGAAATAGATACGTTTTAACAATTTTATGATCAATATTTGTGTTTGTGTTAATTGAGTATAGTTTGGTGATATTTTTGTAAGCAATGTATTTTTGCTATATTTTGTGAATCTATATTGTTTTCAATGATATTATTTCATTGATCTGCTTAGCTGCACTTTGATTATTTAATTTGTTAACAAATTGGTGATTTTTATCAAGGCATATTGAGTTGAAGAAAAGCGTATCCGAATCGCCGGTGCAAATTATCTGTAACAGATATTGGTCACAGAGAATAAAAAACAAAAAAAGCAACATTTTAGCATTGTACAAGATGAGGAAAAATATCTGACCTGAGTAAAAAAAATTATGTATGGTTCTCGTAGAGAGCCACTAGCATTTATTTCTGTTTCTAAATGTCATAACTCACTACTATGACGTAGCAACAGTTGATAACAAACGTGTTACCCACTGTTGCTACATCATTAAGGGCTTCAAGGACAGGCTGTCAGGGCTCTCTGAGAGCCTGTACAGCGCAGTGCAACTTCTTTCACTGACATCAGAAAGCACAGATGCAGGAAGGAGAAGGAAGGAAGGGAAAGGGGGGCAGGCTGCTTAAACATAGCAGGTAAAGTTTTTATTTTTTCCATTGCCTTAGGGATTAGAGGCCTTGTTATGTACGGCTCCCCATTACTCCTCTGCTCCTGTGCACCAGTTGATAGCAGGGACAGATGATTTTGAGGTGGATACATAATATAAAATAATAGATGGGTAAAGTGAATTACAGGAATGTTTTTCACCTCGGGGTTCTGAGTGACATTTTACAGACAACTCGAGATTCGCCCACCTTGTCTACTTGACAACATCCACTCAGAGCCCCTTGGTGAAAACATCCCAGTAATTCACTGTTAGCCATTTATAATTCTATATATTAATTGCTGCCTTTGAGGACTTTGTGTAACATTGCATGGTCTAAGAATATCTGTGATTTGGCATTAGACAGTGATAAAACAACCAGTGAACAATGCTTTTGAATTCTGGACAGATGGTCAATGATAGAAGCCTGGTTGGAAAAATTAATGCACTAATGCCCACATGCATCAAAGTGAATTGCATTCGCAAACGGTGCGAATCGCAAAATGTGGCCGTTTGCGAATGCAATTCATTGCTTTGGGATGCATCATCTTTGAAGTGTATTTTCGCTATTTTAGGAATCGCAAAATGCTTTGCGATTCCTTAAAAAAATCGCAAATTTAGAGATTCGCATGTTTTTGCGAAAAAATTGAATGCATGAAAATTCGTTATTTGCGATTTCTTAAGAAATCGCAAATAAGAATTCTTAAAATTAGAAGAAGTCAAACCTGGTGGTAATTTCTTCAAAATTGCACAATGCAGGTGAAATCCATCAAGAGTGCATATAAGGTGCCCCAGAAAGCTTCAAACTTTTTTCCACAATGGCAGCACTCTTTTTTTTGGCACGGAGGCAGAGGTTGAGAGCTGCAGCAGGATGGAGGAGAAGGATTCTTCAAGAGAGAATTTTCAGAGTGCGCATTACCTTACTAGGGCAGACAGAAGCAGAAATCTAGGATAAGTATAGGCTCAATGCTCATTTAATTTTAGATTTAACTGATGAATTGGACTCAATCTTGCACAGACAAACACGCAGGACACAAGCCATACCTACCCATGTTCAGGTATTGTGTTCACTACACCTCCTTGCCTCTGGGTCATTTCAGGGTGTAATACCCATTGCTGGTGGTGTCTCCCAGAGTTCCCTTTCAAGATTTTTTAATGCTTTTCTGAATGCCATGTTGCAAAGGATAAGGCATCACATTAAATTTCCAAGTACACAACGGGATTTGTTAAAAACCAAGTTGGATTTCTACAACATGGCACATTTTCCACATGTCATTGGCTGTGTAGATGGCACACATGTTCCCATTTGCCCACCTTCAGAAAATGAGTACATTTTCCACAACTGGAAAAGTTACCATTCTCTCAACATACAAGCAATGTGCAATTCTCAAACTATCATCACAGACTTAGTTGCAAGTTACCCAGGAAGTGCCCATGACTCCTATATTTTTAGACACAGTGCCATCCACACACGACTGCTTGCTGGTGAATTTGGAGAAGGATATTTGCTTGGTAAATATAAATTTCATAATTTGTACATATTCCTGTGCCTTCTAGACACATGTTGCTCATGCATTGTATCTGTTATTACTTCTTAGGTGACAGTGCCTATGCAGTGAGGTCATACATATTAACACCCTATCTTAATCCAGTAACCAGAAAAGAGCAGCAGTACAACCATGCTCACACATCAACCCACAATGTGACAGAGAGAACCTTTGGTGTGCTGAAATCTCGCTTCCGCATACTACATAAAACTGGAGGAGCTTTACAATATCGCCCTTAAATTTGCTGTAAAATAGTTGCTGCATGTGCAATGTTGCACAACTTAGCCACTAGGAGAGGCATAGAACTGAATTTGGACGATGTACTACCTCAAAATGATAATCAGCCTCATCAACCCCATGCAAGATTACATGGACCAGAAGCAGCAGAGGGTAGAAGGAGAAGGGCAGAGATAACACAACATTACTTTTAAAAAAGGTAAGAACCACACAAGACACTCAGGTGCTTGACTGTAAACTGTTTATTGCACAGACATTATATTATATGCATTTTTCTATTAAAAAGTAAATGCTTTTAGATCAAACAGTAAATTACTTTGCCTTTACTTTAAAGCAGAAAGCAATGTTTTTTAAAGGATATGGTCATCTTTTTGACAAAAAATTTAACCTCAAAGGTACCATACTATTTTTTACGTCCACGCACCCCTAATGCTTTGCCTGTACTTTTCATATCACCCATGGGCATGTAACTTGAAATGCATTTTTTCCTGTTGCTACGGCGTGTCGCAGGTAATACTGGGACAAGTATGCCACTGACATTTCTGGCAACATCACTAACCCTAATTTGTGGCTGGTTTGCAGGTGCATCATCACTTTGTGTTCTTTCTACAAGATTATGGAGTGTCCCCATTCCCCTGGCAAGCTCTCCACAAATTTGTTTCATTTCCAATTGCATGGCAACTGTCTGCTTACAGAGTGGAGCAGTACTGCTTGAAAGTCGAGACATTCCCCTGGTGTGACCCTGCATGCAGGTCATTGCTCTAAGATGCCTCTTAGCACTTTCCCCTTGCTGTGTCTCTATTACTGTGCACAGTTTCTCCAAAGATGTTGCAATGCGGTGCAGGTTATCTGATGTTGTTCTATGCCCTTTATCAATAACATTTGTCATGTGTTTAATACTGTTGTGCATTGCACCAATCTCTTTGTCAATGTGACCAAATTTTCCCTTCATGACTCTAATATCTTTGCCTTGTAGGCGCTGAACTTTAAGAATTTTATCCTCAACAACACTGCCGGTGCTGCTCTCCTCTACAGCTCTTCCTCTTTGTGACGCACGTGACCGGCGCCTATAACACTGTTGAAGTCTATTACGCCTGCTCTGCATTGGGTTAGAGGTTGCTGGTGTTTCAACAGTCTGCATTTCTGGGACATTAACATTTTGAGTTTCATCACTATCAGACTGCTGCAGTTGGCGCACTCTGTGTCTTTGCCTTCTTTCCATATTTAAGGATGATGAAGTTACAGCATTTGACTCATCTGTTTCTTGTCCATCTTGAGTATTAAACTCTGTCAATTAATTTTCATTGATTTCTTGTTGTGTATCTATGATTGAAATAGTGCAAACAGTGTTACTTTCAAATTTGCACTTTTTGTTTTGGTTTTCAAAATACATTTTCATACAAAAATCGCTTGCTGCGTGCCTACTTTGGTCTCCTAACATAATATAATAGATTTTTTATTAACTTTGCTTATCTTTTGCATATGCAATTTTTTTAACAGACTACAACTCCCATAATGCACTGCTACATGACTGAAAATGAGTAATTGTTAGATTTTGAAAAGTTAGAGAACTACTGCAAGTGAGAAATGCAAATTAAGCATCAACTTAATCATTTTAAGGCCTCTTCCTATCCCTTTGTACATTTTGAAAAACAATTTAAAAAAATCTTACCTTCAGAAGGTCCAACAATGTCTGAGGTATCAATGTTAATTTTTCCAACCATAGCTTCAGGTAAAAGTGTTCCTTCCACCATGTCATCAAGGGGGGTATTGGGCCTATCCCTGGGGTACCTCCCCCACATACCTTTTGGCAGCCTTCATCCTGGTTGCTATTCTTTCCTTGGCACGACTGCGCAGGTCATACCAGCGTTTCTGTAAGTTGTTTGTATCACGATGTGCAACACCCACAGCATTCACCTTTGCTTGGATAGCAAGCCAGAGATTCCTTTTCACTGCTTCAGGCACCTTCAAAGACTGTTTACCAAACAGTTGGTCCTGCCTCACAGTGACCTCCTTAATAAGTATTTCCAACTCCTGGTCACTGAATTTAATTTTTCTTTTCCTGGCTTGGATTTCTGCTTCAGCATTTTCATTAGCCATTTCTCGAAAAACTGCAGACACACACACTGCTGCAGGTCCTCCAGGCTGAGCTCCAAATTCCAACTGCCAAACCTCCCCTTCAAACCTGGGAGCAGCTGTGTGCAATTACTCTCCTGCCTTCCTGGTTGTAATCTCATTGAGATTCAGCATGTGTGTATGCGAATTCGCAATTAAGAATTCGCACAATTCATGCGATTCGGTAAAAATTGCGATTTTTACCGAATTGCAAGAAAATTGGGAAAAAATTCATGCATTCCAAATTGCGATTCCTTATTTGCGATCCTTTAAAAATCGCAAATAAGGAATCGCAATTTGAAACGTTGATGCATGTGCCCGTATATATCTAAGCAGTGCTACTCAAACAGTGGCTCACGGCTTAGTGGTGAGTCGCAGGCCAATTTTTGGTGGGTTGAGAAAGTCAAGGCAATAAATAAAGATGCCTTTAAATTCTGTATTTATCTCATCACGTTTACTGAGCTTCACAGACAGAAGCAAAATGTCAGGCTATGTCTTATGCAAAATTGCTGCTTATGTCTTTTAACATGAGAACTGGTGTTTACAATCTCCTCTCACTTTGCAGTAAGAGAAAGGTAAGAAAAGTAAATTATGTGACAATCTTGCTGAGGTACAGGAAGTTTGAAAGGAAATTCTGCAGCATGTCCTTTTTTATAACACAACAAAATGGAAATTCCTATACATGAACTGTACATATTCAGCAGCTAGGAAAGCAAAAATGGACACACTTTTTTTTGTAATTTTAAAGTGTGATGGAAACAAACATTTGAATAGGATCAAAACAAATCAAGACATTTTACTTGGTGATGCACTAATAATAAATATTCACTGAAACTGCATTTCCACACAATATTGCTTGAGTGAAATATAGTTTTATCAGTAAAACTGTATATCTGTGTTAATTTAGTGGCCATTTCTATGGGAAATTAGCTGACTTTAAGTGAAAGTGCACTACGACACAATGCTTTAGTTACATAAAAAAAACTGTCTGCCTCATGTCCATTAAAGCTAGGTGAGTTGAAAAAGTTCCTCCTTCTTAAAATTGGGTTGTGCTTCTAAAAGCTTAGAAAGCACTGATGTAAGGAACAATGGAAATAATGCACATCCTAATGCATACGGAATGCTTTAGACATGGATCAATGGATGGTTTCTCAAAATGTTTGAAAGACTGGAGAAATGAATTACATTTTGATTAAAAAGGGACATTTGTTTTAAGACTTTAACAAAAATTCTGAACTGCCTTGGGAATGAAAAGGGGGCAATGTCCTGAGCGCAACTCCTCATATAATTCAAAGAAGTACAGTATTCCTTCTTTTCACACGTTGATTTTATTCTTGCAGTATGATAGAATCTTCAGCTTAGATACATGTAACTCTCTTCTGATCCTTTCTAGCCAACACGTGTTTCGTCAGTTAGCGATGCCTCCGCATCTCTGACTTCTTCAGGGCTATGAATAGATATAAGAGAATACATAATCCTATGTTATACAATCCTATCAACATAAAGTCACCTCCACCATCTCACCCAAGTGTTCAACAGATGATCATGGAGGGACTTTTTATGCGGATCAGTTCTTAAATTACTCACATCTCTAATACATTAGTACAACAGGGGAAAACAAGTTATTAAATATAAAAGGCTGATGTTGTAAACAATAATCATGCAACAAGATCTTCAGACCACTGTGTATCGAACTAACTCCTGACAGGGTTGTGAAAACCCAGAGTCCCAGGACCTTAAGAAAGCCACCAAAGAGATATTCTAAAGGAAACAAGCTCACCGATTTCAATATCCATCAACAATGTTGCATAGCACATGTACCATATTCCGGGAAAGGCAATAAATTACTTCATAAAATGGATCCAACTGGAGTAAGACAAATATTATATAATCACCAGTTACACATCATATCCAACGGTATACGACATAATAAGGAGTAAGAAGAAGTGTTTTTTCGACATCAACCCTTACCGTCTAGTTTCGTGAGTTCCTCATCCGGAACTGTTATTCAACAGAGAGTGTGGTCTGTTGCCTAAAATCACAAGTACAAATATATATATGATACAGTATATCGTCTCAATCCAAACTCCCTAATCACTTATGTACACTTATGTACACCGTACTCTTCCCAAAACATTTTTTATTCTACTTAAAATGGTTGACTATCCGCAACCATGTGTGTACAAACATTTCAATCCTAATATACCACTTGTCACCAATCTGTATGTTCATATTGATGCATACGGAGTCACATTTCTGACCGCCAGATATCCCTACTACATTCTGTTTCGAGCTCATCCAAAAGAATACGCTCTTACATCCTTACACCAGTTCACACAAAACAATCCCTCCATTCCTCAACGCATACATTACATCCATTCAGTATGCCCCCATCCGAGTCCAGAAGAAGAAGTTCTTACCCGCATTAGACATTCTCTTTGAGCAACCCATTTGCAGTGCCCGAAAAACACCTTTTCCATAATATCGCCCACTCGTGTTCATGTATTTTACCCTTAATTAGATACACTACATAACCATCCAGCTCTTAGGACTCACCTAGATGAACTAACGTTCTTCTCACCCAGGCGATTCGGCGTAGTAAACATGCGCCATCTTGGGTGTGCTCGCCGCATTTATACTAATCATGTGTTCCCTTGGCATATCAACCCCATAAAAGATTCATGCCACTATATAACGATATGTTAATTTCTATCTTCCAAGCACCCTGAATTGTCTTCAAAACTAAAAAATATTAAAATTACCTTAGTTTAGTTATCCTGAAAACTGTCGCACACCCTTACACAATATGGCTGCCACAGTACTTCACGTTCCACCTCGCTAGAGAGTACATACGGGGCTCAAACTCCTCGTTGATTTTATCTTTACAATAAAACTTTATCGATTAGATACATGACAGTCGGTGCATAAATACCATCGTACTATCATATATCATGTCCATTATTTCCAAACATGCTAAATTAATCCATAATTTTATTATAGTTATCGACACCATTTAAAATCATGTTCGCAAATTTTTCAAATCCATAATATTTGTGATCCTAAGTCCGTATTTATAATAATCCCCTATCTCAAATACTCGTGTAGAGTTTGTAAAACACTGTAATTAAATCGACTCGACGCTTGTCTCCAATAGAACACCCAATGCTAGACTAACCGTGTGTCCCAGGACAACGTAAACATTATACCATTGTGCACACATGAAACAACTTAAACTCATCCTATGATAAAGCGACCTAAGTTTTTAGATTATCCGTTGGCAACAATACATTTTCCAACCATATATTCAATGGGTACATATGACTGGTCATGAAAATGGTAACAAGTACTAATGATGAGGTACAAATAAAACAGCGAATAATCTCTCATGTTACATCATACAATCAGTGGAATCCAATATACAACAGAAACATTTCAAAGGGGCTAATTCATCATATAATGGTTCAATGTTCTCCATCGTATTCATACATCTTCTGGCTATCATTCCACATTTATCCAATTGGCCCTATAATTTAGACACCTAGAAAATATTGCATCTTGTGATCTAAATTAAGCCCACTTCTTACAGAATCGAGATTCATGATCCATCATGCCTCAATGTGGCGCAACCTCAATTCCCTGTTACCACCTCTTCTCTCAATAGGGGTTATCTGCAGACCATGAAACCTGAAGTGTATATGTTTACTTTGGGCAGAGCATACATTCATATGTTGCGCTAATGGGTACCTCTTATCGTTCTGTTTAACAGCTCTAAGGTGTTCCATAATCCTCTCCTTCATGGGACAAATGGTACTCCCTACATAAATCAATTTACAATTGCAATTCAAAACGTTTACTACAAATTTGGTCATACAATCGATATGATTCATGATTTTGAACTTTCTTGAACCATTATACTCAAATTACTTAATGCCATTCATAGCTATTTTACGCATACTGCATCTCCCACATTTGTAGAAATGAGCCTGGGATGTTTCTCCCACTCTAGAAATGAAAAATAATACATACAGACTATTGTTGAAAATGTCTCAGGCAAATTGTATTTGTTTTATTTGTATAGTAAAGGTATTCAAGAGTTATAAGATTAATGGAGAAAAAAATTATTATACAACTTTTTCTTGCCCATGAAAGAATATTTTGTAATCTCTATTCTAAACAAGATTAGACTGTTACTTTTGAGATTTTTTTCAGCTCGACTCCAGTGTTGTTAGATGCTTAAACCTGCATTATCTGTATAAAGCAAACAGATTTTCATGTTTACATGCGCTGTTGAAAGACAGTTTGAAGGTTCCCCCAATCGTATTATGCAATGCGTAGAGGTCTTTTCACCGTTTGCACTTGTAGTACATTAAGTAGTACTATATAGTACAACTAAATGTACTACAAAATGCAGTTTACAACTTATAGGTGTATATCTCCACCTCCATCTCTCTTATCTTTTTTGTGGGAGATATCCACAAATGTAAATGTACTGCTTACTAATAAATGTTGGGAGGAACCAAGGGAGTGTTAGAAATGGGGTTTCTGATTGGCTAACGTATATACCCCTGCCAAGTAGAACCCACCACTCTAGTCAGGGCAGCCTAGATACACAGCTGATATAACCTGTGCTCGCTCTCTGGTAGATTGGCGAAGAAAAGGTAGACTTATCAAAAGAGGAATGTGTAAAGTATTTGGCCAACACATACAGTGACACAATGAATACACCAACCTAAAGACTCCACACAGGTTTAGAACTATAGCTGATTGTATTCTAAACAAAACAAAACCAAAATTATAATTATCTGATGAGTGTGTTTCAAGTCATGACATTAAATGCACAACGGAAATACAGTGCTGAAAGCGCAACCACTACTAGTTGCTCCTTTGCGGTTTTGCTAGGGCAAATGCTGGTTAAATTATTCTTGGTCCGGGTAGGGGACCACTGGGTGTGTTCAAACATATGTCGTGCTCGACTAGCACTCATCAACAAATCTGCACGGGTCCTTCCAGTAACAGCAGCAATGAAGAGTAGCCTGCAAACGTGCAATCGGGTTCATGGATACCACAGTTCTGGGGTTGGAATCACAGCAACTTTTGAAAGCCCCAGGGACCTCACGTTACTCTGGTCAATGTCTGCACTCAGCGCCGGAGCTCCCTATGCTACATGAGGGGCTGGGGTAGTGCTGAAGTGGAGACTCTAATCATCAAAGCGAATAGGCGGGGTCAAACAGAGAGAGCTTTCCTTGGCGCTGCAGTGTCCCTGGTAACTGGTGCTTGGATCACTACTATGGTGTGCGCTCATTCTTTTTCACCAGCCGCACTGATAGCTAGGCCAGGGTGGTAAATTTTGTTCCGTTCGTGGAAGTTAGGTAATTTCGCATTTCGTGGAGAACGCAAAATTGCCCAAAATTCTATGTTCCGCGACTTCGGAATTTTTTTGCTTGTTCGTGTTCTCAAATGCGTGTTCGCGAGATATTTCCCCCCGAGCACACAAGCAGTGATTGCGAACAGTAAAAAAGCATCGCGAACAAGCAATTCCGTGTGTTCGCAGAATTTCTGCGTGTTCGTGGAGATTTTTTACCGTATCGCTGAGATTTGCGTAACGCGATTACGCAAATTCTGCCCACCCCTACTGATAGCCCAGCCAGTTGAAGTGTACTTGACAAAGTCCTATATGGCAGAGTCCTTCAGCAGGGATTGAAGTCTTTGATGGCCCTGAGACTTTGGGAACAGGGGGCAGGCCAACAAGCCTTTTGAGAGCACTTTTAAGTTCAGCAGGAAATGGTCGTAGGCAGCAGGCCAGCACAACAAGGAAGGGACCAAAGTGGCAGTCCCGCCTGCAGCACAGCAATGAGCAAGCAGCAGGCCAGAACAGCAGATCATTTAGCAGAGCGGCAGTCCCTCCTGAAAGCACAGCAGTCCTTTTGGTAATGTGCGAATGTAGATCCAGCAGTGTTTGGTCACAGGACCAAATAGTGTCCGAATTGAAGGATTTGGAGCCCCAGTATTTAAACCCAAAAGTATCTTGGATGCCTACACAGGGACTGTCACAATCAGTGCTGCATCCCGCTAGTAAAATGTAACTTATAGACCCTGTATATATGGCATACCACATTACAAGGGTCTTAAAAGTAAATTAAATATGTCCTAAAATATTAAGACCCTAAGTCTTTTGTACCAGCCCAGAGTGCGCAAGCGCAGAGTGCATAGACTGCCATCAGATGGTCCTTTTCCAGCCTTCTAGTCATCTAAATTAAACTGGTGGTGTGTGTGGTGGGGTGGCAGCAGGACCAAGGGTGGAGGTAAGATTTCAGTAGCTAATTTCATTTTTGCAAAAATACTATTTGATCTATTTTTATTTTTATTTGACTTCTTGTGCTTTTTTGGTCTGACACTGCAAGTGCTAGACACTGCTAGACACTGTCAGATTGACTTTTGTCTTCAATTCCCTTTTCAACCCATTAACTTCTTTAATTCACCCCTTGGTTTATACATAATGGGAAAGCATGCTGCCAAGAAGGAGTGTTGTTACAATTAGCCCCAAACCTGGCTCTAATTCTGGTACTATCTTGGACTCATTTCTAATGTGGACTGTCAATGTGGTGTCCAAGGAGATCAAGCTGGGGAGAGATGGCTCTCTCTCAGGTTGGGATAAGGCCCAATCCCTTGTGTCCTACAGCCGAGCCCTTTGCAGTCTGTAAAACCTGCTGCATCCTGAGAGAGACCCTGGAAGAAAATTGGCTCCCATGGCAATTGTATCTGGGTCAGGGGGAGAGATGGAAGGAGGACCAATATCTATTCTATCCAGCCCACCCAGCCCAATGGCAACTGTACCAGACCCATGGTCCGGCCTCTCCCCGGCCCTAACCACAGCCTCAATTACAGGTCATGCGAGTGGGCAGTTAAAAAACTAAAGGAAAGTGAAACCTGGTCCATCTTCATCCAGCACTGTAAAACCAAATCTTAAAACTAGATCAGCCAGGCAAGCCCTGCAAAAACTGCAAAAAATCCCAAAAACGTCAAAACCTGGATTACCCACTTTAACAAGCTCTTCATGCAGCTGTGACACATAATACTGGATATGTGGAGCAACCCAGACACTTGATTCAGAGAACCATGGTCAGTTTAGCTTCAACATGTTGTGTGTGAAAACTTTGTACTATTCTAGAGGATAAACTCAAACCAATTGGGGAGCAGCTAAGCTGTATTGTAAGCAGATTGACAATCATGTCTACTAAGATATTTGCCTATGAGAATGCCCAGACGACATTACCAGTCACAACCACCAAGGTTAATCTTGCTAGTCATGGCACAGTGGATACCACAAATCGAAATGCAGCAAGTACCAGGGTTGTAGGTGGTGCGAAAGGTGGGATGGGTGGCCTGGTCAAAGAAAGACATAGAGGGGGATTGTATTGTGCTGAATTTTTGCAGACCCCAATCTGTAAGAAAGTTGTTGAGATTGCAAGAGACTTCTGGCCAAATCAACACCAACATATGCTTGCTCCCACTATGTTACTTCTACAAACCCAATGCACCAGATACCTAACTGAGTTCTTACAACCAATGCAATTGTTTGTCTCAGCTTGTATGGAGTAACAGGTTTTCTGCCTTAAGTAATCTTGATGGGTTAAACTGACTGGGGTCCAAGGCAGTTCCTTCACTTGAACCACAAAACAAACTTCCTCAGCCTGTTACCCTTTCTTTTTCTGATCAATGCAATAGAGTGACACCCTTCTATGCTTCTCATTCTTTGCCACTGCCAACATTAACAGCACCCAGAGAGGGGGCTCAATCACCTAACCCACAGGGCGCTCATAACCTACGAAGTATCTTGGAATGTTGCTGGCCTAAAAGGCAAATGGTCTCAACAGGCTAGGGCATCCTCATTGACAAGGCTGATATCATCATGTTTCAAGTTACTGGGGATGTAACGGCTTCTGATAGGCATAATTTTAAAAGTGTCTTCACCCCAGTGCATAAGTCTTGTTCAGACAGAGCCTAAGCGAGCATTCCAATATGTGGCCTCACAATATGGGTCAGAATTAGGTTAGGGTGCCAGTTGAAACAACTAAGCATTAACTTCAAGGATATCTTGGGGTTACAACTTGGGCTGTGGAATGGCAAAAATCTATTTTTGCATAATGTGTACAATAGGGAAACCCACACAGCCACAGACTCAGAGGTTATAAATAATGCCTACATTTTCCTAGCAGAGATACTGCTATTATAATCGAGGGTAATTGTAATATATCTTTCAAACCTTCAGTTCTAATTAGAGATTTACCTAGCCATGAAGATGGCCATATTGGCATTCCCCAGCAGCAAGACGTTTTTACCCCAGCAACCTCTAATGTTGCTCTGCAATTGATAGATCTCTCTTGCCAACAGAGAACTTGCAATGGCCGTACCCCTTCAGGCTTAAGGAGACAGCCTGCATTTATAAGGGGACTTTATAGAAGCAACATAGAGTATTTTCTCTTGTATCTCTTTTTGTGGCCAGTGCTGATTAATATGAGCATTGTGAACAGATATGAAAGTGGCCACTTTCCCCTGCTTTTAACTGCTGAGGGCAGCCTCGTATCAGCAGATCTGACTAAATATTTGCCCAAAGGGGCCTTGGCTGTCACCAACAATAGGAGACATGTCAGATAGGATATTATTGCTTCAAATCCTTACACTCTAATTCAAATATATAGTTACTTGGAGCCCTTTTTGGTGTCAATGAGTGATCATGATCTTAACCCCTGGATGGAATAAAGCTCCATGGCGATTGTTTCTCCGTTCTCAGGAGCACTTGCTTTACCAAAACTATAGCAAATACCAACCATACGTATATTAATAATTGTTCTTGGTATTATAAAGAGGGCAGGGAGGCCAACACCTCAATGGTTAAATCTATCATAAATGGCCAACAATCCTTAATCCTGGAAGCAAGGGCCAGGTTTAAAGCAATCCTTAAAAACACCAAGAGAACCTGGGACTCTCAAATATGGGGGGACGTTTTAGAAGCCATTTGGACCAAAAACCAAGCCACCTTCTGGCATATATTTAGCCATGGAAGTAAGTCAGACACAATGAGACCTGAAGCTAACCTCTTAACCATGGACTGGGTGGTTTATTTTCAATCCCTTTATGGTAAGGGAAAACTAACCAATATAAAGCGGGATCTGCTTGTCCAGGAGCTGCATCCAAGGACCATCCTAGCATGGGCTGAGACTCTCTCAGGCCCTGTCAATAGTCCCTAAATGATAAATTAATCTTCACCTTGGCAGAGACACAGCTGGCTATCTCTGAACTGAAAATTGGAAAGGCCCCTAGGCTGTACAAGATTCCTAGGGCTTTGTTTAAATCTGCGCCGGAGATCTGGTCACCATACTTAAATCGTATCTGTAATGCCATTGCAGCAGGCACACCAATCCCTGATTCCTAGAAGGGAGCAGATATAGACCCCTGATACAAGAAGCACGTGAGATTGTTTACAGCAAACTATCACCCAATAAGCTTGATAGATATAGTCCAGAAGAACTTCTGCAAACAAGCCCTGGGCCATTTAAATACTTGGTTGGAAGATAATAACATTTTGTCGTCTTTTCATTCAGGATTGTGCCTACAAATAAGTATCGTGACAACGTTTTTAGGTTCTTGATGCTGAGATGGAAAACCGTAGATCTCAATGGAGGGGGCCTTTACATAGCATTCATGGACCTCAAGGATGCCCTCGATAAAGTTCCCAGAGATAAGCTCTGGGCAGCCTTGAGGGATATGGGTATCCCCCGTGCTACTCACAATTATTGTGTGACTCAATACCATAAACTATGACCAAGTAAGAAGGGGCCCTGAGGGTGAATTAACAGATCACATCCCAGTAGATAAGGGTGTACGGCAAGGATGTGTTCTTTCCCAACACTCTTCCTATTTTTTATTAACAGGTATGTCAACTTCCTAATGGGATGTGTAAATAGCTACTCAGTTCGGGGTGGTGTCAAGATCCTGCATTTGTTATTTGCCGAGGATACTTTCCTGGTGTCAAAAACCTCCAAAGGGTTGAAATTACTATTAGAAAGATTCAACCTGTTTTGCACCACTCATGGGCTAGCCATAAACACTGATAAAACAGAATTTATGGCTATTCATCCCCACAAACAATTCTGAGGAACAGTGAGATGAGGGGGGGTTAATTTGGAGACAGTCTCAGATTTCGACTACCTGGGTATACTTCTGTAGAGTACACACTCATACAACAGCCAGATTGTCAAGAGTGGCCTACATTTTAATCATAGGGCTGCTGTCACATTGAATTTTTCTAAAAACACATCTTTTCACCCAATGTCCCCACTATTGGAAATCTAGATAGCCTAAGCTGTGGCTGCAGCTACTTATGGCTCTGATCTTTGGGGCTAAAGCAACACGAAATCGCTAAGGATTGATATAAATAAGTTCTTTCAGTGGATCTAAATGCTTGCCCAATTGATGCCACAGTGAGATTTAAACCAATCTTATGTTGGCTGAGATTATCGCTAATCCCTGAGCTGGAATACTCTAGGAACAGATTAAAGAATATTCTCCTAATCCCCAGGTGTGTTAACACTTCACAGGCGTTAAGCTACATTAAGAAATCTCTTTTTGCACTGGGGGCTTCTGAACTTTAGCAATGGCTAGAGCACATCTCTGCTTCGGTAAACAACCTTTACCACGAAGTTTTTACCACGCGGCCGTTACAACGCAAGTCGTTACCACGACTTGCGCTGAAGGGCGCTGTGGGATAAGGAATTTTATAAATTTATATTCCAACACCTTCCCTACTGTTACGGGGACTGGTGTTGGAATATAAAATTATAAAAATCCTAAATCCGTGCCCTCCAACGCAAGTCATGGTAACGACTTGTGTTGTAGCGGCCGCGTGGTAAAGGTATGCGTTGTTACAACCTGCGTTGTAACAGCGTACATCCCTCTGCTTCTTCCTTAAAAAGGGACAAAGACACTTTCTGGACTAATGAGTGGAGGAAGGTACGGACATTCACTAGTAGTGGCAGCCTATCTGTATTCCTGTTGTGCCACAAATACAAGCCAAGGCTTGAAACCTACCTGCATTAGATTGCCCTGCCATTTACCAGATCCCTGGATATAAAATGTAGGCTGGGTACTCTGCAATTCACATCTTTCACCTGTAAATAGAGGCCCACGCAGAGAGTATAGTGCAGCCGGTTCAGCCTGTGGAGCAGCGTCTCAGGCCTGTTGAGCAGCCCAGGAGACAGATGACCATCTACTCTTTTTTAGAAAAAAAAGACACTAGATTGTACAACTGTGCAGACTTCTTAGAATACAGTTCCACAAACAAGTTTGCAGGTCCATGGGTCAGAAACTGGGTCCAGTGAGGCATTTTCTATTGCAAAATTTTTAGAAGCAGTCTGGCCTGTTCACGGCATATGAAGATGCTAGAATTCAAACTATGAGTATTGAAATTTACTTAAATCATGATGGTTGCTATCGTACATCTTTGCCCAACTAACTATTAAATATAACCTGCCAAGAAATTTTGAATTTCATTAAAAAATTACCACAGCTCTGTTTTTCAAATTGTGTTTTAAATTTTAAAATTGACCTTACACAGAGATTTTATTCAACTTAAAATTTTACATTGTGGTCCTTTTATCTGAAAATGTTTTACCTTGTATTTGTTTGAGTAATATCACAATGTGCGTTTTCTTAATGTCAACAGAAATAAAGTATTTAAACAAAACAAAACAAAATATATCAGTCAGGTGTACACCAATTACACACATGTTTAAGGAAAAAGCACGTGCATTTTTAGCACTGATTAGCAGTAGTAAAGTGTTCAGGGTCCTAAGGCCAACAAAGACATACAGCAAAACGTGAAGATATAAAGCAAAACATTTGGAGGAAGATCTCCCTAAGGATGTCAGGTCTAACAGAGAGTGATGGGAAAATGGGAAATACCTACAAAAAAATTGGATAGGTACTGCAACACTCTCCCATAAAGCATAATAACAGGATGGACTTAAAATGGAACCCTAGAGGAAATAATGTTATTAAATAAATGTAACTTTCTTTGTTTCAAAAAAGGATTGCATTAATTTAAATGAATTATATGCATACTTTTTAGTTCTTTTTGGTTTAAGTGGAATTTTGTATTATATCTTAAAGTATTCAATTTAATATATTTAAATTAATTAAAGGTTCCATTAAAAACTAAACATTTTCTTTTGTTTTCTTCTATATCTAAAATAAATATATACAATTAATTCACGTTTATATTAAACACAAGCTATTTTTGCTACTTATTTTTCAACTTTAATAAACTTTTAACAATGTCTCTATACTTTCACATAGGGAATTCTCCTCCTTGTTGACGGAGACCTCTGACTACATATGACAAGTTACTAGTAGTAACTTTACACTCTTAAATAGGGATCTGCTCCTTGTTTCAGGGGTGAAAGACATGCATGTCTAAATTTTATATAAAATTTACTCTCAGAAATCGTGAATAGCCAAAAGTAGTACAATTTCTCACATCTAAATTTATCTGCGAAGAGGCCAATAATGTATAATTAGATTTGAAGTGTTTTTTTTTTTTAAGTTTGAGTTTATTGAAATATATGAAGTACAAAGGAAAAAAAATCATGGAATCGGGGACCATGAAAAAACAGGAAAATGAAAAGAAAAATCAAAGGAGAGGCAATCAAATATCATCAAAAAGAGAGGGAGGGGGGGAGGGAGAAAAAGCGGAATCATAACATTGGATAAAAAAAAGCAAAGCAGTAAAACAAGCATTATCTCAAAAATATGAAAAGAAAACATAAATCGCATAAATCAATATTCGGACACTGTAAGGGACTATATAATTCAGGGTGGTTTGCGGACCTCGAGAGAATGAGCATCAAAAGTAATGGAAGAGGGGGAGGTGGAGGAGAGGTAGTCAGACAATGGAAGCCAGAGAAGGTCTCTTTTTATGGCCAGCGAGATAGGGGAGACAAAGTTAGTATCTAGTCTATGATGAAAACAGATTGCATTCCACCACGACTTAAAGGAAATGGAGGAGGCCTGCTTCCAGTTAGAAGTGATGTGGTGGAAGGCAACAGCCAGAAAGAGATCCATGAGATGGTAGTGAGAGCGTCCTTGGGGAAGTGCTGGAGATAGGGAGCCCAGAAAAACGTGAGTAGGTGAGAAGGGAGTGGAGAAATGGAAAATCTTTTGAAGATGTAACCAAACCAGATTCCAAAAATGGAGAGTGGAGGGGCATTCGAAAAGCATATGAAAAAGAGTTGCTACAGGGCATGGGCAAGACCAGCAAGTGGAAGGGGTATCCGCTGAGAAAGAGGACAGCGTTGTGGGAGTAAAGAGAGAGCGATTATAGAGAAAGAAAAGAGTTTGGGTCGTGTTGGCAGCTCTAGAGGTCCTATGTATCTTAGTCCAGATTTTGTCCCAAAGGGCAATAGGCCAAACTGAGGAAAAGTCCTGCTCCCAGGCCAATTCGACCTTCGTCTTGGTTCTGTCTATGGGAACTTGAAGTGAGCGGTATAAAAAGGAAGCCGAGGGGGAAGAGTCCAGAACTGAGGCTATGGGATGGTGAGAAAGGGGGATGGATTGAGAATCTGGCAGAGATGCAAGGTATGAGACAAGGATGGGATAAAGAGCGTCATATTGAGATCGTGAGCTAGCAGGCAAGGAAAATTGAGACTTGAGAGCTGAGAAAGGTAGAGGGACATTGTGAGAAAGTAGTTGAGAGATCCAGCGGATACCACGGGAATGCCAGGATTTCCAGAAGAAAGTACGGTTGTGTAGCAAGAGTGATTTGTTATGCCAGATAGGTTGATCATGCGTTGAGGAAGAGAATGGATAAGAGGAGGAGAGAAATGGAAACAGAAGCTTGCGAGAGTGAGAGAGAACGGGAAACCGAAAACAAGTCAATGAGGAAGTAAAAGAGAGATATTCACGAAACTCAAAGGGAGAGAGAAAGGAAGCCTCAAGTGAAAGCCAGAGGGGAGGATAAAAAGGTAGGTCTGTAGAGAGCCACTGAGCCGACTGTTTGAGAGAAAAAGCCCGATGGTAGGTTCTGAAGTCCGGGAAGCGGACCCCTGATTGAGATTTATCTTTACGCAAAGAGGATAGAGCAATACGGGACTTCTTACCCTTCCAGAGGAATTTCAACAGGAGAGAGTCAACTTTTTTAAAGTAGTAATCGGGTATATGAATTGGTATCATTGAGAGAGTGTAGAGGAGAAGGGGGGAGAGCATCATTTTGATGGAGTTCAGGCGACCCCACCAGGATAAGAAAAGTGGATGCCAGCGAGTGATAGCGGAATCCAGCTTTTTGGAGATATAATCGAAGTTAAATTTCAAAGTGTCAGATAAAAGGGGGGCAAACCACACACCCAAGTACTTAATTTTGGATGGCTGCCAAGAGAAACCAGAGACATCAAAGAGATGCTTCTGACAGGACGAGTTTAAGGGGAGAATTTCACATTTGTCGACATTGAGACGATAACCCGAAACGGCTGAGAAGGAGGAAACCTGTTGTAGAAAGGCGGGAAGGGAAGAGAGTGGGTTTGAACAGTACAGAAGAATGTCGCCAGCGTATACCGAAAGTTTAATCTGTTGAGGACCGAAGGGGAAACCAGAGATTGAACTATCTTGTCGGATTTTGGTAAGGAAGGGTTCTAAGGCGAGAACAAATAATAAAGGAGAGAGAGGACATCCCTGACGAACCCCCCTACTGAGCGTGAAATAATCAGAAACTGCGCCATTGACGAAAATCGACGCTTGAGGGCAAGAGTACAGCAGTGAGATAAGAGAGATAAACTGAGGTGGTATACCGGACCAAGAAAGAGCGCGAAACATGAAGTCCCACCCAATCCTGTCAAAAGCCTTCTCCGCATCAAGGGAGATAGCGGCAAACGGAAGGTCTAACGATGAAGCTTTGCTGATGATGTTAAAAAATACTCTTGAATTGTCTGAAGCGAGACGACCCTTCACAAAACCGGATTGTTCAGGGCCGATCAGGGCTGGCAAGATAGGGTCCAGTCGTAGAGCTAGAATTTTGGCCAGGATTTTATAGTCCGTGTTAACTAATGATATGGGCCTATAGTTTTTGCACAGAGAATGATCCTTACCGTCTTTAGGAATAAGGCAGATGAGAGCCTGTTGAAAGGATCTGCTAGAGGAACCAGAGGCCAGAAAGGTGTGATAAAGAGAAAGCAGTTTCGGGAGAAGAAGGGAAGCAAAATGGGAATAAAATTCAATGGTGAAACCATCGGGGCCCGGAGCTTTACCACTTCGAAGTTTAGAAACTGCATTGGAGACCTCAGAAAGGGTAATATCAGCAGTCAAAGGTTCAAAATTCACATGTGAGGAAGGAGGGGGTGAGAGAGATTGGAAGTAAGTAAAGAGATCGTCAGGGGAAGGGATAGATTCCGGCGTGTAGAGAGATTTGTAAAAAGGCGAGAATTCATGAAGAATGTCTTTATCCTTAAAGAGAGTACCACCAGAGGAGGATTTAATTTGTTCGATTTTTATGCGTTCCTTCCGGACTTTAAGATAGTTAGCGAGTAGTTTCCCCATCTTGTTTTGGCCGCCATAGTAACGGGCATTGCATTTTAAGAGTGAATTAGAAGCAGCTTCAGTGGTAAATTTATTAAAAGAAACCTTGGCCGCAATAAGTTCTTTAAGAGAAGATTCAGAGTTCGTGGAGTGAAAGGCAAGTTCCAACTTTTTGATATTAGCGAGTATGGAAGAGGATTTAGCCTCGTTGGCACGTTTCTTACGGGAGACAAAATTAATGATAAAACCTCTAGAGGCTGCCTTATAAGAGTCCCAAACTGAAACATCAGAGGTAGGAGGAATGGCGTTGAGTGAGAAAAATTCAGTGGTAAAAATAGAGAATTCTTTGCTAAAGAGAGGGTCGAGAAGAAGGGAATTATTGAACCTCCACCTGCCAGAGTGAGGCGAGAATGGAAGGAGGTCAATGTCTACGAGTACCGGGGCGTGATCAGAGATTAGGATAGACCCTATGTCGGAGTGTATAGCATGTTGAGTGAGGGATTTACTGAGGAAGAGATAGTCTATTCGTGATTGTGAGTTGTGAGCGGGAGAGTAGAAGCTATATTCTCGAAGGTCGGGGTTACACAATCTCCAAATGTCCACCAAAGCATTATTACAAACAGTATTAGTGAATTGAGCATGCATCTTGGAAGGGGAGAACCTGACTTTAGAATGACGATCGAGGAAGGGGTCGAACACCAAATTACAGTCCCCCCCCAAAAATAATATATTCTTCAGTAAGGGAAGAAAGCTTAGTAGAAATCGAGGGCAAAAACAGCTTATCAGTACCAGTGGGGGCATAAACATTGAATAAAACAATCGGTATCTTATCAATAAGCAAGTGAACTAAAACCCAATGACCTTGGTCGTCACACTCTTGTGAAACAATAGAAACATTCAACTTTTTGTGTAGTAAAATTAAAGTCCCACCCTTCTTAGAGTCAGTAGGGGAGAATAGAACATGACCCACCCAACAACGTTTCACCTTTAAGGCCTCTGCCTCAGTGAGATGAGATTCTTGAATAAAGGCTATATCAGTGTTTAGTCTAGCTAGATGAGTCAGTACTCGTTGTCGCTTGATAGGGTTATTTAAACCCTTGACATTCCAAGTAACTACACGGAATGAAATGACAACAGGAAAAATATACAACAATGCTTAAAACTGCTTACTAAATCCAGGAAAAGAGAGAAATGAGAAAATGGAGATAAGAGAGTTGCAAGAGATAACAGGGAGATCAGATAAATAGAAAAGAAGATATGAGACAGAAAGGAAGGAGAGAGAAAAGAGAGAGAAAGAAAGAGAAAGGAGAGAGGGAGAACAAAGACAGATAAGATCAAGAAGACAGTACACATCCAAAACGGACGACTGAGTATCATACTTACGAAAAACGAAATACACAAGCGGGGGGGGGGGTGGTAGCACCGAAGGGGGAACGACGACACCATCCAGAGCAGGAACCAAAACTCGGGAAACAGGGAATCCAGGGAATACTGTACAAAACAGAAACGAGTACATCAGGAGAGGGTAAGGGACAATAGGACCTGCAGAGACAAAGGAGAAAACGAGATGAGTACATAATAGGAATAAAAACTCGATAAAAACATGAGGAAAAGTTAACACAAGAACAATATGTGCAGACAACCATGAAAGAAGACTAAAAAAGCATCGTCACAAGTGGCAACAAGAGAGAAACAATCGCAAACAGAACAGGAGGAATTACAAAAAGCCATTCAAGGGGGTCTGGAAACGTCCATAACATCAGAGCCTTGTCGACGTAGGAACTCCAGAAGAATGGCAGGATCTTCGTATGTGGTGGTTCTGTCCTTATAGGTGACCTTAAAAAGACAAGGGTGAAGGAGACCATATCGTGCACCAAGAAGTCTGAGTTGAGGGCGGAGGTCCAGGAATTGCTTTCTTCTGTCTGCGGTGGCCTTGGAAACATCCTGCGACAGGTAAAGACTATGGCCCTCCCACACGATTTGTTTCTTAGCCTTGGAAGCCGAGAGCACCTGCAGAAGGTCAGTAAATTGGAGGAACAACATGATGACACCTCGAGGTTTGGAAGAAACTCTAGGGCCCAGATGGTGAGCTCTCTGTATGTTGATGGAGGCCAGGGCAGGAACATCAAGGATTTTTGAGAGAAAAGTTGGGAAGAAGACCGTTGGATTGGACCCTTCTGACAGTTCCGGAAGTCCGTAAAGGCGAAGGTTATTCCTGTGGTTCCTATTTTCCAAATCCTCTGTTTGTTTCTTGAGCAGAAGAACCTCAGCCTCCAAAGAAGGAAATCGTGAACAGGTAGAATGGAGAGCCTCTGAAGATTGTTCCAGTAGTGAGACCCGAGAGTCCAGAGTCGACCATTTGTCTTGCATAGCCTGCATGTTGCTCGTGGTGGCCTCTATAAATGGTTTAAGGGCCCGAATTTCCTCCAGAATAGTGTCTAAAGATGAAGGGGAGACACTATTGTCAGGTGAAGGGGGATCTTTTTTGAGGCGCTTGATAGTAGGCAACGTTGAGGAGATCTTCCCTCCATTTTGAGCTTTAGGGATTGCACCAGATGTGGCGTCCGGCTTTGACATGTTGGATATATCCGTGTCCTGAAGAGGCGAGTCGGAGTCAGAGCCAGGAGGAAGTTTGGTAGTCGCGACAAGCTTCAAATTGCGGAGTTTCCCCATAAAGAGTCACTATACAGCAAGTGGTGCGACCAAGGCCGGACAGAAATATACAGTAGAGAAGCAAGCGCGACCAAACCAATGCAGAGAGAGCAAATGAAAAGAAGTCGCTAGAAGGATATCTCACACCGTTGCAGAGCAAGAGGCGGAAGCTGTATAACTCATATAAAGGTGCACGGCAGCATGAGCTTCAAAGAAGCATCTTTCTCGTAGATATAGCAGATATGCGATGCAGATCCATGAGAAGCAGGTGATGAACCTCCATAGGCGGCTGAGCGCGAGTGTGATGAGAAGAAAGGCAGTCTCTGGCGTTGGCAGGCAGAGAAGACAAATGGCGCATAGCATATGAAACATAAAACGAGCATTCAGAGACGTGCCAGTAAAAAAGATATGGGAAACTTCTTTAGGCGACACAGGAAAAGCAGAACCGGTGAAAACAATGTTAGAAGTCAGCCAGAAGGTAACCGCATGTAGAAAGTCATTGGTAGTTGCACAAAATGGCGGCCATGAGTGTAGGCACAGGCGCTTCAGAAAAACAGGCATGAAAGGGTTAAAACGTGAAGGCACATAGTGGCAGACTCACCGCTCAATGGGAAGAGCAAGTTCTGAGGCACGGGCGAGGTGTCCAGCGAGAAACGAGCATCAAAGTTCCTCAGGTGAGAAGGTGCGCAGCGCGCACAAAATGGCGGCCGTTACCGCGAGAGTCCGAGTAAGGCAGACGAACTTCGTGGAGAAGCCGCCTGAATGCAGAAAAAGATACATACCATGTGCCCCTCACATTCCGATGCCTGCTGGTGCGAGCTGAGGGGATTCCGGCTTCAAAAAACGGCGAAAATCATCCAGAAACCGAGGCTGGGCTCCGGAGCTCCGGGACTACGCCGCCATTCTCCTCGGCGCTTAAGCCACGCCCCCGTTGATTTGAAGTGTTTTAACTTTTGATCGTCTAGATTTTAGGGACCTGATTAGTCTCACCAGGTCTAGGGATTCAACAGGTTTCTCAACATTTTTATGCTACAGCTCCACTTACCAAAAGCATATATTATTTACAGACTCTGATATAAGGGTGAATTTTGAGAATTGTTGTACGTCCAATTCTGAAGGAGGAGAGAAATTCCTAAACCTGTGCTTAGCTTATATTTACAGGTTTTTTTAATTCCCCCAGGTGTAGTTTCCCAGGCATGAAACTGTCAGGTCTAGTACTTCTACTGTGGATACTTCACTGAACAGACAATCCAGAGCCTTATGGTTAGGGCTAACGTCCAATTACACTTTTATTTTGTTTATAATTTTTCTTAAAATGAAAAACGGGTTTCCATTTGGAGAAGTCTCTTCCCTAACCCCACACAATAAATGTGGAGTTCAATACTCTTAGGCAGCCTAACTGCACCACTATAGGTGAAGATTGCTTATGTTTAGGATATGAAATGCATGAAAAATGTTAGTGAATTCTACGAAATGTAAGACTTTGTGCGTGTAACCAACATTCAGAGTAAAATGTGGTGTCTACCTAGCAGTTGTTCTGCTTTTTTAAGCATGTGTTGCACTTGTAGATCTGCACAAATCAGGATTTTGTGTATATGGTTCTATTAAGTTTGGGAGCAAATACAGCTTTTTGTGTATAATATATCGGCATAAGTTTGAAAAAAAAATCTAAATTGGGCCATGTAGTCTTAAACTTCATCTGTTTTTGCTTTTAGTAAAACAGTATGTACACAGTTATGTGCTACATTTTTCGATTAAACTGTAAATACAACAGTAATGCTTTCTTTCACTTCCACGTCTTTCTGATTCACATCCGTTCCATGTATATGACCAAACGTTGATTAATTTCAGATTGTAAAGCACACACAAGCCGGATAAATGAAAAGACCAGAGAATGCTCTCTTCTAAACTATGTAGTAGATGCACCCAAAAGACCACAAATCACAATATTGTCTTGCTTACCTTCTCCACACAAAAGCGACGGACTCTGTTTTATCTCCAGCTCTACGCAACCCCAGATGACTACCCAAGAGATTCCAGATGCTTCTACAAAGTGTACCAGCAGAATGAGTTTCCACACGTCTTTATTTCCCGGCAGAAGATAGTATAATTCCGAAAAAGAGCTCAATCTGATTGAATGTGAAGAGGCCCTTTTGTCACAGATACTTCAGAAGGAGCCACCATTTCCAAGGTCCTTTTTCTTTATTCAGCTTTCTATTGACCTTTAGGCAATGTATCTGAAATGAAATGAAATGTCATCACGTCCATACAGAAGCTCCAGCACTGCTCATGAGGGTGTTTAACATTCTTTTATGGCTATTTTTGATTTGTGAGATATTGTAAACGTGTATCACTGCAGACCATATCGCCTCAATGAGCGCGTGGGCGTGCCCTCACCGGAACAGGAACATTTTGAAAGCCTTTCTGAATAAGACCAATGTAGTGCAGGATCGAAAACACACATCTCCAGGACGGTGCGTTTAAAGGCAGATGACTGGCCGAGCACGTGGAAGAGGTAGGTAAGTATGGCCCTATTCGACAGCCTCTGAGGTTAGATATTTAAAGGGAAGACATTACCCCTTAAAAAACTCTAGTTGTCATGGGGATCTTTTGGAGCGATTTAAGAAAAAGTAAAGCATGTTTTCATATTCTAATCGGGAATATCGGTAGACCTGCTGCATTAAACACTTCAGAGAAGCTGTCGGTTTAATTTACAATGAGGTTGTGCTAGCAGAGCATCACTTTTTGGGACGCTCCTGTGGCGCAGGAGTCTGCTCTATATTTACCAGGCATCACTAAGCCACCTTGTGTGGCTTATTGTGGCCTAGTAAATATTGTTCCCTTTAACGCAGTTTTATGCGTTAAAGGGGGAGGCAATGTGTGTTGCTGTGGGCGCTCCCAGCAATACCCATTTCTTTTTGACACTGCCCCAGATTTACGGGGAATCGTAAGTCTGAGGCAGCACCGAAAACGTATACGTTTTGAAGCCCATGTTAGATGTGAAGGACATCTAACCTAAGCTTCAATCGGAATACCATGGAGCATATTATCAAGCCCATTATCGCTGTTTTAGCGGCAGTTTTCTGCCGCTAAAGCGGAGATAATTTTATCGACTGTCTTGATAATATGCCCCTAAGAGTGTAAGTTGCACCCATGCATTTATTGTAAAAATGTGGAGGTGCCCATGAGTGCCATAGCCCCTTTCATAGCATCTTGTAATACCTGCTTGATAATTAGTAACCTAAGAATATTTTGATCCTCATCAGTGATACTTGGATGAAAGATGTTGATATGTCACATGAAATTATATATGTCTCTTTCAGCTGATGTTGCATTCACTTAAAGACCCTATGCCTCGCATTCAGAATTCTGAAAACCGCCTCTCCACCAATGTTATACCCACTTTTGACCGCATACACGCCTCGAAGCACTCTCTGCTCGGAGGACCAGAATTTGGCAATGGTCCCCCGTGTTAAGCAAGCCCGGATGGGAGGTCGCTCCTTCCGGTACCTTGCAGCCAAGCTTTGGAATGCTCTACCCCTTCGGATTTGTGGACTAACTGAGCTTTTGTCATTCAGAAAGGCCATAAAAACCCATCTCTTCTGCTAAATGGTTACGTTATGTGATTACCACTGTTCCATCTGCTGTGGCGTACTCTCTTTCCATTCTGGAAAGCGCCGGGACGCCCCTTTGCTGGGGCAGCCGCGCACTATAGAAGATCATATAACATAACATAACATTAGACTAGGGGTCTCTAACCTTTTCTGTAGTGAGAGCTAGTTCTGGTCAGTGAAAATCGTTGTGAGCTACTAAACCCCAAGAAACTCGCAAATTTTTTCGGACCCCTGATATATAAAGCTCTTAACTCAATTATAACACATGCTTCAACTCTGCGTAGTCCATTTTCAGAAAATGCATAGTTCTTCACTCTGTTCAGCAACACACTGTCTGCTAAGCCTTGCACTCTCTGTCCAGTCTTCTACTTCCAATAATCTAACTCCACTCCCTTTGCAGCTTTTTATTTCATCAAAATGTAGTCTACTTTACAATGGTTTACTTTGCAGTCTAGTTTTCGTTTAGCTCAATTATGTTCTCACACTTCATGCTGCACTGCACAGATTTCAGAAGGCAGCATTCTCTCTGCACCATCCTGTCCTACACTAAGCACATACCCATTTTCTCAAAAGCCATTCACTAACAGTACAGCTGCTCACTGTGCGCAACAGCTACATACCCTTAAGGCACACACGTGTCAACTTCTTCAAAAAGTTTTTTTTGAATGTGCGTGCATCAATCGGTCTGTGACTCTGTGTACAATCCTAGACATGGTGCTGCACCTGCTCAAAATGTCAAGGGCCGCCAGTGCATATTTGAATCTATTTTACTTATCATCATCTCAAAAACCCTTCTGCTCTACCTGTTAATTGTTTGGTTAGCCCACCTCTAACAAAATGTTTGATGGGTCTCCTACCTACATAAACTCATTCCCGAGAACTGGTGCCTTACTGCAAAAGTAGGAGATTGGGAAGTAAAAATGTATTTTCCCTTCTGACATTCTCCCTTTCTGTGGCATGGATTTTGCAATTTTGCAGTCTGGGATTGAAAACGCAGAGAAGAACAAGACAAAACCCATCAATGGGACTCATTCTTTGAATTGGGACAATGTCCTGCTTCTGCCTGTTGACACGTGTAGCAGAAGGAAAATTTGCAAAGGAGAGGTACAGACCTACCTTTTTCAAAAACATGTACTTTTAGTAATGCTGAAGGTGAGAGTACTGTTCTAGTTGACCCCAGTCTGACCTTCATTTTCAAAGTGCACCTCATTTTAATTACAAAAATGAGGCTCAGTGCATGTGAGGCCCTTTGATTTTATTCTTGGCTGCCACTGCCCTTTACTATTGAATGAGGATGTAAAGCGCGGTGGCAGGCGTCGTTAGAATCCAAGATCCTTGCATGCTCTGAACTGCTTTCACTCTACTACACAAAGGCAAATATATATAGTGCAGTGTAGTAATCAGTGAAAGGCTTTCACTGATTGCTACACTGGGCTATATATTTGCCTTTGCATGAATGAGAAAGCAGTTCAGTGCAGGCAAGCACCTTGGATATTTGTGCTGGCTGCCACCGTGCTTTATTGAAGGCAGGTAGATGTAAAACACGGTAGCCAGGGCCGGCTTTAGCGCTGGTGGCACCCAGTGCAACAATGCTTGTGACCCCCCCCAGTGACCACCTCTGCAACGGATTCCTTCAAAACCATCCTTTAACAGTCCTCCTCAAGCCTTCATAACCACTCTCTCTCAGATGCATTTATTTTAATTAGTTTTATAGCGCCACCCCTACCAACCAGAGTAAGGTGTCAGAACACTTTACATCACACAGATTACACAGAGACAACCAATCAGTGAAATATTACATAAGTTAGGGGACAAGAAGGTATAGGAGTCACAGGTCATCCATACAGGTATGCAGACTCGTTTAGGAGTGCTTGGTCAGGAGAGGCAGAAACACAGAATTTAAAACCTAACACCATGGTTGGGGGATTCTAATAGGAATTGATTTCTACCCAAATAAACCTATTTTTCAACAGCTGAGGGAAATCATAACGGCCAAGCAGCCAGCCTATACCTTGCAGTTTTCATGCATCTCTTTGACAAGTTACTTGCTCACTGTTCTACATTAGGATTTTAACTCCCAAAGAGCTTGCAACAATATGGTCTCTCTGACAAAAGTAGTAACCCACTGACCTATTTGCAAGTTTACAGATTATCACACAAACGATCTCTCTCTCTTTCAGTTTCCAGGAAGTGCATTCACCACCCAGTTTGACATTTTTATTATTCGCTGGACTTTGTTAGAGGACAAGAACGCAGGAGCAGGTGCTTTTCTATAATTTTGGCGCCCCACATGAAGTTAGCACCGGTGACATAGGTGTCGGTGCCCTAGCAGCACAGTGCATGCATGGCCTTTTAATTTGAAAGTCAGCTGCCGCTGTGCTTTATTGCTGTTAATGCAAATGTTAAAGCACGTTGGCAGCCTATGTTAAAATCAAAGGTCTGTGCATGCTTTCAGTCTGAACTGCTTTCACAGTCATGCAAAGACAAATAAATAGCGCAGTGTAGAAATCAGTGAAATCCTTTCACTGATTACTTCACTGCGCTATATATTTGCCTTTGCATGCCTGTGAAAGCAGTTCAGTGCAGGCAAGCACCTTGGATTTTTTGTGCTGGCTGCCACTAAAGATTTAAAGCATGGTGGCAGCATGCAAGGACTTTTTTATTTGAACATCGGGTGCCACTGTGCTTTATTCCTGTTAAGGAAATGTAAAGCACTGTCGGAGCCGATGTTACATTGAAGGTCCGTGCATGCTAATCTAAACCAGGCCTGCTAATAGCTGTCAGAGTCATAAAAAGGCAAATATATAGCGCGGTGCAGTAATCAGTGAAAGGCTTTCACTGATTACTACACCGCGCTATATATTTGCCTTTGCATGAATTTGAATCTGCGCAGTGCAGGCAAGCACTTAACGTGGGGAGAGGGGTTGGCCTAACGGCTAAGGCGCTCGACCTCGGACCTGGGGAGCTGGTTTCGAGTCTCGGTAACGACGCCAAAAACCTCCTGTGATTCTGGGCAAATCACTTAATCTCCCCGTGCCTAAAATGAAAGTGTGTCCTCATGTAACGTAACTGGTGCTATGTAAAGCGCTCTGATACCTGATTCGGTTCGGGTCTAGTCTAGTCTAGTCTAGTTCACGTTATATAAAACTCTGCAAAAAAAAAAAAAACGTTGGCTGTGGTAACGGTCGTTGATGTTAACGTTGCCTGTCACCAGGCGCGCAACACCCATTGGGCTCACCGGGCTTCAGCCCCCCCCCCCCGTCGCCTCCTCTGCCCGGGCTAAGATGACACGCACTGAAATCATTAACTAACGCTGCGCATCGGAGCCGAGAATGTGATTTTTATTATGCATTCTGAGAGGCCCAGCAGCCCGAGCAGCCAGCCAGCCTCTGAACAGTTTCCTCGAGTGAACCCCCCCTGCCCTCACCTCTTGATTTCCTTTAGAGTGGCGCCGCGAGGTGAAATCCTTGCCTGAAGGCAGGGATTTCACCTAAGCACTTGATGGGTTATAAGCATGGGGTGTGAAGTGCACAGCAGGGGGGAAGGCATGGCCAGTGCAGGTGACGCTTTTCTTTTGTATGGGAATTTCTGCTGGTGTCATAGCCCAGGGTGTGCTGTCTGTGCACTTGTATAGATGTGTATTCCATACAAGTGCACAGACAGCAAACCCTGGGCTAAGACACCAGCAGAAATTAATTTTCAAAGGAAAAGCATCACCTGCACTGCCATCCCTTTCACCCTGCTGTCTGTGCACTTGGATGGAATTCACATCCACCGCACTGCTCACCAGATAAATGGTGAACAGGGCCATGGATCTTTCTATTTTCGCATCCAAGGGCAGCAGCGAAGAAGCAGAGGGGACCCAGGCAAGGAGAATCCAGGAGACCTATCTACTCTGAGACCTTCGAGAGGCTGGATGCATTTTAGGGTTCTGAGCGGGTATGGGTTTTGGGGTTCCAGGGGGCAATTTTAGGGTTTAGGGTGGGTATGGGTTTTGGGGTGCCAGGGGTCATTTTAGGGTTCAGCGTGGGTATGTGTTTTGGTGTGCCAGGGGTAATTTTAGGGTTCAGGGAAGGTGTGGGTTTTGGGGTGTCAGCGGGCAATTTTAGGGTTCAGGGTGGGTATGGGTTATGGGGTGCCGGGGGAAATTATGGTTCAGCATGGGTATGGGTTTTTGGGTGCCAGAGGGTAATTTTAGGGTGTGGGGTGGGTATGGGTTTTGGGGTGCCAGGGGTGGGGGGGATACTTTTAGGGTTCAGGGTGGGTGTGGGTTTTGGGGTGCCATGGGATTAATTTTAGGGTTCAGCGTGGGTATGTGTTTTATAGTGCCAGGGGTAATTTTAGGGTTTAGGGCAGGTGTGGGTTTTGGGATGTTAGGGGGCTATTTTAGAGTTCAGGGTGGTTATGGGGCGCCAGAGGGGAATTTATGGTTCTGCATGGGTATGGTTTCTGGGGTGCCAGGGGTAATTTAAGGTTCAGGGTGGTAATGGGTTTTGGGGTGCCAGGGGGTAATTTTAGGGTGTGGGGTGGGTATGGGTTTTGGGGTTCCGCGGGGGGGGGATAATTTTAGGGATCAGGATGGGTATGGGTTTTGGGGTGCCAGGGGTAATTTTAGGGTTCAGGACGGGTATGGGTTTTACGGTGTGAGGGGGTTAATGTTAGGGTTCAGCGTGGGAATGTGTTTTGGTGTGTCAGGGGTAATTTTAAGATTCAGGGTGAGTATGGGTTTTGGGGGGCAAGGGTGTAATTTTAGGGATCACTGCGGGTATGGGTTTTGGGGTGCCAGGGGTCATTTTAGGGTTCAGGGTGGGTATGGGTTTTGGGGTGCCAGGGGGGTGATTTTAGGGTTCAGGGTGGTAATGGGTTTTGGAGTGCCAGGGGGTAATTTTAGGGTGTGGGGTGGGTATGGGTCTTGGGGTGCCGGGTGGATAATTTTAGGGATCGGTATGGGTTTTGGGGTGCCAGGGGTAATTTTAGGGTTTAGGGCGGGTATGGGTTTTAGGGTGTGAGGGGGTTAATGTTAGGGTTCAGCGTGGGTATGTGTTTTGGTGTGTCAGGGGTAATTTTAAGATTCAGGGTGAGTATGGGTTTTGGGGGGCAAGGGTGTAATTTTAGGGAGCACTGCGGGTATGGGTTTTGGGGTGCCAGGGGTCATTTTAGGGTTCAGGGTGGGTATGGGTTTTGGGGTGCCAGGGGTAATTTAAGGGTTCAGGGCGGGTATGGGCTTTGGGGCTCCAGGGGGTTGATTTTAGGGTTCAGGGTGGTAATGGGTTTTGGGGTGCCAGGGGGTAATTTTAGGGTGTGGGGTGAGTATGGGTTTTGGGGTGCCAGGGGGGGATAATTTTAGGGATCAGGATGGGTATGGGTTTTGGGGTGCCGGGGGTTATTTTAGGGTTCAGGGCGGGTATGGGTTTTAAGGTGTGAGGGGGCATTTCCCGATCCTGATTATCTGCCATTTTAGCTCCGCCCCATTGATTAACATTAGCCACGCCCCTTCTTTTGCCATGTTAGCCCCCCCCGAAATGAAGACCTAGTTGCGCCCCTGATGTGCTGTATTACTGAAGGTAGATCTAAGCCCTGAGTGCTTCTTACCGACTCTGCTACTCCAACGTACTACTCCAACGTAACTCATGTTACCGAATCTGGGCTGAAACGGAAAACAAATGCGAAGCGTGGTGCCAGCCTGAAAAAGGCAGGTGGTGCGTGACTGGGAGGAAAAAGCCCGCCCTGCCCCAGCTAAGCTCACTTCGGCCAATCAGAGCAGCTGGTTTGTGGGAGGGTAAGGGCTGATAGATGTGAAAAAAAAATGATGGAATACAAAATAAAACTCTTAATGACGTCTCAATAATTAAAGAGCAGCTAGGGCCGGCGAGCTACCGGTAGCTCGCGGTCGACCGGTTGGAGACCCCGGCATTAGACACATCCAGCATAGTACAATATTTCGTAAAGCCTGTATTGTGATACTTCTGATCGAAATTTTTAAATTAGATTGTAGTTTCGCTTTTTCTTGGTTTGTATAAAAACAATCTTGTTCCTCCCATTTCTAAATCAAAATCTTCAGCGATTGTATTTTACTCAAATGTTTCTAAGAAAATGTCAGATAGTACTTTTTACATAGATTGTATTTGAGTGCTAATCATCCGTTTTTTATTTTACTTCCATTTATACTGTATATCTGAGAGGCAATGTTCATATTGCATTAAATATAAAACATTATTGTCCTTAGTGAGGTAGCAGCCAAATCCTCGTGACAAGTGATGCTGTACCTAGCAATTATTGCATGACAGAAAAGCAATAATCAGTAAGAATGGTAACCTACAGAGCTGGTTAAGGAATCAGAGGATGGTAGAGGTTTACCACAGGCATGAATTCGAACAATTGACCCATATATGCTTATTTGTAGTGCTATATTCAGTGAGAAGCTGTAGGTGGTGTTTGATAATTGAAATAGAAAGAAATGGAAGGAATGAAATCTAAAACGTGTGGATCGAGGCTTTGGGATAACTGGAATATTGATTTTGCCCCAGAGTGTATTACAAGTTGAGACACATCTGCTCATGATGGAGGAAAGGCAGTAAGAAGGTGAGCTATTCATGGCCTTGAAGACCATAATCAGTAACTTGTATAGATGTATTTTCATAGTAGACAAATAGTGGTTCATAGCAGACAAACAGTGGTCTTGTTGACAGTATTTGGGGTAGAGTTTTGTATTTGGAAGGCTATATTTTGGTCCTTTTGACACAATTTAAAACTGTTTCTAATACAGTAAAAGAATACTAGTGTGAGCCACAAGTTGCAGTATTCCAGCTTGCTAAGTACGAGTGAAGATGCATTCTCTGGTTATATAGTCGCTGGGACTGTGTTAGTTACAAATATTTACATGTTCAAGCCATTCCAATGTACTCTCAGGATCCTGGCTGACGGAAGGGGGAATAATAACTTTAAGGGCCTGATTTAGAGTTCGGCAGACAGGTTACTCCGTCACAAAAGGGTAATGATTACCCATCTGCTTTATTCCAAGTGCTATTGGACATAATGCACTTGTAAAACGGCGGATGGGATATCCGTCATTTTTGTGACAGAATAAACCATCTGCTGAAATCGGTCCCAGGATGCTTGATTCCAGTCCAGGGAAGACATAGCTTGGCCGTTCGGGCTGAACTGTTCCCATGAGGCACAGGGTCAGACTGATTTGCATAGGGCCATGTCTGAACTGGGGAGGCGGAGTGAGCTAAAGAATGATGATAGATTAAACCCAGATCATTTGACTGGGGAGTGCTTGCAATGTTCAACACTCCCTTCATCATCGCCCTTCGTGTTGCGAACTTTAAATCAGGCCCTAAGTCTTCAACGTGTCTCAGTTTATAATGAACAGTTCGCATTGATTTTTTTAATAAAAAAATTTAAGATTTAAGATTTTTTTTAATAAAATCTGTTATTTGCCCAATGATTGTGTAGTAAGATTATTGCATGGTTGGAGAGTTGACTAGTTGAGAACTATATTTCCTGTCTTTGCTTCAGTAATACTTAATAGCAGGGAAAATTACTTGGCATTGATAAATGCCTGCATTTTCTTGGAATGAAGGTTACTCTGGGCTTAATTTCAACTTATCTGACTCAATATATCATACATACCCAAGTCATGCCAAATTGTTTGTAGCACTAATTATTATCTATGCTGTTTTATGGGATTTGTAGCTGATTTATATTGTGATGTTAGCATTGCATTTGTATCTTTCACCAGGATATACAGACAAAAGTTGCTTCCTTTGGTGATAGAATGTGACTATTTCTTTATTCGCAGCAGCTTTCTGGGACGCTGCACTTGAAAGGAGTGTTACAGTGCTCCTCAGATTGATTCCAAAATGAAGCCGATTATCTTGGTTATTTCTCCTGATAATCAGGAAAAGCTAATGATCTTGTGTTTCGATCCAGAAAGGTTTGGAGTTGTGTGTATCCATTACTGTCCTCGGGGGCTGTGCGCGCAATCAGTGAAAGACAGAATGGCTGCTTCTGAACCACTCTATGTTTCACTGTACAAGCAGCAGCCAACTGCACATTAAGAGGGGACAGGGATCTTCCTGCAGGCTGGTGTAGTGGGCAATGCACCTGCCTGCAGGAGGAAGTCTGGGGGGGGGTCCCTGAAACCTCTAAAGACCCCTGTGGAGGGCTGTATTCAGGCAGCACTCTATTAATGCTCTCTATTTTTTGTGGAACACTGATAGTGCACATCCTAAGGGCCTGTTTGCATCTAGTCCCATGTAGATATGGGTACCACAGGCCGACTGGGTCAAAAACAGACCCCCACCCTTCTGGTCCACCAAGAAAACACTTGTCACCTGCTATGGCCAGTTCAGCCCTGATGGCACAAAGGCAAAGTGAGTCCCTCATTTGCATTGGGCTACACTCTCATGCAAATGATTGAACACCTGCCCAAGATAGCACTTTTATTTACAGAAAGGGCAGCACAAGTATCTGCAGCCCTTTCTGTAGCACCATAGTGCCCCTGGAAGGCACAAAGCGGGTGCACATGCCTGTTGCTCTGCCGGGCACAATGTATAATACCGCCCCAGGTTTTATTATATACTCTAGTGGCTGTAGCTTTGTACATTACTGAATTTGTGAAGGCCTTTTCCGCAGTCAGTCTGGAGACTTAGCAGGCTCTTTGGCCTGTAATGGGCAGGTTTTTTTCAATATTATTTTTGTTCGCTATGACGTAACCTCCTTAATGCTCTTTTTTCGTCTTTGGATTCCTGCCAGAGTTTGGTGCTGAAAAATGATGTAGCCCTTAGTCTCCAGTCCATCACAAAATCCCACTCCCAGTTTGTTGACAAGGCGCTACCTATATTATTTCTTTGGCTGCATGTAAAAGTTATGTATCTTGTGCAAGCCACAAAGTTCCATAAAATCAATTGCTGACTTCAGATGGATGCACTGTGGCAGCACTGCCAATAGTCTGTTACAGACATTAAGCAGGATTTCAGCATAGTTGATAAAGTCTAGTATAGGTGTATATTTTTCTGCCGGTCATTACCTACTGCTGGGGAGGAATAATGATCATGGATGCTGTGGACTATGTGAATGTTGTAACAAAGGCATCAAAACATGGAATTGAACCACACATTTCAAGATTGCTTCGAGGGAGGAATACAAAAACCTATACTGATAATTCTGAGTAAGTGTAGTCATTGCTGGTACAATACCTCTCAATAAGGACTCCAGCTTCATCCTCATTCACAGCCCATACTGATACGGTTTGAGGTGTGATTATCCATTTTCTAAGTGTGACATTGAAACCCATGGTCCCTGGAAAATCCAAAGGACTTCACCCTCATTGGCATGCATGCAGAACTGGCATTTTGGAATAGCTGCATACTGATATCTATTGCTGCTCTGTAATTGTCCTTCCACTTCCTGGCCATGCCTGTAATTAAAGACAGTTACTGCTCGTGTTATGTAATGGTTAAATGTTTGGAGGGACCTCCTGTAGTGGGGCCTTATTTTCTAGCTCACTTTTCACTGGGCATTTATTATACGTTTTGCTCTTTTGTTGGCGGTTGTTCAAATGAGTCTTTCTGTTTGCCTCTTCTCTGCAATATTCTTTGTGTAAGATTCCAATTCGGACAACGACTGAGGGATTATTTGTTTTGTGTTCAGACAGTAGGGGCTGCTACCACACAGGGGTGGTGGGGCTTTGGGGATGAAAATAAAATGAAGAAAAACACTTACCTGGGAACAGTTGGCCGCCGCATCTACTCCATCCTCTTCATCTTCCTTCTTCCTGTCTCCAGTCCCGGCAGTAGGCAGCACCCGGGCTCCAAGGCTCCCCTAAGTCAATCACAATGCTGCAATTCAGTGTTGTGATTGGTATGAGCGCTGTGGTTCTGTGCTCAGATGGGGACAGGGAGCCTGTGCATGTTTCACACAAGGCTCTGTAATGCAGCCTGGTGGGGGACATGCAAAAGTGCGCATGACTTGTAGTGTAGTTCCTATATCCCTGATAGGTTCTGCGCATTGGAATAATATACACTATAGTCTTGAAATAGGACTAAGGTCAGTATGTCTATATCGAGTACATTAAACTTAATTACTTGTGTGTGCCAGGTAACTCAGAGGTCACTAGAAACTTCTCGAATGAACAAGAAGGGATTCGTTTCTGACAACCGCATAAACATGACAACTTTGTTTCCCTTAGAGTCAGAAAAATCTCAGAATCGTAGAATCAATAGATAACAGTTTCACTCAGTCAATCGTGCATGCTTCGTTTCTACAGAGTTTGCACAGAAATAGGGAGATGGGCGTTTCAATAAAAAGGGTTTTTTGAACAGTCTTATTTCTCGTGAAAGAGATATGAACTGCTACAATCGTAAGACAGAATGCAAAGTATAATACGTACAGCATTTGCAGTAACGGTTTGGTTTGTAGCTATGACATATATATTCATAAAAATACATACATAAATAACACAGGCTAAAATACTCATCTGATGCTTCCAAAATAATCATACCCCAGTGTACCTAACCTAAGTGTAGTATGAAGGAAGAAGTAGGTGCTGTTTAGCTATAGTCTAGTTTAGCTATAGTTGCCAAGGTTTGCCAAAAGTCCCTCTAGGTTTTAGTCTGCTCCATACCTTAGAATGAGTGAGGTTGGAATCTCTTTCCAGGTCTCGATCTCTAACACCCCGCAAGGGGAGTCAGAAACACTGGAGCTGGATTCTTTGCAAGGAGGGTGACAGCGTCTGGTCACTGCGTCAGTTGGGGACTCAACTTCCTTCTGGACTTGCCGTGGCGAACCGCTGCGTGCAAGTAGGCAGCTGAACTGTACCGTACCGTAGTTTTCCAAGGCAAGTGAAGGTATATTTATACCTTGAAGGTGTTTAGGAATGCCAGTATTGACGTAAAAGTCGGGCATAGGAACGTCATGAATGAACCCTAAGGAATAGATGTTCATGTATAATAAATGAGTTCTTGGAGAAATCAATATCCAAGCAAGGGGAAGTCCTAAAGGCTGAAGAGACTGGTTTTCCAAGAACTCAATGTGACGTGGATAGACGGATGTAGTTGATCATGCCTATATTTGGTTAGCATGAGCAATGCCTAAATAAGGGCTGGATTTCTACGCCTAAATAAGGGCAATGTGAATTGTACCTATATGAGGGCATGAATTGGGAAATCTATATACGGTATCTAAATCGACACACAACAGACTGCTTGACCGGGCCAAGACAGCCGGCCAAAAGTCATGAGCACTTAGAGAGTGCCACTACTCCGCCCCATGCACTGGCTAACCCCGCCCACATGAAACAGAGCCATTGACTGCAATAGGAAGAAGAAAATTATAATGATATATTATTATTTTATTTTTCCTTTTGAGCAGTGGGGCAACGCTCCTCCACCTAAGCGGAGGAGCCGCCACTGTGCTCAGGTCAGTTCCTAGAGGTACCATCCCCAGCTGCGTTACGCCACAAGTAACCTGAGGTGCACCAAACAATTAATTAATCTAGCTTTTGTTGCTCCTGATGGATTCTTGCATAAACTCTGGATTTAATTTACCTAGACATTCAGGAGTTGCAGACAACTCTAACTTTTGAACCCTACAATCAATGCAAGAAGGCTTCTTTTTTTCACTTGTTCAGAACCACAGGATTCAGAGTATCTGCTCCAAGGAGGCACCCATAGTTTGCAGTTCAACATCGAAAGGCAAACAATTGGTCTAACATTTTTAGGGCACTTCCAGTGCTTCTAGACACAAGCAAAGGAACTTACAAAGCTGCAGCGCATATGAGTAGAAGTATAATCATCTTAAGGGTAGGTCATCCATAACTTCAGCTAGCAAGTGAGTGTCAAGGCATACACTATACAAAGATTAGTTTTACTGCTCATCCTTCTAAAAAAAAATGAAAACAAAATAAAATAAAATGAAAGTGTGTCCCCATGTAAAAAACGTAACTTGTCCTATGTAAAGCGCTCTGATACCTGATTCGGGTCTAGTTCGCGCTATATAAAACTCCACAAAAAAAAAAAGAGAAGCCATCCTACAGCCAAAAATAGTAACAGGTAACTGCCATTGGCAAGGCCAATATATCTGACCTTGGCAAATGTGTTATTTTCTATTTATTTATGTTTCAAACAAGTGATGTTGAGGTGGGAATATCTCCTGTATGGTATTAGAGGCTCGACCCCTTCCCCGAGTGATCCCTGCAGTAGGCCTTCTGGTAACCTAATATTTGTGAGCCATCATACATCACAACAAAGTGTGTGCAATGAGCCCTAGGATTACAAACATGGTTCTGAGACCCAGAGCTTAGATCTGTAGTCTGGAGAGCACACCAAGTGTGTCCATTAATTGACATTAGACCACTGTCCATGTCCTGGGTCATATTCATTAATGGGTGTTGGCAGTGTACAATTTTTCTGGCTGATAATACTGACCAGTTTTCGTTTTCTACTCAGGGAGAAGTGAGGTACCTCCAGGCCCCACATGTGTAGAGTTCCACTTGAATGTAATGCCCAGATTTTATATTACCATGTGCATGTTCTTTGACAGGACTCCATATTGTGAATGTTGAGGTCATGTTTTGGGAGTTTCAGTTGGAGCCAGCGTAGTCATTATCTGCTGTGAGAGCTGTCTACTTTAGCAAATAATGTGTCTGCTTTTCAGAAGGAAATATTACATTAAAAAAATGTGTACAAAAGAAGGACCCACGCTATTCCACTGGATTCAAGTTCAAAGCTATTCACTGACCAAGGGAGGTAGTGTTCTGTGGAGTACTCCAAATGACTGCTGAAATGAAGGCCTGATATCTTTGATAATGGGTCTCCCAGAGGTGGGGACACATCTTGCTAAAGACCTGTGAGTCTGTCTGCGGCCTGGCCTGTGAAGAGAAGGAGACTACCCAAGAAGGAGAAACCCAGCCACTATGACTTGAGTGTGTGTAAACTCAGAAGAAGAACAAACTACAATGTAAGTAGGGTCATCTAAAATATTTTTTAGACCTGGCGTGGATATACTCCCCAATTACAAACTAAATAGACACAATCATATCCACTGGTCTAGACAGGCTATTGGAATCACAAAAGACCTAAATGTAAGTGACCAAACCTGTATACCTCTAGCAGACTACAGAAGGAAAAATTCTATAAAAGGACGTATTCCCATCACTCACCAATGGTGACATGATTCATCATCTGGGTCTCCTCCTAGTGTACTCTAGTGGCACTAAGGGTTGCAACCCTTTCAAAAGGAAAGGGGAGCTCACAGATGTTTTGATTGGAGATATTTCATTTATAGCGATAAAACCTGCTTTATTTAGACCTACAGACCTGAATAATTGATTTGTGAGGGAATATTGTGCAGTGCAAAAATGCAGTGAATGTAGTGAATTAAAATGGACCGCTGAGAGAGAAAGACCTTTATTAATATCTCTCAGAGATCAAACAGTGCAAGAAGACAGTTTTCAACAAATGACTGTCTAATGTGAAGGGTCAACATGTTTCAGCATAAACGGACCAATTTTATCCTTTGCCTTCTTCAGGACCATAAAAATACTGCTACTGCACAAAGTGAAAAATATAACTAAATAAATGCATGTAAGATTGGAACGAAAACAACCTTATCACCTGTAATCAGGACTGTTTGCCAATTCCTCTGTGAATAACGGACTGTCAATTGTTTCTGCAAAAGAGTAAAATACACCAATCTATAATATCAAGGTACATACACTTTCAGAAAAAGGACTCAAGGATTTCAAAAGCATAAAGTACTATATATGCTGCCAGATTAAATCAATGTCTCTAATTATGCCATTTCATCTGTGCAAAAATTGCATTCTTTCCAATATTTCACGAGGATAAGACCTCACCTCACCTGGCCGCGGCTCAGGAAAAAGGAGGCACTGCTCTGTAAAAAAACATGGGGAAAGAACAAAACATGTTCAAGATACCCATGCTTCTTCACTATATCAATATTTCTCTAAATTGTAGCAGGAGCACAGTGTGCACAAACTGACACAGAAACCCAGATCTGCCTAAAAAAACATACTCCATCTTGCTCATAGTATGGTATCCATCCTATATCCCATGGTCTATGAAAGGGATCACAGTATTGTTTAAAAAAATGTCAAAAAGGAATTTTTCAAAAAGAAAAATGTATTCTCCCTGTCCAACTTGAAGTTCACAACTGTTCATGAAAGTATGGTAGCTACAAGACATATGACAACAAAAATCCACCAGATTGCATTGCCATTATTTCGCAACATTAAACCTCTAATTAGAGTTAAACCAGGCAAGAATCTTATGTTTTAGTTCTTGCCTGGACAGCTCCTCTTTCCTTCTCTCTTGCTTTTTATTTATTTCCTTTTCTCATTCCCTCTCTTTTTTCTTTCTTTCTTTCTTTCTTTCTTTCGTTCTTTCTTTCTTTCTTTCATTCCTTTTTGCCTTCTCTCATTCTTTCTCTCTTTCCTTGCAGTCTTGCCTGTTTGATTTCTTGCCTTCTTTCATTCCTTCATTTCTAATCTCTTTTTTCCTTTCTAACTCTTTTTCCTTGTGTTTGTTTTTCTCCTTCTCTCTTTTCTTTCTTCTTTTCTTCTATTTCTATATCTTCTTTCTTTCTTTCTCTTTTCTTCTGTCTGGCCTTTTTTTCTTGCATTTTTTTCTCGCCTTCTTTTGCAAAGGAAAGAGATCTACAGCCAATGCCAGACTGATTTACTTTTGTAGGTACATCTCAGCCAAGACCTTGATTTTTCTAAAAGTATGTGTATAACATAGTTACACATAGGGGTTTCAGCTGGGCTTCATTCACTCCAGCATGAAGTGATGGGAAATGTATCAACCCATTTCAGCCATTGAATTACTTCATTACAAGTTACAGCAAGCTGTTCTTTCACAAAGAAGACATTCACACACTTCCTTCAGTGCAAGAGAGTCCTATGAGAATATTTTTTTATTTTGTTTTTTTGTTTTGAAACCAAATAAACTTTTTTGCCTGTAGCAAATTATTTGATTTTCTTTGTATTGCTGAGAGCATGGCTATGCCCAAACTATAAAGTTTAGAAAAACCATGACTAAACAAAACAAGAATTGCAAGAATACTGACTGCTACTGCCAGATCTATTGACCTTGCCAATGTTGTTTTTTACATCCTTTGTTGACAATGCTTTCCCCCTTGTTAGCTTGCTCCAGTCTCAGTTGTTGCCCGCTTATTGCTTGTTTTTTTTGTTTGAATATTGGTGTCAATGAACACGCTTGTTATTACGTTTCTGTTGTCCAGCCCTCCTGACTTTTGCTGCAGTTCTTGGGTGTGCCGCACAATTTTTTCACCTTAGTAACTCAATGACCAGGCATCCTGACATTTCTCATTTACTGGTTGCCGTGGCATCTACAAGGGCCTCTTCCCACTGCCTCCGGTCACCAGTTTGCTGCAGCAGAACTAGTCCATTTAATGCACTGTTATTTTTCAACAGTGGTAGCAGGCGTCCTTGTTTCTACCGCTTTTGACAAGTGTTACCGCAGCCCCCCCAACCTCCATGAACCTTTAGTGTGTAATTTGGTTTGCAGAGGGCTGTCATGTAGATGCTTGTTGATTTACATGTGATAACATTTTGCTGTAGTCTTTAATTCTGATTTTGGTGCTTTTCCTTGTAAATCTCCTCAAGCCCCAGCCTTTTTTTAGGCAGTCTTTTTACAATAGCTTCTCTCCTCTGGTAGGTGGGACCATCTGCCTCTTTCTTCCTGTAATAACTCTTGCAATACCTTCTCTCTCCTTGGAGGTGAGACATTTTCTCTCTGTCGCAACTTCATCCTGCCCATGAAAATGTTGAAAAGAAGCCCTAAAAAGTCTCCAGTTATGTGTCCTTACATCAGTTTTTCTTTTTTTTAACATCCAAAGACAAAGATGTGGAGCCTAGCTCCTACCTATGTGTATTTTCTGTCACCAAAAAGACAAAGATATCCACACAGTTCCATGCCCCACAATTCAACTCCACATTCTTCCAATCCACACCTCATAATTCGACACCAAATCACATAATTCAACTGAACAGCACAATTACTCTACACACCACATACATCCAATCCACACCACAGAATTCCACATCATGCCACAAAATTCTACAGTGCACCACATAATTAAACTCCACTACATACCGCTTCAAAACACAAATTACTATTCCACAAAACGTTACTTCATAACACACAACCAAAATGCACATACTTCCTGTACATTAAATCTATATATATATAAAAACGAAAGTATGTCTGTCTGTCTGTTTGTCCTTTATGCATTACTACACCATTCATCCGATCGCCATGAAGCTTTGGGAAGTTGTTGAGTACACTCCCGCGAAGGTTTCTGGCATAATTTATTTTTTAAATATCGGCCCCCCAGGGCCCTCATAATCTTTCGAATACTGATGAATGCAACATACGGAAAAACAAAAAATCTTGTACCCACAAGCACTAGAATAAATAAAGAGAATTAAAACGACACTTTGAAATGTTTTGCATATTAAAATGAATACGTTTCATTAAAAATGACACAATGTAAATTAAATGTTATCATAACGAGTTTCCTTGAATTTCCTTTCTTCGGAGATCGCAGCAACGCGTGACGGGTAAGCCAGTACCACATAATTATATCCACATATTTCTACTGCACACTATGCCACATAATTCCACTACACAAATCCACTCCACACCACACAATTCCACACCACACAATTCCAATCCCACCCACATAATTCCACTACACACCACCTACATACACTCCATAACACATGGGTAAATGACATTGTCATTTACAGTGCCATTAGCTCTAAATCAAGAAAATGGGAGACCGATTGCATTTCCAAAGCTTGTTTTTACATGTTATGTATGGTTCCCCATTACTTCTTTACCCTTGTGTACAAGTTGGAAGCAGGTACAGATTATGTGGGGGAGGATAGACAATATAACATTGGAGATAGGTAAAATGTGATTAAAAAGGATGTTCTTCACCTCGGGGTTGGGAGTGATATCATAACACAATTCACCAATGCTAATAACTCAACAATGGTAGTAAAAAGCATATTACACTGCACATCCGCATATATTATACAGGCATATGCATGTGTATATACACTAATACACATTGTTAATGTTCTGTTTCTTTAATTTGGAAATGTATTTTCGATTACATTAAAATTAGGAAACAAAAAAGCTACAACATGCAGTTACTGTAAAAAATGTAGATGGTTAATTCAATGGTTTCAAACAGAGTTCACCATCCCTACCCTGTCTCCAACATGGCTCTTTAAATTGGAGATCGGAATCCTACTACCAAGATCTGCTTACTGTATGATGGGTTTAAAATCTTAACATCTAAGACCTTACTTTTCACAACTTTCGTAAACTATCTGAAACTAAGGGCAACCAGAGCCACTCCGAAAAAGTGTAACTCTGCAAGTGAAGTGAAAAGGGTCCCAGATGGAAGAGAAGTAAAACGTCCAGGAAGGCAAGACAATCGGCTGGTTTAGGAACAGTACTGGTAATTCCCTTCACATCTGAACGTCACAACTCTGGATCAGCAGCTTCGCGCTCATTAGTGACCTTGACAATGAGTTAGGCAGACTGCATTCTCACCTATAGGAACGTTACTGTATGAGCCAATAACACAAAGGTCACACACTGAGCTGCCGACCCTCTGCTGGATTGGGCTAGCTTGCAAACCGACTGTGTGCACCACCTCTGCAGGAAAGTCGAGTACTAGGATAACAAAAGCAATACACGTTTGAGCTCGCTATCAGTGAAGGTAGTAAACATTTTAAGCAAATCCTTTCAGGTCTGTTGGCTAGTTCATTAATCTGGTGCCTGGTTGCTGTCTGCAGAGGTGTGTTTTTATTCCGTGAAGAGTTAATTCTCTTGTGAAATATAAACCGAAAATGAACCTCGCTGAGAAAAAAACTGCTTTAATACTAATGCATAGTTTCGTATTTATCAAGTATGCACACAATATATGTTGCATATAAATCAATATTGTTAATATCTGTGATGAAACACAACTTACTGCATTTAGAGAACAGCCCATAAATAATCGCAGTGTGCTGCTTCAGTGCTGCAATGCCCTCATAAATCTATGAAATTCAATTCTTATAAAGGACTGTGACAAAGATACTAGCTCTTCCAAGCAACCACCATTATTATTTTCTGTCCTCATTATTGGTTTTCTGACAAGTTTCGTATAGATTAAAAATGTTATTATTGACTAGTAGTGCACTTTTGACCTTTCAGCACCACTGCTTCCTCATTGAGAGACGCACAGGGGCAAGGTTAATGGTTCTTTTTTAGTCTCACACTGATGTGCACAAAGAACCTATGACTGTTGGACTCATTTCAAGGATGATTTTAAACACCCAGTAAAATTAAGGGAGTTCTGGTTCAGTTGGTGTCTGTGAACACGGTGTGCTTTTAATGGCGCAGAGATACTTTTTAATTAAAACATTTAAATCTGTGACTTAGAAAGGGGGTCTCCAACCCGTTCCTTGTTCTTCTTCAGGTCGACTAAATCTTTGCCACAGTGTTAGAATGAAGCAGAAGTCAACATCATCTCAATAAACACTTTTTTATTATGTTCAGTCAACAATAAGAGTTTTAAAATAGCGAAAAAACCTTTATTCATCATTAAAGTTTAGTAATTAGTTTTTGATATCTTTATTCAAAATTAGAAATCAGATTAATCTGTTTACAGAAATATCAAACAAAATAAATGATTAGAGGCAAGCAATGGTATTGCAGTGTCTATCATTAAGGAAATTATTAACTGAGTCTCTATCCTACTACATTGCATTCTAACATAACAGAACCCATTGAGTCATTTTAGAAAAGAGCGAGATTTTTAAGGAACATTGAAATAGAATAAGGGTCCGATTAAGACTTTGGCAACGCACCATCTGTTGTTGGGCCGCCAAAGCCATGGTGTGACCACCCGCCAGATTATGAGTTAAAATCTGGTCTGACGGACAGTCCTGCGACGATCTGACTGTGGCATTCTGCTAGGCTTATAGAAATGCCTATCATGCAGACCGCCACAGTTAGAGCCCAGACTACACCTTCCTGCATGGTGTAACAAATCTGTCACACCATGCAGGAAGGGCGGTGCAAACCCAGAGGGGCACTACATGGGCCTCCCCGCATGCACCCCCAGGACCATATCCAGCAGGGGGCCCCATCCGGCAACCCTTTTCATGGCGGGTTCACTGTCATGAAAAGGGCGGTGAAATGGCAACTCAGAATATGTTTTTGGCTGTATACTCAAACTTATTTCATGCTCCTCTGGCATTTCTGTTTCTTCTCGCTGATGTGGTATTTTGTTTTAGTTCTTTCTGATTCCCACTTTTTCCATGTTCTGTACACTTGGTCCCACCAGAATATTTTAAATATGTTTTGTCAAATGTGTTTTATGAATGTACTGTTTTTTAACAAACATTTTTGGACCTGTACACTATGTTTTTTAAATTGTCTTCCTAAAATGTGATAATTTCTATTATCAATCTTATGAATATTGTTTTCACTGGGTCATGTTGCGCAACGATGTCTGGTGAATTTATTCATAATGTGTTTTTGTGACTGTATTTATGGGTCTTCTCACATATATATGTGATTATATATGTATATATTTTGTTGGTGTGTGTAAATTATCAACTGAACTATGTGTTTTATTGGGCCATCCTGTTCAATAGTACATTTGTATTTATTTGTACTTGGTCTTTTTGCATATTCTTGTATGTTTTGTCATGTTTATAGTTATATATGTGTATATTTATGTTAGTTTTTTATAATCACTTGCAGCCCTGACGAAGTTCCCGTGGCACAGGGGAAACGAAACGCGTTGGCTGTGTGCCGCTGTTGTTCTCAAAGAAATTCAATAAATGAAGTACCTTCAATGAAGTTATATTCTCTTGATTTGACCATGTAGTGCACCTTCCTTTTTGTTCCTAATTCTTATTGTTTAAAGGCATCTCTTAGCAGCAGGTGCTGGAAGTTGTTGCATTCAAAGCCTACAATTGTGAAACTAAATGTGGTGATCGTGCTTGACCTGGGTCTGCTGCTGTGTTCTTGTGGTTTTTGATTATGTTAGTGTGTCTTTCCTCTAAAGCCATTATAAATATTCTTTCCACTGGCCACAGTAAACAGGTTAAGTTCTTTTTGTATGGCTGTACACTATTTATGGACCTATGAGGGAAGAAATAACACCAGCTAGTATCCATTTCTTTTGCTTGGGGAGGAAAATTCATGTTTTCTATCAAGGGAACAATAGAAAGTATCAGATCATGATTGGAATTAAAATATTTGAAAAGTCCTCTTCTATAAACTAAGGAAATAGCATAAGATAAAGGCATGAGATAGTATGTTACTTCTTTTGAAAATGACGTGGGTAGGTGTGCACAAACATAAGTCTCTTTGGCTTTCATAGGATTAGTGTATTCTTGAACTAACCTAGAGTAAACTTCAGTAGAGAAATCATCTTTCTTGTCGCTCACAAAGGAGTATTTAACTAGATCTTCTATGCTAAGGTATACATGCTGTAGAAATCAGATTTTTATTCTCACTCTCAGGTGGTAAATAAAAACACATTAGTACTATGGAAATCATTATTGCTGTCATGACGAAAATTGAACACATGATATATTTACACTTATTTCCAATGCACCAATATTCTTTCTGAGTCAAATTTCAGTATTAGTCTTTTTAAAGTTTAGTTACTAAATAGACTACCCTTAACCCTGCTCCATGTTCTTCTAAAGTGTTATCCCTATTCTATTGCTCACTTGGTCCTAGTGTGATCTTCTGTAAAATGAACAACTAAAATAATAAAGGTCTAACAGCACAATTTGTTTTATCAATGAGTTATTTAGGGTTTCTTCTTTTGCTTTTTTGATTCTATTCCCCTCAAGTTTCCCATTGTTCTCAAGGGAGCTGTAGCAGTTCAGGGTGCACTTTGCACAAGACTTCCAAAGTGACACTCAAGTTCACATAGTATGACCACTCTGATGCTGAGTATCTGCAACAGGGCACCCTTGCTCTTTTGGATCTTCTCAGAGTTTGTTCTTTCCACTCTGTACCACTCTCTTCAGATATACTGTCTGGTATTCATGCTATTGATGTGCTTCTTCTCTGGTTTCTGTGTTCATTGCTTTGTGGCCTTTCTCTTTTTGATCCAGTGCTCATTCCTTCTCCTGGGACTTCTGTTTTTGCGGAAACTATTGCAGCACCACTTCTGTTCTTGGGAGAAGTCTCTGCTTGTTTTTCATTAGATACTTTAATTCCACTCAACTAGTTGATCTTCACCCCTTTCTTCCACTTGCTGTTGTTCAGGAAATGGAGATGCTGGTCTGGGTGGTCTCTCAGGTATTGGTACAGTCACTGATGCTCTGCAATTATGATAATAGACCACAAGTGCTTCTTTCAGGAGAACCCAGTTTGGAATTCAAGCATACTTAACTGCACTATTTGTAGTCAAAATGAAGTGGTGAGGGCTTTCAATCAAGGTTCTAGGAAAGTCTTCCAAACAAACTTCTTGATCATGACCCAGTCACCAGAACTGAGATCGTGGCACTGTTCTTGATGCAGATCTTGAGTTGTTGTTGAAACCTGATGAGAAATAAAATTAGAACGAACCAAATGAGCTAATCCTTTGCAGTAAACTAAGATAATGTCTGCAGTGATATTTGAAAGATCATTTGCAGGTACAGCTGGCAATCTGGTTGCTCTTCCCCTAAGAATCTAGGGGACTGACCTGTCTTACTGTCTGAAGTACATTGAATGCTCATTAACACCAAAGGAGGTGCATCTGGCCATTTCAAGGAAGTTGAAGCACAAACCTTTGCTAATCAGGATTTTATAGTCCTGTTCACTTGTTCAACTATTCCAAACCCTTCAGGTATGTAACTGAAGTGTAGTCCATGCTCAATTTGCAATGCAGTGCAGATCATTTTCAGAACTTCATTGTTAAAATGTGTTCTTTTATCTGACTCAAGAAAAATTGGATATTAGTTCTAGATTTTTGACATGATTCCCATTTCTAATTGGAGTGTCTGAAGAGATCAGGAAACCACTTTGTGACCACAACTGTCCAAAGTCATGGACCTCACCAGACCCGTACTGGCTGTCTGTAAAAATTATGACACTCATTTGTGCTGTTAAACTGCATGCTCCGCTAAGAGCAATTAATTTATTTAGCAAATGTGCTGAGGTACCTCTTTGAAACCAGAATGCTTCAATCACATAATTTATTGTATACACAGCATATGCTGCTCTTAGTATAACATGGTTACCTCTTAAACATGAGCTGTTTACTAACAGTACATAATCTGGCTCAATTAGTGGTCCGTCCTTAATATCTGGTCTTGGTTTGGTGCATAAATCTGTGACAATCGTGCTGTATTTCATCACCATCAGCTTCATTTATAGGTGACAAAGTTGAAGGGTTAAGCACACTGCACCTTTTGAAAACTACATTATCGAAAAACAAAATAGTCTGTTCATATTTGGTCAAGCGATTATGAGTTAGGTACTGAGTCTTGGTTCTGGTTAATAGTTAAAGCGTACACCATCACTATGCTCTCACTCTTTTCCAGACTAGTGATCACCATGGTTACAGCTTTAAGGCAACCATGAAGACCTGCAGCTATGAGGTCAAGTGTAGAAAAATTGCCACTGGTTTTTTGGCATCTCCATGCACTTGCATTAACACTGACAGAGCGCACCCATCACTCACATTGCACAATAGTATACATTATTTTGAATAATCAGGTATTTCAATGGCTGGGGTGCATCACAATTTGTTTTTCAAATCTAGGAACACCTTTGAGTAGTCGTTGTCCCATTAAATTGGATTTGACCTCATTACAGGTTTTTCCATTAAGGAAAAGTTTAGTATCACTGTCTGCAGTAGCCAACCATACACAAAAATGTCCTAACTTCCTTGTGAGTTTGCGATGTATTCATCTGTAGGATGGCTTCCACTATCTCTAGTGACACCTTTCAAGCTCCCCACACAATAATGTGTCCCAGATATTGAACTTCTTTTTGACAGTACTGCCGTTTTCCAGGAGACACTTAGGGCAAGATTTACCAGTATTTAGTGCAGTGCAGTGCAGCAGCCGCAAATGCTGCACTGCGTGAGAAGGAGAGAGCAGTAGAACGCCATATGTACAGAAATATGGCACTCTACTCCCTTTTCCCTAGTGCCAGCACTGAAATCAGCTGCTTTGCACCACAAAGACACCTTTGAGCCATTGGGCAAGGGTGTCTTTGTGAGTCAAGCATGGGTTTAGTATTGGAAGCTTTTGGACTTGGGCCTTTTTGGCAGGTTTACCCCTAAACTTTTTGTCTTTAGCCTGTGGCATAGTGGTAGTGATTTTAGGCCTCTGTGCACTTTAGTACTGTGGCCCGGTGTAAAGTGCGTGCACACTCTGAGTGCGTGTGGTGAGAGCGGCCTGCCCTCCCATAGGAATGCATGGAGGATATGTGTGTCCATAGTAGTTCCTGATATGAGGGGAGTGCAGGGTCAAGTTTAGTATGTGTGAACTTGTGAGAATACATGTAGCGCAATAGTGTGCGCAGATTTATTGTGGTTATTTTAGAAATGCACTGGGCCAGGGACAGACTAATTTGCATATAGCCAGGTTCTGAGCTGGGATGGGGCAGTGAGCTAAATAACGGTGATGGATCAAGCCCTGATCTTTGGACTGGGTAAGTGTGGTCTGCTTAATTCAGACACTCTGTTCATCACCACCCCCTTTTCTGAATCGTTTTTGGCCACTACAGGTGTGGCAGGGTATACTCAGACATGAGTCCCTTGCTCACTGCTCCATCAGGATTCAAGCAAGCCGGGCCGACGAGGCTGAAATGCCAGAAACCGGTCCCCGGTAGCTTGTCTCCTTTCTGGTGAAGAATTGGCTTGGTAGTTTGGTCTGCCCTGTTCCCATGATGCACTGGGCCAGGGTACAGACTAATTTGCATATAGCCAGGTTCTGAGCTGGGATGGGGCAGTGAGCTAAATAACGGTGATGGATCAAGCCCTGATCTTTGGACTGGGTAAGAGTGGTCTGCTTAATTCAGACACTCTGTTCATCACCACCCCCTTTTCTGAATCGTTTTTGGCCACTACAGGTGTGGCAGGGTATACTCAGACATGAGTCCCTTGCTCACTGCTCCATCAGGATTCAAACAAGCCGGGCCGACGAGGCTGAAATGCCAGAAACCGGTCCCCGGTAGCTTGTCTCCTTTCTGGTGAAGAATTGGCTTGGTAGTTTGGTCTGCCCTGTTCCCATGATGCACTGGGCCAGGGACAGTCTAATTTGCATATAGCCAGGTTCTGAGCTGGGATGGGGCAGTGAGCTAAATAACGGTGATGGATCAAGCCCTGATCTTTGGACTGGGTAAGAGTGGTCTGCTTAATTCAGACACTCTGTTCATCACCACCCCCTTTTCTGAATCGTTTTTGGCCACTACAGGTGTGGCAGGGTATACTCAGACATGAGTCCCTTGCTCACTGCTCCATCAGGATTCAAGCAAGCCGGGCCGACGAGGCTGAAATGCCAGAAACCGGTCCCCGGTAGCTTGTCTCCTTTCTGGTGAAGAATTGGCTTGGTAGTTTGGTCTGCCCTGTTCCCATGATGCACTGGGCCAGGGACAGACTAATTTGCATATAGCCAGGTACTGAGCTAGGATGGGGCAGTGAGCTAAATAACAGTGATGGATCAAGCCCTGATCTTTGGACTGGGTAAGAGTGGTCTGCTTAATTCAGACACTCTGTTCATCACCACCCCCTTTTCTGAATCATTTTTGGCCACTACAGGTGTGGCAGGGTATACTCAGACATGAGTCCCTTGCTCACTGCTCCATCAGGATTCAAGCAAGCCGGGCCGACGAGGCTGAAATGCCAGAAACCGGTCCCCGGTAGCTTGTCTCCTTTCTGGTGAAGAATTGGCTTGGTAGTTTGTTCTGCCCTGTTCCCATGATGCACTGGGCCAGGGACAGACTAATTTGCATATAGCCAGGTTCTGAGCTGGGATGGGGCAGTGAGCTAAATAACGGTGATGGATCAAGCCCTGATCTTTGGACTGGGTAAGAGTGGTCTGCTTAATTCAGACACTCTGTTCATCACCACCCCCTTTTCTGAAACTTTTAGAAGTTGGCATTTCTGTGTCCTATGTGATGTAAATGGCCTGCCTGGCTTGTGAGTGACAGGTGCTGGCTGAGGGGGATGCATCCAGGAGCCAGGATGAGTCTGCCCGGTGGTGAATAGGGAGATCTACATGTAGATGGGAGGGAGGAGTTGTACCTGGGACCTGAATTGGGCTGTGCCTTCCCTCCACAATGCTGGCTCCACCTCCTGTGGTGCGTCTGATGTCCCTGGCTGGTCCTGTGAAAAGGAGAAAGGAGCTGAGCAAAACAAAGTGCTCAACAGCTCCCCTGAACCAGTTAGTCAGTCAGTCAAATACTTTATTGCGATAACTTAATATCATACAAAGACAATGACAAATGTATAAAACAATAACACATACATTAAAAACATTTAAGAAGCAGTTTAAAAATGACAAGTTTAAAAAGAACCAGCAACGAGTTAATGAGACCAACATACACAATATTACATATTAAGATCAGCCTCGCTGGTAGAAAGTGCATGGTGCAAAAGTGCAAAAGTGCAAAAATACTAAGAAATATTAAAAAATATGCTAAGGGTGTCCCATGAAAAATAGTTAAAACAGGCAACTACTAACCATGTTACATCGGTTCTAAGAATGCTGACCCAAAAGGTCAACATACTAGCTAAAATGTTAATCTGTACTACAAGGGCAAGTAGGCACATTTTTAAGTCTAATATTCCTGCTTCTAATAGCTCTCACCAGGAAACTAGCCACATAAAACATGATCCTGGGAGTTTGTAGCATTTGTAAGTAAATAAGAGCAGGTCTAACCAAAATAAATCCTGCCTCCTTGAGTATAGGTACAAGAAACATTTTCCGAGCTTCATTATAGTGGCTACAAAACATTATAAAATGCATGGTACTTTGCTCGGAAAAATGATCACAAGAACATGGTGGTGCCTTTTCAGGGCTGCTCCAAACAGGATAAAACCCCAAGCTAAAATGAATCAAATTAAATCGAAAACGAGTTAAGATAAACCTGTGGTAAGGATGGGTCACCACATTAAGATAATTGTCAGGACCATTGGGTATAGCCAACAATATACTGGCCCTGACACAGGGTTTCCTCAACTCAATTTCTTCCCTCTCCAAGGATAGGAGCTCCTTCATTCCAGTTTTAATGTAAACTATATCTTTTAGCGTTAGAGAATCAGTGGCAGTATAAAATTCAGGCCTCCCTAGCTTCAAAAAGTTTTCCTTGATGTACATCAACCACCTAATCCTATGTGCGTTATCTAGTTTCATACAGTCCCTCAGTATGGTATGATTAAGAGGAATTTCTGGGTTCAGCCACAACCTCATCCAGGCAACTAAAGGAGCTGTTCTGATGAGATCTGAAATGTAGCCTTCCCCCAATTCCATGTGAACTGAATAGGTCGGGGTTGACTGGGGGACGCCCAAAACAGATCGGAAAAATTTATTTTCCATTGTCTGTATGGGTTCCGTACCCCTATACCCCCACACTGAGCCACCATATGATGCAACTGAAATGCATTTAGCTTTATATATTTTGCTGATAGCTGCAAATGGCCTACCCCCCAGTTTTTTAGAAAACCCTTGGAGGGCAGCAGATGTCCTAGCCAACATTGATGCTCTATTTATAACTTGAGGGCCCCAGCTACCATTGACATCAAAGGTGAGGCCCAGGTAGGGAAAGGAGGAAACACGTACTAGCTTTTCCTGCCCACAAAGGAAAATTTTATGGAAGGGTCTCCTGGAGGCCCTCCCCATAAGCATAACCTGTGATTTTTTTGCGTTTATTTTCAGGTCAAGTGAGGCCATAAAAGATTCAAAGGCATCCAGGAGTCGTTGAAGCCCCACCCCAGTACGAGCAAGAAGAACGGCGTCATCCGCATAAAGGAGGACTGGTATCCCCTGCTCTCCTGCTCGTGGGATGTCGTTAGTGACGCCCCTAAGGGCTGGCTCCAGCGAGTTCACGTAAAGCGAAAATAACAGTGGTGCCAGGATACATCCCTGTCTTACTCCTTTTTCAGACGCAAAGACGTCTGTACACCTTCCGTTCATTGTGACTCTAACTTTAGCAGTAAGGCCAGTGTTTAAATCAGCTAGTAAATTAACTATGGATCTATCCAGACCCATATCGAGTAACTTCAACCAGAGCTTGGATCTGTTGACCATATCGAACGCCGAGGAAAGGTCCATGAACCCAAGGTACATGGACCCGTCCATAGCCCTGGTGTATTTCTCGATCAAAAGGTGAAGATTAAGACACTGATCCAGGGTACTTCTTTTAGATCTGAACCCATATTGCACGTTGCTCAAGATGTCATTCTCAGTAGCCCATTCATTCAATTTCACCAATATGACTCTCCCAAGAATTTTAACTGAAGAATCAATCAGCGAAATCGGTCTGTAACATGCAGGATCCTGCCTGTTTCCTTTTTTAAAAACAGGAATAATTATTGATGTTTTCCATGACTTGGGAATATTATCACGGTTTAAGGCATTAAAGACCCTGCAGAGCAATCTTGACCAGAAGTTAGGGAAGCATTTAAAGGCATCAGCAGGAACGCCATCTGGTCCTGGTGCCTTTTTCTTTAAGGTACGTTCTATTGCAGATAATACTTCACAGACTTCGAAGTGCAAATAGTTCCCTAGTGAAATAGTATTATCTTCCTGTTCCCTAGTAACAGCGATATTATGAGCTGAATAGATGTCTCTAAAATGCTTAATCCAACCCTCATCAGGAATATTGGTTTCTAAGGGGGAGTTATCCTCCCCTGTGAATAAAGGTTGGTTGACAATCCTCCAGAATTCTCCACTATTTTTTAAAATGGCTTGGTCAGTGAGTTGAGTCCAAGCTTCATCTTTAAGCTGTTTTTTCCTTAATGCAATGGCCTTTTTATAAAGTGCTCTACTGTTGCTAATGAGGTCGCGATCTTTTGGAATAGTTTTCAATGCTTTAAGCAATGCAGAATGTGCTTTCGAGCAACTATGGTCAAACCATCTTTTAGGAGGTTTCGGCTTGGGATTGCTGGTCACAGAAAGCCTGCCATTTATCTTATTACATATGCTACTAAATGCAAAGATCACTTCCCCATCGTTAGAGTCGCTAGATAGACACACTCCTACCTCCTCCTCAGCTTCTAAAAGAATTTCTTGAATGAAGGGTTCTGGGATTATACTATCCCATTTCAATTTCCTTCCCTGATCCTTAACTTTAAGCTTTTTTATCCCATAGCAAGAACCATGGTTGCGCCCCAAAAGATCAGACACTACGAGGTCCAAGGAGACTGGGTTATGGTCGCTAAAAATAGAAATCACAGTTCTATACATTAAAACCTTGGATAAAAAGCATGCAGAAATAAAAATATAATCAATAACAGAGTCATTGTCTGAGCCCTTAAAGGTAGGGGCCCTATTCCCACCCTCCCCACAGCTTGATTCATAAAGGTTCCATCTAGCGAGAAAGTTTTCTAAACAGCCCCCCTGTCTGTTATGTTCAAGATGGACCAATACGCCATATGGAGGGGATTCTGAGTCATCGCAAACACACATGAGTGAGCAGGGGTGTATATTAAAATCCCCCAAAAAAATGATTTCAAATGCTGTAACATCCTCACTATAGACTGACAGAAAATGGTCCAATCTACCAAGGCTATATGTTGTACAGTCGGCAGCATTGGAGTTATACAAATTAATAAACAAAATATTAGGAGATTCCACGCGAGACAATTCAACAATAAGACATTGCTCAGATCCTGAGTCCCTTTTCTTAAGGCTACCTTTGATATCTAATTTGAAGAGGCTTAACAGTCCTCCCCTCGCTCTTCCTGCCGTGCTAGTCACTGCAGGGATACAAAAATAGCTGTAACCATCAGGAGAAAAACAAGAATTTGTGTCCCAGGTTTCCTGCAAAGCAATGATGTCAAACCTAGATATAAATGCCAACCAAGGTGCATTACCTACTTTGGACTTTATGCCAGCTATATTCCAAGTAAGTATACTGAAGGCTGACACACTATTCTCTATCTGGCTAGAATGATCTGACACACTATTCTCTATCTGGCTAGAGTGATCTAACAAGAGTCAGTCATTATGGTCCAGAAAGGATAAGGGTGCAAATCGATTAGACAATAACAGGGGTTGGGCAAAAGGATTCTGACATACTCTGGGGGCGGATTGGTTTACAGTATTCCGCTGTTGTTCCCAGCCCCTTCTATAGTTTGGGTCAGAATTAATATCCCACCCGAAGGCTGGTGTTTTAGGGTAGGTGACATTCTGCTGTTCCCCATAAAAGAACTTCAATGTTAATGGTACAACAGAACCCTGCCTACGTTGGGGTGGGAGTAGGTTAATAAGAATGTTAGGCAACACGCCTGGATGCAAAAAACTTACTGCCACGCAATCCCCCTTAAATTTTTTAGGGCGATTACCTAGCCATGACACCCTTTTAACAGTTTTGATCTCTTGAGCCAGCAATTGACCCCCCCCTGGAGCTAACCTGATGTTAGTAGTGAGCCACTGTAAGGCTTTGTTAGACAAAGAGGAAGGGGATTCTTCAGTGCCGGCTTCTAAGGGTGGAACGTTCGCCAATACCAAAACGACAGGGGACGCTTCGACTATAAATTGAAGAGGGTCCGTTAGCTGAGCATGTACAGGGGGTATCTCAACCGTTAGCGGACCATCCCCTCTATTAGTATTGGGACCAACAGGTTTTGGATCAGGTGGCTGAGATGGTAGGTTATTTGTTACGTCATCCGTATTCTGCCTCTCCTGATCATCATTTCCTCTGCTATTTTCATCCAGGTTTGCTACCAACGTCGTAACATTAACAACTCCCTCTGTTAGTTTGTTCAACTGCCCTCCCAGCTTTTTGACTTCAGATTGTAATTTATCGATTTTAGAGAGTAACGGTTTAACGATGGATTTGATTTTGCTATCTATTAGGTCAGCAAATCTTACAAACAAATCTTCATCATAACAAACATTAATCTCCGCACTTCCCCCTTCAGCTTCCTTTGTATTTGCCTTAGGAATGTTTACCCTCTTCCTCCTAGCCCCAGATCTTAATCCCCCCCGTCTAGGTGGATTTTTATTTTTTACAACAGCTAATCGTGAAGTTTGTTCAGTGGTGGAAATGTCTTCATCTGTGAGGTCAACACGATTATCATGTTCCATATCACTGTCAGAGTTATTTCCATGCTCCACGATAAAGACCTCGGGACCAGACAGCATATTATCATTTGGAGGGCCAGGTTCCTGTGTAACCGGGCAATTTGAAGAGGCCTCAAAGAAAGTCTGAAGGGACACTGCATCTTCAGGTAAGGGGGATGAAGATGGCGACAAACGGTGTAAGTCAGGTGAGAGACTCAGACCCAGCGATTCTCTCCTCTGTAAGTTAATTTTTTTCACTGTTTGCACCAAATAATTTTCCATTGTGTTAGCAGGCTGTGGGAGTGGTGCTGGACCCTTTTTGGGCATACTGCTAGTAGCTAACAGGGAACCAGTACCCCTCAAGCAACAACAAAATATATATTACAATAGAACAGTCTTACTTGAGCAGTAGAATGCCTCGCAAACCGCACGCAGGGTTTCTGGCCCTGCCCTGCCTCCTCGTGCCGATGAGGGCCGTAGAGGGCCCGCCCTTTGCCCGGGCTTCGCCCCGGGCGTCCCGCTCGCGTCCCGCGACGCGGGGGTACTCCTCCTTTTGAGAGCCTCTGTTGGCGCTCTCTGAGCTCTGCCGCGTCACTCGGACGCGCCGCCGCGGTGCCTGCCGGGAGTTGGAGTCTCCCGGAGCGGCGGCGCGGAGTCGATGGTCCCCTGACTCTTGGCGGTGGCGGCGGCGTGGACAATGGCTTCTGCCCACCTCGGTGAAGTCAGGTAAGTAATTGTGACTCTCGGCAGTGGCGGCGAATTGCTAGTGGTCTCCCCCGCTCTGCCGGGGTACTCCTCCTTTTGAGAGCCTCTGTTGGCGCTCTCTGAGCGCTGCCGCGTCACTCGGACGCGCCGCCGCGGTGCCTGCCGGGAGTTGGAGTCTCCCGGAGCGGCGGCGCGGAGTCGATGGTCCCCTGACTCTTGGCGGTGGCGGCGGCGTGGACAATGGCTTCTGCCCACCTCGGTGAAGTCAGGTAAGTGATTGTGACTCTCGGCAGTGGCGGCGAATTGCTAGTGGTCTCCCCCGCTCTGCCGGGGTACTCCTCCTTTTGAGAGCCTCTGTTGGCGCTCTCTGAGCGCTGCCGCGTCACTCGGACGCGCCGCCGCGGTGCCTGCCGGGAGTTGGAGTCTCCCGGAGCGGCGGCGCGGAGTCGATGGTCCCCTGACTCTTGGCGGTGGCGGCGGCGTGGACAATGGCTTCTGCCCACCTCGGTGAAGTCAGGTAAGTGATTGTGACTCTCGGCAGTGGCGGCGAATTGCTAGTGGTCTCCCCCGCTCTGCCGGGGTACTCCTCCTTTTGAGAGCCTCTGTTGGCGCTCTCTGAGCGCTGCCGCGTCACTCGGACGCGCCGCCGCGGTGCCTGCCGGGAGTTGGAGTCTCCCGGAGCGGCGGCGCGGAGTCGATGGTCCCCTGACTCTTGGCGGTGGCGGCGGCGTGGACAATGGCTTATGCCCACCTCGGTGAAGTCAGGTAAGTGATTGTGACTCTCGGCAGTGGCGGCGAATTGCTAGTGGTCTCCCCCGCTCTGCCGGGGTACTCCTCCTTTTGAGAGCCTCTGTTGGCGCTCTCTGAGCGCTGCCGCGTCACTCGGACGCGCCGCCGCGGTGCCTGCCGGGAGTTGGAGTCTCCCGGAGCGGCGGCGCGGAGTCGATGGTCCCCTGACTCTTGGCGGTGGCGGCGGCGTGGACAATGGCTTCTGCCCACCTCGGTGAAGTCAGGTAAGTGATTGTGACTCTCGGCAGTGGCGGCGAATTGCTAGTGGTCTCCCCTGAACCAGTTGTATCTGGTTCTCCCATTGCCTGAACTTTAAGACAAAGGATTTCGAGTTTAAGGGCTGTGACCCCATGTAAATGTTCTTGTTCTTGGACTTGAAACTGCCAGGGGCCTGCTGCTGCTGGGGCCCAGGGGAGGTTTGCCTCCCTGGGCTCTGCCCTGCCCCTGGATGCCTAGAGGACTTCTTTTTCTGGGACCCTTCTGCCTTGCTTGGATTCCAGGACCCTAAAGAGACTTTGGCAGCCCAGTTTGTGCCCTCGGCGCACTGTGCTGCATTTCTTTTATTTTCCCTCAGAAAAGCGTGTGTGCTGCGCAGCGCTGATGCTGCAGCCCTTTTGGAGGGAATCTCCAGCATAGGGATTCCCCCCTCCTTCTCATATTTGCTGGTGCCCAACCCGCCTGGCTGCTAATATTTATTTTTGGCTGGAGCCTACCCCGCGTATTGCCTTATTTTCAATGCGGGTGCCCACCCCGCTTATTTATTTTTATGCGCGGGTGCCCACCCCGTGACTTTGCTTTTATTTTTATGCGCGGGTGCCCACCCGCGACTTTGCCCTTAATTGAAGCAAGTGCCCATCCCGCTGTATATTTTTACTCTCGAGGGAGCCTACCCCTCATTTGCCCCAAAAAGAAATCACGGCTGCTGCCCGTGTGGACCCACCGGAAGTCAGGTGCCCCTAACCTGGGACGTAGGCGGGGCCTGAGATCCAGCCAGAAGGGTGCCAGAGTGATGCATCCTATGCTGGGCTCTTGTGTGGTTGAGGGAAGCCCCGCGCCGTGAGGAGAAGCGCCGCCAGCAGGAGAAACGAAGTGCTGTGTCAGATCGGCGGGGCTCCCGAGTTAGAGGGAGAGCCCCGCAGGTGCCACGCCGACCGAAAAAACCGGACTCCCGCCACAGTCGAGAGGAGACCGAGAGTCGAGTGGAGTCCTGCGAGGCCCCAGTGAGTACAGGCTGAATAGTACATTGTTTAGGGGGGAGGTGTTGGGGCACATTGTCGGTGCCCTCCCCCTGTACCAATAACAGTGCTTTGGTCCCCTGAGCGGCCCCGCTTGCAAAAGGGCCGGTCCAATGTTTTGCTAATAATTTTAGGAGCCTAGGTGGCTCCAACCCGGGGCCAAGTTATTTTGAAGGTCCTGTGGGGGCCAGAGTGCACCGTGGTGCCAGGCCCTATTCCCCGTTACAGCTGCCCCGTAGCTGCCATGTTTTGGGGGTCATAGTCACATTATTTGGTTTCAGAGCCCCGGAGACTCCAAGTCGCATTAGTTAATAACCGACCCCCGTGTGGCTCCAACACTTGGCCTTAGTTACTTTTAAAGCACCAGCGCACTCCACATTGTGGGGGCAAGTTCTTTTTCTTGATTGTGGCCCAATTATTTCAGGAGCCAATATGCTCCTCAGGGACATATGTATTTCAAGAGCCAGATGGCTCCAACATTGGGCACATTTGTTTGAAGGGCCATTGAGAGCCCATGCCGCATGTTTAATTTCCCAGCTGCCCAGCAAGTAGTGGGCAGCTGCACCGTTTATGCCTTGCTTTATTTTATTGGACATGCTGAATTCAGGAGTGAGACACACTCCTTCGCCCCCATCTTGACCTTCACAGCTGCGCAGCACTTAGTGCCAGCTGATACGGTTAGGCCTTCATTTGAGATTCTCAGCTGCCCAGCAAGTAGTGGGCAGCTGCAACGTTTAGGTTTGTGCAAATTGCACACCCCTGAATCCTGCTACATTGGCAGCGCCCTGACTTATGGACAGAGGGCATTTGTGCCCTTAGAGATGGCCAGTTGGCCCGGGGGACTATTAGGTTTGTACGGCGCTAGGCCCTAGTGTGATTTATAAAGGTGCAAGGAAATGTAATGTAGATGATATGTTTTATGCACCTTGATTTATGCTTATAGATGTGATTTTATGATTATTAGGTTTTACCTACTGTGTTATGTTTTATTTGATTCTTTACTGTGGTCTAGGTTTGATTTATTCCTTACTACAGTTTATGTTAGTAAGTTTGTTTCCTAATGCGAGTTATGTTTAGGAGATTATGGTCTACTATGTTTAGGCTTATGAGGTTGGCGCAGAATAGATTTTTTGCCTTATGTGATACTGTGCATGATATGATTTAAGTTACAGGTTGACGCTGAGTATAGTGTCTGCCAGTGATTACTGGCTATGTTCTAAGATTATGATATGTTTTGATTTTTACTATTTTTACCAAGTGATAATTCTGACAGTGGCCCACGTGGCCCTGTCATGTGTAAATAATCCCCTCTAAATATTGCCCAGTGCCAGTTGGCACCATGTATATTGTGTGATTACCATCTAATGTGGCTTATGATAATAAAAAGGCTATTTTCATATATAACCTTGTGTGGAGTTCCTTTTGTGGTGTGCCTAGTATGTTGTTACTGTGTGTGTTGTGCAAATGCTTTACACTTCACCACCGGGATACACCTAACTGCTCATGCCAAGCTACCAAGGGGGTGAGCAGGGGTTATCTTTGGCGTGTAACTCCCTTTCCCTGACTAGAGTGGCGGTCTCTGCCTGGCTATGGTGCAAGCCTTAGCCAACCAGAGATCCCATTTCTAACAGAAGCACACCCTTCCAGTACAAAGTACTATGCTTAGACTAATTTTAAAAATGTTCCCACTTTATATTTGTGCCGTACAGTGCAGCACACCTGCAAAGTTGCAAAATAAAAGAGAAAAAAGTATTTCTCCTCCATAAAACCTGGTTCAAGTGTGCACTATTTTCTGATTGTCTGCCCTGTCAATTTTGTTTTGTAAATTAGGTTTAGCATCAGAAACCTTGGGTGGTTGCATGGGAAGACCCATGCAGCACCCATGGTATAGTACACTCCCTTGGCTCCAAGTAATCCAAGCAGCACTCTAGTAAATCTGCCCGTTTGTGTCCATTCTCACCCAGGTGATTTTACAATGCAATGGAGCCTTATTTGCTGGCTTCTTACATATTTGATGCTGCAAGCAAATCATCAATGTATTGAACATGTGTTGACTTGGTGGGCATGTGTAGGGTTTCTAGATTTCATTTCAAAATCCCCACACAATAATGTGTCCCAGATATTGAACTTCTTTTTGACAGTATTACAGTTTTCCTGGAGACACTTTGGCCAAGATTTACCCGTATTTCATGCAGCACAGTGCAGCATCGCAAATGCTGCACTGCGTGAGAAGGAGAGAGCAGTAGAACGCCATATGTTTGGAAATATGGCACTCTCCTTCCTTTTCCCTAGTGCCAGCATTGAAATCAGCTGCTGTGCACCACAAAGACACATTTTGCCATTGGGCAAGGGTGTCTTTGTGAGTCAAGCATTGGTTTTGTATTGGAAGCACACCCTTCCAGTACAAAGTACTATGCTCACACTAATTTTAAACATTTTCCCAATTCATATGTGTGCTGTACAGTGCAGCACACCAGCAACGTTGCAAAATAAAAGAGAAAAAAAGTATTTCTCCTTCATAAAACCTGGTTCAAGTGTGCACTATTTTCTGATTGTCAGCCCTGTCAATTTTGTTTTGTAAATTAGGTTTAGCATCAGAAACCTTGGGTGGTTGCATAGGAAGGCCCATGCTCAACTACGGTACAGTACACCCCCTTGGTGCTAAGTAATGCAAAGCATTTCTCCGCACTGCTTTGTGTAGCTTTCATGTTATTTCCAGTGCTAAACAAGTTTAGTGCTGGAAAGTAGTTAAGGAAAATGATTTTGGGTCAATTTTTATCACTTTTGTGACGCACACAAGGCATAAAATCTAAGTAAATCTGCCCCTTTGTGTCCATTCTCAGCCAGGTGATTTAACAATACATTGGAGTCTTTATTACTGGCTTCTTGCATCTTTGATGCAGCAAGCAAATCATCAATGTATTGAACACGTGTTAACTTGGTGGACATGTGTAGGGTTTCTAGATTTCTTTTCAAAATCGAGTTAAAGATAGATCGATTCTGTTTTGGGACACAACACCATAACACCATCCTTCTGTTGAAACACAAAGGGACAAAAGAACTGACTTTCTTAATGCAAGAGCACTGAGAAGAAAGCCTTACACAATGCAATGACCATGCACCATATGGTAGCTGGATTCAGTACCACAGGTCAGCATGGAACAACAACTTCATACATCTTCCTTAAATGTTGCACTGTTCTATATTTCCCATTGGATTTCTGTAAACCCATAATTGGAGAGTTACATGTACTCCTAAATACTTCCCTCAGTATTCCTTTCTGCAACATATATTCTATGACTGGCGTTATTCTTGCAATGGCTTCTGATGTCAAATGATAAGGGGCTGTTCTAGGAAACACCACATTTGGCCTTGCAGTAATTTGGATTGGCTCTACACCGTTTATGAGTCTGATATCTTTCCCTTTGAGATTCCAGTCTTCAGGATTCACTGTCTCTTTCAAATCACTAGGTAATTTGTCAATAGTAAATAAAGGAAATACTGCTATTTTTTTTCTGTTTAATCAACATGAAGTCTATGTCCTCATCATGGGTTGGGAAAGCAAAACCATCCAGTGTGCAATAAATGGTGCAATTTAACTTGCACAGCAAATCTCTCCCTAGCAATTTTACAGGGCTGGAAACACAGACGACAAATTGGTGTTGTTCTTCAAATTAACCTATTTTTACTTGGACTTCTTGTGAAAAGGAATTTTTGAAAGGTTTATTCATAACTCCTACAACTTTATTTTTTTGAGAGCGGTCGATCTGGAACTACAGTGGTTCTTACAGTGGATCTGGTTGCACTAAAATCAATCAAAAATTATACAGAATCACTGCATACTTCAGCATCCACATATGGGCCACTCTGATCAACCTCTAAGACCACCAAGTACGCCATCATCCTCCTATCTCAGGTACCTTCATGGAGAGTTTTTAGAACCTGAACCAAACCATCAATGTCGAAAAAAGGATATTGTTGTGAAGCATTTGGGTTCGAATTTTGGAATTGTGACAAGGAATTTTTAAAAGAGTTTGTATTACTTTTTGGCAACTAGTCTAAATTTAATCGAGGATTTCCCATATATTGGGAATTGATTTGGACAGGTGGGTGGGCATCATTGGAATCTGACCTTGCATTACATTGGATTCGGTTGTGTCAGCACATTTTGCAATCGCAATTCTTTTCGGGATCTGTATATTTACAACATTATTATTAGGATTAGTCCTATATTCTCTTTTCCAATGCCCACGTTTATGCAATGTGAAATGGTGTGATCTATTTCATTGCAGCATTATCTGTTCCAGAACCTGTATCCACAGGAACAAGTCTGCCTCTTCCTTGAGACATGTTGAGACATGTTAAACCCTCCTTGGTTTCCCTGAAAACCAACCTGTGGAATGGCAACTCCTTGCTTGTTCCCTTCAAGTCTTGTAAAAGAAGGATTCTAAAAACCTTTCTGAGCCAATTTCGTTTGTGCTAACATGAACTTCTCTTTAATAGTTTTCTGCTTCATGTCTAACTCATCACTGCAATACTTGGCATATCTCAAAATGTCATCAAGATATTTCTTCTGCCAACTTGCTTTGAATTATGTACAAACAGATCTTTTCCTCGCATTCACACAGCTTTGACAATAAACCTCTAAACTCCTTGTTTGCTTCTACTAAAGAAATAACAGTATCTCAATTGCTCAAGACTATTATCCACAACTAAAATTGAAATCTTGACTAGTGAGAAACCACCCAAATTAAATGCAGCTTCACCCATTTGCGCAATTAGGTTCCACTAGCTCTGATCAATGTTAATCAATCACAACAATGCTTAGTCGCCTTGTGTCAATGGTATAGGTGATGGTACCTCACACAGTACCACATAACCTGCAAACAAGTCTTCGTATTGAATTTATGTATGCATTAACCCTGGGTCTTCTGACTACAATTGACCCTAAATTCTTCAGCCACTTATCTTCAACAGCTTCTTAGTATTTCTTTTCACTCACTCATTCATGCTCACAATACCATTGTCTAAACCAAAAACACGAATAACGTAAACAGAACATTGGCTAATTAACTGTTCTGTGCTGAGGACTGAACGGTTCTGTCCTCAGCCACAGTGGTTATGTGCTGAGGATGGAACCGCTCCATTCCCTGCACACTCCAGGAAATCTCTCTGCTGTTTATAGCAGATGGATATCTTTTTCCTTTTTCAGCCTCAGGAGCTGGGGAAGAGCTTCAGTCTGTCCAGACTTGCCAGATTGGGACATTAGCCCAAGGCCTGCCCCATTGTGTAGTTAGTTTCAACAGGCAGTGATCTGACACAGTACAGGCTAGACAGTCTGCCCCCAAGGAGCTGGAGCACATCTCATCACATCCGAGAAATGAGTCTAGTCAAGTGTGGACATCATTCCCTGGAAAGTAGATAAAGTTCTCTCTTACCATTGGGTGTAGCAGTCTCCAGATGTCATTTACCCTCCCCTTCTCCATCTTCTGGCCAAGTGTTGCATAAGCCTGTGACAAGAGGCTCTTTCACTAGTGGGGTAGACCTGCCCAAGTCTAGGCACCACCCCAGAGACAAGGGTCCAGCGGATTCTGCAGTATCACCAGTCAACTGAGTAAGGAAGTACAAATGTTGCACATTTGGCTCATAGATCACTATCAACGAGTAGGGATCTCCATCCCGGTACCCGTTCAATTCCATGCATTGACCCTGTGGGTCAATTTTATAGGACAGTTTTATGTAGACGACACTTTTGGAGATCCAGATTAGCACCTCCATTGCAAAAGCAGAGTTGACGATGCCGAATACATCCCCCCTGGATATCTTCTGTTACTTTGCAATTCAATGACCACCAAGTGTGTCTCCTGCAAGCAAGCAATATGAGTGTGGTGGTATCTGAGATATACATACACTGCATGCCTTTTTGGTTGTTGCCATTCCACGAATGTTCTAAGTCAGGAAATTAAACGTTGAGACTCACATAGGCGTAGTATTTCCCATTTACTCCTTCTGCAGCAAGACTCCAGTCCCTTAAAGAGTTCTGCAATGTACCCAGCGAGTTTTTCCCATTGTGCATCCCTTGATATGTGCCCTGGTGCAGCCTCCAACTTAACAGTAATTGAAGAAAAAAAATTACAACTACCCCCCTCCCGAACTGGCATATAGTTGTTGCCTTGCCACTAAAATTCAACATAATTCTAACTATTGGTGTATAACCATAGGAAATGAGTACATTTCCCATACAGTTTGCAGGGGGGGTGACGGTGCCTCCATTGTGGCCCGGTCAGGCTGGCACTCATCCAATTGCAACTGACCTCCCCAGGAACCCCCAACCTAAGTGTTCCCTAAATCCAGAATCAACGAATGGCTCACCTGTGGTCCATATGTGTCCAATGTGCGGCCTATGGCATCCAACATTATCCGTGAATCAGGAAGCAAGAGCTTGAAACTGGCCAATCATCCTCCCAGGCATCAGAACCAATAGTGACAGTCTCAGATTATGAGCCATGCTCCGATGATAGAACAGTGAAAGGATTTCTTTCTGTGTTGCACCCCGTCCACCACCACTGAGCTCTTTCTTTGACTGCCTGCTTAGAGGATGGGCCACTGCCTTGCTTCCAGTTATGCCCCTCTCTCATTGTCTGCAACTCCCAGTTCTCTTCACGGGGAGCCATTCTCAGCAAGGGCAGTATGCCTTTCTCCCCAGCCAAGTCCAAGCTTCCTCTGGTGTTGGGAAGAAACGTGTTGTCTCACCCTCACCCAATATCTGGCAGGGAAGGGTAGGACATGCCTGAGGTTCCTGAGGTGGAGGTGGAGATGTTGTTAGACTGCAGAGTAAGAGTTTTGCTACCACTGGAAATCTGCCATGTAGTCTGAATAGGCTGTAATAGTGGATCCTTCAGAGGTCAATGAGCCATTCATTCTGAAGAGCAGCAGAATAAGATCTCGGTCTCTATAATTCAGTAGATGCTTAATTGCTGGGATGTGGGGTACTTTGCCAATAGAGAATAATTTCAGCAATTTCAACATCAAGAATGTGTCCATCAACCAATGTTCCAAGAACTACTGCATTTTTGTACCCTCTGCACATTTCGGGAATCCCGTGAGAAGCACATTGTTGCATCTTGACTGCCCTTAGGCCTCCCCTGCTCTCTGTTACAGGCTATTTCAACTTTCATTGTTTGCATCTGGGAATGCACTTCCCTGAGGGAGGAACGCATAGCAGTAATAGCAGATTCTGTATAATCTACCCTGTTAGATAACTTCCTATGGTCTGCACACAGCAAAGAGACCTCTGCATATACTGTATCAATCTTTGTCTCCAGGGAGGTCTTAGTGTCCTGAATTGCCTGCAAAATGTTGTAAAACATTTCCAGATGCGTTGCCAGTTTCATCTTGAGTTGATTCAATGGGCCTGCAGCGAGTAACCCAGGACATCCATTATGTCCTGGGTTGGTATCATTGGCAGCTTGGGTCACTTGGGCTTCACCATCTCATGGTGTAAATGTAGTCCTTCAATCCATCCATAGGGGTAACCCCAAAGGCCACACATGGTTCTCAGCTGCTGCAACCCTTCACCAGCAAGCCACCCACAAAGCCCAACCTGTTGTTACTACCTCCTGTGGGTCTGCACCAGGTGTTCCTCCACATAGTGGCATCACGTGAGTCCAAGCACTTCCCCGGCCAGCACTCAATCAAAGGCCTGAGTCACTATGGCCCATGCAGTACAATCGATGTCCCGTCAAAGGGAGCAATGTACAATGCAGATCACACTACCTCTGCTAGCAGCATTCCTGGAGCCACTGTAGTGTGAATGTCCACACCTCAGGTGTCGCTGCCACACCCCATTTCACTAGGCGGGTTCTCTGCTCTCAATTCTTGTCCACTGGCCAAGTTTCCAGCTGTGGAGCCCTGCGTTAGCCACTTTCTGTGGCGTGGGCCGTAGTAGTGCTCAGCAGTAGCCTGTCTGTTCTTGTGAGCTGGTCCAGGCTGTCCTTGAAAGCCCCATCTTGAAAATGGAAGACTCAGGGCACAGTGAGAGGAGATTGCGGTCCGGAATCCAGAGAGGGCAAGGAATAGAAAGCTGGATGGTGGAAGATTAACAAGGGCTGTGACCAGAGCTCGAAGCTGCGGCCTTCATCTTGGTGACGCCCACGTAGTCTCCCTTTGTGATGCTCTCTGAGAGGAATACACAAAAGAAAACTGTCAGCAGCAGCTAGTGATGTGAGCTAGGATACAGGCTGCAGGCACCAAATGGTTAATACAAAAAATGTCAACTTTCTAAAAGTGGGATAAGAAAGGGGTTGGGCCCTTGAAAGCTAATTAGATTGGGCCTCTTAAAACTGTAAAATCAAACAAAATATTTAGTTGACTGTTTTTATTATACTGACTTTACATTGAATGGACCATTAATCATATTTTCATTAGCCCTTGTGATTTATTTCACAATTCTTTAGTATGCACTCAAGACCATTTACAACATCTTATCACATGTCTTTTGAGGGGCAAACCTTTTTTTTTTGGAAAGGGTTCACATGTTAGACAATCAACATAACAAAAATACTTAAACATGTAATGACAAAACTTAACAGACATACCGGGTCCGGATTGAACAGGTTGCTTTCAATGTAGAGTCAGTATAATGAAAACAGGCAACTAGATATTTTGTTTGATTTTACAACTTTCTAAAAGTGGCATTTTAAGAATTGTGGCTTCAGATCCGACTTTACCTTTAAAGGGGGGCTTAAATTACAATTCAATGGAGAGAAAACATGACATTTCTACCTATTACCCAAAAAAGTTATGATTTATTAAATGTAAAAGTTAGCCCAATGCTATCCTATGGGAAAGGGAGATCTTTCAGGAATGAAAGACAAATGTATATTTTTTCGCTACCAGCACATATAAAACCTAAAAGTACATAACCAACCTTTTAAATACACTGCACAATGCCCATGGGCTGTTTTGGACCTGCCCTAGGGATGACTTATATGTATTAAAAAATTAAGGTTTAAGCTTGGCGAAATGTTTTTTTTTGCCAAGTCGAATTGGCAGTAAAACAAGCTGCAATGGCATATTATATTTAAACGCTTAGCTGCTCGGTCAGTTAACATCTTGTTTTGCTATTGAATTCTGCACTTTAACAGCACTTGGGTAAACAATTTGTATGCCTGGTCTGTAAATATATATGCTGTCTAGGATAAACTGTCATAACAGATTGAACATAGGTTTGGTCGCATAAACCACACTCTCGCTTCCTTTTTAGAACCTTTGGTCAGTATCATTATAATTTTTTTGCTATTCCAAGTTCGTAGATTTTTTACAATTTCATATTTGCTCTGATGAAGGGCCATTCGGTTAGAAATGATTAGGGGTTTGGAAGGAATATGGCTTTGATTAATTTAAACATTAACCAGTAAAATATGCAAAAGTAAAATAAACAAGTCAAATGGATGTTGTTAAAATATTCACATTGAGATGATGATGAGTGAGATATTGAACCAACAATGAACCTTAAAGTAGGTGAAGTAACATTATTTGATGACTGATACTTGAATTTCTGGTTGCAACTTTTTACAAATGAAGCAGACCGCGTCTCTCATTCTAACAGTGCCAAAGGGGACTATCCCCTTTATGGAGAGAAGAGCACGTACTGAATAATTGAATATATCCTTAGACAGAGAGTGCTCCTTTGGAGCATTCTGATACTTTTACATAAATTGAAGAATAGTGTACAGAGCTTCAATGCACTCTTGTTCAAAAGAGGACACTTTTATTTGCGTTTCCGTCACACACTCTACCAGCCAAACATGCTAGTGAATTGCACTGCATTTTACGTAGATTTCCTTTTCACAAGGGTATATAACCTTTGCAATTTGTTATGTTTTTTTGTTTGATGTGTCTTGTGTGCCTCGGTTTTTGCCAATACATTTTAGTCATATTTTCAGCAATGGAGAGCATTTCCGTTGATTCACTCTTTCCCAGGGACGCCCTTGAACTACCAGTGGTAACATTTCCACAGTTCTTTTCTCTGGAACTAACTTTTCCCTAGCCACCGATTTTCTATTGAATACTTGATAACTCTATTCATGTGTATCTCTGGCGTATTTAGAGGACTTTCCCATCAATAACTTTCCTCTGCAAAAAAGATTCTGTGTTTCAGATATGTTTCAATTAACCTCTAATTATTTGGCAAAATACTACTTTTTGTCCCTTCCTTGTCTTTCTGTTTAAGACTGACTTTAGACAGCGCTTTGATAATCATTATGAACATTTTCTTTTAATGCTGAATAATTGTTCCTTTACTCTTATAATGTATAGTTTCTGCTTAAGTGGCTTTTCTTTTTTCTTTAGTTTATTTTCCTTCCCAAATATGTTCTCCATTTATCTTTTCTTGAATAGCTCGGCCATCATTCCTTCAATTTTGCCTTTTCATCTTCCCTTTAATAAAAGCATGGCGTTTCATCTGTTGCATTTCATCTTTCTTTGTGTCTTTTTTTTGTTTTGTGTTCTCATCGTGATTTTCACTTACCTTTTTCATTTTACTCCTCCCTTCCTTGAATGTGTGGTGCGGTCCTTCAATCTTCTGTGCTTGATGTGCTTTTTCTCTATAGCTCTTCTTGTGTTTTGCTGTTTTTTCCCTTGCATATGTGCTTACATGCTACTGGCTCCTTTATGAGGTCGAGTATTCGAGACCTCTTTTATATACTTTAGTATATACTTTAGTATATATAATTTAGTATATACTTTCAAATATACTTATATGTGTATGTACTTTGTGGGCTCTGGAGATCAGCCCTAGGACCTGTCTGATTCCGCTTAGGGACATTTTGTTTCTGTTCAACTGCCTCTATTTAACTGTCTTGATAGAAAACAACCAGCAGAGGTCAGTAAAATACCAGAATCACTTCAGCATTCTCTAGATTCCAGTCCATAGAAATTGTTTTCCACAAGCACCCGTAGACAATAATATTTTTTTTCATTGTATTTTCATTGATATGACAACCATAGGCCCTGCTTTTATATTAAAAACAGAGCTTTGGACTATACCATTTCCAGCTGAAAGGCAATATTTCTCTCCATGTGTTCCCATCCCTGGAGTGTCATGCAGTTTGGTGCTTACTTTCCCTCCACGTAAAGGAACAGTAGATGTTCCAGCAGCCAGGCTAAGGTGCTGCATAGCTAAATATTTATAAGGTTTCCAAGGTGAGACACATTGCATTGCAAATGTTTGTTGATTTTAGGAGGCATTTTTGTAACTCCTAAGTAGGTGAATCTGTAAAGTTGAATTGCTTACCTAAAGAACATTCTAAAATTTAAATTCTCAATATAACTTTAATGTATTATATTTTGGTGATGTTTACTTATGTTTGCTTTAGTTTCCTTTACAATGTTAATTGATACATATATTTGTAGGTATTTTCCTTTTTGTTTTTTTCTATTTTAGATACTCTTTAGCACTCATGAGAGACATAGGGATTGGGAGAGAAATATAGTCAGAGAGATGGTGTCTAGAGCGTTAGTTAGCGTTGAAGGGACAGATAGTGAAAAGATGTACAATGCAGGAAGAGGCAGAGATGGTGTTAAAGAGACGGAGAGTGGTCAACAGGATTAGCTATAGAGAAAGGAATGAAGAGGTAGACAACCAGATTGTCAGACAGAGTTACATATAGAGACAGAGGGACAAGACTGGAAAGGTAGACACATGAATGGAATGAGAAACAGAGACCCAGAAGTGGAAAAAGAAAGTAATTGAAAACAATAAGGAAGAAAAAGAGAAGATGGCAAATTGAGTGTGATAGATATTGAACGATAAATAAAGAGTAACTGGTATTGGGAGGGAGGGTGAAGCAAAGCGAGAAGAAGTGAGAGAAATGGAAGCTCTAGAAGAACCAGTGAGTGTGTTAAAGATAAACATAGGCAGCGAAATTGATGTTTTCGCAGGATGACGGGTGTAAACAGTGATAGACTGAAAATAAGAGAGTGTATGAGTTAGGGAAAACAAAAGACATAAATCCACAAAGAAAAGGAGGGTGAATGAGTGCCATATATTGGAATGGAGATAAAGAATGGGTATAAAAAAGAAATGAGAGAGAACAAGGGGAGAGGAGTTGGCCTAACGGCTAGGGCGCTCGACCTCGGACCTGGGGATCTGGGTTTGAGTCTCGGTAACGACGCCAAAAACCTCCTGTGATTCTGGGCAAATCACTTAATCTCCCCGTGCCTAAAATGAATGTGTGTCCGTCCTCATGTAACGTAACTGGTGCTATTTAAAGCGCTCTGATACCTGATTCGGTTCGGGTCTAGTTTGCGCTATATAAAACTCTGAAAAAACAAGAAAAAAAAAAAAACCAAGGGAAAGGGACGGAAAGTGAGGGAGAGAAAGAAATGAATACTGCAAGAATCATAGAGTTTCAGAGAAAGTGACAGATAAAAATAGAGAGAGTGAATCAACTGTACTGTAGAGGATGGATGAGCTGCTTTGCAGGGTTCACTGACAAAGTATCGATGTTAAAAATATAGAAGTAAAAAATATCAAATGCAAAAATATCAACTCCCTATACTTAAACAAGTAAGTACAAAAATATCAAGAAAAAAAATATCAATGTCAAAAATATAGTTGTACGAAATATCGAATTTCATATATATTTAAAATAAGAAAATTAATATAAAAGAATAAAGTCGATTTAATATAAATTAAAAATATACTATAAATGTCATTAAAAAAGTTAAACACACATAAATAATAATTTACATATATTTACTTTAAAACAATTAATAAACGAGCAATTTTAACTTATTTTATAATTTTAAGTTTACAAATACACACGCTCATATATATATATATTCATTGAAAAAACCATAGGTTATAGACCATATATAGTTAGGAATTTGCATTTACAAAACCTTGAAAATTCACTGAAAAAACCATAGGTTATACACCATATATAGTTAGGAATTAGCATTTAAAAAACCTTATTTTACTCACACAAAACCAATGAAATTCCATATATAGTTAGTTGTACTAACTATGTATCACGCACCCGCAATCCACTGCTGATCATGTCACATATGACATCATTCATGACATGGTCAGTGACATCACTGATGACATCACTGATGACATCTCAAATGACATCACTGATGACATCACTGATGACATCTCAAATGACATCACTGATGACATCACTGATGACAACATCCAGTGACTGTATTTTTCTGTAAAGTTAAAATATGTCTTACATATTTAAGAATGAGTGGATGTATAAGTGTCTGGATGAAGGATTTAGTAGGTGCATGACTGACTGTATGAGTGAGTGGTTAAATGTGTCTCACTGAGTGCATGGGTTAGTGACTAAACTGTCTTAATTTGTGCATCATTATGTCTGTTGTTCTGTAAACTGCTGCATTTGTTGATCATTAGCTATATGAGTAACTATATGGGTTATTGATTGGTTGCCCAAGCATTTGTATGGGAGACTGAGAGTGTGTGTGGGTGGCTGGGAGGTGTATGACTCTGTGCATAGATGTATGGGTTCAAAAGTGCATGTGGAAACAGCTGTATGGGTGGTTAACTGTGTGCATGACTGTATTGGTGAGTGAATAGATATCTCAGTGCTACATGTCAAAGTAAGTACATATGTAAAATACAGTACATGTGAGAGTTGACATATATAAATAACTGTGCATAAGAGCCAGTGAATGTGTGAGTGGCTGTATGGATCATTGTGCTCTTGTATCCAGGATTGTATAAGTGAGTAAATATGTTTTAGTATATGTTTGAATAAGTAAGGTGTGTATAACTGTATAGTTGTGAAAATGGAGGTGTGATTGATTCTTTGCATGACTGACTAGGTGTGTAAGTAACTCCATGGATGAGTGACAGTCTGTGAGTGTCTGTTTACACTGAGTGTATCTAAGGTTATATTAGAGTCTGAAGAGGTTCATCGTATTATCACATGAATGATGTCATCAGTGATGTGATCATTAATGTCAAATGAGATTTTATCAGTGATGTCATCAGTGATGTCATTTGAGATGTCATCAGTGATGTCATCAGTGATGTCATTTGAGATGTCATCAGTGATGTCATCAGTGATGTCACTGACCATGTCATGAATGATGTCATATGTGACATGATCAGCAGTGGATTGCGGGTGCGTGATATATAGTTAGTACAACTAACTATATATGGAATTTCATTGGTTTTGTGTGAGTAAAATAAGGTTTTTAAATGCTAATTCCTAACTATATATGGTGTATAACCTATGGTTTTTTCAGTGAATTTTCAAGGTTTTGTAAATGCAAATTCCTAACTATATATGGTCTATAACCTATGGTTTTTTCAATGAATTTCATTGGTTTTTTAAAAGCTAATATCTATAGCTGTAAAATGTATTCTTCTTTAAATACAAAAATATATTTTATATGTTTATTAATAATTTTTTTAAAATATTTTTTTTGTTTCGCTCCCTGTCCGCGAACCGGGAAGCTTTCCGTTAGCTCAAATAGATGCCGCGACCCGGTCCGCGAACCGATAAGAAATCAACAGTGACGGTATCGCGTTGCCGCGAAATGCGTCTTGTGACGTATCGCGTTAGCGCACCCGGAAGTGTCCCGGGGCGCGGACCGAGGCGCGAAGCGCAGCGACCCGGAAGCGATCCGCGTTGCCGCGTAATGCGTCTTGTGACGTATCGCGTTAGCGCACCCGGAAGTGTCCCGGGGCGCGGACCGAGGCGCGAAGCTGAGCGACCCGGAAGCTAACCGGGGAGCGTTCCGCAGCGCGTAACATGAGCGTGAGAGGTGATGTGACTTGGTAATAAAACTTTTCATTGGTTCATTTCACTTTTGGTTTCATAATGATGGAAGGCTAGGTCAGGTGACCTAAAAATAACACTTTTCATTGGTTGAGAACTTTTTCTTTTCCCAAATGATGAAACCCCTCCTTCTTTCCTCACTCTGACTTTCATCTTGGTGAGAGAAAGACCCTTTTACATTATAGAGAAATGGCTTCCATTGTTGCTTCAGCTAGTGTTCCCCCACCACCACCCCCACCTCCTCAAGGGAAGAAAGGACCACCTGCTCAACCAATATTTGAAGAAGAGGAAGATCAAGAAGAGGAGGAAGAGGAGGAAGAGCCTGAGTTTTTGCCAGAGGAGCCCAGGAGGTACAATAGAAAAGAAAACTACATCTGGCAATTTTTTAAATTTCCAGCAGGGCAAAAAAAAGTCAATGCCAGATATGTGTTTTGTCGTATTTGCAACGATCGACTTTCAAGGGGCACTGACAAGAAATACAGCTTCGGAAATTATACGATGCACAGGCATATGAGTAGGTGGCACCCAAATAATTATAGTGCTGCCCAGCTTTGTGATGAACAGCAAAATCCCCTGGCAATGGTGAGAAGATCTGCTGTCAAAGAAGTATCGGGACCAGAGGCGAGGGAGGTGATCCCGAACATTCAAATGGACATGGGGGAAGTAAAGCAAGTGTGCGTGTGGTGCAGCCAAACACTTTGCTACCGAGAAAGTAGCATTACTCTTATAATGAGAGCTATCAAAAATCATGTTTGCCCGAAACGCCCCAAAAAATAAATTCTTCTTTTTTTCGTTGCTCCTGTTGAGCCCTTCTCAATGAATCATTTTTGTTTCCCCCCTCCCCCCCAAAAAACAAAAAAATTACAAAATGTTCAGAAAAAACAAAAAAAATATAAAAAATGTTCAGAAAAATAATAAAAAAAATTTAAAACAACAAAAACCAAAAAAAAAAGTTCTTTTCAGAACTACCTCCCCATTATAAAAAAAATTGGTAGAATTTTTGAAATTCTGCCAACCTCTATTTCTTTTAGTTCGCTTCCAGTTCGCACTCCGGTACGCGAACCAGGAGCGAACCCAAAAATTTTTTTTAAAAAAAGAACAGTAAGTATAAGGGAAGGAAACAGACAGTTATGTTACAAGAAAGACAGCTACAGGGAGTAAAGAAAACATACTGTTACCCGCAATCCACTTCTGATCATGTCACATATTATATCATTCTTGACATGGTCAGTGACATCATCAGCAGTGGATTGCGAGTAACAGTATCTTTTGTTTACTTCCTATAGCTGTCTTTCTTGTAACATAAATGTCTGTTTCCTATCCTTATACTTACTGTTCTTATTTTAAAATTTTTTTGAGATCATTCAGAAACAGTAACATTAATAGAGACAGAATGAGTGAATAATAATGAAGAAGTATGAGAAGAGAGGGACTGAGAAAAATACTGGAAGGAGTAGAATAATTAAGTAATAGAGAAAGGAATGAGAGAAGTAGCAAACGCAGGAAAGTAAGGATTAAAGAAATGAAGCAGTAGAACTAATAGATGTTAAATGTCATAGATTAAATGATTGATTCAGGATGACGATAAGGTGTGTCCTCTCCAAAAGTTTGTTTAAGATGAGGCCTACTCAGGGTTGCATATCAAATTTATGCTTGTTGAAGAATACAGAGGAGATAATACATGTGAAGGCCTACCATTGAAGTAAAACATGTCCACTTCACTCTTGAACAACGGCCAGACCTCTTCTGTGTCCATAGACAGACCTAAAGTTCATCTGCACAATGTCATCCGTAAACTTAGAAAACACAAGTAATGTAATTGAAAAACATGGAGTTTCTTTTGCTCATTTCAAAATCACATCACCTGTGTTGCCTTTGCTTAGGTATCTCATAGTGCAGATGTAGTTCAGCATATGAAACAGTACGCAGAAGTGCAGCAGTGTATGCATTAATACATGTGAAGGCCTACCAATGAAGTAAGTCATGTCCACTTATTACATCATTCATGACATAGTCAATGACATCATCAGCAGTGGATTGCGGGTTAAAAGAGTAGAAAACATTTACCTTATAATTCTTGTTAACTTTTTCAAATATTTTTTCATACTTTCAATCTGTAAAAGAGAGAAGAAACATTTCAAAAATATTAAAACATGTATTTAAAACTTTGAAAAGACAAGGGAAAAGGTTCAAGAAGAAACAGTTTTTCAAAAACTTTGAGATTTACAGAAGCCTCTGCTGCTATACGTCCCCTACACAATCCTAAAGATATATATTTTAAACAAACAGTATCTTGATGCTGATGAAGTGAGGCCTATTTTGGAACATGGTGCATCTTTTGCACTGCTGATGTCTCACAATAGTGATGCAATAGCAGCGCAAAAAAGATGTAAAGCCATCATAAAATTGTGTCTAACATTTTAAATGATTCTTTCAGGATACAAATAAGATGTGTCCTTTCAAGAGGTTTCTTTAAGGTGAGGCCTATTCAGTTTTCAAAAAAAAACAGTACCCAGAAGTGCAGCACTGTAAGCATTAACTTTGACACTTACAGAAGCCTCAGTTTCTCCATATCTACCTCACATTTCTAAATGTATATCATAAGTACAAAAAGTAGAACATTAATTATACATGTTAAATGGTTTATTTTTGCTGTTCTCAGAATGTATCAAATTTCACTAAAAACAGTGACTTGAAGGTATTCATCATGTAACAGCGGGGAAGAAAAAAAACACAATCAAAATGATTGTGTTTAAAAAACCCATACAACATCAGAAATCAAAATTCAGAACTCCTTAAAGTTAACTTACTTTCCATGACGTCCAAGGATGTCCTATGAACAGCTTACACTCTTTTGTGCTGTTATTACTTTCAGCCCGCCACTTTCTGAAAGAAAATCTCCATCGTTTTTAAAAACACGTTACATGCAATAAATGACTTCTTGCTCTCTACCACAATTTTCCACAAGGCCAAATCTGGTCAGAGCCATTTATAACTCTTGGATTTCTTGTAAGCCAATCCCGTCATTTGGCATTTCCACAACTTTCAGAATTAAAATGTTGAAGATCATTTTCACAATCCTGGAATAGTAATATCTTCCCCTTCTTGCACAGTCATGTTCTACATTTCCTATGACACTGATACTGCTTACTATGAAGCAGACTTACACTACCTCTATGACTACTACAATTATTTAATTCTCTACATCACTTTTAATCACAAAGCAATGTAAAACAGTAGACAGCATTGCAGACTTACATTCCCTCTACTCCATGTTTTGATTGGCTGCTTCAATTAGCTTATAAAAAGAAATAGTTTTTCTGAACTCATTCAAAGTGCACGTATTTCTCCATGACGTCCAGTCCTATGGTTAGAAGTTATGTCTCTGAACTACACTTATCCTCAAGGCCAAATTGTGTAGGAGCCATTAGAACGTCTTGAAATTCCACAGAGCACATCCCGAGATTATTTCCCTAAAATTTTGGTTTTAAAAACACCAGGTAAGAGTTTTTAAGGTCATACGGCAAATTTTTTTTGAAAATTAAAACAGAATCATTACAGAATGATCAGCCATTTCTACACTTTAAATAAGCTGTGTAATGTCCTGATGTTAGTGAAGGGCCGTCATGATATATAATTGCTGCAGTTACAAAAGTCCTTCCTGATATTGACAACTGCGAAGCTACAAAATTTTTAATTAAAGTTGTCAATTTTGTTCCATCAGGCCTACATCGTTGGAACATTAAAATGACATACTGGCCATATGTTCGTATAAATAATGTGGACATCATTTCAGATTTACATTGGCTACACTCCATGTTGTGATCAGCTGCTTTTACTAGCTTATTAAAGGAGACTGATTTACTGTCTGGCAAAGTTAAATATATAAATCTTTCTGAGTCTACACTAGTAGTACTTGATACCATACAGTTCTCGCAGTCATGCTGCCATTGATAAGAAAGCCCAAACAGCTGATCTACATCTACACCTTCAGCATGTAATACATCAAGCATATACATTAAAAACTCCTGACAATCTTGCTGAATATTTTGAGAGAATTGTGTTTGGCCTGAACATCTGTCTAACAGATTTCGAATTTCAGACACACTTTCTATGTTTCTTCTATCAGTGCTACATTTCTCTAACACAGAATTTAACAAACTGCAAAATCTTTGATCAGAATTGACCACAATCTCTTCTTTTACATTTTTTAGAGAAAACAAAACATTAACCACTACATTAGCATAGCAGTTGACACCAGAACTGTTTTCAAACTGAAAACCAACAACATCTTCAACAGAATCCTTTTTGTTTCTGCTTGTAATTTTAGGTTCATTGACTTTTTGTCTTTTTGCTACAACCTCCCCAGTATTGTTCTCATTTCTTCGTTTCCGGCCTACCACACGTTTCTCAAACAAAGGATACTGAGGCAAATGTGGCGCATACTCTCTTCTTAACCTATTGTATTCCTTAACACAATCTAGATCCGCACAAATGTTTGTGACATCACACTCAATCAAGTACAATCCCGATAAAGTTCTAACTCGTGACAATGCCACATATGCCATACCCTCCTTGAACACAGAACTGCCAATATTCACCAATGCACTGTCTACACTTAAACCTTGCGATTTATGAATTGTCACCGCATATGCCAAGCAAACAGGAAACTGCTTACGGCGAACATATAAGTCTTTTACAAGCAAAAATCTAGCAGAACAACGACCAATTAGCTGTACTTCCTCAATGCCATCAAATTTAATTTTTAAAAATTCAATTCCATCTCTATTTCTGTATTTCACAAAATCAACAACATTACCCATTGATCCATTTACCAGACCTCTTTCAACATGTAAATTCCTTCTTAAAATTATACGGCAGTTCAAGCACACATTCAGAGTCTTTTCAAAACCTGCAGTTTTAGATATACTCTTCTCTAATGAATCCAATTTTGTTTTCAGATTCTCAGACAAAATAATTGTTGATCCCATATGCTCTACTCTATCAATAGCTTCCAGTTTCACAATCTCTTGCTTTTCTAAATGCAACATTTTGTTGTTAAATTTGGCACATTCTGCAAGAGTTGGCATCAAACATATTCCAGATTTCTTCTCAGTAATTTTCTGAAAAATATTCTCAGGCACAACATCTTGTTCTGGATATAAATTTGACAGTAATCGTGCATGTAAAGCTTCTTTCCCATGCTCGGTCACTTTTCCAATTCTAACATCTTGTAGAATAGTCTTGTAAACTTCATCCTTCGCCTGACGCATATTTTCATGCAGTTCAGCATAATTGAAGTTTAACCATATATTGACGTTGCCAATGCTGCCTAGGCACTTCCTGGTATCTTCATGCGTGAGCATTTTGAACACAGGTTGCCCTTTCACTGGTGTCAGCTGCAGAAGATCTCCGAAAACAATGATGTGTTTGCCACCAAATAAGACATCATACTCTGTTTTGAGAACTTCTTGCATCCTCAAATGCACAAAGGCAAGCATGACATTGGAAACCATGCTTACTTCGTCAATGATAAGAAGTTTCATTTTCCTCAAGATTCTTGAAACTTCAAAACAAGCATCTCCAGATAGCTTGTGATATTGTAATTTGTTGTCATGCTCCACTGGCAGCATCAGTAAACGATGTAAAGTAATCCCTTTAATATTATGTGCTGCCAGTCCAGTTGGAGCAGTGACAACACAAGACAGCGATGACTCTGTCCTTTCCTGCAAATAGCATGAAATTGCTTTAATGAGGAAACTTTTTCCAGTTCCCGCTTCTCCACTCACGTACAGTCAGACAGGCTTCAACGACGTACATGAGCACTCTTTCTTATCATGACTTAATCCATGATCAATTTGCATGGTAACTTCGTCATATATTTTCCTCTGCTCAACGTTGAGTTGTCTTTCCAACTCTTCTAAGTTAACCGCATCCTCTTGAGCATGTGCCATGGCTCTTTCCACTTCATTCATAGCAGTGGCAGCTTCATTTTCAATAACAGGTCCTCCTAGTGGATCCTGACTCAATGAAGCAGAACTCTGACTGTCCTGAGAACTGTCTCTGGCAATCTCGGCTGCAATCGTTGCTTCCTGCTCAATTTCCGCATTCAACATTTCTACATATTTGGGAAAAGCAGGACATTCTATGGTCTCCTTGGCGGCATTGAAAGAGTCTTCGTAACAGAGGAAATCTCCAAGCAGTTCCTCTTCTGCACGCCAAGGCTTGAAAAGTTGCAAAAGTGCTAAATAGAAAAACTCCTTTTTTTCAGGAGATTCGCCACTCAATTTTCGATGGTTTACCAAGTGGCATTTTCTTTGCTTGACCAGACATCCCTCACTTCCTATTACAGCATACACTCCTTTCTCAGTATCTTCTTTGATGTTCCTCTTGAATATGTAATTTTGAAGAACCTCATACAGACAAACATTCTCGAGGTGAATGCTTCGATGTGGATAATATGTATCCAACATGTTGGTCTTCAAAATGTCGGTACTGTTTGGCTCCTTTTCCGCCAAATACTCAATTTCCCGCACAGGTTTGAGAACTCGATTACGCGTTGCAGCAAGACCAAGACTCGCCCAAACGATACTCCTGGACTTGGCATAGAGACTTGCTGAAGACAACCGGTCAGAACATTCGTACGCTCCGATTTCTCGATGCGACAACATCTTCAGACTGAAACTGTACAACTTCTTGCTGAGGCTCTTTTCATGGGAAATGTCCTCCCACATATCCTTCAATTCTGTCTTCTCTTTTTTGGTGATGTAAGACGTCACATACCGAGCCACAGCCATACAGTTATCAGCCACAAACTGTATATCCATGTTAGCATTCCACATGGACAAAATCACCGGGTTGTAGTCGTTGATGTACTTGGACTCTTCGTTCCTCTTCAAATTGTAAGTGTTTTTAGGTGATTTCTTCATGACATTGTGTCGCAGCGAAGACATCAAACTGTTTACTCTTCCTTTAGAAATCACCGGTCGTGGAAAGCCGAAACGACATTTAGTGTAGAACTTGTCCTTGTTTCGGAATTTACGACGGCAGTACTTTCCACATCGATGGCTTTGGAAACGCAGAACTTTTTCTCTTAGACTTTTCTTCTCCTTTGCGTTTGGAACAGCACACGTAGAATACTGTTGGATGAAACTCATCACTGAGTCTTCTGGATCCGTTCCAAATTTAGGTGCATCCTTGATCCACAGCAACATATGTATATGAGGAGCACCTCTTGCTTGGTACTCCTTTCTCCAGAAGAAATCCAACACCTCTCCAAGAGGTGGATTCTTCTTATTCATGATGAAAGACATCATAGCTTCAAATCTATGATTGAAGTACCTGCATACATTGACTGGATCCAAAGAGCACAGTTCTCCGGGTGTCTTGAATTCGATGTTTTCGATGTTTCCATTTGCCTCTCGTAGAAATTCAAGTAAGTCTTCCCAGCCATACTCGGCACAGCTCAGAGTGAGGAACCATGTGGGAGTACCTAAGTTCCTCAGCATACATTTTAAATCACCATGACGACGGTACCAGTACTCATTAGTACCACGCTGACACGCCATGAGATTAATCAGGTGAGAATCCAAAATACTGTCTTGGACATTGACTTTATCCATAAAGTCACTTGCCGAGATGTTTTGCATGTGTATACCACTTTTCAAGATGTGGTTCACTGCATATGACAGTCCAGACAGATCGCTTTCAAACAGGAGATGAAACAAATAAGGAATGCATTGTCGAAACCTAGCATCTCCTGCATACAATCGCAAAGTCCGGTATTCAGAAGCAGGAATTTGATGAGGTCGCACATCATATCTTCCTCCCTGACCTGTTGGAAAAAGCTGTGGGAAACACCGAGCTTCCAAACTTTCCTCCCAAACACTAATGGGACTCCCTTTGGCTTGTTTCATTTGAAACAACTCAATAGCATTCCCCATGACTTCCTTGGAATGCAAAGGATGAACACTATAATGTTCATATATTTCTTCACTAGTAGAGGGTTCTACTTTCTCAATTTGACCAGCACACAAATCGCTATCCTCTTCCTCACTTACTTCCTCTTCTGCAACATATACATTCTTATAGTATTTATTATTTTTTTTCAAATACAATGTTGCCTTTTTAACTTTCCTAACATCTACTAAATCTTGCCATATTTTCTTATTCTTTGTCGGAACCCCATTAACTAAGATAACCAGAGGTTCCTCTTCCACTTTTTCTACTCCAATTGTGTTAATGTTTTTCTTCAAATCTAGAGGCAAATAAACAACTCTTCCCTTTAATCCTCTCTGTAAATCTGATGGAGGCAATTTCCCTGTCTTTGGCTCCATTCTTACAATAGCCTGAAAGGGATGGATACTTTGAATCAAAATAGATTCATAAGTATTTAAATCCTTCAATTCAGAAGGAATCTCAATCAATTCCAGATTATTATGAACTGCTCTAGCAGGCATCTGGTTTTGATTTAATTTGCAACAACAATAACTACACACACGTTGATCCAATCCCAAATCAAAACAATTTTCTACCATCAAGTATGTTGCGAAATCCTTCCATTCACTATTATTTTCCCTTTCACTTTTTGCATATAAATCCACTAACTTAGTCTGATTCTTATAATAAGTGCGTCGACAACACACACAAGTGAAATTAGGCCTCTCACTTGATTTCACCTCAAACGTCGCAATTTCCCTCTGGAAATTATCTGTACTGGAAACCTGTACACTATCTTCCACATGACCCTCTTCTTCTTGCTCAATTTCAACATTCTCCTCTTTACTTCCAAAGTAACAAAACTCAATTTCTTCACATATATTCTTCACATCTATTTCAGAACCATGCAAAAGAGCAGCGCATAATTGTTTAAGCATAATTGCTGGACTCTTAGCATAATACAACATTCTAACTAATTTCCTCACTTTATTATGATGCACTGCTAGCATCCTGAAATGATGAAAAACACTCTGGCATACTCTCCTGGAAAGACAAGCCAGTGAATGACCATGCAAACCTGTCACTTCTCTTACTCTGCAAGGATCTAATTCTTGCAACAACCTTATTTTCTGCTTCAAACTTTTCTTATTAAATGACCGTACAAAATCACAAAGCAAATTGATGGAATCCTGTCGCACACTGCAAATACTACTACACTTCCAGGTGTACACAGGACCCTTAGCACGTCTTCCTAAAACCTCATTACCTAACACCTCTTCTGCCTCTGTTGTCACAAGTTTTTCTTTTTCAACTGGACAACCATCTTTCACTTCATAAGCACGACCACTGGTGTCAACTGCATGCACCAAATCATTATCCTGGAAATAACTCTCCTCATTAAAAAATGCCTCACAGCTTGAACTATGCATCCATTCTCCAGAAAAAACTTCACAAAAATTACTACGATTAACTATTCTCTTCCATCTACTATTTCTTTTGAAATCATAAATTGCCTTGTTTAGCTTCCTAATTCTATTGACTATCAAAATAAATAACTTACGTTTAATTTCAAATGCCTGATCAATAACTTTCTCAACTTTTTTTTTTCTCTTATAAAAAACCAATTTCTGTTGACCTTTCTTAATATTTTTTAACAAATTGCCAATTATCCTGTTGCGGAACATTCGTTTACGAATCTCCCTAAACTGTTGTTTCCTTCTACTATCATGCACAGAGTTATCTCTTGCTCTAGCAGTAACATTTTTGATTGGCCTTTCCTTTCCATTTGAATTCCTTCTCGTTTTATGGACTGAAACATTTTCTGTAGTAATATTTTTTTTACTACACATATTTCTTATGAAATATTTTGTGCTCTTACCCGGTGCTTTCTTCGTGACTTGACAAATCTTTTTGTTAGAGGACTGCTGCTTATTTTCTTTCACCTGCTGTCTTTGACGTTTTGCAGCCTTTCTCTGTCTTTCTATTGTTGGCATGGTGAAATCTTGAAATGATCTGCAGTTGAATCTGTGGTAAAATATAATAAAAAAATTTATTAACCATTATTACCAAACAGTAAAACAATAACAGTGATCAAAAACTTAACACACTACTTGACATTTTAAATAGAAGATTTTTTAGTCCTTGCAAATTTACAATACAGAAATAGCAGAAAAGAAATGACATTTATATTTATGTTACCTATGCTATTTTATATGTGAATCTGATCTAATTTTATGAGCATATTTTAATATTTTATTGAAGACACTACACATAACCTGCTTTTGAAGGTGTCTTTATTTTTAAATTAAACGGTTTACCTTTTTACTTTTTATTAATTATAAATTTTAAAAATAAATGTTTATATTTCCATAGGCTCAAGCAGGTCAGCTTCCCATCCTATGTCATATAATTCGGACAAATCTGCATCCTCATCACGCTCTTCTTCATCCTCAGGATTTAAATCATCCAAGGGATCAAAATCCACTGATGTTTCAATTACAAGTTCAATGATGAGGTCAAAATCAACTGATTGCAGATTGTCGCTCATGTTGAGGTTGTCTTTATCTTTAAAGAAAGATAACAACAATGAGATGTTGCAGAGTAAGAGACAAATCTCAGAGATTATAATAGTAAAATTGTTTAACAAGAGTAATATTTTGCAGCTATTATTTAGCCATGTCCAACAATGCTGAGCAGGTGAAGACTATGTCTAAATTTTCAGTGAACAGGACTCATCTCTTCTTAACCTTGGATAAGCCTCACCGACTCTGTGTGTCCTGCACATACTTAAATGTAAAGGGGCAGATTTATGTTAAATGGCACATCCCCAGGCATGCACCAGTTAACGTGCACCACTACTCTGCCACCCATGGTGTGCCGTATTTACAATCAGATAGGAGAAAGCTTCGTCAAAACCCTGCGCCTGCTTTAAGCAGGCATAGGTCTTGGCGCAACATTGTGGAGATGGGGCACCCCTGAGCCTTGCTTGAGCTGCATCGCACTTGCGATACAACTCCAGCAATCACTACCTTTACAGCACAGATACGTCACGCATCTGTGCCATTTTTGCCCCATGATGCCCCGCATTCTAAATGCAGCACACCATGGGTGGCGGAACAGCGGCGCAGGATGACTGACACATCCCTGGTGATGCACCAGTCATCATAAATCTATCCCTAAGCTTCTTATCTTGTTACAGATGAACCGCCATATGTAGCATGAAATTATTTTGCATTTCCTAAATAGCGAATTTTAAGGAATAAATAGCAATTCTTTACCATTCCTAATTTGCAATGAGCAAATTGCTAATTGCAAGTTACCCATTCATTTCCATGGGCTAGGAGGCTCATAGGAATGAAGGTTTAATTTGCGATTAGCAATTTGCTCATCACAAATTAGGAATTTTTCCGAGGGTGCAGGGGTGCAGGGGTGTCTCAAGAACACCCTGCTGCACCCCTGAAAAAGAAATTTGGGGGCATATGGCACACATACATGCCCTAAGGGCATGTGTTGGCGTCATATGGGACCTTTTGTTTTTTTGAAAAAAAGCTTTTTGAAAAGAATTCACAAATTACCACCAATTTACCACAATAGTTTCCAAATCCTTAATGTCATTTTTTACATATTTTTTGTTTGATACATTGCATTTAAGTAGTCACAAAATTTGCAAATCCTTCAGTGCAATTGCAAAATAAGGAATAGCAAATTTTGCTACTCCTTATTTTGCATCAAACTTGTTTGATACATACCATTTGTCTAATTAACATTCGCAAAGGCCGAAATTCGTAGAATTTTGATCTTTGCGAATGCTAATTAGCTTGATACATATGGCCCCAAGTGAGGCCTGTCTTGCGACATGGTGCATCTTTTGCATCACTGCTGCATCGGTTTCATGTGGTACGTTTTTTTTACACCATGACATATCTGCCTAAATGCATCAATTTGTAATGTTGTCGCCTCATAGCAAATCTTTTGCACCGCCGCTGCATCATAAAAGTGACGCACAGTGGCACAAAAGAGGCATACATATCATAAATCTGTCCCTAGCATTTTAAATGATTAATCCAGGATGACGATAAAGTGTGGCCTATCCAGAGGTTTGTTTAAGGTGAGGCCTACTCAGGATTGCAGATTAAAGTTACGCTTGATGAAGAATACAGAGGAGATAATACATGTAAAGGCCTACCAATGAAGTAAGTAATGTGCACTTTATTGCGCCAGTCATCATAAATGTATCCCTAAGCTTCTTATCTTGTTACAGATGAACCACCATATGTACCATCAAACTATTTTGCATTTCCTAAATAGCAAATTTTAAGGAATAAATAGCAATTCTTTACCATTCCTAATTTGCAATGAGCAAATTGCTAATTGCAAATTACCCATTCATTTCCATGGGCTAGGAGGCTCATAGGAATGAAGGTTGCAATTTGCGATTAGCAATTAGCTCATCACAAAATAGGAATTTTTTCAAGCGTGCAGGGGTATCTCAAGAACACCCTGCTGCACCCCTGAAAAAGAAATTTGGGGGCATATGGCACACATACATGCCCTAAGGGCATGTATGGGCGTCATATGGGACCTTTTGTTTTTTGGAAAAAAATGCTTTTTGAAAAGAATTCGCAAATTACCACAAACTAGAAGTTGGTGGTAGTTTCCAAATCCTTAATATCATTTTTTACATATTTTTTGTTTGATACATTGCATTTAAGGAATCGCAAAATTTGCAAATCCTTCAGTGCAATCGCAAAATAAGGAATAGCAAATTTTGAATTAAGGACATTTTAAGTCATTTCCACATGTGCAGTGTTTTCAAATTATGATTTGAAAATCGTTTTTGGGGAAAAGTAATGGTTTGCAAATTTATGACAAGGACATAATGGTGTATGCTTCTCTATAAGGCATTTCAGTGTCTCTGATGTCATTTTTCCCATATTACATTATAAGACCTTTCCCCATGGAGCACATTCCTTGTAAATATGCTCCCACCTGTGCATGGCGAATTTAGATTTTGACTGTTTGAGTCACATAGCCATGTTAAAAGTGACCCAAAAAAATTGCAAACGTTTTAAAAAAACACATTCATGTGTCTTAAGGACATTTTAAGTCATTTCCCCATGGACAGTGTTTTCTAAGTGGCGCAAAAGAGGCATACACCTATCATAAATCTGTCCCTAGCATTTTAAATGATTAATTCAGGATGACAATAAGATGTGGCCTATCCAGAGGTTTGTTTAAGGTGAGGCCTACTCAGGATTGCAGATTAAAGTTACGCTTGATGAAGAATACAGAGGACATAATACATGTAAAGCTCTACCAATGAAGTAAGTGATGTCCACTTCATTGCGCCAGTCATCATAAATGTATCCCTAAGCTTCTTATCTTGTTAGACATCAACCGCCATATGTATCATATAACTATTTTGCATTTCCAAAATAGCGAATTTTAAGGAATAAATAGCGATTCTTTACCATTCCAAATTTGCGATGAGCAAATTGCTAATTGCAAATTACCCATTCATTTCCATGGGCTAGGAGGCTCATATAAATGAAGGTGCAATTTGCGATTAACAATTTGCTCATCTCAAATTAGGAATTTTTCCAAAGGTGCAGGGGTGTCTCAATAACACCCTGCTGCACCCCTGAAAAAGAAATTTGGGGGCATATGGCGCACATAAATTTTAACAACATTCATTTACCTCAAAAACGATTTTCAAATCATAATTTCAAAACACTGCACATGGGAAAATTACTTAAAATGTCCTTAAGACACATAAAAGCGTTTTTTGATTGCCTTTGCAGCATGTTTGTATCACTTTTAACATGGCTATGTAACACAAACATTCAAAATCTAAATTTGCCATGCACAGGTGGGAGCATATTTACAAGCAATTTGCGCCACAGAGAAAGGTCTTACATTAAAATGGGAAAAATAACATCAGGGACAGTCAATTGCCTTATAAAGAAGAATACACCATTATGTCCTTGTCATAAATTTAAAAACAATTCCTTTTCCCCAAAAACGATTTTCAAATCATAATTTCAAAACACTGCACATGGGAAAATGACTTAAAATGTCCTTAAGACACATGAAAGCGTTTTTTGATTGCCTTTCCAGCATGGTTGGGTCACTTTTAACATGGCTATGTAACACAAACATTTAAAATCTAAATTTACCATGCACAAGTGGGAGCATATTTACAAGCAATTTGCGCCACAGAGAAAGGTCTTACATTAAAATGGGAAAAATAACATCAGGGACAGTCAATTGCCTTATAAAGAAGCATACACCATTATGTCCTTGTCATAAATTTAAAAACAATTCCTTTTCCCCAAAAACGATTTTCAAATCATAATTTCAAAACACTGCACATGGGAAAATTACTTAAAATGTCCTTAAGACACATAAAAGCGTTTTTTGATTGCCTTTGCAGCATGTTTGTATCACTTTTAACATGGCTATGTAACACAAACATTCAAAATCTAAATTTTCCATGCACAGGTGGGAGCATATTTACAAGCAATTTGCGCCACATAATTCATAATTTTCTCCTTAAAGCACACTATTCTCTATCTAAATTAAAGAAATATTTTCTCACCTTAGCAAATACTTTGAGTTTGAAAACAGTCTCAGAAACACACCAATTTGTCTTCAGCAGAGCAAAAGGTATGCACTCCAGAGTCTGCAGCTATCAAAAGCACAGAAATGCTGTAATTCTTCACACATATCTCTCATGTCACCCAATCAAAACTCTTCCCTCATTTTTTTTCAAATGAAAACCCATCCCCCCTCTCCCCTTTCTGCCTTTTCTGCATGGCAACCACCTCTTGGAAGACCTCTGTTGTTTGCAAGTTCACACAACAATGTTGCAATTGAACTCTGAAGTCTCAGTGCACCTGCATATCCAGTGCATTCTTTCATTTAATGATTTTTTATTGACCACTCAAAATACATCTTTCAAAGAACACATCCGTGCACCCTAACTTTCTGTTTTCAGCAATCAAAATCCACCAATCACTGTTACTGCTTCATGAACACAGAAACTCCACAGTTTTTTTTCATTTTACACTCTCATTTTTTCAACTGCCATTTCATTGCCACACTTCATCTGACTGCAGGAGAACCTTCTCTCACCATGTTTTCTGTCTGGATTGTTGGACATAGTTATATTCACTGGGCTCAAAGGTACGTTGAAAACAGGAATTTACCTAACCTCAATTTACAAGATGTGGAAATTAAGTGGTTTGGCCACAGAGGATTAAAATGTCACCAATTGATACCATTGGTGAAAACCTTTATGCATTTGCCCAAACCTGACCTGTTAATTGTGCACTGTGGAGGTAATGACTTGGGCACTTTGACTGGTGTAGGTCTGGAAATGCTTTTAAAGGACACCTTTGAGCAATTAATGGCACTTTTTCCTCAGACTGCCTTGGTATATTCAAATATATGCCAAAGACAGAAATGGAGGTGGTCAAACCAATTTTGTCCACAAATTGAGAAGTCGAGGAAGCATGTAAACAAATCTGTTTCAGCTTACATGAGAGACCATGGAATGGGCTCCCTGTACAACAATAACTTGCGTTACTACATGCAAGATATCTACAGAGGAGATGGAGTTCACTTCTCAGATGAGGGCAACAGAATTTTCACTCTGAATTTAAGACTGTGCATTGGTACCTACTTATAAGTACCTAAATGTACCATAAACCCAAAAGCTCTTCTCAGAGCTACCCTACATCTAATCACTCACAATTATTATTTTACTCTAACATTTTTCACTAATTTTCAACAAAGTACGCTCTCTGGGGCGCTACCCGGTACGCGAACCGGGAGCTAACCTCGCGAAATTTTAATTTTTTTTTTTTTCGCACATATAAGCCTCCTCAGCCACCCTCACAAAACCTAGGGGGTCAAGATAACTCTACCGTGCCCCCTTCTACCCATTCTGAACATTATTTGCCCTCCATCTTGTATCTTAATTCGACCGAAACACAAAATGGTGGACTCCCGGAACGCTTAAGGTCCGCGAACCGAGGCGCTCAACGGTTCGCGTACCGGGTCGCTCCCTGGGAAGCGCACCATCAAAAAAGGTGGGAAAGTAGTTCACAGAAAAGCCACTGGAGACAATTTCACCAAATATAGATTAGCTCATACTACATACCAATCCCTACCATTTTCACAAAATTGATTGGAATTCCATTTAGTCATTTAGCCTGTAGACCTCTCTAAATACCCTGAGGTAAATTACTTCACAAAACACATCTGAAGTGTTGGAATTGACAACCAATGAAAATGTTACTTTCATTTTCTACTTTTTTTACCTTACATTTCATTGGTTATATACCTGAATATATATAAAGGAAGAGAAGAAAACACAGCCATTTTGACTACTACTTCTTGCTGTACATTTCAATAGTATTTTCACTAATTCCTTCAACTTCTTTCTAAAGGTAAGTTTTTATTTTTAAAACTGAAGTATATTGTACACTATAAGTTAATATGGTAAACTTTTTCTGATAGATATATACTATCCCTCTGTAGTAGTTATAGATTTAGAGAGACTTCTCTGTTATAGTTATGGATGGAGTTAGGCTTCTCTTGTATAATTATGAATTTACTTACGTTAAATCACATACACTTTTTTATATTCCTACTTCCACTCTGATACTATACACTGCCCAAAGATAAATTCACTGATAAAAAATACCTATCTAAAATTATTCCCAACATTGCCCTATCTCTACTAATATATATTTTTTTAATCCAAATTTCAGGCAAAATGGAAGGCGAAAACCAAGTTTCTTTTGAAATGGACCTGCAAGAGAGCAGCCAAGAATTGATTGATACAATTGATCAAATTGACATTGAATTTTTCGATGAAACTTGGGACAATGAACTACTTCAATGTGTACAAGCAGTAGATAACCTCCTTGCAAATGAGGACATTTTACACCCTCAGAGACTACAATGTATATTCCATGATAATTATGAAATTTCTGACAATGAAATGTTAGAAAGTTTAATAAATTATGAAACACAATCACAATAAAAAAAAATGCTTAAAAAATAAAGAAAATAAAAAATAATCAACAAAACCAACAATCAATTAACATACAGCATTTGAAAAGTCTATCATTCATTTTTCATTGCAGTACGCTGCCCAGAACGCTTCCCGGTTCGCGGACCGGGCGCTCCCCACGCAAAAAAAACAATTTTTTTTTTGTTTTTTTTGCCCCGCGGGGCCCTTTTAAAACCTCCACATTAAACCTAGGGGGTCAGGGAGGATCTACTATGCCCCCTTATGGTTATTTCCACCTTTGTTTTGGCCTCCTCTTGTCTCTCAATCCTACCGAGAGACAAGATGGCGGCCGCTCCGGACTGTTTAGAATGTTGACAGACACCGGAGAGCCAATCAGCTTTGCTACGCGAAGTTCCGTTACGCGAAAAGTACGCGAACCGGGGCGCTAACCGGTCCGCTGTTACAGATATATATCTTTTTTTAAACGTTAATTTCTCAAAATCCACTGAAGCACATATATTGAGACCTACAAAAGGCACATCGGGCTACCAGTCCCTACAATTTTGCCAAGTTTCGTGCAAATCCATTCAGCCGTTCGGGCTAAAAGTGAGGCCAACCGCCCTATGGAAAACTCAATGTTAAAAACACGTTTTGGGACCCCCATTTTTTCTCGGCCCCCCCTGGACGAACCCCCCCCAAATTTTCAGGGGCTGCTCAGAAACAGAATGTTCCATTTTCCAGAACATTTCAGCCAATTCCGTCCACAAACGCCAAAGTTATTAGACATAGAATTTTCAAAAATCCCATAGGGAAAAAATCCTAACTATATATACCTACTGGTATATATATATATATATATTACCTACTGGCGGTCGCCAGTAGGTATATATAGTTAGGATTTTTTCTCTATGGGATTTTTGAAAATTCTATGTCTAATAACTTTGGCGTTTGTGGACGGAATTGGCTGAAATTTTCAGGAAAATGGCACATTTTGTTTCTGAGCAGCCCTTGAAAATTTGGGGGGGTTCGTCAAGGGGGGGCCGAGAAAAAAGGGGGGTCCCAAAACGTGTTTTTAACATTGAGTTTTCCATAGGGCGGTTGGCCTCACTTTTAGCCCGAACGGCTGAATGGATTTGCACTAAACTTGGCAAAATTGTAGGGACTGGTAGCCCGATGTGCCTTTTGTAGGTCTCAATATATGTGCTCCAGTGGATTTTGAGAAATTAACGTTTAAAAAAAGATATATATCTGTAACAGCGGACCGGGCAGCGCTCCAGTACGCGTACTTTTCGCGCAACGGAGCTTTGTGAAGCGAAGCTGATTGGTTCTCCGGCGTCTGTAAACATTCCAAACAGTCCGTAGCGGCCGCCATCTTGTCTCTCGGTAGGATCGAGAGACAAGAGGAGGCCAAAGCGAAGGGGCAAATGACCATAAGGGGGAATAGTAGATCCTCGCTGACCCCCTACGTTTGATGTGGAGGTTTTAAAAGGGTCCCGCGGGGCAAAAAAAAAAAATAATAATAATAATCGAACGGCTGAATGGATTTGCACGAAACTTGGCAAAATATTAGGGACTGGTAGCCCGATGTGCCTTTGCTAGGTCTCAATATATGTGCTCCAGTGGATTTTGAGAAATTTACGTTCAGAAAAAGATATATATCTGTAACAGCGCTCCGCTTCGCGTACTTTTCGCGTTACGGAGCTTTGCGAAGCTGATTGGTTCTCCGGCGTCTGTCAACATTCCAAACAGTCCGTAGCGGCCGCCATCTTGTCTCTCGGTAGGATTGAGAGACAAGAGGAGGCCAAAGCGAAGGGGGAAATGACCATAAGGGGGCATAGTAGATCCTTCCTGATCTCTTAGGTTTGATGTACCATTTTGCCAAGTTTGGTGTAATTCCGTTCAGCCATTCAGGCTGTAGACGTATGTAAATGTCCTATGGAAAATTGCATGGGGAAAACACATTTGAAAGTGTTGAAATTTAGAACCAATTAAAATGTTAGTTTGGTTTTGTATTTGTGTGTGATGAAAGTTAATTGGTTATGTATATATGTCAAATGAGAGGAAACCACAGCCATTTTGTGATACTACTGTCTGAGGTACATTTGTGAGGAATTTTTGGTGGTGAATTTCTGGTGTTTGATTTACACAGTACTAACACTTCTCCTACTTTTAAAAAGGTGAGTTGTTAATTTGTAAGGGGAACTATGTTGTACACTTGAAGATAATTTGAAAAATGTTTTCTGTTATTTATTTGCAGTCCTTCTGTTATACTAAATACTTGATAAAGTTAGTTTTATATTATGTATTACTAAAAACGATAAATGAAAGTGATTATTTTTTTCTGCAATTTACAGCAAGCAATTTCAAAATAAAATGGCTCACAATGAAGAGACCGTGCAATTTCTTTTGAATTGTCCACTACATTGATTGAAATTGAGAGCACCAATAATGAAATATTGTCACAAGGAGGAGATGACTTGTATGATTCCATTAGATTGATTGAATTGGACAGCACCAATAATGAAATATTGTCACAAGGAGATGACTTGAATGATTCCACTACATTGATTGAAATTGAGAGCACCAATAATGAAATATTGTCACAAGGAGGAGATGACTTGTATGATTCCATTAGATTGATTGAAATGGACAGCACCAATAATGAAATATTGTCACAAGGAGGAGAGGACTTGAATGATTCCACTACATTGATTAAAATTGAGAGCACCAATAATGAAATATTGTCACGAGGAGATGACTTGAATGATTCCACTACATTGATTGAAATTGACAGCACCAATAATGAAATATTGTCACAAGGAGGAGATGACTTGAATGATTTTTTTGATCAATCTGTTGATGGCGAATTTATCGAATGTTTGGAGACCATAGAGTTAGAAGAATCATCATTGCAGACTTTTCATGAGGAAATTGCTGATGAGGACATGTTACTAGTTCTTTCAAATTTAGAAAATTCTGAAGAATAAATTTATATTTAGAAATCAAAAATTGTTTGAGACATTATTCATTTTTATTTTTAATTTATGAGGTTGTAGCGAAGTGATTGTAGTATAAAATGAGACTTATAGTATAGAGTGCAACATTTTTATGTTACATGGTAAGTTTACTCATATTTACTTCCCTTCTGCCACTATATTATCTCCAATGTGTATTTGACATCTCTTCTTCATCTCCGGCCTCCTTTCTCTCACTGTGTGTCTCCGATGCATCTTATCGCTGCTATTTTGTGTAATTACAGAAGAGAGTAAAATAAAATAGTTCGGAATGTGAAAAGGGGGCAAAGTAGAGTACTCCTCACCCCCTAGGCCTTTTTAGGCGGTCCCAAAAGGATCAGTTTCTGCTTTCCTGAGAGATTATGGTATGAGTTCCATATACCACAATAACTTGCATTACAACATGCAAGATATCTATCTCCTATTACCAACTTTTGGAGATATTCGCGCTAAGCGCGAATATCTCCAAAAAGTAACACCTGCCCTGAGCAGTTCTTAGCCATGTTATCCAATGGGAGGTGGATAACATGGCTAAGAGCATTAGCTCGGTAATGCATGAATATCGCTGAGTTTTTAGCGATATTCATGCATTGCGGCCGTTTATTATCGCATTTGCGATAAACCTTGATAATAGCAAGGTTTATCTTCGATAATTTCTGACGATGCTTAGCGGTAAAAAATTCGTTGGTAAGCATCGTTAGCGATAAATATCGCTTAACTTTGGTAATATGCCCCAACGTCTGTTAACGTTCGATTCGAAGGAAATGAGGAAGTGTTGAAAAACATTGTCTGCGCCATCTTGCCTTTTTTGAAATGCCACACTTTTGTCGTGCACGGCAGCCATTTTAGATGCCTTGACCAGACCCACTCTCTGCACGCTGTCGATTCGTAGCATGGCTCCTCACCCTCGCAAGCATCTTCCCCAGGCACTGGTCACCCCCGCTCTCTGTCTTATGCATGGGCAATAAACCTCCCCCCATCTGCGCTGCTCTTCCCTGAGAATCACACTCTGTGCCCGCCCGACACCTCCCTTTCGCCCTATTCACTACCGCACCCTCTGACACTCCTCTTCCTCTGTGTCCGATTGTCCAGGCTATCACCTAGCCCTGCAGATGTAGTTTATGGCCCCAGCTGTAAAGAATCACCCCTCTTCAAAGGAGTTATAGTAGATCAAGGCCCACACCCGATGAGATCCGTCACACCACACGTGTTCCTACTATCTGAAAACCATCCTGTATTGTGATTGGGGAGGGGACCGAGCCTGAAGCGGAAGATTCCAGGAATGACTCTTTGTACATCAAAGTTTTTACAATTATGTGTCACATTAAAAATATATAGCACTCCAACAAAGTAGTAGGAATATAAAACTTTAATAACATATAAATATATACAACAAAACAAAAACAGTAAAAACATTTAAACAACGAAGAGACCGTGGCAATTTCTTTTGAATTATCCAATAGATTTATTGAAATTGACAGCACCAATAATGAAATATTCTTGTCAGTAGCGGTCTGTTGTGCGAATAGTTCCAAGGCAGCAGAACGCGCTGAAATCTAGATGGCACGAAAGTGATGTCTAGTAAGTTGCCGCCCAGCAAATAACGGCGTGGGGCGCCGCGGGGGTGAGTGAGTCCAGTAGGCACCACAGCTATTCTTACCGGCATTGCAGAATTACTGCTGGGGACAATGCCTGTGCTGTAGCAGGGTCACAGCAGAAACAAAAAGGATTCTGTTGAAGATGTTGTTGGTTTTAAATTTGAAAACAGTTCTGGTGTCAACTGCTATGCTAATGTAGTGGTTAATGTTTTGTTTTCTCTAGAAAATGTAAAAGAGGGGGAGGCAGTCCAAAGTTCCGTTAAAAGGGCAAAGGAAAGGATCGGTGGTTTGAACTATCAGTCAAAAAGGGGAGGGGGTGCAACAATTTTTCCTACCGGGTCACACTGTGCTTTCACCGGAACTGAGGTCTGCAGGATTCTAGTAATTCAAAGTGAGGCTGGCGCCAGCATTGGAGCGCCGACGTCCCGCGGATACAGTTTCGTCACTCCACGGGCGATCATGGCAGTCATTCCCCATCGGGGGTCGGAGACTCCCGCGGCTCCTCTAGAATCTTCAAGGTCGTGGAGGACTACGGTGGTGGAGTCAACCAGTGACCGGGCCATTTCTTTATGCTGGGCCCGCTCTTGCCAGGTCGACCGCCATTTTGAGAGTTCGGTAGCTACTGGCGATCGCGGGGTCAAATGAGCGGACGGGCTCCACCCTGCCGGGCGAGACGTTGCAGCATGGCCACAGTGGAAGAACCCTTTTCCGGGCGCCTGGAGCGCTGAGGGTGCAGCTGGGAAGCCTCCACCTGGGGAGGCGGGAGAGGCCTGTTCGCACCGTCTCTCCCTCCCAGTGCACCCCACGGCGTCTCGCTTGAGATTTGTTATGGCCGGACCAGGCGATGAGGACGAGGGGGGGGGTCGGAGGCATGTGCAAGACATCCCCCCCAGTGTTGTCGCAGCCATTATTCATGAAAGAAGAAGTGTCCCGTCCGTCTTCGGGCCGGGCTTCCGGTAGATGTCGGCCGGACGCCCCTGGCTCTGGCCCCATGAACGGGTTTCTTGGTTTATCGGCTGCAGCCGGATCCCGTCGGCCTCGGCCCCCCGACCGTTGGTGGCCGGACCGGAAGAGCATGTGGCGGGAGTACCTGCAACTCTCAAGGGCCACCGCGGCCGGACTGGGAGAGAGAGGGGAGGGTCGAGGAGACATTCCCCCCCCTGCAACTGTTCAGCGTTGTAAAGGCAATCCCCTGGCCGGGTCCCGCTGGCCTCGGCCTCTCCTCCGGCTACACCCTACGTTAGGATCTCCTGGCCGAGGCGTGGCAGCAGGACCTGCCTTATATGGGCTGCTCCCGGCTGGGCTTAGCCGCAACCCTGCCCCACCTTGGAAGTTTCCAGAGTGGGGGCGGATGTTCTACTGACTTGCATTTTCCCTAGTCTATCGATTTTTTTGGCGTGGCAGGCGGTGGGACCGCGAGGGGTGATTTGGTTTCTCTTACTGTTTTTCTGGTCTCTCACCACTGGCATATTTTAACGTTTTCTTGTTTCTAGGACATTAATAGGTTTTATCATTACGTTATGTTATCGTTTCTTTGTTCGTTGTTTAATAAAAGTTCATGTTCATCAGTGGCCTACTGATTTTCGTTTTCCTATTCTTTTCTTTCCAGGTTGTTTCATGCTAAAGTTTCTGTTAACAGGATACAGTGATCACTTCGTTATTATTGCATATGTCCTTTTCACTAGGGGTGCTCTCTGGTCGGGCCAGATGACGTATCTCTAGTAAATGGTCCGGGTGAAACAGGTGCATCAATCAGTGGGGAGTAGATAGGCATGACAGATTACAACGGGGGAGAAAGGTCCGCATTACGTACCCTTTCACTACTTGCAAAGATTTTCCTACGTTTATTTGCAAACAGGGAATACCTCCAAAAAGAACTAATTCCCAAACAGTCAATGTTCGGACAATCAATCAATCAATGAGGAATGAAATAGGTACGACGTGTTAAAGGCTTGCGTTACCTACCCTTCACTATCTGCAAAGGGAGAGAGAATATTCCTATTCTTCCTCGTTTGCAGGCAGAGAAGATCCTTAAGAGAACCAACTTCGAACAATTCAATGCTCGATTCAAACAATCAACAAGGGGTACTGTGAACACAAATGAACGCCGCTTATGTACATACGCATTGCTATTTTCAACAGGTTGTTCCTAATGTTTCTATTTTAGCGAGGTCAAAAAGAGATCCCATTAGTGGCCTACTGATTTTGCTCGATTCCTTTTGTTTTTTTACACGATTTTTCGCTATCTGCAAAGACTAAACAGAGTATTGCGACTCTGTGCTTGTTTGTAAATAGAGAATGAACCAAAGAGAACAATCAATCAAATGGAGAGAGAAGCAGGCACGACGGATTACAAAGGGGGCAAAGGGCTGCGTTAACTACCCTTCACTATCTGCAAAGAGAGAGTACTCCTAATAGAAATGAGGGGTGGGGGGCAGCATTCAAAGCAGATCAGTGTGCATAAACACGAAAATGTTTTTACTTACCACGTACTTGACATTCGACAGCTTATGATATTTGCTATTAAAAAACCATTGAAATTCACTGAAAAAACCATAGGTTATAGACCAGATATAGTTAGGAATTAGCATTTACAAAACCTTGAAAATTCACTGAAAAAACCATAGGTTATAGACCATATATAGTTAGGAATTAGCATTTACAAAACCTTGAAAATTCACTGCAAAAACCATAGGTTAGAGACCATATATAGTTAGCTGGACATTTTATTGACATAAAACCAATGAAATTCCATATATAGTTAGTTGCACTAACTATATATCGTGCACCCGCAATCCACTGCTGATGATGTCACATATTACATCATTCATGACATGGTCAGTGACATCACTGATGACATCACTGATGACATCTCAAATGACATCACTGATGACATCACTGATGACATCTCATTTGACATCAATGACCACATCACTGATGATATCATTCATGTGACAATACAATGCATCTCCTCACATTTTAATATAACCTCTGTTTCACCCAGTGTTAAAAAGAGAGTATAATTTTTGAAACCATTGACACACCAATACTAGTTACTACATACGCACTCACTGATTGCTACGTCTACACACACCTTCACTCATTCACCCATACAATCATTCATACATACAATCACTCATCTTTACAACACTATCATATGCACTCATACACCTATACAGACACTCACAGTCTGCCACTCATCCATGGAGTTACTCACACACCTAGTCAGTCCTGTAAAGAATCAATGACACTGCCATTTTCTTGTCTATACAGTTAAACATAGAGCACCTTACATTTTCAAACATATACTAACACATACTTACCTTCTTATACAATCATTGATACAAGTACAGATTGATCTGCACAGAGTCACACACCTCCCAGCTAGCCACACACACACTCAGTCTCCCATACAAATACTTGGGCAATCAATCAATAACCCATATAGTTACTCATATAGCTACTGATCAACACAGGCAGCAGTTTACAGAACAACAGACATAATGATGCACAAATTAAGACAGTTTAGTCACTAACCCATGCACTCAGTGAGACACATTTAATCACTCACTCATACAGTCAGTCATGCACCTACTAAATCCTTCGTCCAGACACTTACACATCCACTCATTCTTCAATATGTAAGACATATTTAAACTTTATAGAAACAAAAAATCACTGGATGTTGTTATCAGTGATGTCATCAGTGATGTCATTTGAGATGTCATCAGTGATGTCATCAGTGATGTCACTGACCATGTCATGAATGATGTAATATGTGACATCATCAGCAGTGGATTGCGGGTGCGCGATATATAGTTAGTGCAACTAACTATATATGGAATTTCATTGGTTTTATGTCAATAAAATGTCCAGCTAACTATATATGGTCTCTAACCTATGGTTTTTGCAGTGAATTTTCAAGGTTTTGTAAATGCTAATTCCTAACTATATATGGTCTATAACCTATGGTTTTTTCAGTGAATATATATATATATATATGTGTGTATTTGTGTACCAGTAACATAAAATCTAATAAAAAACATTCTATTATAAATTAAATAAATTAAAACATCATACTTTTTAAAACTCTTCAAACTTAAATTTCCCACTCCAGTGAGTGCCACACTAGGACAGTAGGGAAGGTGTTGGATAGCGGAGAGGTAAAAATTACTATTCCCACTCCAGTGAGTGCAACAGCAGGGAAAGTGTTAGATAGTGGAGAGGTAGAAATTACTATCCCCACTCCAGTGAGTGTAACAGTACGGAAAGTGTTGGATAGCGGAGGGGTAACAATTACTATTCCCCTAGAGACTTCACTTGCCTTCACTACCTTCATTATTCCTGCATCTCCCCATCGTTCTGCTGCAGTGTCCACATCATCTGGTAGATAGTATGGTACATTCAAAGGGCAGGGCCCCAGCCTTCACCTAGCAGGAGAACCAGCTGCTGCTGGACACCCCCTGCCTCTGTACAGACAGTTGCATGACAAACCAGAGGAGCAGGTGACTGATGATCACACTGCATTGCTATTTGACATGTGCAATAACCATGCAGTACTGGCATTAAGAATCTCACAGACCAGCATGAAAACTATTTATATGAACGTTTTAAAGTATGTAGATGTCTGTCCTGGGCAAGTGCTCTGCAGTAGAATTGTAGATGCCTACCCCTTATACATTGTTGCCATTCTGACCGGGAACCATGTGTACCAGTGTTTTGACTCACAAATATGATGCATGTGAACTAAGGGTCTGTCACCATGTCATCCTTACAGGTCAACTCGCATCAAAAGAACAAGTTGTGAAGGACCATCGCCCAGAATGTGGGGGTCGCCACATCATTGTAGGAAACGGTGGCAGGACCTTTGTGGCTGGACCAAGAAGATCGCGGAAATCCAGTTGGGCCTCTCACCTTCAAGCAAAAGGGGTGCGTACCCTACTCTGACCCCCCCACATGCTCTGCATCAATCAATCAATCAATCATTTGTAAAGCGCACTACATACCCGCGAGGGTCTCAAGGCACTGAGGGGGGGGGGTGCTACTGATCGAACAGCCAGGTCTTGAGTATCTTCCTGAAGGTCAGCAGATCTTGGGTCTGTCGTATCCTCAGTGAGAGGGTGTTCCATGTCTTGGCAGTGAGGTGGGAGAAGGATCTAGTGGTGGTCTTACCTGACCTGGATAGGAAGAAGGGGGTGAGTATGTGCCTTGCCCCACCACATTTTTAACCATGCATGTTGAAGTATCTTAGCCTGCTGGCCCTTTTACAGGTTGTAAGACACCCTAAACCACTGTTCAGTGTTAAAAGATGCATATGCACTGGGATTATTAGATGCCTGGTTCTGCCTCTTTCATCAGGAACTTGCGAGGAAAATATGTTCAGGGTGGTGACAGTAGTGCCATGCTCATGTGAGCTGCACAAATTACAACATATGCATGGAGATAACCTTCAGGAATAATGTGACTGCTCGATATGTGTCAGCACATTGATTAATGTCTGACCTATTGTTAGTGTTGTCACACCAAATCTGTGAAGTATGTTGTAAAAGGCCCATACCACACATCCTGGTAGCAGATGATGTCTATGTTGAGATCTGTTGAGTTTTGATTAGTCAGTGGGCTAATGTTAGGTCCCAGCCCTGGTGCTCGGTGTATTCCACTTTGTCCCATCTGGCTAATTACAGGTTTGCTAACTCAGTTCACCTGTCACACTGACTGGCCTTCCACATGATTGGGTATACAATTCTATTCTCTCTATTCCAAATAGTGAGTCCATGTGTCTGACTCTGTAACAATTACAACACATGCCATTCAGTGGCAAACAAAGGTGGCCACTGGTGCAAAAAGGGCTGGAAGTGTAAGGTATGATGTTAGATACACATTCCCAATGGTTATCATGTGTGTAAATGCTTGTGACTATTCATACTTGATTCTTTTTTAAACCATGTGTTTGATGCATCACTGTTAGATTCAGAGATGTCAAATGTGCATCATTTTGGAGTAAGTTAACAAAATGAAATGGTAAACAAGAGCAAAATAAGCTGTACAAAGTGTGCAGCATGCCAAAAAGAATTGAGGGACATTCAGACTTGGCCTCTACAAATGGGTACCTGTGCATTCTAGATAGGATGGTACACAGGATTGACTAAACTCTTAAAAAAAGAGATGTACTTTACTATGGTCTGGCAGATGATGCACCCGGACGGCCAGCAGGCATAGTGATCCACCTGAAGCATTGTGACTTGGCAGTGTGTTGAGCAGTGTTCAAATGTGACATGGTGAGATGTTTCGAATGTGCACAACATTCAAAGTCATCTTCCAGACAATGTGCATTGATGACACAAGACTGTGGGCCACATACCTCTCACCCTAGCTAGGCCAACTACCTTGGTGTTTCCACGAAAAGATTTAGATGCGTGACCAGACAGGATAGAATTTAAGCTACAGGACATATGAGCACAGTAACTGTTATCTGTATGATATCACTTATGCAATCATTATGCCAACTTGATGTATGTAAGTAAGTAAATACATTTATTGTGCAGTGAATTAAAACCATTACAAACAGTCTCCATTTCACACAGTTTCAAGCTAAAAGAAAGGAGAGAACAACAAATTATAATAGAAGGACATTGCTAAAAGGCTACTTGTTCAAAGTACAAAGTAAAAGCTGTAAAAGCATGTGATTAGTAATTGACTGGCTTCAAATACCCCTGAAGGCAGGCCCAGAACCTCCTCTATCGGGGATGTACGATGGGGAATAAAGTGCCATGCGCGCTAAACTCTTTGAGTCTTAGTCATAAAACCGGAGGGCAGTGGGAATGTTTTCATTCCTTAGTGCCCAATTGGGGTTGTGCTGGAGTTAAGAGCAGTTAGCCAGATCTATGTTTGCGTAATTGCCTTGCAGATGTATTACAGAGAAGAATCAGGGCATAGTTAAAATTCGTGCTAGGATGCTAGTTTGCAAACTTGGCCAGGCAAGGGCTGAAAAGTGGAAAGTATCTAATTCTTAGATCATCGCATGGGGTTTCAATGCATTAATGCTTGGCACTTGGGGCTTAGCTCAAAATACAAAGTGTGCTAAAATTACGGATCAATCCGGACCCAGAGCTTCTTGCCAGAGTAAGCCTGACAAAGTCTAAGAAATGACGGGTACCCATTACAAGAGATGACATTGGCAGTTGTTGCGTGGCAGCAGGGGTAAACCCCCCAGAGTGATTTAAGCTTGCCGTGTCTCCATATCAGGCCAGCTAGTTATTAGAGCCTGCAGTGCAAGGGGGAGGCATGAGAAAACCCACTGCATGATCTTAAGCTGTCCTTGTTTCGGTCCATCAAATGTTCAAAATGTACAGTTCAAAATAGCCCTCATTAAAACCAGGTAAAAAATTGACGGTCCGATTATCGATGCTGTATTTCCTATTTGTTTGCGGTGGCATTCAGGAGATTTTCTCTGTATGGGTCAAGACGTTATATTCTCTTCTGCATCCATACTTCTATTTCATTGAAATGCTTTTTTTTATTATTATTATTTTTTTTTTTGATGCGTGCTTCAGCGGCTGCTAGGAATTGTACCATCCGGCAACTCAGTTGGATGTCTTCGCTGAAAAAACATGCCAACACAGCTTGCCTGCAAGACCGTATCCGTTTTCTATTAAAAAGCAGTCTCATGAGGTCCAGTCGTTCTTGTAGTAGTTCCCTACATGTTATCAGATGCACTATGTTTTCTTCATCTACTCTACAGAGGTGGCACTTTGCTGGTGTCTGAGCGCGTAGCCAGTGGGGCGGCAGCCCTAGGCACAATTTCAAAAACTTCTCTTTATTTTTTTTTTGAAAAGCCAGTCTGAAGATGTCATTGGGGCACGAGTTTAGTGTAGGATTGAACAGTGAGCCAGCCATGTGCACGCTCTACCAGGGACTCTTTGTCCTGCCACAGTGATTCATTCCTGACAGTCTTGTTAACTACTTTTTTGAAGCCCGCCGGGGGCCCCTGGAAGTACCCTAAGCTGTCGTAGCATCAGATAATTGATGGCGGCCTCCAGATATAGCCTTGCAAGGCAAGATTCTTTGGTTTGTAGCTCCTTTTACAGGAGAGCATTTAGCGATTTCGGCTCTCCCCTGCTTATTTTATGCCAGCTTTATATGTAAGATCCTTGGCGTGCTAGCTCTTCTCTTGGTAGTCCGAATTCAAGCCTCATCTGTGCGAGAGATGTGTAGCTTGGCATGCCGAAGATCATAAGCAGTGTGCCATCGACTGTAGCAGCATCCCTCCCTTTCACAGCATCGCTGCCGTAAGTAATGGCTGGAATTAGTTTTGCTTGAATCACCTTGATAAGTGGCAGGACACTTGGGCCTGTGATCTTATTTTTTAAATTTCTGTATCTGTATTTCAGGTATCTGTATTCACATACGGTGTCCAGCTTCCTGGGAGCCAAGAGCCAGTTATTTGTTCTTCTCTTTTTATGGGTTTTAATGCACATGACTATGGATTCCTCTTGGTTAATGCTAAGAATATTTGTTGCAGAATATTCTGACTTAATATCCAACAGCCGCTGTAAACCTACCGGGGTGCGGCTAATTAGTACCAGATCATACGCGTAGAAGAGGTTCGACAGCTGGATACCCCCTAGCTTAGGTGCATGTGCGTTGCTTTCATTCAACAGATTTGATAGCTCTCCCATAAATAGATTAACAAAGTGTTGGGCCTAGCGCACAGCCTTGTGTAACCCCTGTGCTTGTTGGGATCTTCCTCAATAGATATTCTCCATTGCCTAGTTTAACTTGTACCCACGTGCCACTATGCATGTGGATTAGTTAGTTTAAGAGCCATGGAGGGATGTTCATTTTTTTTTGTTTTTGCCACAAAAGGTTTCTGTTAACGTGGTTGAATGCAAAGCTGTAATCGATAAAGCACAGGTATAGGGGTTGCATTACTGCCAGAGCGGCGTCAATCATTAGGGACAGAGCAAGTATATTGGTAGTCCTCCCTGTATTTTTACAGAAGCCGGTTTGATTATATGGGATTGCAGAAACTTCCGCTGCGCATGATGTTGGTTCATGAAGTAATAGGCCCGAGAAATATTTGGCCTCATTGTCGAGTAGGGATACTAGCCGGTAGCTTCTCGGGTCATTTCTGTTTCCATTTTTGTAGATTGGGGAGATGGTGGCCCCCTCCAAGATGATGGAATTATTGTCGTTTGTAAGATCTTATCGAACATTGGTTTTAGGACAGCTGCTCAAAATTCCGGGTCTTGTTTACACAAAATGGGGGGGATCCCATTTGGCCCTGGCGCGCCCTCTCGTCTTCCTTTTGAAATTCTTTTACAGATCTGCACAGTTATTATTGAGATTTCTAGTTCTGATACCTGGTTTTCATTGAAGTGTGGTGGCCAGACTTTAGAGTCATGTACAGGATTATGAGACCCTTGCCTGATTTCTTGTGTGTCAATAAATTATAAAACGTGAGCCAAGAAAAACTGTCCATGCTTCTTCTGTGGCATAATATTCAATACCCTGACTCCACTTGCTCGTCAGGTTATTGATGTTTTGCCAGAACTGTGCACTATTACAGGTTTTAATATCATGTAAAAGTTTGACCCACAGAGTCTCTTTTTCTTGTTTAAGTCGCCAGATTAACTTCCTTCGGTCCCCTTTTAGTCATCTCAGATCTTGTTGTGCGGCAGGGTCTGTCCTTAATCTTTGAAATGTTTGGTTGATTAAAGTCTTGAGTTTTTTCACATGAATATTATTTATAAAATGTAAGTGGCTCTTATGCCTCGTAGCTTTGTCCGCCCCTTCACCATGGCCATTGCCCTTTTTTGATCCTATTTTATTGCATAAGAATTTGTAAACTTCGCCCAGCTCTCAATTAAATCTGTTGTTGTGATATGCACTTCGCCTAATACCTGTTGTTTAGCGTGGAGTAAGAGACTTTGTGGGTCATCCGGTCTGCATTTTACCCGCCTCTCATTCACAGTATATTCTAAGCTGAGTGCTTTCGCGGTAGGTGGGCTTACAATTGTAATGGCATCTATAATGACTTTGTGGGGCAGATGGTCGCTGTAGTCTAGTAAGCCAATATGGAAATCCCTTGCCCTTCGATACAAACTGTGTGAAAAGAATGTGAAATCAATTGTGGAGATGGCCATTGTACTGTGAAAGGTTGCTGCTTGAGGTCGGTCTCCTGGGAATCTCCCATTAAGTGCTCGGAAGCCCAACTCTTATAGTGTTGAAAGAAGTCTCTGTGCTGTTTTTGAGCTTTTGCCTACTGAGGTGTTATCTTGAGAGTTTGGCTCCAAAGCAAATGGATCCTCCTCATAGTTGGTCTCTATAGTTGGGTTGCTAGGCATATTTAGATTGAAGTCCCCGCTGATAATCCAACTATTTGTTTGCTCAGTGTTTAGTAGTTTTGTGAGCTCTTCTTCCAGCTGCAGCGTGCCGCTGTTTTTTTCTCGGGGATGTAAGTAGAGGTTTATCAAAATTATGTCCTCCTTTTCGGCCCTCCCTTGAACAGAAATTCGTAGCACTAGCATTGCATTTGACGGGGTAGGCTTATGTGCAAGGGGCTCTGCTGCGTAAATACTCCCTATATAACTGTATATAGCAAGGCCGCCCTTTTTATGACCAAACAGTGCTTTTTGCGTGGGAGGAGTGAAGTTCAGGTTGTAGCCAGGAAGTGCTGGCGGATTATTGGACCACGTTTCTTGCAGTGCAATGATATCGAATCTTTGCAGATAGGTGTAGAGTTCCATGTCTGTAAGCTTATCACCTAGGCCATTGAAGTTCCAAGAGCACAGTTTAAGAGTGTTACAAGAGTTCTCGTCATTTTGTCATTTGTGGTCTGTTTTGACATTTATAGTTTCGGAGAGCCAGCTCCAGTCTTGGTAATCTGGGCTTTTCGTGATGATTGATCTCTTATTACGGTGCTCTCTGTGATTTGGGATGTCAGGGGTATTGCTGCGAGGCAAACGCAGTTCCGAAAGTAATCGTGGGTTTGATTTGGCCTGGTCTTCCTCTTTCCGTTGTTGGCTGTCAGGTGCCAGGGGTTCGTGGTATCTTGGTTTTAAGAGTGGTTGAAGCTTTATACCCCAGGTGTTGAACTTGGCTTGTTCATGTAGTATTCTCCAAGCCACTTCTGCTGTTGACCAAACAGTTTTTGTTGCTTCACCCCCGAATGATCTGATGATTCTATGAACTCAACTGACTCCAAGTTGCTGGTGGATATATTTTTTAGGCTGATTGTGAATTTCAGCAATTGTAGTACATTACCCCTATTAAGGATGTCTGTCGGGCCCTTTGATTTATACTCCAAGAAGAACAAGATTGTGGGTCTGTCTGCCTGCCCTATCTCGAGTGTAAGACTGAGTAAAAGTGACAGCGTCCACTAAGCCGTGGTTTCCCTCGTTTGGAACTTCCTGACCCTGAGCTCTTTTTTCTTTTGCCTTGCCTGTGTTGACTCTAAGCCAGTGATAATTACTGATGTTATTGTGGCCCCTTGTAGTTGACCTTCTTAATTTCTAGAAACAAATTTACTGTTTCAAGTGCTATGTTTTTCTTTTTGAATCTCTTCCTGGTTCAAACTTCCTCTGGGGTCATAGACCTTATCTATTTCATTGCTCCTCTGAAGGTGTCCTACTTCATTTTTATGAGTGGTGCTAGAGGCCGTTTTGCCAGCTTTATGTATGACAAGAAAGTTATATGACCTGTGACATTAGAGCTAATGGTTCCCAATTATATGACTAGGGATTTCAGATTAGTATCCAAGTCTCAAATGAATTGTGTGAATCTTATTTCCATTATGAGGTCTAAAATCCCTTGCATTAGAGGAGCCAGGTATGTCATGACACAAGACAGTCAGTAGCAAAAGTCAATACATCAGCTGGTTCATAGTGAAGTAGTTGACATTGCGGTTGTGGTTTTTGATATTGATACACTCAATGTCGCTGACAACATCATGTGTGAGAGAGCATTGGTTAACTGGCATACTAGTGCTATGTATGTAATAATATTAAAATGCAATAGCACAAGTCCAATTGATGCATTAGGTTGATCTGTGAAGATTTGTGATGATACCCATGTGTCAGGTACATAGGGACAACTTGTTTAATTCATTTTCCTTCTTGTTCACAGCATCAGAACCGGCAGTGCAATGGAGCTAGGGGAGGCAGCAAGCCAGACTGGTTCCATTGTTGAGCTTGAGCAGGAGGGAACCTGTGGCAAGGAGGGGGATCCTCACTGAGGGCACATCGGACATAATATCTGTTGGATTACCAGCCAGTTTGAGCTCCAGTGAGGATTCCCTTGTGGTGGTGGATGTCCCAGGGACTGATTCACCTACTTCCAAGTCCCCCACGACCCCTACTATCTCCACTCCCCCAGTGCCCTGTGTCTGTGGCCGCTCCCCTAAAAGGGGATGCATCTCCTTTGTGCCAGGCACCTCACTCCCTGTCTCCCCTGCTGCCCTGAGTGTGGAGGCCATTGAAATCCTGAGGCAGATCTCTGTTGGGCAGACAACAGTGCGGAATGTCCTCCAGGTGCATACCACTTGTCTAAAACAAATGGTATCATTCCTGGAGGGCATTCACTCTGACATGTCTGCCATACTGAAATCTATTCAGGCTCAGTCCTCCTCACTGATGGCAGCAGTGCCCTAGCTCCAGCTGTTCTACCACCCTCCTGCCTCTTCCTCAACCACAGTCCCAACTACCCTCCCTGACCCAGGCACACGCAAACATGGGCATGCATCCACCTCACCAGCCACATGCAGCACACAAACACACAGACACAAGGACAATCCCACATGCATGCACACACACAAGACAGACAGCACAGTCATCCCCATAGACATACCAGCAGACACCACACCAGCATCCCCAGAAATGCCGCGGACCTCCTAACCCCCTGCCTCCACAACCCTTAACCTTGCCTCTCCTGTTCCCCCTCATCTCAGGCATTCCACCTCATTTCCCTTAAACTCTTCTCTACCTAAACCTACCAACCCAAGAAGAAGAGAAAATCCAGCCCTGCCATCTCCATCTGCCCCCGCCCCCTGGCCCACTGAGAAAAAAGAGGGGTAATCACCCCAAAATGAAAATTCCCCCGGTCCCAAAAGTCCCAAATTCCCTCCAGGAACCCACACTTCCCCATCCCAGACCAATACCTCCATATCCACAAAAGCCCATCCAAAAAAGTCACACCCCCTCCCTATTCTGATTAAAGGAATAACTATTTATTTTTCAATATTTATGTTTTCTCAATATTAATTTCTGGTTAACTGCCATTCATGTGCAATCAGGTCCGGACTGGCCATTGTGGGCACCAGGCAATCCCCCGGTCGGCCGCAAGGGTGGGGGCCTTTTTCGGGCTCTGGGGGCCGTTTTTGTTGCAGAGCCGTTTTTGCAGCATAGCTGCAAAATCGGCCCTGTAGCAAAATCGGCTGAAAAGCGGCCCTGGCAAAGCGCTCGCCCCCCTCCCGCCCGGGGGGCGGGGGGCCGGCCGAGCACTTTGCCAGGGCCGGTTTTGGTTCCCAGTCCGGCCCTGTGTGCAATTTGTGTTGTAAGTGTACAATGATGTATCCAAGATTTCTGTACATACTTTAGCTAGTTGTCAATGTCGACCTTGGTTTGGTCTATGAGTGTGACTTGAAGTCACAAATCTTTGTGTAGGAAAATACAGTTCCACATGGTTCATGCTTTTACAAGTCAACATAGTGCAAGGGTGTCAAAGTACAACAGGTTAGGAGAAGCAGGCTGCATAGGTTTATGATGTGCTGAAAGACACCTGTCTCATCAACACACCTGAATGCATATGGTCTTTGAATACATGGTAGTGACTTTGGACACAACCATGTACACAAAGTAACAGTACAATACTTGTATGTGACTTGATAGGGGTGGACCCATATCTCTGTCTTCCATATATCTGTTAGACTAGTGGCAATGACAACCTTGCTGCAGGTGCCAATATACTATAGGCCAATACCCTTTAAGGTTGTGTACCCATCTGATACATTGCCTGTGCCCATGGTGAGTTGTTAGAATTGAAACATATTACTGCCATATTACTCATATTTTACTTGGTATTATGTTAGCCTTTATTTAGCTATCTTATAATACATTCTTGCTAGATGTATATGCAATTAACAAGGGCATATGTTATCTAAGTTAGATTGACATCTGTGCCACCATTTTATCTCCAGTGGACGCCACTCATGCCTTTCTCTCTGCGTAGAGGCCTTCTCCCACCTGCCTAGTAGGAACGATAAGCCAGACAACCTTGGGCAGTAGATAGCTTGTGCCAGGATGTGGAATCAAAACTTGATAGGTGGGTCTTTGTAGGCTCCGCAACACTTATAATGTAACTGTATGCTTGTTAGCGTCCGTCCCTCATCAGCCATCATAGGAGGCTAGTCAGACTGGACTCCACTGCAGTGTTCTTTGTGAATAATCCATTATCTTCTGCATTATCGACTCTTCATTTTTTTGGAAGGCTAGTGGATGTTGTGAGTGACCCGGGTGACCCTAGTTGGGTCACTTCCTTCAGTGTGTGAGGTACTCATTATTCTGACAGTGGCCCAACCCTGGTGTCTCGAAAGACTCCACTTTCTGCAGACATTCCCATTAGCCAAAGTATCTGTGGTCTTTATTATCTAGTGCCTTTAAATGTAGATGTCAGTCATTACATCCTGCTTTTGTTTGGGGACATCACGTTGATGGTGTGTGTGTCCAGGACATGTCTCAGTAAGTTACAGTGTTTTACTGTCTTTACAAGGGACTCAGTTGGTATATGTGATAGTTGAATGTGTATACAGCGTATGGTGCATGAATGTTTGTCACATAATTGGAATATTAGTGGTGACATGCTGTGACTGCAAAGTTGTACAGTAGCTAGAGTTGTAATGTACAGCTCATCTGGCCTTAAGCCACAGTTATAGTGTGAGAGTCAGGCCATTTCCCAATTTTGTGAAGTGGAAATAGGCCACATCATGCTCATGTTATATTCAATTTGATTCTGTATTGCTGTATTAATTGCCGTATGTTTGCTTATACAACAAGAAAATGAGACACCAGACCAGATTATGGTAAGCAGCATGAGGGGGCTATATTGTCTATCCCAGGCTGATGTTAGTTGCAATATCTTGTCCAAGCTTTACAACGAGTATTTGTGTGATAAGTGACTTTGAATGGGTCTACGTGGCCAGAGAGGATGTGTGACAGTCTAACTGTTACCAAGACACAATGCGTGGTACTTCAGGCTTGTGGTTTTTTCTGGGTTTTTTTGCATTGTTATAAGGTTTATGTTGTTGATTCAATGAAACCTACTGTGTATCCTGGTTTGTCAAGGGTTTGTTTGTGTGTCGTCATAGGGAAACATGTCATGAGTATGTGTCTAGCTTTTCAAACCATGTGAGCAACTTGCTAGTGCATTTCACATATGGGCAAACGTTCTAAACGTTGTTGTTTCAGGCATATGATTCAGAGATGGGATGTGACACACCTAACATTGTACCTAACATGGAAGTCAGTTTGTATCTGCCAAAGGATACAATAGTCACATAATTTAGTTGACACACATGTGACTTAGGTACATATGGACTAGGAGTTGTCACAATACTGTCAGGAGTGAATTCTGCTTGTTGTGTCCAGGATATGACATCTACTTGTTCATGGACAATGCTGGGTGCTACATGGTCTTTAAGTCTCATTTCGGTTTACTACATTTAGGGAAAGTCTAGTCATTTAAAAGGCTATTTTTTTGTGTCCATCTAATTGTCTAGTTGGGAATGCTACACTACGTCAAGCCCTGTTGATGCATTTATAGTGATCAACATTAGTGTGTGCTTGATCATCTAATGCCCCTTCAAGCCCCCTCATGTGACACAGACGAAGGTGTATCTTTTCAGCATGACAATGCCTGGCAACAATCTCCTTCTTTGCTCAGTTCATGCCAGCAGTCTGAACCTCAGTTGTTGGTAACAGGAGTTTTGTGGTGTGGATTTAGTCGGGGTGGATTCTGTTTGCCAGTCCAGGCAGACGCTGCCCGTGGTCAGATGCTGAGGGCATCAGAAATGCTGATGACTAGAGAGTCCAGCAACTGAGCACTGCCTTTAGTGTACAGCCACTGTTACCAGCTACAGAGGACCGACCCCTCCCTTGGATTTGCATCCATAGAGCATCAGGATAATGTAGAATCAACACACAACACCCCTCCACTGGGACACTTAGGAACGTGCTGAGATGTTAATGTGTTTGGCATAAACACACCTTGCGTTCTTGGCCTGGAATGTTGTATCTTTAAAACTGCATTGGCTTTCATGCCACACTTGACTTTTGGTCACCCCACCCACAGCGAACACAAGGCATTGTCATCATTACGGCATGTGGCCACATCACTTGATGTGGCCTATGGATGTGACTGCAAACTACCCCTGCCTGGAGGAACATCGGTGAATCCTATGTTACGTCCCCACAACTGAAGTCTGACATGCACAATGTAATCATAGGAATTTGGGCACAGCTCAAGACGGGAGAGTGCTGAGTGTGAAGAATTGAGAATGGTTGTGATTATGTATTTTAAAAACACTCTTCAACTGACAAGTGTATTGTCTATCCATGCTAGTATTTTAAAATTTAAACCACACTTCATTTGTAATAGACAATATGATTTGTGAGTATGTTGTCATTTGTGCATAGATGACAATGAAGTACTTTTGAGCTATGCTTGATGCTGTCCCAGATCACACAGAGCTGAACTAGGAGTTCTGTTATGTCTAGTTGATTGCCCTGAGCTGCATGTGGTAAGCCGTGTGGACTGTGAGTGCACAGATGTGTTGTGGGCCCGTCTGCTGTGCAGTTGCTACAGGAGCCTGTATCACACCCATGCTCTTAGTTGCTAGATAGGGAAGGAGGTGGATCTTGGAATGTGAGACCTACCTACAGATGTGTTTTGCAAGGTTAATCTTGCATGGGTTGAGCTAGCTTCACAAGGGTAGAGGTGAGAGAGAACTGTGTTTCCATTTTGTAAATGGAATGAAGACTCATACGTAATGGGGGCAGGACAAGTTTGGATTTTCTTGGGAGTGTAAGTTGTGAGTTAAGTTCATAGCCTGTCCTTGTGTAGGAGACATGAAGTATCCTCATTGTTCTGAAGTGAATGTTTTGACATGTGGGGGTGTGAATCAGAGTGTGTGACCATGTGAGACTGCTTAAAGCCTGGGAAAGTTATGCTAGGAATTGGTAGATGTGATAGAGGTGGAACCCGCTAGACAAGTTTGGAGTCTGGCAGGAGATGAGAGCTGTAGTCTGGGGCACTACGGTGAGAGATAACTTTGACATTGATAAAAGTAGTTGTTGATGTCTCAAAGCCAATGGGGGTATGGAGCATGGAACAGAGATGTGACAGGGCCACCTTGTGACAAGCTTAAACTTGTTATTTGTAACAAAGTGGATACATGTCTGTCAAGGGTATGCACCAGTGTTGTAAGTTAGGGTGCTGTATGGTGAAATGTGATGTGTTGTCCAGTTGATGTATGTTGTGTTTGATCTGTGGATACAGTAGTTTCTGAAATGACTATCTGTAGAACTAAAGCAGAGTAGGGTGGGTGAATGGTGAGATGCAATTGAATGAGGACATATTTGTTGAGAAATGTAAGTGTCTTTTTGAGAGATGTGTTGAGGTGTTAAGTGTGAATGTCAGAGCTGGATGTAATTCTGCACATTGTAATAAATGTTCAGTCCAAGCCATTACTGAGGGTCAAAATGGTGATGAGTGGTGTCCATTTGACAAGATACGTTTAATGTCTTCTGAGGAGGTGATGACTACAGTACATTGTGTACATGTCAGAATTCTGATGTGAATGTAGGTGTGGGGGTAGGAAGGGCTGTGCCAGTATGAGATTGTGAGAATCGGGGTGGAAGACTGGAACTTTGAGGGCAGACATGGTTTTTGGGATAGCTGTACCAGAGGGTGATTATGATGAGCTTGTGTATGATGAATGGGTTGAGAGATGAGCATGTACTTTGAGGTGGATGTGAGAAATTATGCAGACCAAGGGGTAATATTGAGATGTATACATGTGTAGATTATGTGGATGTAAGTATGCAAAAACAGTTGCCAGATGAATGTTGAGGATGTAGTATGTTTTTGCTGCAGTTTGCTGTCTGCCACTGATTGTTCATGACAGATGTTGAAATGGCCACATTGCGTACACTAGCATATGCAAAACCTGTTGGCATCACAGGACCAATTCTCCCCACCAAGCATTGTCTTGTCTGAGTTGTGTGTGGGCATAAGTGCCATGTTACCCTTTGGAGGTAGATGTTTTCACTGATTGCTCATTCTTCCCCTTGGATTCTGCCCTGGGATGGAGGTGTTGATTTCTCATATTGTACTGTCATAATGCAGAAACATTGGTTGGCAACCCATTGCTTAGAGGGCTATACCCCCCCCAAGTGAGAAGTCCAGGATGTGTGTTGATGGGCAACATGGGGGCAGACGACTTCTGAGGCACATGTACTCTACATACACATGGGTACAAATGGCATTCTGACTTTCAATGTCAGAGGTATGTGGACACCAAGGGAGATAGACACATTGTAATGATATCTCTGGTGGTACTGATGAAAAAACGGCATCCTACATTGTTGGTGGTCTACGATTCTTTTTCATTTCTGAGGGATTCCTTCTCAAAATATTCCACTGACGACTGGGACACAACAACTTCTAGGTAATTTGAGTGGGAATCTGAGTAGCTGGGTCTGGGGAATTGTATGTTTTCTAAGGCCAATATCCTCAAGGATTTGCTGTAGACAGAGGCATCTCAGGGTCATAAATGGACTGCTACCAGTTGCAGGATGTGATGTTAGCCATTCCGACAGATGCTCAAACAAACCACACCCATCTGAATGAGCAACTGTGTAGCTTTTACTTTGCAACATGACAAGCTGGAATGCCCATGGAGTGAGCTAAATCAGGGCAACTCCTGTCCTGCCTCGTCTGTTGCTTAACAACAACCTAGTCTGACCGCAAGGTGGATGTTTTATGAATCCTGACTGGATTGAATCTACCTGTACTTAATATGGCAGCTCCTACTGTGATCAACACCCCGTTGACTGATACAAGAGATACTCAGAGTGACTCTGTGCCCTGCCACATTGACCACTCATGCATTGGACAGACTCTCACCCAGTCTCGATAATTCCTATGAGCTTTTACTTGAACACAGGTGACTGTATCTCTCTTGGGCAACCTTCAGTGATTTAAGACACCCACAATCCATGTGGCAATTTCTTCAGTGTACATTGTTAAAACAACAGTGACCTAGCTGTGCCTATTGCCACTACCTCCTTTGACCATGCAAGCAAGAAATTGTTAATCCTATGTATAGTTGTGGTGCCTCAACTGCTGGTACACCAACAGCATCTAGTGGATGGTGGCCAAAAGGTTTCTATCCCTGATAGTACCTCGATGCTTGACATTCTAATGCAAAATTGTGTGCTGTAGCTGGTCCATGGGAGGTGTCCCTATGTTGCCTGCTTAATGCTGGAATTGGGGAGAGCATACAATACTGTTGATTGTGTATTCATGTTTGGCACTCGGTCAAATCTGGACCTAGAAGGGCAGCTGCAACAACACATATGTCTTATTCATGCCAAACCAAGTGCCCAGGTCAAGGGTCACCCTCTTTTAGATTGTGCAGGGTGACTTTTCGGGAATTTACTCATTCCTGAGTTCTCTTTGCCCTGACAATGTAGCAATTAGCTAAGAAATGTGTCTGGTGTGTTGTTAATGGTGAGTTCCACTGGGAAATGAGGTGCATGCAGTATCCATTGATGCAGACAACATGCTGATCTATATTCATTCTATCTGCAGGGACATTTCAGATATTTCTTTTTGACAATCAGATTTGCATGGTGTGTCGAGTTTGTGTGTTAAGTGGGCCAAGTGTTATATTTTCCCCTCTTTGTGGATGATCGTCCACAAGAGGTGATGGCGAATGAGCATAGTGTGATGTGTGACCTTAATATTTTTGGGTACTTATGGATCTGTAACTGTGATGATGCAAACTATCTCTTTGTGTGAATCTTAGCAGGACCATATCCTCATTACGTCCACAGGTGTTTTATTTTAACCACTCTTCCAGTTACAGGTCAAGGCTGTATTTCTGTATTTCTCTTCCTGAGGAGATACTGATCTCCTTCATCTTGTGTTTTTTTGGCATCACCATACACCATCATTCTTTTGCTCAAACTGGGGTGCTATGACGAGCAAAAAAATATGGATGTAACCCAGATCTGTTGACTGGGGGTAAATGTTTTGATTTGTTATGCATTCTGTCCATCAATTGTGCTTCTTTTGCTATCTCGCCCTAGGTACACTGGGTATGCCCAGACATGGGTCCCTGGCTCACTGTGCCACTGGAATCAAGCTATCTGAAGATGAGGGGTGAAACCCCAAAATCGGTCCTATGATGCTTGTTTCTGGTCCATGGAGGACCTGGTTTGGCAGTTCGGGCTAGAGTGTTCCCATGAGGCACTGGGTCAAGACTGATTTGCTTATGACCAGGTCTAAACTGGGGTGGCATGGTGAGCAATAGAATGAAGGATTTAACCGAGATCTCTTGACTGGGGTGAATGTTTTGATTTGTTCTGCATTCTGTCTATCAATTGTGTGTCTTGTATGACTGCAATGTCTAATGTTAAGTTTGTTTGGTAGGCAGTTGTACAAAGTGAGCATGTTCTCACAATGCAGGGCACATGAGATTGCAGGATCAATGTTGCTCTCTGAAGCACAGCTCCCCTGTGGAGCTGACAACCTGGTGAAAGTGTGTTTTTGGGGTAGTGGGCCTGTGGCTACTGAGGGGTATGAGCCAGCACTCTCCATCTGTTATTTTGCACTTCCTAGCATTTGTCCATGGAGGCATTATTGGGAAGGACTGACAGCATGGAGAGACACAGGATTGAGCTAAGTGGTGGACCTAATCAGGTTCCAGGAGCACATTATCGTTGTCCACTTGCAGGAAATGTTTCTATTTCTTGCCACATGACTTACTGATGGCTGAGATGGGACACATATGTAGAGTGACAGACACCAAGTCTGCACATTTGCCACTAACCCACGAACTGCACGTCATGGGTGGAGTTTTGAAACAGGTGATGTCATTTCTTGATGTGTTTGGACACATGAAAAATTTTCCACTATCATTTTCTCGCTAACTTTGGGACACTGATATTTCGTGAGTCCTCCATGGGCGAGCAGTTAGACTGGACTAAACACTACCGATGTACAATATGTCATGATGAACAAATGCATTCCATTGAATTTGACGTGTCTTACCTCAGCTGTCTGACCATGAAAGTGTGTGTCCTGCAATTTTTGCACACTACATAATGTATCTATTTTATCATTGATACATATGTTCTGGACATGGCTGTATGCTGACTAACCTGTGTTGCAGAGTTACATATGTACTTGATGCAGTGAGGGGATGGTTCAACCTCCTTACAGTGGAGTGGATGCAGAAAGAGATATGACTGGTGATGATGTTTTTGAAGATATCCACTTGAAGGATGGATTTGTATATGCTCATTAGACGCCAGGCCATTTGCTTGCATTGTTAGGCTACCACAGTCCCAAAACTGCAACAATTGTGCGCAGCAACTCCCTAATGGTGTAATGCTGATGTGACTGCGCAGCGCAGGAAGAGAGTTGTGTGCCTCCAGAGGATTGGAATAGTTAAGCTGTGGGACAATTTGTTACAAGAAGAGCCACTAGATGGGTGTAGGACTTTGGAGGGTGAGTGTCAGTGACACATGGTCATGCCCTATGAGAGGTGTTCCAGACATTACGAAATGAGTCAGCTACTCGTCATATGAGGCAGACTGTCTACATGACATTTCCTCCTTAGTTCACGTCTAGGGGTATCTCTTAGGGTACACATAGTCTACAATGTCAACTGTTGACAATGGCTATTGTATTAGAGGCCTCAGTCTAACCCCCATGTGTGGCCTCGGAGGTATGCATTTTGCTGACCTTCTAAATGCCCATTATCCCTCTGTGCTGATCTATCTTGTTATGTTTATCATGTTGTTCAATTTTGTTCCATAAGCTTCTGTTTTGGTATTCTTGACTCATTGCTGAATATTTGTTTTGCCTATCTGACCAGATATGCATTTCCTGAATAATAAGAGATGATTTACTATACATCTTTGTTAGAAATGAGATTTCTGGTTGGCTAAGGCTCGCACCAAAGCCAGGCAGAAACCACCACTCATGTCGGGCCAAGGGAGTTACACGCCAAAGATAACCCCTGCTCACCCCCTTGCTAGCTTGGCACGAGCAGTCAGGCAGCAGTCAGGCTTATCCCGGTGGCCATGTGTAAAGCATTTGCGCAAGCACACAGCAACAACATCCCAGGCACACCACAAAAGGAACTCCACAAGGTTATATCAAACATAGCCTTTGTATTCTCATAAGACATTAGAATAGTAATCACACAATATACACAGTGCCAACTGGCATCGGGCAATATTTACAAGGGTTTATATACACACAACAGGCCCACATGGACCACTGTCAGAACCATCACAAAGCGAACTTGTAAAAGTAAAACAGATCATAAACGTACAACCAGTAACCACTGGTAATCACTGTACTTAGCATCAGCCTGTAAAATAAACTACATTAAGCACAGTATCGCATCAGGCGCAAATTATATTCTGCACCAACCTCACCAGCATAAACACATTATGCAATCATCTCACAATTCTAAACACATTAGACCCTAACCTCCTAAGCGCAACTCACATTATGAGCATAAATCACACAGAGAGACATAATCTCACTAGCATAAACCATGATATGCAAAACAACCTCATAATCATAAACTAAAGTTAGAGGTATAAAAGAGGGTGCGCAAAACATACTACGCACATTACATTTCCTAGCACCACATCACATTAGGGCCTGTCGCCCTACAATCCCAACAGCCTCCCTGGCCAACTGGCCATCTCAGAAAGGGGCTCAAATGCCCTGTGTCCCAAAAGTCAGGGCGCGCTGCGCAAACCTAAACGGTGCAGCTGCCCACTACTTGCTGGGCAGCTGTATTTATCCCATGAGGCCTGGCACCACTGTGCCGCTTCTGTCCCTCTCAGGGACTCCTATATCAAACTATGCTGTTGCAGCTGCCCGCGCTCTAGCAGGGCAGCTGGGATCAAGGGAAAATGGGCCCTGGCAGCACTGTGCCTTGAAGACCAATGTGCCCAAACAACAACAGCATGGGCCCCTCTGGGCCGGCCTAAAATAATTATGGCCATTGTTGGTGCCACCCAGGCTCTAAAAGTAACTATGCCAACCATTGGAGCCATGCAGGCTCTGCCAACAACTATGCCCCACGATGGAGCGGCCCTCTGCCATCCGGGGCCGCTCTGACTCTGGACTGCCGTCAGGGTAAAGTGCGGGCACTCCTGACCCTCGGGTCTCCACTGGGGCCTCTTAATCAAACCTGCCCACCACGTTGGAGCGGCCCACAACGGCGGGCCCACTCAGGAAAGGGACTCTGGCGCTGTGCCTCACAAGGCACCACACTATGCATCAGGAGATTCCCCCTTGGCATTACTCACCGAGACTTCACCGGGGCAGCATGCGGCATTCCAGCTCTTCACCCGGGCCCCCTCCTGGGACCTGGGACTCAGATGTGAAGCCTGCAAGACTCTGGGTGCATTCCCTTCTTCTCCTGTCTCCGAGGCTCCCAGCCGCTCACAAGAGCCCCTTACCGTCCCACACTCCTGCTTCTTCTGGCCCAGCCGTAGGCCCCGCCCACATCGCAGGCAGACTTGCCTGACTTCTGGGCGGCCACGGCTGGGCAGCAGCAGTGGCAATCTCGCCGGCTTCAGATGAGGGGCAGGCTTCCTCGGTATTTAAAATATAAAGTGGCGTGGGCACCCGTTCGAAGTGGCAAAAATGCGGGGTGGGCACCCGCCGAAATTAAAAATAGGAAGAAGACGCTGGGTGGGCACCTGCGCAAAGAAATCCACAAATAAGCGGGGTGGGCACCCACGCTGCAGGCATCACGGGGGAACCCCTAATCTGGGGATTCCCTCTCTCTCTCTCAGCAGGGCCACGCTGCACAGCCCCAGCTCCTCTTACAGGGGAAATTAAAATAAAAGCGCTCACCAGGCGCTAAGAGGAGAGTCTTTAAGAAATGGAGCACAAAGCTCCCAGCAAAAAAGTCAGGGATGGAGCACCAAGCTTCCAGCAAAGAAGTCTTCAGGGAAAAAAGGGGCAGGCAGGGCCCAGGGAGGTCAGCCCTCCGCTGGGCCCCAACAGCAGCACGCCTCGCAGGATCAGGATCCAAAAGCTGAACCACATCATGGGGTCACAGTCCCTTCTTTTATACAGCATGACCCTTTGTTTAAACATCCAGGGTTTGGAGCACTTTGTTGTGCTCAGCTCCTCTCTCCATTGTCAGGTGGGGGCTAGGTGCTCAGATGCACCACAGGCGGCGGAGCCAGCAACGTGGAGGGAAGGCACAGGTCCCAGATGCAACTCCTCCCTCCCATCTACATGCAGGTCTCTCTATTCACCACCGGCCAGACCCATCATGGCTCCTGGAGCCACCCACATCATCCAGCACCTGTCAATCACAAGACATACAATTCACATCAGGTAGGCAGACACACAGTACACAGAAATGCCAACTTTTAAAAGTGCCATTTCTCCACCAGTCACCATAAATCTGCGCACACCAATGCGCAGCATTTATTCTCACGAGTGCGCACATACTAAACTCGCCCCTGCACTCCTCTCATATCAGGAACTACCTGGGACACACATATCCCCCATGCATTCCTATGGGAGGGCAGGCCCATCTCACCAAACATACACAGAGAGCGCACACACTTTACACTGGACCACAGTGCTAAAGTGCTCAGAGGCCTACTATCACCAACACCAGTTTACAGAAAAAGGCTAGGAGAACGCAAAAAGTTTCGGGGTGAACCTGCCAAAAGGGCCAAGTCCAATAATCCTAATTTGTTTCCAGGACATGATAATCAGCTGATGGTGAGGTTTTGGTTTGGATGTGGCAATGTCTTGTGACTTGTGTGCAGGAACATTGATTGTGCTCTATACAAGCAAAAGCATTTCCCTGTGTCTGTCTTTTGTATGTGGGAAATTGTCTTTTTTTTTGGAGATGTGTACCTTCCTTTGCCCAAGGTTTCGGATGATGAACCATCCTTTCTGTACCTGCAGATTTGATGCCTGCTCCATGTGGACAGTTATAATGTTTTCCCTTTTTTGAGTACTGTGTCTCCAAGGGGTCCATTTATTTTGACGCAGTGTCCTGACTGTACAGGTAGGTATCTTATGCCATGCCCTGCTCGCTGGCCTGAGTGAACAGTGGTATGTGAATGCTGAGGGAACCAGCAGGGGCTTGTCAACGTGGCCTAGAAAAGCATAGGAGGAAGTCTGGGCAGTGAACTCCGCTCCGTTTTTTTCCTCACTCGCGTTTACCAACATCAAGTTGGCGAGCATGAGCGAAGAAAATATACCTCCAGACGAGATTTCTCAATGCGTGGGGGGCCAGGTTTCTTATTGCGAGTGGTCGAGTATGCTTGCGGCCGCTTGCGTTGAGAAACAGCCCGTACGCGTTGAGAAAGCTGCCACTTGAGTAAAAATCTACTCAAGCGGCAAAAAAGGTAAGCTTGTGCTGTGCATGGTGCTGTTCACAATGATTGTACAGTCGGGACAAGCATCCGGCCCTGTGCAATCACCGTGAACTGCACTTTCCTACCATAATCTGCCGCCCGTATTGCGGCAGAGTTTTTTTTACACTTCGCGTAGCTTCGCATAATGCAACTCGGCAAACTCCGCCCAGGGTTACATAGGAGGCCCCAATATTGTTGTGTCTCAATGTATTTAAGTGCAGTGTGCGTGCTATCATACCTGTGTGCATTGTAGGGTTAGTATGTAAGTGAAGTGATTCATCTGTCTGACTTCTGCTCGGTATTTGTGCAGGATCCTTCCATGCTGTTATTCCTGACACATCAAACATCCCTTTCTGGTTATGTCTCACTATGATGATCTGGCTACGTGCCCTGCAGTGAGGCTGAGATAATAGTGTACATAGGGTTTGTTGGATACCTGCTCAGACACTGCTTTTTACTTCTGGACACAGGATGTGGGACTGTGTGATTAGGCCGATGGGGGAGTGGCAGGCCAGGTTGGACTGGAGTAGTCAATGTGCTGTTTAGAGACATGTATTGCTCAGGCAACAATTGTTGCATCAGGTAAAGTGATCTCTTAGAAAATAAACAAGCTAGGCCTAGGTTTCCCATCTGATTGGGTGGATGTATTGTGTTGGTACTTGGTAGATCAGCCACAGCTTTTGACTTCACTCTCATGTGTGGTTTATATATGTTGTAGTTTATATAGAAGGTATCCAGAGTAAATAATGTGCTTCTTGGTATGGTGTACTGAAAATGGCATGATAATTAGGACAAATGGTGTCACTTCCTGCAATGTGACTACCTAGGCTTGGACATGAGGTGTTATTTTCTTTGTCTCTGTTTCATAAATGTGTATTTTTCCTGGGGAACTGATGCATGTAGATGTTGACTGGTGCCAGTGCATATGTGTCTGTGGACATACATTTGTGTGTACATTGAAGTTCTGTTGCTCTGTGATGGTTCGTTGAGTGCTGTTATCCACTCATGCATTCCTTTAGTAAAACATACAAAGTAAAATGTGTGTTTCATCCAGTATTTTGCAGGCTGAGCGTACCTACCTGAGAATGATATTCCCTCATTTGACATACACAACATGCTACAGAAACAGGGTTGGATTGGGATTCCAAGTTTAGGCTTGGGCACTCTAAAGGAAATCGGGCCACATTCCCTGATCATCCCTTTCATTATAGCTTCTGTGTATTAACCTGGCAAGGGAGGTGTCAAAACAGCACACTGCTGCTGATCAATGGGGTGGGGGTAGATTTGAAAGTCCCAGTAAAACTTGCCCCCCTGTGAGGCACATGCATACAGCCCACCCTCCCTACACCTGCCATGACCTAAAAGTGATGGCCCGTTGGGGGAGATGACGCTGCTTCTAGAAGGGCACGCGAGGCAGGGCGCCAAGGTGAGTATGCCCCAAAGGCTGGCCCCAGACTCAATTTACAGTGCAGCAGGGGAGCGAACAAGATACCAGGAACATATTTATCCCGATTATCAGCCCATGTCCTTGGTCCAACCACTCCATTATTTCATTTTCCTTTGACCTTGTGCAGGCGAGTAAACCCCTGCTCCTCTCCAACACCTGGGCCTGAAATTGGGGACGAGTGGACACATCCCTCCTTTGATCTTCCCTCTTATCCTCATGCCCTATCCTACATGACCTCTCCCCTCACTCCCAGGCCATCGCAATCAACAACTGGCTCTCCTCAGCCTGCGACCAGCTGGCCCCTCTAAAACGTCTTAAGACTCGCCGCCTCCATGAAATGAAATGAAATGAAAACAGTTTTATTAAGCGCTAACAGCTGCCCTGAGGCGTCCAGGCGCTAAGACTACAGACAGTACCTTCAGAAAAAAGAGCAGAGGAAGATCCAACTAATTAAAAAGAAAAGTCTTGAGCTGTTTACAGAAGCTCAGCAGGTTAGAATCAGCTCTAAGATGAAAGGGTAGAGCGTTCCCAAGTTTAGGGGCTTTATAAGCAAAGGATCGACCTCCGGCCCTCGCTCTTTGAATCCTAGGAGCTTGAGCTAAAAAAGCATGTGAGGAGCGGAGGGCTTTAGTGGGTTGGTATGGTGATACCAGAGAGTGGCTGGTAAGCTTGGTGGGCGATGCACATAGATTTAAACTTGACTCTCTCTCTAATGGGGAGCCAGTGCAACGCTCTTAAGCCAGATTTTATTGAGGTTCTACGGGGAGTTCCAAGCAGTGTGGGGGCTGCACAGTTTTGAATACGCTGCAGTTTTTGTAGAGTGTACTCCGGCGCCCCAGGTACAGAGCATTGCTGAAGTCAAAGCGAGATTGAATTAAGCCCTGTATAACTATCTGCCTGGCCTCAAAGGGAAGAAGCGGAATAAATATTTTAATCATCCTTAAGAGGCCAAAGCAGGTCGCTGAGACTTTAGTAGCCTGCATGTCGAAGGTCAATGATTTATCCATCCACACCCCCAGGCTTTTGATGTTGTCTCTGGGGGTGGGGGCTGTGCCCATGCTCAAAGGCCATAACAGCTCCAAGGTAGAAGGGTCTGAGGGGCCTAGGAGCATAAGCTCTGTTTTATCGTCATTGAGCTTCAAACAGGACTTCGTCATCCAGCTCTTGACCTGTTCCAGGCATGTTGTTAAATTGGACTGTGGTAGTGGGCTGCTCTTTTGTACGAGGGAGACCACTAGCTGGGTATCGTCCGCATAGGTAATGATGTTAATACCATGCGGACGCACAATCCCAGCCAGCGGTCTCATGTATGCATTAAAGAGCGTAGGGCTCATTTAAGAGCCCTGCGGCACCCCACATCCCAGTGGCTTGCTAGAAGAGACCGATGTACCTTCAAAGACCTGGAAAGTTGGATCACTCAAGAAGGACCTGAGCCAAGCCAGGGCCTCTCCCGATATTCCCAGGTCAAGGAGACGGTTTAAGAGAATTTTATGATTTACTATATCAAAGGCGGCGCTCAGGTCAAGGAGGATCACTGCCACTGACCCTCCCTGATCCAGGATCCGCCTTGTCTCTTCTGTCACAGCCAGCAAAGCAGTCTCCGTCCCATGTTTGGGGCGGAAACCTGTCTGGGAAACGTCAAGCAGATGGTTACGCTCGAGGAACTGAGTTACAATGATGTTAATATGTTTCTCTAAGATCTTGGTTACCCAGGGAAGAAGTGATATCGGACGATAGTTATTAAAGTTCGTCGGATCCAGAGCGGGTTTCTTCAGCAAAGCTCAAACCATGGCATGCTTCCAGGCCTGTGGCACTATCCCACTTACTATGGAAGAGTTCAACAACTCCATAAGTGTGGGAAGAATGACTTTATTGGCTAGGATCAGCGTGCCAGGGGGAGCAGGGTCACATGAATAACCCAATTTTATTTGGTTTATTAAGAGCTCAAGAGTGTCAAGGTGCAGCAGAGGAAAGTGGACCAGGTAGTTTTTTTAGGGGAAGCCTCTATCTCTATGGGTAGGTCCGATCTTTGAGTGGACAATTCTACGTCTGGATCTGAAAAGGAGAGGTAGATTGTGTTTACTTTTAGAAAGAATTAGCCAGTTCGTCACATCGAGAGGATGAATTATCATTACCTGTCGAGGGAGACGGCAGCCTAGTCAGTGTTTTCACTATCTGATAGATCTCTTTAGGCTTGGACTTAGCCGACCTAGGGCCAGATGTAGGTAGGGTTTTACCGGTCGGTAACGGCCGAATTCGGCCGTTACCGACCGGTAAATGGAGTTTGACATGTAGGGGCAGATATTTACAGAATCGGTAAATTTACCGTTCGGTAAATTGACCGATTCTGTAAATTTACCGATCGGTATTTTTTACCGATTCGGTAAATATGATATGTAGGTGGGACTCTTCTGAGTCCCACAAGCCTTAAAGAATCGGTATTTTACCATCAAATTCTATTTGATGGTAAAATACCGAATCGGGTGTGCATGCACATGTGTGCATGCACACCTGTGCCATATGACAGGCAGACCTGCCCTTAGGGCAGGTATGCCTGCCACATGGCACCCGAACCTTTTTTGGGGGTGCTAGAGGGTGACACCCCCTGCACCCTTGTCAAAATCGGTATTTACCGATTCGGTAAATACCGACCGGTAATGGCCATTCATTCCTATGGGCTTAAAAGCCCATAGGAATGAATGGGCATTACCGGTCGGTATTTACCGAATCGGTAAATACCGATTTTTACCGAATCGGTAAAAGGAACATCTGGATGTTCCTACATCTCCCCCCTTCTTATTTACCGATTCTTATTTACCGAATCGGTAACATTCGGTAAATAAGAATCGGTAAATATTTCCTACCTACATCTGGCCCCTGATCTTTTCAGTATAGTAAGCAGACTGTGTGATTTTTATTTCGATTTTATAGGTCCTAATGGCTTCCCTATAGATCGCTTTGTCCGTAGAATCGTGAGTCATACGCCACTTTCTTTCTAATCTTTTACAAAGAAATTTTTTCCCCCTGAGCTCTTCTGAGTACCAGGGCGCTGTTTTTTGCTGCCTTTTTGTGCCAGAGGTACGGAAAGGAAGTGCGAAGTCCAAGGAGCTTGTGATCCAGTTGTTAAATAACCTGTTATTAATGCAAGGGTCACAGGAGAGTGAGGGACTAGTGGCAGTAAGAATACTGGTCCAATTATCTGTACTGAGCTTAGACCAGTTTCGAGTTTTTCGTGGGAGGGGGATGAAGGATGGGGATTTAGAAGTAGTCCAGGTTAAAGGGATCAAGAAATGATCAGTCCAGGGAGGGTGGCTGATACTGCCCACTTTAAGGTGTTCGCTGTTACTGAATACTGGGTCTAAAAGATGACCTTTAATGTGTGTTGAACCTAAGACAAGTTGCTCTAGTTGGATAGCAGCTAAGCTGGCTGTCATTCCTGTGGCGGTGGTGTCTAAGATGTTATCGAAATGGATATTAAAATCTCCAAGTAGTGTGAAATTTGAGGGAGATGTGACCAATTCTGCCACAACAGAGGGAAGAGCTATTTGAAATTGTTTTATAGGTCCAGGGGGGCGGTAGATAAGAACGCCAGAGAAGCTGTTATTGGGTGAAAATTCAATAACAAAAGGCAGACTTTCACAGTCAGCAATAGACTCCGTCAAGCAGCGACATATATAGATGTCCTTATAAATGATCGCAAGCTCTCCGCCTTTGCCCTGCGGACGATCTAATTGGGCTATCTGATAGCCAGGAATAAGGGCTTGCACTAGATCATACTGGGAGTCTCGGGTCAACCAAGTCTCAGTTAAAAAGACTGCATCCGGGGTGTGCTCATCCAACAACAAGGATATCTCTAGGCTGTGTTTTGGAAGAGACCTGCAATTAAGAAGAAACATATGATAATCCTTTAGAACCGTCTGGGTCGATGGGTTAGTTATCTCAGACTTACAGTGAGGGCAGAGATGGGGGGGTCTCCAAAGGGTGAAAGTGGTGATAGCAGCATGCTGGTGTGGAGGGTCGCAGTTGGTACAGGGAGTCCCTATTATATCTCAACCTCTGTCTCTGAAAATGGACAGGGGGGGAGGCCCCAGGTCCCGGTCGGGCGCGGACGGGCGCAGACGGGCTTGCCTCTGGTGCGCGCCCGCCCGCTGCGCTCGCCCTCTGAGCGGACGTAGAGACATGTGATATTTATATGGTGCAGAGGAGGGCAGGAGGCGTCCTGCAGCTAGACTGCAAACCCCTTAGCCCTCTCAAGATGGCGGCTATGAGCGGCTGTAAGCCCCTGTCCCTGTCCCTCAGCGCCAGCACCTACTCGGCTGCGCAGGGGATCGGGGTTGGAGGTTTGGCGAGCTCCACAATCTTTTTTTTTTAAATTCCCCACAAGTAAGTAAAGCTGTTTGCAGAGAAACACGGTGCAAATAATAGAAATGCAGTTTCACAGTTTTTTTTAAAACGAAGTAAAGGAAAGCAGGTAGAGCCCCCGGCTTCCGCCTCAGGGGTGAAACAGGCACGATAGTAGTCAGCGCGCTGCAGAATGCGGCAATTTAAATACTGCGGGAGGGCAGGAGGCATCCTGCAGCTGGACTGCAAACCCCTTAGCCCTCTCAAGATGACGGCTATGAGCGGCTGTAGGCCCCTGTCCCTGTCCCTCAGCGCCAGCACCTACTCGGCTGCGCAGGGGATCGGGATTGGAGGTTTGGCGAGCTCCACAATCTTTTTTTTTTAAATTCCCCACAAGTAAGTAAAGCTGCTTGCAGAGAAACACGGCGCAAATAATAAAAATGCAGTTTCACAGTTTTTTTAAAACGAAGTAAAGGAAAGCAGGTAGAGACCCCGGCTTCTGCCTCAGGGGTGAAGCAGGCACGATAGACTCCAATAGATGGTTTACTCCCGAGTTAAAATCTTAAAAACTGGCCCTCAGGCAAGCTGAACACCATTGGAGGCTCAGGTACTGCCCAACTCTAAAATCGTTGTACCTTACTTTGCTACATGATTATAAAAAACCTATTCTTCAGGCTAAATCATATTACTTCACCTCAAAAATTCTCCTTTCTGATAATAAGCCCAAAGACATTTTTTCCATTGTTCATGACCTGTCCACTTCTGCTCTAACCACCCTCAAGCCTTCCCCTTCACAAACCCTCTGTAATTCTCTCAATGAATATTTCATTGATAAAATCAGCATAATTAAAGCAAACATCCCTTCTCCTCCACCCAATTTCTCCTGCCCTGACCCCTCACCCAACTTCCACTTTCTTGAACAGTTCCCTCACATCTCCAGGGAAAATGTTATCTCTCTACACACCCAAGTTAAACAGTTGTCCTGTTCACCTATTAAAAGAGGTCTTTTCTGTCTCTCCTGATCCCCCTCTATTACTTCTTAACAATTTCCTTTCATTGGGGACGGTCCCGACCTTTTCAAATCTGCTAAATTCATTCCCATCTTGAAGAAAGTAAGGGCCGACCCGTCCTCTCCTTGTAACTTCCCCCTATTTCCTTGCTTCCTTTCCTGGGGAAAATCTTAGAGAGCCATGTTACAGCCTGCCTCAGTTCCTTTATTGGGAATACGCACTTTCTAGATCCCCATCAAGTGTGCTTCCGTCCCGCGCATTCCACAGAGTCTGTCATTCTCTCTGTGCTGGATGAACTCAGGGGCAGGGCCGACGCCAACTCTTCTCAGGCCTTGGTCCTTCTGGATCTTTTGGCCGCCTTTGACACAGTCGATCATACCATTTTGATCGCCTGTGTCAAGAGCGCTGGCCTCTGTGGATCCCCCTTGGCCTGGATCTCCTCATTTTTGGGGAACCGTCAGCAGGCCGTCCAGTTTGGCCGGCTTCTCTGCTGCCGCTTGCCCTATCACCTGGGTGTTCTTCTCCTTCTCCCCTCCTTTTCAATCTGTATATTTTCCCTCTTATCTTTGCCCTTCAAAAACTGGACGTCACAGTATTTAACTACGCTGATGACCTCCAACTTATTTTCAATATCTCCTCTTCTCCTTCTTCTGTCTCTAATTTTCAATCTGTTATGACCTTCATCAGCGACTGGATGAATTCTAACCACCTTAAGCTCAATCCCGACAAGACTGAGCTTGTACTTACTGGTGGTATCTCCAGTCCCTGGTCCCCCATTTTTTGGCCCCTTTCTCTTGGTTCCCTTCCCTCTCCTTCAGCCTCTGTCAAAAGCCTTGGTATTAGAGTCAGCAGTGACCTCTACATGCACAACCAAGTCAGTGCGGTGGTCTCAACTTATTTTCTTAATTTACGTATTATACGTAACATTTCCCGTTTCTTTTCCAATGAGGTGCTTAAACTAATCTTGCTAGCCATGGTTATATCACGTCTCGATTACGGAAATGCTCTGTATGTCGGAATTCCGGCGTACGAGCTTCGCCGTCTCCAGCTAATCCAGAACCAGGCTGCAAGGTTGGTTAATATACTTCCCAAACACCACCACATCACCCCGCTTCTAAAAGCTTTACACTGGTTACCAATCACTGAACGGTCCTTTTTTAAACTTGGTTGTCTGATTTTCAAGGCTTTAGCCGGCTTAGTTCCGGATTTTGTAGCCGCCAAACTTAAACCTTATGTTCCCGCCCGTGACCTTCGGTCTTCCTCCAAGCACCTCCTGTGCATCCCTCGTTGCAGAAGGAAGAAACATGGCGGCACAAGTTTCTCCTTCTTGGCCCCCTCTTTTTGGAATTCTCTACCCCTCAGCATTAGGACCACAGCTCTCTATATGGACTTCCGCAGGGCTTTGAAGACCTGGCTTTTTCTGCAAGCTTTTGCCGAGTAGGAACCTTTCCACTCACTCCCGTCCTCAGCGCCAAGAAACCGCTTGGTCTACGAGCGCTTTTTAAGTCTTTTAACTTTAACTTTAACTCTATTTAGGTGGCCTGGCAGGAACTGGTGAAGAAATTCAGGAGCATATTACCAACAACTAGCAAAAATTATCGCTAAATATGCTTAGCGACAAATTTCCTACTGCCAAGCATCACCGGATTTTTTTGCTGAGATAACGTGCTATTAGGAATGTTTAGCTTAAAAGCGAAAAGAATTCCGGCGATAGCGGCAAAATCTGTGAATATCGCTGAGAATATAGCGATATTCACGCATTATTGCTAACAGGGTCCTAGCTATTATATCCACCTTCCATTGGATATAATGGCTAAGAACTGGTCTGAGCAGGCGTTCGTTTTTGGAGAGATTCGCACCTAGCGCGAATATTTCCATCGCTACGCCTGCCTTGCTAATAGGCGAGAGCGATGTTAGCGACTGTTTTCAGTCGCTAACAGTTTGGGTACACCCCCTTTGCATGTCATTAGCGATAAATATCGCTAACATGGAAAGCGGGCCCCAAACCGCTCGCTATCGCCTCAAACTGATGTTAGCGACAGCTTGCTAATAGGGTGATGGAATTATCGTCAGCCTTGGTAATATGCCCCTCAGTCTCTTGGGCTGGTTTACAGAGGGCCAACATAACAGACCCACAGATGACCTTGAGATACCAGCCCATCGACCCAAGCCCAATTGCCCGATTTCCCAATCCGAGCCTGTACAAAACACTTGCCGTCAGGCATGCAACACCCATAGAGCTCATCATGGTACCCTGCTTCGCAGAGGCCTAATCTATACCAGTGTGAACCCCCCACAGGCCTAAGCTACACCAGTTTGAACACCCACATGTCTTCAGGGTACCCCTTATCTCAGAGGCCAGAGCTATACCAGTGTGAACTCCCACAGGGATTCATGGTTCTCTGTCTCGCACAGGCAAAAGCTATACCAGTGTGAATGCCCACACATGTTCATGGTATCCCTTCTCTCTGAAGCCAAAGCTATACCAGTGTGAAATCCTACACATCATCATGGTACTTAGTCTCTCAGAGGCCTAAGCTATATCACTGCGAACAACACCCGTCTTCATAGTGCCTTGTCTCTCAGATACGCATCATAATAGGTCGGGCGTTTTGAGCTGGAAGTCTCTCCGAACATCTCCATTTGGCATTTCCGAAGGCTGCTTGGTCGGAAAACCTAGTCGGATTCCGAGTAATTGAGTCTGTCGGTAAGCAATGGGTTTTGGGCATCATACTGCATTGGTTGGTATAACAGCATCCGAAAACGAGTCGGTCGGACGATCCAACTCCAACAGGCTCTCAGAGGCCCTTCCAACCAACATTGTAATGGGCCTTTTTGTGTTTTTCTCTTATATATTTTAATCAGTGAGTATTCAGCTCAAATGTACAGGAAAGGCAATCTCTAATGACTGCCCGGTTAAGTTCTGCTTTCTTGTTCACCCAGATCGAGCACCAGAGTATTAATGGAGCTGCATTAATGATGTCTTCTACATATTGTAAGCCTAATTCCAGGTGTGAAGACAAATGTGGAGTCAAAGGGGGAACCCCCAACAGACACCAGAAAAAACTTGACAAGCCCCTGAAATCTCTACAACCGCCAACCCCATAACCACTAGAAACAGAGGGGGAGGCATTTTCCTTTGTACATTTCAAAAAATGGTGCAATGGTTATTTTCCCAATGCAAGCAGTAAGTGAAAAAAGAAGATTTCCAAATCCTGACACCAATATTATATATCCTCAAACTTCACTGGCTTGCCATCAATTCTATTACAGTGTCTTTTGGAGTGGAAACAAGCTGACACTTCTCCACATCCATGGCACTTGTGGCTTTGTCCTTGGTGTCATTCTATACCATATAAATTCTGTCCACACACCTGCGTAGGGCACTGCATGTATAGTGGATAACTGAACCTGTGTGTCTGCTTAAGTTTGTTTGTTGATGAGGGCTGTGCCTCAATACAATGTGATGATGAAGTCTAGGACCATCTACCTGCTTCTGCTTCCAAGTACCTAAGCACATCCATGTCACGCTGCCCAGCAAAAGACCTGGACCGCTTTCATCCCTCTTTACACTGATGCAAGATCACAGTCATCTGTTGCCCAACCCCCCAGTGATCAGCAGAGGCACTGTGATCATGCTGGGGTACTTTCAATTAACCCAATGTGGCATATGTGCAAATCCCCAGTCTTGAGTTACACATGACTTCTACAGTGAAGTCTTGTGGAAAAGTGCATACAAGCAACTACACCACCAACTGGAGGTATATTAGAGGCTGATGATTACCAGGTCTATGGGCACTTGCCTGTGTGAATGAAAAGCGGAGCATCCACCCACCACAAACAATAGCTGGCCTCCTTGGCAACCTGAACTGTAATGTGGCAGACTCATACACCCAAAAGACCTTTGACCACAGATGTCTATGCCTCCAGCATAAGTGTGTCCCTCAGGTATATGTCCTTTGGTGCTGAGCCATCTGCAACCGTTCTAGCTATGGCTGCACCCTCTGTTGAAGCTGGCTATATTGCACAGCTTAGAAAATGTCATCTAACCTTTTGATGTCCACCTCACTGTCAGTTGCTGTTACATGGAAGATACAGGTCTTTAGATTTGAGAACTATTTATCTGCTACAAATGAGATTGATCGATCCTATCTCATTTGGTTACGGAAAAGTCCACAAGATGTTTTCTCTTCTCTCAGACTGAATATACAATACAGCACACAGGCGAACCTGCACTATGAACCTTTCTTTCTGAGGCTAGTGAAACAATGACCAAATTAATTCACAGATGCATTTTACTCTCACCTCCGTGGGCTGCTGAGGACATTTGGATTCGTTAATGTAGATGCGTCTCCAAATCATTTCAGTGCGCACCTCCTCTCTTTTCCGAAAAGAGATTCTGAGGACTGCAAAGATGCCTCTGATCACCATTCTTGCCCATGGGTGAGTTCATGGACTCATAAATGCAAAAGTCGCACACATTGGTGAGGATTCAGTGTCTAAAACCATCAAGTTGGAACCAAAGGAACAAAGTGAAGAAGCCCATGTCATCTACTAGAAACCAAAGTAAGAAGCAGGATACTGCAATAACTTGCAACCCCTAGCACCCCAATGCCCAGTCAAAGGCAAGACCAGTTCTGGCCTGTGGCAAAATAAACCACTTTGCTAAAGTATATAGGTCAACAAAACTGATATTACCTACTGCCAAGAGTACACCAGGAAAACCCAGGTCATTGGTAAGTCACCTGTGCACGAGCAGCAGTGGGGCACAGCCACCTAAAGACTTGGGTGAAATCATGTCATCCAACCTAGAACATGGTCACCTGATCTCTGCAACATCATCACTGAGGTGTGAACTATGCATTAAAAGGCAGCCAATGACTAGTCATATGGACACAGGAGCCACAATGTGTTATTTCAAATACCAACTATAAAAATCTATACCCCTTGCAGGTTCCTCAGAGGACTTCAACATGAATATACACTTGCTGTAGCTCAACCCCCATCGACCTGGAAGGGGTTTGGTACACAATTGAGGATATCTCTTCCTCATCTAGACAAAAGTAACTACCCTAATTAGCTGTAGAATCGCTGAATCCCTTAAGCTCATTGCTTTAGTGATTGGGGTGCAACAACAAGGTTTTGCACTGATGCCAGACACATTTGTGGACGTGTTCCACTGTATCAGCTGTCTCAAAGGAAAGTTTTCAAAACTACATATTGATCGATTATCTAACCTGTGTCTCCCCAGGAACAATGGAGAAAAAGTTGGAAAAATATGAAGCAGCAGGGATTAAAGAAAAGATCAAAGGCCTCCACCATCGTTCTTATGAAAAAACTCAAACAACCTGGTAATGTCTGTATTTCTGTTGACATAAGGATGCAAAACAAGGCTTTAAGAAAGGAACACCACTTGACATCAATGGTGGATTATGTTATTAGGGAATTCAATGTAGCCAAGTGGTTCTCCGAAATAGACTTGAATTCAGGATACCCTCAAATCAATTCAAACGAACAGTCAAGATACATAACAACATTTTCCACACATGTATGGCTGCAATGCTACCATCTACTGACTTTTGGCATTCCCAATTTGCAGAAGTTTTTTAAGAACTGTATTAACCGCATCGCTGCGGCGGCTTTTCCCGCTGTGCGCGGTAATTTTAAAAATACCGCGTGACATGACGAGCTCAGCTCGTCATGAGCGCACGGCAGGTTACGCTCATGACGAGCTGAGCTCGTCATCAGCCTGGAAGGGGTTAAAGAAATGCTGTTTGGCCTGCAAGAGGTACTCAGTGTCAATAATTACAATTTGGGAGTTGCCACTTTCGTTGATCAGCACAATAAATGCCTATGGGCACTGCTTGAAAGGATCAGATCAGAGACTGTGGGCTGACCCTTCAGTAGGAGAATTGTGAGTTCCTTATGAACAATGTTAAGTTCTTAAATATTGTTTCCCTTAAGAAGACATCTGCCCTGGTCCAAAGAAAATCCAACATATCCAATAAGCATGTCCCCAACCAATATGTCTGAGGTATTGAGCTTCTTGGGCATCGTCACATACTGTGGTCAGTTTATTATAGTCTTGACATTTGTAAAAGAACCCTTGACAACCCTGCTCAAAGCAAGTACCCTGTAGGGGGAAAGCCAAAAACAACCATTCAGTAGCATCAAGGTAGCCCTGTCAGCAGACAACACCATGTCGCATGACGACCCTGCAAGAAACAGAACATCGATGTCAGCTCCATGGGGCTTGCAGCCATATTAATGCAAAAACAACATCATGATATCTGAGTGCCTGTTGCATATGCAAGCAGAGCTCTGATGTGAATTGACCAAAGATATTCCCAAAAAGAGAGGCAATTGCAGTGCTATGGGCTGTAGATGGTATTAGGTCAAAGTATAGAAAAAAAATATTGTGATACTAAAACATTGTGACAGGATTATCAAGATATTCCTGTCACATCTGTGTTGATAGGAATACTGAAGGTAAAAATGTAGATTTTATTGTTGATTTTAATATTGTAATAAAATTATTGATGGAGAAAATGTTGTATGTCATAGTGTCTGTAAGTGTTAATTAGTATGCAATTTATTGTAGTGTGTTTGATTGTATATGTTTATTATTTCCATTATTTGTGTTTTTGATAACATAATTTATTAGTTATGAAATTGTTGAAATTTGTATTTTTTGTTGTATTAATGTATATAAATAATTGATTCATACTCTTTTTAGTAACAGAATATTGGTTTTTAGGGAATAAGGGTGGGGAACCTTTTAGAAAGTGTATATTTTAAATTACATTTTATGTTAATAATTTTAATGATAAACAAGTTAACCACTTAGAATTTTAAAATGTGTTTTGTTACAATAATATATTGAATACATTTTATTTATAATCAAATATAAATGAGATTAAATTAAAAAAATAGCTAAAAAAAATTTAATAATTGAAAATGAAAAAAGTATTGCAAGATTTCTAATAAGATAAAATAGAAATATTTGAAAACAATATTTTAAATTGTGGAAATATTATAAATGTATTGTTTTAAAACTGTTATGTTATATAAAAAATAAATTTTCATTTTTACATTTTTCATTGGATTATGATTTTTACTTGTATTTTATGGTTTAACGTTTAGGATTGGTAGTAAATATCTTTAAAAAGAGATTAATTATTCATAGTAATTTTTTTATTATATTTTTATATTTAAATTTGTATACGTTGGTTTGTAGGTTTGGTTAGTGTCTTTTTAGATTACATTATAATAAACAGTATAGTACAACAAGTTATGTGACTGTGTATTTAAAACATTAAAATTTATATTACCTTGTTTAAATTGTTTTACGTTGAAGTGGATATTGTAACTTCACCTCTTCAAATACCCTAGTGAGTGAGAATAGTAAATGTTACCCCTTTAGTGTTTAGCGCCTTCCCCAATATAGTTAGATTGAAGTTTAAATAGCAAATGCCACTCCTTTAGTGTCAATCACTTTCCCTAAATTGGTTTATATTGGGGTGGAAATCGTAAATGTCACTCCTTTAGTGTCCAAAACCTTCCTCAGATTGGTTAGATAATAGTGGGATTAGTAAATGTCAACCCGTTAGTGTCACATGCCTTCCTCAAATTGGTTTAGAGTGGAGTGGTAATAGTAAATGTAACTCCTTTAGTTTCCAATACCTTCCTAAATTGGTTTAACTGGAGTGGGAATAGTAATTGTCGCCCCTTTAGTATCCAACCCCTTCCTCAAATTGGGTTAGATTGGAGTGGAAATAGTAAATGTCCCCCTTTAGAGTTCAACAACTTCTCCAAATTGATTTAGACTGGAGTGGGAATAGTAAAGGTCACCTGTTTAGTGTCCAACACCTTCCCTAAATTGTTTTATATCAGAGTGGGAATAATATATGTCTCTCCTTTAATGTCCAACACCTTCCCCCAATAAGCTTAGATTGCAGTGGGTATAGTGGATGTCACCCCTTTAGTGTCTAACATGTTTTAAAAATATTATTTATGTCGCAGTGTGATTATGTAGGGCGATATTACGAGTCTGGTGGTCTTGCGACTGCCAGACCCGCACAGGCGGTCCACATTCCACTGTATTACATCTGTAAAAGATGTAGGGTGGTGGATCGCAGGCTGCGCCAGGGAACAGTCATTTCTTGGCGGTGGTGCAGGAGCACCACAATACATTATGCTAAGCAGGTACTGGCCCAGTCCTGCTCAGCATATTGCAAGCTCCTCGATCACTAGCCTTTTCATGGCAGAGCCCCACCATGAAAAGGCTGGTGGTGAACGTACAATGGGGCCCCTAAAGGGTCCCCATGCATCCCCTTCCGGGACAATATATGCCCCCTTGCCTTTGTTCGCCCCAGTTCCAACACGGCATGGACGTCAGTGTCCATGCCATGCTGGAACATTTTTGGCCTTTCACATTGTGGTGACTGTTTTCAAGGCACTGCCATGGGAAAGGCCAAAAGACCGCCGACCGTATAACGCATTGCACTTTTACAACTCATAATAGGGCCGGCAGTCCATGTGCGGGTTTGGCGAAATGGAGCCAGCGTTGAGCCGGTGCAGCTGCATTAAACTCATAATCAGGCCCTTTATTTTTTATGTTTCATCCGGAATCTTTTATTTTAATATTATTTGTATGTAGTAAAAATAGTTGATCTTATTTTATTTGTATTGATGATGATCAGAAATGTAATACAAAATTAGTTAGTTGTATGTTTTTACCCAATAATATCTTTAATTGAATGGTTTTATAGAATGAAGAAATCCCCCCTTTTCTAATTTTATTTATGTTTTAAAAGATTAATTACAGTATATTTTTACATTTTTTATCATATGTATTTTAACTTACAAATAAACATTTCTGTAAGTTAAGTAAAACATTTTTACAATGATTTTCTATTTAAGAAAATGTAAATTATATTTGAATACTATTGTATGTTGTCCATTTTCAACTTTTATTTCCCATTGTTTGACAGTTTTGTATATATTTTCAGTATCATTTTAACATACATTTCCTCAATATGCATGAAATATTTATACATATTTTATACTAGTATTTTATTTATGGATTACAATTTTTAAACATCTTTTCACAACAATTTTTGACATGTTTAAAAATTCTTTAAGTTTTTTACACATCTATTCAAGCTTTTTGCAATATTTCCAATTCATTTCAAATGGGACAGGTATTATCTTTAGTTTCGTTTAGTGGCCATTGTTTGTTATTGCTACCGTCTATTTTGTCATCTATCTGTGTTCTTTTTAGTTTATGTTCCCCGAACCAAGTTGCGATAAGGTGCTGCTATTTCCCGGAACCCTGGAAGTCCACTTTTAAAGATTTATTTAAGGTATTTAAAGGCAGGCATTAAGGGGGAGGTCTAGAAGTTACTTATAGTGTTGATTTTTTTATTTTTTATTTTTTGATGTATTATTATTTTTCACTAGGATTAGTGTTGGGCTTTTCTGCACTATTTTACTAACATATCAATCAATCAATCAATCAATCAGGTGACTTGTAAACTGCAAATACACTGGAGGAGGGGTGAAGATGTATCACTATGTTATTTAAATTGTGTTATGTTAGTAATATTTCAATGATTAACTGTGATGCACATGTAATTTTAGGGAATATAATGTGTGATTTATTGGTAAGTTGTCTCATTTACTTGATAGGTTTTTGTCTACAATTGTGTCCTATTGGCACTGGGAGTTTAATTATTTTTTTAAAGGAAACCATTTTTGGTTTATAATGAACCCAATGCTTTTTACTTCGATTTCGAATGGTTCCTAGACCCTTTGGATTGCTTCAAGGAATGTTTGGTGGATTTGTTTTAATTTTGTACTGGATTGGGGCTTTGTAGATAATTATTATGTGGATGCAGAGAACGATCTGCAGCTATAGAACAGTAGGTTTTATTGCTTTAATTTCTTTTGGGTGGATAATGTGATATTTTATTGTTTGTGTAAATATTATGTGATTGTCATTTGGAATTATTTGGTTTGTGCGTTGTAATTAATGTATTTGATGGATTGAGTATGTTTTTTTAATTTCTTGGTTTGTGACAGTTGGATTTAAAAAAAAATAATGTATATATAATTTTCTTATGCCAGTCTTCATTCACATTGGAATGTTAATGAAGTGTCCCAGGGGTTGGCACCCCAGGACACTGCAGGAGCTGGCCCTGGGGGATGGCGGTCCCCAGGATCATAACAGGGCTTCAGGAGGGGGCCGTGCAGCCCCCCTCCCTCTTTTCACAAAGCCCGGGGGTGGTGGTCCCAGGGCCGGGGGGTCTATCAGAGACCCCCCAATTTGAATATTTAATACCCCGGGGAGGAGGCAGTCCCCAGGGCATGTGGGGGGGGGGCTTGAGCCCCCCCACACACAGGGTATTTAAAAAGAAAAAATAAAGCCCCGCGGATGGTGGTCCCCGGGGCCACGGGGGGGCGTGAGCCCCCCCGCCTTTCATTTTTTAAAGCCCGGGGGTGGTGGTCCCTGGGCTTGGGGGGGCCTGGGAGCCCCCCACCCATTTTAAACAAGCCCAAGGAGGTGCGGTCCTCGGGGCTGCGGGGGGCCATGAGCCCCCACCTATACTATCATAAAGCCCCGGGGACGGGGTTCCCCAGGGCAGTGTGGGGGGCTTGGGCCCCCCACACTTTGCTTCTTCATGCCCCCGGGATTTGGCCCCCTGGGGTCTAATTAGCATTGCAGCACGGGAGCCGGCGCTTCGGTTTTTTTTATTTATCTGCAGAATTTTTCAGATTTTTTTTAAAGAAAATAATTTTTTGGGGCCTTAGGGGTCCAGTGATGTCATGAGTGATGTCACTGACCATGTCATGAGTGATGTAATATGTGACGTCATCAGCAGTGCATTGCGGGTGCGTGAGTTATAGTTAGCTGAACTAACTATAACGGGGGAATTTCAATGGTTTTGTATGAGTGAAATGTCCAGCTAACTATGACATGTGTGAAACCTATGGTTTTTTCAGTGAATGTCTAAGGTTTTTTAAATGCTAATTCCTAGCTATAACGTGCCTGAAACCTATGGTTTTTCAGTGAATTTGAAAGGTTTTGTAAATGATAATTTTAAAATGTATTAATTATTATATTTCTTTCTTTTTATATTAATTTCCTAAATTTTTATTATAAATACTTATATTTATTTTATTTTTGAAGTTGCATTTCATATTTTTAATGTAAAATAATAACAAAAGTAAATTCAGAAAGAATGCACTGCTAGTGAAACTGCCTGGGTGAATTTGTAAGTGTTTGTTAGGGGCAGTTTTACAACCCCCTTGGGCCTCTTTTACACCGCCGTTGCATCACTTTTCTGATGCAGCGGTGGTTCAAAAGATGCGCCATGGTGTGTGGTAATTAGAATGTGACGTATCTGGGAGGTGCGTCACATTGTAAATCCCTGCACCAGAAGGAGGGGAGGGGGGAGTCGGGAGAGGAGCAGGAACACCTCCTAAAAGTGGCTGAGTGAAATCTATAAGATTTCACTTTGTCACTTTTGGGCCCATGCTGTGACAAAACCTGCACCAGCTTGAAGCAGGTGTAAGGATTGACACAGCATTCTGAGAATAGGGGCCCCAGAGCATTAATGGAGATGCGTTGCACTTGCAACATAACTCAAACAATGTACCACCTTTACAGCACAGATACATCATATATCTGCGTCGTTTTTGTCCCATGGTGCACCGCATTGTAAATACGGTGCATCCATGGTGGTGGTGTCACGGTGCACAATAACTGGCATATTCCTGGGGATATGCCAGTTATTGTATATGTGCCCATTAGTGTTTTAATGTGGTGAGTGGATTACTACATAGCGATGAATGAGTCACTACAAAACTAAAACAGCAGTGACAGAGCGTTTGGTGGAAGTGTAAGGATACAAACTAGGGAATTGAAGGTATAATAGACAAATTTGGAAGTACATAGAAGACTGCATGCCTAGTCTATAGGGGTTTAAAGCAGTCTATGGCCTAAGGCCTATTTTAATGCATGAGTACAGGTAGTGAGTGGATGATTACAGTTCTGCAAGGAAAGAGCCTGATTGAATTTATAACAGCCTCAGTTTTACCACAGTATATAGATAAACACATACTGCTGAATGGCTCACTACAATATTGAAACAGTAGTGTGAGAGTGTTTGGTGAAAGTGTAAAGATACAGACTGGGGAATTGAAGGTATAAAAGACAAACTTGCAAGCACATAGAAGACTGCATACATAGTCTATAGGGGTTTGAAGCAGTCTATGGCTTAAGGCCTATTTTAATGCATGAGTACAGGTAGTGATTGGATGATTACAGTTCTGCAAGGAAAGAGCCTGATTGAATTTATAACAGCCTCAGTTTTACCACAGTATATAGATAAACACATACTGCTGAATGGCTCACTACAATATTGAAACAGTAGTGTGAGAGTGTTTGGTGAAAGTGTAAAGATACAGACTGGAGAATTGAAGGTATAAAAGACAAGTTTGCCGGTGCATAGAACACTGCATGCCTAGTCTATAGGTGTTTGATGCAGTCCATGCCCTGAGGCACACTTTCCACCATGAATACTTGGGTACTGGCTGAATGATTACAATTCTGCAAGGAGAGTGTGTGGCTGAATGTATAGCAGCTTTACTTTTACAACAGTGTATAGATAGCATATACTGCTGTATGGTTCACTAAAATACTAAAACAGTAGTGTAAGAGTGTTTGGTGAAAGTGTAACGATACACACTGGGTAATTGAAGATATAAAATGCAAGTTTGCTACTGTATACAACAGTGAATGCATAGTCTATAATGATTTGAAGCAGGGGGATATGGGGGGGAGGGCGTTCCAGCGGAGGAACACCTCCTAAAAGTGGCTGAGTGAAATATACAAGATTTCACTTTGTCACTTTTGAACTCATGCTGCGTCAAAACCCTGCACTTGCTCGAACCATGTGAAAGGATTGACTCAGCATTGTGAGCATAGAGCCCCCGAGCATTGCTAGAAATGCGTTGCACTTGCAACGCAACTTAAGCAATGCGCCGCTTTCACGGCACAGATACATCACATATCTGTACCTTTCTGCCCCATAGTGCACCACATTCTAAATACTGTACATCCATAGTGATGATGTCACAGTGCACAATTACTGGCATATCCCTGGGGGTATGGCAGTTATTGTACATCTGCCCATTAGTGTTTTAATATAGTGAATGCACTGCCAGCCTGCTTGCTCAAGAGGGACGTAGCACCAGAGAGGAGTGGTTGATCGTTTTTGCCCTGCATCTTGCTGCGCCGCACATTCACCAAGGACTGAGGAACATCTTACCGGGGCTGGTGATACCGGGCGGTCCTGAGAGGTGCGAGGAGCAGCGTAGCAGGGACTCATTCTCCCAAGAGTCCCTGCTTGATTGTCATCACCTGCTCCTGCGCTAACAGCAAGCCCCGCCCACTGGTGTCCGAATAGATCAAAATCCCTCGTTTCTTTGCTGACCCTGGGATGCACTGCCAGCCTGCTTGCTCAAGAGGGACGTAGCACCAGAGAGGAGTGGTTGATCGTTTTTGCCCTGCATCTTGCCACACCCGCTTTGCGGGTGCCGCTGCGCCGCACATTCACCAAGGGCTGAGGAACATCTTACCGGGGCTGGTGATACCGGGCGGTCCTTAGAGGCGCGAGGAGCAGCGTAACAGGGACTCAATCTCCCAAGAGTCCCTGCTTGATTGTCATCACCTGCTCCTGCGCTAACAGCAATCCCCGCCCACTGGTGTCCGAATAGATCAAAATCCCTAGTTTCTTTGCTGACCCTGGGATGCACTGCCAGCCTGCTTGCTCAAGAGGGACGTAGCACCGGAGAGGAGTGGTTGATCGTTTTTGCCCTGCATCTTGCCGCACCCGCTTCGCGGGTGCCGCTGCGACGCACATTCACCAAGGATTGAGGAACATCTTACCGGGGCTGGTGATACCGGGCGGTACTGAGAGGCGCGAGGAGCAGCGTAGCAGGGACTCAATCTCCCAAGAGTCCCTGCTTGATTGTCATCACCTGCTCCTGCGCTAACAGCAAGCCCCGCCCACTAGTGTCCATACACCCTATTTTTTGACCATAGACTGCCGCTGCGTGGGAGCGCACGGGAGCGTCCCGGGAGAAGCCCGGGACAAGGGCGGGACCATCTATGGCCATCAGGGGCCAGAGGAGGCTGGGCTGGGCCACCCCCCTTGGACTTGTTTTTTTCAGGTACTGAGGAGACTGGACTGGGCCTATACCCTTACGTGTTGTCTAGGATTGTTTGTGTTTATTCCCTGGTTGCCCATTTGTCATGGCTGCAACACCTGATAAACCCACACTTGGAAGCGTAGTTGGGACTACTAAGGGTACATTAGACCACTATTTTATCAAGGTTGTTATAGACCTAGAAAGGGAGAGTGTTTTGGCTGAGCGTAGGGCGGAGCGGCGTCGCTCCATCGAATGTTTGAAAAGTAGACCTCTTTTGGATAGTTTGCACCAAACTATCTTATCTGATGTAACTACCCAAATTGATAATGAGGACACCTTATCCACCGATAATGTCCCTATACTCTTGCGTGACATGCCCTCCTCTCCCGCCTCCCCCACTACCTTATACCCGAACATGCTATCCCTTTCCAGTAACTCTATCATAGGTACAGATGCGATAGTTGAGCCACCCGCACCTATAGCTTAGACCGTTAGGTAAAATAGGGTTAGGAAACCAGCCATGCCTAAAGTCTATGGTCTGCCACCAAACAAGAGAAGGAAGAGGGGTGGTGAGTCGCGAAGAAGTAAGATTAGCCACTCTGACTTTGGTAAGACCACTAAGGCGAATGTAATAATTTCATCTACCTTAAAGGCCACTGCACCAAATGTCCAAATTCCAATGGCCCCTACGGACACAGTATCCATTTCTAACCCCCCCCCGCACTGACTGTATTAACCCCATCAGGTTTAGCCACCCCTCTACATTGTCCACCTAAGGAAGCAGTGTCTGCTTTCCCTCTTGAAAGTTTCGAACATCTAATTAGGTCATTTGTTCTACATATTTTAGAGAGATTGAAGAGGATGGAACAAAGGTTGGGGGATCTAGAACTGGCTACCAGCATTAATGCTGGACTACCTAAGGGTCCTGTGAAGTCAGCCACACCCCCTGTAGTAGCATTGCCATCTCCCACCCCTGTTGTTGAGTCGGGTACAAATAAAACTAGCAAGCCTCCCAATCCAAAAAAACAGAGGGCAATACCCCCCAAATCGGTTCAACAAGCACTTCCATATGCTGTCAGCGAAGCTCCGAAGGCACGGAATAATTCTTTTGTGGGAAATAAGGATAAGGAAAAGGAGAGAGGAACTGCTAGTCCGCCTAGGACAGAGAAGCACAGGGGGTGACAAGTTGGATTACCCCCCGAAGCGGTTCCTTTTGTGGTTGTCCTCACGGGTGTTCCGGAGTTAGAGGATGGTAGGAGGGAGGGGTTCTCCCAGTTAAAAAATAAAACTATGCATTGGCTTCCCCAAAATCGACCACTTCCCCTTCATATGAATGGAGAGATTCTGCATGTCCGGCGACTTCCGTGGCTGGGAAGTAGTGTGAAAAACATAAAGGGAGATCTAATTGTTATCAACTTTAAAGATCCCGGGGCTGTTAGATACATACTAGATTGGTCTCCAGGGAACGTTGGTAACTCCATCGTTCCTTGTGATCTGACTTATTTCTATCCGAGATCCCTAGTGAACCCTACATTCCATCCTGGGGTATTAACACGCCCACAGATTAAACCATCTATACCATTTAACAACCGGTATATGATGCAGGCACCTACTTTTATGACTGCTGAAAATGCATTTGGGTGGGAAACCGTACCTTTCAGGAGCCATAGAAATTGAATTAGGAGGATGGACCATTTGCTAGGAAATGGGAGGATGGACCATCTGTTACCATTCACCCCGTTGGAAGTCACAAATAGGTTCGATGCCTTTTCAGGCTTTGATGATTGCGATTGACAATCGGGAGTCCCCACTAATATGCGATCCGCAAATGAGAACTTAGATGCAAATGCTAAAGCTAGTCCCCTAGCGCAAGTCCTGGCATTAGAACAAACTACCCAGCCCATTATTGTTATTTCTCTTGATGACTATCCACCACTGAACTGCGACCCTGAGTTGGGGACAGCTCTTACCACTTCCATTATTAATGACCCTTCTGATACCCTGGACTGTGAACCACCTAAGCAAGATCTGTCGGCTGCCCATGTAAAAATTCTCTCTTGGAATGTGGTGGGTCTTAAGAATAAACTGCCCGTCCCAGAGTGGGGTTCTTTTATGGCCTCACATGACATTTGTATGTTGCAGGAAACCTGGGCGCTAAAAGAAAGCAGGGTTCAGGGCTTTGCAACATACGACATCTTGGCAAATTTGGGTGAGAGGGGTAGGCCCTCGGGTGGGCTGTCTATATGGGTCGGCACGCACTTAGGAGCTAAGGCTTCTCAAATTCCAACTAATTCAAAGGATGTCCAGTGTGTGTTGTTGAGTATGTTAAATGGCCCAGACATTGCCTTGATCAACGTATACTCAAGGCCAGTTAGGCGGGGCCTTGAGTCAGAGGCTATTGAGTCCTTGTTAACCTTCATCCAATCGATTGATTCATCCACCGTGTTAATCCTGGGTGGTGATTTTAACTGTCACTTTGAGCCACTCATGGATCCGAACTTGAGCAGTCCGGATGAGGTTGACTTGTTGTGGGCTATTCCCGAGCCATTGACTACTTGGGTCAAGGCATGGACCCCCCTGGTTCTGCAATTGCAGTCATTCTCATTAGCGACATCATTGCGAGCTTGTAATGGGAGGGTGGACCCTGATAGACCAGGGAAAAATACGTTTAATCGATCAAGAATTAGCACCTCAGTAATCGATTATATTTTCATCGAGGCCAGGCATTGGGATAGGCTGCATGAGTTCAGGGTTATTGAAAGATCTGACAGTGATCATAATGCTTTGGTCCTGTGACTTAAACCGGGGAGCTTTGGGTTGCAATGCCAAACTTTGGCTGAACATTCCATCATTGAGCCCTTAATAATAACAAATTGTAGGCGCAGGGTCAAATGGACAGACCTCCATATGTCCACTAGTAAACTTGCCAAATTATATGAGCTTGTTACTCCATTCATTGAAGATATGGGGAAATTCGGCCACTTAGGTAGGACATCTGAAATACATATTCAACCGGCTGCCACACTCAAAGACATTCTGTACCCGGCGAGAAAGTTAAATCACCCTCGATCTGCAACCTCTAGATGGTTCAATGCCTCCTGTCGGAAGGCCAAAAAGGCCCTCCTTATAGCAATAAAATCTAATAACAGGGAGGAAATCTGGGCCCATCGTAGTATGTATAAAAAGGCACTTTGCGATGCCAAGAAGGAATGGGAGGCTTCTATGTGGGAGGAATTGTGATCCGCGCTTAGTACCAATGACTTCAAATCATTTTGGTCTATAGTTGCAACTAAATTTAGTGGCCATCTCCCCGCTTCTGCTCCGAACATTGCCCCTTTAATTTGGGAAACCCACTTTTGCGATCTTTATGGCATTTCTGAGCCTGATGAAAAGCCTGTTACTACCCTTGAGCATCACCAACCTAATAGCATTATTGGGGCTGAGTGGGGACGACTAACTACAGTTCCTTTACGCCCCGCCTCAGCCGAACTTTTTACCTTGGCTGAGGTAGAGACAGCTATAGGTAAGTTGATTCCCAATAAAGCCCCAGGTTTGGATAAACTGCCAGGAGATTTGTTTAGGATGCAACCGAAAATCTGGGCCCCCTATTTGGTTGTTTTGTTCAACGGCATTTTACTCGGAGATGATTTGCCCCCACCTGGTTAGGAGCTGAAATCGTCCCTATCTTGAAAAAGGGTTGCCCATTAACCCCTTCTAATTATAGACCGATCAGCCTAATTGATACATCTCAAAAGCTGATGGGGAGGGTCATCCTCAACAGGATTTTAGGGTGGATTGAGGACAATGGGATACTGTCTATACTCCAGGCAGGCTTTAGGTCTTGCACCTCCACTCTAGATCAAATATTTCACCTGCAGGTCTTGTACTGGAAGACAGCTAAGGTGGAGGGTGGCAGCCTATACCTTGTGTTTGTGGACCTGCGGGCAGCTTTTGACCTAGTTCCGCGTGGAAAATTGTGGAGAGTACTAGCTGACCTGGGCCTCCCGCCCTATCTGTTAGCCATTCTTTCCAGGCTTCATGAAAATGATTTTGCCCAGGTGAGGTGTGGCACGCATGGCGAACTCACAGACCAATTCCCTGTTGAAAAAGGAGTTCGCCAAGGGTGCGTTTTGGCACCAACATTATTCAGTCTCTACATAAATGGCCTTATGGAACATCTGAATGGTGTGGAAAATAACGATGCCCCCAAACTAGTTACAGGTAGAGTGCCCACTCTGATGTTCGCAGACGACACTCTGTTGTTGTCTAGAACATCATCGGGCATTCAGAGAATACTTGATGGTTTTGTGGAGTCTTGCGACCTTCGGGGGTTAGAAATAAACCTAGGAAAAACAAAGTTTATGATTTTTAACCCCCCTAAGCGTGTACGCCCAAACCCTGTTTTACATGGCACTCCCCTTGAAAGGGTTAAAACCTTTGTTTACCTGGGTGTCACGTTAACAGAGAATTTTGGTTGGAATACGCAGATTGGTAAATCCACACTCAAGCTATCCGAGCTAACGGGGGGCATAAGTAAGGTTTTTAGGGTGTCTACTTTTAGGCCGGTGTCCCCAGCCCTAGAGATATACTTCCGTCAAGCAGATACCGAGATTTAAAAAGGTGGAGCAATCTTTTGTTAGAAATCTAGTTGGGTTACCATCTAGCACGCCATTGATCCCCCTTAGATTTGACCTTGGCATGTTGCCAATAGAGGAGATCACTAGTGCTAGACCAATTATGTACTGGAAGAAGTTGTGGTCAGTCCCTGAATTGGATGCGTATAGAGCGGAATTTTCTGAGATCTTGCCCCTTCTTAAAAAGATAAAGATCCCTTGGCTTCAGCATATTAGTGCTGTTAGTACCCGTTTAGGTTTTCCTGAACTGTGGGAAACCCCTGAGATTTTCTGCCTCGGTATATCTAAGAACGAACTTCTTTCTCAGATACGCATGTTAAATTATCAATCACTAATGAGCTCTGCATCACTGGGTAAGCTGACATCTGAGTTCCTCCTAGTTAAACCTGAACCTAAAGTTGAGGAATTCATGGACCTAATTAAACCCCCAGTTGCTCGAAAGTTGTATCTACAGTTAAGGCATGGCACTCTTCCAGTTAGGTCTTTCACATCTAAATGGTTAAACTCTAAGAACGAAGTTTGCCCTGCATGTAGCTACAAAATTGAGAATGTAACCCATGTGTTGTTTTTCTGCCCCGCCTATTCTGCAATTAGAAAATGCTGGTTAACACCGATCTGTAAGAACCTGGGACTTTTGCACTTTACGCAGGCTTATAGGATACTGACGTATGATACATATCCTCCCATTGTGTTCGCGGTCTCTCGTTATTTATTTAATATGTGGCGTAGGAGATATATCTTTTTAACTTGATTGTTGTACAAAAAGTTTTTTTAACGTCTTGTATTGTGATAACATTTAGTTTAATTCTCTTTTTAACATTTCCTGATTATTTATTGTTTTATTGTCTGTGCTGATGTACTTTATATGCACTTTTTATGGTCGTTTGACCGAAATAAAAGTTATCAACAACAACAATATAGTGAATGGATTAGTACACACTGATCAATGAGTCACTACAAAACTATAACAGGACTGACAGAGTGTTTGTTGGAAGTGTAAGGATAGAGACTGGGGAATTGAACATATAAAAGGCAAGTTTGCAGGTACATAGAAGACTGCAAGGATAGTATATAAGAGTTTAAAACAGTCCATGGCCTAAGGTCTACTTTGCTCCATGACTACTTAGATACTGACTGGATGATTACAGTTGTCCAATGAGAGTGTCGAGCTGAATGTATAACTGCTTCACTTTTAAAACAGTGTATAAATAAACACATACTGCTGCTGTATGGCTCACTACAATACTAAAATAGCAGTAGCAGAATGTTTGGAGGAAGTGTAAAGATACAGACTGGGCAATTGAAAGTTTAAAAGCCAAGTTTGCAGGTGCATAGAAAAGTCATTTATTATTTATTAATCCTCCCAACACCCGAAGCGCCAGCACACCTTTCCGAGGATAGGTTTTCGATTTACAAATGCTAAAATTTTTTTAATTAAAAGGCATAATAATAACAAATATTAATCCTTTTTTTCTTCTAATGATAACGATATTTTTTTTATATCTTCTATTTACATGTTTTTAATCATGAAAATGCAAAGAACACATTTTACCAAGTAACACTTTTTAAACTCTCTAACGTATGTAGATAATAATACCTTATACGTGTTACGATCGAAATCGAAACCTTTACAGCTTCACAGTTTGTAACTTTTCTGAACATGTGCAGAACAAAAACAGTTAAAACATGAGCACGTGTAAACTGCAAAACGTGCCATCTAAATAGGCGGACCCACAGCTTCCTTCTGTAGACTACTAAACCAACAAAAACTATATAAACCACACCTAGGGGTCGATTCCGATTCGGGAAAGAAAACAGTTGTACAATTGGTATTTGTGGCCGTTTCCGTACGATTCGTACAAAGCCGTCCAAATTGCGTAGTACGATCCGTTTACAAAAATACTGTCCGAATGTTTACAAACCGTACAAAAAACCAGCGAAGAACCACACGATACGGACTCAACTAGTGAACCGTACGATTTGTAAACATGCCATACGACCCGCCAAGTACGATCCAGACCATAGAGCGTGAACGCCATTCATACGGGAAAACACCGTCCGTATGAACAGCGATTTGTACGGAAAACATCGCGTATAAGCGAGCCGCAAAATGTAATAAAAAACAAACCCCACTGAACGAAGCGTGCGCGTACCCGCAAACACGTCGCGTATGAGAAAGCTACACAAGAAAGTACGAGACGAACCCCCCTCAACGAAGCGCACGCGTACCCCGTAAATACGTCGCGTATGAGAAAACTACACAACAAAGTACGCGACAAACCCCCTCAACGAAGCGCACGCGTACCCCGTAAATACGTTGCGTATGAGAAAGCTACACAACAAAGTACGTGACAAACCCCCCAACCAAGCGCACATGTACCCTGTAAATACGTCGCGTATAAGAAAGCTACACAAGAAAGTACGAGACAAACCCCCCTCAACGAAGCCCACGCGTTCCCTGAAAATACATCGCATATGAGAAAGCTACACAACAAAGTACGAGATGAACCCCCCTCAAAAAAACACACTCGTACCCCTAAAACAGCACAAGGAGTGTGCAAGAGTTGCACAACACCTCAAAACATATCTCCTGTGTACAAACCATTGCAAAGCAATGTCCTGGACAAATTCAAAGTGGCAAACAGAGGACCCAAATCAGATCCACCCCTTATAACACACCCACCACAAAATTCAAACTAAGCCACACCCACACCCACAAATGGACCAATAAAAAGGGCCAACACAAACAAACCAGCATCCTTTGCAACATACACATTTACCTACAGAGACTGACAACACACCAACAACTGCACACATCCACCTTCACACATACTCACAATCATATTCAGACCCACACACCCCCTTCACATTCAGACCCACAACCTCCCATCCATACACACCCTCAACCCCCAATCATATTCACCTCACAACATGTCGGCACCAAAGAATCCAAAGTTCACAAACCAGGAGATGGAGATCCTTGCAGATGAAGTCATCAGAGTAGAGCCACAGCTGTGTGGCGCATTGGTCAGACAGACCAACATAGCTGACAAAACCCGGCTGTGGGAGAGGATCGTCAATAAGGTCAATGCTGTTGCACCCATCAGGCGCAACAGGAGGGATTGCCAGGCCAGGTGGTACGATCTGCGGAGGATGGTCAAACGCAAGATGAACGAGGACTACCTCAATAGCCAATACACTGGAGGTGGTGGTCCCCGCAGACCAGTACCGTTCCAGCCCTGGGAGGAGAAGGTCATGGCCCTGCTACCACCGGTGAGAGTAGATGGAATTGATGGAGTCGTGGAGCCTGGTGAGTATACAAACAACTCATGTCACATGGGGGGACTCCCAGCATTCGCCTGACATAAGAGGGGTGGGTGCGCAGGACTCCCAGCAGTGCCCAGACATAGGAGGGGGTGGGTGGATATGACTCCCAGCATAGGCCAACAGTATGGGGGTGGGTGGATATGACTACCAGCAGTGCCCAGACATAGGAGGTGGGTGTGGATATGACTCCCAGCATGGGGATGGGTGGATATGGCTCCCAGCAGTGCCCAGACATATGAGGGGGTGTAGATATGACTCCCAGCAGTGCCCAGACATAGGAGGGGGGGCTGGATATGACTCCCAGCATAGGCCAACAGTATGGGGGTGGGTGGATATGACTACCAGCAGTGCCCAGACATAGGAGGGGGTGTGGATATGACTCCCAGCAGTGCCCAGACATAGGAGGGGTGGCTGGATATGACTCCCAGCATAGGCCAACAGCATGGGGGTGGGTGGATATGACTACCAGCAGTGCCCAGACATAGGAGTGGGGTGTGGATATGACTCTGAGCAGTGCCCAGACATAGGAGGGGTGGCTAGATAGGACTCCCAGCATAGGCCAACAGTATGGTGGTGGGTGGATATGACTCCCAGCAGTGCCCAGACATAGGAGGAGTGGCTGGATATGACTCCCAGCATAGACTAACAGTATGGGGGTGTGTGGATATGACTACCAGCAATGCCCAGACATAGGAGGGGGTATGGATATGACTCCCCGCAGTGCCCAGACATAGGAGGGGTGGCTGGATATGACTACCAGCAGTGCCCAGACATAGGAGGGGGGTGTGGATATGACTCCCAGCAGTGTTCAACAGCATGGGGGTGGGTGCAAGGCCTAGGGCCTGAAGGCTGCAAGGGGGATGATGAAGAAGGTTAAACTTTGGACAACACTATCACCACTACTGTGTACGCACAAGCCCAATTGCAATCATATGGTCCAGGTACACACCCATGGACCATGCTCAATGTACAGGGAGTGAGAAAGTACTGACAACATAGCTGACACTGGGCCATGGTGTATGCTGCATAAGGTCATCCTGTGACCAGTGCAAACACTAACATCAGGACAACAAGGTCAGATAACTTAACCCGGAACTTACAACCACGCTCATGGTAGCATGCTCCATGGGGAGACAGCCACACCATGAGTGAGGCCCAGTTCCAACGCACACTCAAACTACCAGCACAGCCTGTCACACACACCTCTTACATAAACATAGCCAGCTGGGACAGGCAATGGATTGACCCACTGTCACAACTGTCATGTAACACTACAAATACCGCTCTGAGTAAGCATTTCAGCCAGAAATGCACAGGCCTGATTCACAAGTCACTAGCACTTATACCATGATTGCCGTCGCTACACCTTACTGACGCAGCGGACGCACACATGTTACTGCAATGGTGTTGGGTATTGACAAGGTGATGCACCTGGGAGATGTGTCAAGTCCTAAAGCCCTGCGGCAGAAGTATGTGGACTGGTCATGGTGTGTTCGTGTTGTGGTGTGCGGTGGCAGCCCGTCACGGCACAGCAGCACCTCCCAAAAGTGGCTGATTGAAATCTTAAAAATTTCACTTAGCCACTTTTATGCACATGCTGCCTCAAAAAATTGTGCATGTCTGAAGCTGACGTAAGGGTTGACACAGCATTGTGCAGATAGGGCTGCACAGAGCATTGTTGGATCTGTGTTGCACCAGCGACACAACTCAAGCAATGTGCCACTTCCATGGCACAGATGTGGGAAGCAGCTGTACTGTTACCACACTAGGGTGATCCACAGTGTTAAAGTGTTGCATCCATTCTGGCATAGGTGTGGTGCACAATGACTACCAAATCACTGCTGATATGCCTGGCTGTGCCATTCATTGTAAATAGACCCTCACATAAAAATGTGTACTCAACACAGATCAATCTGACACCACAAGTGAACAGTGGGAAAAATACAAAGCTTGTGTAACAGTGTTTACGACAATGTATATTTTAAAAAGTATTTGCTTTAAATGGCATTAACATCGTCTGTCTCTCACACCCACAGGGCAACGTGCACAATCTACCCCCAACCAGGGGGGAGAAGGATCACAGTCGCAGGCTCCACAGGACCCTGATCCCACCAACAGCGATGCCTCTCATCACTCCATGGATGACACAGACCAACCTGGCACCTCTGGATCCCAAACCCGCGCAGTAGCTGGATCAGGGGCATCTGTGCCAACCACCACACCCATTCCTGCCACATCCCAGCAGACAGCTCGGAGCCCTGCCCACAATACACAACTGAGCCAGTCTGACAATGAGGGATAAGGTTTGTTGGACACCCAGTAGGAGGCAGACAACCCCCCCACCTCCCCACTGTCAACCCTCAGGGGTCCCATCGACCTGATGTGCCCACAACAGCAGGCCGCGCTTGTGTGGGCAGGGGTGGCGGGAGTGGCACAAGGTGGAGGTGAGAACCTGACCAGCAAGCTGACGGGCCCGGTATGTCTGAACTCAAAAACCTCATGGAGGGATACCGGCGGGATACCAGGGAGTTCAGCCAGGGAGTGGGGGCCCTCATCGCTTTAAAAGACCAGCAGGCTGAGGAACACGCCAGTCAACGACGACACCAAGGACAGATGGAGGCAAGACTGGCTGAGCTCTTGGCGGTGCAGAGGGACATAAGCCAGTCACTCCATCGGATTGCTGACAACATGCAGCACCCTCCCTGTGTCACTAGGCCAGAAACATCCAGGCAAAGACTGCCAACAGGCACAGGGAGGGAGGAGGAGGTGGAACCATTCGACGGAGAGTCCCATGCATCGTCAAGGCGGCATATGAGGGTCCCCCAAGGAAGGTGGGTCGTCCACGGAGAAGAGGTTGAGAGGCAGAGGGCCATGCACATCTCCCAGGTCACCTGGTCTGGCCTCTTGCCTTTGTGTGCAACAGCATCACCTTATTGACTGTCACACTCTCCCACATGGACTTGCTGGTCACAGTGTCACCAATGATGCCAAACACTGTGCTCTGGACTCTGTTGACTGAAACCGCAAGGCATCACATCTCCTTCTGTGAACTTTGGATTCCGCACATTTTTGTACAGCACCTAACACCCACTCACATTTCACTCACAAGATGGAGAATAAAAAATCACAGACACAATACGTATTGATGATGAAGTATTTTTTCCCTGAGTCAACAACATACATGTTGGGATATGTCAAAGTATGCCAGAGTGTTGAACAAACACAAGCCATCCATACACTGGGAACTGATTCTGGTTGTGGACACACATAGGTCACAATGTATGATCAACTACATCCATTGTGGTAAATACTCAGACGTGATGGTTACTATATGCTGAGGGAGGGGTGGGTTGCCATACTGCTCTGACAGACAGTTACGGACGAGTCTCATTAAGGTGTACAGGTCATGGGTAATGTGTTGGTGTCCAGGGAGGGACGACCAGGTCTGTTTCTTGATGTGGGATAACTATCACCTGCATGCAGTTGTACTGTGGAAGTGATGAATGTTGCCCAGGGCAAGTGTGAACGGACGGACTACAGGCAACGTGGTGTGGGATGGGAGATGTCCATATTTGTTTAATGGGTGTGGTTGGGGAGTGCCTACTGAGTGTGGCTGAGGAGTATGAAGGTCTGCCTGTAGTTGACAGTGGGACTCGCAAACAATAAATCAAACATGATATTAGTAAAGTGCGCTACATACCTGTGATGGTTTCAAGGTGCTGGGTGTAGGGGAGGGGGCTGCTACTGATCGAAGAGCCAGGTATTGATGAGTTTTGTGAAGGGCAGCAGCTCCTGGGTCTGATGTAGGTTGGTTGGGAGGGTGTACCAGGTCTTGGTGGTGAGGTGGGAGAAGGATCCTCCACCGGCGGTGGATTTCTGGATGCGTTGATCATTGGCGAGGTGAGGCTGCGGATGGGGGTGTAGAAGCTGAGTCGATCATTGAGGTATGCTGGTACGGCGTTGTGGAGGGCTTTGTGTGCGTGGGTGAGGAGTTTGAAGGGGATCCTCTTGTTGACGGTGAGCCAATGCAGGCCTCTCAGGTGGGGTGTGATGTGACTGTGTTGGGGGGCGTCAAGGATCTGTTGTGCCGGGCCATTCTGGATGCGTTGCAGCCGTCTCAGGAGCTTGGTTGATGATCATGCGTAGAGGGTGTTACCGCAGTACAGGCTGCTGGTGACGAGGACCTGGGTGACGGTTTATTCTTGTGTTGGAGGGGATACATTTCAAGTTCCGGCGGAGCATTCGCAGGGTGTTGAAGCATGACGCGGAGAGGGCGATGACTTGCTTGGTCATGGAGAGGGCAGAGTTGAGGATGACCCCCAGGTTGTGTGCGTGGTAGGTGGGTGCTGGGCATGTTCCTAGCAATGTTGGCCACCAAGAGTCGTCCCAGGCTGATGGGGTGGTGCTGAGGATGAGGACCTCCGTCTTGTCTTCATTCTTCTTAAGCCAGCTGTCCATCTTCCATACTGCAACGGCCTTCATTCCCCTATCGAGGTAGGCTTTGGGGCTGTGGTGGTCTGTGGTGAGGGATATGATCATTTGGGTGTCATTGGCATAGGAGATGATGTTGAGGCTGTGTTGTTGAGCGACGTGGACGAGTGGTGCCATGTGGATATTGAACTGTGCTGGGCTGAGGGATGATCCCTTTGGGATGCTGCAGATGATCTTGTTGATCTTGGAGTGGAAGGGTGGGAGGCGGACCTTCGGGAAACTGCGGAAGAGGAAGGATGTGGTCCAGTCCACGGACATCTCTTGGATTCCAGCATCATGGAAGCGTGCTTTTAGGGAGCAGTGTCAGACTGTGTTGAAGGCTGCTGATAGGTCCAGAAGGATGAGTGTGGTTGGTTCTCCTTTGTTCATCAGAATCCAAATGTTGTTGGTGGTGGCGATGAGGGCGGTCTGGGTGCTGTGGTTGCTGCAAAAGCCGGACTGGAGAGGCTCCAGGATGTTGTTGTCTACTAGGTAGCGGGTCAGCTGTCTGTTGACAATCTTATCTGTGACTTTTGCGGGGAAAGTGAGCAAGGAGATGTTCTGGAACTTATTCAGGTCATTGGGGTCTGCCTTGTGTTCCTTCAGTAGGGTGTTGATCTTGGCGTGCTTCCAGCTCTCCATAAAGGTTGCTGTCTTGAAGGAGATGTTGATATTTTTTTGGAGATGGTGTGCGATCAATGTGCTTGCTTTGTTGAAAAAGTGTTGAGGGCATGGGTCAGATGGGGATCTGGAGTGGATGGAGTGCATTGTCTTGATGGTGTCTTCATCGCTGACGTTGGTCCAGGCGGTCAAGCGACTGGTGCGTGTGGGGGTCGCAGGGGTGGTGGTCTTGGTGGTGGATGAGGGTGTGTCGGTGTTGAAGCTGTTGTGGATGTCGGTGATCTTGCAGTGAAAGAAGGTGGCCAGTGATTTGCACAGGTCTTGTGATGGTGGAATGTCGTTGGTGTTGGAGCTGGGGTTGTAGAGGTCTTTCACGATGTTGAAGAGCTCTTTGGTGTTGTGTGTGTTGTTGTGTAGGCGGTCCTTGAAGGCGGTCCTCTTGGTAGTCCTGATGAGTTGGTGGTGTTTGTGGGTGGCGTTCTTGTGGGCTGTGTAGCAGTCTGGTGTTCAGTTGCAGAGCCAGTTCTTCTCTAGTTTCCAACAGGTGCGTTTGGAGGCCCGGAGGTCTTTGGTGAACCAATTGGCTTTCTTGTTGGTGTGATTGGTTGCAGAGGTCTTGAGTGGGGCAAGGGTGTCTGCGCAGTTGGTGATTCACTGTTTGATATTGATGTTGATGGTGTTGGGGTGTGTGGGGGCGGGGTGGGTAGTCCCAGTGCGAGGGTGGTGGTCAATTTGTCCTTGGTGACCTTGCCCCAGCTGCGGCATGGCAACTGTTGGGTGCGATGGTGTTTGTTGTGCTTCCTGAAGGTGAATTGGATGCATCTGTGGTCAGTCCAGTAATGTTTGGTGGTGTGGTTGACAGAGACCTGGTGACTTGCGGACAACATGGTGTCCAGTGTGTGTCCAGTGGCATGTGTGGGTGTTGTCACAAGTTGTTTGAGTCTGAGGTTGGCGAGGTTGTCGATCAGGGCGGTGGAGTTTGCGTCGTTGTTGTTTTTGAGGTGGAAGTTCTGGTCCACGAGGAGGATGTAGTCCGTGGATGCCAGGGCATGGGGGATTATGAGGTTGGCGATGGTGTCGCTGAACTGTGGTGGTTGTCCGACTGGTCTGTAGACAGGAGTCACTCTGAGGGTGGTGTTGGGGTCGGTGTGGATCTGGAAGTGCATATGCTTGGCGGTGTTGAGGGTGTCGATGGTGTTGTTAGTGACTCTGAGTGAGTCCTTGTGGATGATGGCCATTCCCCCTCTCACTCTGTTGGTGCAGTCTCTGCGTGAGTTTTGCTAGCCCTCTTGGATGGCAATGGCAATGTCTGGTGCCGAGGTGACGTTCAGCCAGGTCTCTGTCAGGAATGCGACGTGGGGGTGGTTGAGTCTAGGAGGTTCCAGAGTTCAATGGCGTCCGTGCAAGTGGAGCGGGTGTTGAGGAGGATGCATTGGAGGTGGTGGATTAACTGTTTGATGGTTTTGCCGGCCGGATGCAGTTGAGGCTGTAGTTCCGGCAGGTGAAGGTCCCTTTGTTGTGCTTTGTGGTATCCCGGTAGCAGGAGTCATTACGTCCAGGGTTGCATGCATGAAGGGTGCTGGAGTCGTAGTGCAGGCTGTTGTTGTGGTGGCTTTGGGGTCCAGGGGTTCTTGCGCTGGGCGCGGTCTAGGCGCAGACGGGCGCAGATGGGCTTGCATTTGGTGCACCTTTGGTGCGCCAGTGGCGCACACGCTGTGCACATCTGCTGTGCGCCCGCACACACTCTGCCATTTGAAAGCATGGTGGGAGGTGCATCTGGGAGGCTGGAGCATGGTGGGTAGGGGGCATTGAGTCCGGGGCAGCGGCGGGAAGGGGTGTGCAAAAGCAAGGGGGCGGGTGGGTGAAAAAAAATTGCATGAGCACGACTTTTCGGCTACAATGGAAAAACAGAGCACAGCGTACATGGATGAGAAAGATAATACAAGTCACAAATCACCGGGCTAAGTGCAGTAGGCAACCGCAACTGCACAGTGGAACGGTGGGCACAGCAGTTGCAAAGTCACGCTTCACGCAGTAGCGGGCAGGGAACAGGTGGAGCTGTTTGGTGGCAGGGGGGCAACCTGGCCTGCAAGCAGGTTCAAGGGTCACTCTTGACTGTAGTAGGTATCTCAGGTGGACGGTCATGCGGCTGTGGCAGGGGATGTTGATGATGAGGTGTGCGCATGCACCCTGGGTGTGCACATGTCCTCCTGGAGTCTGGCTCTTCTTCCTGTGTAGAGGTTGTTGATGTAGTTGAGCTGGCTGTTGTTGTGGGGGTGGCTGTCTGTCTTGACTTGGAGTGGATCTATGTGAAGTTCTGTTCCATCATGTGGATGGACTTGCATCATGAGTTAGCGATGGTGTGGATTTAGTGAACTAGATGCAAACATTGTTGTCCCAATGCAGGATGGTGGTGTGTTTGTCCTCCAGGCAGGAGTTTCTCTAACATTGATCCTTTTTTTCATGTTTAGCTGTGGGCCTGCGTGCTGAAGTACTAGTCCAATGTCTGAGGAGCAATCTGGAAAGTTGTGTAGCAGTCCAGTGGTTTAAGATTTTTACAAAATATATGTGGAAGCCTCTCAGCTCAATTACCATATGTTAATCCACTTCCCCTACTGACCCCCTGCCCACAAACCACCACAACATCCTTGCAAAGATTCACTTTCAACACTGAAACGTCATGTGGAACCCTTTCATCAGATTGGTTGCAAACCCGGATGTTTGGAAACACACGTTCCTCCTGCACATCTTAAGCAAAGGTAACACAGATCCTGTTTAAGCTTCCAGTCATACCCCAAGATCTATCTATCAGTACTGGCAGAGATTTATGTGAAATTATAACGGAAGAAACAGATTAACTTTGTTGAAGATAGTAGCCTGCTTCATGACTTACAATCCAGCTTCCATCCCACCCATAGTACACAGGTGGCCCTCATACAAATGGCAGTCTGTATACGCTGGGAGGTAGATGGAGGTTACAAGGCGGCGTTGGTGCTGTTCGACATGTCTTCAGCATTTGACACCATAGAGCATATCAATCTTCAGAACCACATGAAGACCATAGGTGTGTGACCTCAGTGCTGTACTGGATATTGTCCTAACTATCTGACTGCACACATCATGTCCGCACCTACTACATCGACTCCTTAATCAAAACACAGAAGTGGGGAATGCCGCAGGGCTCTGCTCAGAGCACGCAGACTTTGGTAATATTTACCTTACCACGCTGGCTGATTCGATTGCCATGTCTGGAGTCTAAATGATATCATATGCTGAGGATCTTCTGATTCTAATCAACTAAAATCCAGTCAGAGCTGCTAAATTTGAGCATCACCACAATTGCTCCTTGGGGTTGTATGTCACTCTGGGGGTGTACCTCACAAAGTTTTGAAAATCATACTCCTGAAAAGTTGTTGTCGTCCTTGCGGAAGGTCTAGTATCCATCTGTGATGGCAATGTAGAAGTAGTGTGCTGGCCTTACGTACAACCTGGTCACAGTAATTGTGGTCATGTGTTGTGCTGTTGTGTTGATGAGGTAACAGAGTCCAATGTTGTGCTGGTGTAAGTAGCATGTGTGCAGAACGACGCACATGACCTGCTTGTACGGACATGCACTGTTATGTGTGGCAGTGCAGAGTTGGCAGTATGAGTTGCACACACAGCCTCCGGAACTGTCATGTGTGCTCTTAGGGGTTGCCTGATACCAGGTGGATGATTGTGTGGTGTTCACTGTGTGGAGGGTGGCAGGAGCATGAGTCTGTAGTGTAACCTGTGTCACTGAATGACCAGAGGGCCTTGCACTGTGCATGTTGCAGGCGCTGACAGGCCTGCCTTTGTCATGGATGTGGTGCAACTGTGGCACGGACAATCTGCGATCTGCCTTAAGAATGGACTGATGGATGTTTGAGCATATTGGAGGTGTATGTGTCACCGAACCTGTGCACTGGGTGTTGCGGTGTCACTGGGGTTGCAGCATCTTTAATGTCTGAAAACATGATGGCAGAAGGTGTGATACTAGACAAAATCAAGTGAAACCACTTGGCCTCAGCACACTGTTGCTAACCACCCTGTGGTGACAAAATGTATCACATGTTACATATGCATAATCAAATAATTCACATTGCCTTTAAGCAACAACACTAACTCAAATTTAATGTGGTAAACCATCATCTGATTGTTTTTTACATATTTAATATTATACACAAAATTTAATACTCAAATACAAATTCATCTGTGACACTTAAATTCCATATGATATTTGAAGGACTGCCCTATGGATTTCGGGCCGTGAGGCCCTTCGTCTGGGGCTCAATCTGTGAAAATAAATCAAAAATAACTGCAGATTTACATAAACCTTTCAATATCCAAGACGCAGGTAAATACATGTACCATCGAATTAACGTATGCTACATTATGACACAAATCTTATAATATAGCACTTTGCATGTAATCATAAAACATGAACATAGCCGTCGCGAACAGTATTGACAGGTGCCACACAAGAACAAAAGGTAGAGAAGATTAAGTGCACACTGAAAATAAAAATAGAAAAAACGGTGCGTCCGTGATTTGCTCCATTTAAATTACCTCATACCTCAAAATAAATGACCGTGGAAAATATCATCAAAAGTGAACTCACTATGTAGCACTCCGTTGTCTGATACTCCACAAACATAAAGATGATAACACTGTGCCCAGTTTTAAGATAGTACATACTAATACTAAAAAACATCAAATGATCATGATTATTTAGAAGCACAAACTGATCAACTGACCTTGACAGCCTTCTTTCTTCTCTCTTCTTCTTTTCTTCACTTTTCTTTCTCCTCTTCATTGATGTTTCTGAAATTTTTCTTTTATTAGCCCTAGTGCCTCATGTTTTCCCTTATTATATTTACTTGCATTATTGTATGGCTTGTTTGTGTCTTTGCTAAAACTCAATAAAAATTTCTTAAACAAAAAAAAAAAAAAGAATAATGGAAAATCGGGGTGTGTTCGTCCAAACATCCACTGAAAATACCGCCATCAGCTCCTCCTTGAACAGTCACAGTAGCTGCAATGTATCAGTCATAACCAACCTACTCTAAATGTTCAGGTTCTCCACTGACAAGAAAGTGAACAGCTATCAAGAATACCTATTCTGCTGAAATGTCAAATGCTTCTCAAACTTCTATCAACTGCGTCTTAAGGAAAACGAAGCTTCAAGTGGGGGTAGTCTCTATTGTCACGACACTCGTTCGCCTGTTATAGTTATAAAAAACAATTTCAGTAGCCATTTTAGACTTCTTGACCCAAACGGAATCGAACTATCAAACACACGGTGTTGAAAATACCTTAATGCGCGAAAGTTTCTCCGATGTGGTCACTCCATGTTCAAAAACCTCTCCACGGTGTAACGTAATCCAGAACGCGACACACGCGAGATAAACTAATAATAGAAACCAACGAAGGACTCATCATCGCTCCATGTCTGCAAACAACAGGACCGATAAAATAACTACGTGCGCCATCTTAAACCACGCCGAGGAAAACAAAAAATATGTGAGGCATGATCCGAAGCAATCCAAAACTAAGTCAATAATATGAAAAATAAACTGCATGTCAGCGCGCCCGTACCATAAACTCTAAAGTGAATAAAAGAGAAATAAAAAACCACTCTGTGAAAAAAACTGAATTAGTGAAAGGGAAAAGAAAAAACATGCATTTAACTGACAGAAAGTGCACATATGTGTGATCAACCACATATTCATTATTCTCATGTTTACATCATAAATAATGTGTACGAATTCACAAAACACATTTTTTACATCCTTGGCAATTAATATTGCGCAACCTAAGTCCTGGCATGTCTGTATACTGAGGTGCAGATTCATAGATAACAACCTAAATCTACTCTGTCATTAATCCCTCTGGGATCTTAAGTTTCTAACCGTCTAATCCAATTAACTTCTCTTTGGAGAAGAGTTCATGTCATGTCCCTGCCTGGTGCTGATCTCACCACTTCGAGAACCTGAAATTTTAACTGAGCTATGGTGTGTCTGATTGTGGTCCAATGTACTGCTAAACTACTATTTAGATTAATATTCCTGATGGTGCTTTTATGCTCTGAGATACGAGTCTTGATTTTACGTTCAGTCTTGCCTATATATAATACATATGATGATACACCATGAAAAAGTGGGACACAAAGTCAAGGATATTTGCATAGCAGCATGTTACATGCGTTTGGAAAGGAAGGAGTGTCTTGTTACTCATGGGTCACTGATAGGAATGGGTAACCAATCACTAAGTATTACGGTTACAGGATCAGGCACCAACAGCACAAGCGGGGCAGAGGACAAACAGCATCAGCATGTGTTGCATGACCGTTGTGGGTATTAAGCTAAAGCAATACATACACAGGCATATTTGTCAATCACATAATGGACCATGAAGTATTACAAACACCATGCATGTTCCCCCACTACACATAACCACAATCATTTTTAAGTATGCCATAGATGCGGCATGCACACTGGAAAGACATCTGCGGTGACAGTAATGTGGCACAATGTACACTTAGGAATACTTTAACCACATACATGCTTCAAGTTTGTTATGAGGCCATGCTGCATTAGACAATGTACATGGCCTGTGGCATTGTTCAGAAGGAAATAACTATAATGCAATGAGGGTACCTGTAATGCTGCAAAAACTATCTCCACACGACAGCCAGGGATAGTTTGTACCTTTGATCCTCACATTTGTGCTATGCTGAAAGGGGTCCATCTCCAGATAGCCTCTTGGTCTGCGTATGAATTTCAGACTCTAAAGGGTGATCAGGCGAGGGAAGGAGAGGATGGGAACAGCATGGAGGGAGATCTGAAACAAAGATAAACAAGCTTCACAATTCAAGACTTCTTGGCACTGAATAACATTATACTCATGATGTATACTGTAACAGTTACACCTGTGTACTTTAACCGCAGCCACTGTATCCATTTTGTCAGCACAGGTTTTGAAATGATACAACATCTGAGGTTTTATCATGGACACGCCCACCAGGCTGCTTCAATGCAATTAGAACTGTGCGCTCACAAACTTACTCACAGTGTATGAATGTGGCTCATAAAATACAGCGAATTGAATGTGTAGCAGTGCTACTCACACAAATCAAATAACTGTAGTCAGCCCTGGGAATCAGTATGGGTCATGAATGTAAGATACACATCACCAGCTATAGCCGTACTTAGCTAATGCAACGAGTAAGGGGATTATTTTAACACAAGGAAGCCTAGCAAGAGCCAGTCATAGGCTCTACAAACTGTGCCTTACAATGCCAAACCTGACAAGCAGGTTTGACCAAACTCTACTGAGAGCAATGAGGAACAAACCCAGTAAACCACCCCTACCGTGACCAGGATATGCAGCAAGGCACAAGAGTTAGCTGTGATTCACGTCAATCAACTGGTGTAACAGAAGTGTTTACATTAGCAACACTCCTACGTTGCTACGTCATCAGTTAAACATTCCTGCAATCATGGGAATAGAAAGTTGACATAAAGTTACCAAGAAGGCTTGCAAAGCTGTGTTCTCCACCGGCACAGAGGTAGCGACCAGACAGTAACATTACATACTGGCACAGGGGGCAATGCATCCATACGAACAGACTCACTGGACAGTTGTCAGAACATGTGGGACATACAGTGGTCCACATCTTCACAACATGTCAATAGGTAAACCAAACTGTACTGGGCCAAAACATAAATGTGATGACCCAAACACATCCTGCTGTACACAGTGAGGTTTCAAATCCACACAGAGCCTGTGGTAGTGATGTCACACACAATGGAAACCGGTGATATCCGCAATGTGTCTGGACCATGGTTTACACACATTGATGTATTCACCAGAGTCATCAATCAACAACATATGAGTGACAATAAGGGTGACTGTCCAGTCATGGGACTGTTGCAACAGGCATCTTGATCCATGTTAATTACACATGTATGTATGCTTGAACAACAGGCACAAAAACAGCACTCACACATTCACAAAGCATACCAACCCAAAAAAACATGTTTAGATGTCTTACCCAAAGTGACATTTCCACATGTCTGTGCATGGAACGCTGATTCGACACACGTTGCAATCATCAGGATCAATAGCAGGAGTACCAAGATGACACGAACAGACAACAGGCAGAGCGACCTGTGAACGACAGGCACACAAGGGGACACATTAATAAGATTTGCATACAGACATGGACATGTGAAAATACATCACAATGTAGTACACATGTACATTACAAATTCACTCATTGCACATATGCATGTCATGACATCATCATTTGTGTGAGACATCACAACAAACATCAAAGTGTTTTCACATACAGTCAGCTGGACACACAGTATGCAACACATGCCACTCCAGCCACCAGTTTGCACACGACTACCCAGTCACTCACCATTAAGAGAAGAAGTTGCGTATGAGCTCACTCCGGATATCATCCTCCTCCTCCTCATCACTTTCATCGTGCCCAAGCCCTTCATCCTCAATGGGTGGATGTTCCAGCTCATCAGGATCCGGGATGAGTGGCACGGCCTTCTCAACTGCCATGTTGTGCAGCATGCAGCACACAATGATCAATATTCAAGGCACCGGAATCGGCTCTTCAGGAGTCCAAACATTTGCTCAATCACGCGCCTGCTCTGCCCGTGTGCATTGTTGTATCGTTGGTCTGCTGCTGTCCTTGTGTTGTGGAGCGATGCCATGAGCCACGGCATGTTGGGATATTCTGCGTCTCCTACAAATATACAGCGTGTTGAAATTGGGCTAAAGCAATTTTGTCACATAAAACAACAAATTATACATACAGGACAAACAGAGTATACCCACCAACAAGACATGCCCAATTGTTGCGCAGCTGCAGCATCATCTGTGGTACCATGCTACGCCTCAAGATGAATGCATCATGGCACGGTCCTGGAAAACGTGCACAAACATGGGATATCAGCATGTTAGCAAGACACACCACAAGGGCATTTATTGAGTGGTAATGCTTCCTATTGCGGTAGGCCTGCTCCTGAGCCTGTGGTGGCACCAAAGCCACATGTGTACCATTAATGGACCCAATGACATGTGGCATCCCTCCCAGGGTATAGAATTCACCCTTGACATCTCTCAGCTCTTCAGGATTTGGAAATTTTATGAATTCATCAATGTGCTCTAACATGGCAGCTAAGACATCACGTAGGACACAGCTGAACACGGTTTTGGACATACCCCCCACATCTGCAATGGTAAATTGAAACGTACCTGTGGCAAAAAAATGTAGGGCTGCCATCACCTTTAGCTTTGGTGTCAGCGCAGTTGGATACCTGTGTCGCGGTTGGAGATGTGGTTCCAGCCTGTCTGTCAAGTCCTGAATCAACTCTCGAGTGAATCTGTAACGTCGGATGAAATCACGTTCCCTCATTCTCTCCAAGTCAGGAAAAGGCCTTGGTAGAGGCGGTGCCCTGCAGGACATATTTGGGAAGAATGCAGAACAACTGTCATCCAAATACTATTCAAATGTACATAACACATGCAACACTGCTACTACACATCAAGGTCCTATAGGGTCTGGTGTCAGCAATACATCCTGGACACATATGCCAGCTTCCTGGTACTTCAAAAATTAACCAAAATACATCTGTGGTCTTTTTAAAAACACATTACATGCACAAAAAAACAACTGCTGGGCTGCTCTGAGTGAGCACAGCAAGATATCACTGGAGTGACACACATCACCAGACCTGCATTAGAAGGTTGTCATCCCATACAGACAGCTGACTGCAAGGCACAGACCCAGGTCCCATGGAATGTCTAGTGTACATATCATCCACCTTGCTAATGAGGATGTGTATGTGACAACGCAACACCACAGTAATTGTCATGATGCACACATGTAGGCATGGTTGCCAATGATGTATGATGCAATCAGACCCAAAAGCCATTGATGAGGCACATGTGCCATGGTGTGCGTACACGCAAAACCATTTCAGTCACAACACAGACACATTATAGATGCACCAAAAACACATGCATTTTACGGAACCCAAACAGTGAATTCAATCTGTAAAATTACACACATAACATTATTACTTAGGGACCTGATGAACGACAAATTGACAAGTGAAAAAGGCCACGGTCCCTGGCATCATGACACAGGTTCCGGAAGTGATGACTGTGCCAGCCCAGTGTTTACATGCATGACAACATGTGCATGATGATACGAATGCTACAAGTGGAAATGTGATGTGTACCACATAGTGCCCCATCACACATCACATGTGTCAACAGGTCATCACACATGAACTGTGCAACATGAACTGATATCCTCTGCTATATCAGTGCCTGGCACACCTAGGGCATGCTGATGTAAGTATGCAATGAAACGAACATGATAGACATTCTAGTGTTACCATACTGCTACATCCCTGCCATTTGTGCGCCTCGTATCACTATTGTAATGGTGCCATATGCGATTGAACTGTACACCTACCTTATGTGCGTGTGTGTGGGACGTTTCACTATTGAAATCGGGCCATACGCGATTGAACCGTACACCTACCGTACGTGGGTGTGTGCGGGACGTTTCACTATTGAAAACGGGCCATACGCGATTGAACCGTACACCTACCTTACGTGCGTTTGTGCGGGACGTTCTACTATTGAAGTCGGGCCATACGCGACTGAACCGTACACCTACATTACGTACGTGTGTGTGGGATGTTCCACTATTGTAATTGGGCCATACGCGATTGAACCGTACACCTACGTTACGTGTGTGTGTGCGGGACGTTTCACTATTGAAATCGGGCCATATGCGATTGAACCGTACACCTACCTTACGTGCGTGTGTGCGGGACGTTTCACTATAGAAATCGGGCCATATGCGATTGAACCGTACACCTACCTTACGTGTGTGTGTGCGGGACGCTTCACTATTGAAATCGGGCCATACGCGATTGAACCGTACACCTACCTTTCGTGCGTGTGTGCAGGACATTCCACTATTGAAATCAGGCCATACGCGATTGAACCGTACACCTACATTATGTGCGAGTGTGCGCCTCGTTTCACTATTAAAAAAGTGGCATACGCGACGTGAAACGCACCGCACTTGTGTGTGGATCACAAAAAATACATAGGGGACACCTAGGCTATGAGTAGTAGTACCAGAATGCAGGCTGGTTGTCATGGATACTGAGATTTGAGTGTGTGCTACAGGTGTCCTACAAAAGTCAGTTGGGCAAAACTATACAATGTTGCAATGTTGTTGTGGAGCCGAAGCTCGAATTTTGAACCATGAAAATGTGTATCAGGGCCTTATGTTGGAAGTGATTAGATGAAACATAGGATGCTAAGTAATGTGGCCTATCACACTGTACTCCTGATACTGAAAGCCCCTCAGCAGCACTGATTTAAGGCTGCATGTGGCTGTGAGAGGGCACTTGCCTGCACAACATTGGAGTGGACAACACTGCTGCTGTCTCTGCATTCCCTGGACTCTGATTTTGCTGACCATGGAGAGGGCACCTGCATTCAGTGAGGAGGAGAACCAGGCCCGGCTGGATGCCCTCCTACGAAACTACAGCAAGCTGTATGGGAGACCAGGGGAGCAGGTGAGTAATGACTGCACTAGCTTTGACTGTGCCCCTGTTGTGTGAGTGTCACTACAGCCATTGTGTATTTGTGGATCAGACATGCAATGTGCTTTCTCTCTGATTGCAGGGTGTGTACATTGTGGTGTCTACCATGCAGAGCATGTTGTAGTAAAAGTGTGTTTACTCCTTACATTCAAAGCATACTGATTTGCGCATTCTGCTGTGCCACAACATGCAGGTTTTTTTTACATTATTTAATGAGCTGTAATAGTGTTCACCCCAGAGTGACAGCTGAATGTACTCACTGATGTTTATGGTTTTTTTGGATCTGTGGAGATTTTCTACATGTGCTGTGTTTGGAGTAATGAACATTGAAGACTGTGAATGTTCCTTGTCACCTGGCTGAGTGTGTATGTGATGTTTTGCGACACAGCTGCATGGCGTATGCAGCAGATGTAGCCATCTGATGAGACAAGTATGCAGTGTTATGTGCATGACTTGCACAGTTAGCCCAACACCTGTGTCACCTCTTTCTCAAGTGTGACATGTGCAAAGTGAGAGTTGTATACAATGTTGAGAACAACAGGCAAGGGATCTGTGCCAGGGTGTGTATGTGTGGTCTGCTGAGGTTTCGTAGGTGTAGTGGGATATGTGGCAGCATGTAAGGTGCTGTCCAACACCCTGCAGTTGCATGTGTTGTACAGTGTGTGCCATGATCCGTGAGTGTGTTGAACCCCTTATGCCATCTGTTGCCTTTCAAAGGCATGTAGTGCATTAGTGTGTGCCCACTGGGCAAAATCAGATGGACAATGATGCAAGTCCTCTCAGTATCCTATGCCCTGTTCACATCATCAATGTAGTGCAAGTGTGTGTCTCAGGGACATGCAGCAGGTGTAGTGATGTTGTTTAACTATGTCTTCCCGACAGGTAACTGCCTATGAGAAGGGGGAGATCTGGCCGGACATTGTCAGGGCTGTCAGGTCTGTGGGGGGCCCTCACCGTCGGCTTATGAACATCAGGAAGAGGTGGCAAGACATCCGGTGCTGGACCCGCCGTATTGCCCGGTTCCAGCTGAAGCTGGAAGCTCCACGCCGGCATGGCGGCAGCCGTCACCTCACCCCCTAAATGCTCCGGGTCTTGGAAGAGGTGTTTTCAGACCTCCACAGGCAGTTGCAGGATGGACAGCAGCAAGGAGGGGGTAGGTACATGTCTGTTTGTAGTGTTGAGTGTCACATGGTACTTGAGGTGGTCTGAAGCCTGTGAACACTCCCACAGTTGGGGGGTCTGGTCAGACAGACAGGCTATTTGTGCATTGTATGTTAAAATCACCATATTCATCTGCTGCTCTTTTCCATCCCTTCCCCTACTCAACATGCTACCCCTAGTTTGTGTGTTTAAAATTTTGAACATGTACTTCTAGGGTGCAAGGTAATTAGACAGCACATTGATTTACGCATCATGTGGGAGGGAGGTCTGTGACATGTGTTGTGACCTTGCCTGTGCCACGACCTGTGCACTGTGTTTGGCATTCATATTTGTTTGCAGTGATGATGAGTATCAACATAGGAGTGCAATGTATATGATTCACACCCTACCAGCATGCATGAGCCATGTTTCATACTCATACATGATGGATATCATTTTCAAAATATGCATAGTGACAAGACGGTTATTCATGAGACAGTCTGCAATTTCTTGACACACAGATCTGTGTGCCCACCACAGTACCCTGAAAAACTCCGGCATCCTAATCATGTGTGTCATCCAACACTGTGCCCATTCTATATGGGTTCAGCATGGGTGTGCCTCAGTGGCCTTGGTCCCTGCCATACTTTGTTTTTATCATGTGTTAGCTACATCTGCACACTGCCCATGGATACAAGATTTAGCTTGTGCATACTCACACTGGGCATTGCCTGTGTGCCTATTCTCAAGAATCTGTTGCTGATTGTTTGTGACTAATATGGATTGCCAGCCACAGGAGGTGATCTTGCTGTACATTTTAAAAAGATGCTGATCAGTTTTTGCTACCCTCATTCATAACTTATTGAGCAGTTTCAAACACATTAATGGAATGGAGTGATAGGGGTCTTGTGCAGGAGAGGTGTGATGGACCTGACTGTTTGCCCTTGTCAGTTGTGAACTGTGGATGTCATATGTGAGTTATAGTTATCAGCATGCACTTCACCTGTGATGCTGGACAGTGTTGACATTGGGTTCTTTACAGGTATGTTGTTTGCTTACAGAGATGATTGTGCCTCTAAGATTTTTGGATACATGTATGTTGTTGCGGTGCAACGCTGTTTTGTCATAGTGCGCAGACTACAGTGCTCACATTTCCCATGTGGTTAAGGGTGTGTCTTTCTATGCAGCAAAGATTTTGATCTTTGCAATTGCAGGCACATTACCTTAAGCATTGTCCAGATTGAGGACATGTGGTCCACTTAACATGACAGCCAGTGTGTGTTATGTGCTAACAACTGTATAATCTGGTGATAGATGCCCCTGTGAGGAGTGACATGTTTGAAGTGATGTCACATTGATGAATGTCCCTAGGCACTCCCAACACTTGTTGAAACTAGTTAATGTTTGACATGTGTACATATGACAAATTGTGTGCGTTACACTTATGGGTCTGCATTATAGTTGGCTCACAAGGTAGTGCACACCACACAACATGTGCAATGTTGTTGAATCAGCAGGCAGGTTTAGAATGAGGCCAGTGTTAGTGGTTAATGGTGTGCCTTCATCGACATCAACATGTCCCCACAGCGGTCTTGAGTGCTTGTGACTCCTTTGCTGTCAATTGTACAGACTGATGTGTGTCAATACATCAAGAACTCCGTTGGACCATGTATATGGTATATGGCCACGCCATTTATTTCTTACAGGGTTTCATCTTGAAGTGTGCAAGCTGTCTCTTTAACATTGTGTATGTTGTTTGTGTGGATTTCCTTGTGAGAGCTCTTTCATGCTGGCACATACGTGTTATGTACACAAGATGGATATTTTTCAGAGGCTATACAAGTTGATTATGTGAAGTATGCAGAGTCCGAAGATGCAAAGATGATATGCCATTACTTTTCACCAAACAATAAGTCAGGTTTGTTACTTTGCCCTGAGGGGAAATACAACTGTTTATTTTTGGAGAACTTCAGGTGGCAGAACTTCATTGTATAGATCAGCTCTCATGTGAACAAACCAAAACTCCTCAGTGTGACTCTCACTCAAGTTGTGGCCTGGTCTATTATTTGGATCCTTGTGCGGAAGTAGCATTGTGTCTATACCAACTGTGCAGTACTAGTCTTAAATATGTGCAGAGTTCTGTTGCTGTTACTCATGATGCATGCCATGATTTGCAATGTGCCCAAATAAAATTGTGTTCATATGTCAGATGTGTACAGGTGACTGATGCATTTTTGTTTATTCTCCTTGCCAACAGCATCATCAACCGACACAGGAGGAGACATAAGCATAGACCAGGAGGGGGGACCCAGTCGCAGTGCCACCAGCGCTGAGGAGTTGGAGGGAGCCAGTGGCACGGAGAGTGAGGGGAGTCAGGAGGCAGGACCTTTTGAAGGGGACACTTCGTATCATGCAGACAGCTCGGCTTCTGACTCCCAGGAGGAGGGGGAATATGCGGCAACAGCTTCTTCCACCACTGTGTCTGTCCCCACCTCCTCCAGACCCATCTCCACCCTCCCAGTTGCTAGGGTCCCTTTCGTCCGTGCTGCCCCTCATGTCTCCTTCGTCCCCGGCACCGCGGCCCCTGCCCCTGTCTCCCCTGCTGCCCTCAGTGCCGAGTCTGTGGACCTACTCTGGCAGATTCATGTTGGTCAGACATCAATGCTGACTGTCCTCCATGGCCAAACTCAGATCTTGACACAGTTGTTGTCATTCAAGGAGGGCATGTCAGCTAACATGTCTGACTAACGTCGGAGTCTATCATCCATAGACTCCTCACTGACGGCAGCACTTGCCCTCCTGCAGCGGCCCATCCCACCCACTCCTTCAGACCCATCCACAACCCCCTCACCCATACCTGTCCACAGAACACACAGAAACACAAGATCACACACCCCAACAGCCCCACCCAGCTCACCACCACGGAAGTCAATGCATAGATCACCAGGCACCCAATCTCAGGGGGATGCAGGCACTCCCACAGGGACTGGGGTCAGACAGAAGGCACGCAGACACATACACAGTCCGCAAGACTCAGAGCCCTCTACCTCCACTCCATTGTGTCCCCGGGTGCAGGTGGTGGTCTGGCGGACCTGGCAGCAGTGTGCAGCACAGAATATCTTTCCAGCTTTGGCGCTGCACAAGCCACTGAGGAGGATTCCACACCCCTGCACCCCCAACACCTACCCTTCCCTCTGAAGTCCATGCGGTGCCAGACACTGACCCAGATGATGCCCCCCATGGGTCCACAAACCTTTAATATCATCATGTGCAGGCAAGTGTTGGGGTGACAACCTCCACAAGATTACAGCTACAGAAAAACACTTTATTCTGGACTGGACATTGGCCTTCATTTGAGCCTGGACTCATTTATGCAAAAAAAAATCTTTTTTGGTGCTGAATAAAGCATTTTATTTTTCATTCCAAACTATTGAATTTCAGGTACTTGCTTTAGGTGCTGTGTGCCTAGGAGTTGGTGTCATGGTAATGTTTTGGTATTGTGAAAGATGTGTATTTTGTAATGGTAATGAGGTGGACCATGGTATCTCTCTGCAATCACAATGTAGGAGGTAATTATCTTGATTTGTGTGTGTTCAGTTTGCTTACAGACATTGTCCAAAAGAGTGTAACTTCCTCAGTGACACACGACATCTTATGTACAGACAGTTGTACAATATTTGTGGTTACTTTGGTGCACATTTCCTTTCTTTAAAAAAACATCATTCCCTTCAGCAATGGCCATGCCTGCTCACAAATGAGTTCTGCTCATTAGTCTGTGCCATCCATGCTACTCACTGTACTTGTGTTTGTAGTATGTAGTAATTCCTTCATGGACACCATCAGCCTTTTGCACAACATGCTGATGTATGATCACAGCCTTACCCTTATGTTTCGATTTCTTATAGGGTATTTGTGCTGACAACTCACAGTGTAGTGCTTTGTATCTAAGGGGTTTCAGCACTGTTCCTTTCATGGAAGAGTACACGTTTCACCACCTGGACATTCATATCAGGCCCGGAATATACATGACAGTGTGTTTTTCCTTTTTGGTGTATTTCTTTGTTGGGCGGTTACATGACTATACACCATGAAGTAAAGATGGGAGGGTGTGTAGGTTGCCTGCAAACTCCATGAGTGGATATGCATGTGGGATCTGACATCACACACACATGTGGTGTGTCACGCAGTGTGTGACAGAAATCCATCCTCCAATGAGTGGGGCACTGCTGTAAGTGATGTGTTGCTATGGCACTATCATGACTGTCACAGGTTAGGGCTGTAAACATACACCCATGTAGTTGTTGTATGGTGATGATGATGCCCCACCCTATAACTGGGCACTGCTGGGAGTCATATCCACACCCCCTCCTATGTCTGGGCACTGCTAGGAGTCATATCCACACCCCCCTCCTTTGTCTGGGCACTGCTGGGAGTCATATCCAGCCACCCCTCCTATGTCTGAGCACTGCTGGGAGTCATATCCAGCCACCCCTCCTATGTCTGGGCACTGCTGGGAGTCCTGTGCACCCACCCCTCCTATGTCTGGGCACTGCTGGGAGTCATATCCACACGCCCCTCCTATGTCTGGGCACTACTGGGAGTCATATCCACACCCCCTCCTATGTCTGGGCACTGCTGGGAGTCATATCCAGCCACCCCTCCTATGTTTGGGCACTGTTGGTAGTCCTGTGCACCCACCCCTCCTATGTCTGGGCACTGCTGGGAGTCATATCCACCCCCCCCTTCTATGTCTGGGCACTGCGGGGAGTCATATCCACACCTCCTCCTATGTCTGGGCACTGTTGGGAGTCATATCCAGCCACCCCTCCTATGTCTGGGCACTGCTAGGAGTCATATCCAGCCACCCCTCCTATGTCTGGGCACTGCTGGGAGTCCTGTGCACCCACCCCTCCTCTGTCTGGGCACTGCTGGGAGTCATATCCACACACCCCTCCTATGTCTGGGCACTGCTGGGAGTCCTGTGCACCCACCCCATCTGTGTCTGGGCACTTCTGGGAGTCCTGTGCACCCACCTCTCCTATGTCTGGGCACTGCTGGGAGTCCTCTGCACCCACCCCTCTCATGTCTGGGCACTGCTGGGAGTCATATCCACCCCCCTCCTATGTCTGGGTACTGCAGGGAGTCATATCCACACCCCTCTCCTATGTCTGGGCACTGCTAGGAGTCCTGTGCACCCACCCCTCCTATGTCTGGGCACTGCTGGGAGTCCTGTGCACCCACCCCTCCTATGTCTGGGCAATGCTGGGAGTCATATCCACACCCCCCTCCTATGTCTGGGCACTGCTGGGAGTCCTGTGCACCCACCCCTCCTATGTCTGGGCACCGCTGGGAGTCATATCCACACCCCCCTCCTATGTCTGGGCACTGCGGGGAGTTATGTCCACACACCCCTACTATGTCTGGGCACTGCTGGGAGTCATATCCAGCCACCCCTCCTATGTCTGGGCACTGCTGTGAGTCCTGTGCACCCACCCCTCCTATGTCTGGGCACTGCTGGGAGTCATATCCATCCACCCCTCCTATGTCTGGGCACTGCTGGGAGTCCTGTGCACCCACCCCTCCTATGTCTGAGCACTGCTGGGAGTCATATCCACACCCCCTCCTATGTCTGGGCACTGCAGGGAGTCATATCCACACCACCCTCCTATGTCTGGGCACTGCTGGGAGTCATATCCAGCCACCCCTCCTATGTCTAGGCACTGCTGGGAGTCCTGTGCACCCACCCCTCCTATGTCTGCGCACTGCTGGGAGTCATATCCAGCTACCCCTCCTATGTCTGGGCACTGCTGGGAGTCCTGTGCACCCACCCCTTCTATGTCTGGGCACTGCTGGGACTCATAATCACACACCCTTCAGATGTGACGCACCATACACCAACATAAACGGCGTGTGTGCGGCTCGTATCACTACTGCAATGGTGATATACGCAAGCGTGTGACGCACCGTACATGTACACTTCCGTTGTTGCGGTAGGTTGTATTCACCATCTGCGCCGTCGTCTGTTTCTATGCACCAGGTCGTATGCGTACAGGACTGGGATGACACGGTCGATGGGGTTCATGGCGTGTCTGTCACGTACCGGGGTGCTGTTCGGGCCGGACTCTGCTTTAACGGTAGTTTTCAGCTCCCGTAGCAATAGGGTCATACGGAGTGTCGCCGAGACGAATCGTACTTGCTGTGCCGGAAACTGCTGCCTGTTTACGTATGGACGGCGCGTACAGCGTGACCGAATATGTATTGTATGTATTTTTCGTTCGTATGGTGTTTGGTACGAATCGTATGTAGATGTGCTTTGGGTTAGGATCGTACTTGATCGTACGTACGGGGACGTTGTAGGTGTACGAATCGTATAGGAAAAACGCTCCGTACTGCGATTCGTGGGGGGTTTTACCAGATCGGGATTGGCCCCCTACTGTGCAATTAGTTGCGTTTTCGCTAGTTATTTCTGAGTCGCCAATCTATGTTGCAGGTTCCGTTTCCTAACATCGGATTCTCTTTTTCCATCAACAAACATATTCTGGAGTTGTAAGTTGTTTCAATATGGTATAGGCATAGTACTTAGTTATAATCTGTGGCTATTTATCAATATTTAAACATTTATATGTAGAAAAAAATGTTATTGCATGTTTTTCGCTTTTTCTCTGTAACGTCAGCAGCTTGTTTTTAGAAACAGATAGATTATAACAAACATTGCAAACCCATTAGCCCTGTCCTAGCAGTGTACGAGGGCAAGGCGCTGTCTGCTGCAACCTATGGCTCCGAACTCTGGGGGTCTGAAAGAGTCACCGTTCTAGTCACAGCTGAGCACAAATTTATAAGAGAGTTAGTGGGTTTCCCGGTCTCCAACCCTATTAAACCGTTACTCCATGACTTAGGACGCCGCTCAATCAAAGACATTGTCGGTCTCCGACCCTTATTATTTTGGGTCCGCCTAAGAAGGACGCCGGATCTTAGCCACTACGCTGCAGTCATTGACGAACTTATTGAGTTGGATGGTTTTGGGGTGATTCCGTGGCTGAAAAATTTAAGGGACCTGGTGATTAATATGGGACTTAAAGAAGAATGGCTATCACAGCAGCCCCCGCCGAAAGACACTGTTAAAAAGCTGTATTGGGAGAGGATCCAAGAAAGGGACTCGCTAAACCCAAAGTGGGGTGCTCTAACCGACCAATTTCTATCACATAAGCCAATGCCGAGGCTGGACCCATTCCTTGATTTTATTACCTCACCAAGAGACAGATCCTTGTTCCTTAAAATGAGGCATGGCACCTTGCCCCTGAATATCTTTACCAGCAGGTGGAAAAACTTTAAACATCACCAAATGGCATGTCCGGGGTGCCCCAATCCCACTGAAACGCTTGGGCACTTCCTGTTTGCCTGTAGGACATACAAGGGGGCAAGGAAAAGATGGCTAAGCCCAGTTTGTAGAGAACTGGGGACACGGCAGTGCTCAGTGGCCCTTCGCATCCTGACAACGGACACTACCTCTACGATGATAATTGCCGGGGTTGCAAAATTTCTGGGGAGTGCATGGCAAATACGATCCAAGCTGGTGCGACTGAGTATTGGGTAGATGTTTGAATTCTGTAATTCTGTTTGAATTAGCACTTTACTTACTAGCACCTTTTTTGCTGTGACATACTCATCTGGATTCTTGTCCTTTTTATTAACACTGAATTTTTAGAAAAATGTCTTTTTTAAGCAAAATTTATATCTGAACACTCCTTTAGTAATTGTTAACCTTTTTATGATGTAATTGTATTTTAACTCAATTCATGATGTATTTACTTTTATGATACCTTGCTATCGAATAAAGTATTACAACAACAACAAACATTGCTCCTTTTCTGGCTCCTTTGACCTTATATATAGTGAGTTTTTATATTATAATATTGACACTGTACTTAGCTTGAGAGGTGTTGGTGACCCGTCGACGCAAACCCTAAACATTTACAATTAACGTCACCATCTTCCACTTGCTATTGTGTTTTCCCTAGAGATCACATACTGTTATTTATGTATATTATAACATTAACAGTCTTGGTGATCTTAGAGGACTTCACGATCCGTCGTCACGAAGAGTAACGATAGGTAAGCAACGATACCGGCTTGCGGTTTTCAGTCTATTTTCTCCTTGTGATCATGTGCTGTGAGAATATATACATATTATTATGCTCACCGTCATGATCTCAGAGGAGTATATAAACCGTCACCACGAAGATCAAACTTTTTCACCTCCCAGAGAAAAAAAGTTCAGTAATAATTACAGCTCGAAAGTATTTCATCATGGATGTTCTGTTAAATACATGACTTTATTTTCCTTTTCTTTTTACTGTAACAATGGTATCAATCATTATATTATAATAGATTGTCCTATTGCTACAGAAGAGGAATGGGAGATTTTTCAGCGCCATCTATAATATAACTTTCAAATATTAAAAAGTACTTCATCAGATATTTGTTTCAAGAAACATATTTTACGAAACAGCAGAACAAAAAAATATAGCTATCATGCATACTTTGTTACTTTAAATATTTAATAAACCCTACATTTCTGAATGTTATTTTCTAATTTCTATTCTTATTTGCAGTTCCTATTCACCTTCTCCCTAAAGAATATATAGGACCTGTACTTTATATTATAAGAGTACCATCCTATATATTCTTTACTGAGTATGTGATTTATTAGCGGAACAGTCTGCAACCTCTAAGCACTACGACAGCACGCTCCTGAATTGTACAGAATACAAATTTGAAAAATAATAATTCATGCATTTCTATGTAATATGAAATGATTTGTATTTAACTGTTTTTTACTTGTTCTCTTGATCTGAGATAATGTAGTGCGGGAGTGTTTGTTGTAGCACTTCTATTCTACTTTATCTAAAAGTAACTGATGCCCTCTTACATCATCAAGAATGTGGGACACCACTTTTACAAACTGTAGCACAAAAAAGAAGTATATAGCCACGCTAAACTGATATTTTATGAAATCCCATTTTTAATTGTCACCCCTTTCATATATACAGAAACAGTTTCTGATGAAAGTTTATTTGTATTTGCTTAATAAAAACTGTTTCAAACCTAGACTGATATTTTTGCTGCGCAACCACATCTCCCCATCAGGAAAGTTAATACCACATTATAAGTAAATAGTACTCCTAAGAAGTATGTCACCTACAAACGTGATTAAAAAAACAGCGCAAGACACTGTCATTTTTCCGCCGTGATTTATACACCACACGGCAATTATATAAATGGCCCTTGAAACATATAAAAAAAAAAATTCCCTCATAATTCCTCTCCACCACCTTATGGGCACTGCACAGAGCTAATAGTGTTCCTAACCTGCCCTCTACTACTTTCTTTCCCCATACTCCTTTGGAAAATGCATCACAATATCACTGACAACAATGAACCATTGTCCATGTTGTTCCACAGACGAACCAGAAATGACTGCCAAACCTTCTACTTTTTATACTTCATAGCCAAGGAACATTAAGCTTGGTAAAGTCCCGCTTGGAGCACGTTACCCTAATACTCCCCGAACAGGAAGGAATCGCTTACAAAACTTTTCCACTGACTTCTTCTACGACTAACGGTTCCTATGAAAAAAATAAATATAAATCTCCAACACAGTAACTATTTCAATTAGCAACATATTGTGGTGAACTTCTAACCTCTGTACTCAGCAAGTGATCCATGAACTGTTACTATGGTAACAGGCAGAAAGGTACTTGCTGTACATAAAAACGTTATATTTACCGTGGATTCTCTACAAGACAGAAAGGAAAGCAAAATATCATATTTACTACCCCCTTGCACAGTTTTTTTTTATAAAAAGAGGCCCCGGGGGCCTCGGGTGGGGGGAGAGGCGGTCCCCGGCCATGACCCCCTCCGCATACATATAGTTAAAGACGCGAGGGTAGCGATCCCCGTGCAGGGGGGACCCTCTGCACTCCCCATTATGAAAAAAAAATTGCCCCCGGGATTTGGCCCCCCCCGGAGGCTAATTAACAATAAAGCGGGCTTCGCGTTTTTTTCTTTTTCGCCCAAAACGCGTACCCCGCGTTTTAAAAAAGAAAAAAAAAACACGTGACGTCATGTACGGTGCCCCGTACGAGTACGGTGCAAAAGATTCTAATTGTTCAAAAACATATATTTATGTATTTAATGTACATATTAACTCTTTCGATGCTGATGATGGAACCGCTCCGTCATCAGCTGCGGTGGCGCTGTGCTGATGACGGAGCGGTTCTGTCATGGCCCGGCCACCACGCCTGTGCGGCGCGGATTCCGCGCCTGCGCTGGGCGTTCTATTGAGCGGGCGGGGCCATGACAGAACCGCTCCGTCATGAGCACAGCGCAACCACGGCTGGTGACGGAGCAGTCCGTCACCAGCATGCGCCCGCCACACGGCCGCCGCGCCCCCTTTGCGCTGCGGCAGAATAGCCACCGCAGCGATGTGGTTAAGGGAAGACATTATCTGGGATAATCATGAAAATAGTTTTTTTAAACTTTAAATAAGCGTATATTACTTTTAAAAGCAATTACGGAAATAGCGGCCGTACGTCGTAAGAGCAAAGATGGTTTAAAGAGTTATACATTTTATAAAACAATATAGTATTGCATGCTAAAGGAGAAAAGTCAGCACAATTATTGACCCCTCTCCCAACATTTAAAAACCCCTGGGGGAGGTGGTAAATTAATCGAGACTGAATACGTTAGTAAAGCCTACTGTGCTTACGGACCCAGGAAAACACAACAACAGTACAAGGCCCAGATTTCCTTTGTAGTGATTACTTAGTTGCAGGTCTAGTTGTCAGATCAACACACACACTCCCTCATGGCTGGTATACACCCACACCACACCCATCCAGCACATTCGTCACTACACACGTGACCCTATGTAAAAAAAAAGACGGAGCGCACGTGTTGTACGCCATTTTAGAGTTGTTCCCAAACTACCGAACAAGGGGCCCACTACTACATGAGTGGCCTCGTTGGTCACTGAGTTAGTGGTGCCCAAAGCACTGAGTGGGCCAAGAACCTGCGATGATGATGATGGGAGCAGGAGTATGTCGTTAGCCATAGAGTTATCAAGACTAGGTTGTAGCAGACTAGATACAAAAACGCGACCTAGTATTTTAGACGAACGCACTCCTATATAGTGTATTAATTTACATGTATACATTTTTTCCCAATAGCAGGAACATTTTTTTAATCGTTTTTATAATCGCTGAAATGTCCGGAATATTACCAATACAAACAGTTCGTAGAAATGTGAGAAGGAACGTGCATAAAAGCGCGATGTTATCTAACTCCAAATTAATATAGTAACAATTACCAATCATAACATCTTTCATTTAATATCTTTTAGATGCAGAGCTTCAGGATGGATTATGTAACAAGGACGAAGGCCATGGCACAAGATGAGCAAAGAAGCTTGTTTCCGAAAGAACGACAAGTTATCTGTGAAAGGAAAGAATGTGTAGTATGCAGCAGGCGTGCAAAACACACATTGGGCTAATGGGGCTTCAGCTAGGATGAGATAGCTTCCTGGGCCCACACACAGTCGCACCCGAGTACTTCACAGGTCTTTTAAAGACATTTTGCTTGTTAATGAGGCTTTGATGTCCCCCGCTTACAGCCCCTGCAGCTCCACTCTTCGTTTTGCTTGAAGTTAAGCCCCTCCCGAAAAAAAATTCTGGCCCCTCCCATATTTTTGACTGTGGTTGCGCCTCTGGCTTCAAGCACCCCCCCTGTCGTGTGTGTCTCTACCACGTTTTAATGTCCTTTTTTTCTCTCTTTCTCTTTCTTACTCTCTCACATCGTTTCTCTTTCATTTTTAAAGTTTTGGACGCTGCTAACTCCAGTCTGCTGTATACAACCTTATCTGAGTTGAAGTGGTGAACTCTCTTGATTACAGTAAAGGCTTCTTCGACACGTGGAGCACCCTCTTTCAATCACGCCAATGGCACTAGGTGAGCAAAGAATTTTGTTTCCGAAACAACAACAAATTATTTATGAAAGGAGAGAGTGGGTAGTGTGCAGCAGCTTGACTCTGTAGAAATGTAAAATTACCTCCGAGCAGTGACAACAGATAGGTTACAACAGTCTGAGAAAAAGATCAACAAGCTTATTGCGCCACTTTTGTGCCACTTTTAACATGGGATAAGTGGCGCAAGGAGCTTTTAAATCTGCCTCTGACTTTTCGAGAAAAAATCTCAACTCCAGACTCTGCGAGACAGTTTTAATGTTGTTTTCTCTCTCTTTCTCTCTCTCACTCTCTGTGACACAATTTCTCTTTCTCTTGTAAAGTTATAGACACTGCTGTCTACTTTGACGTGTAGAAGCAGAGTTGAATTGAAGTTGTGAACTCCGGTGGCCGCAGTGTTTATACAAGGTAAGCACAGCAGCCTAGATATACAATGCCTCCATTGCAATGCATTAGAAATAAGTGGGCATATTTACAATCCCGTTGTGCCACTTTTGTGTTAGTAACGCAGTAGGCACTTCCATACAGACACCAATTGAACGCGGGATTATAACAGAAGTGAAATGTATTAGGCACATTGCATACGTAAAATCGTAGTGTTACCTTCACTTGTAATGCTTCACCTTATTTAGTCACATCTACATAACTTTAAATTCTTTTTTGTTTTGCAGTTTACCTACCCAACGTCTTTTGGAGCCCACATCACAATTTGTTTATTATACTGTTTTATTAAAGTTATTTTTCTAGTTGTTTATTACATTATCATCAAGTTACGTTTACAGTTATTGTTGTTTTAATAAAAGTTAATACAAAAACTATATACTTGTTTTTTTGGAGGAGGGGGACGGTCCACAACAAAAATAATATTTATAATTTGAAGTACTATAGTAAGATGTTTGACAGTAGGATTGAAAAGTACTGGCTGTACAATAAGTTATATTTTCTCTGGATGCACTACAACATAGAAAGGAAATCAAAGTAAAACAAAACAATGTGTACAACATTTACAAACCTCTTGCGACATTTTCGCGTGCAAACCTACCCCCCTACAAAATTAACTGTGTGGGCCTCAATGACGCCCCTCTAACCACGAAAACAACCACCTCCCAGAGATTTCTATATTGTGTGAAGGAGGCTGCGTGGCCCACCGCCTGATGCCCTGGAGTCCGCCACACCCAGACCCGGTTCCTGCAGTGTCCTGGGGGGAAACAGCAATTATAACGCGGTCGTAACCATGCGTGACCGTCAACACAAATTCATTAGCATGCATATGGCTTTACCACGCATGCTTTCACAATTAGTATACATTTACCACGCATGACAAAAGCATAAGCATGATAATGGCTTTGTGGTGAAGGACACGCGTTGTAATGGCTGTGGCTTACGTGCTTCAAATTAGTTTTTAGGTATGTGTGTGACCAAGTCTGATAAGATCGGAGGCCAAGGACAAACACCGTGGTGTCTGTGGCAGGAAATCTCATCGATCACAGAGAAGATAGGCGGAGAGTAAAATGAAAGTAACAGGTATAATCAAAATAACGGAGAAAAACGACTAAAATGGCAGAAGACGGAGTATGTAATCAACGTTTGGCCCCTCGGCAATACGTTTCAAAAAAATATAGATAGAATATGATTATTAATATATTACAAAAGTATAGCAGCGGATGACACACACGGCCCGGGAAAAGAAAGCGGCAAATTTAATACCTGAAATGAGGACAGCTTTGCTTGGCGAATTTGAAGAAAAAGAAAGAAACATGGGCTTGGAAACGAGGCTGCGCATGCATAGAGAGTACAACTGGTGCACAAAAAAAACGGAAAGTTTGACATTCTATCATAGAAATATAGCTCTTTTTTGACCAGTAAAGTTAGTTCTCAAAAAGAACTGTTCTTTTAAGCCCCAATTCCCCCACGATCCCAGACGGCTCCCCGCGTCCTTCGAGAGCCGGCATTGCTTTGTCAGAGAGAGCAGCTTACATGCTGCTCTCTCTGACGAAAAACAATCTGTTTTCCTACTTGAAAGAGAGAGCAGATTAACTTGCTCTCTCTTTCAAATAGGAAAGTGGTTTGATGTGGTAAAGTGGGAGCCGCGAAGCTCCTGCCCTACCACAGCAAACAGCAGTGTCCTGGCGGTAGGCACCCTGAGACACTGCAGGAGCCGGCCCTGGGAGGTGGTGGTCCCCAGGGCCATCAAGGGTTCCAGGAGGGGGGCCGCGCAACCCCCTCCCAACATTAAAAAGCCCCGGGGAGTTCAGGTCCCCGGGGCTGGAAGGTCATTTTACATATTACTGCCCCAGGAAGGTGGTGGTCCTCGGGATGTGTACGGGGGAGAGGGAGAGGGAGCTGAAAACATACTTAAAAAAAAAAATATTTTAAATAAAGCCCAGAGGGGGTGGCGGTGCCCGGGGCTGTGGGGGCAGGGGGCTGGGAGCCCCCCGCATACTTCAAAATAAAACCCCAGGGGTGGCTTTCCCCAGGTCTCGGAGGGCCTCACAAGCCCACCATTATGGAAAAAAATGCCCCTGGGATTTGGCCCCCCGTGGGCTAATTAAGAATAAAACGGACTTCTAGTTTTTTTTCCTTTTCCACCGCGTACGATACGCGTACCCCGCGATTTTTTTATTTAAAATAAATTTGCGATGTCATCAGTGATGTCACTGACCATGTCATGAGTGATGTAATATATGTGACGTCATCAGCATTGCATTGCAGGCGCGCGAGTTATAGTTAGCTGAACTAACTATAACGGGGGAATTTCAATGGTTTTGTGAGAGTGAAATGTCCAGCTAACCATAACATGTGTGAAACCCATGTGGTATCTAAAGAGAAGTCCTTTTGAAACCAAACCAAAACAAGGGAAGGAAGAGACAAAGAGACAAGACAGCGAGGAAATAGAAATAATTACTGGGTACAGTGCCTACCACACAAAGGTGAGAGATTGTGTGAATAGGCACTGACATCTAATAAGAAATGATCCAATGCTCAGTACAGTGGTAAAATGGAGACTACATATGACTTTTAAGAAAGCTAAATCCGTGAGACAAGAGCTGGTAGATAATAGTCCAGAAATAACAAAACAAGAGACTTGGTTGAGGGCGAACCCAGGCTTTTATAAATGTCAAAAATGTAGGGCCTGTACAATTGCTCAAAATGCCAAATCAGTAATGTCTCAGTTTATGGTAAAACCATGGAAAATTTGATGTTTTCTGAACTGCAGAAGTGACCATGAAGTGTACATCCTAGAGTGCTCCTGCCCAAAGCTATATGTAGGAAGCACAATTCACCCTGGCAGGCAAACGCATTTCAGCTCATTTCAACTTCATGAATTAAATACCCTTGAGACACGTGATTTGAAACAAACATAATCAACATGAACAAAGGACTTCTTACTGCGTACCAACATAGCAAATCAAAAGAGGTTGTGGCCATTTTGGAATGGTCAAGGTTTTCAGTATCAGCGTAGCCTCATGGCATTTTGACTTTTTAGTCTGGCCATTTACCAGTGTAAAGGATAATACTGTTGATCATACTTTGACCTGTTCTTTTGGAAAACGTAATCAGGAGGTCCACCAACACAACTTATTGTAGCCTCTGTGGGCATTGAATTGATTTGAATTAAATTAAGAATCCTATTGAACATAAACATTTACCGGGACATATTCCCCAAATTCAGTGAACTTGTATATATGTACGGTGGGCATTGTTAATTTTGCTTATCCATAAGTCGTTTCTTAAATCCTATTTTATTATTTGAACTACGGCCCCTATCCAACGTATTCCACCCTGAATGGGCATTCAGTTATTACTCAAAGTTCACTGTCTTCAGTCGTCAATGTCCACAATTTATAAACATTCAAAATATTATTCTTGAGAAACAGTTACCTATAGTTCATGACTCTAAAAACATTATTTGTGATGTAACAAAGTGCAAAATACAAGCTCCTGCAGTGAAACACTAAACGGTCCCTGTGATCCCATGAAAAAAACAATAAAGATATGGTGCTCCAAAACAAATCAACCTTCCTAAATTCCTATATGTATTGAAACATTCCCTAATACTACAGCTCCTCCTTTCTCAAAGCACAGGGACATGTATACAGATGATGGTACCCCTAATCATAATACTAATGCTAATACTAATGTATGGGCTCTTCTTGTAAATTTCTTGCATTGTGACGCCTTGCACTGCATTGGTTTACATTTTGTCCTGGGAGGCATTCCATGGGTGAAGCATGGGCACTCCCATGCATCCACCCATGGACTTCACCCTATCCCAGATTTACACTGGTTTGTAAACCTTTTATTGTGTGAAATCGTCACGCCTCCCAAGGATTGACGTAATGAGGAGAAAACTCTTTCTTTCTCCTCAATATTTCCTCTTCCTATGTGTGCTGCAACATGCAGTACATATTGAAAGATGGAAATGTCTTGAGGGATTGTTATTGTCAGGAAGATATACCTTCCTGCACAAAACAACTCTCCTTATAACACAGGAACTCTTGCACAGTGGCACAAGGGTGCCTGCCTTTACTCTAAGCTGCCTGAAGTGAGCCATCACTATGAGGGAGTAGTATTGTGCCATATTTTAGTAGATATGGTACACTTCTGTTCTCTACCTTTCATGCAACGCTGCATAGCACATTGCTTTGCTGCCCTGCTTTACACGAAAGGTCATGCTGAGAGAACAGTTGCTGGATGCCTGTTATGTCAAGTGGTAGGACAGCCAGATGCCTCAAATCCTGTTCTGTCTGATGATACTCCTGTGGTGCTTTGGAACCAAATAAATTCTGATTTTACCACCTTGCCAGGAAGTCAACCATTTCTGATTGCAGTTGATGACTTTAGCAAATATCTTGAAGTGAAACTGTTCTTTTCATCATCAGCTGAAGATGTGATACCGAAGTTCATGAGGAAATTTCCCACACATGGCCTCCTCCATGATGTTTGGACTAACAAAGGGCCATGCTTCCAAGGTCATGAACTGTTGCCATATGTCAGCTTATTGAACATCAAGCATAGGAAAATAATTTAGGCCTAAAGCAAATGGAGAATTTTAAAGATTAATGAGGACACTTGATAAAGTCATTAGGATTGCTGAAAATAACAATCACTATGTTGATTGGGATTATCTCAACACCACACATGCAAGAAGATGCCTCCAATTGCCATGATCAGCGGGCACCAAACAAAAGAGGTTGTCCAGAAAAACGTATCATAGGTTCCCTATGTTGCTGATAGAGATGCCATCCCCGACCAAAGGTGAAAAAAGAATGCTGTAAGCTGGCGAACAAATGCACGATGAAGAACACTCACCCTCAATGACCATGGGCTGCTGTGTTCCATAAAGTGAAGAAGAGTTAGAACATTGTTTGCGACATAAACGTGGCATTTTTCAGTAGTGGATGATGGTGACCACTATTTGAAGATATATAAACATGATCTGCAATATTTTATCTTTTAGAAATATCTGAGCAGACAGCACAGAAAGAAATATTGACAGAAATCCCATTTACTCCCTATAAAAGACGTGTGGAGCCATTGGAAAGACTGCTGTGGAAGCCTCCTGCATCAACTGTGATGGATGATACTCCACCCAGAACTCAATTAAACAAATAGGATATATGTGAATCTGTACATGATGCACAAATGCACATCCATTAACATAAAGTGTATTTGTAAAGTGTACGTTCACCCAAGAGAATCATGGTGCTGAATAACAGATAATTATTGTTACTCAAGTTAATGGAACTAATTTCATCAACCCCAAAAGGATGAAAGGCTCATTGGCAGTTTAATCATAATTCGGTGGTCGGGATACCACCCTCTGGGCGGTGTTCGTCCGACAGCCACAACGGTGGTACGGTAGTCGAAACTCTGAAATCATGATCAGGCCCTCTGTCAGGATTTTTATTCCAGCAGTGGCACCCGAGCACCAAGAACAAATTGGTGTTTTGAAGTGTTGGTAAATGAACCACTAAATACGTTGGGCCAATAACGTCTTACTGACCACTAATCACAATAAGAGTGCAGAGGGGACATGACTTTTCCTTTACATTGTGACCTGAACATAAAGATGTCCAAATGTCTACAGCCTTTCTTATAACTGGATAATTATAGTGCTCCTCTGACCCTGAAGGGTGGTGGAGCCAGTATCCAGTCTCTGCTCAATATACTGCAGTCTGCAGCAAAAGCATGAAATAACTCATGGTGGACTAACTATGTACATTTATTTTCCTCTCCAACCCAAGGCTAGACCATCCGTTTCGCAGATCTTTAACAGGTATAGTAAAACAGTGAGAAAGCTGCTACAAAAATGCCTTTGCCAGCAGGTATAAGTAACCTACAGGAGAGAGAGAGAGCTCATTATGTATCCTCACGGCACGTGTCAGGCTTCTTAAGAATTATCTGCTTTTGTTTCTTATCAGGCCTACATTTGTTTGTCCTGTCTCTATTGTCACTTCAAATTCCAGCATCAGAGGCTTTGCAGCGGCTTTAAAACTACCAGTTCCATCTGTGTTTGAGGCCACACTAAAGGGAATATTAGCAAGAACCTCATTAAAATTATCGCCATTTTAGCGGCAGGAATCTACTGCTAAAACTGCGATAATGGGCTTACTAATATGCCTTATAGAATTCCAATAGAAGCCCAGGTTAGATGTCCTGCACATCTAACCTGGGCTTCTATTGGAATTCTATAACGCATATTAGCAAGCCCATTATCGCCTTTATAATTTTAACGAGGTTCTTGCTAATGTGCCCCATGTTCTATAACATATGCAACCTTACTTTTCTGCTACAGCCACAGTCCGTCTCTCAATAAGATCAGCAGTCACCAGACCAAAGATCCTCTTACTGGAGGAAGTCTGATTGGAGTGTGCATGCATTTATTTCTATGCCTATTTACTATGTGGCGTGTGCAAACGCCTGATGGCATATTTGCGCTAGCACAAGAGACCAGAAAGCAATATGCCCTAGACCTGGAAGAGCTAGATTTTTAATATCTTCTGATACTTTATAAAACAGAAAATGGCATCGACCTTAGAAGTACGGGACTTACAAATGGATGCCTCCTTACACAGAAAGGCCTAGCTGCTTTGTTGAGCTTTTATTCAAAATCGTTAGTGACATAAGCATCAATGCATTGTAAGCCACTTATTCACTTATCAATGACTTGCACTTAGTCATTTTACTCATTTAAGATATAGGTGACTCTGATTATGAAAATTGCATTTTCTGTACATGTAATTTTCTTGGTCATGGCAACCAGGACTCACAACTGATCCCCTGAAAGCAACCCCTAACATCACAATCATTTATAAAATTGATTCTGATTTTGATATACCAGTTTGAGACTGACTGATATATATATATATATATATATATATATATTCACTGAAAAAACCATAGGTTATAGACCATATATAGTTAGGAATTAGCATTTAAAAAACCTTATTTTACTCACACAAAACCATTGAAATTCCATATATAGTTAGTTGCACTAACTATATATCGCGCACCTGCAATCCACTGCTGATGATGTCACATATTACATCATTCATGACATGGTCAGTGACATCACTGATGACATCACTGATGACATCTCAAATGACATCACTGATGAGATCACTGATGACATCTCATTTGACATCAATGACCACATCACTGATGATATCATTCATGTGACAATACAATGCATCTCCTCACATTTTAATATAACCTCTGTTTCACCCAGTGTTAAATACAGAATATAATTTTTGAAACCATTGACACACCAATACTAGTTACTACATACGCACTCACTGATTCCTACGTCTACACACACCTTCACTCATTCACCCATACTATCATTCATACATACAATCACTCATCTTTACAACACTATCATATGCACTCATACACCTATACAGACACTCACAGTCTGCCACTCATCCATGGAGTTACTCACACACCTAGTCAGTCCTGTAAAGAATCAATGACACTTCCATTTTCTTGTCTATACAGTTAAACATAGAGCACCTTACATTTTCAAACATATACTAACACATACTTACCTTGTTATACAATCATTGATACAAGTACACATTGATCTGCACAGAGTCACACACCTCCCAGCCAGCCACACACACACTCAGTCTCCCATACAAATACTTGGACAATCAATCAGTAACCCATATAGTTAATTATATAGCTACTGATCAAAACATGCAGCAGTTTACAGAACAACAGACATAATGATGCACAAATTAAGACACTTTAGTCACTAACCCATGCACTCAGTGAGACACATTTAATCACTCACTCATGCATTCAGTCATGCACCTACTAAATCCTTTGTCCAGACACTTATACTTCCACTCATTCTTCAATATGTAAGACACATTTTAACTTTACAGAAACATACAGTCACTGGATGTTGTCATCAGTGATGTCATCAGTGATGTCATTTGAGATGTCATCAGTGATGTCATCAGTGATGTCACTGACCATGTCATGAATGATGTAATATGTGACATCATCAGCAGTGGATTGCAGGTGCGCGATATATAGTTAGTGCAACTAACTATATATGGAATTTCAATGGTTTTGTGTGAGTAAAATAAGGTTTTTTAAATGCTAATTCCTAACTATATATGGTCTATAACCTATGGTTTTTTCAGTGAATTTTCAAGGTTTTGTAAATGCTAATTCCTAACTATATATGGTCTATAACCTATGGTTTTTTCAGTGAATTTCAATGGTTTTTTAATAGCAAATATCATAAGCTGTCGAATGTCAAGTACGTGGTAAGTGAAAACATTTTCGTGTTTATGCACACTGATCTGCTTTGAATGGTGCCCCCCCCCCCCTCATTTCTATTAGGAGTACTCTCTCTTTGCAGATAGTGAAAGGTAGTTAACGCAGGTCTTTGCCCCCATTGTAATCCGTCGTGCCTGCTTCTCTCTCCATTTGATTCATTGTTATCCAAGTATTTACTGTTTTAGAATTAGTTCTCTTTGGTTCATTCTCTATTTACAAACAAACACAGAGTCGCAATACTCTGTTTAGTCTTTGCAGATAACGAAAAATCGTGTAAAAAAAAAGAAAAGGAATCGAGCAAAATCAGTAGGCCACTAATAGGATCTCTTTTTGACCTCGCTAAAATAGAAACATTAGGAACAACCCCTCATGACAAATACAAAACTAGTGAGATGAACTGAACTCCACACAATGATGGCTGCAAAACAGCTCGGCTCCGCCACCCACCCCGCCCAAAATAACGATAAAGAACGGCTGCCATGATTGGTTGCGGAATGACCACGACGGAGCTACGAAATGGTGCTGCTCTCATGCTAACCCCAGCTTCAGTCTGAAACATCCAGAAACACTGTAGACTACCAATTCGATCAGTTCCGGTAGTGCCCCAATGTAACCCGGTAGAGAAGAACTAGCCCTCCCCTCTTTGACTGATGGTTCTTGTTGCCTGTCCCTTCTGTTGTCATTTAACAGAACTATTTAGCCTGCTGAAAGGGGTTGTGTTCCGACCGCTGGTTGGTGGAGACATTTTGACTATATTCTGTACCTGCGTTGTCGCGTAATGCGTCATATGACGCGCCGCGTTAGCGCATCCGGAAGTCATCCGGGGCGCGCAGCGCGTAACGTAAGCATAACAAGTCATGTGACTTGTTAATAAAACTTTTCATTGGTTCATTTTACTTTTCTTATTGTAATGATGAAAGGCTTGGTCATATGACCTAAAAATTACGCTTTTCATTACTTCCGAACATTATTTTTTCTTAAATATATGTTATAATGTTCCAGGCTAATGTACTTTCCCGGAAATTTTACAACTGTCCTGCAAGTAAAATATATTCTTTTTTCGAGAAAAAGAGCGTTTCTTCGTCCCATGACGGAGCCGTTGAGCAAAAGAGGGTCGACCTGCTGTCTTAGTCGCCGATACGCCTGAATATGAGATTCTTATCGATCACTTTATGTTGCAGGAATAGAAAACACAACAGCCCTTGACCATTTATCTTTACTGCGTTCCTTCGTATTATACCTTTTACCCTTCATGTAATTGGTCTGCTTTATTTCACTTGCCTTTTAATGATTCTAAAACAGTGACTATTATTAAAAACTTTACCAATGTATATACTACTACCATGTTTTCTTTTAAAAACCTTTATTGTGAAAATTTCATTATACAAATACGAGCCTATAACCACGTGGGCCGGCCACGGAGCAAACTGTAATCGTATATGATGAATAGACATTTACACTGTAGAGGAACGTAACGGGCGGGCCATTAGGTTGCAAGAACTAAGGTGTCTAACAGTTACGGAATCGGTGGACGTACATTTTATAATTAAAATACGACAGGGCCAGTTACAATAAAATTATCTAGATATACATTTGCGGGCAAGTACCATGGGTGACGTTAATTCGAACTTTCAACAGTACAGTAATCAATAACACATCAGAACTTAATATCAATAGGGATGTCGAAATATTCAATCAATTCTCGTCCCCGCCCGCCATGTGCTTCAAAACTGCATACGTATCTCGTGATTTCAAGGTTCTGCAACCAGTACACAACAAGGAGTTACGAGTCCCATTTATTCTGGCGCCATTTTGGGCGAGGACGGGCAGGTCCAGGATATAGTCAAAATGTCTCTACCAACCATCGACTATGATGATGTTCATATGCTGTATTTATTAGAGTAACACTCATCTGTCCACATGAAATTAATTTGCCACAATCTAAACATGTCATTTTAATCTTTCCAAAGTTCTTCTAAATATTTGGGACCGTTTCCCTTGCCTCTGAAGCTCTCAGTGCCACTTCTTTGATGAATGTACTAGCAGGTCACGGGTTCTCCTCCAAATCTCTCTTTTATGCAGCACTATAATTAATTGGTGCCACCTCTCCATATGACGATGCATGGTATAGTTACCACAACTATATTTTTTTTCGGTTCCTCTGGAGAGTTCATCGTGGCAGATGAAGCGTGTAACGTACCGGGCATTTACCTTTTTTTGCATGTACAGGAAAGGAAAAAAAAATCGAGCGTCCGAGTTCTAAGGTGTCCCAGGGCCATTTTAGTGGACCAGGCCCAAATCCAAAGAACAGGCCGCCATTTTGAGAGTCCTGTTGCAGCCGCCTGTCGCTGTAGCATCAAGAGCAGCCGAAACTCAGCTGAATGGCAACTGAAACAGTAAAGGGGCGCCCCACTACAGCAGACGAGCCAGGCCCAAATCCAAAGAACAGCTATCTCACAGGCTAATGGGGCGACCCACGCCGAGTTTCAGCATTGTAGGATGACCACACAAGTACAGCAACTTGCTAGACATCACCTCGGTGCCATCCGGATCTCGGCGCCCCACTGCAGATGAAGTGCCTCTCAACTATGAAACCACCACGGTGACATCCGGATCTTGGCGCGTTGTGCTGCCTTCGGCCTATTCGCACATCGGTCCGCTACTGACGCCATCTCACAGGCTAATGGGGCGACCCACGCCGAGTTTCAGCATTGTAGGATGACCACACCAGTACAGCAACTTGCTAGACATCACCTCGGTGCCATCCGGATCTCGGCGCCCCACTGCAGATGAAGTGCCTCTCAACTATGAAACCACCACGGTGACATCCGGATCTTGGCGCGTTGTGCTGCCTTCGGCCTATTCGCACATCGGTCCGCTACTGACGCCATCTCACAGGCTAATGGGGCGACCCACGCCGAGTTTCAGCATTGTAGGATGACCACACCAGTACAGCAACTTGCTAGACATCACCTCGGTGCCATCCGGATCTCGGCGCCCCACTGCAGATGAAGTGCCTCTCAACTATGAAACCACCACGGTGACATCCGGATCTTGGCGCGTTGTGCTGCCTTCGGCCTATTCGCACATCGGTCCGCTACTGACGCCATCTCACAGGCTAATGGGGTGACCCACGCCGAGTTTCAGCATTGTAGGATGACCACACCAACTTGCTAGACATCACCTCAGTGCCATCCGAATCTTGGCATCTCAACGCCTAGTGGTATCTTCCATACAAAAAATATTGTTACACTGCCTTTGGCCCCATTCGCACATCAGTCCGCAACTTAGACATCACCTCGGTGCCATCCGGATCTTGGCATCTCAGCGCCTTGTGGTGTCAGTCAGAAAATATTGTTGTGCTGCCTTCGGCCTATTCGCACATCGGTCCGCTACTGACGCCATCTCACAGGCCAACGGGGCGCCCCACGCCGACTTTCAGCATTGTAGGATGGCCACACCAGTGCGGCAACTTGCTACACACCACCTCGGTGCCATCCGGATCTTGGCATCTCAGCGCCTTGTGGTGTCTTCTACACCGGAAATATAGTAGAAAATATTGTTGCGCTGCCTTTGGCCCCATTCACACATCAGTCCGCTACTGACACCATCTCACAGGCCAACGGGGCGCCCCACGCCGACTTTCAACATTGTAGGATGGCCACAGAAGTGCGACAACTTACTAGACACCACCTCGGTGCCATCCGGATCTTGGCGCGTTGTGCTGCCTTCGGCCTATTCGCACATCGGTCCGCTACTGACGCAAACTCACAGGCCAACGGGGCGCCCCACGCCGACTTTCAGCATTGTAGGATGGCCACACCAGTGCGGCAACTTCCTACACACCACCTCGGTGCCATCCGGATCTTGGCGCGTAGTGAAGCTGCAGCAGCTGCAAATAAGCTTCAGACAGTGTTACAACCGCTGCTCAGAACTCTCAACTATGACACCACCTCGGTGCCATCCGGATCTTGGCGCGTTGTATTGCCTTCGGCCTATTCGCACATCGGTCCGCTACTGACGCCGCCTCACGTGCCAACGTATTTTCTCCGCATTTTATACCCTATGCCGCATAACAGGTCATGTGACTTGTTTATAAAACTTTTCATTGGTTCATTTTACTTTTGGTTTCCTAATGATGGAAGGCTTGATCATATGACCTAAAAACAACACTTTTCATTGGATGAAAACTTTTTTTTTCCCCCAAACGATGAAAGCCCCACCTTGTTTCTGGATGTTTCAGACTGAAGCTGGCGTCAGCATGAAAGCACCACCATCTCGTAGCTCAGTCGTGGTCATTCCGCGAGCAATCATGGCAGCCGCTCCCCACCAGAAGCCTGCAGGAGTCGGAGCCCCCAAAACTTTTGATGAATTCTCAAGGCGGAGGGGACGCTTTCGAGAATGGGGTCCAAGACCTAGCAGACAAGCGTCCGATTTCCAAGGTGTCCCAGGGCCATTTCAGTGGACCAGGCCCAAAAAGGAAACAGCCTGCCGCCATTTTGAGAGTCCTGTGACAGCCGCCTATCGCTGCACCGCAAGAGTGGGCGCAACTCAGCTGAATGGCGGATTTTGACACAGTGGACCAAAAGCGGACGGAATGGCAACTGAAACGGTAAAGGGGCGCCCCACTAAAACAGATGAGACTCCACCTGGAGAGGCCCGTTCACGCCGCCTCCCCCGGGGCGCTCCACGCCGTTATTCGGAGCAGCATTGTAGGATACCAAAACCAGTGCGGCAACTTACTGGACATCACCTTGGTGCCATCGTTCTGCTGCCTTGGAACTATTCGCACAACAGTTTGCTACTGATGACCCACCCCCCGCGACGCCCCACGCCGTTATTTGCTGGGTGGCAACTTACTAGACATCACTTTCGTGTCATCTAGATTTCGGCGCGTTCTGCTGCCTTGGAACTATTCGCACAACAGTTTGCTACTGATCACCCACCCCCCGCGACGCCCCACGCCGGAAATCTGGACGTTGTGCTGCGTTGGGACTATTCGCACAGCCGACCGCTACTTCGTTGTTTTTCTCTAAAAATGTTTATATGTTATTACTATTTTTGTTTTCTTGTATATATTTATAAATTATTAAAGTTTTATAATCTTACTACTTTGTCGGAGTGCTATATATTTTTAATGTGACACATAATTGTAAAAACTTTGATGTACAAAGAGTCATCCCTGGAATCTTCCGCTTCACGCTCGGTCCCCTCCCCAATCACAATACAGGATGGTTTTCAGATAATAGCAACGCTTCTGCTGTGACGGATCTCATCGAGTGTGGGCCTTGATCTACTATAACTCCTTTGAAGACGGGTGATTCTTTACAGCTGTGGCCATAAACTACATCTGCAGGGCTAGCTGATAGCCTAGGACCGGCCTGGACAATCGGACACAGAGGAAAAGGAGTGTCAGAGGGTGCGGTAGTGAATAGGGCGAAAGGGAGGTGTCGGGCGGGCACAGGGTGTGATTCTCAGGGAAGAACAGCGCAGATGGGGGGAGGTTTATTACCCATGCATAAAACAGAGAGCGGGGGTGACCACTGCCTGGGGGAGATGCTTGCGAGGGTGGGGAGCCATGCTAAGGATCGACAGCGTGCACAGAGTGGATCTGGTCAAGGCATCTAAAATGGCTGCCGTGCACGACAAAAGTGTGGCATTTGAAAAAAGACAAGATGGCGCACACAATGTTTTTCAACAATTCCTGATTTCCTTCGAATCGAACGTTAACAGACGTTGGGGCATATTACCAAAGTTAAGCGATATTTATCCCTAACGATGCATTGCAAAGATTTTTTTACCGTCAGAAATTATCGCAGATAAACCTTGCTATTATCAAGGTTTATCGCAAATACGATAAAAAACGAGCGCAATGCATTAATATCGCTGAAAACTCCGCGATATTCATGCATTACCGAGCTAATGCTCTTAGCCATGTTATCCACCTCCCATTGGATAACATGGCTAAGAACTGCTCAGGGCAGCTGTTACTTTTTGGAGATATTCGCGCTTATCTCGAATATTTCCAAAAGTTGATAATAGGAGATAGCGATGTTAGCGACTGTTTCCAGTCGCTAACATCTTGGCATGCCCACTTTGCATGTCATTAGTGATAAATATCACTCACATGCAAAGTGGGACCCAAGATGGTCGCTATCTCCTACTAGCCGTCGCTAACTGGTGTTAGCAACAGCTAGGTAATACACATATAATTTTATCTCCGCGAAGCGGAGCGCTGTTACAGATATATATCTTGTTTTTGAACGTTAATTTCTCAAAATGCACTGAAGCACATATATTGAGACATAGCAAAGGCACATCGGGCTACCAGTCCCTAATATTTTACCAAGTTTCGTGCAAATCCATTCAGCCGTTCGATTATTATTATTATTATTTTTTTTTGCCCCGCGGGGCCCTTTTAAAACCTCCACATCAAACCTAGGGGGTCAGCGAGGATCTACTATGCCCCCTTATGGTCATCAGCCGTTCGATTATTATTATTATTTTTTTTTTTTGCCCCGCGGGGCCCTTTTAAAACCTCCACATCAAACCTAGGGGGTCAGCGAGGATCTACTATGCCCCCTTATGGTCATTTGCCCCTTCGCTTTGGCCTCCTCTTGTCTCTCGATCCTACCGAGAGACAAGATGGCGGCCGCTACGTACTGTTTGGAATGTTTACAGACACCGGAGAGCCAATCAGCTTCGCTTCGCAAAGCTCCGTAACGCGAAAAGTACGCGAAGCGGTGCGCTGTTACAGATATATATCTTTTTTTGAACGTTAATTTCTCAAAATCCACTGAAGCACATATATTGAGACCTAGCAAAGGCACATCGGGCTACCAGTCCCTACAATTTTGCCAAGTTTCGTGCAAATCCATTCAGCCGTTCGATTATTATTATTATTATTTTTTTTTGCCCCGCGGGGCCCTTTTAAAACCTCCACATCAAACCTAGGGGGTCAGCGAGGATCTACTATGCCCCCTTATAGTTATTTCCCCCTTTGTTTTGACCTCCTCTTGTCTCTCGATCCTACCGAGAGACAAGATGGCGGCCGCTACGGACTGTTTGGAATGTTGACAGACGCCGGAGAACCAATCAGCTTCGCTTCACAAAGCTCCGTTGCGCGAAAAGTCCGCGAACCAGAGCGCTAACCGGTCCGCTGTTACAGATATATATCTTTTTTTAAACGTTAATTTCTCAAAATCCACTGGAGCACATATATTGAGACCTACAAAAGGCACATCGGGCTACCAGTCCCTACAATTTTGCCAAGTTTCGTGCAAATCCATTCAGCCGTTCGGGCTAAAAGTGAGGCCAACCGCCCTATGGAAAACTCAATGTTAAAAACACGTTTTGGGACCCCCCTTTTTTCTCGGCCCCCACTGGACGAACCCCCCCCAAATTTTCAAGGGCTGCTCAGAAACAAGATGTGCCATTTTCCTGAAAATTTCAGCCGATTCCGTCCACAAACGCCAAAGTTATTAGACATAGAATTTTCAAAAAACCCATAGAGAAAAAATCCTAACTATATATACCTACTGGCGACCGCCAGTAGGTAATATATATATATATATATATATATATATATATATATATATATATATATTTCTTCAGTAGATATCTGGAACTGTAGAAGACTTGGAAGATGAAGGACTGCTTTGCTGCTTGCTGCAAGAAGGGCCACTACTTTGCTGCCATGCTGTGCTACCCGACCTTTCTCCTGCCTGAAGGAGAAGGACTTGAACTTCATCTTGAACCGAGGATGACCACAGTGCTTCAAGGTCTAGTTAGCTGGCCTCATGATCAGAAGTCTCAGAGACAGAGCAGGCTTTCCCCAACTTGATTCCAGTACCACGACACTGTCAGTTATGAGTCCTTCCCTCCCAAGTGGTGCCACCCCAATACTGGACCCGTGGCAGTGGTGTTGAAGGAGCTCTTCAAACCTAACTGTGGTCCCAGTAGAACTGATGTAATGTGATACATCGCCTCTCAGGAACTGTGCATCAGAACTACAGCAATACATCTCTCCTCCTAAAAACTCAGCATCAGAATCGCTGGGCAACACAACTCCGACTCAGTACTTCGCAGCGAATAGCAGCTCACAGCCTCATTGGAACCATCGCTGCACTCCACATCCTCGATGCAGGTCTTCACATCGCAAGCTCTCGTCAACGTCATCTTCGACAATGCTGCAGTATTCCTCAAGGCAAGCCTGCAACTTCTTCGAACCCAGCCAGTTCATGACACATCGTTGCCGCAGGACTTCACATTACAAGGCCTGCATCAACAGCATCCTTGACGATGACACTGGACCGCGCATTACAGCCTCATAGCTCCCGGAACCGACTCTGTACAACGCATTTCCAAACCAGGTCCTTGCATCGCCTCAGCTGCTTGACATACCCTCAACTCTGGACATTGCAACCTTCCGCAACCAGCAGTTAAGTTACCTTTGTTCAGTGGCCCTAACTGAGTCTCCGTAGCCAGCCTATACCCCATCGGCATGAGCTTGAACTTGTGACTTAGATGCGCGGCCAGATAACCACAATAGGCGCTTCATGCTTTTAGGCACTGTTTTCACTTCCCCTATTTTACTGATTTCTTTGTCATTTTGGTGTCAAATAATTTATTAAAATGTACTCTATTTTTCTAAATTGGTGTTGGATTTTTCTTGAGTTGTGTTTTCATATTATTATTGTTTGTGTGCTGCACAAATACTTTTTCTCTAAGGTAAGCCTAACTAGTTTTGTGCCAAGCTACCAAAAGGTTAAGCACAAGTTAATTTGGGGTTTGCTTGTGATTTCATACTAACAAAGAGTTGTGGTTGCTGCTTAGGCAGAGTCTCACTCCCCTCACATAGTACCCCAATTTCTTTCACATATAAATGAAGGTTATATTGTATACATCCAAATAATGCAACATAGCATAAAGCCTTGGGATAGAAAAGGAATCTGTGGTGCTTTTCTGCTGTTTCACTTTATCTTTTCAAACCCCTCATCTTACTTGACTTTTGTGGGAAAAAAGGACACAGTAACAAAGTTCTTTTCTGGCAAATGTTTTTTTCCTCTACTGGCCAGTCGACTTGTTAATGAAATCAGTTCTTCAGTTCTTTCTCCCCTACAACTGTCAGTTTAACCCTTAAAACCAGGTGTATCTTGAGAATCTATACAGCAGTGCTGAGAAGGGGTTTGTTGCATGCTTCTACAACAGAGCACTTCATTATTTCTGTGTCAAATTTTAGATTTCGTGTTAATAATCTTCCCTAAATCTTAGAATGAAAATATTTATCCAAAACCAATCCTCCTTTTGGAAAAACACTGAAACAAATTGGAAGAATATACTCTTTGGAGAAAGCATTTTCTTGTTCCCAGAATGTAAGTTCCTGCATTATGTGGAAGTTAATACCATTATCTTTTAAAGGACAATTTCTAAAACACTTGTCTAGGAGTTGCATCATTGTGCCTCTTGTAATCTGTTTTCTTTTCCTCTTCTCTCCAGAGGTGGTCAGTAAACTCCACTCCTTCGGCAGAGTTCGCAGAGTTTTGCCCACTCTGCACAGTTCCAGAAAAACTCTGCCAACCGCCGCACAGCAGAGTTTTTTCTCATGCGCATTTCACTAATGTTAAGTTAAGTGAGCGTGAGTTAGAAAAACGAGTGTCATAGCACCTCCCAGCGAGAATTCTCAGCGCAGGCAGCAGCGACAGGTCACTACCGCTCACATTGAGAAAGCTGCTACTCTCGCTGAGAAACCTGCTGCTCAAGTCGAAAATCTACTCGAGCATCAGAAAGAAGCAGCTTCATCTGTTGCGATGCGTGGCATGTTCATGCTGATTCTACAGGGGGGCAAAAACTCCTGGTGCTAAAAATCAGTGTGGGCTACGCAAGGTACCAAATTCCCCCTCTCACAGAACTCTTGCTGAGTTTTTAGGTAATTTCAAGGAATTCCACAGAGAGAAACTCTGTGAGTTCTGGTAGAGCGCGCGAGGTCACCCAGCCAATGATTTCGCCGTTTCCGGCTTCAGGGCCCATATACTTTCAATTCACACTATTCATTGACCAGGCGACTTCACGGGCTGCTACCAATTGTGTGTGTTCCCTACTGTTATTACTTAGTGTACCCGACTTACCATCCACCGACACGGGTACCTATGACTTCAATGGATCAGGGGCCTAGCTGTAAAAGGAAAGGCAACAAATGCAATTTCAAATAACATTCAATACTGTTTAAATGACCACGGACAACTGGAAGTTTTAAAATGTGTATCTAAAGTTCGTTTTCTGAAAGCATGAGATTTACAAGAATAAGGCAATCGATAATCAAGATAATGAAAAGTACATAACTATAGAGAAATAAAGTCAGGGTAATCATTAAAATGCAATTATGAGATGCAAAGGAATATACTATGCATTCAAGGCAGGAATTCTTTAGAAAATCTAAGTAAGATCGTTCTAGACCATATCAGAAAATGACAAACTGCAATGCAAAATATGATTTCTAAAAGATAGGGTAACATGAGAACATATCAAGAAAATTATGCAAAATGACTTTACGTTTCAATAGTTTGCGGCAAAAGCATGGAAAAATCAACGTATGCAAGATGTCTCTTTATTTGAGCAAAAGACAGAAATATAGAAAGGTGCAAGTTTTAAGGAACTTAGAGCAGTATTTACCTAGACTGGTGTGGAAACCAAACCCTGGCCACGGGTCAGTTAAAGACAGGAAACCCTCAAGGAAGGATACCCCTCAAAGGACAGCAGGTGCAGAATGGACACCCCGGACAGGACAGGATACCCTCAGATTAGGAATCAGGACAGGACCTCAGGACAGGACAGCAAACCCTCAGGACAGGACCGCTCAGGACAGGACCACACCCGCAGTTTGGAAGCAACGCCTGCGTTCCACCCTCTCTGCGGCTATCGATCAAGACCCCGATTGGATCAGCGAACTCCCAGCAAAGTGCTTCGCCAGCACTTTAAGGTTCAGTAAAACCTTAGTCTATGGTCAATTTCGGACAGAGTGCTCCGCAGCGCTCTGTATCTTCAGTCACCTATTGAGTACGATGGGTCAGTGACAGGTCAGCTAAACCAGACAAGTCGGACAATTTCCCTAGGTGAACCCAGGGTAGATATACTCTTTTGGGTCAGTGTACCACCCCCCAATGTTGCAAAGTGTCAGAATCCCCAATTTCGATTGGTCCTAAGGTGGGCTTTGGGTAACACACCAATCATATCAGTCTATTTAGATGCTACATTTACATATTTGGGTACCGCCTAGCGAGATTGGGGTTCCCATGAGAAACCGTGCAGAAATACGAGTGACAAATTAACAATGTAACACATGAGGAGCAACATTCTCCGCTCTCATAGCGCAGAGGTGGCTTTCCCAGGCGCATCTTGACTGTGGCTGCCAGCTGGCTGAGTTCCACTGTCCAAAAGTGGCCACCTTTCAGTGCTCCCTGGTCATGCGCAGAAGAGACCGTCAATATGGCTCCCAATCAGTTCGGACCCCCATTCCCCGCGGTACATGAAAAGTAAGCGAAAACAAATTAATACACAAACATAACGTTATGAAATCACATCACAGGGTTGTACTTTCAACTTATCATCATAAAATATACTTATGCAGTCTAAATGTTAGCTACATAGAAACGGTGACAAGAGCAGTGGCACGAGCAGTACCACATTATGGGTCAAGCTATGTATTACGCATGCGCATAATTTTCCCTCCAACTCTGCAGACGCGTCAGGACACGTGAGTGTAACTGACGCATGCGCAGTAACTAAATACAAGCGGCAGACATTTTAAATGACTCGAGTAAATTATTTTAGTAAAACACATAGGCAAGCTTCTTAATCCTTATTCAAACTAAATATAAACGTTAGTAAGACGTACACTTATTACCTTGTTACACATAGACGAGGTTCATGACTTCGGCAAGGTCGCAAAATATGCGAAGCTTTGCTTCATCAATCCCCTCTTTGATGATATTTACTATCATCACAAAATAAATGGAACCAGATGCCAACTTTTCTTTCACACTTTATACAGTTCTATCTCTTCTAGCAATCGCTCCAGCTTTTCTCGTTCAGTTTTGGTAGGGTGAGAATTCTTCACCTTTTTATAGATCTGATTATTCATCTCTTCTAATTCGAGCTCATCCACACTCCGTTTCACTCCTCTTGTATTTTCTTCTCTCGCATTCACTTCATACTTCTTTGTGTGTTTGCGGCATTTGCAACAGACAAATATGAAAAATAGGATGAGACCTATAATTCCAATTGGCATCAGTACTTTAAGCAATAAGCCTTTACCTATACTAGCGAACCAATGACCTACATTTGAGAGACCATCTACCAGTCTCTTCCAGGCACTATCAACCTCGAGTGGTCTGAGTTCCTTTGCCAAATTAGTAATGTTTCTCACATAACTTTTGAGCTGCACACTTTTGTCCGGAATATAAGTGCAACAATGTTGCGCCTTCAACATCCGGCAGACTCCGCCCTCTTTTGCTAATAAGGTGTCAAGAGCAAGTCTGTTCTGCAAAACCATTGATCTGATCGCAACCATTTCGGTATTAACCAGCAGAAATCCATGAGCTGTCTCAGTCGACAACACATCCACTATAGTGGACAATTTACAAATTCTGTGAGTGTTCAGAACCACTCCCACTCCAGGTATCAGTGCACTGAAAATACTACCCATAATTTCACCTATACTTTCTCTTTTACTACGCACTAAGCCATTAGTATTTTCACTGCTTCCAGCAACTCCATTCACATGGTATATTTTCGGGAAGACAATGCCAAAATAGCAACTTCCATACCAGTGATCCGGCAATTTGAAATAAGCCTTGTCCCCACAAATATAATAAATTCCAGGAAACACAGGCTCTGACCCATTTTTGAAACCCCAACCTCCAATTACCTTGTAATTATGTTCGCATTCACTGGAACCAATGAAAATGTTATTATAATAGCTAGTCTTCTCGCGGTGAAGACATAGCTTGCCTTTCTTTTCAAAATCCAGCAACAGAGCAGGACCCGCCCCACCAGTTGAGGTGCCTTCCATGTTCTCTGCCCATTTTGGCCTTTTCTGACTTTCGTCATTAGCCTTCTTTTGTATTTTAATTCTCCTTTTCTCTGCCATGTTTAGGAACATCTTTTCCTGCTCATGCAAAGAACAAGTCAAGTTATCTCTGTGTGCGTCCGCTATGTCAATGTTACCTATAGTCAGGAAATAATCCCCCATGTATCGTATTGCGTCACTTTTGGTATGTACAGGATTCAAGTTCCCACGTATAGGAAGCTCAGAAAAGATCACGTCATTGTTAGAGTAATAGTACTGTAACGGTCCTCTTTTGTAAAATAAACTAGCTAAAATACTACAGGAAATTCCGTATGTCAGCGGTAAGTGATGGTATGTCACGCCTTCAGCTACAGAAGTATGTAGCTTCATGCAGACATAGCAATCTTCAATTTCCATAGTCTCTACATAGTGTATCAATAAGTTTGCGAAAACATTTAAGCGTGTCCTGTTTTTGATTCTATGATAATGTAGTTCTTCCTCATCTGATGCTTCTAAGTCTTGTTTTGTTTGTCTCAGTGCTCTCTCATGTCTAGCTACACTCTGTGTTGTCAGGTCTTCACTGTCAGTATTTACAATTTCAGTAGGGACAATATTAGTGTCTTTGCTTACAGCAAAGGGAATGAAAATGGTTAGTCCTATCCAGAGTAATATCAGGACAACTACACTACAGACACATACCTTGCAGCAAGTTTTACAACCGCTGCGACTAGGTCTACCATTCACGTTTGAATCAGACATTTTGGCTTCAGAAGAAGTTTCTCAACCCCTCTTTGTGTCTCTACACAAGTATCTTACTTTGTGCAAATTCACGGTGGCTCTTCTTCCTCTTCGTCAGAGTACTCAGGGACGGGCTCTCCGTCGCTTACGTCAGTGATATCGAGATCTTCAAGTTCTTCTAACACAAGTGTCCATTCAGGTTACTTGTACTTTTTGTTTTGTCTCTTTATCCGATCACTCCTTCTTTTGGAAGAGTCTTCTGGTTGTTCTGCTATACGAGCACTTCTCCTTTCTTCTGCAAGTTTTTCTTCTACTGTTTTTATTCTCAATCTCAATTTCTTTATGTATTTAGGCTCAAGATGCTTTCTTTTCTTAAGTCTTTTAGTGGGTACTTGGACTTCGTTTTCTTCTCTTGCCCTCTTATTTTCATTAGCTTGTGGCAATTCTGCTTCAGTTTCTTCTTCTTCTATCTGACTAATTCCAGGGCTAGCATCTGTTTCTTCTGCCTGGGTACTAATCTGGCCTTGTTCAGGTATACTGTGTGTTTGCTCTTCAAGTGTCTCTGACTCTGTTTCCTGAACACGTTCTTCTAATTCTATCTGATCCTGTTCAAGCACTTCGATCTCTGGACTTTCTTCTGCTCGAACTATTACACTATGTCTAGTCTGTCCCTTCCCGATATCAGGTGTCAGTGGAGGAGTATCAATCACTTGTTCTGTATTCCTCTCTTGTTCAGGATCCTTCACTTGTTCAGTATCGGGCACTTGTTCAGTCTTATTCACTTGTTCTGTATCAATCACGTGCTCTATCCCTGTCTGACCTTCTCCTTCCTCAGTTTTGATGTGAATCTCAAGAGTCTGAGGTTCTTCGCCTGTGCCTTGCTTTTCCTCTCTAGTCCACTCTCTACCTTCTTGTAGTCGCTCACTTGTTCGAATGGGGTCTTCAGTGAGATCAATCAAGGGAATCCACTCTTCTGGCCATATGCTTGGCAGCTCGTCTTCAGCTACTTCTGGCTCAGCTTCTTGGACCCCTTCAGCAGGATGGACTCCTGGCAGTTCGTTATCAACTATTCTTGGGCCAACATCTGCTGATTCTGCAGCTTGACTGGTACTGGGCTGTACGTCGTCAGCTACTTCCGGTCTGGCTCCTGCAGAGTCCTCTGCTGGACGTCCTTCTGCTTCAGGCACTTCGTCTGGTGGTACCTTCTGGGTGTGGCTGGCGTGTATCCAACGCGGAACCCCAGCACACTTGACTGCTGTGGTAGTCACCAGAATCACCTGACGTTTTTCTCCCCACCTTGGCTCCAGGCAGCTCTTCCGAGTATGCTTCTTTATCTTCACCCAGTCCCCCGGGACCAGCTTGTGGAGAGGAGTCGTTGGATTGAGGATGGCGTCTTCACCGATCTGGCGAGAGATAGAACGCACTTGGTCACCCAATCTCTTGCAGTATTCAAGCACCAAATCATCAGTAATACTCAACAGTTTGCTTCCAGGCACCCATGCTTGTCTCATCACTCTTCCCATAATGATTTCATGGGGACTTAGGCCTGTCTTGCGATCAGGAATACTTCTGAGTCCCATCAGGACCAAGGGCAGGGCCTTCACCCAGGTCAGTTTAGTTGCATCACACAGTTTGGCTAGTCTGTTTTTGATAGTTCCATTTATTTGTTCCACTACTCCAGAAGCCTCTGGACGGTAGGCACAGTGAAGCTTTTGGGAAATTCCAAAGGCCTTACAGAGTTCGTCGATCACTTCATTATGAAAATGTGAGCCTTGGTCTGATTCAATAGTGACTGGAACCCCGAACCTAGGTATCAGTTCTTTTAATAAACACTTAGCTACTGTTTTTGCGTCATTTTGGGGAGTAGGGAAAGCTTCCACCCATTTTGAAAATAAACAGACCATGACAAGGACATATCGTTTCCCTTCACAACGGGGCATGGTGATGAAATCAACCTGTATCCTTACAAAGGGACCCCCGGACCTCCCAATTTTCCCCAGTTCTACTACCGTCTTTTTCCCTGGGTTCATTTTTTGACATGTCAGGCACCTCTGGCAGAGGGACTCTGCTACTTTCCTGAACTTTTTACTGTACCAAGTCTGTTGGAACACTAGAATCATGGCGTCCCTACCAATGTGTGATCCTTCATGTATCAACCTTGCCATTGTGCTAAGTAGGTGTCTAGGTAATACAGGCATACCAGTTGGACCTATAATGACACCATCCACACGCCTTGGTCGACACCCATCGTCCTTCCACTTCTCTCTTTCTTGCCAAGGTGCCGCCTGCTGCCACTCTTTCACTTCATCCCATGTAGGCACTTCTTCAAACACTTGAAGTTGGCAGCTGGTTCCTGGCCCCCCTCGTTTTGGATTTACAATATACCGATCTCTTGCGCACCATTGGGCCACTCGATCAGCATAATAGTTTCCCAGTGATACCTTGTCCATGCTCTTCTTATGAGCAGCACATTTTACCACTGCCAGTTCCTTTGGTAACTGGATTGCCTCTAAAAGGTCCTGAACAACCTTTCCATTTCGAATAGGGGTACCTGATGAAGTCAGGAACTCCCTCTGTAGCCACAACTGGCCAAAGTCATGCACAACCCCATAACAGTACTGACTGTCAGTATACACTGTTATGCGTATGTTCTTCCCAATTTGGCAAGCTTTTATCATAGCAATCAATTCGGCTACTTGTGCAGACTTGATATGATATAGGTAACCTGCTTCCTCAATTTTCTCTAGGGACACTACTGCATAGGCAGCACTCAGGCCTCCTTGTTCATGCCTTAGACATGAACCATCTACAAATAGTTCTTTATCATGCACAGGCAATGGCGTTTCCTTTATGTCTGGGCGTGGCTTGGTATTGAATTCTGTTAGATCAATACAATCATGTTCATCATCCACCCCCCCTTCCATATCCTTTGGGTCGGGGAGTAAGGTGGCTGGGTTCAGAATACTGCACCTAACAATGTTTACATTTGCAGCACCCACAAGAATCCTCTCATATTTAGTCAGCCGACTAGGGGTGAGATACTGAGTTTTGGTTCTGGCCAACAAAATTACCACTCCATGCGGAACATACACAGTTACCGGATGTCCCATGACAATTGACTCACTCTGCTCTAAACTGGCACAGGTAGCAGCTACTGCTTTCAGACAACCTGGTAATCCAGCAGCCACTGGATCTAAGGTGGCAGAGAAATATGCCACAGGCCTTCTCGTGGTGCCATGTTCTTGAGTTAGGACTGACAATGCGCAATTATCGCGAGTGTCACAGAATAGGGCAAACTCTTTGGAATAGTCTGGCATCCCCAATGCAGGAGCAGTACACAGACAATCTCGTAGTTTGGTGAAGGCTGTTAAGCTTTCATCATCCCATTCTACAATCTCCGGTGTTCCTCTCTTAGTCATTTTTATCAAGGGCCTGGCTAGGACTGCAAATCCCAGAATCCACTGCCTGCAGTATCCTATCACACCCAGGAACATTCTTATTTCTTTCTGAGTACGGGGCAACTGCATCTTTTGAATTATTCTCACTCTTTCCGATGTCACTTTTCTGACACCTTTTTCTATCTGGTGCCCCAGATATTTCACCGATTTTGCACAAAACTGTAACTTGTCAGGGGACACTTTATGTCCTTTTTCACACAGGTGATTCAGTAGGGCAATGGTGTCAATCACACAATCCTTATGACTTTTAGACGCCACCAAGAGGTCGTCTATATATTGCACTAAGACAGAGTTCCCAGGTAGGACTAAAGTTTCCAAACATTTTTTCAAGATCTGATTAAAGATAGAGGGGCTCTCTGTATACCCTTGAGGGACCCGGTTCCAGCAATACACGTGACCTTCGAAGGCAAATGAGAAAAGAAATTTGCTATCTGGATGCAAGGGAATGGAAAAGAATGCATGACACAAGTCTATCACGGTGAACCACTCAGCATCCCAGGGAATCTGATACAGAATCACTGCTGGATTCGGGACAATAGGGCAACAGGGAACTACTATTTTGTTGACTTTTCGTAGATCCTGTACTACTCTGTACTTGCCACTAGGCTTCTTAATGCCCATAATCGGAGAGTTACATGGACTACTCATCACCTCCTGTATGATGTTTCCTTCTAACAATTTCTGTATTTCCACAGCAACACCAGCTTTCACTTCTGCATTCATCCTGTAGGGTTTAGTATTGGGGTATACTGCATTGTCCTTTATTGCTATCTGTATGGGGTCCACATTTTTCATTAACCCTACATCTTTCCCAGTAAAGTCCCATACCTCTGGCTTTACTGCTTCTTGGAGTTCTTTGGGCAAATCCTGCATAGTCAAACGTTTAATTTCCGAGTCAGGTCTGACTAACATTAATTTATAAATGCCGTCTTCATCTGGGGTCTGAATTTCCACACCCTTTGGTGTGCAAAAGATGGTACAGTTCATTTTGCACAGCAAATCACGTCCCAGTAAATTCACTGGACTGGTGTCACAGACGACAAATCTATGCATTTCCCTAAAATTTCCAATTGAGATCTCCATGGGCTTGGTAACAGGAGTACTAATCAATTGATTAGATACACCCACTACTTGGATGGCTTCTCCCGAGAGGGGTAGGTTTGGAACGTCCACTGTTCTCACAGTAGAACGGGTAGCGCCAGTGTCCAACAGAAAGGTGACATCGTTTCCGTCAACCTTTCCTTCAATGTATGGTCCGGACTGGTCTACCGGCAAGGAGGCGCCAAGTACGCACTCCTCGTCCTCCCCTCTCAGGCCCCGTCAGTACTGGTCATCACAAAGGAAGGTATCATTTAAAAGATACTGCGAAGTTGCTGCATTTCTGTTCTCATTGCTTTCCCAGACTTCTATCTCATCTCCCTCTGCCTGTTTTCCCCTGTACACTTGCTTTGGTGCTCGGGGCACCTGACTGTTTTTACCTGTGGTTGAGTCTTTCTCGGTCTCTCTTTCTGCGTCTGTGGAGTTAAATCAGGAGTTTTGGGGTTATCTTCGGGCAAGTAAGGACACTCGTTACGCCAGTGTCCAATTTCGCCGCACTGATGGCAGGGAAATTTCTTCATAGCCTCCTCCCTGCTCATTTTGGGCCGGGGCTTGCCTCCTCCCCCTCCCCCAGGGCCTTCGTTCTTTGTATTTTTGACCATGTTACTCAACTGCTTTTCCTGCTGTTCTGCGAGCTTCACCTGAGCCCACATCACTTTTTCCTTGAGAGCCTTTTTCTTTTCTGCCATCTCGTCCTCGCAGTACTTTGCGTACCGCAGGACTTCGTCTACCTTTTTGGAGTGCCAACAGATTTTGTTATCTTTTATCCACTGACAAATTTCAGGTCTTAAACCGTTTACAAACCTGTAAATGAAGTGCGTCATGTCCTTCATCTCGATGTTATCTATACCACTGTACGTTTTAAACACCTGCAACAGCCTTTCATAATAGGAGTGCACTGTCTCCTCTCTTTCCTGCGTTGTTCTATCTATCCTGGTCCAATCAGTTTCCTTAGCTGGCACCTTTAGTTTCAAGTGCTGAATTACTTGTTCATACTTTCTCACGACTTCCTTCGAAGGTTCCCCTGTTTCTTTATCTCTGGTATACTCTTCACTAGGCCAGGCTATGGCTATTTTACACTCGGTCCATAGATCGACTGGGACCACAATGTCGAAAAACCCATTAAGGTCTTTCCACAGGCATTTCTGCACCTTTATGAACCTTTCCACTTGCCGGTACCATTCAACCGGCTTCTCGCGCAGTTTCGGGAAATCGTTAGTAAAGGACACAATATCCTGTCTGGACCATGGAACGTGCACATACCTCCCACCTGGTACTTCCCGCATGGGGCATAATGTTTCGGGTTTGTCTACTTCTCTCAGAGGGAACTCAGGGGTAGCTTGTCTTGATCGGGTCTCATCTTTCTTACGTGCCCACCTCGTTTTCCACCTTTCTACGTCTCCCCATTTTTGCAAAACTGCAAGCAACCCTTGAATCTGCCACTTCCTCCCTGACACATTCAAGTTCTCTAAATCCTTATCTGAGAACTCAGCTCGGTATGGTTTCTGCAAGGGCTTCGATCTCGATATATCTATCCCCATACTAGCTGCAGTGTCGGTCAGTTTTTCGTGGAGCACCCTGGTACTTCTGGTAAGGCTTTTACACATGAACAGCAATTCTTCTTCAGAATAGGTGTTTAATCTGTCTAACCCCACATTTCCTGCCATCAATTCCTCTATTTCTACCCTCAGCTTGTAGAGGTCTAAAGGTTTCGTTTGCGGAGCCTGTTTTTCTAAATCACGACTCCAATTTTCAATCTCTTCTGGCGTTACCAAGGAAACACTCCTAGTCCCTGTTGCTGATTCTAATTTAATTTCTTTCGCATCAAAAGGATTATGCCTCTTCTGCACTCCCTTTCCGGTCTGTTTGTTTGGTAGATCCAAGAACACCACTTCGGACTCACACTCACTGGACTGATCGTCTATCAGTAGGGGCTCTTGCCTCGGCAGGGCCATTATCGGGTTCATAACCGGAGGGTTCAGACCTCCTTGATTATTCCCGTACAACGGAACCACTGGTCCGATTGTTACCGGAATAGTCAAAGCTTCAGGACTGGTATTTAACTGGGAGATCTTCTGAATTATTTCTGTCCTCTGTCTAGCTAGGGCCTCTTGCTCCCTTTCATCTAGTACTCTTCCTAATGTCCGGTCAGGTATCATCTGTGGGGTCAGGTGAGGGGTAAGACTCAGGGCAGTAGGATGCGTTTCACTTGGACCCCCACCATAATTTGGTTTCGGGAACAAAGTTCCTGTCCCCAACGACCTGCGCTCTTCCCCATATGGAGGCTGCAAAAAGGGTACCCCTGAACCTACTGGCTTTTCTTCGTTCTCATAAAGAGGTCTGGGGTAAAATGTTCTTTCACGGGAATATTTTTCCTCTGAGCTCTCGGGCATTCTAGGATATATATTGCGTACCTCCGGGGGCTCGGGCTTCTCAAAATAGGGCAATACCTGGCCCCCTCCCCCCTACATAGGGATCTGTCCTCCTCCTTAATAGATGGACGCTGGGGATTCTCTCCTGCACTGGAAGGTCGGGCTCCCTCATTATAAGGGGGCGGACTTCTCGTAAAGATGTCATCTAACAATTCATCATCTGACTCTCCAAGAGCTCCCCAATGCTTACACTTTTCTGTCCTTTTTTCTCCCCCCGACGGGGTACATGCTGGCATCATAGGAAACAGACCCTCAACAATCATGCTCTGCCTCCACTGTTTCATCCTCTTGTCCCTTGTCTCCTGTTTCAGCCTGGGGTACCACTTAGTCAGACCTTTGTCCATTCGGGGTTTCTCTCTTTCAAAAGCCTCAATTTCCCATTCCTCTAATGCCTCATACTGCGTTAGTCTCGGTCTGGGATGTAATTCATTCATGCGGGTTCTCAAATTAAATAAAATTCTGCCATTAAAAGTACCGTCTAACGGAAAAGCCAATACTCCGTCATCTTTTGTGTACTTTACCCAATTCTCCAACCACACACAGGTGTTGTACCCTCGGTCAAACATCATGAATGAGGCAGGAGTATTCGGTGGCGGGATAGTAACACCCTCTCTAGACTTAATCGGGCTGTCCGTTTTGAAGAAATTCTTTACCCTGCTTACAAGGGACATCTTTCTCTTAGCTCCGTACATAATATCGTATCTATTAGCTTTCCCCTGATCCCTTTCAAACCCTTGGTTTCTTGGATCGGGTCTAGTCTCTGGACAATACGAGTGCCACATACGATTTTTACACTTAACTCTGTTTACAAAGTCACCTCCAATCAGAACGCGTCTTTTAATTCCGTGCGACCAATGAGGTGCACGCGTTCAAGTATTTTCGGCCAATGGGTGCGCGGCCCCTTCGTGAGACTGTTCTCACGCTCCGGCGCTTCACCCCTCCTTTACAATTCCAGCCCCGCTACCCGCCCGCTGCTTCTACCAATCCCAGCGCGGCACGGAGTGACGTCAGAGGCGCTTCGCGACTGACTCCCTCCCTTCACAAGGTAACGGAAACTTTCTTTCCTTTTAAAGTGCTCAGTGCTTGGTTATTTTACAACAAATACACATTCGCCACAGTGCTCAAGTGTCTAGACAGAACAGATTTCTTTTACTGCAAGTAAACTACTTCCATTTACTTTTCACACGCTGCGGGTAGATCCCTTCCGCCTACCCTTCACTCTAGCATTGGTGAACCTGTTATTCCCCTAAACTCATCCACTTCTTTCCGGGATATATCCGAGTCTAAGGTTTCCCAGCGGACCCCTTTGCTTTCACCCAAGCTCCGATGAACCTGCTACTCTTCCGATGTGACCCTTACTAGGTTACGCCACTATGGGAATTTTGCCAATGAACCTCGTTACTGACATTTATTCACACATGTATTCAGAAAACCCTAGTTAGTGCTTCCCGGTTATCCTAACCTGCACCTAACTTTCCTTAAGCCTGTGCCCTCAGGACAATGGATTCTATTCACCACTTGCCCTTTCAATTCCCCGGGGAGTTCGGACAACAAGAAACAATACGGTTTACAAATGCATGGATTAATACATATAACAATATAAGAACAAGAATAATAACAATACAACAATTCATTGATTTTAGCAGCGTATTCACAAGAGAGTGATCTGTCCCCTCGGAACAGCCGCTCTTATAGTAGTATTAATGTACTAGCAGCTTCCGACTTAACTAGTCTAACCTTTAGCTAGTCCCTAACCATCCTCTGATCTACCAGAAAACTGGTAGAGCGCGCGAGGTCACCCAGCCAATGATTTCGCCGTTTCCGGCTTCAGGGCCCATATACTTTCAATTCACACTATTCATTGACCAGGCGACTTCACGGGCTGCTACCAATTGTGTGTGTTCCCTACTGTTATTACTTAGTGTACCCGACTTACCATCCACCGACACGGGTACCTATGACTTCAATGGATCAGGGGCCTAGCTGTAAAAGGAAAGGCAACAAATGCAATTTCAAATAACATTCAATACTGTTTAAATGACCACGGACAACTGGAAGTTTTAAAATGTTTATCTAAAGTTCGTTTTCTGAAAGCATGAGATTTACAAGAATAAGGCAATCGATAATCAAGATAATGAAAAGTACATAACTATAGAGAAATAAAGTCAGGGTAATCATTAAAATGCAATTATGAGATGCAAAGGAATAAACTATGCATTCAAGGCAGGAATTCTTTAGAAAATCTAAGTAAGGTCGTTCTAGACCATATCAGAAAATGACAAACTGCAATGCAAAATATGATTTCTAAAAGATAGGGTAACATGAGAACATATCAAGAAAATTATGCAAAATGACTTTACGTTTCAATAGTTTGCAGCAAAAGCATGGAAAAATCAACGTATGCAAGATGTCTCTTTATTTGAGCAAAAGACAGAAATATAGAAAGGTGCAAGTTTTAAGGAACTTAGAGCAGTATTTACCTAGACTGGTGTGGAAACCAAACCCTGGCCACGGGTCAGTTAAAGACAGGAAACCCTCAAGGAAGGATACCCCTCAAAGGACAGCAGGTGCAGAATGGACACCCCGGACAGGACAGGATACCCTCAGATTAGGAATCAGGACAGGACCTCAGGACAGGACAGCAAACCCTCAGGACAGGACCGCTCAGGACAGGACCACACCCGCAGTTTGGAAGCAACGCCTGCGTTCCACCCTCTCTGCGGCTATCGATCAAGACCCCGATTGGATCAGCGAACTCCCAGCAAAGTGCTTCGCCAGCACTTTAAGGTTCAGTAAAACCTTAGTCTATGGTCAATTTCGGACAGAGTGCTCCGCAGCGCTCTGTATCTTCAGTCACCTATTGAGTACGATGGGTCAGTGACAGGTCAGCTAAACCAGACAAGTCGGACAATTTCCCTAGGTGAACCCAGGGTAGATATACTCTTTTGGGTCAGTGTACCACCCCCCAATGTTGCAAAGTGTCAGAATCCCCAATTTCGATTGGTCCTAAGGTAGGCTTTGGGTAACACACCAATCATATCAGTCTATTTAGATGCTACATTTACATATTTGGGTACCGCCTAGCGAGATTGGGGTTCCCATGAGAAACCGTGCAGAAATACGAGTGACAAATTAACAATGTAACACATGAGGAGCAACATTCTCCGCTCTCATAGCTCAGAGGTGGCTTTCCCAGGCGCATCTTGACTGTGGCTGCCAGCTGGCTGAGTTCCACTGTCCAAAAGTGGCCACCTTTCAGTGCTCCCTGGTCATGCGCAGAAGAGACCGTCAATATGGCTCCCAATCAGTTCGGACCCCCATTCCCCGCGGTACATGAAAAGTAAGCGAAAACAAATTAATACACAAACATAACGTTATGAAATCACATCACAGGGTTGTACTTTCAACTTATCATCATAAAATATACTTATGCAGTCTAAATGTTAGCTACATAGAAACGGTGACAAGAGCAGTGGCACGAGCAGTACCACATTATGGGTCAAGCTATGTATTACGCATGTGCATAATTTTCCCTCCAACTCTGCAGACGCGTCAGGACACATGAGTGTAACTGACGCATGCGCAGTAACTAAATACAAGCAGCAGACATTTTAAATGACTCGAGTAAATTATTTTAGTAAAACACATAGGCAAGCTTCTTAATCCTTATTCAAACTAAATATAAACGTTAGTAAGACGTACACTTATTACCTTGTTACACATAGACGAGGTTCATGACTTCGGCAAGGTCGCAAAATATGCGAAGCTTTGCTTCATCAGTTCCACCCACCCCTAGTTCTCTCTTTGTGTTTTGAGCCTATTGAGGGTGTTTGCAGAAGTTTGTGTAATGATTCAATGCTGCTCTTGAAACATGGGAAGTTTATATGTATTTAGAAAAACCCCACTCCACAATCATGCCAGGCGCAGCTAGCCACCAACTGTCAAACCCAAGAACCCACAGCCCTGCTGACAACACGGAACTCTTGGGTGTCATAATTGAATCTGCAGCTCCAGCTTAGCTAAAACTGCTTACGTACCCTACAACACATATCCCCAACTTACAAATAAATAGGAAACAAAACCCACAATTATGGTCCGTAGACTCCACCCCTCAAACTCCTGCTACAAAATTATAAAGCAAAACTACAGCGTGGTACAAGGAACACTGGAAAACAAAATTCATGAACTAAAAATGAAAAATGACACAAGTTTAGTCACACACATACTCCTCCAAATAACCTGGAAGCCTCCTCACCCTTGCCACCCTCCTGACCTGTGATCCAGCCTGTAAAGATCCCATGGACCCTTTTCCCTTTTACCGGCCCATTCGCACCTTGCCCAAAGTCTTCATCCATCACACACTTCGAAGGCAAACCTGACTCTGACATCCCCACCTATTTTTCATGTTCACATTCACCCTGTCTCTGATACAAAGCCACATGCCTGAGATTCCAAGTCTGTCTATTTTCGTATTTGATCCAGTTACCTCCGACTGCCTTGACCTTAAAAGGATCCCGGAATTTGGTCAACCCTTTTCCTGCACATCCTGGCTTCACGTTAACCAAATCACTGGCATCAATAAACATGTTATTTTCCTTACTTCCTGAAAAGTTTCCTGTTTTTTGTTTTGATGTACTCCCCCAATACCAGAATGTCATGCAGGAATACCACAACTTTATGCATCCCAGATGGAATCTCTGTCATCAACTGCTGAAACACACTTACAGCTGTCACTTAGGTTGAGAGGATTGCCACCTCCACACACTCACTCAGGTCAACTCCCTATTTCAGTGTCCAGCCAGATTGCTCTGTCCTCCCACCGGGCATATTTCTTGCAAGCCTCCCTGCATGCCATGCCTCGATGAACAATGTGCAATAGTAGGCATGTAGGGCGTCTTAACAACAGAGCCCCAGATGTAGAACACACTATTTTCTTCTTGCCATCACCACTGGGCTAATTTAAAGGTGTGCTCTAGTGTGGTGACCCATTTCAAGAGGGGCAGCTTTTCTGGGTCATTACGTAGTGACCTTGTCACATCAATCTGGTTTCATAAGCTATGAATCTTTATGTGGTCACTGTTTTTATTCATCCAATATTGATGCTGCTGAATCCTTAATGTCCCTAATTATTTCTAAATGTAATAGTACTTAATAGTACTTAATTTACTGACCTTCACAAGGATGGAAGGCAGAATTGGACTTGCTAGAATTCAAACATCCTGCAAGTAATCATTAAACAGCCTATGATTCCTACATATTAAGTTTTGTCTTCTTCCAGGTATACACCTGTATAATCTTTAATCAAACAATGTAAACTTCCACCTGTGTATCGTTGTTGTTGTTACTATTGTCTGATCGTCTTGTAGCACATAAGCTGCCAATAATACGACACAGCTGGTCTTTTGGTTCCATGGTGAGGTCTTTCTTAACTGTTTTCCATCACATAAAATACTTATTTTGTAGTCACAGTAAGTATGCCTACAAGTCTGGTGGGTGTGCGCCCACTGGTGTGTTGTCTGTATGTGCCTTTCAATGGTTGTATGACGTTACAACGCATACTTTTACAACGCATGCCTTTACAATGCATTTTTCAGAATGCAACATCCTTTACAATGCATTCCATTACAACGCATGCCATTACAGCGAATTGTCTAAAACTACCTTTACAACGCATTCCATTACAACGCATACTACCTTTACAACGCATACCATTACAACGCATACCATTACATTGCATGTATGGTAAGTATTGGATAGTGTAGGGGTAAAAATTACTATTCTAACACCAGGGGGTGCAACAGTAGGGTAAGTGTTGGATAGTGTAGGGGTAAAAATTACCATTCTAACTCCAGGGGGTGCAACAGTAGGGTAAGTTTTAGATAGTGTAAGGGTACTATGCATTGTAATGGTATGCATTGTAATGGTATGCGTTGTAATGACTGCGTTGTAATGACATGCGTTGTAATGGTATGCGTTGTAGTGTCATGTGATGTAATGGTTGCGTTGTAATGGCATGCGATGTAAGGGATGTTGCGATGTAATGACTGCGTTGCAATGGTGGTGCGTTGGGAAAGTTGCGTTGTAAAAGTTGTTTCCCTCTTTCAATGAAGAAACAGTTTCTGCATAAAACTGACCTATTTGCTTAGCCAATGCGTGCTTATTTTCTAATTTGACTTGGGACTTCATGGATTAACAAATGTGTTCATTCATTTAGTTGCTGTTTATTTATTTATTTCTGTATAAAGAATGCAAACTAACCTAATTAATATGCTATGCAGTTGTAATGCACTTCCTACACAGAGCTGAGATGAAATTCTCAGAGCATTCAAGTCCTAATAACAAATGTACATTTGTCAGCATAAAGCTTATTAAAATGTTCCGCTAAAGCAGTTTTCTGAGCTGAACACATTTATTTTTCAAGTGATCTTAGAAAAATAACTCACTAAATTATATGAAAGCATTAACAAATGTTCTGTACCCTTTTCCCAAGGGAGGGTGGAACGAGCAAGTGATAAAGAATTTGTAGAGCTCTGCATGCTTCCAATGGTTTTTACTCTACTTTAAGGCTGGGCTAAATGAAAGAGCCACATTAACAACATAATGATAGATGCATCAGTTAAACTTTAGCTAAACATCATTTAAGTTCTTTAGGAAGAGACTCTTTCCAATAACGCTACAAAACCTGGCATGCCTTGGTTTCTTCTTCTAGAGACAATCAGAAAACCTTTCATTTAGTTCTTCCCTTTTGCTTCTCTACCCTCTCCTCCCCTTTCTATATGCTACACTGACGGCCACAATTATAGTCATGTGTATACTGGTGGAGGGGCATTGGATCCAGCTTCTGCTCCTGTGGAATTCGCTAAACAGGTACTTGACAAAAGGCTAATTGACTGGCTTCCTGATCAAAGCCTTGGGGGCAGAAAATGCTCCAACCACCTTGAACCTCTGCACCTGGAATCTGCCTGCTGTGCGTCTTGCCCCCCAAGTGAGACCACCCCAGTCATGGCACCTTGGAAGTGGCCCTGAAGGTGCTCAGCAAGCCCAGCTGTGGTCCTATCAGAACTGATGCGGCACAGCGCATCACCTCTTAGCTCTGCATTAGAATCACTGCTGTGCAACACATCTCCAATGCATGATCTTGCAGCTCCTCAGAACCACCACTGAGTGATGCATCCTCAATGCAGGACCTTGCATCACCATCCCGCAGCTCCTCGGAACTGATGCTAGGAGACGCATCCCTGATGTGGTACCTCCTTATGTCTGCAACCAGCATTTAATGGACTTTGTTCAGCAAGCCTAACCTGTGAGAGGAGCTAGGAGCACGGAGCCGAGTAAGCCACGAGCAGTCGCAGTTTGTGGTTTGTGGTGTGGCTGAGAAACGACAACGCAGTGGAAAAGCCCAGGACAAGGCATAGGAGGGGTCGGACTTTGGCAGGTGGCAGGTGATCAGAGGTCTGTGGATTGGGTACACGGTGCAGGAGACCGGCAGACCAGTGTGTGGGTATTTCTAACTTCCCCAGCGAACAGAGACCACCAGAGACCACTAAGGTCAGCACAGGATGGTGAGCCAGGTGAAACGGGGTGAAAGCGGGCAAAAGCAGGACAAAAGTAACTGGGAAGCAGGATCTTGTTTGGGGGGCCTGCAGTATATACCAATATACACCAGCGCCAGTGCCAGTGGCTTTTGTCCACTCTAAATGAAGCTGGCTACAGAACAGAGGGCTCCAGTCAAACCCAAGAGTACCTTCCTAAGGCTTCATATAGTCTCCTATAGTCTCCCACCTGCACGCCATAACCCACAGTTAAAAAGAAAAAAGGAAAAATACAGCAAAAACACAATTAAATTATACAATCTATAACCGCATTACAATTGTTCTAAATAATACAATAACAACAACTACAATAACAGCACAAGACTAAGAGGCACAAAAGGATGCGATCAGGCAAAGGGAGGCGGACCCCAAAGCAGTCTCTGAAAACTCAGAAGTTCCAGTAAACCAGTGGTACTAATCAAGGGGAAAAAGGACAAAATACAAAACAGCCAGCAAAGGTGCAGAAGCAAACCTGAAAAGCCCCCCAATCTCACCAATCTTGACACTGTTCAGGAACCAGGAAACTAGAATTGCAATGGAAAAAAGCTCATGCTTTTCCTTTCTTAAAAACCCCAGGGCTGTAATTTCTCAGCACCACAGGACTTACCAGGTCTTCCAGCACAACTTACCCCACAAAGGGTGACACACAATGTCATTACAGAAGAGAAGCTAAGCGCCTCAATATCCACAGCTCACATATCAGAACAAATAGTCCCAAGCAGCCAAGTCTCAAGTAAAAACTTGGGGTAAGACAAGGAAAAGGGCTGTCAGAAGAAAAATACTAGCATGATGCACGAGAGGCAAAATCTACACCTGACGACCAACACCTTGAGAAACTTTCGGAGGACAAAACAAAAAATAGTACCATCGGGAGTCATTCCAAGGCCCCAAATGAGCTTAGACTTTGCAATGGAATAGAGCAGAGTGAAGAAAGAAGGATGCATACTGCAAAAACCAGCTAATCTGAGCCGAGTACAACCCCGAACATTGCTTCGTGCTCTATTTCAAAACCTACAACCCCTATACTACCTGTAAATCCGCACAAGATTACACAGGGTCACAGAATGGAGGCTGAAATTCACCGGACAAACTAAGATGAAGTAAACATTTTGGAAGAACTGGTTGAGACTCCTAAGTCCAACATTGAAGAAAGAGTCGTCACAAGAACCTACCTCAAAAGAGGGACTAGACGGAGAGGACCATACTGCCCCAACGCAGAACTGAGAAGGAACACTTGGACTGGTAAAAAAAGAAACTGCGATTTCATCTGTCCAGACACAGCAAAAAAGGACCCAAACAACAGGTAGCAACCATCTGTATGCAGAGCCATACTCAGGTAGCAAGCAGACATCTACACAATGGAATAATCAATCAGAACTCTTTAGGTTATTAATAGACACGCTTCAATCATCTGTAAAGGTACTGAATTTGCAATCAGACAAACTGGGTATCTAAATAGACCTAATGAATATTAGTGTGCTACACACAGTAGGGATTAACACCAAACTGAATAAACGTAATAAATTAATACCATCAGCGCAATCGAAATATACGCTAGAGCAAACATCCTGCACCTGTGGCCCAATCATTGATAAACTATCCTTGCAGCTCTCCTTGAACAAATAATAGCTGTTAGACAGCTAAATACGCCATGCCCCAAGGCCGCAAAAGATGACAACAAACCATAATCAGCTGATTCCAGACAGGAGGAAAAGAAAGAGGAAGACAAAGTGAAAAAACTACTAGCAGAGACAGGGGCTACTTCCACTACAAAGTTGGAAGGGTGTTTTTTTACTCAAACAAACGACAAGACAAAATAAACGGGAAAGGAAAGCAAGAAACAAACAATCAGCAAGAAACACAGAGCAAAGAATTAAAATGTACCCTACATTCAGTGCAACTAGGGAAACAAATGACTGACCCGATGCAACAAGGTCCTCTGAGGGAACAACTGATGCCTCAATTGCGAATCATAAGGAGTGGCCCATGGGTATGGTAGTTAGGGAGGAAGAAAAGCCAAGGGAACAGAGAGAAAAGATCACAAGCAGTACAGCGGAGCATGGACAAAGAAAATGAACAGCAACACACACCTGGGGGGACGTGGAGCCCCAAGTATGAAAAAGGCTAGCAACAGGCTTACAGAGCAGTGGTCAAACTAAGAGGGACTTTAATTCAAGCCCTAGAAAAGGCTACATGGGAGAGCAACAAAGAAGTGACCAATCTTAGGAGACACAGACCCATGAGAAGAAGCAACAAGGGAAAAAGGAAGGGCATGACGTGAACTTGACATCACAACTGTTTATAAACAGCGTCACACAACAGAAGTCAAAGGACTGGATGAAAGGAACAACTAACACAAAAGAAGGATCTAACCCAATACAGAGCAAGGATGCAAGGTCTAAGGAGGAAACCCAGCCAAGTTGGTTGCATGAAACCCAAGTTACAAAGGCAAACTATGAGCCTGGGACCGATGAAGAAGCAGAGACACTCCTCCAAGAAAAGGACAATAAGATCATTTCAATCCAGAGCTCCAAGACTTCATCTCCCACATCTAAAACAAGTGATATCCTGTTATACGAAAATCTCAGATTTAATATATACAATAAGGAGAATGTAACTCCCCGGATAATATTCAAGGGAGCTGACTGAGAGATATGGAGAATAACCGAAGTAACAGATCATCACTAGTTACCACAGCACAAGAAGTCAAAAAGAGTACTAAGACTGACGATGAAAAACTAATAACACAAAGATCCACTGACGTCGGAAAAGATCAAGCAGTTGATAATAGTACCAACTCTCGGCAGTATGGACAATTATCACAGCAAATATTAATGGAACCAGCGTACGAGTCCCGGGGGCGGCATGACATCCTAAACAGGGGTAACATTTTAAAATTGCTAGCAACCATCCCTGGGCTAAAACACCTAAACTCAACCCATCTACTCACAGTAAAATGTTGTCAGCCAGGAAATGGAAACACCAATGAGCAAACACTCACAACGTGGCAAACAGCGGAGGTTGCCCAATTTATTATGAATCAAAACAAAAAATTTGACACATGGGGCATAAGGCTGTCTAAACCCACAAAACCATGATACCCAGGCCCACTAGGGGAAAAAAAACACCTAGGAGGAAAACACTGGGTATAGCCGGGCAACAAAGAAACAGGCTTATTTAGTACTGAATGAAATAGCCCAATATCAACAAAACATAATGAGAGCATCGTAGAAAAAAAGGCATCTACAGAGCCTGACATCAATCATTGGAGTTGGGTCCCGGGAATCCTGAACAAAAAGAAAGGCAATTGACCACTAGGTAAACAGGCAATATGCCACCGCGAAGGGACATTCCACCTTATCTCTTGGAATATAGCAAGAGCTAAGAAATGGCTAGAAGATGGCAGACCTCTCCAAGACTGAGTGACATGCAAAATAATTGCCCTCCAGGAGACATGGACACTGGTGGAGCTGCCTCTTGTGGGACCTCTGGTCGCTCCCCAAGCCGCACGACTCCTCCTGGTGGCCTGTGACTGCCCCTCTGCTGCTGCTGCCAAGGGTTCTCCGCTGGTGAGCCCCTGGCACCTGTGCTGTTGTTTTTTGGTTTGTTGCTCTGTTCTCCCCCATTCCTGGCTGCATAATTTGTGTTTTTCTTCCCTCTGTTTGCTGCTCGTTTTTCGCCCTTGCCCTCTGTGCCCCCCCTGTTCCCCGCTTCCCGCCGCTGCTCCCCTGCGGCCCGCCCCCTTTTTACCTTCTGTGCCCACTGCCCTCGCCCATAGGCCGCCCCGCTCCCACCTCCCAGCTGCTCCTCCCTCCCACTTGGCCTCTTATGGAGGGCGCCACGCGGCAGTGAGTGCGACCTGACCTCTGGTCACTCCCCACGCCGCACGGCTCCTCCTGGTGGCCCGTGACTGCCCCTCTGCAGCTGCTGCCAAGGGTTCACCGCTGGTGAGCCCCTGGCACCTGTGCTGTTATTTTTTGATTTGTTGCTCTATTCTAACCCATTCCTGGCTGCATAATTTGTGTTTTTTCTTCCCTCTGTTTGCTGCTCGTTTTTCGACCCTTTCCCTCTGTGCCCCCCCGCTCCCCGCCGCTGCTCCTCTGCGGCCCGCCCCCTTTTTGCCTTCTGTGCCACTGCCCTCGCCCATTGGCTGCCCCGCTCCCGCCTCCCACCTGCGCCTCCCTCCCACTTCGCCTCTTATGGAGGGCACCGAGCGGAAGCGCAGCGGACGTGCGCAGCGGGCACGCCGCAAAGGCAAGCCCGTCTGCACCCGTCCACGCCTGGACCGCGCCCAGCACCAGAACCCCTGGACCCCACGCCACCCGCAACTCCAGACTGCGGTACGACTCCAGCACCCTCCACGCACTCAACACCGGACGAGACCACCCCTGCTACCGAGCCACCCCGAAGCACACCCAGGGGCCTTCGCCACCAGCCAAAGAACCCAACCACCTCCGCTGCATCCTCCTCAACACCCGCTCGGCTTACAAACACGCCATCGAACTCTGGGACCTCCTAGACACCACCGACCCCGACGTCGCTTTCCTGACGGAGACCTGGCTGAACACCACCTCAGCACCAGACATCGCCATAGCTATCCCACAGGGCTACAAAATCTCCCGCAGAGACCGCACCAACGGAGTGGGAGGTGGAATCGCCATCGTCCACAAAGACTCCAACAGAATCTCAACTAACACCAACGACATCATCACCACTGCCGAGCACATGCACTTCCAGATTCACACCGACCCCAACACGACCCTCAGAGGAACACTCCTCTACAGACCTCCCGGACCACTACCACAGTTCAGCGACACCATCACCGACCTCATCAGCACCCACGCCCTGGCCTCCACGGACTACATCCTCCTCGGGGACCTGAACTTCCATCTCGAGAACAACAACGACGCCAACTCCACCACCCTGATCGACAACCTAGTCAACCTCAGACTCAAACAGCTCTTGACCACACCCACCCACGCCGCTGGACACACACTTGACCCCATCTTCTCAGCAAGTCCCCACGTCTCCTTCAACTACACCTCCGAACCCCACTGGACCGACTACAGATGCGTCCACTTCACCTTCAAGAAACCCACCACACACCACCGCACCCAACAGCTGCCGCGCCGCTGCTGGGGCAAGGTCACCGAGGACCAACTAACGACCACCCTGGCCTGGAGACCACCCACCGACCCCACTGACCGAGACACCGCCGCAACCAACCTCACACAGTGGATCAACGACTGCGCCAACACCCTCGCCCCTCTCAAGACCGCCACAACCAGCCACACCAACAAGAAAGCCACCTGGTTCACCAAAGACCTCCGGATCTCCAAGCACACCTGTCGGAAGCTAGAGAAGAAATGGCTCCACGACCGAACACCAGACAGCCACACAGCCCTCAAAAGCACCACCCGCAGACACCACCAACTCATCAGGACCGCCAAGAGGACCACCTTCAAGGACCGCCTAGACAACAACGCGCACAACACCAAAGAGCTCTTCAACATCGTGAAAGAACTCTCCAACCCCAGCTCCAACACCAACGACATCCCACCATCACAAGACCTGTGCGACTCCCTGGCTGCCTTCTTTCATCGCAAGATCACCGACATCCACGACAGCCTCAACCCCGACACCCCGCACCCACCACCGAGTCCACCACCCCTGCGACCACCACCCGCACCAGCCACCTGTCCGCCTGGTCCAACGTCAGCGACGAAGACACCTTCAAAACCATGAACTCCATCCACTACGGATCCCCATCTGACCCCTGCCCTCACCACGTCTTCAACAAAGCCAGCATAACCATCGCGCCTCACCTCTGGAAAACAATCAACAGTTCCTTCGAGACAGCAACCTTCCCGGAAAGCTGGAAGCACGCCGAAATCAACTTCTGAAGAAGCCCAAGGCAGACCCCAAGGACCTCAAGAATTGCTCCCGTTCTCCGCAAAAGTGACAGAGAAGATCGTCAACAAACAGCTAACCCGCTACCTCGAAGACAACAATATCCTGGACCCCTCCCAATCCGGTTTTCGCAGAAACCACAGCACTGAGACCGCCCTTATTGCCGCCACTGACGACGTCAGGATCCTGATGGACAAAGGAGAAACAGCCGCCCTCATCCTCCTGGATCTATCAGCAGCCTTTGACACAGTCTGCCACCGCACCCTATCAGCACGCCTCCATGACGCCGGAATTCAAGAGAAGGCCCTGGCCTGGACCACATCCTTCCTCTCTGGCAGAACCCAGAGCATCCGCCTCTCACCCTTCCGCTCGAAATCCACCGAGATCATCTGCGGCGTCCCACAGGGATCCTCCCTCAGCCCAACGAGGTTCAATATCTACATGGCACCACTCGCCTACGTCGCACGACAACATAACCTCAACATCATCTCCTACGCCGACAACACCCAGCTGATAATCTCCCTCACCGAAGACCCCACACCGCCAAAGCCAACCTCCACAGAGGAATGAAGGCCGTAGCCGACTGGATGAAGGACAGCAGACTGAAGCTGAACTCAGACAAAACAGAGGTCCTCATCCTCGGACCCACCCCTTCAGCCTGGGATGACTCCTGGTGGCCCACATCGCTAGGCGCAGCCCCGGAACCCACAGACCACGCACGCAACCTGGGGGTCATCTTCGACTCCACCCTCTCCATGACCAGGCAAGTCAACGCCGTCACCGCGTCCTGCTTCAACATCCTCCGAATGCTGCGCAGAATCTTCAAATGGATCCCCACCCATGCCCTCATCACCAGCAGACTAGACTACGGGAACAGCCTCTACTCAGGAACTACAAACAAGCTCCTGAGACGACTACAACAAATACAGAACGCCTCGGCTCGAATGATCCTCGACGTCCCCTGCCGCAGCCACATTACACCCCACCTGGGAGGTCTGCACTGGCTCCCCGTCAACAAGAGGATCACCTTCAAACTCCTCATCCACACACACAAAGCACTACACAACACCGGACCCACCTACCTCAACAACCGACTCAGCTTCCACACCCCCACCCGAAGCCTCCGCTCTGCCAACCTCGCCCTCGCCACAGTCCCACGGATCCGTAAAACCACAGTCGGAGGAATATCCTTCTCCTACCTCGCCGCCAAGACCTGGAACACTCTCCCAACCAATCTATGACAGACTCAGGACCTACTGGCCTTCAGAAGACTCCTCAAGACCTGGCTCTTCGACCAGTAGCTATACTTCAGCACACCAGCTGAGATACACAGGTGTCACAGACGCCTGAAAGGTGGGCTAGCAGTCTATGTATCAACAACAATGAATATTCAATCATAACATATAGCTCCTTACGGACCAAATGTGCAACTAATAAAATGTTCAATTCCAGCGAAAGAGGAACCCAGAGTGGTATTGTTCATCAACACCTATGTACATCCATTGGCGAAAGAAAACAAAACACTTCGCCTTACTAACAACCATAATCACAAACATACGAAACACCAATCCATTGTGGGATATTGTTATAGCAGGAGATTTCAACTCAACCATAATTTTTACACCAGAAGAGAATGAGAAACTCGAAGCAGACAACAAGTCCTGGAATGTACAACAACAATATCAGCTCAAATCGGCTCGTTCCGATCTAGTGGGGCAATAACTGGTGAAAACTCTCAAATACCTGGGTTTGAGTATAATAAATGGCAGAACTTCTGAAGACTACCAGCCAATGTAAACTTACTTCAGAGGGAAATCACAATCAAGGCTTGATTACACAGCAATTCCACTACCATTAATGCTCTTTCTCACCCTGTTTATCATCGAATTCAAAATCAAAAGTGACCACTCATACCAACATATTCACTTCAATTTTCATCTACCAAAGCATCAAATTAGCATGACAGCAGTAGAAAGCATAGTTTCAATGGACTTGAAATGGCTGAAATGGACTACAGAGAACAGCGATGAACTTCAAGCTAAATTACAGGGGTTCAAAATGGAAAGTGAAAGAAGTGATCAAAGCAAGATACAATAGTTGGTAAGTGACATGGACAAATTGATAACAATCATGATTGGCAAATCAAAACAGGCCCCAAGACTTAAAAAGAATATGCCAAGACCGATTGATGCTCGCAAACTCAAACGAGAATTTAAAAAAAACTGTAAAGGATCAAAGAAGAACTGAGTTAAGCACAATAGGTTGGGAAGCCATATGTAACCTAAGGAAAGAATACAAAAAGAAGATATGATAGCACAAAAAAAGATGTGAGGACAACTTCTGGGTTACATTATAACATACTGCAAAAAAAAACCTCATGCACATTCTGGGAAATGATGAACAATCTGAATCGGCCTGTCAGCTCTTTTGCCTCAAGTGTACAAGAACAAGACTGGTCTACATTTCTAACAGAAGATTTTACAGACACCAAACTCCTGAATCTCATAGTAGACAAGAAGAAGGAGCAAGTAAATGTCCATGATCAAGTGGAACAAAAGAACAATGACATGTTCCCTAAACAAGAAACAAACAGCACTACATCCCGACACCCTACTACTGCGCCGAAAGCTGTAGAAAAACAAAGGAACAGTGCTGTGATGAGCACTAGTGGCTCAAGGGCCATACCTGAAAGCTGAGCATACCAACTAGAGGAGTTAAAAAGAATAATCTCAAAGGGACGAGGAACCAGGGCTCCAGGACCAAATGGAATACCCCACTAATCTTCAAACGTGCACCAGACTTTTGGGGTGGGAGACTAAAAAAATCTATTTGAAGTAGTGGAGAACATAAAGCAAATTCCACTGAGATGGCAAGGATCAGTTATTTCACTGATCTACAAAGAGAGTGACAGATTGTCCCCACCCAATTATAGGCTAATTGCTCTACTGGATGTGGACGCAAAGTACTACATGTCGCTGATACTGATAGATCTGATTACCTGGTCAGGCAAGCTAAAACTGATTTCAGGTTTCAGAAAAGGAATTGGGACAACTACAAACATCTTATCACTTGCGCTGATCACCGACAAATACAAACGGAGGACACAACAACTGCACCTCTGCTTTGTCAACTTAAAGATGTCTTTCAACAGTGTGGATCGTCATATCTTATGGGAAAAGCTGCGCGCTTGGTATATCCCCGAAAAATTATTCAGAGGAATATTACTACTTTACCCAAATACATGAATGAGAGTCAAACTGGGAGACGGTTCAAGATTATCAAGGAAAGTTCCCCCCACACAAGGGCTCAAACAAGGGTGTGTGTTGGCACTGCTCCTTTTTAAACTTCTTATGACGTACTTGGCTCCTCAAAGAACTGGCTACTGATAAAGTTCCTCACCTCGCATGAGCAAGCATTAAAACGGAATCTCCAGTCACTGCCCAGTAATGTGTACTGGGAGGGTTGGATCAAGAGATAGGCTATTCGCCAAGTAAGAACTATGCCTGGAAAGTATCTTTTAAACACCACAAAGGAACAAGAATAAATATTTCGGTGATCTATTAACTGTTTATTATATATTCTTGTTCATACTTAATTATTAATAACAGATTTTTGACAGCATATTATACATCCTTGTACATACTTGAATAATAATAAGTGACAACAAAAGGCTTTTTATGGTTTTAAGCAAATGTACATACATTTTACCGTTGATTTCTTTTATAAGGGGGACAAATTGTAATGGTTTTAATTAACTGGAACAGTATCCAATGGTCCCTGTATCCAGTGGTTTGCCTGAACTTGTGACTTTGTCCCAGTCCAGGATGACCAGATAAACACAGTTGGCCATATGTGCTTTGTAACACTATTTTTATCTAAACCTTTCACATTGCACATCTCTGGTTCTACTAATTGGATTTTTGTCATTTTGTTGTCGATTAATTTATTAAAATTGATTCGATTTTTCTAAATTGGTTTGGGATTTTTCTTGAGTTGTGTTATCACGGTTTAACTGTTTGTGTGCTGCATAAATATTTACACATTGCTTCTAAGTAAGGCTTGAATGCTTCTGTGACAAGGTACCAGAGAGTTAACTACAGGTCAATATAGTGACTTTAGTGATTCACACTGAGAGGGTTTGTGGCTATGGCTTGAGCAGGGTTTACACTCAACTCAACTCAACCAACAACCCAACCTCTCACAATGATCAAATGCTGCTCATAATTCCTTTAAGTACAAGTGGGATTACAAACCTCCCACCAAATATAGTACTTCCTAATATGGAGTATATAATCACTAGCTGATCACGTTCTTTAATAGAACTGAGAAAATATGATTCTATCACAGCAACATGAGGGGCCTCAATGCTTGTGTTACAAAGTTAATGGCCTGAGATTCCGACGTTGTCTTCTTGTTTAGCATTATGATTGACAGTACCTATAGAGCCGAGTACCTCGAGACCCAAAGGGGCTAGCAACACTGGATGAATTGATTTACATATATGGTGCCAGATCTTAGAACTGAAGAGGACAGACAGGGGTCTGAACCATGAGACAAATATAAGGTGCAGGCCCTCAGAATGTATTTGAGCTTTTGAATTCAGCCAACATGAAAACTGGACGTATGCAGGACCTTTGCTCATAAAGGAAGTGGACCTATACGTGTGTTTGAGTGACACCATCAGGATCCTTCCTAATTATGGAAAATGCTAATCTGTCATTTTTGCACTCACTTTTAGCACAAAATGCGTCCTCACGTCAATTTTTGACACTAGGCTGCATTACATAGATCCAGCACGAACAACAGCCACTTGCGCAGTAAATATTTACAACATATTGCGTCATTTACTCAAATCGCTTTACAATGAATAGCACATAATTACAAGAAGTGGTGTTATGGCATATATTTCTGAAGTTATGCAAATGTGCCAGTGTAATTTAAATCTTGTTGATTTCTCAATAAGGCTCTAAGGGGCATATTCACAAGGAGGTATTGCCGAATTAACAGCACTTTATCGCAGCCAAAGTTGTGATAAATTTACCTCCCCATTCACAAGCTGGTGCTAACAGCCCACAGCACCAGTTTATCCGCGATAGCAGCCGCAAAAAACATTGCCACAGAGAATCCCGCAACTATCACTAATAAGATGCAGAGTAGCCTTCCTGTGCCAAAAAACACGAAGACACCACACCTCAACATTCACAGTGAGCAGCCAGATCTGTGATAAGGCAAGTTAGCAGGAGGAAATGAACACCTGCTCTGACCTGGTGTAAAGTCGTACCACAGCCTGCACCACAAAAGGGAGCCCAGCCCACAGCCACAACTGAAGACAAACAGGTGCCATGGAGCAACTGAACATGCAGCACGGACACCCAGGAGGGCCACAACACCCACCGACACCACCCCAAGACCACCCCTCCCTGCCACCCCCAACCAAAGACATGCCACATCAGCTACACCTAAACATGTATGAAATAAACCACCTGATGTCGCACAATCACTACTGGTGACATGCAAGTGCTGTCACAGAAATGAGCATCACACATTCACTTTTGAAACAAACAATGAAACTTTATTAAATTAACACAGAAATTGAATGAAGACACATGGCCGCTCCCCTTGACACAATCCATAGGTCACAGCCTGCAAGATAAAAACATGATGAGAAGGTGTGTCCTGCGCACATCAAAGTACAGAGAGAGAGAGCGAAGGAGAGAGAGAGAGAAGAAGAGAGGGGAGAGAGAGAGAGAGAGAGAGAGAGAGAGAGAGAGAAGAAGAGAGGGTGAGAGAGAGAGAGAGAGAGAGAGAGAGAAGAGAGGGGGGAGAGAGAGAGAAGAAGAGAGGGGAAGAGGGAGAGAGAGAGAGAAGAAGAGATGGTTTGGGTGTTGATGCTGGTGTTGTCCTCTTTGTCATCAGTAAACAGTGGCTGGGACTGCTCTGCAGGAGGAGTTGACGGTGCCCATGCGATGAGAAGAGGAGATGGCGTATTACAATGTGTCCACATGTATGTAGCCGCATGGTACATCTTGACATTCAGACAGCATGGCATTGTACATTGTGACAGTCTGTGGATCTGGGCTAGGACCCAGAGTCATTGTGGGTGTGCACTGTCCTCTGCTTGATTGTGCATGTGTGCCATTGTGCCCATCTCCACACATCCCCCCAGTAACTGGTGGTCACTCACCCTGTTGTGGTTGTGTTGTGTCGTGTAGAGCAGTATCCGCTCCCCCGACTCCGGCCACAGTCTCTTCACTAATGACTGTCGGCACCAGCTCTTCGTCTTCCTCTTCTTCTTGTCCTTGTCCTTGCCCTTGCCCGAGGTCCCTGGCTGGTTGTCTGGGGTGTCCGGGGTGCTTGTGTGGTTGTGCTCGTCCGCTGCTCCTTCTCCGGCAGCCTCCATGGTGCTTGGGTGTTGGTCAGTTTGTGTTTGGGTGTTTTTTCTACGATTATGGTGATTTTTCCCGCCTGCCATGTGTGTGTTTCAGGCCTGGCGCTGCTTATCGCTGATTTCCTTATCACCCTTTGGCCCATCACAGGTTTTTTGGTGTTGTGGTTTGTGTTTTTGTCTCCATCAAGGTGGTTGTATCGCGGACAATGGCCGCAGTTTCAGCAGACTATCGCATGCTACAGCCGTGTTGTGAATTCCACGTTGTCACAGAGTTGTTTTCCCGCGGTAGATTGCGTTGTTGAAAGTTGCTTTACGCTACTCTTGCAGTAGTTATCACGCGTTCTTGTGAATATACCCCTAAGTCTCTCAGCTGGTACTTGCTATTTGGGATATTAATGAACTAGCTGAAAGCAATAGCAGTGTGCATTTTAAAGGACGTTTATATTCCGGCAAGAGCTCCTCAAACGAATCCATGTATTTATCCCGCCGTCTTTTTCCCCGAAGGGAATCACAACGCGGTCATTACAACGACCGTGTTGTGATTCCTCATACCATTACTCCGCACGTCGGAACAACGACTTGCGGAGGGGGGGGGGCTCTGGATGTTGGAATAGTATAATTTACTATTCCAACTCCAGTCTGTGCGGACAATAGGGAAGGTGTTGGATTTTAAATCCAACACCGACCCCCCCCCCTCCGCAAGTCGTTGTTCGACTTGCGGAGTAATGGTATGCAGAATCACAACGCAATCGTTCTAACAATCGAGTTGTGATTCCCTTCGGGGAAAAAGACGGCCGGATAAAAACATAGATTCGTTTATGGAGCTCTTGCCGGAATATAAACATCCTTTAAAATGCTCACTGCTGTTGCTTTCAGCTAGTTTCAATATCCCAAATAGCAAGTAGGAAAAAGTTTCACGATAAACGTTGTTTACCCCTCAAACATCATGTTCTGTTCGTAGAAATATGGTGTGAGGGACCCGATATAAATCGGATTACACAAAATAGTTTGTGGAGGAAAAATGGGTAAGGGTACAAAATGAAAAAATCTACTTTTTTACCCCTAGGATTTTCCTTACCCCCAAGGACATGGACTTATTTTGTAGTACCCAACTACAATATGGTGTTCTTTCCTGGCCCCTTCCGGTTGTTTTGTATACTGGGTCCCTACCCCACCTTATGGTTATGCCTTGTCGGTGCAGTTTGGCTATGGTACCTGTAACTAATTTGATTCTCCATGAAGTCATGCTGAAATTTTATCAGACTGAATGCAATAATAGTACCATACATTTTCTCTGCTGATGTGAAAAATGCCTGACAGGTACTGTTAAAGGCTCACGCCACCAAACCAGTTTCATCGGTATAGTTATCTTCTGTATAATAAAATCTTTCTTTTATATCTGCAACTTACAAATAGCTCAAAAATCACAATGTGTAAATCATGATGAAATGAAAGTTTTAGCACGATTGCACGGCAGGACCAAGTTGCTATCTCTATAGGCATTTATCCTTTAACGGTTGCAATAAAGAAAAGCATCTTATCTGTTACCAGGCTGTTTCTTGTCGGGTGATTAAGTGTATCCCATTTTCCAGCGTGTACAACTTCACTGATCCCACGCAAACTCATTTATTTCGCAATGATAATATGATGTTAATCTCTCCTTTTCTTCAACTCCCACACGGTTTTGCAGGAGGCTGAGATTACATCTTGGTCGGAATCAAAACAGAACAATGTGTTGCAGGAAGCTCATAATTAGAAATGAAATTGCTCAAGAGACTTCGCCTTGGTGGGAAACCTTTCTGCGGTTATCTTTGCATCCAGTGATACGACCAGCGGCCATCTTGGAATTGGGAGGATAGTATAATATTTACAGGCATTAAAACACATCTGAAATGGGAGTGAAGAATATAAACATTCAGAGTTTATGCAGAGGGTAAAGACCGGATATTACCAACAGCAATACAAAATATGCACCATAGTGAGAAGGAAGTGGGGCCTTGGAGAGTGTAAGGGCCTTGTGCCGAAAATTACGAGGCACTTTAGTCCATGTCGCACCACAAAAACCCCTCCTTAAATTAAAAAAAACACACAAAAAAGCTTGTTGAGGCTGGTACCGATATCCTAGGGTATTCAATTTTAATGAACGTTTGCAACGGTTTGCAGTGGTTTTCAGCTTGTATTCCTTGCCACGGTATGATATCTGCTCCTCACCTGGTGACCGTGTGGAGGGAGCCATATTAATCATGTGTCAGTGTCACTGTTTGAGTTGGCGGGTCAGATATTACAAAGTCTGAAGATAGTGTTGTTTATGTCACAGCTAGCTGTAGCTAAATAAATCAGAAATTCATTTTCATACACATTGTCTAACTTTTTTATTTACGGCTATTACCAGCTTGTGGTGTCACAGTGCAGTTGAGCATCAACGGCCACAAAATAAAAATCTCACTAAAGATAAATACTAATTTGCTCAATGTGTGCTTGTCACAGATCACCAGGCCGTATTCTTAGAGGTGCATGGGGCCTGCAGGTAGTAGCATGTGATGCAGAGGACTGGAAGATGCTAAGCTGCAGAACATACATAAATAAATAGCTTTCGACATTTACAGAATGACAATATCTTTTCAGGTATACCATTGCAGTGGGCAGTCTTTTGTCTGTGGATGAATAACCGCATTGTCATCTTCCATTTCAACGGTGGAGTCCAACAAAGCTGAAATCTGTTGCTTGTATAATTCTGCTGACATGACTTTAACAACTGGTATTTCTGGAGTGTCCATTTTGGGGTGGGGCTAAGGCTGATTTGCATGTGGCTGGTTTCAGTTCCATTACTTTTTGTTTCTCACAATGAGTCACCATATGTGGCATGTGTATGCATGGATAGGGCACCATTAGCTTGTTAAGCATGAGAACTTATGCTGTTCCTCAATGATGGGAACTAATGAGGCTGGAACATGTCAGGCTTGCTCGTGTTTCTGTTAAGATGGGGTGCGGCCTAGAAGTTTGAGGTGGACTGTCACTTTTGTTTGGGCTGTAAATAAAGTGAATAATGTTGATCCCTGTCAGCGATGACACAGTGAGCAAACAAATGGAATGTAAAGCAACCAACCTATGGCCACGGCCTCGGAATCAGAAAAATGTTGGTACTTCCGCATTACGCTTGAAATGGCGAATTACTAATAAATTAAAATTCCGCAGCTCTGCCGGCGGAATGTAAAATTATGAAGTGGTTTCTAAAGTTTTAGGATCCACTTGATGTATAACTAGGTGCCCTTGCATCCTTTGTAGTGATTAAAAGTCGCTGCAGAGTATGTAACGGGTGGATGCCGAGTGATAAAGTTTAAAATGCCCTTGCATACTCTGCAGAGATTAAAACGTTTAATCAATTTGAGTCACGCTAGATCAGGGAAGTCATAAGTTCAGGCCAACTACGATGGAGCGCAGTCAGATACAGGGACCATGTTAGTTCCCCACCAAGATGGCCGCCTGGTTGGAGCTCTGCCTCAGAGCTCCCGGGGTGGGGATGATCAATTTCACCAATTGTGGTATTATCCCCATGACTGCCCGGCCATCCGCCCTTCACTGCAATGCGCCACAGAGCTACAATTCAAGATTGACTCGCCTGCATTGGGGATATCCGTGAGGAACTCGCCCTGTTCGCCTTGATGCCCACCAACAGGATCACTTTCTTGTAGACTCCTCAGCCCCCCAGAGGGGAACTGGCCTGGCATCGATGGACCGGTGATCGGGTGCTCTGCCGATCGTGCTGTGGAACCTGCTGGGAGTCTCATCTCTTCCGCCTAGCCGTCTTCAAGTGGATTCACTGAGCCCCGGTGAGGTTTGTGGCTGCTTCACCCTGGGTTTAGTCCTGTTACGTGTGGACTCCGGCGACTACCCATTGCTGACTTCCGATCATGCTGTGAGACCTGCAGTGAGTCTCATCCCTTCTGCCTTACCGTCTTCGGGCAAATTCAGCGCTGGGGGGCCGGTCCACGCAGCACTCCTGCGCTCTCAAGCGCACTAAACATCTCCAAATAGAGCACATGAAACTCGTGAAACAGAGCGAGAACGTGTGTTGAGGCATATAGCAGCCACTCAGTGGGCTGTGCCGAGGTCCGGGAGCATGGCGGTGGAACAGTACAAGATGGCGGCTGTCATTCAAATAGAGGTGAGGGGCCATTAAGCAACGGATGACAACTCCGCTTGGTCTGAGTGGATCAGGGGAGCCCACCCCCTCCCTTACAAGCGCACAGTACTGGTGACCGGAGCGCGGCAAGTCTTGTCGGCCTGAGTGTACTGTGACTGGACTGTGGAGCACTGCGGCGGAGGCCTTCCATGAGGGACGTCAGCCTCCTAATGACCGATGAGCGGGGGGGATTTTAATCGGCCCATGAGGATTCAAATGGTGGCGGGGGCACCACTGCATCTTGAGAGATGGGTTTGCTCCTGGGTATCGGTGGCATTCCAGGGACTTGCCTGACAAGCCTGACCTTAACATGGCAGCCAGAAGCTCTTTCACAACCCAAATCCCGGCGCTACTCATCCAGATGCAGGCGTGTCCCCGCTCGAGGTCCCCCTCGAGCAAAAGTCTAAAAATGGATTCCGGCTGTCTAACTCCAAGGTTAGATCCCTTGCCTGACCCCAAGATGGCTGCCAAAGTTTTCCCTACCACCGACCAGACCTTGATCACATCCCCCAATCTGCCTATATGGTAGCTCCAGCTGTCTCTCTGGCTTGTTTTTACTCCCTCCCTCCCTCCCCCCACCTCCTTCTTTTACCTCTATCCTCGTAACCTATTTATCTATTCAAAACGTTGAGACCTGAGCAACATGGCTAATGCCCAGTGGAGTTCCTAGACAACTAATGTGGAGATTGGCCCTGGTTTCCCCCTCGACCGTCACCTACCCATCCGGACATTGGACACAGTTCTTTCTCGTCTCCCTGCTATGGCTCCTTCCTCCCCTACTTTCCTACAAATTCTCTCAACCTCGTTGTTTGTTTACTGTACCTTACTACGCTATTGTATCTGATGTAATTTGTAATTCAATGTTCCTCTGTTATAGGGCTCTTATACCTCCAGGTCTAGCCAGCGCTATATAATCCTTTTTAATGTACCTTGTAATGCAACGATCGTCTGGATAAGCGCTCAGATACCTCTGGGTCTAGACAGCACTATATAACCTTCTCAAATAAAATAATCTAAAAACTTTTTTTCCTGAACGCTGAGACCTGAGCAACATGGCTGATGACCAGTGGAGCTGCAAGACAGCTAATGAGGAGATTGGCCCTGGTTTCCCCCTTGTCCGTCACCTACCCAGCCAGACATTGGGCACAATTCCTCCTCTTTTCCCCGCTATTACTCACTTCTTCCCCCCTCCTATGAGTTCTTGAAACATTGTTTATGTGTACTGTACCTTACTATGCTCTTGTATCTTTTAACGCAACAATCCTAAATGTAAAGCGCTCTGATACCCTCTTGGGTCAAGTTTGCGCTATATAAAACTTTATAAATAAATATATTGGGAATCAGGATTCACTCCAGAAGAGGCCAGCGGCAGGGCTCAGTAAGATCCGGTTGCAGCAGGTCAGCTGGGCAGTTGTAGAGAAGCCTCTGAAGCAGAGCGTTTCCCTGTATCTCATATAGGAGGCCAGCCAACTGACCCTTTAAGTCACTCTGGGTAGCCTTGGATGAAGACAAGCAGGCCCAATCTACCTCCTCAGACAGAAAAGCAATCCTTCACGCAACAGGGAACTCCTCGGGCAGCAGGGCAGTTCTTCTTTTGAATTTTCCACAGAAACAGGACTGTTCAGATGGGTGGCTTCTAAGACACAAAATATATACCTGGTGTTAGAAATGGGGGTCTCTAGTTGGCAGGTGTGCCCTGTCCAAGTAGGGATCCTTCCTTCTAGTCAGGATAAGGGAGTTACACTTCTAAACTAACCCCTGCTCACCCCCTTGTTAGCTTGGCACAAGTAGTCAGGCTTATCTCAGGGACCATGTGTGAAGTGCTTACACATAACACACATTAAGAAAGTGAAAACACTACAAAATGACACCACACCAGTTTTTGAAAAATAGGCAATATTTATCTGTGTAAAACAAGACCAAAATGATAAACATCAAGCATACAGTACTCAAGATACGAATTTTGCAAGAATAAGCTTGAAATACAGTTCCTTGAAGTCAATAGCTCCATCCAGGGCTATCACGGTGTTGTGAACAAACAATTTCAACAGTTCAGGCTGACCCAGTAGCAGCTCCTGGAGGGGGTGCTGCGGGGCAGTGGTGCGGGGTGGGGGTAGTTAATGCCAAATGCGTTGCAGCGTGCACAATTTAATTTTTCTTTTTTTATTTCTTTACGTAACTTCGATCGGCCGTAAGCCGGAGTTTACTACTCACACCCTGCCCATCCACCGCCCCATCGACCTGCAGCACTCCTTCCAGGAGCCGCTACTGGGCTGACAGCGAGGTCGCAGGCCAGCTACATTGTTGGGAAGACCCTCAAACAGTACCTTGGAAATGTAGGGCATCACAGACCTTACTATGAGTTATCAAGAGGCAACACAACCAGCGTCGGCAGGCACCATTTCCGGAGGTTTGCATAGGAGTCGTCGGCCCTTAAAGTCACACGCGTTGCGGATCGAACTCCGTGAGGTTAAAGTCATGAGAGCTGGTGTTGATGGCATCGGGCTGCGATGTGAAGAGGGATCAATGCGACGTGCAGTGCCCAGAGGTCATAGTGCAGGCAGCGGCTCGATGACCCTGTCTGGCATCATCGGTAGGACCAGGGCTGTGGTGTAAAGCGGGTGATGCGACTTGCGGTGTCCACAGGTCCTAGTGCAAGCAGCGGCGTTGTCCGTGCTGAAGTGCTGTCATCGGTAGACCCAAGGTTGAAATGAGTAGTGGGGAGATGTTTCAATTTTTTTTTTTGCACTTTTCTCCCCTGAGGCGGAAGCCGGGGGAACCTTGCTTTACTCTTTACCTACGCTAAACCTCGCAGTATCAGCACGTCTTTGACTGAAAAACTACGTGTTTTTAAAAATTGTTAAATATTTTAAGCAGTACATTTTTAAATTTGTGGTTCTACCTCAGGGTGAGATTTGCTTCGCCCAGAGGCTGCCCACTCAGCTGGCCGTCACAGCGCGGCTGTAATCAGGCACTGGGACTTCACCTGACCCTCCTCAGCCGCCATCTTGCAGAGGGAAGGTCAGCGTTGTAGCTGCTCGAGCCCTCCCGCCCTCCCAGGATACTTAAGGGTGGCTCTGACTGTTCTCGAGTAATTTGCACTTTTCTCCCCTGAGGCGGAAGCCGGGGGAACCTTGCTTTACTCTTTACCTACGCTAAACCTCGCAGTATCAGCACGTCTTTGACTGAAAAACTACGTGTTTTTAAAAATTGTTAAATATTTTAAGCAGTACATTTTTAAATTTGTTGTTCTACCTCAGGGTGAGATTTGCTTCGCCCAGAGGCTGCCCACTCAGCTGGCCGTCACAGCGTGGCTGTAATCAGGCGCTGGGACTTCACCTGACCCTCCTCAGCCGCCATCTTGCAGAGGGAAGGTCAGCGGTGTAGCTGCTCGAGCCCTCCCACCCTCCTCCGCCCAATCATGAATATAATCATCAGAGCATCCCGTCCGCGCAGCGGGCGGGCGCAGCGGGCGGGCGCAGCGGGCGGGCGCAGCGGGCGGGCGCAGCGGGCGGGCGCAGCGGGCGGGCGCAGCAGGCGGGCGCAGCGGGTGCGCCGGCGGCGCACCAAAGGCAAGCCCGTCCGCGCCCGTCCGCGCCGGGACCGGGCCGAGGGCCATGACCCCTGGACCGATTTCCAAAAATCGCCAGTTGGTCTACACCCACTCTTCCTTGCTCAGTCTCAGACCGCCCATAGACCCGGCTTGTACATTATTAGACCTAACCAGTACTGCAAAGGAAGTTGTATGGAGTTGTCCACATTGCCTTCTTACAACATCAACTAACCATGATAGAATCCACACAAAGCTGCATACTAAAAGCATGGATGTCTCGATGACCATGGCCCTCATCAATGCACGATCCTTATGTAAACATAGTCAGGAAGTAGCAGATCTCATAACTGATTACTATCTAGACATCCTTTTTATCACGGAGACGCGGACTCTTATATCAGACATGGAAACCTTGGGGCTTCATCAACTGGTCACATCAGCCACTCATCGGGCGGGACATATCTTAGATGGCATTTTTTCCAATGTTCAGGGCCTCCAGGTATCGGATATCCTACCGATGCCATGGACAGACCACTACGTGGTATTCTGCACTCTGACAATAAATAAACCCTCGAACAAAGCAACCATTCCCTCTGGCCTGGGCTCCTTCAAAGCTTGGCATATTATTAATCAGCCAGACCTAAGAAATCAGCTTGACAGCACACGCCCGTTGATTTCGTCCGACTCGACTATGGCCACACAACTATTCCAGGACTGGTTGGGCCACGCCATGAATCTCCTGGTCCCTACTAAGTCAATATCCAAGAACAGGTCTACTCCTACTGCACCGTGGTATACGGATGAATTAAAACAACAAAAACAACAAAAACAACAAAATAGGCATTGTGAAAGACAATGGAGAAAGACTTATGACCAAGAAAGCAGGACCCGTTATAAAGACTCACTGGCTGTTTATAAAACCATGATTATAAAGGCAAAAAAATCTTTCTACTCGGATCAAATTGAGCAGGCAAAGAACTCTAGCAAAAAATTATACGAAATTACTAAATCCCTTTCAGGCAACATTCCCGACCTGACTCCACCTCCATCCCAACTTATGTGTGATGCTTTGGCTAACTTTTTCTTTTCAAAAGTTGACGACATCTACCAAGCGTTCACTTTTAAATCCACCCTCACCAAGCCCGTCACAACAATTCCCTCTGTCCCTAACACACCTTCAGCTTCATTTTTTACTTGTTTCAAACCACTAACTGAAGACCATATACTAAATATCGTCTCCACAATTAAATCTGGATCCATGCTGGATCCTTGTCCATTCTCGGCTCTCCCACCGGTGATGGATTCAATCATACCTGTTCTGAAGCAAGTATGTAATTCAATCTTGTGCTCTAGGACATATCCTCAGTCTTTAAAATTCACCCTGCTCAAACCGCTGCTAAAGAAACCTGGGCTGGATAAGACTGAGTTAAAAAACTACCGGCCAATTGCCAGTTTGCCTTTTATAGCCAAAGTGGTGGAAAAGGCCATGAATATGCAATTATCCCAGCACATTGAGACACACAGACTGCTGGACGATACTCAGTTCGGATTTCGGAAATATCATGGTACCGAAACCGCCTTAATTAAAGCCTCCGATGATGTGCGACTAATAAGAGACCAGGGTGGGACAGCAGTTTTGGTACTGCTGGATCTTTCAGCCGCTTTCGACACGGTCGACCACAAGATCTTGGTCGATCGTGTCGAAAAGATGGGCATTTGCCTCACGGCAAGAGACCTCCTCGCCTCGTTTCTCTCCGATAGAACCCAGGCCGTCACCCTAGGACCTTACCAATCTGCCAAGCTGACGCTGCCATGTGGGGTACCTCAAGGCTCATCCCTGAGTCCGACACTATTCAATATCTATGTGTCGGACCTTGCCAATGTCATCAAAGCACACGTCTCCCTGCTATGGCTCCTTCCTCCCCTACTTTCCTACAAATTCTCTCAACCTCGTTGTTTGTTTACTGTACCTTACTACGCTATTGTATCTGATGTAATTTGTAATTCAATGTTCCTCTGTTATAGGGCTCTTATACCTCCAGGTCTAGCCAGCGCTATATAATCCTTTTTAATGTACCTTGTAATGCAACGATCGTCTGGATAAGCGCTCAGATACCTCTGGGTCTAGACAGCACTATATAACCTTCTCAAATAAAATAATCTAAAAACTTTTTTTCCTGAACGCTGAGACCTGAGCAACATGGCTGATGACCAGTGGAGCTGCAAGACAGCTAATGAGGAGATTGGCCCTGGTTTCCCCCTTGTCCGTCACCTACCCAGCCAGACATTGGGCACAATTCCTCCTCTTCTCCCCGCTATTACTCACTTCTTCCCCCCTCCTATGAGTTCTTGAAACATTGTTTATGTGTACTGTACCTTACTATGCTCTTGTATCTTTTAACGCAACAATCCTAAATGTAAAGCGCTCTGATACCCTCTTGGGTCAAGTTTGCGCTATATAAAACTTTATAAATAAATATATTGGGAATCAGGATTCACTCCAGAAGAGGCCAGCGGCAGGGCTCAGTAAGATCCGGTTGCAGCAGGTCAGCTGGGCAGTTGTAGAGAAGCCTCTGAAGCAGAGCGTTTCCCTGTATCTCATATAGGAGGCCAGCCAACTGACCCTTTAAGTCACTCTGGGTAGCCTTGGATGAAGACAAGCAGGCCCAATCTACCTCCTCAGACAGAAAAGCAATCCTTCACGCAACAGGGAACTCCTCGGGCAGCAGGGCAGTTCTTCTTTTGAATTTTCCACAGAAACAGGACTGTTCAGATGGGTGGCTTCTAAGACACAAAATATATACCTGGTGTTAGAAATGGGGGTCTCTAGTTGGCAGGTGTGCCCTGTCCAAGTAGGGATCCTTCCTTCTAGTCAGGATAAGGGAGTTACACTTCTAAACTAACCCCTGCTCACCCCCTTGTTAGCTTGGCACAAGTAGTCAGGCTTATCTCAGGGACCATGTGTGAAGTGCTTACACATAACACACATTAAGAAAGTGAAAACACTTCAAAATGACACCACACCAGTTTTTGAAAAATAGGCAATATTTATCTGTGTAAAACAAGACCAAAATGATAAACATCAAGCATACAGTACTCAAGATACGAATTTTGCAAGAATAAGCTTGAAATACAGTTCCTTGAAGTCAATAGCTCCATCCAGGGCTATCACGGTGTTGTGAACAAACAATTTCAACAGTTCAGGCTGACCCAGTAGCAGCTCCTGGAGGGGGTGCTGCGGGGCAGCGTGCACAATTTAATTTTTTCTTTTTTTATTTCTTTACGTAACTCCGATCGGCCGTAAGCCGGAGTTTACTACTCACACCCTGCCCATCCACCGCCCCATCGACCTGCAGCACTCCTTCCAGGAGCCGCTACTGGGCTGACAGCGAGGTCGCAGGCCAGCTACATTGTTGGGAAGACCCTCAAACAGTACCTTGGAAATGTAGGGCATCACAGACCTTACTATGAGTTATCAAGAGGCAACACAACCAGCGTCGGCAGGCACCATTTCCGGAGGTTTGCATAGGAGTCGTCGGCCCTTAAAGTCATACGCGTTGCGGATCGAACTCCGTGAGGTTAAAGTCATGAGAGCTGGTGTTGATGGCATCGGGCTGCGATGTGAAGAGGGATCAATGCGACGTGCAGTGCCCAGAGGTCATAGTGCAGGCAGCGGCTCGATGACCCTGTCTGGCATCATCGGTAGGACCAGGGCTGTGGTGTAAAGCGGGTGATGCGACTTGCGGTGTCCACAGGTCCTGGTGCAAGCAGCGGCATTGTCCGTGCTGAAGTGCTGTCATCGGTAGACCCAAGGTTGAAATGAGTAGTGGGGAGATGTTTCAAATTATTTTTTGCACTTTTCTCCCCTGAGGCGGAAGCCGGGGGAACCTTGCTTTACTCTTTACCTACGCTAAACCTCGCAGTATCAGCACGTCTTTGACTGAAAAACTACGTGTTTTTAAAAATTGTTAAATATTTTAAGCAGTACATTTTTAAATTTGTGGTTCTACCTCAGGGTGAGATTTGCTTCGCCCAGAGGCTGCCCACTCAGCTGGCCGTCACAGCGCGGCTGTAATCAGGCGCTGGGACTTCACCTGACCCTCCTCAGCCGCCATCTTGCAGAGGGAAGGTCAGCGTTGTAGCTGCTCGAGCCCTCCCGCCCTCCCAGGATACTTAAGGGTGGCTCTGACTGTTCTCGAGTAATTTGCACTTTTCTCCCCTGAGGCGGAAGCCGGGGGAACCTTGCTTTACTCTTTACCTACGCTAAACCTCGCAGTATCAGCACGTCTTTGACTGAAAAACTACGTGTTTTTAAAAATTGTTAAATATTTTAAGCAGTACATTTTTAAATTTGTTGTTCTACCTCAGGGTGAGATTTCCTTCACCCAGAGGCTGCCCACTCAGCTGGCCGTCACAGCGTGGCTGTAACCAGGCGCTGGGACTTCACCTGACCCTCCTCAGCCGCCATCTTGCAGAGGGAAGGTCAGCGGTGTAGCTGCTCGAGCCCTCCCACCCTCCTCCGCCCAATCATGAATATAATCATCAGAGCATCCCGTCCGCGCAGCGGGCGGGCGCAGCGGGTGCGCCGGCGGCGCACCAAAGGCAAGCCCGTCTGCGCCCGTCCGCGCCGGGACCGGGCCGAGGGCCATGACCCCTGGACCGATTTCCAAAAATCGCCAGTTGGTCTACACCCACTCTTCCTTGCTCAGTCTCCGACCGCCCATAGACCCGGCTTGTACATTATTAGACCTAACCAGTACTGCAAAGGAAGTTGTATGGAGTTGTCCACATTGCCTTCTTACAACATCAACTAACCATGATAGAATCCACACAAAGCTGCATACTAAAAGCATGGATGTCTCGATGACCATGGCCCTCATCAATGCACGATCCTTATGTAAACATAGTCAGGAAGTAGCAGATCTCATAACTGATTACTATCTAGACATCCTTTTTATCACGGAGACGCGGACTCTTATATCAGACATGGAAACCTTGGGGCTTCATCAACTGGTCACATCAGCCACTCATCGGGCGGGACATATCTTAGATGGCATTTTTTCCAATGTTCAGGGCCTCCAGGTATCGGATATCCTACCGATGCCATGGACAGACCACTACGTGGTATTCTGCACTCTGACAATAAATAAACCCTCGAACAAAGCAACCATTCCCTCTGGCCTGGGCTCCTTCAAAGCTTGGCATATTATTAATCAGCCAGACCTAAGAAATCAGCTTGACAGCACACGCCCGTTGATTTCGTCCGACTCGACTATGGCCACACAACTATTCCAGGACTGGTTGGGCCACGCCATGAATCTCCTGGTCCCTACTAAGTCAATATCCAAGAACAGGTCTACTCCTACTGCACCGTGGTATACGGATGAATTAAAACAACAAAAACAACAAAATAGGCATTGTGAAAGACAATGGAGAAAGACTTATGACCAAGAAAGCAGGACCCGTTATAAAGACTCACTGGCTGTTTATATAAAACCATGATTATAAAGGCAAAAAAATCTTTCTACTCGGATCAAATTGAGCAGGCAAAGAACTCTAGCAAAAAATTATACGAAATTACTAAATCCCTTTCAGGCAACATTCCCGACCTGACTCCACCTCCATCCCAACTTATGTGTGATGCTTTGGCTAACTTTTTCTTTTCAAAAGTTGACGACATCTACCAAGCGTTCACTTTTAAATCCACCCTCACCAAGCCCGTCACAACAATTCCCTCTGTCCCTAACACACCTTCATCTTCATTTTTTACTTGTTTCAAACCACTAACTGAAGACCATATACTAAATATCGTCTCCACAATTAAATCTGGATCCATGCTGGATCCTTGTCCATTCTCGGCTCTCCCACCGGTGATGGATTCAATCATACCTGTTCTGAAGCAAGTATGTAATTCAATCTTGTGCTCTAGGACATATCCTCAGTCTTTAAAATTCACCCTGCTCAAACCGCTGCTAAAGAAACCTGGGCTGGATAAGACTGAGTTAAAAAACTACCGGCCAATTGCCAGTTTGCCTTTTATAGCCAAAGTGGTGGAAAAGGCCATGAATATGCAATTATCCCAGCACATTGAGACACACAGACTGCTGGACGATACTCAGTTCGGATTTCGGAAATATCATGGTACCGAAACCGCCTTAATTAAAGCCTCCGATGATGTGCGACTAATAAGAGACCAGGGTGGGACAGCAGTTTTGGTACTGCTGGATCTTTCAGCCGCTTTCGACACGGTCGACCACAAGATCTTGGTCGATCGTGTCGAAAAGATGGGCATTTGCCTCACGGCAAGAGACCTCCTCGCCTCGTTTCTCTCCGATAGAACCCAGGCCGTCACCCTAGGACCTTACCAATCTGCCAAGCTGACGCTGCCATGTGGGGTACCTCAAGGCTCATCCCTGAGTCCGACACTATTCAATATCTATGTGTCGGACCTTGCCAATGTCATCAAAGCACACGGGATGAGCCTAACCTCATATGCAGACGACACGCAATTGGTTATGGCCATTAAGGGTGACGGAGAGGAAGTCGCCCAACGCTTCCAAAACGGATTGACAGAGATAGGAGAGTGGATGGCAATAAATTGTCTGAAACTCAACTCTGAAAAAACTGAGGTGGTGATTTTTGGACCTCTCTCGCCGGACTGGTCTGCTTTCTGGTGGCCTTCCACATTTGGTGCCCCCCCCAAGCCAGTAACCAAAGTAAGAAATTAGGGAGTCACCTTCGACGATGGCCTAAATTTCATGGACCATGCCAATAAAGTGGCTTCTACAGCCCACCATAAACTACGCATGATCCGAAAAATGAGTCCGTATCTTCCAGCGGCCTCCATTAAAACCTTGGTTAGTTAATTGGTTTTAACATCGTTGGATTATTGCAATGGGCTCTTTTTAAACACCCAAACCAGAGTCATGAGAAAACTGCAGTCGATACAAAATGCGGCAGCACGGCTGCTTTTTGGAATTCCAAAGTTTGCGCCCATATCGGACACTATCACACGACTTCACTGGTTGACGATCCAGAATAGGATCAAATTTAAGTCACTATGTATAGTCTACAAAGCACTAAACAGGCAAGGTCCGCATTTCTTAACAGAGCAACTGCTGCCATATCAACCTTCCCGTTAGCTTCGATCCTCCAATTGCAACCACTTAGTGGTCCCTCGCGCTAAAACAGTGTCATGGGGTGATCGTCGCTTTATGGTCGCTGCCCCCAAACTCTGGAACACTCTGCCCCAGGACATCAGAACCTGCTCTACACTCCTCCAGTTTCGTAAGAGACTTAAGACGTGGCTGTTCACCCAATGACTTTTAACAAGTAGGTAACCTGTTGGAGCATTTATTATCAATCCGAACTTTGCAAATTAACTAGCGTCAAGACGCCTTCGGGTATTTGTTGCGCTTTATAAATGCAAATAAATAAATAAATAAATGAGGTGCCCAAAGGTTCCAGTGAAAGCATCAGCATCGGTTGATGAAGCTGGAGTCAATGGCGCTGAAGTCGGTGAATCGGCTGCCGTGTGAGACCGGACAATGCTTCTTGTACCTCACGAGTGGTGTCCACTGGCCACAATGCAGGCAGCGGCGTTGATGTCAGCGAGGAGTGACGTTGTCGGTAATACCATGTCGGCGATGTGAAGTAAACCCACCGGTCATGGTGCACTGCCACTGTATTGTGTGGCATTACACTGAGACGAGAGTTGCGTTGTGAAGCAGGGAAAAGCTCCAGGGGGGCCTTCAGGTCACGTAGCTGGCAGCTCCTTTGATGACTGCGTCAGACTGGTTGTTCTTCTGTTGCAGTACAAAACACGCAGTTCCCATTGCTGTTGGCTGATGAACTTGAATTCTTGGATGTTCCTGAGACTTTCAAGAGGAGGCAAGCTCTACTTCAAACCATTGGAGATACTCAGGAAATAATTTGTAGAAAGTTCAGTCCAGTCCTTTTCCTGCCTAAGACAGAAGAAGCAAGCAGCAGGTCAACACAGTAAAGTGGAAGTCCCTCCTGACAGATTCTCCAGCTCTTCTTTTCCTCCTGTTGCCCTCTCCTTTTCCCCTTCCTACACCCCTGACAAAGCTGTTAGTACCCATGGCAATTATACAGTATTGCAGTCAAGAGCTCCTAACACTCAACAGAGCAAGCCTCTTTGGGAAATCCATAAATCTCCCCCCACCCCCTGTTAGCTTGGCCCACTGTTGGTAAAACAGAGAATCTCTCTAATCATCGGACCCCCTCTAAATATTGCCCTATAGATCTTCAAAGCGACATTCCGACAGACTCACCTAATCACCTAACAGGGATATAGTGTAATGCCTGTTCCATCCCTAAACACGCTTTCGAAATCTGGACTCTGGTAGATTTCGAGAAACCTGACATTTTCTTTTTCACAGAAACATGGCTCCATGAGTCTTCGCTCCCTGACATCATGAGAGCCTGCCCCTTGGACTACCAACTGATTAGACTTGATAAGAACAAAGAGAGAGGAGGCAACCTAGCAATAGCCTTCAGAGCCAACTCTAAACTTAGCATAATGGATACTTTGCTTTCAGACTCGGGAGCACTCTGCATTTTTAAAATGGACTGCTTAACCAAGGGGTCCTGGAGAGGTGCCTTACTCTACCGCACTCCTGGCAGCATTGCTGGCAAAAATCATTTGGTTGAGACCATTGCGCCTCATGTACTGGCTGCTTCTACTGGGAGATTTTAACCACCATGCCAAGCTTCTATCGATACTTATACTAACACTCTCATCTCCAGCCTAAACACCTTCGTTCTTAACCAGTTTGTAATCAGCCCCACCCATTCAGCAGGCCACACACTCGACCTCTTATTTACCAACTAGTCCTACATTAAAGTGGAGTCTCCAATCTCAGTCCTCTGGTCAGACCATAACCTAGTATAATTTTCCTTACGGATAATTTCCCCCTCAAAACAACCCATGCAAAGAACGAATACTGAGTAGGCCATGGAATAAAGTCACATTAGCCACTTTCTCTCTTCATTTCACCACCCCTTCCAACCTCACACAGACAACCTAAACTCTGCAGTTGATTATTTTGAGGCAGCAATCAGTCAGGACCTTGACATAATTGCTCCTGTAATAAAAATCAAACGCCACCACAAAACATCACCTTGGTTCACTGCTGACCTAAAATCTGATAATCTAGCTGCTAGGAAACCAGAACGCAAGGGGAGGCACTCAAAAATTGCAGATGACAGACAAGCCTATAAATCCACCCACAGACGCTACCTTGACCATATAGCAATGACCAAAAAAACCTATTTAGGCAACAGAATAAATAAGGCCTCCAACTCTTACAAAGAACTGTATAAAATGTTAAAAGAATTTACCAGCCCGATCTCATGGCATCCAGAACAGCTTATTTCGCACAAGTGGGTCCTTTTTTGTGTACAAAATTAACAACATTCACAGTCTTTTCCCCCACAAGGCTGTGGAAAAAAGCACCATTGGCCCGTCAGTAATCACTCCCTGAATTCTACTTCCCTGAACAAATTCATTAAATTCACCCAAGAGGAAGTTAGCACTGCCCTCCATATGGTTAAATCCGGCTCCCCGCTGACTCAGTCTCCCCTCATATCCTCTCTAGAATTGGGCCAGCCCTTCTTCCAGGCCTCACCAAGCTCCTCAACCTATCCCTACGACACTCAACTGTCCCAACAAGGTGGAAAGTAGCCATGGTCAAACCCATATAAAAGAAGCCCACCCTGGACCCTAAGCAACCAAACAACTATCGGCCCATCTCCCTTCTCCCTTTCTTTGGGAAGGTCCTACAGTCACTATTTAATAAACAACTTACTACTTTCCTGAGGAGTAAAAATCTACTGGACCCTTCTCAATCCGGGTTCTGGGCCTCACATAGGACCGAAACTGCTTTGCTGGAAATAGTTGACAACATAAGATTCCAGACAATCAGCCCTCCTGGTCCTACTCGATCTGTCGGCTGCCTTTGACACCATCTCCCCACAGCACTCTTGTAAATAATCTGTGGGAGATGGGTGTCGGAGGCGCCGCATTGAACTGGCTTAGGAGCTACCTGACAGATCGAACCTCGAAAGTGCATGTGGGCACTTTCCTCTCCAATAGCCAATTTATAGACAAGGTTGTCCACCAGGGCTCTATCCTGAGCCCCACACTCTTCAACATGTACCTGGCACCCCTAGCCAGCGTGATTAAATCACACAGCTTTGACACAGTATCGTACGTGGATGATACTCAGCTGCTAATCACGCTAAAACCAGACCCGACCGACACCAAACTTCGATTCAGGGAGTGTATGTCTGATATACAAATCTGAATGCAAAACAATCATCTGCAACTTAATGCGAGCAAAACTGAAATCATCCTCTTCAGCAAAGCACAAACCTTGTGGTCGAGTGACTGGTGGCCCCCCGATCTCTGCACATGTCTTTCACTCAAGTTGGTAGTTCGTAATCTAGGAGTGCTGATTGACAATCATGTGGCCAGCATTTGTTACGGAATGATGCGCAGCCTCCATAAGATCTTTAAATGGGTTCCATTGTTATCCTGAATGCCGCTGGTGCAAGGTTTAATTTTCAGCCAGCTAGACTTTGGTAACGCCCTCATGGATTCCATCAACGAAGAGCACCTAACTAAACTCCAGGTCCTCCAAAACACGGCGCCCAGACTGGTATTAATTCTACCATCCCGATCCCCCTCGATACCAATACAGAAAGCTCTCCACTGGCTTACTAGCAGAAAATGCATAACATTCAAGATCGATTGTCTGGTCCACAAAGCCATCTGTGGACATGGTCCTCATTATTTTGCTAATAAACTGATTAGGTATAACCCCTCCAGAACTCTCCGATCTGCCAACAAACATCTTTTTATCCCATTCAAGATCCGCACCACCAGAAATCCTTTTCAATCTTGCCCCCACTCTATGGAACTCACTTCCTCTACATCTACATATGGAGACCGACCACAGAAAATTCTGAAAGGCTCTCAAAACCTGGCTGTTCTGAGTTATCTTCTTTCAGTCTGCTATTCTTTCTTTCTCCTCCACTGTTTCCTGGTATAGGCTAACGCGTTGAGACCTTCGGGTGAAATGTGCGCTCAAAATCTCAAAACATAACATAACTTTCTTGGCAGTCCAAAAGAGTTATACAATTGTGGGGTCAGACCCCCAGTACTTATGCCAGTGTTAGTCTTTGAAGTTGGCAAACTTCAAAGAAAAGTCTTTCTTCTCTTACAAGAACTTGTTCTGTCCTCCCTGAACCAGCCACACCACAGGGGGTGGAGACAGCATTGTGAAAGACAGACACAGCGCTATTCAGGTGTCAGTGACTTCTCCTCCCACCACTCTAACTCAGGAAGACCCAGCAGGATATGCAGGGCACACATCAGCTCCATTTGTGTGAATGTCTGGAGTGAATCCAAAAACAGCCCTCGTCAGTCTAAACCAGATGTGGATTCTGATTAAGCAAGAAAATGCCCACTTTTTAAAATTAGCATTTTCAAACATGCAATTCAAAAACATCTTTACTAAAAGTTGTGAATTAAGACATCCCAAACTCCAACTTTCTATTATCTTCCAATGGGAATCTGCACTGGAAAGGTGTTTCCAGCCAGACCCCATGTTAACCTATTGAAGAGATAGCCTTTCAATAGTGAACAACAAAATGCACAGTATTTCACCACCAGGACATGTAAAAACATACTATTATATGTGCTACCTTTTAAGTACACTGCACACATGCCCATGGGGCTGCTCTGAGCCTACCTTAAGGGTGACTTATATGTAATTTAAGGGAAGGGTTAGACCTGGCAAGTGGGTGCATTTGCCAGGTAGACATGGCAGTTTAAAACTCTGCGCACAGACACTGCAGTGGCAGTTCTGAGACACATTTGAGATGCTACTTGTGTGAGTGGCACACTCAGTGCTGCAGGTTCACTAGGAGCATTTGATTTACACGTCTGCCCAATACCATGGACTCACTAGTAAATGAAATAACCTAATCCTGGAAACACCAAGTAATACATAATTTATAGAGGGAGCACCTGCACTTTTGCACTGATCTGCAGTGATAAAGTGTGCATAGGCAGCATACCACCAAAAACAATAGGTCAGAAAGCAAAAAGGAGGGAAAACACCAAAATATGCCATGTCTAACACCTAGTGCCAGCCTTTGTGTGTGGGATACAGCTGCAGTACAACACAAAGGAGAGCGGGTGAGTGGGGAAAGTTTGCGCTGGAAAGAAAAAAATTATTAATACGAAACACTATTTGGTAAGCTCAAAAAGGATCAGATACTGGTCACCCAACCAGGATCAGACAAAGTGTGACTCCAAGGGGGCCACGTTTGTACAGTTTAAACCATGAACATTAGATCCTGAGCTAGAGAAAAATAGTTCAATCAAGATATCAAGTCCCAATTTTTGTAAGTTTTTTCGTTTTATTCTTCTTTGGTCTTTTAGTAGAGTTAATCCAATCTTCACACGTACAAAAACAACCGCTGCCAACACGTGTTTCGTCAAGGTCATCAAAACCAAACGACTTCGTCAGGGCCTGGAGATTTCATGAAACTGTTATGTAGAAGTCCGGAGATAGTAACTCCAAATTCACAATCTGCAACAAAATTAGGCAGCTGCACGCCGGTTTACATTGGGGAACTTGCTTCTGTTTGATCTCTGCACTCGGAGGTAATTACTTTATCGTGGAAATATTGAGCGACTTAGTCCCTGGATATTTGGGACAAGAACTGCTTTTTCTTTGCTTGGAAGGACAGGACACCTTTGGAACTGACTAATACGCCATATGTTGCATGCCTAATTTTGTTGCAGATTGTGAATTTGGAGTTACTATCTCCGGACTTCTACATAACAGTTTCATGAAATCTCCAGGCCCTGACGAAGTCGTTTGGTTTTGATGACCTTGACGAAACACGTGTTGGCAGCGGTTGTTTTTGTACGTGTGAAGATTGGATTAACTCTACTAAAAGACCAAAGAAGAATAAAACGAAAAAACTTACAAAAATTGGGACTTGATATCTTGATTGAACTATTTTTCTCTAGCTCAGGATCTAATGTTCATGGTTTAAAATGGGATACAGCTGCATCTAATTCTGGAAAGTATTTTCCCTTTCCCTATCAAGGCTCCAAACTGAATGGGGGGGACAAAAGGCAAATCCCTTTGAAGTGTGAGTGGGCTGGGTACAGCCCCTCCCAGCCATCCTGCCAGAATGGTCCATCCTGTCCACACATAAGTCCCATTGTGTTACTGTCTAGAAGCAATACACAAACCCAACAGCAGAGCCATTCAAATTCATGTGACCCATGATACTTGCATAAGGCCCAGATGGGCCAGCTATCTAAAAGTGGACAAAGGTGATGGGTGCAGTGCTTGCATTATTCACAGCCACTGGTAACAACAAAAGAATCCTGGGTTTAGGGGTGTGGAATTCCTGTAGTCCAACTCCCAGGACATATTGTTTGGGGCCAAGGTCAACCTGTTTTCCTGTTTATTTTGTTCTTGGAATAGGTAGGCCCAACCACTTGCAGCACAAACCCTTTGGCTGCCAGTTTACAGTACCATATTATGGATCAGAGGAGGGCACTGTCTGCTTTCAAGGCAATAATTATGTCCATAGATTACTGTTCAAACTTGCATTTATGGTTCAATAATGCAAAGCCTGTCTTATTAGGGTGTGCACTCTATGGAACTGTTGTAAGCTCGAATTGCACTACTGACAGTGGTTCCAGTGTAAAGATGTGTACATGTGTTTGGAAGTTTAACAATATGAGGCTACATACAATGCTCCGAGAATGCTCTCTAATTAGTTGCAAATATCTACAGGAGCTTGAAAGCAAGTCTGATGATTCTTTGCTTTCAAAATACAATGTCACAAGAAAAATGCAACTAAGAAAAAAAAACAATTTGCTAAACTACTGTGAAATTGTAGGTAGCATTTCTTTGAACAATCATTTTGTAAAATGTGTTGATGTATGATAGTATTTCCAAAATATATCCTTAATGGAAAATCAGTGCAATCATTTTCATCAAGATAATAGTAAACATGAACATAAACAAGCATTGGCAAAGCCAGTTGGTCTGATATTGGTGATCAGCCTTTTGGTTTTGTCAAAGCATGTCTTGTTTTGATATGGTTTTTGTAAAACTTTGCAGGAGCTGTCAGGACCTCACCATTTTAACTAACATTGGCAAAGACAAATACTATTGTTTGGTTTAACAAAGCTCACATTGCAACACCAGTCCCTGGCACTGAACAAAACTACTTTGTGTGCCGATATGCTCCTTGTGAAAGAGTGTAAGCCAGTCGATGGATGGATAGATAGATAAATAGAAAGATAGATAAATATTCTATATTATCTATCTATTCAGTACTGTGTAAACTGTGAAATAAAGAATAAGGCCATGAAACAAATGAGGGATGTGGAACAGGGGAAGAATTAGCCAAACAAGGTAGAAACCCACCTCCCCCTAGGATAGTCAGAAATCGATATACATTCGATGTACATTTAACACTATCTTATCAAAATATAGTTATTGAGACAAGATACCATACTTTCAAACACAACACCTTTCTATTACATGTGTTGCCTTAATAGCATTTATATATTTTTTACAATAATTAATTAAATATCAAAAATCAAATTAATCAACTCCTTCAAAATTGTACAGTCACCCCCTCATAAAAACCACATACTCATTCATACTACACCCCATACATATATCAACCTACAATGAATATACATCAACTGACATCCAACAGCTGTTAATATAATTTTGTTCAAAGTAAAACATTTAAATAATTCCATCCTACCAAAAAAAAAATCCTGTTGATCAAATGAATACACATCATTTTCATTTCTCTCTCTTGAAGTATAAATCCGTTCGGTACTATCATTTCCTCCCCATCCTCTTGTCATCCTTTACACACACAATGTTGGACCTGTTGTGCCATATATTAGTGTCCTTTTGTAATTTTGATTGTGGTTCCAATCACATGCCGACGTGCACTTTGGTGAAACCTGTAGAGTGTGATGTTGCACACCCCTCTAATGAGGACCAAGACAGGAGGATTCATGGAGTATGCTTTATTCTTCTTCACAGGGGGGAGCTGGCCGTTCGTATGTGCGCCGCAATCGGGAATGCCCGTCCAAGTCATGTCACTTCCACAATCCTTTGCGGTGAGTCATGTGACGTCAGACAACTGCACCACGACGCTACACATCTTCCCCCTTAACAACAATGACAAAGAGAACTGTAACTGCGAGGAAGTAGACAGAAAGAGAGAGAGAGTTAGAGAGAGAGAGAGAGAGAGAGACAGAGAGAGAGAAATAAGGTTCACAAATGAAATTCTCTGAATTGTTTTGGAAGCTTCAATGTATGGCCCTTGCGGGTATGCATGACGGGTGTCCAGATCCCTTGCTCTCTCCTTCCTCCGCATCCGGCCGTCCTCATACTCTCCTCCGGGCCCTTTTGTTGTGTATCAGAAGTCTCTTGCGGGGTAACTGCACCTTCAGTGTCCTGGCTGGGCAGACGCTGTGCCTGTCGCTTGGCTGTCTGTCCTTCCGGGGTTGTAGAGGTGCTGACCTAGTTACTGCTGGTAGCTTCCATGTCCTCTCCAGCTGGTTCTGTGGCTGGTGCTTCTATCCCCGGCATGCTGTTGCTTTCTTCAAGATCACTGTTGCTACTGTCCATGCCCCACTGAAGGATTTTGTTGCACTTGGCCATTCTGGATTGTGACCACACCATGCCATTGCTCAACAGAGCCGAACGTGTGTATCGCTCCACTACTCGTAGGGGCTCACTGAATTTGCTGTCTCCTTTTTGTCCTGGGTGACCCTTTTTGACTCGGACCCAGTCGCCCTCCGTCAGCGTGGCTTCCCGCAAATTATGCCTCTTGACGTAATTTGCTTTGTAGATACGTTGGGCTTGTTCAATGTTGCTCCGGACAATGGCCGGGGACCATTTGCTCTGGAGTCCCATGTTCATCCAGGCTGTATTGTCTCTGGTAAAAGGTTCTTATCCTCTTAGTATTTTAAACTGGCTGCAGCCGGTGAGGGTGGATGTGATGCGGTACGCCCACACTGTGCTTTTGACTTCGGTCTCCCAGTTCTTCCCGGCACTGATGGTTGCCTGGACTGAGCCCATGATCACCCGGTTAAAGCGTTCCACTTGGCCATTGCCCGTTGGGTGGTAGACAGGTGTGTGCTTTGTCTGGATTCCGTTGCGGCCGGTGAAGGCTGTCCATTTTACTGATGTGAACTGAGGTCCGTTGTCCCTGGTGATGGTTTTAGGAATGCCTTCCCTCAGGAAGATGTTGGTGAGGAAGGCGAGGACAATATCTGAGTCCACTGATTCGCTGATTTCGACCTCTGGCCACTTCAAGTATTGATCCACTAAGACAATGAGGTATTTGGGTGTGCCCCAGGAATCCAGGATGGGGACTACGATGTCAATGTATACGTCTTCTCAAGGGTTGTTGGGAATGTCGAACTCCCCCATGCGGGGCCTCATGGTGGGGAATGTCTTGTCAGCTTTGGCACAATGCTCGCATGCCCTCACAAATATCTCTATTCAGTGGCCGGCCACCAATACTGTAGTTTAAATCGTCTTTTCGCTTTCACGATGCCCAGGTGGCCTTCATGGTTGATGTGGAGTATGCGGTCCAACAGCTCCTTCGGGGGCAACACTCTGTCGCCTCGCAGTAGAAATACTGAGTCATTCCTAAGAGAGAGTTCGGCACGGACCTCCCAGTATTTTCTTAAGTTGTCTTTTATGTACTTCTTCTCTGGCCAGCCGTATGTGACTTACAGTTTGACCTGTGACAGTTCTGTGTCCTGAGCATAGGCATCCGCCCAGTCATGGGCACTGATGGTGTGTTTGTGATACATCATAAATGCAACACTGTACTCATCCCAGTCCAACTGCATGACTGGTCCTTCCATGCCTGCAGCCCTGCTGAGGAAGTCTGTGACCATGTTTCTTGGGCCGGGGATGTATTCCACGTTGTACATGAAGTGCAGAAGGCGCAGTGTCATCTTTGCGATATGTGGGGTGGCTTTCACGTTGCTGCTGGATGTGAGGACTTTGATTAGGGGTTTGTGGTTGTGCGGAGAGTAAATCTTGATCCCCACAGATATTGTTGGAATTTTAACATCGCCCAGATGGATGCCAGCATTTCCTTTTCGATCACGCTATACTTCTCTTCACTTGGGGTGAGGGATTGCGAGGCAAACCCCACTGTGGTCTCCGTGCCGTCCGCTGCCTGTCTGGGAGAGGACCGCCCCCAAATCCTTTGTCGCTGGCGTCCATGGTCAGGATGCTGGGTGCGGCACCGTCAAATCTGCGTAATGGAATCGCCCCACAAATGTCTCTTTTGATGGCAGAGAATTCCGCTTCAGACTCTTCGGACAAGGAAAAGGCATTCTTTTCTTTCAGCAGTTGACGTAAGCTGTGCGTTTTGTTCATAAAGTTCCTGACGAATTTTCTGTAGAACCCGCCAGCCCTAGGAATGAGCGGACCTCATCTTTGCTTTTAGGGGAGGGCGCGGACATGGTGGCTTCCACATTAACCATTTTCAGGAAGATACCTGTATCACTGATCTCATGTCCCAGATAGGTCACCTTACGTAAGCAAATTTACACTTCTCAAGTTCCGCCGTGAGACCGTTGGCCCCCAGCATGTGCAGTACGGTGTGTAGAATGTCATCGTGGTCGGCCTTGGTCTTCCCATGATGAGGATGTTGTCCTGGAAGATGAGGATTCCATAGGCATCCTTGAAGAGAGTGTGCATGAGCTTTTGGAAGATGGCCGCCGTGGATGCGAGACCAAAGGGCAATCGTCTGAACCTGTAGCAGCCGAAAGGCGTGAATAGAGAGGTGAGTTTCCTACACGATGGATGGAGCGACACCTGGTGGTAAGCGGCTTTAAGGTCGATGGTGGAGAACCATTTCACCCCCTTGGTCTGGGCTAGTAGTTCGTTTATTTTGGGCAGCGGGAACTTGTCAACAACGATGTTTTTGTTGAGTTTGCGGAGATCAATGCAAAGGTGTATCTTTTCGCACTGTTTGCGCGCCGACACCAAGGGCGCGAGCCATTCAGCGCTTTCTATTGGTTCGATGATGTTGTTGTCTTCCAACCATATCAGTTCTAGCTGTACAGCCTCTCTGCAGTTGAACGGGATATTCCTGACTTTTTGGGAGTCAGACACAGCGCCTTCCTTAAGCATGATTTTGTGGGTGAACTTTGACATTTTCCTGATGTGGTTGCTGAAAACTGCTGGAAATGCTGCTTTTAATGAGGCTGGCATGGATGGGTCGGCCGTCAGCAGCACTTGCATGTCTACGCCTGGGTTGAGTTGTATGCCCAGCTCTCCCTGGTCCGCCCACCCCAGGACTGAGGGGCCTTTCTGCACCACGTACAATTTCTCTGCTGTGTGCCTGCCTTTGAACACGAGCAGGAGCCGCCGTTACCCACCATGTGGATTTTTTCCCCCGTGAATATGACTGGGTGGACATCGGTGGGATGAAGGTGGTTCTGCACCACGAGGGTGAAGTCTTTATCCCATATCTGTTTTTGGATGATGGTGTATGGCGTACCGGAGTCCGCCACCATGACTATCTGGACACCCCCAATCAATAACGTGCAGGATGGTTTCTTCTTGGCGACGCCGCCGATGCCCATGATTTGATCCTCGATGCAGAGTATGCAATCTTGGTCAGATTGTTGTGCTCCATCTTGGTTGTCGGAGTCGTCTTGGATATATTTGACTGTGGCGCTTCTGGGCCTCCGTCTGCAGACTTTACCGAAGTGCCCTGTGACGCCACAGAAGGAGCATTTGACGCGGAATGCATGGCACTTCCATCATTTCCCATGTAGGATTGGCTAATGCAAAAACAACAATTGATGGACAGAATGCAGAACAATGTCATACATTCACCCCAGTACAGTGATCTGGGCCTAAATCCATCGTTTTTTTGCATTCCACACCACCCCAGTTCAGACATGGCCATATGCAAATCAGCCTTGACCCTGTGCCTCATGGGAACATGGCTTGGCAGTTCAGGCTGGACTGTTCCCATGAGGCACAGGGTCAAGGCAGATTTGCATATGGCCATGTCTGAACTGGGGTGGTGTGGAGTGCAAAAAAACGATGGATTTAGGCACAGATCTCTGTACTGGGGTGAATGTATGACATTGTTCTGCATTCTGTCCATCAACTGTTGTTTTGCATTTGTCACCCCGAGTGGGATGGGTATGCTCAGATGTGAGCCCCATGCTCTCCACACCACTGGAGTCAAGCTATCCTGGCTGAAGACGGCTGATAGCCAGAAACCGGTCCTAGGATGCTTGATTCCGGTCCAGGAAAGACATGGCTTGGCAGTTCCGGCTGAACTGTTCCCATGAGGCACAGGGTCATGGCTGATTTGCATATGGCCATGTCTGAACTGGGGTGGTGTGGAGTGCAAAAAAATGATGGATTTAGGCCCAGATCTCTGTACTGGGGTGAATGTATGACATTGTTCTGCATTCTGTCCATCAACTGTTGTTTTGCATTTGTCACCCTGAGTGGGATGGGTATGCTCAGACGTGAGTCCCATGCTCTCCACACCACTGGAGTCAAGCTATCCTGGCTGAAGACGGCTGATACCCAGAAACCGGTCCTAGGATGCTTGATTCCGGTCCAGGAAAGACATGGCTTGGCAGTTCGGGCTGGCCTTTCCCATGAGGCACAGGGTCAAGGCTGATTTGCATTTGGCCATGTCTGAACTGGGGTGGTGTGGAGTGCAAAAAAACGATGGATTAGGCCCAGACCTCTGTACAGGGGTGAATGTATGACATTGTTCTGCATTTTGTCCATCAACTGTTGTTTTGCATTTGTCACCCCGAGTGGTATGGGTATGCTCAGACCTGAGTCCCATGCTCTCCACACCACTGGAGTCAAGCTATCCTGGCTGAAGACGGCTGATAGCCAGAAACCGGTCCTAGGATGCTTGATTCCGGTCCAGAAAAGACATGGCTTGGCAGTTCGGGCTGGACTGTTCCCATGAGGCACAGGGTCACGGCTGATTTGCATATGGCCAAGTCTGAACTGGGGTGGTGTGGAGTGCAAAAAAACAATGGATTTACGCCCAGATCTCTGTACTGGGGTGAATGTATGACATTGTTATGCATTCTGTCCATCAACTGTTGTTTTGCATTTGTCACCCCAAATGGGATGGGTATGCTCAGACGTGAGTCCCATGCTCTCCACACCACTGGAGTCAAGCTATCCTGGCTGAAGACGGCTGATAGCCAGAAACCGGTCCTAGGATGCTTGATTCCGGTCCTGGAAAGACATGGCTTGGCAGTTCGGGCTGGACTGTTCCCATGAGGCACAGGGTCAAGGCTGATTTGCATATGGCCATGTCTGAACTGGGGTGGTGTGGAGTGCAAAAAAACGATGGATTTAGGCCCAGATCCCTGTACTGGGGTGAATGTATGACATTGTTCTGCATTCTGTCCATCAAGTGTTGTTTTGCATTTGTCACCCCGAGTGGGATGGGTATGCTCAGACGTGAGTCCCATGCTCTCCACACCACTGGAGTCAAGCTATCCTGGCTGAAGACGGCTGATAGCCAGAAACTGGTCCTAGCATGCTTGATTCCGATCCAGGAAAGACATGGCTTGGCAGTTCGGGCTGGACTGTTCCCATTAGGCACAGGGTCCAGGCTGATTTGCATATGGCCATGTCTGAACTGGGGTGGTGTGGAGTGCAAAAAAACGATGGATTTAGGCCCAGATCTCTGTACTGGGGTGAATGTATGACATTGTTCTGCATTCTGTCCATCAACTGTTGTTTTGCATTTGTCACCCCGAGTGGGATGGGTATGCTCAGACGTGAGTCCAATGCTCTCCACACCACAGGAGTCAAGCTATCCTGGCTGAAGATGGCTGATAGCCAGAAACTGGTCCTAGGATGCTTGATTCCGGTCCAGGAAAGACATGGCTTGGCAGTTCGGGCTGGACTGTTCCCATGAGGCACAGGGTCAAGGCTGATTTGCATATGGCCATGTCTGACCCGGGGTGGTGTGGAGTGCAAAAAAACGATAGATTTAGGCCCTGATCTCTGTACTGGGTTGAATGTATGACTATGTTCTGCATTCTGTCCATCAACTGTTGTTTTGCATTTGTCACCCCGAGTGGGATGGGTATGCTCACACGTGAGTCCCATGCTCTCAACACCACTGGAGTCAAGCTATCCTGGTTGAAGACGGCTGATAGCCAGAAACCGGTCCTTAGATGCTTGATTCCGGTCCAGGAAAGACATGGCTTGGCAGTTCGGGCTGGACTGTTCCCATGAGGCACAGGGTCAAGGCTGATTTGCATATGGCCATGTCTGAACTGGGGTGGTGTGGAGTTAAAAAAACGATGGATTTAGGCCCTGATCTCTGTACTGGGGTGAATGTATGACATGGTTCTGCATTCTGTCTATCAACTGTTGTTTTGCATTTGTCAACCCGAGTGGGATGGGTATGCTCAGACGTGAGTCCCATGCTCTCCACACCACTGGAGTCAAGCTATCCTGGCTGAAGATGGCTGATAGCCAGAAACCGGTCCTAGGATGCTTGATTCCAGTCCAGGAAAGACATGGCTTGGCAGTTCGGGCTGGACTGTTCCCATGAGGCACAGGGTCAAGGCTGATTTGCATATGGCCATGTCTGAACTGGGGTGGTGTGGAGTGCAAAAAACACGATGGATTTAGGCCCAGATCTCTGTACTGGGTTGAATGTATGACATTGTTCTGCATTCTGTCCATCAACTGTTGTTTTGCATTTGTCAACCCGAGTGGGATGGGTATGCTCACACGTGAGTCCCATGCTCTCCACACCACTGGAGTCAAGCTATACTGGCTGAAGACGGCTGATAGCCAGAAACCGGTCCTAGGATGCTTGATTCCGGTCTAGGAAAGACATGGCTTGGCAGTTTGGGCTGGACTGTTCCCATGAGGCACAGGGTCAAGGATGATTTGCATATGGCCATGTCTGAACTGGGGTGGTGTGGAGTGCAAAAAAACGATGGATTTAGGCCCAGATCTCTGTACTGGGGTGAATGTATGATATTGTTCTGCATTCTGTCCATCAACTGTTGTTTTGCATGTATCACCCCGAGTGGGATGGGTATGCTCAGACGTGAGTCCCATGCTCTCCACACCACTGGAGTCAAGCTATCCTGGCTGAAGACGGCTGATAGCCAGAAACCGGTCCTAGGATGCTTGATTCCGGTCCAGGAAAGACATGGCTTGGCAGTTCGGGCTGGACTGTTCCCATGTGGCACAGGGTCAAGGCTGATTTGCATATGGCCATGTCTGAACTGGGGTGGTGTGGAGTGCAAAAAACGATGGATTTAGTCCCAGATCTCTGTACTGGGGTGAATGTATGACATTGTTCTGGATTCTGTCCATCAACTGTTGTTTTGCATTTGTCACCCCGAGTGGGATGTGTATGCTCAGACGTGAGTCCCATGCTCTCCACACCACTGGAGTCAAGCAATCCTGGCTGAAGACGGCTGATAGGCAGAAACCGGTCCTAGGATGCTTGATTCCGGTCCAGGAAAGACATGGCTTGGCAGTTCGGGCTGGACTGTTCGCATGAGGCACAGGGTCAAGGCTGATTTGCATATGGCCATGTCTGAACTGGGGTGGTGTGGAGTGCAAAAAACGATGGATGTAGGCCCAGATCTCTGCACTGGAATGAATGTATGACATTGTTCTTCATTCTGTCCATCAACTGTTGTTTTGCATTTGTCACACCGAGTGGGATGGGTATGCTCAGAGGTGAGTCCCATGCTCTCCACACCACTGGAGTCAAGCTATCCTGGCTGAAGACGGCTGATACCCAGAAACCGGTCCTAGGATGCTTGATTCCGGTCCAGGAAAGACATGGCTTGGCAGTTCGGGCTGGCCTTTCCCATGAGGCACAGGGTCAAGGCTGATTTGCATATGGCCATGTCGGAACTGGGGTGGTGTGGAGTGCAAAAAAACATTTGATTTAGGCCCAGATCTCTGTACTGGGGTGAATGTATGATATTGTTCGGCATTCTGTCCATCAACTGTTGTTTTGCATTTGTCACCCTGAGTGGGATGGGTATGCTCAGACGTCAGTCCCTTGCTCTCCACACCACTGGAGTCAAGCTATCCTGGCTGAAGACGGCTGATAGCCAGAAACCGGTCCTAGGATGCTTGATTCCGGTCCAGGAAAGACATGGCTTGGCAGTTCGGGCTGGACTGGTCCCATGAGGCACAGGGTCAAGGCTGATTTGCATATGGCTATGACTGAACTGGGGTGGTGTGGAGTGCAAAAAAACGATGGATTTAGGCCCAGATCCCTGTACCGGGGTGAATGTATGACATTGTTCTGCATTCTGTCTATCAACTGTTGTTTTGCATTTGTCACCCCGAGTGGGATGCATATGCTCAAACGTGAGTCCCATGCTCTCCACACCACTGGAGTCAAGCTATCCTGGCTGAAGACGGCTGATAGTCAGAAACTGGTCCTAGGATGCTTGATTCTGGTCCAAGAAAGTCATGGCTCGGCAGTTCGGGCTGGACTGTTCCCATGAGGCACAGGGTCAAGGCTGATTTGCATATGGCTATGACTGAACTGGGGTGGTGTGGAGTGCAAAAAAACGATGGATTTAGGCCTAGATCTTTGTACTGGGGTGAATGTATGACATTGTTCTGCATTCTGTCCATCAACTGTTGTTTTGCATTTTTCACCCCGAGTGGGATGGGTATGCTCAGACGTGAGTCCCAGGCTCTCCACACCACTGGAGTCAAGCTATCCTGGCTGAAGACGGCTGATAGCCAGAAACCGGTCCTAGGATGCTTGATTCCGGTCCAGGAAAGACATGGCTTGGCAGTTCGGGCTGGACTGTTCCCATGTGGCACAGGGTCAAGGCTGATTTGCATATGGCCATATCTGAACTGGGGTGGTGTAGAGTGCAAAAAAACGATGGATTTAGGCACAGATCTCTGTACTGGGGTGAATGTATGACATTGTTCTGCATTCTGTCCATCAACTGTTGTTTTGCATTTGTCACCCCGAGTGGGATGGGTATGCTCAGACGTGAGTCAAATGCTCTCCACACCACTGGAGTCAAGCTATCCTGGCTGAAGATGGCTGATAGCCAGAAACCGGTCCTAGGAGGCTTGATTCCGGTCCAGGAAAGACATGGCTTGGCAGTTCGGGCTGGACTGTTCCCATGAGGCACAGGGTCAAGGCTTATTTGCATATGGCCATGTCTGTACTGGGGTGGTGTGGAGTTCAAAAAAACGATGGATTTAGGCCCAGATCTCTGTACTGGGTTGAATGTATGACATTGTTCTGCATTCTGTCCATCAACTGTTGTTTTGCATTTGTCACCCCGAGTGGGTTGGGTATGCTCACACGTGAGTCCCATGCTCTCCACACCACTGGAGTCAAGCTATCCTGGCTGAAGACGGCTGATAGCCAGAAACCGGTCCTTGGATGCTTGATTCCGGTCCAGGAAAGACATGGCTTGGCAGTTCGGGCTGGACTGTTCCCATGAGGCACAGGGTCAAGGCTGATTTGTATATGGCCATGTCTGAAGTGGGGTGGTGTGGAGTGCAAAAAAACGATGAATTTAGGCCCTGATCTCTGTACTGGGGTGAATGTATGACATTGTTCTGCATTCTGTCCATCAACTGTTGTTTTGCATTTGTCAACCCGAGTGGGATGGGTATGCTCAGACGTGAGTCCCATGCTCTCCACACCACTGGAGTCAAGCTATCCTGGCTGAAGACAGCTGATAGCCAGAAACCGGTCCTAGGATGCTTGATTCCGGTCCAGGAAAGACATGGCTTGGCAGTTCGGGCTGGACTGTTCCCATGTGGCACATGGTCAAGGCTGATTTGCATATGGCCATGTCTGAACTGGGGTGGTGTGGACTTCAAAAAACGATGGATTTAGGCCCATATCTCTGTACTGGGATGAATGTATGACATTGTTCTGCATTCTGTCCATCAACTGTTGTTTTGCATTTGTCACCCCAAGTGGGATGGGTATACTCAGACGTGAGTCCCATGCTCTCCACACCACTGGAGTCAAGCTATCCTGGCTGAAGATGGCTGATAGCCAGAAACCGGTCCTAGGATGCTTGATTCCGGTCCAGGAAAGACATGGCTTGGCAGTTCGGGCTGGACTGTTCCCATGAGGCACAGGGTCACGGCTCATTTGCATATGGCCAAGTCTGAACTGGGGTGGTGTGGAGTGCAAAAAAACAATGGATTTACACCCGGATCTCTGTACTGGGGTGAATGTATGACATTGTTCTGCATTCTGTCCATCAACTGTTGTTTTGCATTTGTCACCCCAAATGGGATGGGTATGCTCAGACGTGAGTCCAATGCTCTCCACACCACTGGAGTCAAGCTATCCTGGCTGAAGATGGCTGATAGCCAGAAACCGGTCCTAGGATGCTTGATTCCGGTCCGGGAAAGACATGGCTTGGCAGTTCGGACTGGACTGTTCCCATGAGGCACAGGGTCAAGGCTGATTTGCATATGACCATGTCTGAACTGGGGAGGTGTGGAGTGCAAAAAAACGATGGATTTAGGCCCAGATCCCTGTACTGGGGTGAATGTATGACATTGTTCTGCATTCTGTCTATCAACTGTTGTTTTGCATTTGTCACTCCTAGTGGGATGGGTATGCTCAGACGGGAGTCCCATGCTCTCCACACCACTGGAGTCAAGCTATCCTGGCTGAAGACGGCTGATAGCCAGAAACCGGTCCTAGGATGCTTGATTCCGGTCCAGGAAAGACATGGCTTGGCAGTTCGGGTTTGACTGTTCCCATGTGGCACATGGTCAAGGCTGATTTGCATATGGCCATGTCTGAACTGGAGTGGTGTGGACTTCAAAAAACGATGGATTAAGGCCCAGATCTCTGTACTGGGATGAATGTATGACATTGTTCTGCATTCTGTCCATCAACTGTTGTTTTGCATTTGTCACCCCAAGTGGGATGGGTATACTCAGACGTGAGTCCCATGCTCTCCACACCACTGGAGTCAAGCTATCCTGGCTGAAGATGGCTGATAGCCAGAAACCGGTCCTAGGATGCTTGATTCCGGTCCAGGAAAGACATGGCTTGGCAGTTCGGGCTGGACTGTTCCCATGAGGCACAGGGTCATGGCTCATTTGCATATGGCCAAGTCTGAACTGGGGTGGTGTGGAGTGCAAAAAAACAATGGATTTAAACCCGATCTCTGTACTGGGGTGAATGTATGACATTGTTCTGCATTCTGTCCATCAACTGTTGTTTTGCATTTGTCACCCCAAATGGGATGGGTATGCTCAGACGTGAGTCCAATGCTCTCCACACCACTGGAGTCAAGCTATCCTGGCTGAAGATGGCTGATAGCCAGAAACCGGTCCTAGGATGCTTGATTCCGGTCCGGGAAAGACATGGCTTGGCAGTTCGGACTGGACTGTTCCCATGAGGCACAGGGTCAAGGCTGATTTGCATATGACCATGTCTGAACTGGGGAGGTGTGGAGTGCAAAAAAACGATGGATTTAGGCCCAGATCCCTGTACTGGGGTGAATGTATGACATTGTTCTGCATTCTGTCTATCAACTGTTGTTTTGCATTTGTCACTCCGAGTGGGATTGGTATGCTCAGACGGGAGTCCCATGCTCTCCACACCACTGGAGTCAAGCTATCCTGGCTGAAGACGGCTGATAGCCAGAAACCGGTCCTAGGATGCTTGATTCCGGTCCAGGAAAGACATCGCTTGGCAGTTCGGGTTTGACTGTTCCCATGTGGCACATGGTCAAGGCTGATTTGCATATGGCCATGTCTGAACTGGAGTGGTGTGGACTTCAAAAAACGATGGATTTAGGCCCAGATCTCTGTACTGGGATGAATGTATGACATTGTTCTGCATTCTGTCCATCAACTGTTGTTTTGCATTTGTCACCCCAAGAGGGATGGGTATACTCAGACGTGAGTCCCATGCTCTCCACACCACTGGAGTCAAGCTATCCTGGCTGAAGATGGCTGATAGCCAGAAACCGGTCCTAGGATGCTTGATTCCGGTCCAGGAAAGACATGGCTTGGCAGTTCGGGCTGGACTGTTCCCATGTGGCACATGGTCAAGGCTGATTTGCATATGGCCATGTCTGAACTGGGGTGGTGTGGAGTGCAAAAAAACGATGGATTTAGGCCCAGATCTCTGTACTGGGATGAATGTATGACATTGTTCTGCATTCTGTCCATCAACTGTTGTTTTGCATTTGTCACCCCAAGAGGGATGGGTATACTCAGACGTGAGTCCCATGCTCTCCACACCACTGGAGTCAAGCTATCCTGGCTGAAGATGGCTGATAGCCAGAAACCGGTCCTAGGATGCTTGATTCCGGTCCAGGAAAGACATGGCTTGGCAGTTCGGGCTGGATTGTTCCCATGGGGCACAGGGTCAAGGCTGATTTGCATATGGCCATGTCTGAACTGGGGTGGTGTGGAGTGCAAAAAACGATGGTTGTAGGCTCAGATCTCTGCACTGGGATGAATGTATGACATTGTTCTTCATTCTGTCCATCAACTGTTGTTTTGCATTTGTCACCCCGAGTGGGATGGGTATGCTCAGAGGTGAGTCCCATGCTCTCCACACCACTGGAGTCAAGCTATCCTGGCTGAAGATGGCTGATACCCAGAAACCGGTCCTAGGATGCTTGATTCCGGTCCAGGAAAGACATGGCTTGGCAGTTCGGGCTGGCCTTTCCCATGAGGCACAGGGTCAAGGCTGATTTGCATATGGCCATGTCGGAACTGGGGTGGTGTGGAGTGCAAAAAAACATTTGATTTAGGCCCAGATCTCTGTACTGGGGTGAATGTATGACATTTGTTCGGCATTCTGTCCATCAACTGTTGTTTTGCATTTGTCACCCTGAGTGGGATGGGTATGCTCAGACGTCAGTCCCTTGCTCTCCACACCACTGGAGTCAAGCTATCCTGGCTGAAGATGGCTGATAGCCAGAAACCGGTCCTAGGATGCTTGATTCCGGTCCAGGAAAGACATGGCTTGGCAGTTCGGGCTGGACTGGTCCCATGAGGCACAGGGTCAAGGCTGATTTGCATTTGGCCATGTCTGAACTGGGGTGGTGTGGAATGCAAAAAAACGATGGATTAGGCCCAGACCTCTCTACAGGGGTGAATGTATGACATTGTTCTGCATTCTGTCCATGAACTGTTGTTTTGCATTTGTCACCCCGAATGGGATGGGTATGCTCAGACGTGAGTCCCTTGCTCTCCACACCACTGGAGTCAAGCTATCCTGGCTGAAGATGGTTGATAGCCAGAAACCGGTCCTAGGATGCTTGATTCCGGTCCGGGAAAGACATGGCTTGGCAGTTCGGACTGGACTGTTCCCATGAGGCACAGGGTCAAGGCTGATTTGCATATGACCATGTCTGAACTGGGGAGGTGTGGAGTGCAAAAAAACGATGGATTTAGGCCCAGATCCCTGTACTGGGGTGAATGTATGACATTGTTCTGCATTCTGTCTATCAACTGTTGTTTTGCATTTGTCACTCCGAGTGGGATGGGTATGCTCAGACGGGAGTCCCATGCTCTCCACACCACTGGAGTCAAGCTATCCTGGCTGAAGACGGCTGATAGCCAGAAACCGGTCCTAGGATGCTTGATTCCGGTCCAGGAAAGACATGGCTTGGCAGTTCGGGTTTGACTGTTCCCATGTGGCACATGGTCAAGGCTGATTTGCATATGGCCATGTCTGAACTGGAGTGGTGTGGACTTCAAAAAACGATGGATTTAGGCCCAGATCTCTGTACTGGGATGAATGTATGACATTGTTCTGCATTCTGTCCATCAACTGTTGTTTTGCATTTGTCACCCCAAGTGGGATGGGTATACTCAGACGTGAGTCCCATGCTCTCCACACCACTGGAGTCAAGCTATCCTGGCTGAAGATGGCTGATAGCCAGAAACCGGTCCTAGGATGCTTGATTCCGGTCCAGGAAAGACATGGCTTGGCAGTTCGGGCTGGACTGTTCCCATGAGGCACAGGGTCACGGCTCATTTGCATATGGCCAAGTCTGAACTGGGGTGGTGTGGAGTGCAAAAAAACAATGGATTTAAACCCGATCTCTGTACTGGGGTGAATGTATGACATTGTTCTGCATTCTGTCCATCAACTGTTGTTTTGCATTTGTCACCCCAAATGGGATGGGTATGCTCAGACGTGAGTCCAATGCTCTCCACACCACTGGAGTCAAGCTATCCTGGCTGAAGATGGCTGATAGCCAGAAACCGGTCCTAGGATGCTTGATTCCGGTCCGGGAAAGACATGGCTTGGCAGTTCGGACTGGACTGTTCCCATGAGGCTCAGGGTCAAGGCTGATTTGCATATGACCATGTCTGAACTGGGGAGGTGTGGAGTGCAAAAAAACGATGGATTTAGGCCCAGATCCCTGTACTGGGGTGAATGTATGACATTGTTCTGCATTCTGTCTATCAACTGTTGTTTTGCATTTGTCACTCCGAGTGGGATGGGTATGCTCAGACGGGAGTCCCATGCTCTCCACACCACTGGAGTCAAGCTATCCTGGCTGAAGACGGCTGATAGCCAGAAACCGGTCCTAGGATGCTTGATTCCGGTCCAGGAAAGACATGGCTTGGAAGTTCGGGTTTGACTGTTCCCATGTGGCACATGGTCAAGGCTGATTTGCATATGGCCATGTCTGAACTGGAGTGGTGTGGACTTCAAAAAACGATGGATTTAGGCCCAGATCTCTGTACTGGGATGAATGTATGACATTGTTCTGCATTCTGTCCATCAACTGTTGTTTTGCATTTGTCACCCCAAGAGGGATGGGTATACTCAGACGTGAGTCCCATGCTCTCCACACCACTGGAGTCAAGCTATCCTGGCTGAAGATGGCTGATAGCCAGAAACCGGTCCTAGGATGCTTGATTCCGGTCCAGGAAAGACATGGCTTGGCAGTTCGGGCTGGACTGTTCCCATGTGGCACATGGTCAAGGCTGATTTGCATATGGCCATGTCTGAACTGGGGTGGTGTGGAGTGCAAAAAAAGATGGATTTAGGCCCAGATCTCTGTACTGGGATGAATGTATGACATTGTTCTGCATTCTGTCCATCAACTGTTGTTTTGCATTTGTCACCCCAAGAGGGATGGGTATACTCAGACGTGAGTCCCATGCTCTCAACACCACTGGAGTCAAGCTATCCTGGCTGAAGATGGCTGATAGCCAGAAACCGGTCCTAGGATGCTTGATTCCGGTCCAGGAAAGACATGGCTTGGCAGTTCGGGCTGGATTGTTCCCATGGGGCACAGGGTCAAGGCTGATTTGCATATGGCCATGTCTGAACTGGGGTGGTGTGGAGTGCAAAAAACGATGGTTGTAGGCCCAGATCTCTGCACTGGGATGAATGTATGACATTGTTCTTCATTCTGTCCATCAACTGTTGTTTTGCATTTGTCACCCCGAGTGGGATGGGTATGCTCAGAGGTGAGTCCCATGCTCTCCACACCACTGGAGTCAAGCTATCCTGGCTGAAGATGGCTGATACCCAGAAACCGGTCCTAGGATGCTTGATTCCGGTCCAGGAAAGACATGGCTTGGCAGTTCGGGCTGGCCTTTCCCATGAGGCACAGGGTCAAGGCTGATTTGCATATGGCCATGTCGGAACTGGGGTGGTGTGGAGTGCAAAAAAACATTTGATTTAGGCCCAGATCTCTGTACTGGGGTGAATGTATGACATTTGTTCGGCATTCTGTCCATCAACTGTTGTTTTGCATTTGTCACCCTGAGTGGGATGGGTATGCTCAGACGTCAGTCCCTTGCTCTCCACACCACTGGAGTCAAGCTATCCTGGCTGAAGATGGCTGATAGCCAGAAACCGGTCCTAGGATGCTTGATTCCGGTCCAGGAAAGACATGGCTTGGCAGTTCGGGCTGGACTGGTCCCATGAGGCACAGGGTCAAGGCTGATTTGCATTTGGCCATGTCTGAACTGGGGTGGTGTGGAATGCAAAAAAACGATGGATTAGGCCCAGACCTCTCTACAGGGGTGAATGTATGACATTGTTCTGCATTCTGTCCATCAACTGTTGTTTTGCATTTGTCACCCCGAATGGGATGGGTATGCTCAGACGTGAGTCCCATGCTCTCGACACCACTGGAGTCAAGCTATCCTGGCTGAAGACGGCTGATACCCAGAAACCGGTCCTAGGATGCTTGATTCCGGTCCAGGAAAGACATGGCTTGGCAGTTCGGGCTGGACTGTTCCCATGAGGCACAGGGTCAAGGCTGATTTGCATATGGCCATGTCTGAACTGGGGTGGTGTGGAGTGCAAAAAAATGATGGATTTAGGCCCAGATCCCTGTACTGAGGTGAATGTATGACATTGTTCTGCATTCTGTCTATCAACTGTTGTTTTGCATTTGTCACCCCGAGTGGGATGCGTATGCTCAGACGTGAGTCCCATGCTCTCCACACCACTGGAGTCAAGCTATCCTGGCTGAAGACGGCTGATAGTCAGAAACTGGTCCTAGGATGCTTGATTCTTGTCCAAGAAAGTTATGGCTTGGCAGTTCGGGCTGGACTGTTCCCATGAGGCACAGGGTCAAGGCTAATTTGCATATGGCTATGACTGAACTGGGGTGGTGTGGAGCACAAAAAACCGATGGATTTAGGCCCAGATCTTTATACTGGGGTGAATGTATGACATTGTTCTGCATTCTGTCCATCAACTGTTCTTTTGCATTTGTCACCCCAAGTGGAATGGGTATGCTCAGACGTGAGTCCCATGCTCTCCACACCACTGGAGTCAAGCTATCCTGGCTGAAGACGGCTGATAGCCAGAAACCGGTCCTAGAATGCTTGATTCCGGTCCAGGAAAGACATGGCTTGGCAGTTCGGGCTGGACTGTTCCCATTAGGCACAGGGTCAAGGCTGATTTGCATATGGCCATGTCTGAACTGGAGTGGTGTGGAGTGCAAAAAAACGATGGATTTAGGCCCAGATCTCTGTACTGGGGTGAATGTATGACATTGTTCTGCATTCTGTCCATCAACTGTTGTTTTGCATTTGTCACCCCGAGTGGGATGGGTATGCTCAGACGTGAGTCCCATGCTCTCCACACCACTGGAGTCAAGCTATCCTGGCTGAAGATGACTGATAGCCAGAAAGCGGTCCTAGGATGCTTGATTCCGGTCCAGGAAAGACATGGCTTGGCAGTTCGGGCTGGACTGTTCCCATGAGGCACAGGGTCAAGGCTGATTTGCATATGGCCATGTCTGTACTGGGGTGGTGTGGAGTTCAAAAAAATGATGGATTTAGGCCCAGATCTCTGTACTGGGTTGAATGTATGACATTGTTCTGCATTCTGTCCATCAACTGTTGTTTTGCATTTGTCACCCCGAGTGTGTTGGGCATGCTCACACGTGAGTCCCATGCTCTCCACACCACTGGAGTAAAGCTATCCTGGCTGAATACGGCTGATAGCCAGAAACCGGTCCTTGGATGCTTGATTCCGGTCCAGGAAAGACATGGCTTGGCAGTTCGGGCTGGACTGTTCCCATGAGGCACAGGGTCAAGGCTGATTTGCATATGGCCATGTCTGAACTGCGGTGGTGTGGAGTGCAAAAAAACGATGAATTTAGGCCCTGATCTCTGTACTGGGATGAATGTATGACATTGTTCTGCATTCTGTCCATCAACTGTTGTTTTGCATTTGTCAACCCGAGTGGGATGGGTATGCTCAGACGTGAGTACCATGCTCTCCACACCACTGGAGTCAAGCTATCCTGGCTGAAGACGGCTGATAGCCAGAAACCGGTCCTAGGATGCTTGATTCCGGTCCAGGAAAGACATGGCTTGGCAGTTCGGGCTGGACTGTTCCCATGAGGCACAGGGTCACGGCTCATTTGCATATGGCCAAGTCTGAACTGGGGTGGTGTGGAGTGCAAAAAAACAATGGATTTACACCCGGATCTCTGTACTGGGGTGAATGTATGACATTGTTCTGCATTCTGTCCATCAACTGTTGTTTTGCATTTGTCACCCCAAATGGGATGGGTATGCTCAGACGTGAGTCCAATGCTCTCCACACCACTGGAGTCAAGCTATCCTGGCTGAAGATGGCTGATAGCCAGAAACCGGTCCTAGGATGCTTGATTCCGGTCCGGGAAAGACATGGCTTGGCAGTTCGGACTGGACTGTTCCCATGAGGCACAGGGTCAAGGCTGATTTGCATATGACCATGTCTGAACTGGGGAGGTGTGGAGTGCAAAAAAACGATGGATTTAGGCCCAGATCCCTGTACTGGGGTGAATGTATGACATTGTTCTGCATTCTGTCTATCAACTGTTGTTTTGCATTTGTCACCCCGAGTGGGATGGGTATGCTCAGACGGGAGTCCCATGCTCTCCACACCACTGGAGTCAAGCTATCCTGGCTGAAGATGGCTGATAGCCAGAAACCGGTCCTAGGATGCTTGATTCCGGTCCAGGAAAGACATGGTTTGGCAGTTCGGGCTGGACTGTTCCCATGTGGCACATGGTCAAGGCTGATTTGCATATGGCCATGTCTGAACTGGGGTGGTGTGGACTTCAAAAAACGATGGATTTAGGCCCAGATCTATGTACTGGGATGAATGTATGACATTGTTCTGCATTCTGTCCATCAACTGTTGTTTTGCATTTGTCACCCCAAGTGGGATGGGTATACTCAGACGTGAGTCCCATGCTCTCCACACCACTGGAGTCAAGCTATCCTGGCTGAAGATGGCTGATAGCCAGAAACCAGTCCTAGGATGCTTGATTCCGGTCCAGGAAAGACATGGCTTGGCAGTTCGGGCTGAACTGTTCCCATGTGGCACATGGTCAAGGCTGATTTGCATATGGCCATGTCTGAACTGGGGTGGTGTGGAGTGCAAAAAACGATGGATTTAGGCCCTGATCTCTGTACTGGGGTGAATGTATGACATTGTTCTGCATTCTGTCCATCAACTGTTGTTTTGCATTTGTCAACCCGAGTGGGATGGGTATGCTCAGACGTGAGTCCCATGCTCTCCACACCACTGGAGTCAAGCTATCCTGGCTGAAGATGGCTGATAGCCAGAAACCGGTCCTAGGATGCTTGATTCCGGTCCAGGAAAGACATGGCTTGGCAGTTAGGGCTGGACTGTTCCCATGAGGCACAGGGTCGAGGCTGATTTCCATATGGCAATGTCTGAACTGGGGTGGTGTGGAGTGCAAAAAACACGATGGATTTAGGCCCAGATCTCTGTACTGGGGTGAAAGTATGACATTGTTCTGGATTCTGTCCATCAACTGTTGTTTTGCATTTGTCACACCGAGTGGGATGGGTATGCTCAGACGTGAGTCCCATGCTCTCCACACCACTGGAGTCAAGCAATCCTGGCTGAGGATGGCTGATAGCCAGAAACCGGTCCTAGGATGCTTGATTCTGGTCCAGGAAAGACATGGCTTGGCAGTTCGGGCTGGACTGTTCCCATGAGGCACAGGGTCAAGGCTGATTTGCATACTGCCATGTCTGAACTGGGGTGGTGTGGAGTGCAAAAAACATAATGGATTTAGGCCCAGATCTCTGTACTGGGTTGAATGTATGACATTGTTCTGCATTCTGTCCATCAACTGTTGTTTTGAATTTGTCACCCCGAGTGGGATGGGTATACTCAGACGTGAGTCCCATGCTCTCCACACCACTGGAGTCAAGCTATCCTGGCTGAAGATTGCTGATAGCCAGAAACCGGTCCTAGGATGCTTGATTCCGGTCCAGGAAAGACATGGCTTGGCAGTTCGGGCTGGACTGTTCCCATGAGGCACAGGGTCAAGGCTGATTTACATATGGCCATGTCTGACCCGGGGTGGTGTGGAGTGCAAAAAAACGATAGATTTAGGCCCTGATCTCTGTACTGGGTTGAATGTATGACTATGTTCTGCATTCTGTCCATCAACTGTTGTTTTGCATTTGTCACCCCGAGTGGGATGGGTATGCTCACACGTGAGTCCCATGCTCTCAACACCACTGGAGTCAAGCTATCCTGGTTGAAGACGGCTGATAGCCAGAAACCGGTCCTTAGATGCTTGATTCCGGTCCAGGAAAGACATGGCTTGGCAGTTCGGGCTGGACTGTTCCCATGAGGCACAGGGTCAAGGCTGATTTGCATATGGCCATGTCTGAACTGGGGTGGTGTGGAGTTAAAAAAACGATGGATTTAGGCCCTGATCTCTGTACTGGGGTGAATGTATGACATGGTTCTGCATTCTGTCTATCAACTGTTGTTTTGCATTTGTCAACCCGAGTGGGATGGGTATGCTCAGACGTGAGTCCCATGCTCTCCACACCACTGGAGTCAAGCTATCCTGGCTGAAGATGGCTGATAGCCAGAAACCGGTCCTAGGATGCTTGATTCCAGTCCAGGAAAGACATGGCTTGGCAGTTCGGGCTGGACTGTTCCCATGAGGCACAGGGTCAAGGCTGATTTGCATATGGCCATGTCTGAACTGGGGTGGTGTGGAGTGCAAAAAACACGATGGATTTAGGCCCAGATCTCTGTACTGGGTTGAATGTATGACATTGTTCTGCATTCTGTCCATCAACTGTTGTTTTGCATTTGTCAACCCGAGTGGGATGGGTATGCTCACACGTGAGTCCCATGCTCTCCACACCACTGGAGTCAAGCTATACTGGCTGAAGACGGCTGATAGCCAGAAACCGGTCCTAGGATGCTTGATTCCGGTCTAGGAAAGACATGGCTTGGCAGTTCGGGCTGGACTGTTCCCATGAGGCACAGGGTCAAGGATGATGTGCATATGGCCATGTCTGAACTGGGGTGGTGTGGAGTGCAAAAAAACGATGGATTTAGGCCCAGATCTCTGTACTGGGGTGAATGTATGATATTGTTCTGCATTCTGTCCATCAACTGTTGTTTTGCATGTATCACCCCGAGTGGGATGGGTATGCTCAGACGTGAGTCCCATGCTCTCCACACCACTGGAGTCAAGCTATCCTGGCTGAAGACGGCTGATAGCCAGAAACCGGTCCTAGGATGCTTGATTCCGGTCCAGGAAAGACATGGCTTGGCAGTTCGGGCTGGACTGTTCCCATGTGGCACAGGGTCAAGGCTGATTTGCATATGGCCATGTCTGAACTGGGGTGGTGTGGAGTGCAAAAAACAATGGATTTAGTCCCAGATCTCTGTACTGGGGTGAATGTATGACATTGTTCTGGATTCTGTCCATCAACTGTTGTTTTGCATTTGTCACCCCGAGTGGGATGTGTATGCTCAGACGTGAGTCCCATGCTCTCCACACCACTGGAGTCAAGCAATCCTGGCTGAAGACGGCTGATAGGCAGAAACCGGTCCTAGGATGCTTGATTCCGGTCCAGGAAAGACATGGCTTGGCAGTTCGGGCTGGACTGTTCGCATGAGGCACAGGGTCAAGGCTGATTTGCATATGGCCATGTCTGAACTGGGGTGGTGTGGAGTGCAAAAAACGATGGATGTAGGCCCAGATCTCTGCACTGGAATGAATGTATGACATTGTTCTTCATTCTGTCCATCAACTGTTGTTTTGCATTTGTCACACCGAGTGGGATGGGTATGCTCAGAGGTGAGTCCCATGCTCTCCACACCACTGGAGTCAAGCTATCCTGGCTGAAGACGGCTGATACCCAGAAACCGGTCCTAGAATGCTTGATTCCGGTCCAGGAAAGACATGGCTTGGCAGTTCGGGCTGGACTGTTCCCATGAGGCACAGGGTCAAGGCTGATTTGCATATGGCCATGTCTGAACTGGGGTGGTGTGGAGTGCAAAAAAATGATGGATTTAGGCCCAGATCCCTGTACTGAGGTGAATGTATGACATTGTTCTGCATTCTGTCCATCAACTGTTGTTTTGCATTTGTCACCCCGAATGGGATGGGTATGCTCAGACGTGAGTCCCATGCTCTCGACACCACTGGAGTCAAGCTATCCTGGCTGAAGACGGCTGATACCCAGAAACCGGTCCTAGGATGCTTGATTCCGGTCCAGGAAAGACATGGCTTGGCAGTTCGGGCTGGACTGTTCCCATGAGGCACAGGGTCAAGGCTGATTTGCATATGGCCATGTCTGAACTGGGGTGGTGTGGAGTGCAAAAAAATGATGGATTTAGGCCCAGATCCCTGTACTGAGGTGAATGTATGACATTGTTCTGCATTCTGTCTATCAACTGTTGTTTTGCATTTGTCACCCCGAGTGGGATGCGTATGCTCAGACGTGAGTCCCATGCTCTCCACACCACTGGAGTCAAGCTATCCTGGCTGAAGACGGCTGATAGTCAGAAACTGGTCCTAGGATGCTTGATTCTTGTCCAAGAAAGTTATGGCTTGGCAGTTCGGGCTGGACTGTTCCCATGAGGCACAGGGTCAAGGCTAATTTGCATATGGCTATGACTGAACTGGGGTGGTGTGGAGCACAAAAAACCGATGGATTTAGGCCCAGATCTTTGTACTGGGGTGAATGTATGACATTGTTCTGCATTCTGTCCATCAACTGTTCTTTTGCATTTGTCACCCCAAGTGGAATGGGTATGCTCAGACGTGAGTCCCATGCTCTCCACACCACTGGAGTCAAGCTATCCTGGCTGAAGACGGCTGATAGCCAGAAACCGGTCCTAGAATGCTTGATTCCGGTCCAGGAAAGACATGGCTTGGCAGTTCGGGCTGGACTGTTCCCATTAGGCACAGGGTCAAGGCTGATTTGCATATGGCCATGTCTGAACTGGAGTGGTGTGGAGTGCAAAAAAACGATGGATTTAGGCCCAGATCTCTGTACTGGGGTGAATGTATGACATTGTTCTGCATTCTGTCCATCAACTGTTGTTTTGCATTTGTCACCCCGAGTGGGATGGGTATGCTCAGACGTGAGTCCCATGCTCTCCACACCACTGGAGTCAAGCTATCCTGGCTGAAGATGACTGATAGCCAGAAAGCGGTCCTAGGATGCTTGATTCCGGTCCAGGAAAGACATGGCTTGGCAGTTCGGGCTGGACTGTTCCCATGAGGCACAGGGTCAAGGCTGATTTGCATATGGCCATGTCTGTACTGGGGTGGTGTGGAGTTCAAAAAAATGATGGATTTAGGCCCAGATCTCTGTACTGGGTTGAATGTATGACATTGTTCTGCATTCTGTCCATCAACTGTTGTTTTGCATTTGTCACCCCGAGTGTGTTGGGCATGCTCACACGTGAGTCCCATGCTCTCCACACCACTGGAGTAAAGCTATCCTGGCTGAATACGGCTGATAGCCAGAAACCGGTCCTTGGATGCTTGATTCCGGTCCAGGAAAGACATGGCTTGGCAGTTCGGGCTGGACTGTTCCCATGAGGCACAGGGTCAAGGCTGATTTGCATATGGCCATGTCTGAACTGCGGTGGTGTGGAGTGCAAAAAAACGATGAATTTAGGCCCTGATCTCTGTACTGGGATGAATGTATGACATTGTTCTGCATTCTGTCCATCAACTGTTGTTTTGCATTTGTCAACCCGAGTGGGATGGGTATGCTCAGACGTGAGTACCATGCTCTCCATACCACTGGAGTCAAGCTATCCTGGCTGAAGACGGCTGATAGCCAGAAACCGGTCCTAGGATGCTTGATTCCGGTCCAGGAAAGACATGGCTTGGCAGTTCGGGCTGGACTGTTCCCATGAGGCACAGGGTCACGGCTCATTTGCATATGGCCAAGTCTGAACTGGGGTGGTGTGGAGTGCAAAAAAACAATGGATTTACACCCGGATCTCTGTACTGGGGTGAATGTATGACATTGTTCTGCATTCTGTCCATCAACTGTTGTTTTGCATTTGTCACCCCAAATGGGATGGGTATGCTCAGACGTGAGTCCAATGCTCTCCACACCACTGGAGTCAAGCTATCCTGGCTGAAGATGGCTGATAGCCAGAAACCGGTCCTAGGATGCTTGATTCCGGTCCGGGAAAGACATGGCTTGGCAGTTCGGACTGGACTGTTCCCATGAGGCACAGGGTCAAGGCTGATTTGCATATGACCATGTCTGAACTGGGGAGGTGTGGAGTGCAAAAAAACGATGGATTTAGGCCCAGATCCCTGTACTGGGGTGAATGTATGACATTGTTCTGCATTCTGTCTATCAACTGTTGTTTTGCATTTGTCACCCCGAGTGGGATGGGTATGCTCAGACGGGAGTCCCATGCTCTCCACACCACTGGAGTCAAGCTATCCTGGCTGAAGATGGCTGATAGCCAGAAACCGGTCCTAGGATGCTTGATTCCGGTCCAGGAAAGACATGGTTTGGCAGTTCGGGCTGGACTGTTCCCATGTGGCACATGGTCAAGGCTGATTTGCATATGGCCATGTCTGAACTGGGGTGGTGTGGACTTCAAAAAACGATGGATTTAGGCCCAGATCTATGTACTGGGATGAATGTATGACATTGTTCTGCATTCTGTCCATCAACTGTTGTTTTGCATTTGTCACCCCAAGTGGGATGGGTATACTCAGACGTGAGTCCCATGCTCTCCACACCACTGGAGTCAAGCTATCCTGGCTGAAGATGGCTGATAGCCAGAAACCAGTCCTAGGATGCTTGATTCCGGTCCAGGAAAGACATGGCTTGGCAGTTCGGGCTGAACTGTTCCCATGTGGCACATGGTCAAGGCTGATTTGCATATGGCCATGTCTGAACTGGGGTGGTGTGGAGTGCAAAAAACGATGGATTTAGGCCCTGATCTCTGTACTGGGGTGAATGTATGACATTGTTCTGCATTCTGTCCATCAACTGTTGTTTTGCATTTGTCAACCCGAGTGGGATGGGTATGCTCAGACGTGAGTCCCATGCTCTCCACACCACTGGAGTCAAGCTATCCTGGCTGAAGATGGCTGATAGCCAGAAACCGGTCCTAGGATGCTTGATTCCGGTCCAGGAAAGACAAGGCTTGGCAGTTAGGGCTGGACTGTTCCCATGAGGCACAGGGTCGAGGCTGATTTCCATATGGCAATGTCTGAACTGGGGTGGTGTGGAGTGCAAAAAACACGATGGATTTAGGCCCAGATCTCTGTACTGGGGTGAATGTATGACATTGTTCTGGATTCTGTCCATCAACTGTTGTTTTGCATTTGTCACACCGAGTGGGATGGGTATGCTCAGACGTGAGTCCCATGCTCTCCACACCACTGGAGTCAAGCAATCCTGGCTGAGGATGGCTGATAGCCAGAAACCGGTCCTAGGATGCTTGATTCTGGTCCAGGAAAGACATGGCTTGGCAGTTCGGGCTGGACTGTTCCCATGAGGCACAGGGTCAAGGCTGATTTGCATACTGCCATGTCTGAACTGGGGTGGTGTGGAGTGCAAAAAACATAATGGATTTAGGCCCAGATCTCTGTACTGGGTTGAATGTATGACATTGTTCTGCATTCTGTCCATCAACTGTTGTTTTGAATTTGTCACCCCGAGTGGGATGGGTATACTCAGACGTGAGTCCCATGCTCTCCACACCACTGGAGTCAAGCTATCCTGGCTGAAGATTGCTGATAGCCAGAAACCGGTCCTAGGATGCTTGATTCCGGTCCAGGAAAGACATGGCTTGGCAGTTCGGGCTGGACTGTTCCCATGAGGCACAGGGTCAAGGCTGATTTGCATATGGCCATGTCTGACCCGGGGTGGTGTGGAGTGCAAAAAAACGATAGATTTAGGCCCTGATCTCTGTACTGGGTTGAATGTATGACTATGTTCTGCATTCTGTCCATCAACTGTTGTTTTGCATTTGTCACCCCGAGTGGGATGGGTATGCTCACACGTGAGTCCCATGCTCTCAACACCACTGGAGTCAAGCTATCCTGGTTGAAGACGGCTGATAGCCAGAAACCGGTCCTTAGATGCTTGATTCCGGTCCAGGAAAGACATGGCTTGGCAGTTCGGGCTGGACTGTTCCCATGAGGCACAGGGTCAAGGCTGATTTGCATATGGCCATGTCTGAACTGGGGTGGTGTGGAGTTAAAAAAACGATGGATTTAGGCCCTGATCTCTGTACTGGGGTGAATGTATGACATGGTTCTGCATTCTGTCTATCAACTGTTGTTTTGCATTTGTCAACCCGAGTGGGATGGGTATGCTCAGACGTGAGTCCCATGCTCTCCACACCACTGGAGTCAAGCTATCCTGGCTGAAGATGGCTGATAGCCAGAAACCGGTCCTAGGATGCTTGATTCCAGTCCAGGAAAGACATGGCTTGGCAGTTCGGGCTGGACTGTTCCCATGAGGCACAGGGTCAAGGCTGATTTGCATATGGCCATGTCTGAACTGGGGTGGTGTGGAGTGCAAAAAACACGATGGATTTAGGCCCAGATCTCTGTACTGGGTTGAATGTATGACATTGTTCTGCATTCTGTCCATCAACTGTTGTTTTGCATTTGTCAACCCGAGTGGGATGGGTATGCTCACACGTGAGTCCCATGCTCTCCACACCACTGGAGTCAAGCTATACTGGCTGAAGACGGCTGATAGCCAGAAACCGGTCCTAGGATGCTTGATTCCGGTCTAGGAAAGACATGGCTTGGCAGTTCGGGCTGGACTGTTCCCATGAGGCACAGGGTCAAGGATGATTTGCATATGGCCATGTCTGAACTGGGGTGGTGTGGAGTGCAAAAAAACGATGGATTTAGGCCCAGATCTCTGTACTGGGGTGAATGTATGATATTGTTCTGCATTCTGTCCATCAACTGTTGTTTTGCATGTATCACCCCGAGTGGGATGGGTATGCTCAGACGTGAGTCCCATGCTCTCCACACCACTGGAGTCAAGCTATCCTGGCTGAAGACGGCTGATAGCCAGAAACCGGTCCTAGGATGCATGATTCCGGTCCAGGAAAGACATGGCTTGGCAGTTCGGGCTGGACTGTTCCCATGTGGCACAGGGTCAAGGCTGATTTGCATATGGCCATGTCTGAACTGGGGTGGTGTGGAGTGCAAAAAACAATGGATTTAGTCCCAGATCTCTGTACTGGGGTGAATGTATGACATTGTTCTGGATTCTGTCCATCAACTGTTGTTTTGCATTTGTCACCCCGAGTGGGATGTGTATGCTCAGACGTGAGTCCCATGCTCTCCACACCACTGGAGTCAAGCAATCCTGGCTGAAGACGGCTGATAGGCAGAAACCGGTCCTAGGATGCTTGATTCCGGTCCAGGAAAGACATGGCTTGGCAGTTCGGGCTGGACTGTTCGCATGAGGCACAGGGTCAAGGCTGATTTGCATATGGCCATGTCTGAACTGGGGTGGTGTGGAGTGCAAAAAACGATGGATGTAGGCCCAGATCTCTGCACTGGAATGAATGTATGACATTGTTCTTCATTCTGTCCATCAACTGTTGTTTTGCATTTGTCACACCGAGTGGGATGGGTATGCTCAGAGGTGAGTCCCATGCTCTCCACACCACTGGAGTCAAGCTATCCTGGCTGAAGACGGCTGATACCCAGAAACCGGTCCTAGGATGCTTGATTCCGGTCCAGGAAAGACATGGCTTGGCAGTTCGGGCTGGCCTTTCCCATGAGGCACAGGGTCAAGGCTGATTTGCATATGGCCATGTCGGAACTGGGGTGGTGTGGAGTGCAAAAAAACATTTGATTTAGGCCCAGATCTCTGTACTGGGTTGAATGTATGACATTGTTCTGCATTCTGTCCATCAACTGTTGTTTTGCATTTGTCACCCCGAGTGGGTTGGGTATGCTCACACGTGAGTCCCATGCTCTCCACACCACTGGAGTCAAGCTATCCTGGCTGAAGACGGCTGATAGCCAGAAACCGGTCCTTGGATGCTTGATTCCGGTCCAGGAAAGACATGGCTTGGCAGTTCGGGCTGGACTGTTCCCATGAGGCACAGGGTCAAGGCGGATTTGTATATGGCCATGTCTGAAGTGGGGTGGTGTGGAGTGCAAAAAAACGATGAATTTAGGCCCTGATCTCTGTACTGGGGTGAATGTATGACATTGTTCTGCATTCTGTCCATCAACTGTTGTTTTGCATTTGTCAACCCGAGTGGGATGGGTATGCTCAAACGTGAGTCCCATGCTCTCCACACCACTGGAGTCAAGCTATCCTGGCTGAAGACAGCTGATAGTCAGAAACTGGTCCTAGGATGCTTGATTCCGGTCCAGGAAAGACATGGCTTGGCAGTTCGGGCTGGACTGTTCCCATGTGGCACATGGTCAAGGCTGATTTGCATATGGCCATGTCTGAACTGGGGTGGTGTGGACTTCAAAAAACGTTGGATTTAGGCCCATATCTCTGTACTGGGATGAATGTATGACATTGTTCTGCATTCTGTCCATCAACTGTTGTTTTGCATTTGTCACCCCAAGTGGGATGGGTATACTCAGACGTGAGTCCCATGCTCTCCACACCACTGGAGTCAAGCTATCTTGGCTGAAGATGGCTGATAGCCAGAAACCGGTCCTAGGATGCTTGATTCCGGTCCAGGAAAGACATGGCTTGGCAGTTCGGGCTGGACTGTTCCCATGAGGCACAGGGTCACGGCTCATTTGCATATGGCCAAGTCTGAACTGGGGTGGTGTGGAGTGCAAAAAAACAATGGATTTACACCCGGATCTCTGTACTGGGGTGAATGTATGACATTGTTCTGCATTCTGTCCATCAACTGTTGTTTTGCATTTGTCACCCCAAATGGGATGGGTATGCTCAGGCGTGAGTCCAATGCTCTCCACACCACTGGAGTCAAGCTATCCTGGCTGAAGATGGCTGATAGCCAGAAACCGGTCCTAGGATGCTTGATTCCGGTCCGGGAAAGACATGGCTTGGCAGTTCGGACTGGACTGTTCCCATGAGGCACAGGGTCAAGGCTGATTTGCATATGACCATGTCTGAACTGGGGAGGTGTGGAGTGCAAAAAAACGATGGATTTAGGCCCAGATCCCTGTACTGGGGTGATTGTATGACATTGTTCTGCATTCTGTCTATCAACTGTTGTTTTGCATTTGTCACTCCTAGTGGGATGGGTATGCTCAGACGGGAGTCCCATGCTCTCCACACCACTGGAGTCAAGCTATCCTGGCTGAAGACGGCTGATAGCCAGAAACCGGTCCTAGGATGCTTGATTCCGGTCCAGGAAAGACATGGCTTGGCAGTTCGGGTTTGACTGTTCCCATGTGGCACATGGTCAAGGCTGATTTGCATATGGCCATGTCTGAACTGGAGTGGTGTGGACTTCAAAAAACGATGGATTTAGGCCCAGATCTCTGTACTGGGATGAATGTATGACATTGTTCTGCATTCTGTCCATCAACTGTTGTTTTGCATTTGTCACCCCAAGTGGGATGGGTATACTCAGACGTGAGTCCCATGCTCTCAACACCACTGGAGTCAAGCTATCCTGGCTGAAGATGGCTGATAGCCAGAAACCAGTCCTAGGATGCTTGATTCCGGTCCAGGAAAGACATGGCTTGGCAGTTCGGGCTGGACTGTTCCCATGAGGCACAGGGTCACGGCTCATTTGCATATGGCCAAGTCTGAACTGGGGTGGTGTGGAGTGCAAAAAAACAATGGATTTAAACCCGATCTCTGTACTGGGGTGAATGTATGACATTGTTCTGCATTCTGTCCATCAACTGTTGTTTTGCATTTGTCACCCCAAATGGGATGGGTATGCTCAGACGTGAGTCCAATGCTCTCCACACCACTGGAGTCAAGCTATCCTGGCTGAAGATGGCTGATAGCCAGAAACCGGTCCTAGGATGCTTGATTCCGGTCCGGGAAAGACATGGCTTGGCAGTTCGGACTGGACTGTTCCCATGAGGCACAGGGTCAAGGCTGATTTGCATATGACCATGTCTGAACTGGGGAGGTGTGGAGTGCAAAAAAACGATGGATTTAGGCCCAGATCCCTGTACTGGGGTGAATGTATGACATTGTTCTGCATTCTGTCTATCAACTGTTGTTTTGCATTTGTCACTCCGAGTGGGATTGGTATGCTCAGACGGGAGTCCCATGCTCTCCACACCACTGGAGTCAAGCTATCCTGGCTGAAGACGGCTGATAGCCAGAAACCGGTCCTAGGATGCTTGATTCCGGTCCAGGAAAGACATGGCTTGGCAGTTCGGGTTTGACTGTTCCCATGTTGCACATGGTCAAGGCTGATTTGCATATGGCCATGTCTGAACTGGAGTGGTGTGGACTTCAAAAAACGATGGATTTAGGCCCAGATCTCTGTACTGGGATGAATGTATGACATTGTTCTGCATTCTGTCCATCAACTGTTGTTTTGCATTTGTCACCCCAAGAGGGATGGGTATACTCAGACGTGAGTCCCATGCTCTCCACACCACTGGAGTCAAGCTATCCTGGCTGAAGATGGCTGATAGCCAGAAACCGGTCCTAGGATGCTTGATTCCGGTCCAGGAAAGACATGGCTTGGCAGTTCGGGCTGGACTGTTCCCATGTGGCACATGGTCAAGGCTGATTTGCATATGGCCATGTCTGAACTGGGGTGGTGTGGAGTGCAAAAAAACGATGGATTTAGGCCCAGATCTCTGTACTGGGATGAATGTATGACATTGTTCTGCATTCTGTCCATCAACTGTTGTTTTGCATTTGTCACCCCAAGAGGGATGGGTATACTCAGACGTGAGTCCCATGCTCTCCACACCACTGGAGTCAAGCTATCCTGGCTGAAGATGGCTGATAGCCAGAAACCGGTCCTAGGATGCTTGATTCCGGTCCAGGAAAGACATGGCTTGGCAGTTCGGGCTGGATTGTTCCCATGGGGCACAGGGTCAAGGCTGATTTGCATATGGCCATGTCTGAACTGGGGTGGTGTGGAGTGCAAAAACGATGGTTGTAGGCCCAGATCTCTGCACTGGGATGAATGTATGACATTGTTCTTCATTCTGTCCATCAACTGTTGTTTTGCATTTGTCACCCCGAGTGGGATGGGTATGCTCAGAGGTGAGTCCCATGCTCTCCACACCACTGGAGTCAAGCTATCCTGGCTGAAGATGGCTGATACCCAGAAACCGGTCCTAGGATGCTTGATTCCGGTCCAGGAAAGACATGGCTTGGCAGTTCGGGCTGGCCTTTCCCATGAGGCACAGGGTCAAGGCTGATTTGCATATGGCCATGTCGGAACTGGGGTGGTGTGGAGTGCAAAAAAACATTTGATTTAGGCCCAGATCTCTGTACTGGGGTGAATGTATGACATTTGTTCGGCATTCTGTCCATCAACTGTTGTTTTGCATTTGTCACCCTGAGTGGGATGGGTATGCTCAGACGTCAGTTCCTTGCTCTCCACACCACTGGAGTCAAGCTATCCTGGCTGAAGATGGCTGATAGCCAGAAACCGGTCCTAGGATGCTTGATTCCGGTCCAGGAAAGACATGGCTTGGCAGTTCGGGCTGGACTGGTCCCATGAGGCACAGGGTCAAGGCTGATTTGCATTTGGCCATGTCTGAACTGGGGTGGTGTGGAATGCAAAAAAACGATGGATTAGGCCCAGACCTCTCTACAGGGGTGAATGTATGACATTGTTCTGCATTCTGTCCATGAACTGTTGTTTTGCATTTGTCACCCCGAATGGGATGGGTATGCTCAGACGTGAGTCCCTTGCTCTCCACACCACTGGAGTCAAGCTATCCTGGCTGAAGATGGCTGATAGCCAGAAACCGGTCCTAGGATGCTTGATTCCGGTCCGGGAAAGACATGGCTTGGCAGTTCGGACTGGACTGTTCCCATGAGGCACAGGGTCAAGGCTGATTTGCATATGACCATGTCTGAACTGGGGAGGTGTGGAGTGCAAAAAAACGATGGATTTAGGCCCAGATCCCTGTACTGGGGTGAATGTATGACATTGTTCTGCATTCTGTCTATCAACTGTTGTTTTGCATTTGTCACTCCGAGTGGGATGGGTATGCTCAGACGGGAGTCCCATGCTCTCCACACCACTGGAGTCAAGCTATCCTGGCTGAAGACGGCTGATAGCCAGAAACCGTTCCTAGGATGCTTGATTCCGGTCCAGGAAAGACATGGCTTGGCAGTTCGGGTTTGACTGTTCCCATGTGGCACATGGTCAAGGCTGATTTGCATATGGCCATGTCTGAACTGGAGTGGTGTGGACTTCAAAAAACGATGGATTTAGGCCCAGATCTCTGTACTGGGATGAATGTATGACATTGTTCTGCATTCTGTCCATCAACTGTTGTTTTGCATTTGTCACCCCAAGTGGGATGGGTATACTCAGACGTGAGTCCCATGCTCTCCACACCACTGGAGTCAAGCTATCCTGGCTGAAGATGGCTGATAGCCAGAAACCGGTCCTAGGATGCTTGATTCCGGTCCAGGAAAGACATGGCTTGGCAGTTCGGGCTGGACTGTTCCCATGAGGCACAGGGTCACGGCTCATTTGCATATGGCCAAGTCTGAACTGGGGTGGTGTGGAGTGCAAAAAAACAATGGATTTAAACCCGATCTCTGTACTGGGGTGAATGTATGACATTGTTCTGCATTCTGTCCATCAACTGTTGTTTTGCATTTGTCACCCCAAATGGGATGGGTATGCTCAGACGTGAGTCCAATGCTCTCCACACCACTGGAGTCAAGCTATCCTGGCTGAAGATGGCTGATAGCCAGAAACCGGTCCTAGGATGCTTGATTCCGGTCCGGGAAAGACATGGCTTGGCAGTTCGGACTGGACTGTTCCCATGAGGCTCAGGGTCAAGGCTGATTTGCATATGACCATGTCTGAACTGGGGAGGTGTGGAGTGCAAAAAACCGATGGATTTAGGCCCAGATCACTGTACTGGGGCGAATGTATGACATTGTTCTGCATTCTGTCTATCAACTGTTGTTTTGCATTTGTCACTCCGAGTGGGATGGGTATGCTCAGACGGGAGTCCCATGCTCTCCACACCACTGGAGTCAAGCTATCCTGGCTGAAGACGGCTGATAGCCAGAAACCGGTCCTAGGATGCTTGATTCCGGTCCAGGAAAGACATGGCTTGGAAGTTCGGGTTTGACTGTTCCCATGTGGCACATGGTCAAGGCTGATTTGCATATGGCCATGTCTGAACTGGAGTGGTGTGGACTTCAAAAAACGATGGATTTAGGCCCAGATCTCTGTACTGGGATGAATGTATGACATTGTTCTGCATTCTGTCCATCAACTGTTGTTTTGCATTTGTCACCCCAAGAGGGATGGGTATACTCAGACGTGAGTCCCATGCTCTCCACACCACTGGAGTCAAGCTATCCTGGCTGAAGATGGCTGATAGCCAGAAACCGGTCCTAGGATGCTTGATTCCGGTCCAGGAAAGACATGGCTTGGCAGTTCGGGCTGGACTGTTCCCATGTGGCACATGGTCAAGGCTGATTTGCATATGGCCATGTCTGAACTGGGGTGGTGTGGAGTGCAAAAAAACGATGGATTTAGGCCCAGATCTCTGTACTGGGCTGAATGTATGACATTGTTCTGCATTCTGTCCATCAACTGTTTTGCATTTGTCACCCCAAGAGGGATGGGTATACTCAGACGTGAGTCCCATGCTCTCCACACCACTGGAGTCAAGCTATCCTGGCTGAAGATGGCTGATAGCCAGAAACCGGTCCTAGGATGCTTGATTCCGGTCCAGGAAAGACATGGCTTGGCAGTTCGGGCTGGATTGTTCCCATGGGGCACAGGGTCAAGGCTGATTTGCATATGGCCATGTCTGAACTGGGGTGGTGTGGAGTGCAAAAAACGATGGTTGTAGGCCCAGATCTCTGCACTGGGATGAATGTATGACATTGTTCTTCATTCTGTCCATCAACTGTTGTTTTGCATTTGTCACCCCGAGTGGGATGGGTATGCTCAGAGGTGAGTCCCATGCTCTCCACACCACTGGAGTCAAGCTATCCTGGCTGAAGATGGCTGATACCCAGAAACCGGTCCTAGGATGCTTGATTCCGGTCCAGGAAAGACATGGCTTGGCAGTTCGGGCTGGCCTTTCCCATGAGGCACAGGGTCAAGGCTGATTTGCATATGGCCATGTCGGAACTGGGGTGGTGTGGAGTGCAAAAAAACATTTGATTTAGGCCCAGATCTCTGTACTGGGGTGAATGTATGACATTTTTTCGGCATTCTGTCCATCAACTGTTGTTTTGCATTTGTCACCCTGAGTGGGATGGGTATGCTCAGACGTCAGTCCCTTGCTCTCCACACCACTGGAGTCAAGCTATCCTGGCTGAAGATGGCTGATAGCCAGAAACCGGTCCTAGGATGCTTGATTCCGGTCCAGGAAAGACATGGCTTGGCAGTTCGGGCTGGACTGGTCCCATGAGGCACAGGGTCAAGGCTGATTTGCATTTGGCCATGTCTGAACTGGGGTGGTGTGGAATGCAAAAAAACGATGGATTAGGCCCAGACCTCTCTACAGGGGTGAATGTATGACATTGTTCTGCATTCTGTCCATCAACTGTTGTTTTGCATTTGTCACCCCGAATGGGATGGGTATGCTCAGACGTGAGTCCCATGCTCTCCACACCACTGGAGTCAAGCTATCCTGGCTGAAGACGGCTGATACCCAGAAACCGGTCCTAGGATGCTTGATTCCGGTCCAGGAAAGACATGGCTTGGCAGTTCGGGCTGGACTGTTCCCATGAGGCACAGGGTCAAGGCTGATTTGCATATGGCCATGTCTGAACTGGGGTGGTGTGGAGTGCAAAAAAATGATGGATTTAGGCCCAGATCCCTGTACTGAGGTGAATGTATGACATTGTTCTGCATTCTGTCTATCAACTGTTGTTTTGCATTTGTCACCCCGAGTGGGATGCGTATGCTCAGACGTGAGTCCCATGCTCTCCACACCACTGGAGTCAAGCTATCCTGGCTGAAGACGGCTGATAGTCAGAAACTGGTCCTAGGATGCTTGATTCTTGTCCAAGAAAGTTATGGCTTGGCAGTTCGGGCTGGACTGTTCCCATGAGGCACAGGGTCAAGGCTGATTTGCATATGGCTATGACTGAACTGGGGTGGTGTGGAGCACAAAAAAACGATGGATTTAGGCCCAGATCTTTGTACTGGGGTGAATGTATGACATTGTTCTGCATTCTGTCCATCAACTGTTCTTTTGCATTTGTCACCCCAAGTGGAATGGGTATGCTTAGACGTGAGTCCCATGCTCTCCACACCACTGGAGTCAAGCTATCCTGGCTGAAGACGGCTGATAGCCAGAAACCGGTCCTAGAATGCTTGATTCCGGTCCAGGAAAGACATGGCTTGGCAGTTCGGGCTGGACTGTTCCCATTAGGCACAGGGTCAAGGCTGATTTGCATATGGCCATGTCTGAACTGGAGTGGTGTGGAGTGCAAAAAAACGATGGATTTAGGCCCAGATCTCTGTACTGGGGTGAATGTATGACATTGTTCTGCATTCTGTCCATCAACTGTTGTTTTGCATTTGTCACCCCGAGTGGGATGGGTATGCTCAGACGTGAGTCCCATGCTCTCCACACCACTGGAGTCAAGCTATCCTGGCTGAAGATGACTGATAGCCAGAAAGCGGTCCTAGGATGCTTGATTCCGGTCCAGGAAAGACATGGCTTGGCAGTTCGGGCTGGACTGTTCCCATGAGGCACAGGGTCAAGGCTGATTTGCATATGGCCATGTCTGTACTGGGGTGGTGTGGAGTTCAAAAAAATGATGGATTTAGGCCCAGATCTCTGTACTGGGTTGAATGTATGACATTGTTCTGCATTCTGTCCATCAACTGTTGTTTTGCATTTGTCACCCCGAGTGTGTTGGGCATGCTCACACGTGAGTCCCATGCTCTCCACACCACTGGAGTAAAGCTATCCTGGCTGAATACGGCTGATAGCCAGAAACCGGTCCTTGGATGCTTGATTCCGGTCCAGGAAAGACATGGCTTGGCAGTTCGGGCTGGACTGTTCCCATGAGGCACAGGGTCAAGGCTGATTTGCATATGGCCATGTCTGAACTGGGGTGGTGTGGAGTGCAAAAAAACGATGAATTTAGGCCCTGATCTCTGTACTGGGATGAATGTATGACATTGTTCTGCATTCTGTCCATCAACTGTTGTTTTGCATTTGTCAACCCGAGTGGGATGGGTATGCTCAGACGTGAGTACCATGCTCTCCACACCACTGGAGTCAAGCTATCCTGGCTGAAGACGGCTGATAGCCAGAAACCGGTCCTAGGATGCTTGATTCCGGTCCAGGAAAGACATGGCTTGGCAGTTCGGGCTGGACTGTTCCCATGAGGCACAGGGTCACGGCTCATTTGCATATGGCCAAGTCTGAACTGGGGTGGTGTGGAGTGCAAAAAAACAATGGATTTACACCCGGATCTCTGTACTGGGGTGAATGTATGACATTGTTCTGCATTCTGTCCATCAACTGTTGTTTTGCATTTGTCACCCCAAATGGGATGGGTATGCTCAGACGTGAGTCCAATGCTCTCCACACCACTGGAGTCAAGCTATCCTGGCTGAAGATGGCTGATAGCCAGAAACCGGTCCTAGGATGCTTGATTCCGGTCCGGGAAAGACATGGCTTGGCAGTTCGGACTGGACTGTTCCCATGAGGCACAGGGTCAAGGCTGATTTGCATATGACCATGTCTGAACTGGGGAGGTGTGGAGTGCAAAAAAACGATGGATTTAGGCCCAGATCCCTGTACTGGGGTGAATGTATGACATTGTTCTGCATTCTGTCTATCAACTGTTGTTTTGCATTTGTCACCCCGAGTGGGATGGGTATGCTCAGACGGGAGTCCCATGCTCTCCACACCACTGGAGTCAAGCTATCCTGGCTGAAGATGGCTGATAGCCAGAAACCGGTCCTAGGATGCTTGATTCCGGTCCAGGAAAGACATGGCTTGGCAGTTCGGGCTGGACTGTTCCCATGTGGCACATGGTCAAGGCTGATTTGCATATGGCCATGTCTGAACTGGGGTGGTGTGGACTTCAAAAAACGATGGATTTAGGCCCAGATCTATGTACTGGGATGAATGTATGACATTGTTCTGCATTCTGTCCATCAACTGTTGTTTTGCATTTGTCACCCCAAGTGGGATGGGTATACTCAGACGTGAATCCCATGCTCTCCACACCACTGGAGTCAAGCTATCCTGGCTGAAGATGGCTGATAGCCAGAAACCAGTCCTAGGATGCTTGATTCCGGTCCAGGAAAGACATGGCTTGGCAGTTCGGGCTGAACTGTTCCCATGTGGCACATGGTCAAGGCTGATTTGCATATGGCCATGTCTGAACTGGGGTGGTGTGGAGTGCAAAAAACGATGGATTTAGGCCCTGATCTCTGTACAGGGGTGAATGTATGACATTGTTCTGCATTCTGTCCATCAACTGTTGTTTTGCATTTGTCAACCCGAGTGGGATGGGTATGCTCAGACGTGAGTCCCATGCTCTCCACACCACTGGAGTCAAGCTATCCTGGCTGAAGATGGCTGATAGCCAGAAACCGGTCCTAGGATGCTTGATTCCGGTCCAGGAAAGACATGGCTTGGCAGTTAGGGCTGGACTGTTCCCATGAGGCACAGGGTCGAGGCTGATTTCCATATGGCAATGTCTGAACTGGGGTGGTGTGGAGTGCAAAAAAACGATGGATTTAGGCCCAGATCTCTGTACTGGGGTGAATGTATGACATTGTTCTGGATTCTGTCCATCAACTGTTGTTTTGCATTTGTCACACCGAGTGGGATGGGTATGCTCAGACGTGAGTCCCATGCTCTCCACACCACTGGAGTCAAGCAATCCTGGCTGAGGATGGCTGATAGCCAGAAACCGGTCCTAGGATGCTTGATTTTGGTCCAGGAAAGACATGGCTTGGCAGTTCGGGCTGGACTGTTCCCATGAGGCACAGGGTCAAGGCTGATTTGCATACTGCCATGTCTGAACTGGGGTGGTGTGGAGTGCAAAAAACATAATGGATTTAGGCCCAGATCTCTGTACTGGGTTGAATGTATGACATTGTTCTGCATTCTGTCCATCAACTGTTGTTTTGAATTTGTCACCCCGAGTGGGATGGGTATACTCAGACGTGAGTCCCATGCTCTCCACACCACTGGAGTCAAGCTATCCTGGCTGAAGATTGCTGATAGCCAGAAACCGGTCCTAGGATGCTTGATTCCAGTCCAGGAAAGACATGGCTTGGCAGTTCGGGCTGGACTGTTCCCATGTGGCACAGGGTCAAGGCTGATTTGCATATGGCCATGTCTGAACTGGGGTGGTGTGGAGTGCAAAAAAACCATGGATTTAGGCCCAGATCTCTGTACTGGGGTGAATGTATGACATTGTTCTGCATTCTGTCCATCAACTGTTGTTTTGCATTTGTCACCCCGAGTGGGATGGGTATGCTCACACGTGAGTCCCATGCTCTCCACACCTCTGGAGTCAAGCTATCCTGGCTGAAGACGGCTGATAGCCATAAACCGGTCCTAGGATGCTTGATTCCGGTCCAGGAAAGACATGGCTTGGCAGTTCGGGCTGGACTGTTCCCATGTGGCACAGGGTCAAGGCTGATTTGCATAAGGCCATGTCTGAACTGGGGTGGTGTGGAGTGCAAAAAAACGATGGATTTAGTCCCAGATCTCTGTACTGGGGTGAATGTATGACATTGTTCTGGATTCTGTCCATCAACTGTTGTTTTGCATTTGTCACCCCGAGTGGGATGGGTATGCTCAGACGTGAGTCCCATGCTCTCCACACCACTGGAGTCAAGCAATCCTGGCTGAAGACGGCTGATAGCCAGAAACCGGTCCTAGGATGCTTGATTCCGGTCCAGGAAAGACATGGCTTGGCAGTTCGGGCTGGACTGTTCCCATGTGGCACAGGGTCAAGGCTGATTTGCATATGGCCATGTCTGAACTGGGGTGGTGTGGAGTGCAAAAAACACGATGGATTTAGGCCCAGATCTCTGTACTGGGTTGAATGTGTGACATTGTTCTGCATTCTGTCCATCAACTGTTGTTTTGCATTTGTCACCCCAAATGGGATGGGTATGCTCAGACGTGAGTCCAATGCTCTCCACACCACTGGAGTCAAGCTATCCTGGCTGAAGATGGCTGATAGCCAGAAACCGGTCCTAGGATGCTTGATTCCGGTCCGGGAAAGACATGGCTTGGCAGTTCGGACTGGACTGTTCCCATGAGGCACAGGGTCAAGGCTGATTTGCATATGACCATGTCTGAACTGGGGAGGTGTGGAGTGCAAAAAAACGATGGATTTAGGCCCAGATCTCTGTACTGGGATGAATGTATGACATTGTTCTGCATTCTGTCCATCAACTGTTGTTTTGCATTTGTCACCCCAAGAGGGATGGGTATACTCAGACGTGAGTCCCATGCTCTCCACACCACTGGAGTCAAGCTATCCTGGCTGAAGATGGCTGATAGCCAGAAACCGGTCCTAGGATGCTTGATTCCGGTCCAGGAAAGACATGGCTTGGCAGTTCGGGCTGGATTGTTCCCATGGGGCACAGGGTCAAGGCTGATTTGCATATGGCCATGTCTGAACTGGGGTGGTGTGGAGTGCAAAAAACGATGGTTGTAGGCCCAGATCTCTGCACTGGGATGAATGTATGACATTGTTCTTCATTCTGTCCATCAACTGTTGTTTTGCATTTGTCACCCCGAGTGGGATGGGTATGCTCAGAGGTGAGTCCCATGCTCTCCACACCACTGGAGTCAAGCTATCCTGGCTGAAGATGGCTGATACCCAGAAACCGGTCCTAGGATGCTTGATTCCGGTCCAGGAAAGACATGGCTTGGCAGTTCGGGCTGGCCTTTCCCATGAGGCACAGGGTCAAGGCTGATTTGCATATGGCCATGTCGGAACTGGGGTGGTGTGGAGTGCAAAAAAACATTTGATTTAGGCCCAGATCTCTGTACTGGGGTGAATGTATGACATTTGTTCGGCATTCTGTCCATCAACTGTTGTTTTGCATTTGTCACCCTGAGTGGGATGGGTATGCTCAGACGTCAGTCCCTTGCTCTCCACACCACTGGAGTCAAGCTATCCTGGCTGAAGATGGCTGATAGCCAGAAACCGGTCCTAGGATGCTTGATTCCGGTCCAGGAAAGACATGGCTTGGCAGTTTGGGCTGGACTGGTCCCATGAGGCACAGGGTCAAGGCTGATTTGCATTTGGCCATGTCTGAACTGGGGTGGTGTGGAATGCAAAAAAACGATGGATTAGGCCCAGACCTCTCTACAGGGGTGAATGTATGACATTGTTCTGCATTCTGTCCATCAACTGTTGTTTTGCATTTGTCACCCCGAATGGGATGGGTATGCTCAGACGTGAGTCCCATGCTCTCCACACCACTGGAGTCAAGCTATCCTGGCTGAAGACGGCTGATACCCAGAAACCGGTCCTAGGATGCTTGATTCCGGTCCAGGAAAGACATGGCTTGGCAGTTCGGGCTGGACTGTTCCCATGAGGCACAGGGTCAAGGCTGATTTGCATATGGCCATGTCTGAACTGGGGTGGTGTGGAGTGCAAAAAAATGATGGATTTAGGCCGAGATCCCTGTACTGAGGTGAATGTATGACATTGTTCTGCATTCTGTCTATCAACTGTTGTTTTGCATTTGTCACCCCGAGTGGGATGCGTATGCTCAGACGTGAGTCCCATGCTCTCCACACCACTGGAGTCAAGCTATCCTGGCTGAAGACGGCTGATAGTCAGAAACTGGTCCTAGGATGCTTGATTCTTGTCCAAGAAAGTTATGGCTTGGCAGTTCGGGCTGGACTGTTCCCATGAGGCACAGGGTCAAGGCTGATTTGCATATGGCTATGACTGAACTGGGGTGGTGTGGAGCACAAAAAACCGATGGATTTAGGCCCAGATCTTTGTACTGGGGTGAATGTATGACATTGTTCTGCATTCTGTCCATCAACTGTTCTTTTGCATTTGTCACCCCAAGTGGAATGGGTATGCTTAGACGTGAGTCCCATGCTCTCCACACCACTGGAGTCAAGCTATCCTGGCTGAAGACGGCTGATAGCCAGAAACCGGTCCTAGAATGCTTGATTCCGGTCCAGGAAAGACATGGCTTGGCAGTTCGGGCTGGACTGTTCCCATTAGGCACAGGGTCAAGGCTGATTTGCATATGGCCATGTCTGAACTGGAGTGGTGTGGAGTGCAAAAAAACGATGGATTTAGGCCCAGATCTCTGTACTGGGGTGAATGTATGACATTGTTCTGCATTCTGTCCATCAACTGTTGTTTTGCATTTGTCACCCCGAGTGGGATGGGTATGCTCAGACGTGAGTCCCATGCTCTCCACACCACTGGAGTCAAGCTATCCTGGCTGAAGATGACTGATAGCCAGAAAGCGGTCCTAGGATGCTTGATTCCGGTCCAGGAAAGACATGGCTTGGCAGTTCGGGCTGGACTGTTCCCATGAGGCACAGGGTCAAGGCTGATTTGCATATGGCCATGTCTGTACTGGGGTGGTGTGGAGTTCAAAAAAATGATGGATTTAGGCCCAGATCTCTGTACTGGGTTGAATGTATGACATTGTTCTGCATTCTGTCCATCAACTGTTGTTTTGCATTTGTCACCCCGAGTGTGTTGGGCATGCTCACACGTGAGTCCCATGCTCTCCACACCACTGGAGTAAAGCTATCCTGGCTGAATACGGCTGATAGCCAGAAACCGGTCCTTGGATGCTTGATTCCGGTCCAGGAAAGACATGGCTTGGCAGTTCGGGCTGGACTGTTCCCATGAGGCACAGGGTCAAGGCTGATTTGCATATGGCCATGTCTGAACTGGGGTGGTGTGGAGTGCAAAAAAACGATGAATTTAGGCCCTGATCTCTGTACTGGGATGAATGTATGACATTGTTCTGCATTCTGTCCATCAACTGTTGTTTTGCATTTGTCAACCCGAGTGGGATGGGTATGCTCAGACGTGAGTACCATGCTCTCCACACCACTGGAGTCAAGCTATCCTGGCTGAAGACGGCTGATAGCCAGAAACCAGTCCTAGGATGCTTGATTCCGGTCCAGGAAAGACATGGCTTGGCAGTTCGGGCTGAACTGTTCCCATGTGGCACATGGTCAAGGCTGATTTGCATATGGCCATGTCTGAACTGGGGTGGTGTGGAGTGCAAAAAACGATGGATTTAGGCCCTGATCTCTGTACTGGGGTGAATGTATGACATTGTTCTGCATTCTGTCCATCAACTGTTGTTTTGCATTTGTCAACCCGAGTGGGATGGGTATGCTCAGACGTGAGTCCCATGCTCTCCACACCACTGGAGTCAAGCTATCCTGGCTGAAGATGGCTGATAGCCAGAAACCGGTCCTAGGATGCTTGATTCCGGTCCAGGAAAGACATGGCTTGGCAGTTAGGGCTGGACTGTTCCCATGAGGCACAGGGTCGAGGCTGATTTTCATATGGCAATGTCTGAACTGGGGTGGTGTGGAGTGCAAAAAAACGATGGATTTAGGCCCAGATCTCTGTACTGGGGTGAATGTATGACATTGTTCTGGATTCTGTCCATCAACTGTTGTTTTGCATTTGTCACACCGAGTGGGATGGGTATGCTCAGACGTGAGTCCCATGCTCTCCACACCACTGGAGTCAAGCAATCCTGGCTGAGGATGGCTGATAGCCAGAAACCGGTCCTAGGATGCTTGATTCTGGTCCAGGAAAGACATGGCTTGGCAGTTCGGGCTGGACTGTTCCCATGAGGCACAGGGTCAAGGCTGATTTGCATACTGCCATGTCTGAACTGGGGTGGTGTGGAGTGCAAAAAACATAATGGATTTAGGCCCAGATCTCTGTACTGGGTTGAATGTATGACATTGTTCTGCATTCTGTCCATCAACTGTTGTTTTGAATTTGTCACCCCAAGTGGGATGGGTATACTCAGACGTGAGTCCCATGCTCTCCACACCACTGGAGTCAAGCTATCCTGGCTGAAGATTGCTGATAGCCAGAAACCGGTCCTAGGATGCTTGATTCCGGTCCAGGAAAGACATGGCTTGGAAGTTCGGGCTGGACTGTTCCCATGTGGCACAGGGTCAAGGCTGATTTGCATATGGCCATGTCTGAACTGGGGTGGTGTGGAGTGCAAAAAAAACATGGATTTAGGCCCAGATCTCTGTACTGGGGTGAATTGTTGACATTGTTCTGCATTCTGTCCATCAACTGTTGTTTTGCATTTGTCACCCCGAGTGGGATGGGTATGCTCACACGTGAGTCCCATGCTCTCCACACCTCTGGAGTCAAGATATCCTGGCTGAAGACGGCTGATAGCCATAAACCGGTCCTAGGATGCTTGATTCCGGTCCAGGAAAGACATGGCTTGGCAGTTCGGGCTGGACTGTTCCCATGTGGCACAGGGTCAAGGCTGATTTGCATAAGGCCATGTCTGAACTGGGGTGGTGTGGAGTGCAAAAAAACGATGGATTTAGTCCCAGATCTCTGTACTGGGGTGAATGTATGACATTGTTCTGGATTCTGTCCATCAACTGTTGTTTTGCATTTGTCACCCCGAGTGGGATGGGTATGCTCAGAAGTGAGTCCCATGCTCTCCACACCACTGGAGTCAAGCAATCCTGGCTGAAGACGGCTGATAGCCAGAAACCGGTCCTAGGATGCTTGATTCCGGTCCAGGAAAGACATGGCTTGGCAGTTCGGGCTGGACTGTTCCCATGTGGCACAGGGTCAAGGCTGATTTGCATATGGCCATGTCTGAACTGGGGTGGTGTGGAGTGCAAAAAACACGATGGATTTAGGCCCAGATCTCTGTACTGGGTTGAATGTATGACATTGTTCTGCATTCTGTCCATCAACTGTTGTTTTGCATTTGTCACCCCGAGTGGGATGGGTATGCTCACACGTGAGTCCCATGCTCTCCACACCACTGGAGTCAAGCTATCCTGGCTGAAGACGGCTGATAGCCAGAAACCGGTCCTAGGATGCTTGATTCCGGTCCAGGAAAGTCATGGCTTGGCATTTCGGGCTGGACTGTTCCCATGTGGCACAGCGTCAAGGCTGATTTGCATAAGGCCATGTCTGAACTGGGGTGGTGTGGAGTGCAAAAAAACGATGGATTTAGTCCCAGATCTCTGTACTGGGGTGAATGTATGACATTGTTCTGGATTCTGTCCATCAACTGTTGTTTTGCATTTGTCACCCTGAGTGGGATGGGTATGCTCAGACGTGAGTCCCATGCTCTCCACACCACTGGAGTCAAGCAATCCTGGCTGAAGACGGCTGATAGCCAGAAACCGGTCCTAGGATGCTTGATTCTGGTCTAGAAAGGACATGGCTTGGCAGTTCGGGCTGGACTATTCCCATGAGGCACAGGGTCACGGCTCATTTGCATATGGCCAAGTCTGAACTGGGGTGGTGTGGAGTGCAAAAAAACAATGGATTTACGCCCAGATCTCTGTACTGGGGTGAATGTATGACATTGTTCTGCATTCTGTCCATCAACTGTTGTTTTGCATTTGTCAACCCGAGTGGGATGGGTATGCTCAGACGTGAGTCCCATGCTCTCCACACCACTGGAGTCAAGCTATCCTGGCTGAAGATGGCTGATAGCCAGAAACCGGTCCTAGGATGCTTGATTCCGGTCCAGGAAAGACATGGCTTGGCAGTTCGGGCTGGACTGTTCCCATGAGGCACAGGGTCAACGCTGATTTGCATATGGCCATGTCTGAACTGGGGTGGTGTGGAGTGCAAAAAACACGATGGATTTAGGCCCAGATCTCTGTACTGGGTTGAATGTATGACATTGTTCTGCATTCTGTCCATCAACTGTTGTTTTGCATTTGTCACCCCGAGTGGAATGGGTATGCTCACACGTGAGTCCCATGCTCTCCACACCACTGGAGTAAAGCTATCCTGGCTGAAGACGGCTGATAGCCAGAAACCGGTCCTAGGATGCTTGATACTGGTCCAGGAAAGACATGGCTTGGCAGTTCGGGCTGGACTGTTCCCATGTGGCACAGGGTCAAGGCTGATTTGCATAAGGCCATGTCTGAACTGGGGTGGTGTGGAGTGCAAAAAAACGATGGATTTAGTCCCAGATCTCTGTACTGGGGTGAATGTATGACATTGTTCTGGATTCTGTCCATCAACTGTTGTTTTGCATTTGTCACCCCGAGTGGGATGGGTATGCTCAGACGTGAGTCCCATGCTCTCCACACCACTGGAGTCAAGAAATCCTGGCTGAAGACGGCTGATAGCCAGAAACCGGTCCTAGGATGCTTGATTCCGGTCCAGGAAAGACATGGCTTGGCAGTTCGGGCTGGACTGTTCCCATGGGGCACAGGGTCAAGGCTGATTTGCATATGGCCATGTCTGAACTGGGGTGGTGTGAAGTGCAAAAAACGATGGATTTAAGCCCAGATCTCTGTACTGGGATGAATGTATGACATTGTTCTGCATTCTGTCCATTAACTGCTGTTTTGCATTTGTCACCCTGAGTGGGATGGGTATGCTCAGACGTGAGTCCCATGCTCTCCACACCACTGGAGTCAAGCTATCCTGGCTGAAGATGGCTGATAGCCAGAAACCGGTCCTAGGATGCTTGATTCCTGTCCAGGAAAGACATGGCTTGGCAGTCCGGGCTGGACTGTTCCCATGAGGCACAGGGTCAAGGCTGATTTGCATATGGCCATGTCTGAACTGGGGTGGTGTGGAGTACAAAAAACGATGGATTTAGGCCCAGATCTCTGTACTGGGGTGAATGTATGACATTGTTCTGCATTTTGTCCATCAACTGTTGTTTTGCATATGTCACCCCGAGTGGGGTGGATATGCTCAGACGTGAATCCCATGCTCTCCACACCACTGGAGTCAAGCTATCCTGTCTGAAGACGGCTGATAGCCAGAAACCGGTCCTAGGATGCTTGATTCCGGTCCAGGAAAGACATGGCTTGGCAGTTTGGGCTGGATTGTTCCCATGAGGGACAGGGTCAAGGCTGATTTGCATATGGCCATGTCTGAACTGGGGTGGTGTGGAGTGCAAAAAAACGATGGATTTAGGCCCAGATCTCTGTACTGGGTTGAATGTATTACATTGTTCTGCATTCTGTCCATCAACTGTTGTTTTGCATTTGTCAACCCGAGTGGGATGGGTATGCTTAGGCGTGAGTCCCATGCTCTCCACACCACTGGAGTCAAGCTATCCTGGCTGAAGATGGCTGATAGCCAGAAACCGGTCCTAGGATGCTTGATTCCTGTCCAGGAAAGACATGGCTTGGCAGTCCGGGCTGGACTGTTCCCATGAGGCACAGGGTCAAGGCTGATTTGCATATGGCCATGTCTGAACTGGGGTGGTGTGGAGTACAAAAAACGATGGATTTAGGCCCAGATCTCTGTACTGGGGTGAATGTATGACATTGTTCTGCATTTTGTCCATCAACTGTTGTTTTGCATATGTCACCCCGAGTGGGGTGGATATGCTCAGACGTGAATCCCATGCTCTCCACACCACTGGAGTCAAGCTATCCTGTCTGAAGACGGCTGATAGCCAGAAACCGGTCCTAGGATGCTTGATTCCGGTCCAGGAAAGACATGGCTTGGCAGTTCGGGCTGGATTGTTCCCATGAGGCACAGGGTCAAGGCTGATTTGCATATGGCCATGTCTGAACTGGGGTGGTGTGGAGTGCAAAAAAACGATGGATTTAGGCCCAGATCTCTGTACTGGGTTGAATGTATTACATTGTTCTGCATTCTGTCCATCAACTGTTGTTTTGCATTTGTCAACCCGAGTGGGATGGGTATACTTAGGCGTGAGTCCCATGCTCTCCACACCACTGGAGTCAAGCTATCCTGGCTGAAGACGGCTGATAGCCAGAAACCGGTCCTAGGATGCTTGATTCTGGTCCAGGAAAGACATGGCTTGGCAGTTCGGGCTGGACTGTTCCCATGTGGCACAGGGTCAAGGCTGATTTGCATAAGGCCATGTCTGAACTGAGGTGGTGTGGAGTGCAAAAAACGATGGATTTAGTCCCAGATATCTGTACTGGGGTGAATGTATGACATTGTTCTGGATTCTGTCCATCAACTGTTGTTTTGCATTTGTCACCCCGAGTGGGATGGGTATGCTCAGACGTGAGTCCAATGCTCTCCACACCACTGGAGTCAAGCTATCCTGGCTGAAGATGGCTGATAGCCAGAAACCGGTCCTAGGATGCTTGATTCCGGTCCAGGAAAGACATGGCTTGGCAGTTCGGGCTGGACTGTTCCCATGTGGCACAGGGTCAAGGCTGATTTGCATATGGCCATGTCTGAACTGGGGTGGTGTGGAGTGCAAAAAACGATGGATTTAAACCCAGATCTCTGTACTGGGATGAATATATGACATTGTTCTGCATTCTGTCCATCAACTGTTGTTTTGCGTTTGTCACCCCGAGTGGGATGGTTATGCTCAGACGTGAGTCCCATGCTCTCCACACCTCTGGAGTCAAGCTATCCTGGCTGAAGACGGCTGATAGCCATAAACCGGTCCTAGGATGCTTGATTCCGGTCCAGGAAAGACATGGCTTGGCAGTTCGGGCTGGACTGTTCCCATGTGGCACAGGGTCAAGGCTGATTTGCATAAGGCCATGTCTGAACTGGGGTGGTGTGGAGTGCAAAAAAACGATGGATTTAGTCCCAGATCTCTGTACTGGGGTGAATGTATGACATTGTTCTGGATTCTGTCCATCAACTGTTGTTTTGCATTTGTCACCCCGAGTGGGATGGGTATGCTCAGAAGTGAGTCCCATGCTCTCCACACCACTGGAGTCAAGCAATCCTGGCTGAAGACGGCTGATAGCCAGAAACCGGTCCTAGGATGCTTGATTCCGGTCCAGGAAAGACATGGCTTGGCAGTTCGGGCTGGACTGTTCCCATGTGGCACAGGGTCAAGGCTGATTTGCATATGGCCATGTCTGAACTGGGGTGGTGTGGAGTGCAAAAAACACGATGGATTTAGGCCCAGATCTCTGTACTGGGTTGAATGTATGACATTGTTCTGCATTCTGTCCATCAACTGTTGTTTTGCATTTGTCACCCCGAGTGGGATGGGTATGCTCACACGTGAGTCCCATGCTCTCCACACCACTGGAGTCAAGCTATCCTGGCTGAAGACGGCTGATAGCCAGAAACCGGTCCTAGGATGCTTGATTCCGGTCCAGGAAAGTCATGGCTTGGCATTTCGGGCTGGACTGTTCCCATGTGGCACAGCGTCAAGGCTGATTTGCATAAGGCCATGTCTGAACTGGGGTGGTGTGGAGTGCAAAAAAACGATGGATTTAGTCCCAGATCTCTGTACTGGGGTGAATGTATGACATTGTTCTGGATTCTGTCCATCAACTGTTGTTTTGCATTTGTCACCCTGAGTGGGATGGGTATGCTCAGACGTGAGTCCCATGCTCTCCACACCACTGGAGTCAAGCAATCCTGGCTGAAGACGGCTGATAGCCAGAAACCGGTCCTAGGATGCTTGATTCTGGTCTAGAAAGGACATGGCTTGGCAGTTCGGGCTGGACTATTCCCATGAGGCACAGGGTCACGGCTCATTTGCATATGGCCAAGTCTGAACTGGGGTGGTGTGGAGTGCAAAAAAACAATGGATTTACGCCCAGATCTCTGTACTGGGGTGAATGTATGACATTGTTCTGCATTCTGTCCATCAACTGTTGTTTTGCATTTGTCAACCCGAGTGGGATGGGTATGCTCAGACGTGAGTCCCATGCTCTCCACACCACTGGAGTCAAGCTATCCTGGCTGAAGATGGCTGATAGCCAGAAACCGGTCCTAGGATGCTTGATTCCGGTCCAGGAAAGACATGGCTTGGCAGTTCGGGCTGGACTGTTCCCATGAGGCACAGGGTCAACGCTGATTTGCATATGGCCATGTCTGAACTGGGGTGGTGTGGAGTGCAAAAAACACGATGGATTTAGGCCCAGATCTCTGTACTGGGTTGAATGTATGACATTGTTCTGCATTCTGTCCATCAACTGTTGTTTTGCATTTGTCACCCCGAGTGGAATGGGTATGCTCACACGTGAGTCCCATGCTCTCCACACCACTGGAGTAAAGCTATCCTGGCTGAAGACGGCTGATAGCCAGAAACCGGTCCTAGGATGCTTGATACTGGTCCAGGAAAGACATGGCTTGGCAGTTCGGGCTGGACTGTTCCCATGTGGCACAGGGTCAAGGCTGATTTGCATAAGGCCATGTCTGAACTGGGGTGGTGTGGAGTGCAAAAAAACGATGGATTTAGTCCCAGATCTCTGTACTGGGGTGAATGTATGACATTGTTCTGGATTCTGTCCATCAACTGTTGTTTTGCATTTGTCACCCCGAGTGGGATGGGTATGCTCAGACGTGAGTCCCATGCTCTCCACACCACTGGAGTCAAGAAATCCTGGCTGAAGACGGCTGATAGCCAGAAACCGGTCCTAGGATGCTTGATTCCGGTCCAGGAAAGACATGGCTTGGCAGTTCGGGCTGGACTGTTCCCATGGGGCACAGGGTCAAGGCTGATTTGCATATGGCCATGTCTGAACTGGGGTGGTGTGAAGTGCAAAAAACGATGGATTTAAGCCCAGATCTCTGTACTGGGATGAATGTATGACATTGTTCTGCATTCTGTCCATTAACTGCTGTTTTGCATTTGTCACCCTGAGTGGGATGGGTATGCTCAGACGTGAGTCCCATGCTCTCCACACCACTGGAGTCAAGCTATCCTGGCTGAAGATGGCTGATAGCCAGAAACCGGTCCTAGGATGCTTGATTCCTGTCCAGGAAAGACATGGCTTGGCAGTCCGGGCTGGACTGTTCCCATGAGGCACAGGGTCAAGGCTGATTTGCATATGGCCATGTCTGAACTGGGGTGGTGTGGAGTACAAAAAACGATGGATTTAGGCCCAGATCTCTGTACTGGGGTGAATGTATGACATTGTTCTGCATTTTGTCCATCAACTGTTGTTTTGCATATGTCACCCCGAGTGGGGTGGATATGCTCAGACGTGAATCCCATGCTCTCCACACCACTGGAGTCAAGCTATCCTGTCTGAAGACGGCTGATAGCCAGAAACCGGTCCTAGGATGCTTGATTCCGGTCCAGGAAAGACATGGCTTGGCAGTTTGGGCTGGATTGTTCCCATGAGGGACAGGGTCAAGGCTGATTTGCATATGGCCATGTCTGAACTGGGGTGGTGTGGAGTGCAAAAAAACGATGGATTTAGGCCCAGATCTCTGTACTGGGTTGAATGTATTACATTGTTCTGCATTCTGTCCATCAACTGTTGTTTTGCATTTGTCAACCCGAGTGGGATGGGTATGCTTAGGCGTGAGTCCCATGCTCTCCACACCACTGGAGTCAAGCTATCCTGGCTGAAGATGGCTGATAGCCAGAAACCGGTCCTAGGATGCTTGATTCCTGTCCAGGAAAGACATGGCTTGGCAGTCCGGGCTGGACTGTTCCCATGAGGCACAGGGTCAAGGCTGATTTGCATATGGCCATGTCTGAACTGGGGTGGTGTGGAGTACAAAAAACGATGGATTTAGGCCCAGATCTCTGTACTGGGGTGAATGTATGACATTGTTCTGCATTTTGTCCATCAACTGTTGTTTTGCATATGTCACCCCGAGTGGGGTGGATATGCTCAGACGTGAATCCCATGCTCTCCACACCACTGGAGTCAAGCTATCCTGTCTGAAGACGGCTGATAGCCAGAAACCGGTCCTAGGATGCTTGATTCCGGTCCAGGAAAGACATGGCTTGGCAGTTCGGGCTGGATTGTTCCCATGAGGCACAGGGTCAAGGCTGATTTGCATATGGCCATGTCTGAACTGGGGTGGTGTGGAGTGCAAAAAAACGATGGATTTAGGCCCAGATCTCTGTACTGGGTTGAATGTATTACATTGTTCTGCATTCTGTCCATCAACTGTTGTTTTGCATTTGTCAACCCGAGTGGGATGGGTATACTTAGGCGTGAGTCCCATGCTCTCCACACCACTGGAGTCAAGCTATCCTGGCTGAAGACGGCTGATAGCCAGAAACCGGTCCTAGGATGCTTGATTCTGGTCCAGGAAAGACATGGCTTGGCAGTTCGGGCTGGACTGTTCCCATGTGGCACAGGGTCAAGGCTGATTTGCATAAGGCCATGTCTGAACTGAGGTGGTGTGGAGTGCAAAAAACGATGGATTTAGTCCCAGATATCTGTACTGGGGTGAATGTATGACATTGTTCTGGATTCTGTCCATCAACTGTTGTTTTGCATTTGTCACCCCGAGTGGGATGGGTATGCTCAGACGTGAGTCCAATGCTCTCCACACCACTGGAGTCAAGCTATCCTGGCTGAAGATGGCTGATAGCCAGAAACCGGTCCTAGGATGCTTGATTCCGGTCCAGGAAAGACATGGCTTGGCAGTTCGGGCTGGACTGTTCCCATGTGGCACAGAGTCAAGGCTGATTTGCATATGGCCATGTCTGAACTGGGGTGGTGTGGAGTGCAAAAAACGATGGATTTAAGCCCAGATCTCTGTACTGGGATGAATATATGACATTGTTCTGCATTCTGTCCATCAACTGTTGTTTTGCGTTTGTCACCCCGAGTGGGATGGTTATGCTCAGACGTGAGTCCCATGCTCTCCACACCTCTGGAGTCAAGCTATCCTGGCTGAAGACGGCTGATAGCCAGAAACCGGTCCTAGGATGCTTGATTCTGGTCTAGTAAAGACATGGCTTGGCAGTTCGGGCTGGACTGTTCGCATGAGGCACAGGGTCAAGGCTGATTTGCATATGGCCATGTCTGAACTTGGGTGGTGTGGAGTGCAAAAAAACGATGGATTTAGGCCCAGATCTCTGTACTGGGGTGAATGTATGACATTGTTCTGCATTCTGTCCATCAACTGTTGTTTTGCATGTAGGATTGGCTGTCACATCTGTAGCAGGTTACTTGCTTGTCCACTGGGGTGTGGCTGGGCCCCGTGGATCTAGACGTCAAGTGCCTGTTGGAGGCAGAGCCAGAAGTGGTCGTAGGTTTTGCGGTCGGGGCCCTCCGGTCTGTCACTTTTCACACCGCGGGCTGTTGCACATGTTCCTTCTTGGCTGCGAGTGCGCACCGCTTTGATAGTTTGGTTCTTTTGACTATTGCGATGATCTCGGAGAGGGACGCTTCCCCACTAACCCACAGCTTTTCCTGCACGCTTGAGTGGGTAGTGTGCATTATGATCTTGTCTCTAATAAGGTCATTGTGTAGCGTACCGAACTTGCAGTTGATGGCTAGCTTTTTGAGGGTTGCCACGTTGTCCCCAACTGATTCCGACTCGGTCTGTTTGTGCTGGAAAAAATTGTACCGCCGATGGCTGTGCAGATTACCGGCTGGTAATGGTTGTCCAGGTATTCTAGGGCATGTTGGAAACGTAGTCGTCTGTAGATGCCCTGGTCTTCCTTATCATATATTCAGAGATGCGCAGGACTTCCAGGCCCAGATTATGTAGGAGTATTTTCTTGTGGCGTTTACTAGAAAACGCCTCCTCGCCTTCGTCTTCCAGTGCCAATAAGTAGTTAAAAAATACCCTTTCCAGTCGGCCCATTTCATGTCCAGTTCTCCTGGTTAAGGTAGGAAGGGTACTGGGTTGGTTAGTGAGAAGTTTTGGTGCACATGGTGCGGGCAGCATGGAAGGCGGTGCCTTGATGTGGTGTGGAGCACTAGAAGGCGCTTGTGGCCTTAAAATGGGCGTGCCCTGTTGGGAGTAGGATGCTCCTTGTGCTATCCCGTCTGCAGCATTGTGCACCTGTATGCAGCTTCCACGTGGTGGTGCAACGCGGTTCTGTGGGCTGAGTGCTTCCTGCCGTGGCCGGCTCGTGGCCGGATTGCTAGGCCAGTGGCGCAGTAGTGGAGCACCTGGTGTGAAGGGTCTTATTGGCCACAAAGCCCCCTGGGAGCAGGTAGAGAACTCGATGCTCGAGGACAGGGTGAGGGGTGTGAGGCATGCCCCAATGTGTGCACACGATGTAAACTGGTTGCACCCCCCATCGCTAATGTGCCTGGCTGGATAGAGTTAGAAGGCCGTGCCCCCAGCTGTGCAATCGCCGGCTCTCCCCTACCGTAATGGGGGTCTGGGTGTGCTTCGCGGGTCTGCCGCCTCGTTGACACTGTATAGTATGATGTTGCACCCCCCTCTAATGAGGACGAAGACAGGAGGATTCGTGGAGTATATTTATGCTTTATTCTTCTTTACAGGGGAGAGCCGGCCGTTCGTACGCGCGCCATGATCTGCAATGCCTGTGTGCCTCACGTCACTCCCACAATCCTTTGCAGTGAGTCACGTGACGTCGGACGACTGGACCGTGATGCAACAAAACCCGGCAGACACCGTACACCTTCTTCATGGCACAGACAACCACTCACACACATGCTCAAACATATAGACATACACTCACAAACACACACTCTCTTGCACACAAGCACTCCCACACCCACGAGCATGCATACAACATACATTCCCCCCAAAAATTTTCACTTGCATCATCTGCAATTGGAGATCTTGTTTCAGCTCGTGGTGATTCATTTTATCTTAAACTAGTAGTGAATAATAAGTTATTATTAATTATTAGTATACTAAAACATGGACAGAAAATGAGGTTAGTGTGCCGACGACCATAAGAGCAAGCTACCTCATATTTTTTTGCACAGACTTTGCTACCTCTGAGGCCAGGGGTAGCAATTGCAGTGCCAGGGGTAGTAAAGGGCATGTCAGGGGTCGCAACTGAAACCCCTAAATGACATCCATGCTCAGTGCTAATGCCACAGTGGTACCTTTTCATCTCAGGGCTTCTTCCTGAGGCATGAAATATCCTTATTGTCTATGACACAGGCTCCAAGTGGTGTTTGCTCCAATGACAGTGTGGTTTTCTCTGTTTTGTGTAGTTTATTCCTATGATTTCCAGTGAATACACTTGGGTGGCATCAAGTAAGTGCACCACTCCAACTGGGATGCAGCTTATTAATACTAGATTGTCCCCAAAATGAAGGCTTTGAAGGACCATGTTGCCCAGTTTTGGGACATGCAGCTTGAGGTTGTCCAGTCTCAAGATCAGGTTGTCCATAAAGAGGTTGAACAGAGAGGAGGCAAGGACCCACCACTATTTTAGCACTTTGGTGGTTGGAATTCTCCTAGAGAGGTGCTTCCCAGCCCCCAGTTTGACTTTTACCCAAGAGTCTGCCTTAGAAAAGCTAGGGTTTATTCCTGGTCAATGTCTGTCATAATTTAGCGCAGTCAACATGGTCAAAGTCAGAGTGGTAATCGATAAAGCCCTTAATGATAGAAATTGGATTAAAATATACAGATCACTTTGCCTCTCAGATACTATGTAAGGGTGCTCAGTGTTGCTGCTGGAGCAAAAATAATAAAACAGTACTCAAATTAACAGAGGCTTTAATAAAGCTGCACAGGTAAGGTACTGAGAATGCATTGCATTTACTCTTTCTCCCACAAACACTGCTGTCCCTGCTGCACAAGTTGAAATAGCCAGGTTCTTTATACTCATGGCAGGTGACAAAACGGATCACACCAGCATGGCAAAACACACTACTGAAAAAAACAAAACTGATATGTTGTGGGGTGTGAAGAATGTCTGCAGAGAGGACCCCGGAAATGTAGCCCTGGCTTTTGTGTCAACTGTATGTGCATTTTGTAACGTTTCCTTTCAGTTTTGAAGATGGCACAAAGAATATGTGCACTTGGCCAGTTGAACTTTGGATCCTAAACATTTTAGAGTGTCTGTGTATGTGCTTGCGTGAGTAGGTCAGATCTATACCACACAAATAAAACTCTCATCCACATGTTGTGCTTAATTATCTTTTTAGCTTGCCCTGAAATTGAGGAAGTCTTTAAAGGGAGAAAACTAAAATATAATTTTTAGCTTAAAGAATGTGGGGGTGTCCCAATTAAACTAGGAGTACTGTCATGCAAGATGAGTCATATCAAAGTGAACACCAAAAATGCCAAAAGAAAGAGATGGCATAATGGGGTTATGTGAAAATACTTATTCTTGCAGCTGGTGAAGGCTTACAAACCAAAGTATACTTTAAGGCAACTGACTGCAACAATTCACTCTGATACAGTAGATACAGCAGTGTCCATACCAAAGGTCTCAGAAAAAATGTTCTGTTCAATCAATTCTTACAGCTGACATAAAACTGTACTGATATTATGGATTACTATAAATACACCATGAAGCTGTCAAATAAGCTATGGCGGTAGACTACCCCGAAGGCACCATCAAAAAGGCTGAAAAAAGAGCACACAATAACAACAGCGATAAATTACTACAACAGAAATTTAGGACAACTGACAACAGAATAATCTGTATGTCTATCTATAGTCCATAATCAAACAACTTCAGGAAAATGGTAAAAAAAACCCTGACAGATATTGAATTGAATTTGGGGAACCAACATTTCCTTTAAAAAAAATGAAACAACAATAGGCGCATGGGGGTCCACGTTAGACCACTTAAAAAAAATACCCCCACCAGAGGACATTATAGACTTACCTCATATCATGTACACCATCCATGCGGAAAATGCAATGTGTGTTGTCTAACCAGAAAAGTGACTGAGATTGACATTGGCTTACCTGCTCTTTTGGTACTCAAACAACACACTAACTGCAATTCTAGTAACATTGTGTTGATTACTATCTGCCCATACGGTCTACAATCCAAAGGAATGACATCGAGAAAAGTGTGAATATGGATTAATGAACATTGTAGCACTATAAAATAGAAGAAAAAGATTACTACAGTGGCAATTTAAAACATTTTTTTACCCTGGACACAATGATAAAAAAATACGTAGTTTGTGATGGTAAAGCTATCACCTGGATACAACAACATGAAATCCGCCCTCCTGTTCTTCGATCAAAATGGATCAATCGAAAAAGGACGGACATTCGTGGATTGAATGACAATATTCCTTAGTCCCAAATCTGATGAGGGACCTTGGTTTCCAGTCTTCTCTCCCCCCGTTTAAGATATGGTCACCGATATCTGAGCTCACATTCAATCTTTATTTGCCATAGGACCTGAGTATCAACACCATTTATCAACCATATTTTGACATTAATTGAAAGGTTTTAAATTTGAAAATGCTGAGTTGTCACCAGGTACTGAAAAAGGCCTGTTCCCTTTGTTTTTGGTAAAAGGAATAATTACGTGTTTATAAATAGGTTGAGGGCTTGCAGCTGTTACCACTTGTGTTAATATTAGTTCACCTTCCTTTGGGTGGTAGCTCGTTTACAGCCCTAACTGGGCTACTTTTTTAAAAATAGAAGTAACAACTTGTAGGAGACAATAACCAGAGGATAATAAGGAGAGACTGGTACACTGCTTATCTGGCCCAATAGGGAACTTCATCTACCTATGGTCTCAGGGCACCATGTCATCACACATGCTCATGTTTGACTTTGTGCGCTCTATGTGCAGGGCCATCATGGACACCGCGTCCCTTATCAGGAAGCCAGCGGATGGTTTCCAGTACCTTTACAGCTTACGAAGAGCATGCTGGCTACTACGAGAGACTTTCTTTTTGATAAAGTAAGGAGTATGGTGTTTGGGCATATCTGTCAGTGGTTGACCCTGTATTATGCACCAAAAGGCCAAAATGTATTTGAGGATACATGGTGGGATATTTATATTTAGTCTGACTTGCATTCATTACGCCAGTCTCCTGCTGCCACCAAGGATCTTTGGCACAAGGTTTTGAATCTCCTCGCTTAATGCATGTCACCAACAGAAGTATGGATTTTATATGTATGCACATCTTGCTTTGGGAATATATATATATGTATGTATATATATATATATATATATATATATATATATATATATATATATATTCACTGAAAAAAATCATAGGTTTCACACATGTTATAGTTAGCTGGACATTTCACTCATACTAAACCATTGAAATTCCCCCTATGGCGCGCGAGTTATAGTTAGCTGAACTAACTATAACGGGGGAATTTCAATGGTTTTGTATGAGTGAAATGTCCAGCTTAGTATAACATGTTTGAAACCTATGTCTTTTTCAGTGAATTTCTAAGGTTTTTTAAATGATAATTCCTAACTATAACGTGGCTGAAACCTATGGTTTTTTCAGTGAATCACAAAGGTTTTGTAAATGATAATTTTTAACTGTATAAATTGTTATATTTTGTTGTACTAATTTACTACATTGTTTTAAAGTATTTATTTTTAGATATTTTATTTTTTAAATTACATTACATATTTTTAATATAAATTGAAAAAAAATGTTTTTTAAAATATAGATATTGTAATATAGTTTTATTTTATTTTATATTTTTTAATTGATATATATTTTATACAGCAGGCAATGATATCCTATGGAAGGAAATTCAAGTTACTGTAAGTATGGTTAGAATTACTTTTTAGGATCAGTAGTGGGCTGAAAGATGCAGCACTGAGGTCTCTTCTGTTAACAGGTGAGTAAATCAGAATTCGTAGTTCGGCTGATTTTACAGGAATATTTGTACGTTTCAAAAATAAATAATAGAAACCTTTCTGGTGAAAACCACACAATAGATTCCTATGGAAGGAAATACAAGTTACTGGTAAGTACGCTTAGATTTACTTTTCAGGGTCTGTACTGGGCTCAAAGATGCAGCACTGACGTCTCTCGTGATAACAGGTGAGTAATTCGGAATTCGTAGTTCCACTGATTTTAGAGGAATATTGTGCTCAATAGTGAAGGGTGGGGCCTAAGGTGACATGAATGCAAACACGCCCTGTGGCGCATTTAAGGTTGGGGAATTAATTCCTCTTCAATCCTGACGTCCCCTATGAGCAAAGTAGCCCAACAGGTACCTCCAGTATGCGCCAGGGAGCTGCGTTGCAGAGAGGTGTTCAGAGGGCACACCCCCTTTTTACAACACTCTGCAATGCAGCCCCGTGGCGCTTACTGGAGGTACCTGTTGGACTAGTTGGCCGCCGGGGACCCCCAGTATTCAAGGGGAATTAGTTCCACCTCTTAATTATTGGGGGAGGGATCGGCAGGGTGCGCATACCCTAAGCTTATCCCGGAAATTAAAAAAAATTTATAATAATTTTTTTGGGCTCTGGGGTTCCTTGTGGGACCCCCTAAGCAGGCCTAGGGGTCAGGGTGTTTCTACCCTGCCCCCTTTTCGTGTTTTTCGCGTTTCTTTTTCTGTTTTCTTGTGCCTCGGTTCTACCGAGGCACAAGATGGCTGCCAACACTTCCTGGTTTGGAGTGTTGACAGACAGTTGACAACCAATCAGCATGCAGCTCGTGTTTGTAATTGTACGGTTTTCGGTACACTTACTGTACGCGTACAGTACTTCGTCTCTAGATATCACTATGATTTTGAACGGATTTACACCATTTAACAAAAAGCACAATCTGCGACCCGAACTCTACCTTTTTACCAAATTTGGTGTAATTCCGTTCAGCCGTTTGGGCTGTAGCCTTGGCTAAATGTTCTATGGACAATTGCATGGGGAAAACACGTTTTGGGACCCCCCTTTTTTCTCGGCCCCCGCTTTACAAATCACCCCAAACTTTCAGGGAAGTAGCAGAGTGGAGCAGGCCATTTGCGTGTATATGTCGACCGGCGCCAAAGTTATTCCACATAGAATGTTGCGGATTTCCTATGGAAACTAGGTCCTAACTATAACTACCTACTGGCGACCGCCAGTGGGTTATATATATGATAAGTGAGAATGAGTACAAATACTTGAAAAATGACAATCCGGTTGTACCCACGATATATTTCATACCAAAAATTCATAAGGACAACAAAGCACCTCCAGGACGCCCTATAATCAGTGCTAGGAATAGCATTTTGGAAAAAACATCAGTGTATGTAGACTACTTTCTGCAAGACTATGTCAAATCTTTACCCTCCTATGTAAGGGACACGAGCGACTTTATAAATAAAGTAAAAAACTTTGAATGGAAATCTGAATATTTACTGATGGCACTGGATGTGTCATCACTATATACAAGTATATCTCATGTGGACGGTATCCAGGCGATTGAGTACTATTTAAGGAATAGAGAACCAATCTATGAACAACATAACAAAATGTAAATGTAAATGTATTTGAGCTTGTAAATGCTTGTGGCAATGATAGAATTTTGCCTCTACAATAACATTTTTATGTTCAACCATTTGCTGTACTGCCAGATTCAAGGAGTGGCCATGGGGGCCTGTTTCTCCCCAAGCTATGCTTGCCTACATATGGGCAAATGGGAGAGGCTGGTCCTCATGGAGAACCACAGCGATATTATGTCAACCAAGGTAAAGCTGTGGCTTAGGTTCATTGATGACCTCTTTGTTATATGGCATGGGACAAGGGAGGAAGCAGAAACATTTGTGGCACAAATTAACAAAAACGATTTAAATTTGAGGTTCACTGCAGAAATAAGTGACACCAGCGTGAATGTCCTTGATACCAAAGTGTACATAGGTAATAACAAATTAGAAACCACCTTGTACCGCAAGAAAACAGCAGGAAATTCTGTGCTACACACATCAAGTGCTCACCCACGCCACCTGGTGAATAGCATACCTTACGGTGAAATGCTTAGAATCAAGAGAGTATGCAGCACACCAGAAGAACTAAAAAAAGCCCAACAACTCAGCAAGGTTAGATTTTTAGAAAGAGGCTATTCCCGACAAACAGTAGATCAGGCCATTGCCAAAACAGAAATGCTAGTTAGAAATGACCTGTTGGCAAAAAGCAATAGAAAGGATCAGGACATTAACTACAATGAAGGAAGGGAGATTGAGGAAGACAAGAGTTTTCGCCTCATAATAGGGTACAGTAAACAGCACAAAGCACTCCAGAAGATTATTCAAGGAAGTTGGCCCATACTCCTTAACGACCCGGTATTAGGACCCCTGCTACCGCAGAGGGCGTCCATTACTTACAGTAGAGCTCCCTCAATGAGGGATTGCCTAGTAGTATCTGATCCTGAAATAGTATCCAATCCTATCTGGTACCAGAATCTAAAAGGGTTCAGAAAATGTAAAACATGTAAGGCGTGCACCCATGGGATCAACACCAAAATATATTTAAGCCCATTCAACTCTAAACCTTACCAAATAACGAAAATGTTAACCTGTAAGACGGAATACACTGTGTACGTCTTACGTGCCCATGTGGACTTACCTACGTTGGCAGTACTAAGTTACAAGCAAACTCCAACACCTCCGCGCTAATATGGACAACACCTATCCGGTGGAGAGACTCTTTAAGGAACGCCACGGATCAAACAACAAAGGGTTGTCCTTCTATTTAATTGATGCAATCTCTCCCAATAGACGCGGAGGAGACAGAGAAAGAAAACTACGCAAGTTGGAGACCAGATATATTTTATTACTTGATTCTAAACACCCACAGGGATTGAATTTAACGGAAGACTTGTACACCTGTTTAGAGTAATATACAACTTGAATGCGCAGACAGATATATGAATGCATGTCCTAAAAAGTTACACTGAGAGGAGTATGAAACATTCGTCTATAACATCAACATCTCTTAAAAAATAGATATCTTGTAAATAAATGAATTTTAATACTATGATATTGAGAATTTTTTGAAATATTTTTAATATTTTTAAATATTTTTGGATATTTTAACAAATATTTTCAAATATTTTGGATATTTTAAGTTATGTATTTTACATATGTTGGAAATTGATGTCATCGCATAGGATATAATGTATCAATGTCGAGGATGTTGATGTTAAATAGAGCTCCAGAGCAGTAAACCCTCTCAGATTAGGAACCCTAAAATAATCATTAAACGGACAGCCAGAGTGCAATTTTCTAGTACCTAGCACAAGAATATAATTATAAAAAGATGATGACTAAGTGATTCAAGAAAAGAATTCCAAAAATCCATTGTGGCAACGAAATTAATAATGGCTGTAAGTGAACATTAGGTTTATGAAAATGAGTAAATGTCATACACTGATTTTAACTTAATTTTCACTAGCACATTATGCACTTTTCATAATTTATCTCGAAGGAATGCGATATAAATATACAACAAGGCATATGCAAATGTATTTTACAAAAATACTTGCAGACGCAATTAACAACAAAGTAATACATAAAAGTTAATATGCCAGGGGCGTGCCCAAACAAATGTACAAACCATTTATGTTTTGTAAATAGCATCGGATAAAGACAATGAATAAATATTTTATGATGTTTGTTAGGAGCAGCCCATCAGATTTGATTGATGTTTTAGTATTTTCCTAGCATATATGCATTAACTTATTTATGTATGTATTTATTTATATATGCATTGCATCATTTTGCACACAACTAAATATTTAAATGTTGAACAACAATGTGATATCAATGTCAATATTGTAAACAAATGTGCAACAGTATTTTTTCTATTTCCATAGAGATTGTGAATCACGTGACTCACTGAACCATGCACTGCCACTTTAAAAATGCTTCCCAAGTCCACAAGTCCACAAGAATTGTCGAGTGAACAAGCGGCGCAAGCTGCGAAACGCGTCTTTGACTTTGGGTTAATAAACGATTTAAGCACCGATATCGGGTCTGTGTCCTGTTGGCGGCAGCGCGTGATCCAAGACGTAGCAGCTATCCTGACAGGATTGTGATATATATATATACATATATATATATATTTTCTGCACTCGCAGTTGAGCCCCTGTACTATTGACTTTGGCACGGGAGGCTGTGGCAGTTTGAGGAGACTCGAGGGGAGTCCGAGTGAACTTAGGACACTGTAACATGACATCACCCTGTTCAATTAGTGCATTCGGCTTTTACAACTGAAAACCCCCCACATATTCAACTCACCATTCTGGGTTACCTGCATTACAAGGCATCCTGGGAGTTGCAGTCCGGAGTATGGAGAACGGACTGCACCAGTTGAGAGGTATTAACAAGGGGGAGTGGCGAACTTGTGCACACCGTGTAAACGGCAACAGGGAAGAACTATGAGTCATGCTGATGCTGGGCGCTGACGAAGGCACACGCCGAAATGCATTCGCCGCCATCAGTTTTGTAACCGGGTGAATAAAGGCTGTCTTTCCTGTTCTCCTCTGGGCTTCCGACGCTTTTTGTTTCCCTGGTTGGAGCATTTCCTGATATATATATATATATATGGGATCAAGCTCCGTTCGCGGAGCGAAACGCGTCAGGGAGGGCACTCGCTCTTGCACTTCTGCTAAATAAATATGGATTGCTGGCACTTGAATTAGTGTGATGGCTTGTTTGATGTTTTAAACCGGACAAAACATCGATTATTGGAGAGGAGGTCTGCGCCTGTTGAAACCGCTACCAGAGGCGGTCAGGACTCTTCGTTTCATATATATATATATATGTATATATATATATATATATATATATATATATATATATATATAGTTCCAAAAATTTTGCTACGATAAGCAATACACGCACTCAGAAAAGGTACAGCTGGTGGGCGTTTATTCTCAAGGTAACGCTGCACGAAGCGTCAGGCACCGCGCGGTGCCTGCCGCTTTGTGCATGCAAATGCACACCTTTCATTTTTTGCATTGCGGCGGATGCTGCTTCAAGCAGCATCCGCCGCAATGTAAAACATACAGGATGTGACCGCCAGGGTGGCGGTCACATCCTAATTGCTATGGAGGGACCGCCGCTGCCCATGCGGACGGTCCCTCAAACTCAGGGGTGGCGGACGGACGCAAGTCCGTCCGCCATCCTAATGACCCCCTTAGTCTGGTAAATTTGTTTGGATTTATTGACAATCTCTTTTATGTACGCAAATTAATAAAAATTAAAGAACTGATTCTGTCAATGCATCTCAAAGTTGAAACTACTGGCAACTTCACTGAGAATGGCCAAAATACTGCAGTTGAAAAGACCAACAGAGGAAATGTTGGTCCAACAAAATATAGAGGAATCAGTTGCATTGCTACACTGGCGAAGTAAAACATTGCAGTGACCAACATTGAGTTGCTGGTAATAATATGTTTGTTCTGGAGTGCTTGCAGAATTTGCTCTGAACTGGTTTTTAGTACGGCTTAGCCTGCCATTGGTGCCAGAAGTAGCAGTCTGTCATCTCTAAAGGTTGAAAAGCTAATTGAGCTGAAGCTAAATAAGCCTTTGTTATGCTAAGCGTACAATTCTGCAGAAGGCACATCAAAGGATGTGCTCACGCAGCCCTTGCTGCTGCCATGACCGTCGATTCACCAAAATGCCAAGTTTAGCTGAAGTGACACCACAAACCACAATGACATCACTAGAAGTGATTTTTTTTTTCCACCAGCTGCTGAGCGCCTCAAACGAGACGCCGTCCGGGGGTAGGTGCAACGGCCTGAACCGTGGGTCACCGTAGGTACCATACCTTGTCCCATTGGCTCATCGGAAAGCAGACTGAGAAGCACTTCAGGGAATATCCTGGGGTCTAGGAACTTGAGTAGGACCAATCGGCCTGCTAATCAGTATTACCGCCCATAGAAGGTTGTATACCACGTTGCAAGTTTCTAATTAATTATTTCATTATATTTTTTCATCACTTTTTGATTCATTTTTCACTGTGTGGTACACTTGAATTAGGTCCTGAAGAATTTCCTTCGCGGAAAGAAACATGTCGACCATTCATGAAGGTAGTAGCTAACCTGCTAGGACAGTTCCAGGGCATTTAGCTCCCTTCCCACCCCCTTTTAACCAAGGAAATCTACCACAAGAATAAAATAGGTTGTGGATTGATTTACCTTTTTTAACTTTACTATTCACTTCACGCCCACACACTAAACCCCTCCTGCCCTCTTACACGCATGCACCATATGGCCGGGACAAAAGATCTCCGATAAAGAGCCCCGATTTCGGGAGCCCGTCAGACATTGCAGCGCCAGTCTGACGAGGAGCAGAACCCATATGATGAAGCATGACACCTAGCTTGCTGGGTGTGTGAGGGTTCTAGTCCCAACAAGGGGATTCCCCCCTCATCCTAGCACACACAACACTACTACTTCACTCTTCCCGGGGAACTTTGTACTCCCTTTGTATTATCACTAGAAGTGATATCATATGACCTCAGATTTTTTTTCCAGGAAGGCAGGTCACATGACTTAACATCACAACAATTGAGGATTTGCATTGGATAGTGTAATAAAGTAATCAAAGTGCGGTATGCGCTGTTTGCATTGTTTTGTAACAAAGGGGAAGTTCCTTGGATGGTGCATGGTGGTTCCCATACAACCACTCATGGGTTTTGACACAGATCTTTATCTAGAAACATTGGCAGAAAGGAATTTATGCCAAAGGCATGACAAGGAGAATTATTTCATTTCTTCCTGTTTGTCCAACTTTGCATGTGTGCTGTATTGTACAACTCATATGAAAAGTCGGAAACATCTTAAAGCATATTTTGTGTACAGGATGGGACCCATTCTAGTACAACACCTGTACTTCAGAGAATGCACACACATTGAACTCTGGAACAAGGGTATGTTCATAGGTTCATGGCTGCCAAAGGTGCACCAATGTACTGGGAGAGAAACAATGCACTGTATCTTATTAGATGTGGCAAATGTTTTTCTCTTCCCCTTTGATGCAAGGCAGCACTGCAATTTAGGTGCAGCGTTACTTGAGTCACATAATAGTAAATCTGCTCCTCAATCTCTCGCACTACCTGTCACTTGACTCTCATTCACTTTCACTCACATACACATGCTTACACATACAGTAATATTTTCTCACATGTACACATGCTCTCGCGCACTTAAACATGGTCTCACCAGCAAGCACACATACAGCACACATTTAAAACCGTTTTTACTTACCACCCTTGCCACCATAGGGCCTAAGTGTGCCACATTTTTTTTTTATTAATAATGAATAATTTAATATAATTCACTATTAGTATGATGAAAACCAGACACGTGCTCTTGGGACTGGTCGTTGCCACCCCTGATGCTGCAAAGGCAACGCCAGGGGTCACAAAGGGCAAGCCAAGGATCACTTTTGGGACCCCTGGACCCCCCTAAATGGCGTTTATGGCTGCTGCCCCATACAGGCAGCTCCAGCACTCAAATTGAAACTGTTCACCATGCATGGTTTCACCGCAAGGAATAGTTGCTGACTTCCCTTCACATATCAACCACCACAGGGGCAGCCCTAACCACCTGACCAGGGGCTATAAGTATTTTTTCCTAACAATGGTTCAGCATGTGCAACAATCACTAACATATCATAACATATATTAAGAACAATAAAGTTATAGAAGAGAATTAGAATGTGAGAAAGTTTTTTGGCCCGTATGAAATATAATTCTAAAAGTAATATATGTGTCATTATAGAAAAGTATACAAAATGTATTTAAATGTAAAAAGTTACATAAAGCTCAGACATAATGTCGGTACAACAAAACAATTATAATACATATACAAAAAACCAGACAAGTGGCAAACACATAGAGGTTACATGGACATAAGAGTTCTTAAACCATACAAGAACTCCTATAAACAAAACAATGTGTCCTCCTTCAGTTGTGGCCACAATAGCGTCAACGGCGTTTCGACCGTTGTCATTAGGACATGGTCATCCTCAGGACAATGAGTTTACTGAGCTTATCACCAACCAATCTATATTACACAAAGTAATTTATTCAGAATTGGACCAAGTAGGAATATAGAATAATTATTAATAAATTAGCTCACTAGAAAGAGAAGGAAAATGTGGCCAAAAAGAATTGAACAAAGAAAGAAACAACTAGACTAACCCATAGTTAATGTGGTTATTATCACAATTATAAACATCATAGAGCAGAAATCCGAAAGTCGTGTACCCATAAGGAAAAGAAAAGAAACACGCCACAAAGATCAAGACAAGCAACTGTATTGGAAGTTTGCATGCTTAACAACACTTACTTACACGTTGTAAAATCGCAAGCAAGCAAAACCGAAGGTATGCTTGTGTCAATAAGATTCTAAAATTTAGGAAAAAGACTCATGTTACTACCCTATTTCTAATGCATGACAGGATAGTGGGTACAGAAATCAAGAAGCAGTTACTTACAAAATAGCAAACTGCTCGGGAGCCAGTTTTAAAGCTCCGCTGACTTTGAAATGGCTCTGCCGTAACTGTAAACAATGTTAAAGAACAGAATCAGGAAACTAGTGATGAGCCAAAGTGCTGATAATACAGTGCGCAATGTAGCCTCCACAGAGTGACATTGCCTGTATTCATAAGCTTAAAAATATTTAGGTTTACCTGGTGCCAGAAATTGACAACAGTCCTTTGTCGGAAGTTGCTGCTTAAGGTCAGCCAATGTAGTAACGCCCAAACTAAACCAAACCAAAGAAAGGGGAGAGGTAGGAATGGCGCGAGTTACTAAATGTATCAATTACACTACATCACATATATAAAGAAATAAGCTAAAATACAGACTTACCTAACGTGAATTAAGTTCGGGTCGATAGTTAATTTGAAAAGACGCAATTCAAACTAAACATGCGCCCTACCGCAATACATTGATTTTATGCGTGTACGCATGCCCAGTGAATGCAAGTCAGCAAAAAGGGACTAAAACTAATTACAGGCTGCATAAGCGCCATCTTGGAATGGCGAGTGTTCACGAATCGCTGTGCCGCAGATGGCGAAAAAACACCCGAAAAGTGACACAATGAGAGAAAAGAAAAATAACTCTTGTATCGAAACTTAACAATTCGTTATGATCCTCAAAACATGTGTTTTAGAGCCACACAACTGATGTTTAACGTTATTATGTACAATTTTTTCAAATGGCCTGTCAATGCAATTTAGCATAGTCACAGCAACCACGAATGACATTAGTACAGTTCACAAGAAAATGGAAAGAGAAGAAATTGCCTAACTAGCATATACTCCATTTGGTGCCCTTGCGGACTTATTTACATTGGACAGACGACTCAAAAAATCAAAATTCGTCTAGGTCAACATAAAAGTCGCATCAGATGCAAAACTGAGAATGCTCCCCTAGTGTCTAATTTTTTGGAGATGAACCACTCACCATCTGACTTGAAGTGGCAAGTTATTGATGTGATACGTACACCACCACGCGGTGGAAGCATTACCCACATCTTAAATAAAACTGAATGCCACTGGATTCTCCGCTGCAATAGTATAAATCAGGGGCTCAACACGATGGACAAATGTCATTCTTTAACCTTTGGTTAAGACCACTGTGTTGTTGTAGATCTGGTATTCCTTTACTCCCTTTCAGTATTCTAAATGATATGGTATCCTATTAAATGTTGTGCTATTTGTAGGATTTTTTACATCTTGTATTCACTTTTTAGTACACGTTGCCCCTCAATGTTACTCTATTTGTGAGCACTAACTTGTTGGTTTGACCTGATAATAGCTATCAATCAAATAATGCTCTTTGTATAAGTACATGTATATTGACTGTGTGGTTGTAGCCAGATAAATGATGTTTTTTGTTAGGTAGGCAACTAATTTTTCCTCCTTTTATGCATAATCTGTAATTGATGCAATTTAGATATATTTCAGCAAATAGCTAAATGATGTTCTTTGCTAGTTAGGCAATTTCTTCTCTTTCCATTTTCTTGAGAATGATGCAATTTAAATATATTCAGTGAATTGTACTAATGTCATCCGTGGTTGCTGTGACTATGCTAAATTGCATTGCCGGGCCATTTGAAAAAATTGTACATAATAACGTTAAACATCAGTTGTGTGGCTCTAAAACAAATGTTTTGCTGATCATAACGATTTGCTAAATTTCGATAAAAGAGTTATTTTCCTTTTCTCTCATTGTGTCACTTTTCGGGTGTTTTTTCGCCATCTTCGGCACAGCGATTCGTGAACACTCGCCATTCCAAGATGGCGCTTATGCAGCCTGTCATTAGTTTTAGTCCCTTTTTGCTGACTTGCCTTCGCTGGGCATGCGTACACGCATAAAACAAATATATTGCGGTACAGCGCCCGTTTAGTTTGAATTGCGGCTTTTCAAATTAACTATCGACCCAAACTTAATTCACGTTTGGTAAGTCTGTATTTTAGCTTCTTTCTTTATATATGTGATGTAGTGTAATTGATTCATTCAGTAACTCGCGCTATTCCTACCTCTCCCCTTTCTTTGGTTTTATTTAGTTTGGGCGTTACTACATTGGCTGACCTTAAGCAGCAACTTCCGTCAAAGGACTGTTGTCAATTTCTGGCACCAGGTAAAACTAAATATTTTTAAGCTTATGAATACAGGCAATGCCACTCTGTGGAGGCTACATTGCGCACTGTATTATCAGCACTTTGGCTCATCACTAGTTTCCTGATTCTGTTCTTTAACATTGTTTACAGTTACGGCAGAGCCATTTCGAAGTCAGCGGAGCTTTAAAACTGGCTCCCGAGCAGTTTGCTATTTTGTAAGTAACTGCTTCTGGATTTGTATACCCTCTATCCTTTTATGCATTAGAAATAGGTTAGTAACATGAGTCTTTTTCCTAAATGTTAGAATCTTATTGACACAAGCATACCTTCGGTTTTGCTTGCTTGCGATTTTACAACGTGGAAGTAAGTGTTGTTAAGCATGCAAACTTCCAATACAGTTGCTTGTCTTTATCTTTGTGACGTGTTTCTTTTCTTTTCCTTATGGGTACACAACGTTCGGATTTCTGCTCTATGATGTTTATAATTGTGATAATAACCACATTATCTATGGGTTAGTCTAGCTGTTTCTTTCTTTCTTCAATTCTTTTTGGGCACATTTTCCTTCTCTTTCTAGTGAGCTAATGTATTAATAATTATTCTATATTCCTACTTGGTCCAATTCTGAATAACTTACTTTGTGTATTATAGATTGGTTGGTGATAAGCTCAGTTAACTCATTGTCCTGAGGATGACCATGTACTATTGACAACGGTCGAAATGCCGTCGACGCTATTGTGGCCACAACTTAAGGAGGACACATTGTTTTGTTTATAAGAGTTCTTGTATGGTTTTAGAACTCTTATGTCCATGTAACCTCTATGTGTTTGCCACTTGTCTGGTTTTTTGTATATGTATTGTAATTGTTTTGTTGTACCGACAATATGTCTGAGCTTTATGTAACTTTTTAAATTTAAATAAATTTAGCATATTTTTCTATAATTACACATATATTCCTTTTAGAATTGTTTTTCATACGGGCCAAAAAAACTTTCTCACTTTCTATTTCTCTTCTATAACTTTATTGTTCTTTATATATGTTATGATATGTCAATGATTGTTGCACATTCTGAACCATTGTTAGGAAAAAGACTTCCCTTCACAGGCACTCATCATTCAGTGTTTTCTCACTCCATGAGCGAGTCATTTAAAGGGTTATGCTCCTTTACTTACCTTTTCATATATGTAGTATGATTCTCAATTTTTAATGTGACTTGCAATGCACTTTTATCCATGGTGAATTGGAACCTCATTTTAATAAAGTCAGCAGCAGAGTACAAGAAATGAATAAAGGATTTAATCCCAGATTTAATAAGGCTTTAAACCAGCCCAAATGCAAAGGCTTAGATAGGATTAATCACCTATTGCACAATGTGTTTTTCCCTGGTAATGCACACCTTTCTATGTGTAAAAACCATACTGGACTGCTAGCACCATTTTGTGTTGCTTTTACGTCAATGGGGAGTTACTGAAGCATTATTGAGGAGATACTTGGGAGCAGATCAACAAGAATACACATAGCTGTTGACATGAAGCATTAGCTACTAAGCTAGCCAGGCCAAGCTTTGCATCACAAACTAATGCCTACTGAAAGCAGGTCTAAACAAGGCAAACGTTTTTCATATCTCCCCACAACCATTGCACTGTATGTGTGTTGTCTCAGTTTGTCTAGACATTGCAAGTTGCTCTATAAGTCTATGCTTTCAGAACAAGTTCTGTGCCAGACATGGCACCCTTCCCTTTGTACCATGTTGCAAGCTATGATTCATCCAAGCAGTCTGATTATGGGCTAGTGAAGGGGCTTACAGGAGGAGCAGGACAATCGTATTAAATATGGTCATGTGCTATGTTTTCCCCCTGGTGCCACGCAGTGCAGAAAATTGGTTGCTCCCCACCGTTGCATCAAAGATTTGGGCCTTTAAGGTTTTTTTTTTTACTAATGCCTGCTATGTTCCAGGACATGAGAGTGGTGTGATCCAGTAGCACCACCCAGGTTAGGGAGTTTGCTGGAGATTTCTCTCTTATGAGACTCACATTCAACAATATGGGACAGAGAGAAATTAGCCATGGGTTCATCCAGTCACTGTACGTGTGACATACCTGCGGGAGCCGCAAAACGGTTTTCATGGATGAAGGGAACAGCAGGGATAGGGCCTGGATCAAATGGTCTGTAAGCCCTTGAGATTGTTCAGGCAGGTTGGTAAAAGAAACTCAGCGGCAATGCATGAATCGTACCTGAGCCTTTTGTGCGTAGGTCCAGTCTGTATAGTGGTTGGCTTGCCATGCAAGGGTTTGTAAAATGTATCATGCCACAATCCCCCCTAGAGGCTTAGGAGACTACCCCAGCCATCCCACCCTCCTGCCCCTGATCATTTCATCAGCAAGATTTGTTGGCAAGCCTGAAGTTGATTTACACCAATGACTGACTTTACATTTTACACCTTGCCAATCCTCATGCATAGCCGCATTCTCGGGGGTACATCTTCGAACATATTAGCATATGGAGTGCAGTCAGGTGGAAGTTGTAAAAGATCCTCACACTCTGTGTTCAAAACCACATGTTATGTTATGTTAAAAGGTATTTGTAAAGTGCAACTGTCACTCCGGGGAGCATCATGGCGCTGAAACGGATCGTTTAGTGGACAAGGTAATTGGGGCTGGAAAGTTTGGCTTAGATGAGTGCTCTACATAGTGCATCAGGGGCTGTGAAAGTCCAAGCTTTCAGGGCCTTCCTGAAAATAGTTTCTGATTGGATGAAACAGAGGTTTTTAGGGAGTTGGTTCCAGGCTTTGGTTGGACCCTATCACTTGAATTGATTTCCCCCCTTATGAGACACATCTGAAGGCTGGGGGTTTTAATAGATTTGTGTTGGATAATCTGAGGGTATGGCATGGTAAATAGCGTGCAAACCTGGACTGAAGGCACTGGGGGCCTGAGGAGTGAAGGAGTCTAAAGGTAATTGTCAAGATTTTGAGCAAGATTCTTTTGTGGATCAGTAGCTAATGGAGTGCTTCCAGGACAGCCAATGCTGATGATTTTCTAGACCATTTTAGAACTAGTCAGTCTGCAGCGTGTTGTACCACCTGAAGGTTGTGTGGGACCAACTTGTTAGCTCCTGCATAGAGGATGTTGAAGTTGTCGATTCTAGATGTGCTGGTGAGTATGTCAAAGAACTTTTCAGTGATTTAATCAAGTGGAAGCAGGTGCCAGCCACTGATAGCGATTGCTTGTGGGAGGACAGAGCTGCTTCAAATTTGAACCCCAAGTTCCTGGCTACCGGTACTGTTTTTGGGGGAGCAGGGGTGTCGGCCGGCCACCATAGACTGGGGCAAAAAGCATTTTCTTTCCCCAATGGCATGATTTCAGTTTTTTCTGAATTACACCTCAAGTGATTAGCTTTCATCCAGTGAAAAACCGCTGTGATACATTGACAGAGGTTTTCCTCGCTCGATCACGGCACATCAGCTACAAGTACCAAGGCAAAAGACAGTATCTTGGGGAGATAGGCATTTTGTGGCCTCAGCGACCAGACTGTGGAATGCTCTGCCGGTGCAGATCCATACATGCCATTCACTGATGCACTTTCGCAAGATGATAAAAACATGGTTGTTTAACCAATAAATTAGCACCTGACTCTGTTTAGTCCACAGCACCGAGACGCCCGAGGGCATTTGTTGCGCTTTACAAGTTTAAAAAATAAATAAATAAATAATAAATAAATGTAGTGTTTTTATCTAGGACCAGGATTAGCTGCATGTTGTCCACATATGAGATGGTCTCAATGTTAAAGGATGATATCAGGCTAATCAGTGGAGCAAACAGACATTACAAAGCACTGGGCTCAGAATGGACCCTTGTGGGACCATGGGTCGCAGAGGCTTTTCTGTTGACTGGCATCGTCCAAGGGTGAAGACTTGTCTTCGGTTTTGAGGGAACGATTTTAAGCAGGCAAGGGATAGGTGCGAATTGTGTAGGATTCAAGGCGGTCCAGGAGAATGACATGTGAGACCGTGTTGAAAGCAGCTGATAGGTCCAATAGTACCCAACACAGCGTTCCTTCCTTGGTCAAGGGCGGCTTTAATGGATTCAGCCGTGTACAAGAGGGCTGATTCCATAGAGTGCTGTGGCCTAAATCCACATTGGTTTGGGTGTAGGATGTTTGCTCCTTCCAGGTAGGTCATATGTTGTTAGTTAACTAGTGTTTCCATAATCTTACTTAGACAGGGCAGTAAAGAGATTGGGCGAAGGTTGGTGAGAGTGATGGGGTCAGCTAGCTGTTTCTTTTGAAGAGGTTTGACTGCCGCAAGTTTCCACTAATTGGGAACTTCCACTAGAAACAGGAAAGCATTTATTATATTGTTGATGACTAGATTGACAGTGTCTTTCAGAGCATGTAAGATTAAGGGGGCATGGGTCAAAAAGCGACCCTGATTCAACAGCCAGAGTAGCCTAACAGGTTTGGTCTTGGCTGATATTTTGAAAAACTCGAAAGGGAGGTTTGTTTATTCCAGAAACGACCTTGATGTTTGTAGCAGTGAAATCTTTTTGTAATGACTCTGGCTCTTCAAACTGGATTTCCCATGGGATCATGAGCCTTTGGTCACTCAGTCCTTTTGCAAATGTGTGAATATGTAAACCCTGTGGGGGCAATTTGGAAGGCTGACTAAGCCATGATTGTGAACTACAGATTAGAAGGCTCAGAAGAGGACTCAGCACTTATTTGTAAGGTTGGGCATGTCTGAAATGAAAGATAAGGCTGATGTGTACTTTGGAAAGTTTTTAAGGAACTCGGACAATGATGCATGAGCACCTGCACTCTGTCACCCAATAACTTGATCTCTGAGAATGTCCCATCGGAAGTCCATCATAAAAGTCTCCAGGTTGCCAAAATCTGGTTTACAAACATCCTGTAGCATTGCCCGGATGTCTCCCCTAGGAGTGCTATCATTATTAAGGGCGGAAATGTCATGTTTTGTGCATGGCTTTTTATGACCTATGGGTCCTTCTAGGTTGTTTCATTGCGTCTTTTCCGCTTGGCCAGTAGAGACTTTTGGGGGAGAATTATTTATACCAGTGATACAGGAATTTATAAGAGAATTGTGGATGATACCTGATTTTGAAACAACAGCAGGCTCTAAAGGTCCTGCTGGATGGGAATTTAGAACAGCCTCTGAATTGGCACCTGTACACTTTGAAGAAATGGGCAACTATGGAGCATTGGGAGGCCCCGTGGGGTCATTGATTTCAATAGAGAGGAGTTGGCCTAACGGCTAGGGCAGTCAACCTTGAATCTGCGGAACTAGGTTCCAGTCTCGGCAACGACGCTCAACAACCTGTGATTCTGGGCAAATCACTTAATCTCCCCGTGCCTATTAATTTTTTTTTTAAATGTGTCCTCATGTAAGGCAACTGGTGCTCTGTAAAGCGCTCTGATACCCGATACCTTTGGGTCAAGGTCATGCTACATAAAACTGTAAAAAAAATAAAAAAATTAGCTTTTGCATAGCATCGATGCAGCTTTCCGGTATCTCCATTTCCTTTGAAATTGTTCTCATGGCTGAGGAGAGGTATGAGGGGATCAGGGGTATTACATGGTACCTCGCCTCCAGATTTACATTGGGCAGTGGGGATTACTTTCCCCATTGTTGGAAAGTGGATTGTTAGTAGTGGAAGATATGCCTTTACCACTATAAGTAATACCACTAACACAATCGAGGGCACAGAAAAGGTCTTAGAAAATTATTCCCATGCTCAACTCTTGTTATCTTGGCTCTGAGCAGGCAGGTTTAACTTCAAAGACAGGCATGTAAAGCATTTAAAACACCAATTCAGTAAATAATTAAAACACGACACTCAATAAAAATCCAACACCAATGTATAGAAATAGGAAATATTTATATCTTTAAAATGAATCCAAAATTAAACAAATCAACTGTAGGGAACCTGAGATATGAATTATTAAAGATTAAACAATTTCTAGTGCTTAGAAACCAATAGTGCCACTTTTGGACATTTGGTTGTCTCTGGCAGGGATAAATTCACACTTAGCAACTTTTCTGGTGGATTTCTCACCAGACGTCATGCAGCCTCCTCCACAGGCCAGATTCAGTGAGGAACTCATTCCTGAAGTTCCTCTGACAGGTCCAAAGTGTTCAAAACGCAATCCAAGGGTTTGGAATCTCCATGATGGTCCTTTTGAAGTTTGAAGTTTGAAGTTTATTGGATTGTATAGCGCTGATTCACCCATGAGGGTATCTCGGCGCTTGGGACGGTGAAGAACATCAGAGAACAGAAAATTTAGAAAAGATGGGTTTTTAGCAGCTTTCTGAATTGTGGCAAATTTTGACAATTATGTAGATGAAAGGGCAATTTATTCCAAAATACCGGGGCAAGGTAAGAAAATGCTTTGCCTCCGCTTCGCGCCTTTTTAACCCTGGGGGTGCTGAGCAAAAGCTTGGTGCTGGATATAAGTGCTCGTGCAGGGGTGTAAGAGGCAAGTTTGCTTGAAAGATACGAGGGGCCTTGGCCATTGAGGGCTTTATAGATAATACAGCCTATTTTGAACTTGACCCTCTTTCTTACTGGAAGCCAGTGAAGTTGGTTCTGGAGGGGTACCGAGGGTGTTCTAGCGGGGGCGTCGGCAGGAAGACGGGCGGCCGTATTCTGCACCACTTTTCTACTTAGACATCACATGTACAAATCCACTGGTAGTACTCCAAACTGAGGATTCTTTGTGGTGATGGTCCAGGTGACCTCTGTAAACCTGGCTTGCAGGAGTCCACTCTTTTGTCCTTTTGAAGCAGGCTTGATCCACAGGGCTGTAGTTTCAGATTGTGCAGCGGGCGCAGCTAGTTAGAGTGCAGGGCATGGTTGATGCACATCAAACTCCTCAGTATGGACCCTTCTTGCTCTCTTAGGTTTCAAGCAGCAGATCTGAGAGGCACTGCCCCTCTCAGATACTTATTCAGTGTTCTCTGGGGCACTCCTGTCCAACGAGGTGCATAGCAACACCCCTGAGCATGACCAAGTCCTCCAAAGTGTGGCTCAATGATCTCCCAGAAAGCACTAGCTCTTCAAAATCAATATATCAGAATTTTCAGCAGGGAGAGAAGAGCTGGCTAAACACACCTCCTGGATGGCTAATCTCCATAGTCTTGCCCCCTTGCATCTGCTCATTCCATTTTAAAAAAAATGGAAGTTCCATGGATGGAGCATGGTGGTTCCCATGCAATCACTCATGGGTTTTGACACAGATCCTTAACTAGAAACATTAGTAGACAGGAATTTATTGCAAAATGTTATGCTTTCCCTAGGCAGGCGTGACGAGGAGAATTGTAATGTAATGTAAGCGATTATTTATATCGCGCAGCAATCGCTCCAAGGAGCATCTGGGCGCCAGATACTGATCCAGAGATGTAGGAAACAGGTTTTTTTTTTTTTTTTTTTTTTTTTTGTCCTCATACGCCACTTCCCACCTCTTCGTATCTTATAGCGCCCATTGGTGGTATTCAAGCTCCACTGTGAGAGGTTGATTCCTACTGCTTATGCTACAGACTTGCAAACTTTAAGAAGTTTGATATAAGGTGGAGTGTAGCGGCCAAATCTGTTGCAGGGAAGCATATAGGTTTCATTAAACCTCCAAGAGCATCCGAAGTGACTTAATCATCGAACGTTATTCACTCCCATCTTTGAAACCCGCAACTATAACTCCCAATTCCCTCACCCGTAGTGATTTAAAAATATGTTCCAAAATTGGTGCTTCCTATTGTTTTGCCCAGCCATATCCAGTTTAGCTATTGCTCTCATAGCTCTAGTCCAGATTAATACTGTCGGGGATTCAGACGCAATCCAAAATTTACATATTTCTCTTCGAGCAATCAAGATAGCATAGAAAAACAGCTTCGTATTGTCATTAAAGCCCTTACCTTGTATATCCAATCTACCCGAGATGATCTGTTCAGGGCTTACCGTAATTTCTAGCTCCAATATTTTTGAAAGCACGTCACTTACGGCTATCCAAAACTCTTGAATCTCTGGGCATGTCACGAACATATGAATGTCATCTTCATTTGGGCTTTTACACTTTGGACATAACACCGTGCCCCCATCTTTGAATTTCGCAAGCCTCTTTGGGGTCCAGTATGCCCTATGGAGAGTGAACAAGTGATTCCTCCTTAAATTTGCAGGTTTCACCACTTTATATAGAATCAACATATCTACTTGCCATTGTTCTTCTGTTGCGATCCTCGGCAAGCACTCTCCCCACAGGAACTCAGGAAGTAAAAAGGGACCGTCCTCCATTTCCACTATTTCCCAATACCACGTTGCCACTTCTTTCTTCATTCGAATGCTCGAGACCAGCTTTTCTTCAAACTCGTTATGTCGTCCCAATAACTTTCCCTTGCCTGTTGCCCAGCTTTGTATCTGCAAATATTTAAATTTTGCAAAATTGCGACCCCAGAGTTGCTCACAAACTGCCCATGGTATCAAGGCGCCTTCACAAAACAAGTCCCCCCAGACCTGTGGGCCTTCTGATTTTAACGCCCTTGCTAAAGCATCTTTCGTCCAACTTGGGGCCCCCGGGCCCTCCCAAATTGGTGCAGCCATGCTAAAATATGGGATTTTTGTCACGCGCCTAATACGATACCATGCCGTGGCTAGGTCTCTTAATATCTTCAGTCTGACTTTTTTAAAGTATTTTGGATCTGCAAATCCATATAGAAAGCCACGCTTGTAGCAATTTTCTACTTTCAGCATGGCCGCAAAAAGCTCCCCAATTGATGAGTCATTGGGAGTTCCAAGAAGCATTTTACAGTTCTTGAGCAAAAAGGCCCAAGAATAAAACTGAAAGTCTGGGGCTGCTAACCCACCCTTAGCATATCTTCTTCGAATTTTTTTCCATGATAGCCTTGACCCCTTGGAACCCCAAATAAATGAACCAATTTCGCTCTGTAGTTTTGCTAAACCTTCTTTTTCAAACATAAGGGGGACAGAATCAAATAAAAAAGTCAACTTCGGAAGCACCATCATTTTAACCAGATTAACCCGACCAATCATAGACAGTGATATTGAGCTCCAGTTTCTCAAAAGTGTTGTGATATCCTTCCTTGTTTTGGCCAGATTTACTACTGTTAGCTGTTTTATATCCTGGGTAATTTGTACCCCCAAATATCTCATCTGCTTTTTTGCGATCCCAGGGCCTATTACCATGTTCCAGGCCATAATTTCAGTCTTGTCCGAGTTTAATCGATATCCTGAAACTTCTCCAAACTTTTTTGTAAGATTTTCTATTTCGCCCAATGATTTTGTCAAGTTTGATGTTAAAACCACGATATCGTCCGCATATAACCCTATCTTCTTTGACCACCCTTGAAAGCTGAAAGTGGGAATATTCTCTGACTCTCTTATTTTGCAGGCCAATGGTTCAATATAAAGATCGAACAACAGTGGGGACAGGGGGCATCCCTGCCTGGTTCCTCGCGCAATTCTAATAGACTTTGTGAGTGTTCCATTCACCAAGACCCTAGAACACGGCGTATAATATAGTTGTGATATCGCTTGAAGGAAATTTTTCCCTAACTGAAGATGTTCAAGTAAAATTTTCAAAAACTCCCAATTTACCCGGTCGAAAGCCTTGGCAGCATCCAAGGCCACCACCGCCAGGGGAAGCCCCTGCTCGACCGGAATTTATTGCAAAATGTTATGCTTTCCCTAGGCAGGCGTGACGAGGAGAATTGTAATGTAATGTAAGCGATTATTTATATCGCGCAGCAATCGCTCCAAGGAGCATCTGGGCGCCAGATACTGATCCAGAGATGTAGGAAACAGGTTGGTAGTAGGTGAAAACTCATCCAACTGTTACACTAGGGCTTTAGCGCAGGTGTCCTGTAACTTAAAGATCCAGGTTTTCAATCCCTTTCTGAAATCATTTTCTTTGTCTAATGCACGTAGAAAAGGGGGGAGAGTATTCCAGGCTTTTGCTCCAAGGACTGGGAGTGATTTGCCGCCTCTAGTGCTAAGCCTGAAAGTAGGAACCAACAATAGGTTCGCACTGGACGAACAAAGAGTGCGTGTTGGTTGGTATCTGGCAAATCTCCGCTGTAGGTATTTTGGTCCTAGGGCGTGGATGGCTCTAAAGGTAATAATCAGTATTTTGAAAAGGACCCTCTTGGTTATTGGTAACCAATGCAGTGTGTTTAGTGCCGATGATGCTGATGAATTCTTCGGCCATTTAAGGACTAGCCTGGCTTCTGCATTTTGCACCATTTGGAGCTTATGGGTGATAGTTTTGTTGGTCCCTGCATATAGACTGTTGCAATAGTCTATCCTAGATGTCACTAAGGCAACTGTTACCGTTTTTCTGGCCTCCAACGGAAGTAGATCAAAAAACTTCCTGAGTCCTTTGATGATGGCAAAGCAGGTCCCTGCGACCTTCAGAGCTTGCTGCTTAAAAGACAGATTGCTGTCGAACGTGATCCCTAGATTCCGTGCCGACTCGGATGTGTGGGGCGGGATTTCTGCTTTTTCCAGCCACCATGTTTTGGGAACAAAGTTGTTATTTAGGCCCATTGGCACAATCTCCGTCTTGCCCGTGTTACATTTTAGATGGTTAGACTTCATCCAATTGAATGTAGCAGTAAAGCAACACTTGAGCTTTTCTTCCCATTCCTGTGTATCTTTGTCCAGGACCAGTATCAGTTGAGTGTCGTCGGCATATGCCACTACATCAATTCCAAATGTCGATATTAGCTTGACCAGAGGAGAAGTGTAAACATTAAACAATGTCGGGCTGAGGCTCGACCCTTGCGGCACTCCCATTTTAAATTGTTTCTCCTTAGATTGAAATTCGCCCAAGGTGATTACTTGTCTCCTGCCACTCAGGAAGTTCTTAATCCAATCTAACACTGTGCCGGAGATGCCAGATGTTTTCAACCTATTGATCAGGATGGCATGCGAGACCGTGTCGAAGGCCGCCGACAGGTCTAACAAAATCAAGACGGCCTTCTTACCCTGGTCCAGTGCCATACGAATGGTATCTGTGGTGAACAGGAGAGCAGATTCAGTAGAATGTTGTGCCCTGAAGCCTGATTGATTGGGATGCCATGCTTCATTCTCTTCCAAAAACTTGGTGATCTGTTTATTTACACAGGCCTCTGTGATTTTACATAGCACTGTAAGTAGTGATATTGGTCGGAGATTTGATAACGTGTTGGGGTCAGGCAGTTGCTTTTTATGTAGTGGTTTGACTGCGGCTAGTTTCCATTCTGATGGAATATTTGCCGTAGCCAAGGAAGAATTTACAATTCCATTTATCACCGGGTTAGCTACCTCAACAATCATATGTAGCAGTGCTGGGGGACATGGGTCAAAAGGAGAACCCAACTTGGCAGCTAAAATTGCCTTAGATGTCTCCTCCATGCTGATTGGGTGAAAGGTCTCCAACTGGTTCTTTACCCTGTTTTCGTCTTCTACCGTAACTTCGGGAGTAGTGAAGTCCTTCGTAAGGCCCAGCACTTTGTCCTCGAAGTAGTCTGCAATAATGTTACACAGACTCTCTGAGGGCGGGATTTCCTGTTCTAATATTTTAGGCTTGTTAAAACAGTTTACAATTTTGAAGATGTTTTTTTGTTTATTGCTGACGTTTTCTATTTCTGCAGTATAAAAATTCGTCTTTGCTTGTTTAATCAGTGCATGATATGCACTTCTAGCTGTTTTATAGTAATTGTGGTCATCCTTCTAGCAGTTTTCCCTCCATCTACGCTCAGCTCTTCGTACCTCTCCTTTTTTGATTTTTAACATGGGGTTGAACCATGGTGCTGATTGTTTCTTTTCGGCTGACCTAGGTTTACGACTTCCCGGAGCTGCTTTCTCTTTCAGCTCTAACATCCATTTCCTAAAGATGTCATTGTCCACGTCCGGTTGTCCTGACCACAATGGCTCATGTTCCTTCGCCATATTAATTAATTCAGGGTGTTTTATAACGGCTTTCCAATCTCCCTGACGGCAATGTGTTATTTTCCCTGCCAGTTTATTTTTTCTAATCTTTTTTAATGGTAGGACAAAAGGTATTAAAGCATGGTCTGTCCATATTTGGACTGTGGGGCATTTGATTTGTAGTTCTTGTAGGTTGGTTGATATGCAATCAATCGTGTGTCCTGCCTCATGCGTGGGCTGCGTGATGCATATATTAAGGCCTAACACATCCATTGTATCCCTGAAGGAAATTGCTAAAGCATCAGTTTGGGACTCCAGGTGTATATTGATGTCACCAAGTAATGTGAAATTGGAGAAACGAAGTGCCAGAGGGCTTAGCGCCTTCCCAATACTTTCCAGGAAGCCTTTGCATGGGCCTGGGGGGCGATAAATCAGAGCCCCTGCAAACGTAAAAGAATCATTAAGCTTAAGTGAAAAGCCCATCCCTTCCGCTTCCTTGAGCTCCTGTAGTTTCATTATAGAGCAGTTATGTGACTCTCTGTATATAATTGCTATTCTCCCACCTCGATTTTTCTCTCTATCCATCCTCTGAATCAGATATCCCAGAGGGAGGGCATGCACTATGTCTGGTGTGGACCATGATTTGAGCCACGTTTCCGTAACGAACAGGCAATCTAAATTCCCTTCTAATATTACATCATAGATGTCTAGTGCGTGTTTCGGTAATGATCTGGCGTTAATCAGGGCTCCTTTTAGTTCTGTATCATTTGTAGTATATGTGGCGGTTTGAGTCCAGGGGAAGACTCTATGACATCCTCTGCAACTCACCGGGCCCTTCAGTATTGAGATGTCTTGTTTACAACTACAGGTGGTAGAGGTGGCCTGAATAGCCATGAGCTCCTGTCTATTGTACGTAATGAGAGGCATGGTAATGGCAGTATTACCTGCCCTATGCCCGGTACGAGCGCGGACGGGCGCAGACGGGCTTACCTTTGGCGCTCCTTCGGTGCGCCGTCTGCACGCCCGCTGCACCCGTCCGCTGCGCTCCCCGGTAGAGGGTTCCATTTTGTGGCTACGAGGGCGGGAGGGGCCGAGCACTAGACCGCTCACCTACTCCTTCCCTCACCTAAGATGGCGGGCCCTAAACGCGGTACCCCAGGTAGCACCGAAATCGGCTCCAAAGGGCAGCGCTCGATCGGGGAGGCTGATAGAGGGTGTAAGTGATCTCTTATCTGCCAGGAGCACTATGCCCCAAATTAACAGCCAGTGAAAAGTATTAAAATACGGACGCAGTGACAGGTTAAAAACGAGTTGTTAATTATTCAGCAAGTACAGGCAAGTACTCTACATGTACATACAATTTTCAAAGTCCCGGCTTTCCGCCTCAGGACACCATGAGCACTCAATCAGTCTGGGTTCGTGTTGGAAGATGGGCTTTTTGTAGCTGCGAGGGCGGGAGGGGCCGAGCACTAGACCGCTCGCCTACTCCTTCCCTCACCTAAGATGGCGGGCCCTAAACGCGGTACCCCAGGTAGCACCGAAATCGGCTACAAAGGGCAGCGCTCGATCGGGGAGGCTGATAGAGGGTGTAAGTGATCTCTTATCTGCCAGGAGCACTATGCCCCAAATTAACAGCCAGTGAAAAGTATTAAAATACGGACGCAGTGACAGGTTAAAAAACGAGTTGTTAATTATTCAGCAAGTACAGGCAAGTAGTCTACATGTACATACAATTTTCAAAGTCCCGGCTTTCCGCCTCAGGACACCACGAGCACTCAATCAGTCTGGGTTCGTGTTGGAAGTTGGGCTTTTTGTAGCTGCGAGGGCGGGAGGGGCCGAGCACTAGACCGCTCGCCTACTCCTTCCCTCACCTAAGATGGCGGGCCCTAAACGCGGTACCCCAGGTAGCACCGAAATCGGCTACAAAGGGCAGCGCTCGATCGGGGAGGCTGATAGAGGGTGTAAGTGATCTCTTATCTGCCAGGAGCACTATGCCCCAAATTAACAGCCAGTGAAAAGTATTAAAATACGGACGCAGTGACAGGTTAAAAAACGAGTTGTTAATTATTCAGCAAGTACAGGCAAGTAGTCTACATGTACATACAATTTTCAAAGTCCCGGCTTTCCGCCTCAGGACACCACGAGCACTCAATCAGTCTGGGTTCGTGTTGGAAGTTGGGCTTTTTGTAGCTGCGAGGGCGGGAGGGGCCGAGCACTAGACCGCTCGCCTACTCCTTCCCTCACCTAAGATGGCGGGCCCTAAACGCGGTACCCCAGGTAGCACCGAAATCGGCTACAAAGGGCAGCGCTCGATCGGGGAGGCTGATAGAGGGTGTAAGTGATCTCTTATCTGCCAGGAGCACTATGCCCCAAATTAACAGCCAGTGAAAAGTATTAAAATACGGACGCAGTGACAGGTTAAAAAACGAGTTGTTAATTACTCAGCAAGTACAGGCAAGTAGTCTACATGTACATACAATTTTCACAGTCCCGGCTTTCCGCCTCAGGAAACCACGAGCACTCAATCAGTCTCAATCAGAATTGTTTAATTTCTTCTTGTTTTTCCAACTCTACATGTGTGCTGTATTGTAAAACACACATGCACATTGGGAAACATCTTAAAGCATAGTTTTTGTACTGAAGGGACCCCTTCTAGTACAAAAGCTATACTTCAGAGAATGCACACATATTGCACAAGGGTATGTTCATTTGTGCATGGCTGCCACAAAGGCACCAAAGTAGTGGGAAACAAAAAAAGGCACCGTTTCTTATTAGATATGGCAAATATTTTTCTCTTCCCCTTTGATGTAAAACAGCACAGCAATTTCAGTGCAGTGTTCCTTGAGTCACAGTATAGTAAATCTGCACCTCAATCTCACTCACTACCTTTCACTTGACTCTCATTCACTTTCACTCACATACACATGCTTACAAGTAGAGTAATATTTTCTGACATGTACATAAGATCTCGTTCACTTCAACATGGTCTCACCAGCAAGCACTCATACAGCATACATTTAAAACCATTTTTATTTACCACCCTTGCCACCATAGGGCATAAATGTGTTAAACTTTGTTTATCATTAATAGTGAGTAATAGAATATTATTCACTATTCGTATAATGAAAGCCAGGCCAACAATAAGGAATGTGGAACACCCACGTGTACTCTTGGCACTGATCATTGCCACCCCTGAGGCTTCAAAGGCAATGCCAGGGGTCACAAAGGGCAAGCCAAGGATCGCTTTTGTGACCCCTGGACACCCCTAAATGGTGCCCATGGCTGCTTTGCCATACAGGCAGCTCCAGCACTCAAAGTGGAAACTGTTCACCATGCATTGTTTCGCCACAATGGATAGTTGCTGACTTCCCTTCACAGGCACTTATCATTCAGTGTTTTGTCACTCCATGAGCGAGTCATATTAAAGGGTCATGCTCCTTTACTTACCTTTTCATATATGCATTACGATTCTCAATTCTTAATGAGACTTGGAATGCTGTTTTAATCCATGGTGAATTGGGACCTCATATCAATAAAGTCAACAGCAGAGTACAAGAAATGAATAAGGGATTTAATCCCAGATTTAATAAGGCTTTAAACCAGCCCAAACGCAAAGGCTCAGATAGGATTTATCCCATATTGCAAAAGCTGTTTTCCCTGGTATTGCACACCTTTCCTAGTGTAAAAACAATACTGCAGAGCTAACCACACTTTGTATTGCTTTTTCATCAATGGGGAGTTAATGAGGCATTATTGAGGCGATACTTGGGAGCAGATCAACAAAAATACCCATAGCTGTTGACACAAAGCATTAGCTACTAGGCTAGCCAGACCAAGCTTTGCATCAACAACTAATGCCTACTATTAGCAGATCTAAACGAAGCAACATTTGTTTATATCTCCACATAACCATTATACTGCATATGTGTTGCATTGCACATCACATGCCTGTTGCATTGGATCTTCTGAGTTTGTCTAGGCATTGTAATTTGCTCTAGAAGTCTGTGCTCTCAGTAAAAGTCATTTGCCAGACATGGCACCCTTGCCTTTGCACCATGTAGCAAGGCTATGATTCATTCAAATAGTCTGTTGTGGGACAGTGAAGGGTTTGACAGGAGGATCAGGTCAACCATATTAAATATGGCTGACTGCTGTGTTTTTCCCCAGGTGCACGCAGAACAGAAAATTGGTTGCTTCCGCCCAAAATTGGGGCCTTAGAGGTTTTTTACTTTACTAATGGTGGCTATGTTACAGGATATGAAGGTGGTCTGATCCAGTAGCACCTTCAAGGTTGGGGAGTTTTCTGGAGACTTCTCTCTTAAGAGATTCACATTCAACAATATGGGACAGAGAGAAATTAGCCATGAGTTCATCCAGTCACTGTACGTTTCACATACCTGCGGGAGCCTCAAAACGGTTTTCATGGATGAAGGGAACAGCAGGGATAGGGCCTGGATCAGATGGTCTGTAAGCCCTTGATGTCTGTATAGCAGTTGGCTTACCAAGCAAACATTTGTAAAATGCATCATGCCACAATCCCCCCTAGAGGTCTTAGGAGACTAACCCAACCACCCCACCCTCCTGCCAGTGATAATTTCCTCAGCAAGATTAGTTGGCAAGCCTGAATTTGATTTACACCAATGACTGACTTTACTTTCTAAACCTTGCCAATCCTCATGCATAGCCGCATTCTAAAGGGGGAACACCTTCAAATGTAATAGCATATGGAGTGCAGTCAGGTGGAAGTTGTAAAAGATCCTCACACTCCGTGTTCAAAACCACGTGCTATTTTATGTTAAAAGGTATATGTAAAGAGCAACTGTCACTCCGGGGAGCATCATGGCACTGAAATGGATCATTTAGCGGACAGGGTGATTGAGGCTCGAATGGATGGTTTAGATGAGTGCCCTACATAGTGCATCAGGGGCTGTGAAAATCCAAGTTTTCAGGGCCTTCCTGAAAAGAGTTTCTGATTGGATGAAACAGAGGTTATTAGGGAGTTGGTTCCAGGCTATCCCTGCAATTGACTTCCCCCCTTTTGAGACAAATCTGAAGGCTGGTGGTTTTATTAGATTTGCTTTGGACGATCCGAGGGGGCGGCATGGTAAATAACATGCGAACCTGGACCGAAGAAGGTACTGGGGACCTGAGGAGTGAAAGATTCTACAGGTAATTGTCAAGATTTTGAACAAGATTCTTTTGTGGATCGGTAGCCAATGGACTGCTTCCTGAGCAGCCGATGCTGATGATTTTCTAGGTCATTTTAGTACAAGTCGGGCGGCAGCGTGTTGTACCATCGGAAGGTTGTGTAGGACCGATTTGTTAGCTCCTGCATAGAGGCTGTTGCAGTAGTCAATTCTAGATGTGATTAAGGCCACTGCAACTGTCTGTCTCACCATGCTGGGGAGTAAATCAAATAACTTTTTTAGTGATTTAATCAAGTGGAAGGAGGTGCCAGCCACTGATAGCGATTGCTGGTGGAAGGACAGAGCTGCTTCAAGTTTGACTCCAAGTTTCTGGCTGCCGTTACCTTGTGTGGGGGAGAAGGGTTGTCAGCCGGCCAACATAGAATAGGGCAAAAATCATTTTCTTTCCCGAATGGCATGATTTCAGTTTTTTTCTTAATTACACCTCAAGTGATTCACTTTCATCCTGTGAAAAACCGCTGTGAGACATTGACGGCGGTTTTCCTCAGCTAATGTAGTGTTTTTATCTAGAACCAGGATTAGCTGCGTGTCGTCCGCATATGAGATGGTCTCGATGCTAAAGGATGATATCAAGCTAATCAGTGGGGCAATATACACATTAAAAACGCACGGGCTCGGGATGGACCCTTACAGGGTTTAGGTGGAACTATTTTAACCAGGGGAAGGTGAGAAATGCAGTTGGATTCGTGGCTGTCCAGGAGAATGACATGCAAGACCATGTAAAAAGCAGCTGAAAGGTCCAATAGGACCAACACAGCGTTCCTTCCCTGGTCAAGGGAGGCTTTAAGGAATTCAGCTGTGTACAAGAGGGCTGATTCCATAGAGTGCTGTGGCCTAAAACCAGATTGGTTTGGGTGTAGGATGCTTGCTCTTTCCAGGTAGGTCATAAGTTGTGAGTTGACTAGTTTTTCCATAATCTTACTTAGACAGGGCAGTAGAGAGATGGGGTAGAGGTTGGTGAGTGTGGTGGGGTCAGCAAGCTTTGTTTTTAAGATGTTTGACTGCTGCTAGTTTCCACTCATTGGAAACTTCCGCTAGAGATAGAGAAGCATGTTTTATATTGTTGATGACTGGATTGACAGTGTCTATCAGAGCATGTAAGATATAGGTGGGGCCCAGGGGTCTAAAGATGACCCTGATTTAACAGCCAAAGTAGCCTGACGGGTTTGGTCTGGGCTGATATTTCGAAAAACCCAAAAGAAAGTTCTGTTTATTCAGAAAAAACCTTGGTACTTGTAGGAGGGACAAAGGGTACAATCTTTTTTTGTAATGACTCAGGCTCTTTAAATTAGATTTCTCATGGGAGCATGAGACTTTGTCCACTTCAGTTGTTTTGCAAAGGTGTGTATGTGTAACCCCAGCGGGGGCAATTTGGGTGGCTGACTAACCGATCTTTGTGAACTACAGATCAGAAGGCTCAGAAGAGGAATCACCTCCTATATGAAATGTTGGGCATGTCTGAAATAAAAGAGAAGCCTGATGTGTACTTTGGAAAGTTTTTAAGGAACTGTGACGATGATCCATGAGCTCTTGCACTCTGTCCCCCAATAACTTGATCTGTGAGGATGTCCCATCGGAAGTCCAACATAAAAGTCTTCAGGTTGCCAAAATAGGGTTTACAAACATTCTGTAGCATTGCCCGTATGTCCCACCTAGGAGTGGTATCATTGTTAGGGGTCGAAAGTTCATGCTTTGTGCGTGGCTTTTTTGGACCTATGGAGTCTTTCTGGGTTGTTTCAATGCGTCTTTTCCTCTTGGCCAGTAGATACTTTTAGGAGAGAATTATTTATACCAGTGATAAAGGTATTTATAAGAGAATCTTGGAAGATACAAGATTTTCAGACAACAGCAGGCTCTAAAGGTCTTGGTGGATGGGAATTTAGAATGGCCTCTGAATTGGCACCTGTACACTTTGAAGAAAGGGCCAACTATGGAGGATTGGGGGCCCGTGGGGTCCTTGATTTCAATGAGCTTTTGCATAGCATCAATGCAGCTTTCCAGGATCTCCAGTTCCACTGAAATTGTTCCCATGGCTGAGGAGAGGTATGAGGTGATCGGGATGTCTTTGGATTTACATTTGGCATGGGGATTCTTTTTCCCTTTGTTGGAAAGTGGATCATTAGTAGTGGCAGATATGCATTTACCACTATAAATATTACCACTAACCCAAACAAGGGCTCAGAATAGGTCTTAGAAAATTATTCCCGTGCTCAACTCTTGGTAGCTTGGCTCCGAGCAGGCAGGTAGGCTTAACTTCAAAGACAGGTATGTGAAGCTAATAAAAACACCAATTCAGTAACTAATTAAAACACAACACACAATAAAAAAATCGAACACCAATGTATAGAAATAGGAACTATTCATATCTTTAAAATGAATCTAAAATGAAGCAAATCAACTGTAGGTACCAGGTATATGAATGATTAAAGTTTAAACATGTTCTAGTGCTTAGAAACCAACAGTGCCGCTTTTGGACATTTGGTTGCCTCTGGCAGGGACAAATTCACACTTAGCAACTTTTCTGGTGGATTTCTCACCAGGCGTCGTGCAGCCTCCTCCACAGGCCAGATTCAGTGAGGAACTCATTCCTGAAGTTCCTCTGACAGGTCAAAGTGTTCAAAACGCAATCCAAGGGTCTGGAATCTCCAAGATGGTCCTTTTCCACTTTGACATCACCTTTACAAATCCACTGGTAGTACTACAGGCTGAGGAACCTGTTAACCTGTAACTTGCAGGGAGTCCACTCTTTAGTCGTTTGTAAGCAGGCTTGATCCACAGGGCTGTAGTTTCAGATTTTACAGCAGGCGCAGCTAGTCAGAGTGCAGGGCCTGGTTGATGCAGATCAAACTCCTCAGCATGGTCCCTTCTTTCTCTTTTAGGTTTCAAGCAGCAGTTCTGAGAGGCACTGCCCCCTCAGATACTTATTCAGTGTTCCCTGGGGTCAAGCAGGAGGGCATTCCTGTCCAACGATGTGCAGAGCAACACTCCAGAGCATGACCTCTTCCTCCAAAGTGTGGCACAATGATCTCCCAGAAAGCACTAGTTCTCCAAAATTCAATATGTCAGAATTTTCAGCAGGGGGAGAAGAGCTGGCTAAACATCCCTCCAGGATGGCTAATCTCCATAGTCTCGCCCCCTTGCATCTGCTCATTCCCTCCTTAATCCTCGCATTTGGGTGGGTTCAAAGAGGAGAGAAATTAAACTGGTGTCTTCGGCCTGTCTCATCCTTCCATTGAAGGATATTGTTTACAACGCCTCCCCCTGCTCTAGCATTCATGTGTAGTGGAACTCTGCCCTCCCAGAAGAGCTTGCTAACCCCAGGGACTCTTTATCGCCTCATCAAAGGAGCCTGGCTAATCCACGTAACTCTGAACAATCAGGACAGATCAGTGGAAGGCTGAATTGTGGCTTACAGACAAGAAAGTCTTATGACTTCTTGTATGTACATTTTATGATAAATTTAACAATATTGTTGGATTTATCTTTGCCATTTTAGGAAGACCTTTAATGCCTTTTTTATGATTCTCCGAGCCGGAATTATTAATTAATACCTTCGGGCCGTACTGGGAACCAAAACCGGCCCTGGCAAAGTGCTCGGCCGGCCCCCCCTCCCCACTCGGGGGGGTTGGAGGTGCCGCCGAGCGCTTTGCTAGGGCCGGTTTTCGGCCGATTTTGTTGCAGGGCCGATTTTGCAGCTATGCTGCAAAAACAGCCCTGTAACAAAATCGGCCCCCAGGGGCCCAAAACCGGCCCCTACTCTTGCAGCGCCTCGGGGGATTGCCCGGTGCCCGCTATGGCCATTCTGGGCCTGAATACCTTCTTGCCGTGTTAACCTATGTGGAAGGAGATGTGCAGTGGGAAAAATGACTTGGGCCATTTTTCCAACACCAGGGCATATAAAAACATATTTTATAAGAACCCTGGTTATATCTACAGTACCCCCTACCACTGGAACACATACGGGTAGACTTTAGAGGTTCTGAATAATTACAAATATTGAAAATCCTCCCTCCACTGTGATCCTAGCACAAAAGTTGATTTTGTGAAGCACTTTATCACAAGGTGGGGAGTGAAATGTGCAATTTCACTTAACCCAGGGCATATACAACTTGTCTTATAAGGGTCTTACTTATAAATACCTGGCCCCCACCCCTGGGACACCTAGGGGAGGTCCTGGGTGTTCCTAATGTGCCCGAACATTGTAGTTTATAAATTTTTAAGAGCCCCAAACAACAAAGTCGAGTTTGAGCACAATTTGCACTTTAAAAGCAGTCCTGCAACACTGGGCTGCTATTAAACTGACCTCAGGCTCCAGCAGTGCAGACATGCAAGTGCAGAAAAGGCTGCTGGCCTCTAAACCGCCCTGCTCTATTATATACTAAGGACTTAAAGGTAGTTTCAATACCCCTGCTCTATTACGTATTAGGGCCTTATAGGGGAGGTCATGTCAATCCTAACCCACAGTGTAACCTAACATATGTAGGTGTTTTCACTGTATTCTAAGTGTGTCTTCAGCATAGCACTTGCCCTGGACCTGGTTAGGCAGAGCCCCGGGTCAGTGTCAGAGTCAGTTACCACCAGTGTCAGTCAATCAAAAGTCGAGGGGTGGCCAGGGCACAGGATGACTATGCAACACCCATTATAAAATATGGGAAGGCAATGAATAAGGAAACAGAGACTACCTTAGCTCGAGGCTGACCTTGAGGCCAGAGACAGAATCGACACCAAGAACCAAGGGTAAAGAGGGTGAGCCCAGCCCAGCCTCGTCCAGGCCCCTGAAGGGCACAGATGGGCACACTCTTGTCCCGGTCACGCTCCTGGGTACACCCGAGCCACAGTGGTCTTAGAGTGCTTTTAGCACATTGCCCGAGCTGCGCCACACCTCTTCAGAAAGAATGTGTATAGGTGTATAGCGCTGATTCACCCATGAGGGTATCTCGGCGCTTGGGACGGTGAAGAACATCAGAGAACAGAAAATTTAGAAAAGATGGGTTTTTAGCAGCTTTCTGAATTGTGGCAAATTTTGACAATTATGTAGATGAAAGGGCAATTTATTCCAAAATACCGGGGCAAGGTAAGAAAATGCTTTGCCTCCGCTTCGCGCCTTTTTAACCCTGGGGGTGCTGAGCAAAAGCTTGGTGCTGGATATAAGTGCTCGTGCAGGGGTGTAAGAGGCAAGTTTGCTTGAAAGATACGAGGGGCCTTGGCCATTGAGGGCTTTATAGATAATACAGCCTATTTTGAACTTGACCCTCTTTCTTACTGGAAGCCAGTGAAGTTGGTTCTGGAGGGGTACCGAGGGTGTTCTAGCGGGGGCGTCGGCAGGAAGACGGGCGGCCGTATTCTGCACCACTTTTCTACTTAGACATCACATGTACAAATCCACTGGTAGTACTCCAAACTGAGGATTCTTTGTGGTGATGGTCCAGGTGACCTCTGTAAACCTGGCTTGCAGGAGTCCACTCTTTTGTCCTTTTGAAGCAGGCTTGATCCACAGGGCTGTAGTTTCAGATTGTGCAGCGGGCGCAGCTAGTTAGAGTGCAGGGCATGGTTGATGCACATCAAACTCCTCAGTATGGACCCTTCTTGCTCTCTTAGGTTTCAAGCAGCAGATCTGAGAGGCACTGCCCCTCTCAGATACTTATTCAGTGTTCTCTGGGGCACTCCTGTCCAACGAGGTGCATAGCAACACCCCTGAGCATGACCAAGTCCTCCAAAGTGTGGCTCAATGATCTCCCAGAAAGCACTAGCTCTTCAAAATCAATATATCAGAATTTTCAGCAGGGAGAGAAGAGCTGGCTAAACACACCTCCTGGATGGCTAATCTCCATAGTCTTGCCCCCTTGCATATGCTCATTCCATTTAAAAAAAAAATGGAAGTTCCATGGATGGAGCATGGTGGTTCCCATGCAATCACTCATGGGTTTTGACACAGATCCTTAACTAGAAACATTAGTAGACAGGAATTTATTGCAAAATGTTATGCTTTCCCTAGGCAGGCGTGACAAGGAGAATTGTAATGTAATGTAATGTAATGTAAGCGATTATTTATATCGCGCAGCAATCGCTCCAAGGAGCATCTGGGCGCCAGATACTGATCCAGAGATGTAGGAAACAGGTTGGTAGTAGGTGAAAACTCATCCAACTGTTACACTAGGGCTTTAGCGCAGGTGTCCTGTAACTTAAAGATCCAGGTTTTCAATCCCTTTCTGAAATCTTTTTCTTTGTCTAATGCACGTAGAAAAGGGGGGAGAGTATTCCAGGCTTTTGCTCCAAGGACTGGGAGTGATTTGCCGCCTCTAGTGCTAAGCCTGAAAGTAGGAACCAACAATAGGTTCGCACTGGACGAACAAAGAGTGCGTGTTGGTTGGTATCTGGCAAATCTCCGCTGTAGGTATTTTGGTCCTGGGGCGTGGATGGCTCTAAAGGTAATAATCAGTATTTTGAAAAGGACCCTCTTGGTTATTGGTAACCAATGCAGTGTGTTTAGTGCCGATGATGCTGATGAATTCTTTGGCCATTTAAGGACTAGCCTGGCTTCTGCATTTTGCACCATTTGGAGCTTATGGGTGATAGTTTTGTTGGTCCCTGCATATAGACTGTTGCAATAGTCTATCCTAGATGTCACTAAGGCAACTGTTACCGTTTTTCTGGCCTCCAACGGAAGTAGATCAAAAAACTTCCTGAGTCCTTTGATGATGGCAAAGCAGGTCCCTGCGACCTTCAGAGCTTGCTGCTTAAAAGACAGATTGCTGTCGAACGTGATCCCTAGATTCCGTGCCGACTCGGATGTGTGGGGCGGGATTTCTGCTTTTTCCAGCCACCATGTTTTGGGAACAAAGTTGTTATTTAGGCCCATTGGCACAATCTCCGTCTTGCCCGTGTTACATTTTAGATGGTTAGACTTCATCCAATTGAATGTAGCAGTAAAGCAACACTTGAGCTTTTCTTCCCATTCCTGTGTATCTTTGTCCAGGACCAGTATCAGTTGAGTGTCGTCGGCATATGCCACTACATCAATTCCAAATGTCGATATTAGCTTGACCAGAGGAGAAGTGTAAACATTAAACAATGTCGGGCTGAGGCTCGACCCTTGCGGCACTCCCATTTTAAATTGTTTCTCCTTAGATTGAAATTCGCCCAAGGTGATTACTTGTCTCCTGCCACTCAGGAAGTTCTTAATCCAATCTAACACTGTGCCGGAGATGCCAGATGTTTTCAACCTATTGATCAGGATGGCATGCGAGACCGTGTCGAAGGCCGCCGACAGGTCTAACAAAATCAAGACGGCCTTCTTACCCTGGTCCAGTGCCATACGAATGGTATCTGTGGTGAACAGGAGAGCAGATTCAGTAGAATGTTGTGCCCTGAAGCCTGATTGATTGGGATGCCATGCTTCATTCTCTTCCAAAAACTTGGTGATCTGTTTATTTACACAGGCCTCTGTGATTTTACATAGCACTGTAAGTAGTGATATTGGTCGGAGATTTGATAACGTGTTGGGGTCAGGCAGTTGCTTTTTATGTAGTGGTTTGACTGCGGCTAGTTTCCATTCTGATGGAATATTTGCCGTAGCCAAGGAAGAATTTACAATTCCATTTATCACCGGGTTAGCTACCTCAACAATCATATGTAGCAGTGCTGGGGGACATGGGTCAAAAGGAGAACCCAACTTGGCAGCTAAAATTGCCTTAGATGTCTCCTCCATGCTGATTGGGTGAAAGGTCTCCAACTGGTTCTTTGCCCTGTTTTCGTCTTCTACCGTAACTTCGGGAGTAGTGAAGTCCTTCGTAAGGCCCAGCACTTTGTCCTCGAAGTAGTCTGCAATAATGTTACACAGACTCTCTGAGGGCGGGATTTCCTGTTCTAATATTTTAGGCTTGTTAAAACAGTTTACAATTTTGAAGATGTTTTTTTGTTTATTGCTGACGTTTTCTATTTCTGCAGTATAAAAATTCGTCTTTGCTTGTTTAATCAGTGCATGATATGCACTTCTAGCTGTTTTATAGTAATTGCGGTCATCCTTGTAGTAGTTTTCCCTCCATCTACGCTCAGCTCTTCGTACCTCTCCTTGTTTGATTTTTAACATGGGGTTGAACCATGGTGCTGATTGTTTCTTTTCGGCTGACCTAGGTTTACGACTTCCCGGAGCTGCTTTCTCTTTCAGCTCTAACATCCATTTCCTAAAGATGTCATTGTCCACGTCCGGTTGTCCTGACCACAATGGCTCATGTTCCTTCGCCATATTAATTAATTCAGGGTGTTTTATAACGGCTTTCCAATCTCCCTGACGGCAATGTGTTATTTTCCCTGCCAGTTTATTTTTTCTAATCTTTTTTAATGGTAGGACAAAAGGTATTAAAGCATGGTCTGTCCATATTTGGACTGTGGGGCATTTGATTTGTAGTTCTTGTAGGTTGGTTGATATGCAATCAATCGTGTGTCCTGCCTCGTGCGTGGGCTGCGTGATGCATATATTAAGGCCTAACACATCCATTGTATCCCTGAAGGAAATTGCTGAAGCATCAGTTTGGGACTCCAGGTGTATATTGATGTCACCAAGTAATGTGAAATTGGAGAAACGAAGTGCCAGAGGGCTTAGCGCCTTCCCAATACTTTCCAGGAAGCCTTTGCATGGGCCTGGGGGGCGATAAATCAGAGCCCCTGCAAACGTAAAAGAATCATTAAGCTTAAGTGAAAAGCCCATCCCTTCCGCTTCCTTGAGCTCCTGTAGTTTCATTATAGAGCAGTTATGTGACTCTCTGTATATAATTGCTATTCTCCCACCTCGATTTTTCTCTCTATCCATCCTCTGAATCAGATATCCCAGAGGGAGGGCATGCACTATGTCTGGTGTGGACCATGATTTGAGCCACGTTTCCGTAACGAACAGGCAATCTAAATTCCCTTCTAATATTACATCATAGATGTCTAGTGCGTGTTTCGGTAATGATCTGGCGTTAATCAGGGCTCCTTTTAGTTCTGTATCATTTGTAGTATATGTGGCGGTTTGAGTCCAGGGGAAGACTCTATGACATCCTCTGCAACTCACCGGGCCCTTCAGTATTGAGATGTCTTGTTTACAACTACAGGTGGTAGAGGTGGCCTGAATAGCCATGAGCTCCTGTCTATTGTACGTAATGAGAGGCATGGTAATGGCAGTATTACCTGCCCTATGCCCGGTACGAGCGCGGACGGGCGCAGACGGGCTTACCTTTGGCGCTCCTTCGGTGCGCCGTCGGCACGCCCGCTGCACCCGTCCGCTGCGCTCCCCGGTAGAGGGTTCCATTTTGTGGCTACGAGGGCGGGAGGGGCCGAGCACTAGACCGCTCACCTACTCCTTCCCTCACCTAAGATGGCGGGCCCTAAACGCGGTACCCCAGGTAGCACCGAAATCGGCTCCAAAGGGCAGCGCTCGATCGGGGAGGCTGATAGAGGGTGTAAGTGATCTCTTATCTGCCAGGAGCACTATGCCCCAAATTAACAGCCAGTGAAAAGTATTAAAATACGGACGCAGTGACAGGTTAAAAACGAGTTGTTAATTATTCAGCAAGTACAGGCAAGTACTCTACATGTACATACAATTTTCAAAGTCCCGGCTTTCCGCCTCAGGACACCATGAGCACTCAATCAGTCTGGGTTCGTGTTGGAAGATGGGCTTTTTGTAGCTGCGAGGGCGGGAGGGGCCGAGCACTAGACCGCTCGCCTACTCCTTCCCTCACCTAAGATGGCGGGCCCTAAACGCGGTACCCCAGGTAGCACCGAAATCGGCTACAAAGGGCAGCGCTCGATCGGGGAGGCTGATAGAGGGTGTAAGTGATCTCTTATCTGCCAGGAGCACTATGCCCCAAATTAACAGCCAGTGAAAAGTATTAAAATACGGACGCAGTGACAGGTTAAAAAACGAGTTGTTAATTATTCAGCAAGTACAGGCAAGTAGTCTACATGTACATACAATTTTCAAAGTCCCGGCTTTCCGCCTCAGGACACCACGAGCACTCAATCAGTCTCAATCAGAATTGTTTAATTTCTTCTTGTTTTTCCAACTCTACATGTGTGCTGTATTGTAAAACACACATGCACATTGGGAAACATCTTAAAGCATAGTTTTTGTACTGAAGGGACCCCTTCTAGTACAAAAGCTATACTTCAGAGAATGCACACATATTGCACAAGGGTATGTTCATTTGTGCATGGCTGCCACAAAGGCACCAAAGTAGTGGGAAACAAAAAAAGGCACCGTTTCTTATTAGATATGGCAAATATTTTTCTCTTCCCCTTTGATGTAAAACAGCACAGCAATTTCAGTGCAGTGTTCCTTGAGTCACAGTATAGTAAATCTGCACCTCAATCTCACTCACTACCTTTCACTTGACTCTCATTCACTTTCACTCACATACACATGCTTACAAGTAGAGTAATATTTTCTGACATGTACATAAGATCTCGTTCACTTCAACATGGTCTCACCAGCAAGCACTCATACAGCATACATTTAAAACCATTTTTATTTACCACCCTTGCCACCATAGGGCATAAATGTGTTAAACTTTGTTTATCATTAATAGTGAGTAATAGAATATTATTCACTATTCGTATAATGAAAGTCAGGCCAACAATAAGGAATCTGGAACACCCACGTGTACTCTTGGCACTGATCATTGCCACCCCTGAGGCTTCAAAGGCAATGCCAGGGGTCACAAAGGGCAAGCCAAGGATCGCTTTTGTGACCCCTGGACACCCCTAAATGGTGTCCATGGCTGCTTTGCCATACAGGCAGCTCCAGCACTCAAAGTGGAAACTGTTCACCATGCATTGTTTCGCCACAATGGATAGTTGCTGACTTCCCTTCACAGGCACTTATCATTCAGTGTTTTGTCACTCCATGAGCGAGTCATATTAAAGGGTCATGCTCCTTTACTTACCTTTTCATATATGCATTACGATTCTCAATTCTTAATGAGACTTGGAATGCTGTTTTAATCCATGGTGAATTTGGACCTCATATCAATAAAGTCAACAGCAGAGTACAAGAAATGAATAAGGGATTTAATCCCAGATTTAATAAGGCTTTAAACCAGCCCAAACGCAAAGGCTCAGATAGGATTTATCCCATATTGCAAAAGCTGTTTTCCCTGGTATTGCACACCTTTCCTAGTGTAAAAACAATACTGCAGAGCTAACCACACTTTGTATTGCTTTTTCATCAATGGGGAGTTAATGAGGCATTATTGAGGCGATACTTGGGAGCAGATCAACAAAAATACCCATAGCTATTGACACAAAGCATTAGCTACTAGGCTAGCCAGACCAAGCTTTGCATCAACAACTAATGCCTACTATTAGCAGATCTAAACGAAGCAACATTTGTTTATATCTCCACATAACCATTATACTGCATATGTGTTGCATTGCACATCACATGCCTGTTGCATTGGATCTTCTGAGTTTGTCTAGGCATTGTAATTTGCTCTAGAAGTCATTTGCCAGACATGGCACCCTTGCCTTTGCACCATGTAGCAAGGCTATGATTCATTCAAATAGTCTGTTGTGGGACAGTGAAGGGTTTGACAGGAGGATCAGGACAACCATATTAAATATGGCTGTCTGCTGTGTTTTTCCCCAGGTGCACGCAGAACAGAAAATTGGTTGCTTCCGCCCAAAATTGGGGCCTTAGAGGTTTTTTACTTTACTAATGGTGGCTATGTTACAGGATATGAAGGTGGTCTGATCCAGTAGCACCTTCAAGGTTGGGGAGTTTTCTGGAGACTTCTCTCTTAAGAGATTCACATTCAACAATATGGGACAGAGAGAAATTAGCCATGAGTTCATCCAGTCACTGTACGTTTCACATACCTGCGGGAGCCTCAAAACGGTTTTCATGGATGAAGAGAACAGCAGGGATAGGGCCTGGATCAGATGGTCTGTAAGCCCTTGATGTCTGTATAGCAGTTGGCTTACCAAGCAAACATTTGTAAAATGCATCATGCCACAATCCCCCCTAGAGGTCTTAGGAGACTAACCCAACCACCCCACCCTCCTGCCCGTGATAATTTCCTCAGCAAGATTAGTTGGCAAGCCTGAATTTGATTTACACCAATGACTGACTTTACTTTCTAAACCTTGCCAATCCTCATGCATAGCCGCATTCTAAAGGGGGAACACCTTCAAATGTAATAGTGTGATGTATTCCTATAGGTTCTGAATCAATCCCCCTATTCCTGACCCTATTCTGGTTAACTAGTAATCAGCCCATGAGGCAGAAAATCCCCATGATGCAGATACCGTTATCTGACGCAGTCACACTACGGCACAGGAACGTGTTATCTGATTAGGTCATAACGCTTGCGATCTAATTAGACAAGCGATATTCCTCCAGCCCCTGATAAGGCATACGGAGTTCTCATAACAAATCAAACCTATGACAACCTGGGCAAAACCCTGCGGCCATTGTTTTGATTTCACCGAGAACTTCAGTAAAAGAATGTGCTAACAAGCAAGTCGTATGACATCCTTATTGACGTATCTATGTCCATCCTTACGTCAATCTCGGCACCTTAAAGGTATAAATATTACCGATCTTGCCTTATGCAAACACACGCGTGGTGACGAGACGGAGCAGCCATACTTGCCGAAGCCAAGAGCAGAGCAGACCCCGCTGGCAGCAGCCCCGCCTTCCTGACGCGCTGAGAGACGCGCTGACTTCTCCTGCCGAGAAATCCAGCCCCGGCGTTTCTGGGTAGCCCTCGCAGGCAGCCTGGAATATCGAGACCAGAGAGAGAGATACCATTCCTCATTCATCCTAACTTCCAGGTACAGAACTGAATAACCCCTCACAGAGAATTCTTAAGTTATTCACTTGGCAAAAACAAACTTAACTTAAACTGTAACTTTCTATTCCCGCCCTCGTATTAGACTTAGGTCAGGTACACGGGGTAGGCGTATCTAGAAACACCAGTTGAGCATGTTTAGTCAAATGTATATGTGTATGTAATATATTTTATTCATTTTTAAACATCTTATGGCTTAGAAACCATATCAATGTTTTTACAGTATTATTTTATACTATTGCTTTTAATGTATGCACTTTACTTAACTATAAGTATTGCAATAATATCGATCCATTTCTCTTGTACGAGAAAAGAGACTGATCAATAAATAACACCTTTTTATTGAACACGCCCGTCTCTTCCTTTTCTCTACAATCTGATGAGACTAAGAATGCACGTACTGACTGAGTAAAATTATTTGCCTTTTGTTCACACGACTCTCAAGATATACTCTTGATTAGGGGAGAGCAAAGTTGTCATGTTCTATGGTTGTCAGAAACTAAATCCCTTCTTGTCTAATCAGGGGAGTTAATTCTTTCCTGAACATTCGAGAAAGTTTCTAGTGAACTCTGAGCTAAGCTGGCAAACCCAAAACTTTAAGTCTAGTATCGACAGTAGTAGACCTAGTTAACGTCTGGTCTAGGCCTTTACTGCTGTAGGTATTATTCCAATGCGCAGAGCCTATTGGGATGATAGGAACTACACTACATGGCGCCCAACGCGTTTGGAAAGGGCGATAAAACTAACGTAAGACATTTAGAGTAACTCAGTCGTGCTTTCTCACTCAGACCCCTTTTCCCACAATACTCCAAAGACGTCTGGAGTGGGTGAAAGGTTATATCCGCCAGTCCTCGCAGGAGGGAACTCCTATGTATGGTTCTTGGTATAGTCAACGTTGAAGGATAAACAGTTCCAAAATATTGTGCATCTAACCTTTGTTTCCATAAGAAACCTGATCTGCAAACAAACAAAAGAAATAAACCATCCTGTCAGTAACATGTCAGACAATGAGGATGAAAGAGAGGCAGTTAGATTAGCAACTGAACTCGCAGCAGCTGATGCTACCATGCAGGCAGCAGACCAGGATATAATACTCATCCCGGTCATCAAAAGGAGATCTATAACTCTAAAACTTATAGAAAATGGACTGACACCTAGAGGTGGCACAGTCATATTCGTAATTGAGGCACACGAATATCGGCAGACAGAGGTATACTATTCATGGATACATTTTCCAGCAGCAAATGCTGTAACAAAGTACTTCCACTATTACAAAATAGAGGAACCTCCTAATGAGTACACTCCTTTCGAGGAGGTGGAAGTACCACTCGAATTTCAAGAGCATTTGCTCTTATTTGATGGCGCCCTAAAACATAATAATCACATCACCAGGCTCGGTCCTTTAGGTAGACCAGGAGCAACGTGGCCGGTCCTAGCCGGATACACACCACATCCAGACATCAATGAGATGCCAGCAGCAGAGCTGTTAACACAGCTAAAACAATTAATAAAAATACATAGACAATTAGTCCAGTATGTGATGCGGACTTCAACAATTCAGCCAGCGATTAAACTCCCACAGCTGACCCCTCACCAGGGGAACACAAATAAAATTACACCACAGAACATCCAGTCCTGCCTAGGTAAAGTACCGGCTAAACGGGAACAAATACCATTCTGGTCGGCACAGAAAATCACCCAAATAGAGGCGGTGTTTCCTGACACCACCCCATTAGAAAAACACAGGATTCTGACTATCTGTCTTCCAATGGGAATCGCACCACACATTGAGGACTGTGACACTTGGGGTACAGTCTTTGCTTCCATCTACACAAAAACGCACGGTGTTCCATCCATTTTGGTAATACCAGATGTGCTAAAACAAATTCAAGATGAATATGGTCCTGAACCCGCTTTAACTCTTGGTATGAAATTACTGAAAGACTTCAAGCAGGTCTCGGCTATATTATTAGCCAACATAAAAGGTGAAGCAGCAAACGTGGCGATCCGCCAGAGGTTAAAAGAGACAGATATAGCAGACCAACCAGCGGAAATTGCCAGAATCATAGAAAAATCCTATGAGGAACTAGGTAGAGATAGTTTAGGTGGAATACCAGTAAAACCGCAACTGATTGAAAGTCCAGAAAAAATATGTTTTAATAATAAATCTACATCACCAAAAAAGAACTGGGATGGAAACAAACAATCCAATCCTAAAGAAAAGAAATTCCATCCCGAGGAAGGTCTCCTAGGCGAAGAGAAAAATCTCCGAACCAAAGACACAGGTCACCCCAGAGTGACCCCTCTGGGAATAGATATAACCTTAGAAATAGGGATAATATTAAAAAGCCTGATAGATATCAAGACTTTGATACGCGTCCCTCTCAATCTTTTCAGACTTCCTCGCAGAAATCGGAAAGAAGAGGACGATCAGAACAAAGAGAAGAGCACGCCAAGTCCAAAGACAAGGAACCTGCTCAACTAAAAAAGAAATTACAATTTCCAATAAAGAAGGTAGCCAGTATCAAGGTAGTTAACAATGCCAAGAATACTGAGGACACAACTGAAAAACGGAGAGTGGGCTCAGACAATGCTAGACAGTGCAGCAGAAGTGAGCATAGCTCGCAAAGTCCTTATGAATCATCTGGAGACAGTGGACACGAATGAATATCTTCAAGTGGAAACTGCGGACACCAGAGTTAGCAAACCTCACAAAATATACGAAATAACATTGCGTATAGAGGGGGATAAGACTAGGAAAATAAGGGGACTATTTTGGGATAATCTCTCCAAGGGCTATGACATCCTTCTAGCTGAAAAAGACTGGCCACCAGAGTTTGTCAGGGAGTGCCCTCATGGCGAAGAAATAATTATGCCTGCCTTCTCAAATCAAATTCCAATTCATAAAAAATACACACTTGCTAGAAAGTGGGCAGTGGCTCTAGCTCCTGCTTTATATAAAAATCACGTGGGATGGGATGAGGATTCTCCTCCTCACAAAATCCAGTTAAAATCACAACCTACTGCACAAAGACAGTACCCAATTAAGCAAGAAGCTAAAAAACAGGTAAATGAAATACTAGATCAGCTAGAATACCAGGGGGTGATTAAAACTTGCACCTCACAAATGAACAACCCTTTGTTTCCGGTCTCCAAACCAGACAATTCATATCGTCTAGTTTTGGATTACCGACACCTTAACACATGTTGCAAAACTTTTGCAGTGCAAAACTCACATAGTGCTGCACTAATGAATAACATAGTGCGCAAAAAATACAAAACAACATTAGACATCTCTAATGGATTCTTTTGTCAAAACATAGCACCAGAGAGCAGATATTTAACTGCATTCTCAATAAATGGCACTCAAAAACAATTCTGTCGGTTAGCCCAGGGGTACAAGAACAGCCCGGGGGTATTCTCAGCGAGAGTAACAGAATTACTACAACTATATGATGATGAAGCATTATCTTATGTCGATGACATTTACTTAACAGATGATGACTTGGAGACTCACTTGAAGAGAGTGAACACCATAATACTTGGGTTCGCAGCAGAGGGTTACAAATTCAACTTTAAAAAATCCAGAATTGCCCATCTGACAGTCCTATTCTTAGGATATGAGTTATCAAGTGAAGGCAAAAGCCTGGCTGACAATTTCCTAGAGAAATGTGCCGTACTCCAAGCACCTAGAACACTAAAAAACTTACAGTCGATTCTAGGCTTCCTAAACTTCGGAAGAACATACATTGCAAATTACGCAGAAAGGGTCAAACCCCTTTATGATCTGATAAAACCAGATTTTAAAAGATCCAATTGGACTCAAATACACACAGAAATTTTGAGATCCCTACAAACAGACATGCTAATTAAAACAAAATTAGAAACACGTGATAACACACGCAATCTTGTGATTCGAGTCATCCCAGGGAGATGCGGATTCACATACCTGACCTCTAATGAGGGAGAAAAGGTACCAATTGCATTCAAATCACACTTGTACACAGAAGCTGAACAGAAATTCAGCAACAAAGAAAAAATTGTTCATGCAGTTCAAACCGCAATAGCTAGAGAAAAAGATCAAGCAGACGGTAGACATATCACAGTCAGAACAGCTGAATCAGCCTTTGAGGCATTAACAACACCGTGTAATTTACCAACAACAACATTGAATCCGGAATGGATACAATGGGTGAATTCAATCACAACGGACAAAGTATACTACTACTTTGATCCAGAACTAGAAGAAATGGAAAATCTAGAATATGAAAAAACATACCCTCTGCCAATCGACATTCTGCCTTTACGACATTACGCCTGTGTAATCTATACAGACGGACATGCTCAACCCTCCGTTTGGGGAGAACAAGCATACAACCCCACATGTGAGATTACAAAAGAAGTGTGGCGCGGAGGTAAACTAAAACCTCTATTAACAAAGACACACTCAGTAGAAACTAATTCGGAACAACAAACTGAAATATTAGCTTTGAAAATGGCGCTAGATAATGCGGATTGCGAATTCCCGACACTTATAGTGTCAGATTCATATTACTGCGTCAAATCATATAACAAGGATTTGCAGACATGGATTCAAAACGGTTACAAAGATAACACAGATGCACCAATAAAGCAGAAACTGCTCTGGGAACAAATAGCTCTTTTACAAAAAGAACTACCAAAGACTCACGTGACTCACTCACTGAGTCATCAGCGTGATGGCGTTCACGTTGCAGGGAATTCATTGGCTGAAACAGCCGCAGCGGCAGCCACTAAATCGGCTCCTGTAGTTCGAAAAAAGCGTACATTAAAATACATTGACGGTGAAACAGTGCTGGCGGTGAAAACGTCATCAAAAGGCGACTGCTCAGCGTTACCGATCAACTATCCACTCAATTATACATACATAATCGATGCAAACTCCGTCCCTTTTGCTCGAATCCCTGGAGTGGGGTATAGAGTGATTCCAAACATGGACAGGAGAAACTTGTTAATCGCAGACGCACATATGGGCGAGGGTCTCAGACACCTCAAACTAAAAAATTCTCTGGAAGAATTACAATCAAGGTACTGGTGGCCAAGCATGAGCCTGCGTCACACCATGTTTGTAAAAAACTGCCCAAACTGCAACAGAGATCGCAGTGGGGAGAGAAACAGTTTAATACCTCGTCGTTCTACTCCAGAAAAAATCAGGAGTAAAAAGGAAGGGTTGCGATTAACATATACAGGCTAGTTCCACTTATAATGTAGATCACCAGCACTCGGCTGACGTCCGGACTGTTATACAAAGATTTGCGAGTCTAAATGGCATATACGCTAAGAGCATGCTGATTTGACCATTGTCTCCACTCTAGCCCTCAAGCCTGAGGGGAAACATGCCCAAATGAGCATAGCCCAGCGGGAATCTTCTCACTTCCTTCCTGAGGGTACGGGATGGTGTAAAGAAAAAACCAAGGCATAAAGCAATCTATAGCGGAAAGGATATTAGGTTCGGGAGCTGGGTGGGTCAAACATCTAATAAGTGTCCAACGTAGTCTCAATAACTTGCCAAGAAATTCTCTGAAGGGATTCAGTGCGTACGAATTATTATTTGGAACTAGGATGATGATCTCTGACATTGATAGTCAGACTTCAGTGGTGAAAGAAAAAAGCTTTGATATCAAAGACCGTTTGGCTATTTTGCAGGACTTAAACAAAACAAGAAAAGACCTGAGCAACATAAAGTTGGAACAACAGCCAACAACCACTGAAGAACCACCACCTGTCCCAGCAAGACCTGTCTGGATTCCAAAAGTCGGGGATCTAGTCAGAGAGAAGATCGCGGTAAAGAAGGAATTTGGGCCTTCTTACAGAAAAGCAGTTCCTGTCTTGTCTGTCAACGGGACAAGATCAGTTGTACTACCGCCACTTGCTGGTAAAAAGGAGAACCGAGTTGTATCCATCGACCTGGTAAAACCACAATCATGTGGCCGATAACAAACAGTAGGCCAAGTGGACTCCCAATAAGTAGCAGAACACCAAGGTTTGCTACCAGTACAGAGGTCCTAACAAAGAGGCTCATCACATTCGAAACGCCTACAGAAGAACAACATGGACTATGCAACAATGCAATAGAACTAAGACCTCTGAAATCCCAAATAAAAACATTTAGCAGAGACACACCAATCTATAATGAAGTACCAAACGAAAATGCGAGAAACAGAAATCCTGAAGCAATTGGAACAATTGACAGAACTGCATTCGGCTACTTCATAAACTTCGATGATTCCTCTGAAGGCTTCAGTGAATCAAAGACACAGCCATCATCAAAAACCTTTAAAGATAAAGCTAAGGAACTTTTGAAACAACTGAAAGAAACATATCTGATTTCTCCATGGATTGAATTTTGGGTGGGTTTTGGTGCATTTATCCTCATACTTTGGCTCATCATGATACTAACATTGGGACGCTTCATTGAGGGAAAATATGCTAAAATGGACACAGCAAGTCAGAAAATCAACTTGATCCTCAAACCACACACATCTTCACACGTCGAGAAAAGAGAACTTTCTTCAGCCAACTTCACAGCCAATCCGATACCTGGTGGGGTAGCTTGGGACAACACTGACTATGAAATTTATGGTCCGGTCGAGATCCTGAAATATCCACACCAAATTAAGATCTCCTTGAGTGACTTTGTAAAACCAAACTCATTTGCTGATGATTGGGACTTCGAAAGCATTAATAATATGATGTCTGACTTAGTAATGTCTGCTAAATTTACCAAACATGATTATTTGCAGGGTTCTACAAATTATGATAGTATGTACTGTTATAACCACTATGGTAACCATTTTTTACATAGATCTGCACAACCAAGAAATGTTTTAAATTATAATCAATGGGAACATTGTGCAACACCTCCAAAAGGGAGCTCAAGAACCGTTTACGACAAATATTCATATTTTTCAGGTTTTAACACAAGTAATGCTGAAACATTTTATTTTAAATTGTCAAACAAAACAGGGACCAAGACCATGATAACCAACACAAAATTGTTATATTCAGACTCATTCTTTGAAAAAATGAATACTTTTGGTATTGATTATTGGGACAAAAATGTTGAATTGAAAAATGTTTGGGGTACAAAAGAATGGCAAGTACAGGGTATAGAAGCTTTGTTTAGAGCCTGCATGATCCCATAACAAATGATATTTTTAAATGACACTGTTCAACAAACCACCTGTCTTGGCCTAGCCAAAATCAAAGATTTAAATAAACCGTCTATTCCAAAGCCAACAATGTTTAGCAACACTTCTACAGATGAAGAGATAGACGTAAACCATATATTAAACTAAAACAGAACACATCCTGATTGGAAACAGTGGTTGATCTGGCCCACAGATACTAATAACTGTCAAGACAGATTCCTGAACAAAACACAGGGGTTCAAATTGACCAGGCCAGACCCTAGATATCCTCAAAGACATCACCCAGGGATAATAACAACCTACAGTGTGGGCAAATTATGCCTTCAATGGCTACAAACTTCCACACTGGCATAAATTAAACAACACCTAACTTTACTTACTGATGGTGCTGACTTGCGTGATTTCATTCTGGGACCGCGCAAACAGCGTCAAAAACGTTTCATAGCAGCCTCTGTATATGCAGCATACAATGAGGCCTGGAAGGTTACTCAAATTGAAACAGCAGAGAGAATACGGGAAATTGACCGTATTAATTTGGAAAAATCACTTTCTGTAGTGGACAATGGGTTAATGACTCTGTCCTCCAGAATTTTTTCTTTGGACAGCATTGTGTCTTCAGCAATCGACATATTATCGCAGGACTTACTGTTATTACAACACGGTCAGTCACAATTGCGTTCTATTGTACAGCTTGGCTGGACGTTACAAAATCTGCGTTCAGGCTATGTGCCTTGGAGTTTAATCAACACAACGTCACTATTCCAAATCTTTAACCTTACTGATAGACAAATCAGTATGGCACAAAAGGGTGCTGATTATACAATCCTGAGCATTGAGAAACTTGAGAGATTACCAGTGACAATGTCAGAACGACCTGTCAGTGAATGGATACTACATGGGATAATAAATATTCCAATCTCAACCTTCAGGTTTCAATACTGCCAAAAATATATACAGGCTGGCATGTACGAGAAATTGGGAAAAGGATACCTTAAAACAACATGGAACCTGCCCTATTCACATGCATGTGTCAGTAATAAAGAACAGAAAGTGTTTCTTAGTGGCAATAATTGTGCGATGTCACTAAGCGGCACGCTTCTGTGTAACGGAATTAGTTTGCATGGAGCCTGTGAAGGGAATTCATACAACCTTTCATGTCACCAGCAAGGCGCACCTGCAACAGAAATAGAACCATTCTTTCAAAGACTCTATAATGGGAGTTACATTCTTATTGTAGACCGCAAATGTTGTAGTCTTATGCCCGGGACTCCTTATCTAGTAACTACGACTGCGAAGGTCAAGTGCTGTGGACGCTCATTGTTCCCCAGCTCCTTCCCAGACAGGGAGGCAAGGGCATGGCCCGATTTGAAAATTACTTCTATTCGAATAGATACTTTAAGCAGAATGAAAACAGTGCTTCTTCAGACGCCTACCAGGCTCTCGTCATCAAAAGAAACGTATGATCTACAAGTCGCAAGGACGACTGCAGAGATACATACATTATTATCAACTAATTCCCCCGTACATTTTGCGGAAATCCTGAATGAAATCTTAAATATTTCTGATACCAATGGGGTCTCAAAGGTATTTAAGACAGTATTTTCGATGGCATTAACAACATTCAAAGCCATACTGGGTATTTTTCCAGATTTCGTCCATTCGATTTTTGGCGGACTTCCCATGATCCTGGGACTAATTGCAGGAATCCTATTCTTAGTCCTTATTTTTCGTTATGGCAACCCATGTCACAGACAAAACTCTGGCGACAAGGGAAGAAACAATCCTAGCCATTGGATACCGGGACCAGATATCAAAAATCCTGGGACTCTCCCGGCTTAGAGACCTGAACATGACTTGGTTTCTATCATTTCGACCAATGTGGCAAAGATGTGTTTTACCTGTATTGAGGTGTCTGCTATGCGGAGAAGAATGCGTGTTAGACACCTGTCTGACGCTACAATCGGATGCGCCGATGGATGCAGAAACATTGTTGAGCCCGAACAAGGTTCATGCTTTGTGTTGCCCTCAAAGGCTACCTATCCTGATGACGGCATTCGTGGAAGCTTCACCACTACGATTGATGGGTAGTGAAGTTCAAGATGAAAGCAGCATCGAACAGGTACGACCTTCTGTCAGTAATGCAAATCAGAATGTCAATGGAGACAATCATGCGCAAGAATGCATGATTACACCTATTTCCGAGTTAGTGGAACTTTCCCACGGAGCTGTTGACAGTTTTTTCGAAAGCCTGAATGATATGATGTTCTCTCCAGAACAGAAATAGAGACTTTTGAGCAAGCTCGCACACGGCGTTCCCTGAATTCGGCCTTCAACTTTAAAAATAAAGTCACATGAACAGATTTTCCCTCCAGTTCACGGACAGCAATTTTTCAGCAGCCCCAAATATTTTTGCATATTTTTCGGGACACTATCTTCTGCTTAAAGTAAGAACTATTCTTAGAGAACTAAGGTTTCTAAATTTTAGATAGCTTATAGACATTAGCTGCCCGCTGATACGTTCATAAATATTTTATTCTGTGATGGAATGGTCTCGAACTTTTTTTCTGTATTAAGAAGCCATTTCATGTGTAATTCTCATATACCAAATAAGCAATAATGTATACAAATGCGATTACTTTGGCATTATTCTACAGCTTGAGTGCATACAATACATATGTCTGCAATTTTTCCGTATATTTGAAAAATTTCAAAATGCATTTATGTATTTTGGGGTGGTAAGGTATACACTATACTCTATAGTATGTTGTACTATGTTATACTATGCATAGATTAGTAAATATGTACATAGTTAGCGTGGAGTGGGTGTGATGTATTCCTATAGGTTCTGAATCAATCCCCCTATTCCTGACCCTATTCTGGTTAGTAAACTAACAAGTTAACTAGTAATCAGCCCATGAGGCAGAAAATCCCCATGATGCAGATACCGTTATCTGACGCAGTCACACTACGGCACAGGAACGTGTTATCTGATTAGGTCATAACGCTTGCGATCTAATTAGACAAGCGATATTCCTCCAGCCCCTGATAAGGCATACGGAGTTCTCATAACAAATCAAACCTATGACAACCTGGGCAAAACCCTGCGGCCATTGTTTTGATTTCACCGAGAACTTCAGTAAAAGAATGTGCTAACGAGCAAGTCGTATGACATCCTTATTGACGTATCTATGTCCATCCTTACGTCAATCTCGGCACCTTAAAGGTATAAATATTACCGATCTTGCCCTATGCAAACACACGCGTGGTGACGAGACGGAGCAGCCATACTTGCCGAAGCCAAGAGCAGAGCAGACCCCGCTGGCAGCAGCCCCGCCTTCCTGACGCGCTGAGAGACGCGCTGACTTCTCCTGCCGAGAAATACAGCCCTGGCGTTTCTGGGTAGCCCTCGCAGGCAGCCTGGAATATCGAGACCAGAGAGAGAGATACCATTCCTCATTCATCCTAACTTCCAGGTACAGAACTGAATAACCCCTCACAGCGAATTCTTAAGTTATTCACTTGGCAAAAACAAACTTAACTTAAACTGTAACTTTCTATTCCCGCCCTCGTATTAGACTTAGGTCAGGTACACGGGGTAGGCGTATCTAGAAACACCAGTTGAGCACGTTTAGTCAAATGTATATGTGTATGTAATATATTTTATTCATTTTTAAACATCTTATGGCTTAGAAACCATATCAATGTTTTTACAGTATTATTTTATACTATTGCTTTTAATGTATGCACTTTACTTAACTATAAGTATTGCAATAATATCGATCCATTTCTCTTGTGCGAGAAAAGAGACTGATCAATAAATAACACCTTTTTATTGAACACGCCCGTCTCTTCCTTTTCTCTACAATCTGATGAGACTAAGAATGCAGGTACTGACTGAGTAAAATAATTTGCCTTTTGTTCACACGACTCTCGAGATATACTCTTGATTAGGGGAGAGCAAAGTTGTCATGTTCTATGGTTGTCAGAAACTAAATCCCTTCTTGTCTAATCAGGGGAGTTAATTCTTTCCTGAACATTCGAGAAAGTTTCTAGTGAACTCTGAGCTAAGCTGGCAAACCCAAAACTTTAAGTCTAGTATCGACAGTAGTAGACCTAGTTAACGTCTGGTCTAGGCCTTTACTGCTGTAGGTATTATTCCAATGCGCAGAGCCTATTGGGATGATAGGAACTACACTACAATAGCATATGGAGTGCAGTCAGGTGGAAGTTGTAAAAGATCCTCACACTCCGTGTTCAAAACCATGTGCTATTTTATGTTAAAAGGTATATGTAAAGAGCAACTGTCACTCCGGGGAGCATCATGGCACTGAAACGGATCATTTAGCGGACAGGGTGATTGAGGCTCGAATGGATGGTTTAGATGAGTGCCCTACATAGTGCATCAGGGGCTGTGAAAATCCAAGTTTTCAGGGCCTTCCTGAAAAGAGTTTCTGATTGGATGAAACAGAGGTTATTAGGGAGTTGGTTCCAGGCTATCCCTGCAATTGACTTCCCCCCTTTTGAGACAAATCTGAAGGCTGGTGGTTTTATTAGATTTGCTTTGGACGATCTGAGGGGGCGGCATGGTAAATAACATGCGAACCTGGACCGAAGAAGGTACTGGGGACCTGATGAGTGAAAGATTCTACAGGTAATTGTCAAGATTTTGAACAAGATTCTTTTGTGGATCGGTAGCCAATGGACTGCTTCCTGAGCAGCCGATGCTGATGATTTTCTAGGTCATTTTAGTACAAGTCGGGCGGCAGCGTGTTGTACCATCGGAAGGTTGTGTAGGACCGATTTGTTAGCTCCTGCATAGAGGCTGTTGCAGTAGTCAATTCTAGATGTGATTAAGGCCACTGCAACTGTCTGTCTCACCATGCTGGGGAGTAAATCAAATAACTTTTTTAGTGATTTAATCAAGTGGAAGGAGGTGCCAGCCACTGATAGCGATTGCTGGTGGAAGGACAGAGCTGCTTCAAGTTTGACTCCAAGTTTCTGGCTGCCGTTACCTTGTGTGGGGGAGAAGGGTTGTCAGCCGGCCAACATAGAATAGGGCAAAAATCATTTTCTTTCCCGAATGGCATGATTTCAGTTTTTTTCTTAATTCACCTCAAGTGATTCACTTTCATCCTGTGAAAAACCGCTGTGAGACATTGACGGCGGTTTTCCTCAGCTAATGTAGTGTTTTTATCTAGGACCAGGATTAGCTGCGTGTCGTCCGCATATGAGATGGTCTCGATGCTAAAGGATGATATCAAGCTAATCAGTGGGGCAATATACACATTAAAAACGCACGGGCTCGGGATGGACCCTTACAGGGTTTAGGTGGAACTATTTTAACCAGGGGAAGGTGAGAAATGCAGTTGGATTCGTGGCTGTCCAGGAGAATGACATGCAAGACCATGTAAAAAGCAGCTGAAAGGTCCAATAGGACCAACACAGCGTTCCTTCCCTGGTCAAGGGAGGCTTTAAGGAATTCAGCTGTGTACAAGAGGGCTGATTCCATAGAGTGCTGTGGCCTAAAACCAGATTGGTTTGGGTGTAGGATGCTTGCTCTTTCCAGGTAGGTCATAAGTTGTGAGTTGACTAGTTTTTCCATGATCTTACTTAGACAGGGCAGTAGAGAGATGGGGTGGAGGTTGGTGAGTGTGGTGGGGTCAGCAAGCTTTGTTTTTAAGATGTTTGACTGCTGCTAGTTTCCACTCATTGGAAACTTCCGCTAGAGATAGAGAAGCATGTTTTATATTGTTGATGACTGGATTGACAGTGTCTATCAGAGCATGTAAGATATAGGTGGGGCCCAGGGGTCTAAAGATGACCCTGATTTAACAGCCAAAGTAGCCTGACGGGTTTGGTCTGGGCTGATATTTCGAAAAACCCAAAAGAAAGTTCTGTTTATTCAGAAACAACCTTGGTACTTGTAGGAGGGACAAAGGGTACAATCTTTTTTGTAATGACTCAGGCTCTTTAAATTAGATTTCTCATGGGAGCATGAGACTTTGTCCACTTCAGTTGTTTTGCAAAGGTGTGTATGTGTAACCCCAGCGGGGGCAATTTGGGTGGCTGACTAACCGATCTTTGTGAACTACAGATCAGAAGGCTCAGAAGAGGAATCACCTCCTATATGAAATGTTGGGCATGTCTGAAATAAAAGAGAAGCCTGATGTGTACTTTGGAAAGTTTTTAAGGAACTGTGACGATGATCCATGAGCTCTTGCACTCTGTCCCCCAATAACTTGATCTGTGAGGATGTCCCATCGGAAGTCCAACATAAAAGTCTTCAGGTTGCCAAAATAGGGTTTACAAGCATTCTGTAGCATTGCCCGGATGTCCCACCTAGGAGTGGTATCATTGTTAGGGTTCGAAAGTTCATGCTTTGTGCGTGGCTTTTTTGGACCTATGGAGTCTTTCTGGGTTGTTTCAATGCGTCTTTTCCTCTTGGCCAGTAGATACTTTTAGGAGAGAATTATTTATACCAGTGATAAAGGTATTTATAAGAGAATCTTGGAAGATACAAGATTTTCAGACAACAGCAGGCTCTAAAGGTCTTGGTGGATGGGAATTTAGAATGGCCTCTGAATTGGCACCTGTACACTTTGAAGAAAGGGCCAACTATGGAGGATTGGGGGCCCGTGGGGTCCTTGATTTCAATGAGCTTTTGCATAGCATCAATGCAGCTTTCCAGGATCTCCAGTTCCACTGAAATTGTTCCCATGGCTGAGGAGAGGTATGAGGTGATCGGGATGTCTTTGGATTTACATTGGGCATGGGGATTCTTTTTCCCTTTGTTGGAAAGTGGATCATTAGTAGTGGCAGATATGCATTTACCACTATAAATATTACCACTAACCCAATCAAGGGCTCAGAATAGGTCTTAGAAAATTATTCCCGTGCTCAACTCTTGGTAGCTTGGCTCCGAGCAGGCAGGTAGGCTTAACTTCAAAGACAGGTATGTGAAGCTAATAAAAACACCAATTCAGTAACTAATTAAAACACAACACACAATAAAAAAATCGAACACCAATGTATAGAAATAGGAACTATTCATATCTTTAAAATGAATCTAAAATGAAGCAAATCAATTGTAGGTACCAGGTATATGAATGATTAAAGTTTAAACATGTTCTAGTGCTTAGAAACCAACAGTGCCGCTTTTGGACATTTGGTTGCCTCTGGCAGGGACAAATTCACACTTAGCAACTTTTCTGGTGGATTTCTCACCAGGCGTCGTGCAGCCTCCTCCACAGGCCAGATTCAGTGAGGAACTCATTCCTGAAGTTCCTCTGACAGGTCAAAGTGTTCAAAACGCAATCCAAGGGTCTGGAATCTCCAAGATGGTCCTTTTCCACTTTGACATCACCTTTACAAATCCACTGGTAGTACTACAGGCTGAGGAACCTGTTAACCTGTAACTTGCAGGGAGTCCACTCTTTAGTCGTTTGTAAGCAGGCTTGATCCACAGGGCTGTAGTTTCGGATTTTACAGCAGGCGCAGCTAGTCAGAGTGCAGGGCCTGGTTGATGCAGATCAAACTCCTCAGCATGGTCCCTTCTTTCTATTTTAGGTTTCAAGCAGCAGTTCTGAGAGGCACTGCCCCCTCAGATACTTATTCAGTGTTCCCTGGGGTCAAGCAGGAGGGCATTCCTGTCCAACGATGTGCAGAGCAACACTCCAGAGCATGACCACTTCCTCCAAAGTGTGGCACAATGATCTCCCAGAAAGCACTAGTTCTCCAAAATTCAATATGTCAGAATTTTCAGCAGGGGGAGAAGAGCTGGCTAAACATCCCTCCAGGATGGCTAATCTCCATAGTCTCGCCCCCTTGCATCTGCTCATTCCCTCCTTAATCCTCGCATTTGGGTGGGTTCAAAGAGGAGAAAAATTAAACTGGTGTCTTCGGCCTGTCTCATCCTTCCATTGAAGGATATTGTTTACAACGCCTCCCCCTGCTCTAGCATTCATGTGTAGTGGAACTCTGCCCTCCCAGAAGAGCTTGCTAACCCCAGGGACTCTTTATCGCCTCATCAAAGGAGCCTGGCTAATCCACGTAACTCTGAACAATCAGGACAGATCAGTGGAAGGCTGAATTGTGGCTTACAGACAAGAAAGTCTTATGACTTCTTGTATGTACATTTTATGATAAATTTAACAATATTGTTGGATTTATCTTTGCCATTTTAGGAAGACCTTTAATGCCTTTTTTATGATTCTCCGAGCCGGAATTATTAATTAATACCTTCGGGCCGTACTGGGAACCAAAACCGGCCCTGGCAAAGTGCTCGGCCGGCCCCCCTTCCCCACTCGGGGGGGTTGGAGGTGCCGCCGAGCGCTCTGCTAGGGCCGGTTTTCGGCCGATTTTGTTGCAGGGCCGATTTTGCAGCTATGCTGCAAAAACGGCCCTGTAACAAAATCGGCCCCCAGGGGCCCAAAACCGGCCCCTACTCTTGCGGCGCCTCGGGGGATTGCCCGGTGCCCGCTATGGCCATTCCGGGCCTGAATACCTTCTTGCCGTGTTAACCTATGTGGAAGGAGATGTGCAGTGGGAAAAATGACTTGGGCCATTTTTCCAACACCAGGGCATATAAAAACATATTTTATAAGAACCCTGGTTATATCTACAGTACCCCCTACCACTGGAACACATACGGGTAGACTTTAGAGGTTCTGAATAATTACAAATATTGAAAATCCTCCCTCCACTGTGATCCTAGCACAAAAGTTGATTTTGTGAAGCACTTTATCACAAGGTGGGGAGTGAAATGTGCAATTTCACTTAACCCAGGGCATATACAACTTGTCTTATAAGGGTCTTACTTATAAATACCTGGCCCCCACCCCTGGGACACCTAGGGGAGGTCCTGGGTGTTCCTAATGTGCCCGAACATTGTAGTTTATAAATTTTTAAGAGCCCCAAACAACAAAGTCGAGTTTGAGCACAATTTGCACTTTAAAAGCAGTCCTGCAACACTGGGCTGCTATTAAACTGACCTCAGGCTCCAGCAGTGCAGACATGCAAGTGCAGAAAAGGCTGCTGGCCTCTAAACCGCCCTGCTCTATTATATACTAAGGACTTAAAGGTAGTTTCAATACCCCTGCTCTATTACGTATTAGGGCCTTATAGGGGAGGTCATGTCAATCCTAACCCACAGTGTAACCTAACATATGTAGGTGTTTTCACTGTATTCTAAGTGTGTCTTCAGCATAGCACTTGCCCTGGACCTGGTTAGGCAGAGCCCCGGGTCAGTGTCAGAGTCAGTTACCACCAGTGTCAGTCAATCAAAAGTCGAGGGGTGGCCAGGGCACAGGATGACTATGCAACACCCATTATAAAATATGGGAAGGCAATGAATAAGGAAACAGAGACTACCTTAGCTCGAGGCTGACCTTGAGGCCAGAGACAGAATCGACACCAAGAACCAAGGGTAAAGAGGGTGAGCCCAGCCCAGCCTCGTCCAGGCCCCTGAAGGGCACAGATGGGCACACTCTTGTCCCGGTCACGCTCCTGGGTACACCCGAGCCACAGTGGTCTTAGAGTGCTTTTAGCACATTGCCCGAGCTGCGCCACACCTCTTCAGAAAGAGGAATCCTGGGGGATAAAATCCCACGTCAGGAACAGCCAAAGTGAAGAGTGCGGCAATGTGCAGTAAAGCCCATGCAGCCTGTGCCGCAGGGACCTTAGAGCTGTTTTTGGACATTGCCCAAACAGTGCTCCGCCTCCTCAGCAACAGGAATCCTGGGGGACAGCAAAAGTGAAGGGTACGGCAATGTGTGGCAAAGTCTGTGCATCACCATAGAGTTAAAAACAGGAATGGGGTATACAAAAATGTTTTAAGCAGCCGAAAAATATCAAAGAGGTTTCAAAAGTAACAATTATATAGCAATAACCAATTTTCTTTTGAAATATGGGTTGCGTACCACTTAGGCAGTTTCTGATCATTGGTCGCTTATGTTTCCTCAGAACGTTCTGGGAACTGGTTTATAAAACATAGCCCATGGGGTCCATATGATGATAGGTACACAATGTATTATACTGGTTTTAAAGAAGGGGCAAAGCGTGCTTGGTACTGGATTTTTTTGGGGGAGTTCTATTTTGTGCACGAACAATAATGATAAATAATTTCTCTTGTAAATGAATACATATAAAGGCTTGAATTTATATAATTGCAATTGAAATAAATTTTGCATGATGAGTAAAACTGTGTTTATTAATCTGTTTAATTGTGCCACATTTTCATGAAAATTACAGCAAACAAATGATGAATGGAATGCTGAACAAATTGAACATGGATTTAACCCTGATCTGTGACTAGGGGGGAATATTTGATTTGTTCTGCATTCCCTCCATCATTTGTGTTTTTTTTTTTGTTTTGCCGCCTTCAGTGGGAAGGGTATGCCCAGACGTGGGTCCCATGCTCACTACACCACTGGATCCAAGATAGCCTGGCTGATTAGGGGTTATACCACGAAACCGGTCCCAGAATGCTTGTTTCCCAGTACCGGGAGGACCTGGCCTGCCAGTTCTGGCTGGACTGTTCCCATGGAGAGAAAGGTCAAAACTGATTTGCATATGGCTTGGTCTAAACGGCATGGTGTGGTGAGCAAAGAAACAATAGATTTAACCCAGGTCTTTGACTGGGGGTGAATATTTGATTGGTTCTGTATTCCGTCCATCATTTGTATGCTTTTTTACATTTTCATTTTGTTTGACTAGACCCTTTTCGCACGTTTATCCCCAAACGTTTTGCTCCTTCCTCCTATTTCTTTCTGACCTGTTGCTGTTGGCTATATGACTCTGAGCCATTTACCACTGCTAATCAATTCTAAAGTGCATATGCTCTCTGTGTCAATTCTGTTGTTGGATTGGTGTTTCCTTGATTGGCAATTTGATTTACCCATAAGCCCCTAGTAAAGTGCACTGAGTGTGCCAGGGCCTGTAAATCCACTGCTATTAGTGGGACTGCATCACTGATTGTGCCACCCACTTGAGTAGCCATGAAATGGTATCTCAGAACTGCCACTGCAGTGTCTGTGTGCAGTTTGTTAATAGCCATGTCGACTTGGTAAGTGCACCCACGTGCCAGCCCCTAACCTTCCCTTTTCTTACATGTCAGACACCCTATGGTAGGCCCAGGGTACCCCCATGGGCAGGGTGCAGTGTATGTGAAAGGTAGCACATGTACTGGTGTGACATGTCCTGATAGTGAAATACTGCCAATTCCATTTTCACTATTGAAAGGCTATCTGCCCCATAGGATAGAATGGGAAACACTTTATAACATCTTACAAGTATAACTTGCCTTTGGGACAAAATGAAGAAATAACGTTTAGGCTCTCTGAACTCAGAATTTAATAACACAACTTTTAGAAAAGATGGTTTTTAAATTGTTCGTTTGAAAATGCCACTTTTAGAAAGTAAACACAAGGAGATATTGGACAGAGCTCTGAAACTTTTTAGACACTCACCCCCAGTCACAGATCTGGGTTGAATACATCATCATTCTGCAGCTCACTTCGCCACCTCAGTTCAGACCCAGCTATATGCAAATCAGTTTTGACCCTATGTCTCATGGGAACAGTCCAGCCCGAACTGCCAAGCCAGGTCTTCCCTGAATCGAAAACAAGCATCCTGGGACCAGTTTCTGGTTAACACCCCTCATCAGCCAGGCTAACTTGAATCCAGTGGCAAAGTGAGCAAGAGACCCACCTCTGGGCATCCCTGCCAACTTAGGGCGAACAAAGCAAACACAAGGAGATGATGGACGGAGTGCTGACACTTTTCAGACACTCACCCCCAGTCACAGATCTGGGTTGAATCTGTCATCATTCTTTGGCTCATTTCTCCTCCTCAGTTCGGACCCAGCTATATGCAAATCAGTCTTGACTCTGTGCCTCATGGGAACAGTCCAGCCTGAAATGCCCCTTGCTCACGTTGCCATTGGATTCAAGCTAGCCTCGCTGCTAGCCTGAAAACAGTCTCAGGATGCTTAATTCCGGTCCTGGGAAGACTTGACTTTGCAGTTCGTGCTGGACTTTTCCCATGAGGAACAGGGTCAAGACTGATTTGCATATTACTGTGTCTGAACTGGGGTGGCGAAGTGAGCTAAAGAACGATGATGATTTCAACCCAGATCTGTGAAGGGGGAGAGTGTCGGAAAAGTTTCTGTGCTCCGACCATCATCACCTTGTGTTTACTTTTAGAAAGTAGGCATTTTCTTTTCTAAACATTCTGTGTGCCTCTGCCTGTTTTTGTATTGACTGTCTGGTTTTGGAGTGACAGGGGCTGGGGATGTGCATTCACTGTAGACAGCCACTTTTGGGGGGAGGGGGTTGAGGTATGCCTGACCCTTCCTGGATGACTCATAGATGAGATGAATGGGGCTTGGCTGCATTTAGAGTAGTGGGAGGAGATTTCCTTGCACCTGAATAGGGCCTGACTCCCGTCCACAATGCTGTCTCCACCCCCTGTGGTCATACTGCACCAGTGAGGACAGAACTGCTTTGGACTGGGCTTAGAGACCCTTGCACAAAGAGAACATGGACCTTTTGGGTTTAAGTATTACACCTAAAAGCCCAGAACTTTAGATTGCTTCTGGACTCAAGAGGAACCTTTGCCAACGAGAAGAGCTGAAGAGCTGTGAGGAGGAGTACTGCCCCATTGTTGTGTGCTGTGTGGGGTTGGCCTGCAGTTACTGTTTTTGCAAAGGAAAGGACAAAGACTAGAACTTTGCTGGGAACATGCTTGAAGAAGATCTCCAAGGGCCTATGTATGCTGGCCTCCTGTTCTGAAGTATCAGGGACACAACGACTTCACCCCCAGCTCCCCTGAACTCTGTTGCTGAGAGTTCTGAACTGCCAGGAAATGCCTATTCCAGTTGTGGGCCTTTGGAGGTTGTCGTGGCTGCTGGGAGCTGGAAGAAAAGAAGAACCGAAGAAATCAACGCATCGCTCTTCTTGTGGCTGTTTTCCGATGCAGCACTGCTATGCGAGAAGAATCGCCACAAACCACCACTGTGCTACTGCAGAGATGATGCAGGGCCTGTCATAACGGCAAGAACTGGATCATCGAGGGATCGCAGCTGAAGAAACCGATTCAGCACTGCTCGACGCCACCTCATCAATTGCCGATCCATCCCGAATTTCCACTCATCGCACCTGTGCAACAGGTTTTCCCAATGCATCACTCGCAGACCAGAATTGTCTTGGAGTCGACAAATCACTTCTCCCCTACATACCAGATTCAACACATCACTTCTCCTGCGTGCAGCAGAATTGTCGCATCGCCTCCCCAAGTTCTCAGGAACTGGTGCATCTCTTTGTTTCTCAACTCTTCCAATCTCTGTGGATGTTTGGCCCTGTGAATGTTGACACATCTACAGGTACTTTGTGTTGAATCACGCATCTATAGTTTTCTATGGACCCAGTAACTTCAAACCTTTGAAAAGTCATATTCTTATTACATGTAGGTTGGATTTTTGTTGTTCTGGCCTTGTTTAGTTTAGATAAAGATACTTTATTTTTCAAAACTGGTGTTGTGTTCATTTGTGGTGTTATCACTGTACTACCGTGTGCTTTGAGTACAAATACTTTACACATTGCCTTTGGGATTAGTCTGTCTGCTCATGCCAAGCAAACCAGGGGGTGAGCAGGGTTTATCTACAGTGTGGATCCCCCTTGCCCTGAAAAGCAGCAAGGGTCCCTATTTGGACAAAGGCACCTACCTCTGCCAACTAGAGACGCCCATTTCTAACACATGTAAAGCACCATTTTAGGCAAATTGAATGCCATCACTGTCAGTCACTCCTTCCTTTTCCCTTGCTCACAACTTCTCCCAAAGGGCCCTGCAGAGCCCAGTCAAACTGTTGTGTGGTAGTTTTTTTTCTCCACTTTTATGATTACATTGCGTACAATGATCTTTTCCTTGTTCTCTATGATTTCTAACATAGTCAAGTTCTATTTTGCTACCTTTCACTGTGATCACTAGTTTATTCTTTGGGAGAAAGTCTTACTGCTTAAATGTTATATTACTTAGCATGTCTCTAAATGTAATTGGCTTAGAGGGTGTTGAATATGTTTTTCATATGCTCACATCACGATGATCTCACAGTTGTTCTATTTTGATATTTAAAAAATTTGTATAAGAACCCCTTGATTTTGGGGAGTGAGCAAGAATTTCTGAGAGATTTTGAGAATAGTTTCCTACACTGCTAGTGGTGCTGCCCGTCTTTCTTTGATGTTGCTGCTCATTTGGGACTTAGAATTATTTCTGATTGGATACTCTGTATAGCTTCATACGTAAGAGCCTTCATGGCAATCAACACCATACTGCTTATTTTTGAATTGTTTAATGAAACCCTTTAACTTTTATAAATCTTGAATTCCATTATTGAGTAGGCCTCATTACTTATTTGCACTGTTTCAATCTGCTAGAAGATGTTTAGGGGGTGCTTTAAGTCGCAATTCAATCTATGGGAGATTGGCATGAGGTACATGTTTGGGTGGGAAATTTTTGTAGTATCTAAAATTTGGGGTGCTGATTTGCCATTAAAATACTAACTCAGGCTTCCTGTAATTGTAAAACACTGCACCACTAATCAGAATTTCAAGACAGGTGTACAGGCATTGGTGATGTTGAGATTAGATTCTATTAAATTTCTGCAACCAAGGAGACCCAAAGTATGTCTTGTAAGTTTCAGGGCTGCTCTCTACACTGCGATCCATCTTATCTCAGGTAGTTGACCTTTTGACTTCATTACTCCATTATCATCATCATCATGCAAGTGCTACCTAATGACACCGCTTGCTCATGGATGATTGATTTAAGAAGCATTTAAGAAGTCTGCACACTGATATTTTAATGTGTACTTTTTTGTAAGATTTTAATTAATCAAACAAATAAAATTAAACTTGAAACTTGAAACTTGAAAGTCTGCACACTTACATTATCATTTTGAGATTTCCCACTATATTTGATACTCCTGCTGAATTTCTACTTATCACTCCTGTGGTGGTCTCTCATTTCTCATCACCTTGTTTTTGTGACAATGGAGTTATTCTCCTCATTTGAGTTTCACTGTGGTTGTTCCATTTTCTGTTATGTTATAAGTAACACTATGTTTCTATATACGTTTTTAGTCTTCGCTTCAATGTAAAGATCAGAGATGATTTAATCAGCCATTTTTCAGGTGTGTTTTACAGTATTATCTCTGGACCATTATAAAGACCCCTGAAGCACTCTAGCGCTTGGTTCACTCTAGAGAAATCAACTAATCCATCAATCAAAGCAAATAAATAAAGAAAATGGATATCTGTTTACTTTTATAAAAGTGGTGATGAAAATGACTGAAGTTAAACAAACCAGTAGCTCTATCCAACAATTACTGAATGACTTGATTTCAGAGAACTGTCTTCTAGGGAGATGTCAGGCCAAATTCATGGATATTTTCTTAATCTTATTTTAGCATGGCATTGTCTAATTTGATGAGAAAGTTCATTTATTGAAAGGGTAACCATCTTTTTGTATAACAATTAAGCATGAAGCAAATATTTGATTGTATTATTTAGACATGCCTAAAGATGCATGCATTTGGTATCAACCTCACATTGACAAGATATTTATAGCAACAACATGTGGTCAAATGTGTCTTTGTCTCCCAAGGATTTTGAGACCCTCAGTGGGGCTCTTTTTTCCTTTTGTATATAGGAAATGTGGTAGATATAAGGTCTGTGTAAAATACCATCCACAGTAGTTCAGAAGTTTAAAGATCCCCAATTTCATACACATATAATACATTGGTACTTTATCAACAAGTATGTTTGAAACAAAAAAGTGGGCCCATTTGGATCAACATGAAACAGAAGTTAGTATTACATTACAGAAAAGTTAAGATAGCAGTATTTGGTGAGCAGTAAATCAGGATCTCACAAAGGAGAACAAAAGATTTAGGAAAGGCTGGGAGCCTGAAGCTAGGTCACTGATGTACAAATTAGTGCAGATGTGCCTGCTTTCGTATTTTTAAGTGCTGGTGGATATTTAATTGATCAAGGCCATACTATCAAAAGGCAGTTATATGTGATCATGCTCAAACAACTATTGTGTAAATAAATGATTGGAGGAAAAAGGTTTGTGTACAGTTAACTTGCAATATTGTAGGACTTATATGAATTAGGGTTAATATGATCCCTGATCAATTAAAGACCCAGTTTACTATTGTTTAAATTAATGCATTCCAAGGATACTTATAAATAGCTCTGCCACAGTACAATGTGACTAGAAGAGTGCCCTGGATCGATAACCAGCTTTTGTATTCATAGTCCACTTTGAGTTTTCTTTTCTTTCCTTAATTTCAGAAGAGGAGGTTTCACACCGGTTTTCGTAGGGTTCTGGAAGCTGATTAATAGCATATATGTAAAGGAGCAAGCATCTTTGAGCTTTGGGATTCTGTTGATTATTTTCTGTCAGGGACAAATTGGCCTAGAGGGCAATCAGGCAGTGCTTGAAGGGCTCATCCGACAGGCCAGTGTGTGGGCCTATGCGGGCCTGGTAGGCCAATTTGTAACTGTTAATTTCCCTGATATTTTCACAAACTTCCCTGCAGCAGAATGCAATATTGTCTGCAGTCGCACATAGCCTCCAAAACACCCATACAACACATCTTTACAAGTTGAAAACTGCCCAGATTTGCAAATGTGGGCCACTTTAACTTTGGTGTTGGGGCCTATTTTCTCTCCCAGTCAGACCCTGTTGTCTGTATTTTGGCATGACTATAGTGCTCGATTCACAAAGGCAAACTTAGACCAAAAGTTTAAGTTTACGAATTTCGGTATTCACAAAGATAAACTTAGACCAAAAGTCTGAGAATATGACTTTTGGTATTCACAAAGGTAAATTACAAGTAGTATGTCTGCACTCGGGCAGAATCTCTGCCCTGAGTGCGGAGAGTCCGGTTGGGAGAATACACCCCAAGTGTGGTCGTATATATACTACTCATAACTTACATTTGTGAGTATCAAAAGTCGTTAAACCCACCTTTGTGAATTGGGCCCATAACCTTTTAGATGGGAAAACAATGGATTCCTATAAATAGTAGCTCATTTTAGCTATTTTGAATCAAATTCCGATTAATTATGGATTAAAGAACTCTTTCCACATCAAACATAATAATTACACAAGAAATATCAATGACCACTTGCAGCTTCTCCGGACTCTACACCTAAAAGACAAAGTGAGCAACGTCACTTGAAATATGCTTCAAGTTCACAATGTCAAAGATATTAGCAAGTTTTATTTATTTATTTGAAGTTTTATATAGCGCGAACATGACCTGTTAGGATATCAGAGCGCTTTACAAGGAATGGTACTTTACATACATGAAGGTATGGGCAAAGTACAGGGTTGGTGGATAGGGAAAAGTCAATAGTGGGACAAAGCCGTGGCTATATACAAGAGTCAATACAGTTCCAAAATCAGCGCTGAATTGAGTACAATAGGGCAGAATACAGGGATGGGGTTGAGGAAATGACAAAAGTAGGGCAAAGCTGTGGATATATACAAGTGTCAATACAGTTCCAAGATCGGTGGGCGATTTGATAACAATAGGACAAAAAAGAAATGTACAACAACTGGTACAGGGAGCATTGGAAGAAGTGAGAGTTGATACAAATAGTAGGTCATCTGAATGTGCACCAAGGGAGCATTACTGGAGGAATTTGCTTATTAAGAAGGTTTTAGCTTCTTTTTTGAAGAGCATCAAAGGAGGTATTCTTCTGATGGAGGAAGGAAGGGAGTTCCAGATTCTTGGTGCAGCACCGGAGAATGCTCGATTTTATGTTTTTGCCTTGCAGGAGCAGGGTGGCTGGGTCACACGGTCTCTGGCGAATCTGGAGTTTCTATATCTCCCAGATAACACGAGTTTCTGGGCAAGATATGCCAGGAAGTTTGTGTACAAGGCTTTGTGAGTGATGCAGGCCAGCTTGAGATGAATTCTGCCTTCAAGGGGAAGCCAGTTCAAGGCCTTCAGGTGTGGAGAGATATGGTGACATTTTTTTGAACCGGATAAGAGTCTGGCAGCTGCGTTGAGGCAAGCTTTTAGGGGGGCAGTCGAAGTCTTAGGCAGGCCAGATAGTGTGGAGCAGCCATATTCGATTCTGGAGAAAACTAACACCTGCCCAGCGGTTTTTAGGTCAGCAGTCCCAATGAGGGGTTTAATTTTCTCAAGTAGCTCAGATGGAATTTGGCAGTTTTGGCCATCGCGTTGATGTGTTCAATCATATTCAGGTTGCGGTCCAAAATAATCTCAAGAGATTTGGCGGCATCCACAATGGTAGGGCTTCAGTTTAGTGCTGTGATGGAGTTAGTCCATTCAAGGATGTCAGCAGATTTTGTTTGAGGGGAGATGAGAAGAAACTTCGTTTGTTGGGCATTCAGTTTGAGCTGGTTGTTGGCAAGCCAATGGACAGTCAGTTTCAGGTCATCATTTAGATGGGTGATCTCCTCAAAAGAGGAGATTTTAATGTAGATCTGGGTATCGTCTGCATACATGTGGAAGGAGATGTTGGTCGAGTGGAGAATTTCAGCTAAAGGTTCGAGGTAGAGATTAAAGAGGGTAGGGGACAGAGTGGAGCCTTGCGGGACACCGATGGAGATCCGGGAGGGAGCAGATTGGTTGTTGTTGACAAGGAATCTCTGTGTGGGGTTATGGAGGAAGGAACAAAACCATTTGATGATGATGATGATGTGTTTGAGGCGTTCAAGTAGTTTCTCGTGGTTGACAGTGTCGAATGCTAAGGAGAGATCCAGAAGGATCAGAAGACATGTTTTGACTTGGTCAAGGGCTAGGAGAGCATCGTCAACGATGTGAAGAATATTAGTTTTAGTGCTGTGCCCAGGCCTGAACCCAGATTGGAATTCGTTGAGTAGATTGAAATTGGCCATGTGTTGGCTTAGTTGTAGCTGCACACATTTCTCCAGTACTTTCGCTAGGAGAGGGATATTGGAGATGGGTCTGAAGTTATTTGGAATTTCCGGATTCAGAATGGGTTTTTTAGGATGGGGATGACTTGCCCGGTTTTCAGTGAGTCAGGTATGGTCCCTTATAGAAGGTAAGCATTGATAATGGTAGTCCAGATGGGAGCGATGAGTGAGGTGGTCACTGCTAAGCAGTTGGTGGGAGGGGGTCATTAAAGTGGGTATTCAGTTTTAAGGAGGATAGAATTTTTGAGATAGAATTGTCATCATAAAGTTCGAATTTGGACCAGTGAGACTTGTTTTTGGTTGTTGCTTGGTGGGGACGAGAGGATAGAAGGGTTCCAGACGGAAAAGGAGGGGAGTTCGAGGAGGCCTCGAGTTTGTTACCCAGCAAGTTGATTTTGGTTGCGAAGAAGGAGGAGAACTCATTGCAGGTGATTGGGGATCTAGTGGTTTCTTTTGATGATTTCTCTAGTTTCTTTGATTTAGGTTTGAGTATTTCAAAAAGCATTTTCCAGCTCTGAATTGAAGAACGATTTACTGAACAAAAGGATATTCTTGTTGCATGTATTTCTGGCCTGACGGAATAGTTTATGGTGGGAGGCTGAGGGGTGCTGTCTCCAGTTCTTTTCTTTCAGACGGAGAGCTCTCCTTTCATCATTGAGGGGTCCGCTGAACTAAGGGTTTTTGTCTTTGATTTGGGACCATTTGAACTTACGCGGGCCAGATCGTCCAAAATGTTAGTCATAGTCAAGTTGTAGTGATCTGTGAGGTCGCTGACCTTAGATAGATTCGGAGGGGGGGGGCTCATTCTCGCAGCGGACAGTCAGTTTCTCGAGGTCCAGGCTCTTAGAGTCTCTGAGCCAGCATTTTGGTTTTACCCGTTGCCTACGTTTTTTCAGGTGGTGGTCAGGTATAGTGAAGCTTATGATGTGGTGGTCTGGCCAATCACATGGCGCTATCGATTCAGCGTGACCACCGAAGCCTTAGCAATAATCCAGTCCAAAGTAGCGCCTTTTGTGTGGTTAGGCAAGGTGCAGGCCTGGGTGAGTGATTGATCGGCAAGGAAAACTTTGACAGGGTTGACCCGGGAATTATTGGGGTCATTCCAGTGCATGTTGAAATCACCAAGGAAAATGTCAGTGGAGTGAGGCGAGACCTTAGCAGTGATGATTGCCATGAGGCGGTCTGAGAAAGTGTCGTTCCTGCCTGGGGGGGTGGTAGAAGATGTGGAGTTTGCATAGCTGAGAAGTGGTACTACTAATGGAAAGGGCAAGATATTCGCAGGTATCCGTAGGCTCAGCATGGAGTTCTGTGACGAGGCGGTCTGAGCAGTAGATGCAAGCAATGCCTCCCCCATTCTTAATTTGTCTGTCAAGTCTGGTGATGTTATAGTTGGGCAGGACCAATAGGTCAAGGTGTGGTGATGAGGATTCATTGAGCCATGACTCGGTTAGCATAGCTACATCGGTATTGTGGTTAAGGATGAGGGGGGGGATGTCCGAGGCGTGTCTCGCAGCTGACTGGCATTTAAGAAGGAGGCCAGAGAGTGGGGCATCAGAACGAATGTTGCAAGGAGGGGAAGGTAAGGGAACTTTTGTTAAGTTGTTATTGTTTATCCCTCTGTTACGGAGGGATGATGACCTGGTTGTGTTGATTGTGATAGTAGGAATCAGGCAGTCAACTTCCTTGTCAGGAGGACAGGGGGTATCGGGGGGGCTCAAGAAGGGTGAGAGGAGGGTTAAGGTCTCCTCCTCTGAGAGGTGATTAGGAAGTTTGTGAGGGCGTAGTTGTCAGCTGGACAGCAGCATGGGCTGGAGAGTGGGTGAGGTGAGAGTGGGGATACAGAGTTAAGAGAGGGCTTGGAGGTTGTGATAGAGCGTTCAGTGAGGAGAAGGATGTTCTTCAGATCAGATAGAGATTTCTGGATTCTCTTATCTATGTTTGATGCTCTGGTGTTCAGGGTTTCAAATTCCAATTGTAAGGGTTGAGCTTGCAAGTAGGGGACCTGGGAGTCAGCACAGGGACTATTTGCGAGTGCGGGAGGCCAGGTGAGGGAGCTCGACCTCCATACGGTTGGGTTACCGGGAGGGAGGCCAGGAGAGAGGAGGGCTAGGCAATCTCAGAGAGGAGGGGGATTCGTTAATGTTGCGGGAAGGATCAGTGAACTGAGGGTGAGGTGGTTGTTAGTTGGTGGGTGAGAGGGCAAGAAGTGAGGTTGGCTAGCAGGGGTGTAGGCGAAAACCTAGTGGCTGATGCTAGAGGTTGGGGGAGGAGGGAAGATCTCTGAACACCCTAGGGGAAAGGCTGTAGGTTTGGACTGAGTGGGGAGCACGATGGGGGGGTTCGTGCCAATCCAGCCAGAGGGAGGGAGAGAGGGTTTGGAATAGACAGAAGCAGCAGCATTAGGAGGTCTAGGTGGGAGGCCCTTACTCTTGGGATTGGAGTTGAGTGGACCGGCGGTGCAAATGCAGTCATGGGGTGACAGGCCCAGGGGGTGCGTAGAGGAGTTAAGAACTAGTTTCTTAAGGGTGGCGAAAAAGTCCACAAATTTATTGAGATCAGAGTATGAAGCTTGGATCAATATGATGCCGTTGTTTTATAAGTGGTAATGGTAAGGTCGGCTTTAAGGGTATGGGATGACACGATCATGAGTTTGGAACCGTGGGGGATGTTCCTGGCATTGTGTACGTTAAGCATGTTAAATAGGACAGTGCGCTATAGTGCCGTTTTCCTAGAGTAGAAGATGAGGTCATTGGTGATGATGCCCCTGTCCACGTTGAAGTACAGGTCAGAGAGCAGAGGTCTCAGGGTGTCTTCTCAGGAGGGAGTGTTTAAAGGATTTTGCAGCGGACTTGGAAAGGTCGGGAGGGTAGGTGGTAGTGATGGAATTGCACCCAGTAGCAATAAGGTTAGATCCAGCCATAGTGGGAGGATGGGCAGGAAAGCCATAGAGTGCCCAGTGAAGCAGATGTGGTGGACAAGGTCAAATCTGGGAGCAAGCAGTGCAGGGAGATAGACTGGGCATAGTACAGCCCAGCAGCTGTGACCCATAGGCTGCACAGGGCCAGGCAGTAGGGATCGGGTCCAGATAAAGGTAGGGGCATCAGGAAGGAAAGGGTACCAGAAAGCGCACTGTAGGAACAGTAAGAGGGCCACACTGGCTTACGTGTCTTGCTTCAAATGGGACAACAGTATTGGGATAGAGTATGCTGAGCATAGCAGAGCCTTGAACACAAGTGGCTTCTACAGAACAGGACTAATTCAACGAGGTAGGACTGATCTGGGCGTCCTTGTGAACATCAATGTCCAGGGTTTTAATCCGGAATTGTGACGAGGCGAACCTTGACCTTCCAACGTCTCTCCCCATGGTCCGCACCGAAGAATCAAGCACACTGGTCCGAATTCACACCCTATGATGAACACGCTGTCGCTAAACTCCTCTCAACCCTGAACCCTAACAACCATTTTAACGACCCGCTCCCCTCGAACTGTCTTGCGACCGTTGCCAAATCTATTATTCCCAGCTGGACTGCGATAATCAACGCCTCTCTCCGACAGGGATCAATACCGGCCTCACTGAAAGCTGGCCAAGTTCTCCCCATTCTGAAAAAGCCATCATTGGACCCAGCCTCCCCAGACAACTTTAGACCACTTTCCAACATTCCTCTCTTGGCCAAAGTGCTGGAAAAGTGTGTCCAAACACAGCTAAGTCACCACATCAACAACTTCCATCTACTCGACGACTGCCAATCTGGATTCAGACCGGGTCACAGTACTGAAACCACCATGCTCCACATTGTCGATGATGCTCTTCTAGCCCTTGACCAAGATAAAACCTGTCTCCTAATCCTCCTTGATCTTTCCTCCGCCTTCGACATGGTCAACCACGAGGTTCTACTCGAATGCCTTAAACTGAGAATGGGATTAGATGGTACAGTCCTCGACTGGTTTAGCTCCTACCTTCAAAACCGATCTCAGAGATTCTTAATCAACGGTGAACTGTCCGCCCCTTCCATGGTCACGGTGGGAGTCCCGCAAGGATCAACGTTGTCCCCCACCCTCTTCAATCTCTATCTCGAACCCCTTGCCGAAGTCCTTCGCACTGCAAATATCTCCTTCCATATGTACACTGATGACACTCAGATCTACATAAAAATCTCCTCCCTTGCGGAGATCGTCACCTTGAATGAGGCCCTGAAGCTGACCATCAGATGGCTCTCCTCAAACCAACTTAAACTCAATGCTAAGAAAACTGAGTTCCTTTTAATCTCCCCGCCCAAGAACAACCCTGAGATCCAGACATGGATTAAAGCCATCACTGCCTCAAATCTCTGGGAATTACCTTGGACCACAATTTGAACATGCGAGACCATGTCAACGCAATGGCCAAATCTGCCAGATTCCACCTGAGCTACCTATGGAAATTTAAACCTTTTCTTGACGCTCCTGACCTAAAACTAGCAGTTCAATCATTAGTTATTTCTCGACTGGAATATGGTTGCTCCACCCTCTCCGGCTTACCTAAGATCTCGCTGGCTCTCTTAAAAACCTGCCTCAATGCAGCCGCCAGACTTCTTACAGGCTCTAGAAAATTCGATCACATCACTCCTCAATTGAAAGCTTTGAACTGGCTTCCCGTCGAGGCTAGGATCCACCTCAAACTGGCATGCATCACGCACAAGGCCTTACACTCTAACTCCCCTGCGTATCTTGCACAGAAGCTTGTGTTATCTGGAGGAAGCAGAAACTCACGATTGGCTAACACCCTCCTCCTCCGGCCTGCACGCTTTCGGAAAACAAAAACTTACAACCGAGCCTTCGCCGGATCTGCACCAAGAATATGGAACTCCCTCCTTCCTGACATCAGAACAATCCCCTCCCTTGCACGCTTCAAAAAAGAGGCCAAATCCTTCCTCATAGGTAAATTCCTTGGATGTACCTGCTCCTCAGCTACCTAAGAGACTATTGCCTCATCCGGCGACCTTGTACAGTACTCGTGTGATTTCCTGCCTATTGTATGACTCTTGTCTCTGTAAAATGCCCTGATGTATAGCCTCTCCTTCCCTAAATGTATAGTATTGTTGGAATCTCCTGCCTACCTTATGACCCCTCAACTCTGTAAGCTCTATGATGTACAGGTCCTGTGATACACTACGCTCTATACTACCCTTTGAATATGTAAAGCGCTCTGATAGCCTCACATGTCAAGTTCGCGCTCTATAAAACCTTAAAATAAATAAATAAATAAATAAATAAATGATCATTCTTGTGATAGCATGTTCGATTTGACCTCTATCGAGGATGTTGGAGATGTGAAGCAGACAATTGGAGAAATTAGCAGATTAGCCCAAGGCAGTCAAACCTCCACCATTTGGTGAACAGAACACTGTGTAACTTGAGGTCTGCAGATAAGTAAGCACCATCTTAAGGTCAGGCATCTACAATAGTGCACACGATAAACAGCCGTTTAAGGTCATAGCAAGTGATGCAACAATACCACAATGAACATATTTGCCTTGTTCTTAAACCGTGGTTTGAGTGATAATTCTTTTAGGCTGTTGATTCAGGGATGGATTAGATGAGATGCAGCTGCCATTTTGAGGTCAGGCAGTCAGGCAGTCAGGCAGACATCCAGTAATCAACCGGCAGATCACCGGTAACCTTCACTGAGAATAATAGTGTTTGCTCGGAAGATGCTGTACAGTCAATATTGAGCACCCCACGTGGCAGCTGACAATGTGGGCATTGGAACGGAGTGACTTCAGCGCAAGTTGCTAGCGGGTCACCATTTGGCAGCAGGCACCCGCACTGATAGGACTAAGGTGAGCCACGTACCATACATTACCCCGCGACTGAGTAAGTGAGTTGACAGAGATAATTAAGTCAGAATCGGAGCTCAGTCGGAAGTTGTGTGGGCGCTTATGTCTGTATTGAAGTGCGGGTGCGATGGGATGGAGCCACCATTTTGGAAACCTCCAGTAAGCTTTTAATATCCAAATGTAATACTGTAGGTGCAGAAAACAAGATCGGAGGGGTCTTGCCAAAGACATTGGACCATGATGGAGTGATTAATTCCATGATGTCTAACATCAAGCAGTATGTACCAGTAGCAAAAAATGCATACATCACTTACGAAGCACAACATTCCCTGTAATATGGAAAACAAACCATTCAGTAATTTGGAAATAGAAAGCAGCAGGTGTCACTTATCTAAGACTAAGTGAGAGGAAACATAGCAAGAAATTAGTAACCAAATTAATTTGTCGTAATTTCACCCTTGTTGACCATATCCGACATTACCTCATGCTTTAATCACTGTGAATTGTCTTCCGACCATACAATGTTCCTGTACTCCATTTGTCAATATGTTTTTGAAGGCCTAAAATCCTGTTTTCAACTATGGTGCTGTTTGGATGTTTTACCTAACCTTGTGAAGCTTAGATAATTCTTCCCTGCTGTAACTCTTAATTGTTTTGTTTCTCGGGCCAAGGCTGGTGGCATTTGAAACTCCTGGGTAGTTAGAGCATTTCCTTTAAATTATGGTAACCAGTTAGCTATATAAATTGGCATATATTAGTATTTTGTGTACGCCACCCTTAAATGTGTAATCACCCTGTGGGATGTATAAAAGTCAATACACCCATATGGTCTACATTGAGCATTTTAACACCCGCAGAAGGAACCAAAACAAGCATGTGAGCTGGAAAACAAATACACTCTGTCACACCTGCATGGCGAAATGTCACCTCAATCAGTTTTGACAATTAATATTGAACAGACCCATGTAACCCTTGTTGGGACTACCACCAGTTATTTGGGATGTTGGACTCCAGCTGTACATGTGGCAGCCATTCAACCGTCTCAATTTTCTCATGCCATTGTGGTAGGAACTTTTCACTGAAAGTGCTCCCAGAAAAATGACTGGAACAATTTCAGGGAAAATGTAACTACTGACTGGTCTTCCAAGACATTGCAACTTGACGGGTCTGTCAGAACTAAGAAAAAAAAGAAAGAAATAATATACATAATAAGGAGGGAGTATTCGATCTGTGCATCATAGACATTTTGCCTTTTGTTTCGTGCCCTGGACTGTCATACTTTAGGTGGCAGCCTCAGGCACAAAAGAAAACCATAAATGGCTGTCCCCTAATCAGGCAGCAAAGCTTTCAATGAGGTAAAGTCAGCAGCCCTATGGCAGGTGAGTCGCTGTCTCTTATAATGTCAGATGTAGCTGAGCTCTGCCAATAGAAACTATGCAGGTCCTCCTTCTGGATTAGGTTGAGAATACATGTAAGTAGTGAAATCACATGCCACATTGCTTTCACACTCTGAAATCTGACACAAGATAAAATACCTATCACTTTTCCTTGTTAGAGTATCATCCAGCTGTATAATAACCAGATTTCAAGATTTAAACCATGTAAAATACACCCTCTTACACGTTTAAAAGGGTGACATGGCCTCTGAGACCATACTAGCAGAGAAGCAGTGGCAGTTAATGTGGAGGTAAACTGAACAGTGCTTAAAAGGTGGCTTTTTATGAACTAGGAATTACATTTTCACAACAACCTCATATGTAGCAAGATTAACATTGTGATCGGGGCCTGGACGGTCATCATGGCGTCTATCTTGCTGAGTTCCGCTCTGAACCCCTTTGATCCGTTAATGATTCGGACCTGTAGCTGGCTTCAAGCTCACTTCAGGCATCTTATCTACCCTGTGCACAATGGTAGTACCATCCACTTTCCCGGATTCCTTGAACGACATTCCTGATGCCTGCTGGTGTGGCGGGCCTGCTGTACTGCTTGGAGATGAGAGATAGCAGCCCATCATGAGCCACGTGGCTGCTGCCACCCTCCCTTTGGATCTACTGGGGGGAGCAGACACCAACCTGGACCTTCATGCTCTCTAGCTGTGCGGCTTGGCCCAGTGGACTGAGGGCTGGTGTTGTTGCTTCAGCGGCTGGTCGTGTTCAGAGGTAACGGGAGTGCCTGAAACACAGCCTCCCAACTTCCTCCCCTTTGCACTGGGGAACACGTGTGGTGAGGCGGCGGAACTGCACTGCATATTCAGAGACCAGCTTTTCCATGGGGCTGGTGATGAGACTTCAGCACCACAGTGGCCCCTGATATCCGGACCTGACTCGGGCCCATAGGAGGCTCAGCACTTGGACACACCTTTGGCCTTGCAACACATGTCTGCCCCCCTCCCCCCCGGATAGACACATGAATTGAGACATTGTTTCATCTCTCACCCGGCCACAGTGCCCTGCAAGTGCTGCTTGATGGGCCCTCCTCTCTCCTGTGGTGACTGGAGTCTGCTTCCTGTGGTGGGTGCTGGGACTTTGCTGTTGGCCCTTTGACTATTTTCACCCTGTGCATGGGCCGGCGTGGAACTGCAGGGCTTTGCTTTCCTGCCTTAGCCATTTCTGCCTCCTGACGCTGGGTGAGGGAGTGACCCCGCTCGGCCATACTAAATGATTAACTGAGCCCTCCTCCTTGTTAAACCCCTGGTGCAGGTTTGTCTCTGACTTAACCACTCTAGAGGGGGTCTCCCTTCCGGGGCCTGCTCTCCTGTCATTGGCCTTGCCAGGTGGGGTGCACTGAGGAGGTGGGAAATTTGGACCTTAGGTAATACACCACTTCCTGCTCCTGTTGCTTTGGGCCCTTTCACACTCCACCAAGTTCACTTATCTTTGGCCTTTGTGATGCTCATTTTCAGTACGTTCTCCGGGTGAGGTACACCATATTGTAGCCTTTGGGAGTGGGAGCAACTCAACTGACCTCTGTTACCGTTCCCTTACATTCATCTGAGTGACCTATTGGCTCTGCTAGGCCCACTTACCTTTCGGGGATTACTGATGTTTTCTGTAGTGGACTGCAATATTGGTCCAGTGTTCCCTTCAATGTTCTAGTGTCCTGTTTCGGAGTGGCAGTTCCTGATAACCCATCAGAGTGCTCCGTGGAGTTCCTTGGCCCCTGCCTATCCTCAGCACCATCCACTGCGGAGAAAGATCATCCCACCCAAGCAGGCCGATCCCTTTCCAACGTGGGGCCTACACATCCTGCGATTCTGATCCGATGGGCCAGGATAGACCCACCCGATGTGCTACATGACAGACTTGAATAGTTCAATACACTACTGGCCCCACCAATGTGCCGCTGGGGCCGTCTGATGTAGATAAATACATATTTCCAGCTAGTGACCTCACCACCATCCTTTATGCTATCCAGACATCACAGGCTTTGGTGGAGGTGAAAATCAGAGATATGCAGATGGATATGGTGTTGTTTCACCAGAATCTTTGGAATGCCACTGCACGCATCACAGAAGCTGAGTTGTGGAACTCTATGGTAGAAGATGACATCTGCACTCTCACGGTTTGGATCTCGACTTTGCTCACTCGAACGGCTGAGCTTCATAGGTGCACCGAAAAAGCTGAAAATCACTCTTGGCAGAACAACATGTGCATAATTGGCATTCCAGAAGGTACAGAGTGCAATGCACCCTAAATGGTAGCAGACTTCTTAGAGCACTGGATTAAATCCTGGATGTCCTCTGAGCATTTGTCTTCTTATGTTCACCATAGAAAGGCCAAACCGAGCGCTTACCCCCAAGCCCCCACCAGATCTTCCCCAGACTGATTATTGCTTGGGTCCTTACTTAAAGGGATAGAGATGCTATCTTCAGAGAGGCTTGGGTACAAGTGGAACTCTGATGTGGTGAAACCAAAGCTCTCCTCTTCCCGAACTACACCCAGGAGTTCCAACAACGACAGCATTCCTAAACAGAGATAGAGTAGAAACTCAGGGATATGGGGCTTCAGTACCATTTGCTATTTTCAGCTGGACTCTGCGTCATCCATGCTAATAAGTCAAACTTTTTTTACAATCCAATTGGCTTACCAAGGACCATTTACTCAGTGGCTCCACTACCTCTTTGTCATGCCAACTGGACCCTGCTGGCTAGCAGCATCTGGCATTGTTGCCTAAATCCCACAGGTGGCACACTCGCTCCCAGAGGAGAACAGAGAACAGCCTGCTCTGAGTCACATCAGTGATCCCCTCAGATGCGGCCATCATCACCATCTTTACCTGCTATGCATCTCACCTCTGAGGGGTGGAGAGGTGACCAGATATAGCTGGGTTTCCAAAATCTCCATCGTCCGCACAGGCAGTTCCCTATTCCCTATATATCTCTCTTAGCCCCCCGATCTGACTGTCATTGGGCCCCTGTTAGCCACATGGCTTCACCTTTGCTTGTTCTTTGGTTATGTTCCTCGGTTAGCTGCCCAGATGTTTGTATGTTTTCCATACAGATGCTTCCCCCAAACAGAATGGCAGCTACCGTCTTACGCCTTATGGGAATGGGGTTCTTTCCCTTGATGATTCTAAATTGTTGTGCATACTGTTTTTCGTAATTACCTTTTATTTTTGGGTGACAGATAATTCTGGGATAGTTGTATGTGGTTGAGTGGGAGGTGGGTGTGGGTGTATTAATTTACGGGTTGTTGACGTTTCAATATTGTGATACGTTCCGTGTGTATGCTTACTTCTCATTTTTCTTTTTAGGTTTTGACACACACCTTCACAATATTCACAGTGGCGATTTTCTAGTCATGACTACATGTGGTGCCTTACTGGTGCGCTCCTTGCTCCACTGCTGGGCCCCAACAGGCCCTTTCCCTATACTGTCATTGGCACATGATTGCACCCGACCTCCATAATGATGAACTTCTAAGTATTATCTTTGAATGTTCATGGTCTGCTGGACCCCATGAAACGTGCTACAGTTCTCACCTCTCCTGCTTCAAGAAACTCATCTGCTGTGGGACTACTGCCCCTTCCTAGTTTGAAAGGGATATGACAGGGTCTTTTATATGGGGTACACCAGTGGGTCCTGAGGAGTTGCTATCCTACTGCGTGGTTCCTTTACCCTTACCGTTTCCCATGTAACAGGCAACACGCAGGGCCATTTTCTTGCCCTGACAGGGGCCCTGGAGGGCCAGGTGATCACATTTTGCCTCCAGGACCTTTCTAAACTCCTTTGTACCAACCACAGGGACTTACATTGCTAGGAGGTAACTTCCATGCAGTGTCCAACCAAGAGATTGACATAACCAGCCTCTCACCAACTCTAGACATACGGGGGTGCATCACCTTATTGACTGGACTGCCCAACTCGGCATCTGTGATGCCTGGAGGCTATGGCACCTGAGACTTTGCAGATTGACACATACCTCAGAAGCCTATTACAATCATTCCCAAATAGACTTGCTCTTTTTACCTGCCACCAGCTGTCAAGCATCTCACAAATTCAAATATTATCTCCTTCATCAGCTTGGACTTTCAAACACAGCTTGCGCCCCATGTGATGTCTTAATACCGATCTTCAAGATCAAATCTTTGTTCAAGCCCTTAGAACTGCGCTCCAGGCTTACTACCACAATAACTTTGGGTGAGTAGCGAGGGTGGCTACTTTACAGGCTGCCAGCAAGGTGACTATATGGTGCTTTGCCAGGGGGCATATTATGGAGCAGGAGCGTGTTCGCTTCTCCCACATCACTCAGCTAGAAGCCTGTCACCTTCACTTGGAAAGGTGTCTAGCATCTGATCCCCAGGAAAATATCTCCTGTCAGCTGGTTCTCCTTCACAAGGAAATCCGTCATCATTCCCTTGAAGCTGCCAAACATCTTTGACAGGTCACAATTGCCAGGATTTATGGTTGTGGGACAAAAACGGGAAACTGCTGTACTGGTTGGCTTCCCACCAGCAGGTGAACAGAATCATACCTGAAATTGTAGACAACAGTAGTCACCCTTGCCATACCCTTCTGGAGATTGCACAGGTCTTCACCAGTTATTATAAACACTTGTATACCTCTCCCCCAGGGAGCAACCTGGGTTTTTCATAACTTCCTTGCCGCAGTCCCTCTCCCTCGCTTATCTTCTGATGTAACTCGAATGCTTGATGAAACCTATACAACCAGGGAGGTTGGAGAGGCCCTGCCTGTGTTGGCACCAGAGAAACCCCTGGACCAGATGGTTTTCCTACGGAATACTATACCTCATTTCACGAAACACTGATTCCCCAACTCCTGTCCCTTTACAAGGAGGTGTGGCATACTGGCGCCTTTCCTCCAGAAATAGGCTAGGCCACTATTGTGGTGATCTCTAAGTCGCAAGCCCCTCCTATGCCATGTATGGACTACCGTCCAATATCACTCCTTAATGCTGCACGGCTCAAGCACGTCCTTACCACGTTGATCCACCCAGATCAATGTGGCTTTATGCCGACCTGTGGCACCAAGCACTGCCTCCGTTGGCTTCAAGCGGTCCAGGTTCACTGTTATCACTTACCACAGGATCTGGCCCTCATTTTTATTGACTTTCCAAAACTCTTCAATACTGTGAACTGGGGCTACCTTCAATTAGTGCTTACACGGGCCGACATCAGACCTTGAGTTTGTGGAATGGTTCATGCTCTTTACTCCAATCGAACTACCCGGGTCCAGATTTATGGGGGCATCTCCACTCCCTTCCCCATAGGGCGGGTGACTAGTCAGGGCTGTCACCTATCCCCCCTCCTTTTTGCACTTGCCATTGAGCCTTTGGCTCGGTTTGATCGTGTAGATGCCCAGCTTACGGGATGGACCTGGAGTGTTGATTAGGAGGACCACATAGCGCTAAATGCATATGACGTCCTTTTGTGTCTTGCGGACCCCGCTGACTTCATTTGTTGTATTGTTTCAAGTCAGCCTCAGGTCTTATGATGAATCCCTCTAAATCAATATTGGTTCCACTGCCCTTATCTAGAGACTGGTTTGAATACTAAGTTATCTGGGTCACTTTACACCCAGAACTTACCTAGGCCCTTAACCTCCAACCCCTGGTTCGGAAGGTCAAATCTGACCTTATTAGATGGCAAACCCTTCCCTTGAATGTTTTTGGGGTAGAGCTCTATATAAAAGTATGATTCTCCCAAGGTTTCTGTATCTCTTTCAAAATTTACCAATCCACTTACCGCAGATGTGGTTTTGAGGACTAGACAGGACCACCACAGCATTTTTGTGGCATGGGTATCAACCCCATCTTGCTGTTGCGCATTGTCAGCAGGGTCCATATGATGGTGGCTTGGTGATGACTAATCTTTATCTCTATTATTTGGCCTCCCACCTTCTTGTTATTCATGATTGGCTTAATGGGGCATGGCCTGACACTGCCTGTTGACTAGCATTATACCTGGTGGGTTTTCCGTGCCTGCAGGCCCTGCTATATGGCTCTCTACTCCCTGCCACTATACCCCAAGTAACTAAAGTGATGTTCCTTGCATGGAGAGCTGCGCTTAACATGCAATGGGATGGCAAATTCACACAGCAGACACCTCTCTGGCATGGCACCGGAGTTGGGGGAGGCGGCAAAGCTTCAGGGCTTTAAAACCTGGGATATTATTGGCATCACTCAATTGGGAAATGTCTGATCTGGGACACATATACGCCCCTTTCACGACCTTCAGGCTACATATACCCTGGCAAATACTCAATTCCACAAATATCTTCAACTCCCACATGCCCTTCATGCTCATGTCCATGGATCTGAATCCTTGCCTGCATTTAACCCCCCCTTGAGGCCACATTTCTTATGGGTAATCTAGGCCACGGTTGAGTTTACCCAAATCTATCATACTCTGATAATTAATTCCCCTGGTACACTGCATCATCTTAGACTACGAAGGGGGGGTTGATTGGTTCCTATTGAGGATGAGGATAGGCAAGATCCTGTGATGGCCCCTAGAAGCTCACTATTTCCACCCGCCTGTGGTTGGTTCAAACATATTACCTGTACTTCACTTACCATTCTCCGACCCAAATGTACTGATTGGGCCTCCACCCTAGCTCCTTCTCTCACCGATGTGGTATGGATCTGGCTCATTTTTATCACATGGCATGTTTCTACTATGTGATTACAAAATTAAACCATGCTGACCTGGGCCTAGTAGACACCCTTGGGTAGGAGGTTCCCCTTTCCCGCGCCGATGGTATTACTTGGTGTGTTTAAGGTCTCTGGAGGCACGAGAGCTGACTGATCATTCCTGGGTATGGCCCTCCTGGTTGCCAAATGTAATTTTGCTGACCAATAGATGTCCTCTGCTCCTCTGCCCTTGGCAGGCTGGCGGAAAGCGTGGATTGGTGCAAACAGCAATAACTTGTGGTCTATAAAGCAAGGGGCTGCCCCCAAGAATATGGATGGGTATGGGGAAATGTTTATGTCAATCCATTGGAGTTGTAAGGGGGGTAGTAAACTGAATCGTGCTTTCTCCAATCATGATGTATGACTTGAGAGCCACTGTTTTGTGTAACTATCGATTCTTATTCTGTACTGTGCTCAATGTGTGTCAACTGTTTCACTTTTGCCACATATTATAGTGTAAAACCAATAAAAATGTGTTTATAACAAAAACATTGTGAGCTGCACTACTAGCCATATCCTATTAAAACAACAGTTTCAAGTTCAACTTTTTAACATTTTGGCTCGCAGTTGATATATGACTATTAGGAGACTGTGCATGTAACAGGAGTAGGCAAGACGTTCTACTGCAATTACTTGCCCTTGTAGCTCTCTGCTAGATGTCAATGGCTGATGGATTGTGCTTGTTAACTATTCTTTTCTGACAATCCTTAATTTAACACTAATTGTGTGCAAAAGTTGTTACACCTATACAGGTGCTGGCGTATAGTATATAAAAATAAAATGTGGTTTATGGGCAAAAATGAGGAAACTCCTACTTGGCCATTGGGCTGATCTGCCATGAGAAGGAATGGTTAGCAGGGAACAAAGATCACTGGTGATATTTTGTGCAAAGCATGTTTTCAGAGCTCACAAGCATTAACAGTCAGATGTTTTTAAGTTTTGTAAACGTTTGGGGTGGTGAAAATTGACCTTTGGTAGGAAAAGAGACTGAGGCTGGTGCCTGGAGATGTGGTCTGGCACCATACATTATTGTGGACTACAAAGAGCGCCCACTGAGGCTTCGTTGATCTGGTTGGTGCAAAGTAGCCAGTGCCTGGAGCCCTAGCATAGGGGCACTTGTCTTCAGGGCATTCATGAGAGCCTTATAGAGCTCTTACTAGGACTTCCTTTATCTGGAACCAAGGAGGACCAGCCCATGGCTCTACTTAGGCTTCACTGACCTCTCACTGGTGCTTCTTCGAGTGGCACACACCCTGTACCCTACTGGGACTGCCAGCCCAGTCTGTCAGTGTGGATGCCAAACAGTACTAACCTCCTTCCTAACATAGACCTGGTTTAGTTCAGTTCAAATAATTTTATTTGGTCTAGTTAGACATTAAAAGTATATAAGCATTCCCAAGACATATATAAAAAATACCTCAGTATACAGTGATACAATAGGAAATAATCATTAAAAAAACATGCAGACATATAAAAAAAAAAGTCCATAAAACATCACATAAGAATGGTGGCACTCTGCTTTATGGCACATTCAATGTATACAGCAGCAAGAATTCAGATCTTAATGGTGGACACATTTTGTAGATAAGTGAAAGTTCAAGTTCAAGTTCAGAAATTTATATAGCGCACTACTCAACCCAGAGGGTCTCAAGGCGCTTGGGGGAGGGGGGTGCAATTACTTATCGAATATCCAAGTTTTTAGTTGTTTTCTGAAGTAGAGGTGGTTCTGTGTAAGGCGGAGGTGGGTGGGGAGAGAATTCCAGGTCTTGGCCGCAAGGTAGGAGAAGGATCTGCCCCCCATGGTGGATTTACGGATGCGTGGGATAGTGGCGAGGGCTTGATTGGATGATCGTAGTTGGCGGGTGGGGGTGTAGAAGGTTAGTCGTGTGTTGAGGCATTCTGGTCCAAGGTTGTAGAGGGCTTTGTGTGCGTGGGTGAGGAGACGAAACGTTATTCTCCTGTTGACGGGAAAGCCGCTCTTCAGTAGTGAATGTTTGCCTACCTAAGAATGAGCAATAAATAATGTTTCTTCAACAGCCAGTAAATTTGCAGAATAACATAAAATGCAAAGTAGTTTGTGATGATTGATCATCACAGGGACATAGAGGTAGGGGGCAAAATAGGTACTTGTGATGAAGAAGCAGCCAAAAAGAGCACAGTGCATAACCTGAATCTGACTAGTAAAAATATATCAATCAGGAATTTATATAGTGCAGCTACTCACCCGTAAGGGTCTCAATATGTGGTATTTATTGCCCACCCAATAAATATGCCGCGGGACTGACGCTCAAACAAATCCCTATAAAAGTCTGGAGCATTGGCTTATCTGCAGACCTCAGCATTCTGCCCTCCAGAGATCCCTCTAGAAATTAATTTTTCATGGTAATAATAGAGCTGTCGCTGCTCTACTGGGAGTGGTAAACAAATCCTCCCGCCCCAAGCTGCTACTGATGTTCTGAATATACTTCATCCAAGGGATACTCAGACAATGATCAAGTTTCATGCAGTATGCAAGTATAACTCTATTGAAGGAGGTCTAGCTCTTGGTCAAAATTCCAAGCCACAGAAGGAGGGGTTGAATTTTAATAAGATTGGTAATGTTTGTAATTCCTGTCTCTGTGTGGCATATAAAGGAGCTAGTGCTTTTGGGGACAGCTAAGAGCCTCTTAATAAAGCAATTCTCAATTGTTTCAAGGCCCCCTTGATCGTCAATGCCCCACACCCGTAAGAAGCAATACCACAGCACTTGTCTTTGTAAACAGTTGACTGTTCTTTTATGGGCTTCTGGCCAATCTGTGGGCTAAATTAAGGACAGCTTCCAGTGATTTAGAAAAGGCAATGGCTCTACTGGTCATCAGAGGTCCCTGTGAGAGGTGTGTATCAAAGGGGATGCCTAAATAAGAAAAAGTGAGAACCGTGTCAACTTTGTTGCTGTTGACTAAGAAGGATACACTATCCCTTTTCCTGCCATCAAAGATCATTTTATGAATCTTGTTTTGATTGACCATAAGATTTAGGCTGGCCATGAACTCACAAAAACAGCCCAGCAGGCATTGCAGGCCATTCACAGTCCTGGCAAATAGGACATTGTAGTATGCATAGATTAGTGTAGGGAATGATATGATCACCTACACGAAGACAGTCTGCCCTAAGTTCAACTATCTGGTCCACCAGGCTGTTTATATAATAGAACAAATGAAGGGGACCAAAACATAGCCCTGGCCTATGCCCCTAGCAAGGCTACAGGCTAGCATAGTTTCCCCCGAGCCATATCTTACGCTGACAGTGACATCATTTTATATTTCGTTGAGAAAATAACAATATACAGGTCCACCCCCATATTGGTTATAATACCTAACAGTTGGATCTATTGTCAAACTCAAATTCATTTATGCTTGGTAAAATTTGCCATGCCTATCCACAGTATATTTGGCAATTAGCAAATATAGATATAAGGACTGCCCAACTGTGCCTAGGCCAAAGAGGAAACCAAATTGGAGTTCTGAAAGTATGTTATGGTCCTCTGGACATAACTGCAATCAGTCCAGCAAGGTTCATCCTATGATCTTCACAGTAGAATAAATCAGTGAAATGGGACAAAAACAGTGGGTATCATTGTTTGAGCCCTTTTTAAAATTTAGGCACAGTGGTCGAATGAGACCATAGTCCTGCTTAATATAGGTGGTTCACTGCAATGTTGCGTCTACTCAGGAAGACATTTTTTTTATTATTAAACATTATAGAACCGGGAAGGAGTGGCAAGTTCAAGTTAGCAACACCGGCACACTCTCTGGCCACCTGGTCTGCCAGCCACCAAAAATGGTCATGATCAAAAAACAGCCAAAATGCCCAGGGAACCCTCTGACCAGGTAGACCAGGCTAGCCGCCAACCAGGTGCACCAGATCCACTAGAGCCAGCAGCCAGAGTGCCCATGCCCAAAGGAACAAGTGGTGAGAGTGCCCAGGCTCACTAGAACTGGCAGCTACAACCACAATACTCAGTCCTACTTTAGCTAACAGTGAGATAATCCAATTCAGCAGGCCCTATAATCTCCAACTGACTTGCCTCCTAGTGCTTCCAGTCCAATCCAATTGGGCCATCTGATCATCGTGCTGGCCTTCAGGAAGTCTGCCCCCTCACCTGCACCAGGCAGCACAGGGGCAGTAGGAAGACTATCCAGCACACAACATGTGTAAGTGGCCTCATTACGGTCAGCTCCCAATCCCTCCTGCTTATGGAAGAGGACCTCTGACGCAGGTTCCCACAGAGAAAAAAGCTTGTCTCAGAGGATGACTTTCAATAGACTGTAGCAAGATACTTGTTCTGCTGTTTACAAAGCCTGACCACCCAGAATCAGGCTATATGTGAATGAATTAGCACCTGGTGCCCCAAAATAATGTGGTACATTTGGAGAAAAGGATGCACCTTGTTTCGTCCATGCTCCAGTCCCCTGTCAAGGGGCTCTATTCATCGCTCCACAAACTGGTTTTTCCAGGCCAACCAAAGTTCCACTGCACTGTGGTATCATTATTGTTTTGAGGGAATCTGACTTTAAGGTGTTCATTCAAAATCTCACAGATAGTAGTTTTGCCATATTGGCTCTTCAGCCAAGCACAGAAATCAAATGTCTGAACTTGCAGTTGCTTTTGTCTTGAGCAGCATTACTACTAAAGTAAAACATTGTTACTAGGGTAAAATTATCCTGTTTCACAACTGTCTAAAGCCAGCTTACATTCCCCATGTTTTCTGTTTCGGGAACAATCCAACCTTTGTTGAATTCTGCTACACAATAATAAAAAGAACCAACAGTGAAGGAACCAAAAGTACCACAACTATTAACCCGCGGTTTTCACAAGCCAGATATCTCTGTGGTATCTTTTCTGACAAAAGGTCAGAAGGTTTGTAAGGCCTGAACAGAGACTTTCAATTAAAAATAAAACATTACTACAAATTAGTTTTTTCACCAGGCTACACTGAACTACCTCAGTTGTATTATGGACTAAATACGTATGTAGACACCCACTATGTTTAAATGAAAATTGGATAAGGAACACAGTAGTTGCTTTTGACTCAAAAACTATTTGTAAACTCAGAATATTAGCTTGTGATGAATAAATGTATATTTGTGTATATTATTGTATTGACTATGTTACCCTTTAATGGGTTCTGTGTGCTCTATCTAATAATCACTCAGATTAAATCTGTCTTGCGATGATAAATTATTTCATTGTTAAAGAAGGCTACTAACTCTACATTTCCTTTTCTCTTTATCAGTTTAGTCCCATTGGGTTCTGTTCGTTAATTGAGCACCCCCTGCTCTGTTAGTAACTGCCACTTGTGGTAGGCTGCTGCTTCACTACTGGAAACCCGAATGGGACATGACTGGGCACAGAAGTTCCAAGCAGCAGGGCTTCTCGAACCCAGCCCATTGAGGGCACTGTAATGTGGATCCCTCAGATAATGAGAACCTCAATAAGGCACATCCTTGACTGAGACAACACCAGGCAGGGCAGAAGTTCTTAGTTGGCTCAACAGCTGAGACAGGCCAAGAAGCCTATCTCAAAATGGTCCAAAGACTCCAAAGCAATCAGAGTTTAGAGTTGGGTAAACTGTACCTGAGTAGGTCAGACTGCTCGGGATATCAGCTTTGCGTCCATGCCTTCTCTCTGAAAGCATAATGCTTTCAGTAATTGCAAATCTAGATTTGTAGTATATGGGGTAATTTGTCCTTGTGACAGCCTCTATATTGGTAAGACCAACCAAGAAGTGCGTCAACGCATTTAGCAGCACAAATCGAGATTAAAAAACAAAGTGGAAAATGCCCCTTTGGTTAACCACTGGGCCAAGGCCAATCATAAGATCAGTGACCTTAAATGGACCATAATCTCTAAAGTGGAGAAAGACCCCAGAGGTGGGGATCAGAACTTAAAATTGGCACAGCGAGAGGCCTATTTAATAGTAAAATTTAATACAGCACTATCTGGCCTCAATGAATTGAGTGAGATCTATAACCTATGCATTCCTTTGCATTCCTTTGCATTCACAGGCTAGACACAGTGTAATGGATCTGTATGTCAGCGGACTTTCAATCTTCGACCAAATTATCCCACCCCTGGGTTACTCTGCACTCAAAACTTTGTTTTTGTAATATATGGGCTCTTCGTTTGACTAGTTCCTAGTTAGTCGCTGGATTTCAGCGCTTAATCCCCTTAAAATGGATAGGATGGCCCACGTGACTCCACACGCCATTAGGCACGCCCCTATCGGGAGTGTCCCCGTCCCGGTGCTGGCTTTAAAGAGGACAGCGCATGCGCGAAAGATTAGCGCTACGCTGGATGCCGACAGTGAGAACAGCCTGCACGTTGGATTAGTGCTCCACAGAACGCCGAATTCGAACACGACAGCCTCTTTGAAGTAAGTTCGTCCCTGAGCCACTTGCCCCGTAGCGGTTTCGTTCGTTTAAAAGACTAGACCTCTTTAAGACCAGACCTCTAATGCAGGTTCTTGTTCTTTCTTTTTGTTTCCTCCTCGAAGGGCTTTCAAGTAATTCAATATCTACTCGTCCCGCTTCGAGACCACTAATCGCTAAGAGTGAAACGGGAAACAAGTCAAAGCCCCGCCCGCCCAGCAGTTGGGACGCACGTCCAAAGAATCGTTTGAGGTTGGTAATAACCCCAGTCCATCTCAACCCTCTAAAGGTCGAGAATGTAACAGGCAGAGGTTCTCTCACTAAGTTGTCATCGTTTTTGTATTAATTAGGACTTGACACCTAAAGGTCCACTCCACTTTTCATTGTAACACGACCGCTTCCACTTTGAACCCGGTAAGCAGGGTTGATGACTGGTGTGTCATTGCTCAGTAGTGTGCCCTGTTGTCTCTTTGTATATAGCTCAACTTACCTTAACAAGTGCATCCACTTAATTTTTCCTCGTTTTTCTAAATTTTTGCAGATTCTATCCTTTGGCCCTGATGAGAATCCCTCACGCAACGCCAGAAGGGATTCGAAACGCGTAGGCCTAGCCACCTATAGTCTACTTGGATATCCAGGTGTCTCAAACAATCCAGCCTGGGATCCAGTCTCATGTACATTACCAGACAGTACAAGTGTTAACGAAAGAAATAGATAATGTTTTGACACATAGGAATGTACAGTTATTATTGTTTCTTTACCTCTACTGAAATTCTTTGTAGACTGTGGCTTTTTCTGTTTTTTAAGTCTATTTTTCTTTTCTTCTCCTTTATTATAATTCACCAATTCTTTTTTCCTTTGGTTTAAATGTATGAACTACTTTTGGTCGTTTGTGATATGTGTGGTTTTTTGAATGACTGTATGAATGTATGCGTAGTAATTTCATTGTTTATTTGTATTACATAATGAGTGCTACTGTACTATGTATTTATTTCGCAAAATGCACAAAATTAACTTTATAATAAAAAGCTATTGAATAGCACATTGCCCTTGCTTGAATCTGGTTTCATGATAAGGAAGCACATTCAGTGATAGTGAATAATTTTCCTTCAGTATTGGCATCCTTGTTGTGTTTATTGAATTTTGGGCTCAGCCTTACTGAATAGAGCCATCCCCCTGTTGTTTGCTATTGTAGTTAGCGGGCTGCTGCCCGTGGGGCTTCTTGATATCAGCTCTCCATTGAATTTGGAGGCTTCGGAGTGTTCCAAGCTCCGGTTCATTTTCAGTTTTGACTGATATTAATAACGTCAAACTTTTTGCACTCTTTTTAATGCTTGCTTCCACCTTTGTTTACCACTTTTTCCACATTTAGTTTTATTGAATTTTCCCACCCTCTCCCTCAGGCTCACTTGTTATGGCTGAGAAAGACACCTTTGCATATACGGAAGAGCACATTAGGAACCTGCTGAGCGATCCACCAGTCTTTGGCTCTGTATCGTTGAGTGTGACAGCAACCTCACAAAACGAATCAGAGAAACTGATCAGATTAAAAAAGAAACAAATTAGAACGGACCTTCATGGTCACTTTCTATTGCAACACCTTCAGGAAGGGACCATCCCAGGAGGTCTACAGATCAAAAACATCCCTGTAATTTTTACCGAAGATCCTCTGTTTAAAAAAGGCTTTTCACTTATTGAAACCAAATGCAGTAGGGACCTTATGGTCCTTACAGTTGAAACTGCGGTTAGAATCTCAAAGGAAGAACTAGAAGAAATCGCGAAATTAGAACTAGAGATCAGTACTAATCCCACCATAGCAGACGCCAAGGCGTTATTGGAAAACGTCGCTAAGGAGATACAAGACTTCAAAGACTACACCATAACTCAAAAGACAAACCAATTTGAGAAAGATCGTAAAAGTTTTTTTCTAGATAACGTTTACCCTTACCTACAGGCTGACTTTTACTCTAAGGTAGATTCAAGACGCTATCTACCAGATAATCAGGGTAGATCCAGAAAACAATTCATTTCCTTTTCTGATACCTCTTCTTCAGGCACATAGTGATACAGGTAACCAGTATAATCGTCCTAATAGGAACCGAAATTGGAACTCCAATCAACAACAGCAAAATCCACCTCCCAACCAGCCTTTTTTATCGAGGGGCCAGACTCGTCCCAAAGGCAGGGTCAGATATACGATCCCGTGGGAGATGAAAACACGGAGACAACAATACAAAAACTAGATAGATCACCGATTTTCAATTTGTCTACTAAGGTACTAACAGCAGAAGAAGAAAACATTTTGACCACGGGTCTGTCCTTCGTACCCTCCCGTAGGACAGACTTTGTTAAAATGAAATCAGAATTCATTGAATTCTGCAGAAAGCTTAGACTTACAATGTTCTTTGTTGACAAGCCAGATGCCCGTTACCCTGAAGTAACAGGCTTAAGAAACAAATCTAGCTTTTGCCCTCCTGGAAATAAGATCCCAAAAGAGCTTGTGACTTTTGAAAAAAGTGTGCTATCAGCCATTACGGACATGGAACAGACAAAAAAATTTGTTAAATTTAATATCACTAAGGAACAGAGGATTGCCCTTAACAACATAAAAAATGATTCCACCATCGTAGTCAAGCAAGCCGATAAAGGCGGTGCTATAGTGGTATGGGGTATTGATGACTACACCGCTGAGGTCATGAGACAACTGCAGGATTCCACCTGTTACCGAAAAATAGGAAAAGACCCTACAAGAGAGTTACAGAATGAACTGTTCGCACTGATTCAGGATGGCTTTGATCAAGGTTTTGTAGGCCCAAAGGAATTAGAGTACCTCCAAATAAAACATCCCAAAACACCAATGTTTTACATACTCCCTAAAATCCACAAAAATCTAGAACACCCGCCAGGCAGACCCATCGTGGCAGGATGTGGTTCTCTGCTTGAGCCGATTGCAAAGTATGTGGATTGCTTTTTGAAAGAGTTTATGAGCCAAGTGCTGTCATACCTGCAAGATACAACAGATTTTATTAGGAAGCTAGAGACCATCCAATTTTGCGAAGAGACGGATATATTGGTGACACTTGATGTAACATCGCTGTACACCCAGATCCCACAGGACGAAGCGATAGCCGTACTTACGTTTTTCCTTGAATCAAGGCAAAGACCCATGAGAGTACCTACTCACTTTCTAGTCTCCTTAGCATCTTTTGCCCTACGCAAAAATTATTTTTGCTTCAATAAAGATTTCTACTATCAAACAAAAGGGGTAGCGATGGGGTGTCCCTTTGCCCCGGAGCTAGCGGTGCTTTTCATGTCTATGTATGAAAACACCCATGTACATAACAATAATCCATTTAGTGAGCACATCCGTGTATGGCTTCGTTTTATTGACGATGTCTTCATGGTGTGGACCGGTGGCAGTGAAAAACTATCCCAGTTCCACCAATGGCTGAATGCAAGAGTTCCAGACATTCAGTTCAGTCTTGCCCAATCTACTACTAAGATTCCATTTCTAGACGTAGAGGTCTTCCCCAGGGCAGGTTCGTTGGCAACCACTCTATTCATCAAACAAACTGATCGCAATAAGGCGCTCCTATTTGACAGCAACCACCCAAAGAGCCTTAAAGAAAACCTTCCATATGGACAGTTTTTGCGTGTCCGCAGAAACTGTACCTACACTGATGATTTTGAACACCATGCTGAAAACCTTGTGTCTAAATTGTGTGATAGAGGGTACCCAAAAAAGCTGGTAAAAAACTGCAAAAAACGAGCACGATGGACGCCAAGGGAGACACTCTTAGAACGGAGACCAAAACCGGTGTTAAACCGCCAGGTCTGTGTCACCACATTCTGCCCTAATGCAAACCAGTTGAAGCGCATAATTGGACATAACTGGCACTTGGTAAAAAATTTAGATCCCGCGCTAAAAGAACTACCTTTGTTCGCATTTAAAAAGGAAAACAGCATAGCGAACCATATAGTCCGAGCTGCCATGCCCTCTGAATCACCACCAACCTTGCGCCACCTCCTTGGGATGCCGCCAGTGATTGGACACCACAAATGTGGCACATGTCTGTGCTGTGAAGCCACAGTGGAAGGGTCCCTATTCCAACATAAGGGAATCTTTTGTAAGCATAATGCTTTCAGTAATTGCAAATCTAGATTTGTAGTATATGGGGTAATTTGTCCTTGTGACAGCCTCTATATTGGTAAGACCAACCAAGAAGTGCGTCAACGCATTTCGCAGCACAAATCGAGATTAAAAAACAAAGTGGAAAATGCCCCTTTGGTTAACCACTGGGCCAAGGCCAATCATAAGATCAGTGACCTTAAATGGACCATAATCTCTAAAGTGGAGAAAGACCCCAGAGGTGGGGATCAGAACTTAAAATTGGCACAGCGAGAGGCCTATTTAATAGTAAAATTTAATACAGCACTATCTGGCCTCAATGAATTGAGTGAGATCTATAACCTATGAACCTCCTTTGCATTCACAGGCTAGACACAGTGTAATGGATCTGTATGTCAGCGGACTTTCAATCTTCGACCAAATTATCCCACCCCTGGGTTACTCTGCACTCAAAACTTTGTTTTTGTAATATATGGGCTCTTCGTTTGACTAGTTCCTAGTTAGTCGCTGGATTTCAGCGCTTAATCCCCTTAAAATGGATAGGATGGCCCACGTGACTCCACACGCCATTAGGCACGCCCCTATCGGGAGTGTCCCCGTCCCGGTGCTGGCTTTAAAGAGGACAGCGCATGCGCGAAAGATTAGCGCTACGCTGGATGCCGACAGTGAGAACAGCCTGCACGTTGGATTAGTGCTCCACAGAACGCCGAATTCGAACACGACAGCCTCTTTGAAGTAAGTTCGTCCCTGAGCCACTTGCCCCGTAGCGGTTTCGTTCGTTTAAAAGACTAGACCTCTTTAAGACCAGACCTCTAATGCAGGTTCTTGTTCTTTCTTTTTGTTTCCTCCTCGAAGGGCTTTCAAGTAATTCAATATCTACTCGTCCCGCTTCGAGACCACTAATCGCTAAGAGTGAAACGGGAAACAAGTCAAAGCCTCCACTGCACGCCACGGGTAATTGTTATTCTTCTGTGCCCGTATCTTGACCCAAATTCGAAAATATAAATGAGTTTCTGCCCATTGTTTGTTTTGTTATCTCTATTACCCCCCCAGTTAACCTTAGCGAGATGCTTTAAATCGAATTATAGAAGATAGATGGCTGACACCATCGAATTAGTTTAACCGGTAAGAGCACGTTTATAGTGTTTCCACCCCCGGGTACATCGCATGGGCTCTAAGTAACCCCGTAGATATTCTTGAAACTCTTAAGTTTTGAAGTTTTTAGCACTCCAAATAATTACTATCCACTCCCGAGGGAGCCCCTAACCAAATAGTTAGTGCTGGCTAGTTTTCATTCCTCTTAGTCTTAAGCAAGATTGGCATTCATTAGCTCAAAGAGAAGCAAGTAAGGCATCTGCATTGTTTTTAAATCTAAAATATATACACTCATGTTTTCAGGCATCATCCTTAGCGGCAAGTCAAGAGTACAGCCCCGCCCGCCCAGCAGTTGGGACGCACGTCCAAAGAATCGTTTGAGGTTGGTAATAACCCCAGTCCATCTCAACCCTCTAAAGGTCGAGAATGTAACAGGCAGAGGTTCTCTCACTAAGTTGTCATCGTTTTTGTATTAATTAGGACTTGACACCTAAAGGTCCACTCCACTTTTCATTGTAACACGACCGCTTCCACTTTGAACCCGGTAAGCAGGGTTGATGACTGGTGTGTCATTGCTCAGTAGTGTGCCCTGTTGTCTCTTTGTATATAGCTCAACTTACCTTAACAAGTGCATCCACTTAATTTTTCCTCGTTTTTCTAAATTTTTGCAGATTCTATCCTTTGGCCCTGATGAGAATCCCTCACGCAACGCCAGAAGGGATTCGAAACGCGTAGGCCTAGCCACCTATAGTCTACTTGGATATCCAGGTGTCTCAAACAATCCAGCCTGGGATCCAGTCTCATGTACATTACCAGACAGTACAAGTGTTAACGAAAGAAATAGATAATGTTTTGACACATAGGAATGTACAGTTATTATTGTTTCTTTACCTCTACTGAAATTCTTTGTAGACTGTGGCTTTTTCTGTTTTTTAAGTCTATTTTTCTTTTCTTCTCCTTTATTATAATTCACCAATTCTTTTTTCCTTTGGTTTAAATGTATGAACTACTTTTGGTCGTTTGTGATATGTGTGGTTTTTTGAATGATTGTATGAATGTATGCGTAGTAATTTCATTGTTTATTTGTATTACATAATGAGTGCTACTGTACTATGTACTTATTTCGCAAAATGCACAAAATTAACTTTATAATAAAAAGCTATTGAATAGCACATTGCCCTTGCTTGAATCTGGTTTCATGATAAGGAAGCACATTCAGTGATAGTGAATAATTTTCCTTCAGTATTGGCATCCTTGTTGTGTTTATTGAATTTTGGGCTCAGCCTTACTGAATAGAGCCATCCCCCTGTTGTTTGCTATTCTCTCTGGAATGGCAGTTTCATAGTAGGCAAAGGTTTGAGTTGCCGAGGACTCGGTCCCCAGCAATGGGAGTCCCGAAAACTACCTGAGGGGAAAAAGTGAACACTAAATGGCTCTGGAACAGCCTGTATCTCCTACTTGGGGGGAAGATAGTTGGGCTTTTTTGTGTAGTCTATGTTTGATAAGTGACAGAAGGGCACATGAGAGTAATAATATCTGAACTCCTACAGGCCTGACTTAGAGAAAATTTAACACAGAACCCAATCATGGGGATTTTGGGACACCACACATTGGTGATTAGAGCCCATGCCTAGAGTCAAATATTTCCGGTGTGCAGTAGTCCTTGTTGGGATCTGGTCATAGCTTTTTGACCTGCAGTAATAAAGAAGCCTTTAATGTGTCTGTGCATGCATTTCCTGGCTTTTTTTGTGGTTGGTGCCTGGAGCCTGAAGCTCAGACTCACAGTCTGCCGGACCTCTGACTCGGACCTGGCAGGGCTTGCAACATGCAAGAGCCTAGGAGCACGTAGGTCCTTTGAGAAATCAAGGAGCAGTGACTCTGCACCTATGCCTCACGCCTGCAGCAGCTCTGACTGGGATCTAGTCAGACCATTTCACCCTACTGGAACAGGGGAACCCTATACCTGCCTGTAGAATCCCATCAAGAACACTTGGGACATCAAGGGCTAGTGAATGGAGCCCACTCCAGGCCAACAGAACTTTCACTTAGGACCTAGTCAAAGGTTTTTTTTCACCTCTGTAGCAAGGAAGCCCTCTCCATGCCTGTGGAAACCAGCCCTGGGGCTCTTGGATGCCACATGTGGGCAAATGGCGGCACCCTGGAGAGACCTTGCTCGTGAGGTCCTGCGAGACGGAGCCCGCCATTTTGCGTCATCTGCCCTAGAATGCCCCTGAACAGCCACCGCCTCGGGGAGGCTTCTGTCATCCTTGGGTACCTGCTGTAGAGGGGTCTGCCCAGGCCCCGGGTCAGCGCCTCCAGCAGATGCCCCGGTGACTTCGGCAAAACAAGATATTCCGCAGCACGCGACGCCATAGCTATTAGGTGGCAGCAACACGCGGCCCCGCTAAAAGGAAGAACTCCGCTATGGCATTAGAAGGTCCTTAAAGATCAATACGGAAATCTCCCGCCTGTATGAAAAGCACGAGCACGAGGATCGGAGCAGCAGATAGCAGGTACAAGTGCCTGTCCCCAAAATGGCCACCCATTGTGACACTCAACCCCCTCCACCGAGCGCCAGGGCACCCTGAAGAGGTGAACCGAGGTCTCCCCCTAGCACCAACAGACTTGAGGGGACCTGAGACAGAGCCAAAGCAGTGCTATTGCCCTTCTCAGAGCCCGGCTCCCCGAAACAAGTTTGCCTCATCCAAGATAGCCAACACCATAATAATCTCGGCCCCACGGAGATCTGCCAGCTGTTAAAAGTGGGATCCTCCACCGTAACGAAGGTACCCATCCTCTACAATGGCCTTCAAATAGCTAAAATCGATTTACTTAGCATTAGAAAGCTCAAGCCCTTCACAGAGCCCAAATTCGAAAGTGCCTGATCAAAGATGGCCGACATCGTACTAGTGTCAGCCCCACAGAGATTTGTCAGCATTCAAGGCACCTATACTCTACAAGGGCTTTTAAATAGCTAAAAACGAATTGCCTTGCATCAGAAAGCTCAAGCCCTTCACAGGCTTACAGGCTGGCAAGTGATAACTACTGCAACATCCTTCAATCTGCATACAATGTCAGAACTAGACAGCATACTGATGTGAGGCGAGCGTTTCTGTGATTGTATACCCGGAGCAGACTCTAGCGCCCCCAGACCTACCAGCAGAAACGAAGGGACCCCATGAAGTCGGTCTCCAACTTCAGTGAGGCTGTTTGATTTTTGCCGATAGAGGCTTCAACAGCAACTGTCCGACGTGGGAGCCCTTCCGTGTGTGGACTGACACCTGCCCCCCCACCCCCTCCACAACCCTGTGGGGGCACGACGCCTTCTGTCCTACGAAGCGGTGATTGAGCCCGATAATTACTGAGCGCCACAAGCGGGCGGGAAGGCTCACGCTCACCTCAGCGCAGCAAGAAGTGCCAGCTGCACTGTTCAGGCCATTAACAGCTGTGCAGCAGTTAGTGCCAGCTGCATCGTTTAGACCTTTTTACAGCTGTACTGCAAGTAGTGCCAGCTGCATTGTTTAGGCCTTCTACAGCTGTGCAGCAAGTAGTGCCAGCTACACCGTTTAGGCTTCTTACAACTGTGCAGTAAGTAGTGCCAGCTGCACCGTTTAGGCCTTTTACAGCTGCAAGTAGTGCCAGCTGCACCGTTTAGGCCTTTTACAGCTGTGCAGCAAGTAATGCCAGCTGCACCGTTTAGGCCACTTTATCAGTGAGGACAGTTTGGATTGAGTTAGGACTCTCGCTGCATTGGCAGCAGCCTTGACATTATGGATTCAGGGCATTTGAGTCCCTGAGATGGCCAGTTGGCCTGGGAGACTGTGAGTTTTGTACAGAGCCAGGCCCTTTTACATATATGTGGTGCTAGGAAATGCCTTTCATGTTGTATGACTTACGCACCCTGTTCTGAGAACCTCTAGAGGTGGTCTTATGATGACGAGGATGTCGTGCATGTTTGGATTTTGCTAGTCAGATTTTGTCCCACCCTATGCTCTTTGCCCCTAATGTTAGTGATTCTCAGGAGATTAGGGTCCAATAGTAGTCTGTTGAGATTATGGGCGTACAATGCGGTTGGTGCCGAATGTGGTTCTGTTAACAGGCTGATGTTAAGTACAGTGATCACCAGTGGTTACTGGGTGTTCGTTTATGATCTGTTCTACTTTTACTTAATTTACTTTGTGATGGTTCTGACAGTGGTCCAGTTGGCCCTGTCATATGTAAACAATTCCCTTGTAAATATTATCTAGTGCCAGGTGGCATCATGTACACCTAGATGAAGGGCCCAACAAGTACCAGAGACTCCCAAGCCCCCCATCTTCTTCTGCTCCTAATCGCCTCACTTCCACATTAGTTCAGATATCTGCACCCGACATCTGGAATATGTGCCCCCTTTATGTCCTTATACTTCTCCTCACCACCGCTTCTCATATCCCCCCCACCCTCCTCCACCTCATTTACCCAACTCGAATTAAGGCTGCAATTAATTGCTACAAAATCATTTATCCTCCCGAGCAGACTAAAACTGCAGTAAAACGATTGAAGCATAACACTATTGAACGATTCCCTGATTCTCTTTTAGTTGATCAATTTTACAATGGTCGTTTTGGGAGGCTCAAAAACGATTTCATTTTCTTCACTCACGACACCACCTCTTGGTCCACCAGCTTATATAATTCCCTTAACGTCACCTCTTCCTCCTCTATCCCTCATGGGAAACAAAAAAAAATGTCCCCCTCTGCATGTTTCAACGGCTACTTCACTATCTCACTCTATAAAAACGGTACTGTCATGATCCAAGGCAAAGACTCCTGTCTCTTGCTCTTTGACCACCTCTTCCACTCCCTACTCCCCTCCTCTGCGACTGGGTCATCCCCTGACTCTTCTTCTAGATCCACCCATTATTCCCTTTCTCATCCCCTGACCCCCCTACACTCCAATAGGCAGCAACCTCAAGAAGCACAGGTCGGCCCTCTTCCCTCCCCCTCCCTTGCGCCTTCCTCTCCTATTCCTCCCCCTCACAGTATGCCCCCTTCATCCCTTCAGCCTTACCTCGAGCTAATACGCTCCTCGTCCAATCTGCACCATCCCGGTACTCCAATCTCTTCTCCTCCCCCATATTCCTACCTGCCACCCCCCTTTTTATGCCACCTCTCCTCCAACCTTCTCCCCCAGTTAACTCTCTCTACGCTCCCTGTATTCCTCCCTACCCCCTTCTCTTCCCCCTCCTCCCCTCGTTATTCATCCCGATTTCTCCACAAACGCATTGCTTCTCTCTACCTCCTCCCACTCCTCCAGCAATGCTGTGCTATCCCCTTTCCTCCCTTGGTAACCTTTTCCGTTTCCCTCCCTCGGACCTAGCAGAACCACTTCCTTTCTTCAACTTCCCTTTTTCCCAACCCCCCTCACTCTGCCAGATGCCCGTTCCCTCACAGACACCTCTTCTAGCTGACAGGACCTCTTCAACCACCTCGCCTCTTTTCCTCCCAAACCTCCTACATTCCCATGACTCCACACAGTCCTCCCCTCTCCTTCTACCCTGCCGCTGTCATCCGCACCCATCTCCCCCTAAATATGTCCTTAGTTCCTTTACTCTGATTCACCAACTCCCGCTCTCAACCTCCACCTCTCACCACTTTTGAACCCTATACCCCAACTCTCCTCCTGTCCCCCCTCCTCTCCCTGCCTTCCACCACCAATTCCACCCCCTCCTGTTTCCATTGAGCCACCCAACCTTCCGTGCTCTGCCCTACTCTCTCTGGAAAATAAGCTAGACTCTCTTACCATCTCCATCTCCCAGCTTGTAGCTGCCATTTCACTTTTAAGCTCCAAGATATCCACCTTTCCTTACACCTCTACTCCTTTGGAGAACCTTCACCTTCCCAGGAGATGCGCCTCGCCCCCTCACCCCACTATAGCCAAGCTCAACCTGTTGTCTGCAAAAGTCGTTAACTCACACAGGCCCTTGAACGCCACCCTTCTTCAACCTGCATCTCCTAATAACTCTACTATCTACACTATTCCGAGCATCTCCTCTGTCAGAACCAAGCATCCACCTAAACCCCCCCGAGCACCCCCGTATAAGTACAATATCCCGATCACCCTTCAGAGCCCAAGTGCCCCGTCACCAAAACAGTCTTGACAGTGCTGCACTGTCTGCTCCACAACTGCAGATCTGCAGTAAAACACAAACTTGAGATCTCCGATACCATCACCCATCACAATATTGACATGTTCTTCCTCACAGAGACTTGGTACAATGATACCTCTCACTCTATGTTTGATCTCCTATTACCCACAGGCTATTCTATATTTAGGAATGACAGAATTGACAACGTTGGGGGAGGTGTTGCAGTCATCTTTAAAGAAGCTCCCTTCAACTTAAGACTTTTCCTATCAGCTCCTTCCACAATTTTGAATGCCTTTCTCTTGAGCTTCAATTGCACCACAGATCACCCCTTAGATTCCATGTCATTTACTGTCCGCCTTGTAGTGGCCCTTCATTTATGGAGGCACTCACTGTCTTCATCAGCCACCAATTTTCGCAAAGTGACAATCAGACCTTTGTGGGTGACTTCAATCTCCACTGGGGCTCACCGCAAGACTCTTCTGCTAACTCGCTGGACACCTTCCTCTCTGCAAACGATCTTATTAAAACACTGCACAGAATAAACACACTCTAAGGGCTCAATCCTGGACCTTGGTATTTCTAAAGCAGGCATGCTCTCTATCACTATACTTATTCATGTAGACTGGTCTAACCACCTCCTCATCCCATTCTCTGTTCACCTATCTCACTCTATAACTCTTGGCCAACCTAAGAGGGCTACCTCCTGGCTCCGTGATGCTAAAAAGATTGATGTCACTTCCCTCTGTGAATCAGATTTGTTATCACTTCCAAGGTTAAACCCGAACCTAGATGTTGACGATCTCACCTCCCAATGCCTCACAGTCCTTGCAGTCGAAATCAATAACGTTGCTCCTCTCCAAAGCAAAAAGATAAGGCCTACTCCCTCAGCACCTTGGTTCAACAAATCCCTCTATGAAGAAAGAAAGCAGCTTAGATTCCTGGAGAAACAATGGAGGCAAGCGCCCTCCACCAATAATTTGGCCACGCTTCGTTCAGCAAGATCCAAGTACCACAAGCACATCTTCCTTGGGAAAGCGTTGCACTTTAGAACCCTCCTTGACTCAGCCAAAAATAGGCCCAAAAAACTATTCGATCACATCAAGCCTCCTAACTGCTCTCCCCCAACTTCCAAGGTGGAGGATTCTACAAAGAAAGCAGCGGATTTCGCTTTATTCTTTGACGAAAAAGTGAAATCCCTTGTGTATCAGGTCGCTCATCCTACCCCTCCATAGGAGCCCAAATCCTTAGCCATTTGGCAGAACTTTGACCCCATCTCTGAAGATGCCCTTCTCAATTGCATCCTCGAAACAAAGCCCTCCAACCATTCTCTGGACCCCATCCCCAGTGCCATTGCCATTGACTTCTATACCCATTCTCTTTCCTATTGGATCACTCTGGTTAACCTCTCCCTCTGTCAAGGCTCCCTTCCGGTCTCCTTCAAAACTGGACAGGTCACCTCTCTGCTTAAAAAACCCACTGCTGATGCGAATTACCTCAACAACTCTCTCGTCATATCAAGGACAATGATCTTCTTGACAATTGTCATTCCGGCTTCATTCAAAACTGCAACACTGAAACAGCCCTATTGCAGGTGGTTGTAGACGAGCTGAGGATACTCGATTCGGGGGGTCCTGTCTTCTGATTCTCCTTGACCTTTCTTCAGCCTTTGACACTGTCAATCACAACACTCTCCTCAACACTCTGCAACAGAGAATGGGCATTGAGGGCAATGTGCTTAAATGGTTTGCTTCCTTCCTCTCTGATAGATCCCAAATGATCAAAATAGCGAACAGTCTTTCATCGCCTTTGGCGGTAGGTCAAGGTGTGTCTCAAGGCTCTATACTTACACCCACATTGTTCAATCTCTATTTAGAACCACTGGGAAATCTCCTGAGTAAATTTGGGATCCACTATCACCTCTATGCAGAGGACACTCAAATCTACCTCAAGGTTGCCTCCACTCACGATCTCGTCATCCTAAGCTCTACTCTCGACTCCATTCAAAACTGGATGTGAACTCATCAACTGATTCTGAATCCCTCCAAAACTGAATTCCTCCTCACTCTCTCCTCCCCCGGTTCAATCGTGGATGGATCAGATGAATCTACTTAACAATAAACCCATCATTGTCGACAGCGCAAAATCCCTTGGTGTCATACTCGACAAAAACTCAATCTAATCTCCCACATCAATTCCATTGCAAAGTCTGCTCGATACCAACTGCGCCTTCTTTGGGGAATTCGTCGCTTTTTCCCAGAGCAAGACCTTAAAACCCTGGTGCAATCGCTGGTCCTCTCCAGACTGGACTACTGAAATTCTCTTCTTACTGGCCTCCCCAGATCACACATGTCCCCCCTTAAATCTGTTCTCCATTCAGCAGCTCCTTTCATTGATGGGGCCAAAAGAAGCAACCACATCACACCGATTGTTGGACTTGGGCCTTAGGGCAGGTTCACCCCTAATCTTTTTGCTTTTATTTGTGACCCTGTGTAGTGATTTTTGGGTCTCTGCACACTTTTTCCCTGTGTCCCAGAGTAAAGTGCGTGCGTGTAGTATGGCTGGCCTGCCCTCCCATAGGAATGCATGGGGAATGTGTGTGTCCATGTTAGTTCCTGATGCGTGGGGAGTGCAGGCTCGAGTTTAGTATGTGTGAACTCGTGAGAATGAATGCTGCGCGGTGGTATGTGCGGCTTGTATGTGTCTAGAAGGGAAGTGCTACTTCTGGACATTGATGTATGTGTGCAGTGAGGATACTGGAGCGTGATTGGCTGGAGCTGGCTGGCAAGCCAGGCTCCAGGAAGTCTGGATGGGTCTGCCCGGTGGTGAGTGTGAGATCAGCATGAGTGATGTGTGGGAGGAGTGCACCTGGGTCCTTAAAGGCTGGGGTTTTCCCTACACAATACTGGCTCCGCCCCCTGTGGTTTGTCTAACGACCCAAGCCTCCCCAGTGAATGAAAGGGGTGGTTGGGCCATCAAGGGTACTCCCAAGCCAGCTGCAACTGGTTTCCCCCCACCCTGCACCCTAAAGACAAAGGAATTCTTAGTATAAAAATGGGTCTGTGTCCCCACAGAAGTTGTTCTCTGTTCTACTTTTGGATCCTTGCCAGAGGGGGCTGTTGTTGCTGCTGGGGCCAGGAGGACCGCCACTTGGACTGTCTCCCTGCCTGGAGACCCAGTGTGCTGGCTCTGGCCCTGCCTTGCCCCCCTGCCTGCCTCCAGTCCCTGCTGGAGCTTTGCTTTCATGCCCCTAGCGCTTGGGAGCGCTTAAATTGCCTGCTAGCGCTGTGGAGCGCTTTATTTGACTTTCACGGCTGCCCACGCCGCATTTTTGCCGTGTGCTTTGCCCCCCTAAGCGCTGGGTGCGCCTTATTTTGATGATAGCGCTTTGGAGCGCTTTGCCAGGCATAGCGAGTGCCTACCTCGCTTTATATTTTAATTTGAGGCCGGTGCTCACCCGGCATTGCCCCGTTTCTATTTCATTTGAGCGCTGCCCACGCCGCATTTGCCCGTGGAATCACCGCCGCAGCCCGGAGGAAGCAGCACCCGCCTCCAGCCCGGGCCGCGCTGGGATTGGCCCAGCCGGCCGAGCCTCCCGCCGCGTCCTCGGGGGAGGAGGAGATCGCCAGAAGGCAGGAAGCAGCCTGCGTGCATCGGCCGAGGCTCCCCAAGCGAAGGAGAGCCCCGGACCTCCGCCGGAGCCCCGAGGAGAGAGAGCGCCCGCCCAGCGTCCCTGAAGCAGCCGGTGAGTGTGGGTGGGCCTCGTTGGTGCTCCTGGGCGGACCCCATTGTTTCCTTGAGCCCCGAGAGGCTCCAGGCGTCCCGGGGGTGATAGAGCGGCCCCGGTTGGCAGCGGGCCGCTCCGACGTCCATGCTGAGTCCACGAAGGACTCCCAGCGCCCTACATTTGTGATTAGGAGCCCCGAGGCTCCTGGGGGCCATTTCCTGTGCTTTAGAACCCCGAGAGGCTCAGTGTCCCATTTTGGTTTTACGAGCCCCGAGGCTCGAGGGGGCATTTTGTTGATTTAGAGCCCTGAAGCTATTGATCCCAGCCCACATTTGTTTTGCGAACCAGAGAGGCTCTTGGGACGCGAGTGTGGTAAGTAGCCCCGAGGCTCCCACACAGTGTCTCCTCCCCACCAGTGTTCTTGAGCCCACGTGGCTCCAACGTTTGCCTACCTGTGATTTACAACTGTCCAGCACTTAGTGCACAGTTGCTACGTTTAGGCTTTGTGTCTTGGCTGCCTGTGCAGCTTCCCTGACATTGGATTCAGGGCATTTCAGCCCTTGCGAGGCCAGTTGGCCTGAGGGACATTTCTAGTGTTGTGGTACATGCACCCTGCGCAATTTATGATTTACTGCTTATGTGATTCCTGCGCAAATGTTCTACCTGCACCTCTGAATGTGTTTTAATGTTTCATGTGCAATTGTTTGTTATTACCTTTGCTAAAAGTGACCTGCTTAGGTGATTCTTTATGTGTTATTCCCCTTTGCTAAAAGTGGTGACCTGCTTAGAGGAATGTTTGTTGTTACCTTTGCTAAAAGTGACCTGCTTAGGTAATTGTTTGTTTTATCCCCTTTGCTAAAAGTGACCTGCTTAGAGGATTGTTTATGGTATTACCTTTGCTAAAAGTGACCTGCTTAGGTAATTGTTTGTTTTATTCCCCTTTGCTAAAAGTGACCTGCTTAGAGGAATGTTTGTTATTACCTTTGCTAAAAGTGACCTGCTTAGGTAATTGTTTATGGTTTATTCCCCTTTGCTAAAAGTGACCTGCTTAGAGGAATGTTGATGTTTTATTGCCCTTGCTAAATGTGACTTGCTTAGGTGAATATTTTAGGTTTCCTTCCCTTTGCTAAATGTGACTTGCTTAGGTGATAGGTTTTCCTTCCATAGGTCCTGATGATAAGGTCCTAGTTCCCTGCGTGATTTCCCTACAGTGTTTAGGGTGGCGTAGGAGGTATTTACCCTTTACCAGTAGTTACTGGTTGTATGCTACATTTACTATTTCTGTGTTACAGTCATTATATGTTTATGTGCTAAGTGTTATACCTACAAGTATTATTTCTAAAAAGTGCATACCCCTGACAGTGGTCCAGGTGGCCCTGTCCTGTACATAATCCCTTGTAAATCTTGCCCGTGCCTGTTGGCACATTGTAAAGTGTGTGTTATCTAATGTGTTTTTATTATTATAATACAAAGGCTATTTTTGATATAACCTTGTGTGGAGTTTCCTTTGTGGTGGGCCTAGGGTGTTGTCGCTGGGGTGCGCGCGCAAACGCTTTACACATCGCCTCCGAGATTAGCCTTGCTGCTCGCGTCACGTTACCTAGAGGGTGAGCGGGGGTTATCTTGGTGTGTGACTCCCTTGCCCTGACTTAGAAATGGCGATCCCTGACTGACCCTGGCGTGAGCGTTGGCCGGCCGGGGGTCCCGTTTCTAAGATTGGTGGCAGCGGTGGGATTGGACTTGCGTTTGCGCTGTACCACAGTGGCGACAGGCCACATTACAAAACTCTGCAATTTTAGATAACCACATTTTGGGGATTATTGTTTTTTAGGTGAAGTTTAAGTATTGCTTCTCCTGAAAGGTGTCATTTTGTAATTTCTGTCCAGTACATTTGTTCCCCGCCCTGCTTCCAGAGTTTGGTACCTGTGTCTTTATGGTCAGGTTGAGAAGTCAGGGGTGGTAGAAACTGCCTTACCGGTCCGAGGAGAAGGTGTGTGTGAATGAGTGGTGTGTTACACTGGACAGAGGAGTGCAAGTTCTCTTAGATAGGAATCTTGCTGAATTTTGTAATTGTGTACTCCTGTTTAAGCTCAGACCCCCAGGTTCCCTGTGTCAAACTCTTCTTGAGAACATCCGCCAAAATGGAGCCTGTTTTTGATCTCTGTTGTCTTTTTAGGTGCAGTAGGTCAGAGCTGGTCAGATTCTGTGAAGAGGGCGGCATGGAGGTGAGTGAGTTGGATACTCAGTCCCAGCTTAGGGACAGCCTGATCCTATGGCAAAAGGGTCAGTGGGATCCTGAGCACAGTGAGAGAGATAGGGCCCGGGCCGCACGCCATGAGGGTGGTGAGTCTGTGGAGAGCCCTGAAGAATGTGAGTTGTATGATGATGACAGTGGATGGATATCAGCAGATAGTGAGGACCCCATAGATAGGGAGTCCCTTGCTGGGTCCAGTGTCAGTACCAGCGCCCCATCCCTTTCCCTGTCCCCAGAGGATTGGTTAGATAGGAAGGAAGAGAGGGAGCATCAGCTAGCGATGGAACAGCTCATGTTAGAGCATGCCCAGGCTATGGCGCAGCTGGGTGTCAAGAAACAACAACTAGAGGTCGAGAGAGCCCTAGCGTGGGAGAGGATAGAGGTGGAGAGAAGGGCCATCATCCGTGAGAGCGCAGCCCTAGAAGATAGACTCTCCCCTGCCCACAGTTGTAATTGTCTGGATTCTCCAGGGAGGGTTGAGTCCAGTGGTGGCAGCTATTTAAGTGTTAGTGTAGACAGTCCCACTCCCAGTTCCCCAAATATGGTACCTGTTTCCCAAGAGGAGGAGAACAGGTTGAAATTCAGGAACCTTAGGAAACCACCTCACCAGGGGTGGGAGTATTTTGTGGATGACTGTTCTGATGCAATGTGGGATTGGCTGAGGGCGAACTCGGACAATGAGGTGGACGAAGTGGTGAATATGTTCCTCAAAGAGCAGTTGCTCAGTGTTGTTTGTCCAGAGTTGCGCTAGCACCTGCTGAAGTTGAAATGTTTTTGTCCTTGGGACCTTGCAAAGGAAGCAGAGCGCTGGGACAGTGCGAGAGGTTCTTTAGAGTCACTAGTGAGTGATTCCAACAATAGTGGGTCAGGTGTCCTCCAGCCCAGCGTGGTGGAGGAGGGTGAGAGTAGCCCAGCTAGGTCCCAGGTTAGTGAGGAGGGTATAGGGGCTGACTGCCTGTCTCAGTGGAGCGGGAGTGAGTGTGTGACCGAGAGTCCCCAGACGCCCGAAGCCCTGTCACAGAGCCTGGATGGTTTCTTTAGGGAACACCAGGATGGGAACCTAGGCTTGCCTGTTAGTTCACTTGAGGGAGATCTCCTAGTGTGTAGAGGACCTGGAGCATCTGTAAGCGGAGTTTCTATGGTTCTAGAGTCTGGCAGTACCGCTCCAGTAGGGAGGGTACAGGAGTCCAGTGAAAGGAGTGATTGGGGGATAGTATGTGAGTCCCCAGAAGTCCTGGAGTGCCAGGCATTGGTTCCACCAAAGGTTCTAGACCGGAGGTTGGAAGGCCAGGTTCAGGATCCGCCTGACCTGAAGGGTGGGACTACTGTAATCAGTGTCCTGACCAGTTCTTTTTCCAGAGGTACCGCCCCGGTTGGGAGGGAGCAGGACTCTGGAAGGGGGTGCAGAGGGTGGGAGAGCCCACCTCTGACCCCGGTGCAACCTGAGGGGTTAAACCCTAGGTTGGGAGGATGGTGTTTAGAGGGTACCCCTCGCAGGAGGAGGAGGAACCCTAGGAGAAGAGGTAAGGGGAGGAGAGCCTTCCCTGAGACTCCTGGTCCGCCTGAGGTTGTAGACCCTAGGTTGGAGAACCAGTGGCAGTCTAGCCCTGTCTTGCAGACAGGAAGGGTGGAGAATGGCTATTATGTGCCAGGGGTTACTACCCCCCACTTTGTGAGTAGGCAGGATCCAGTGGTACCTGGGTGGTCTAGGGCCTGGTCCTGGCCGAGGGCAGCTGGAGAGTACCAGTGGGGTATCCCAGTTAGTCCCTACAGTAGTTTTAGAAGGAACCCTAGGGGTTCACCGTGGCGTAAAACAGGAGGGTGTCCCTGCAGTTGTGGGCCCGCGTCTGTGTTTTATCGCCCCAAGCAGGGAAGTCCATCACGGTGGTGATTGGTCTGCCCTGCGTTTTGGCTGGAAGGGGGTTGTGTTGGACTTGGGCCTTAGGGCAGGTTCACACCTAATCTTTTTGCTTTTATTTGTGACCCTGTGTAGTGATTATTGGGTCTCTGCGCACTTTTTCCCTGTGTCCCAGAGTAAAGTGCGTGCGTGTAGTATGGCTGGCCTGCCCTCCCATAGGAATGCATGGGGAATGTGTGTGTCCATGTTAGTTCCTGATGCGTGGGGAGTGCAGGCTCGAGTTTAGTATGTGTGAACTCGTGAGAATGAATGCTGCGCGATGGTATGTGCGGCTTGTATGTGTCTAGAAGGGAAGTGCTACTTCTGGACATTGATGTATGTGTGCAGTGAGGATACTGGAGCGTGATTGGCTGGAGCTGGCTGGCATGCCAGGCTCCAGGAAGTCTGGATTGGTCTGCCCGGTGGTGAGTGTGAGATCAGCATGAGTGAAGTGTGGGAGGAGTGCACCTGGGTCCTTGATGGGCTGGGGTTTTCCCCACACAATGCTGGCTCCGCCCCCCTGTGGTTTGTCTAACGACCCAAGCCTCCCCAGTGAATGAAAGGGGTGGTTGGGCCATCAAGGGTACTCCCAAGCCAGCTGCAACTGGTTTCCCCCCACCCTGCACCCTGAAGACAAAGGAATTCTTAGTATAAAAATGGGGCTGTGGCCCCACAGAAGTTGTTCTCTGTTCTACTTTTGGATCCTTGCCAGAGGGGGCTGTTGCTGCTGCTGGGGCCAGGAGGACCGCTACTTCGACTGTCTCCCTGCCTGGAGACCCAGTGTGCTGGCTCTGGCCCTGCCTTGCCCCCTGCCTGCCTCCAGTCCCTGCTGGAGCTTTGCTTTCATGCCCCTAGCGCTTGGGAGCGCTTAAATTGCCTGCTAGCGCTGTGGAGCGCTTTATTTGACTTTCACGGCTGCCCACGCCGCATTTTTGCCGTGTGCTTTGCCCCCCTAAGCGCTGGGTGCGCCTTATTTTGATGATAGCGCTTTGGAGCGCTTTGCCAGGCATAGCAAGTGCCTACCTCGCTTTATATTTTAATTTGAGGCCGGTGCCCACCCGGCATTGCCCCGTTTCTATTTAATTTGAGCGGCTGCCCACACCACATTTGCCCGTGGAATCACCGCCGCAGCCCGGAGGAAGCAGCACCCGCCTCCAGCCCGGGCCGCGCTGGGATTGGCCCAGCCGGCCGAGCCTCCCGCCACGTCCTCGGGGGAGGAGGAGATCGCCGGAAGGCAGGAAGCAGCCTGCGTGCATCGGCCGAGGCTCCCCAAACGAAGGAGAGCCCCCGGACCTCCGCCGAGCCCCGAGGAGAGAGAGCACCCGCCCAGCGTCCCTGAAGCAGCCTGTGAGTGTGGGTGGGCCTCGTTGGTGATCCTGGGCGGACCCCATTGTTTCCTTGAGCCCCGAGAGGCTCCAGGTGTCCCGGGGGTGATAGAGCGGCCCCGGTTGGCAGCGGGCCGCTCCGACGTCCATGCTGAGTCCACGAAGGACTCCCAGCGCCCTACATTTGTGATTAGGAGCCCCGAGGCTCCTGGGGGCCATTTCCTGTGCTTTAGAGCCCCGAGAGGCTCACTGTCCCATTTTGGTTTTACGAGCCCCGAGGCTCGAGGGGGCATTTTGTTGATTTAGAGCGCTGAAGCTCTTGATCCCAGCCCACATTTGTTTTGCGAGCCAGAGAGGCTCTTGGGACGCGAGTGTGGTAAGTAGCCCCGAGGCTCCCACACAGTGTCTCCTCCCCACCAGTGTTCTTGAGCCCACGTGGCTCCAACGTTTGCCTACCTGTGATTTACAACTGTCCAGCACTTAGTGGACAGTTGCTACGTTTAGGCTTTGTGTCTTGGCTGCCTGCGCAGCTTCCCTGACATTGGATTCAGGGCATTTCAGCCCTTGCGAGGCCAGTTGGCCTGAGGGACATTTCTAGTGTTGTGCTACATGCACCCTGCGCAATTTATGATTTACTGCTTATGTGATTCCTGCGCAAATGTTCTACCTGCACCTCTGAATGTGTTTTAATGTTTCATGTGCAATTGTTTGTTATTACCTTTGCTAAAAGTGACCTGCTTAGGTGATTCTTTATGTGTTATTCCCCTTTGCTAAAAGTGACCTGCTTAGAGGAATGTTTGTTGTTACCTTTGCTAAAAGTGACCTGCTTAGGTAATTGTTTGTTTTATCCCCTTTGCTAAAAGTGACCTGCTTAGAGGATTGTTTATGTTATTACCTTTGCTAAAAGTGACCTGCTTAGGTAATTGTTTGTTTTATTCCCCTTTGCTAAAAGTGACCTGCTTAAAGGAATGTTTGTTATTACCTTTGCTAAAAGTGACCTGCTTAGGTAATTGTTTATGGTTTATTCCCCTTTGCTAAAAGTGACCTGCTTAGAGGAATGTTGATGTTTTATTGCCCTTGCTAAATGTGACTTGCTTAGGTGATTATTTTAGGTTTCCTTCCCTTTGCTAAATGTGACTTGCTTAGGTGATAGGTTTTCCTTCCATAGGTCCTGATGATAAGGTCCTAGTTCCCTGCGTGATTTCCCTACAGTGTTTAGGGTGGCGTAGGAGGTATTTACCCTTTACCAGTAGTTACTGGTTGTATGCTACATTTACTATTTCTGTGTTACAGTCATTATATGTTTATGTGCTAAGTGTTATACCTACAAGTATTATTTCTAAAAAGTGCATACCCCTGACAGTGGTCCAGGTGGCCCTGTCCTGTACATAATCCCTTGTAAATCTTGCCCGTGCCTGTTGGCACATTGTAAAGTGTGTGTTATCTAATGTGTTTTTATTATTATAATACAAAGGCTATTTTTGACATAACCTTGTGTGGAGTTTCCTTTGTGGTGGGCCTAGGGTGTTGTCGCTGGGGTGCGCGCGCAAATGCTTTACACATCGCCTCCGAGATTAGCCTTGCTGCTCGCGTCACGTTACCTAGAGGGTGAGCGGGGGTTATCTTGGTGTGTGACTCCCTTGCCCTGACTTAGAAATGGCGATCCCTGACTGACCCTGGCGTGAGCGTTGGCCGGCCGGGGGTCCGGTTTCTAACACCGATGCTATCCACCCTCCGCTGGCTTCCCATCGAGGCTAGAGCTATCTACAAGACTGCCTGGATCACCCACAAAGCCTTGCACTCCTCCTCTCCACGTTACCTGGCGAATAAACTGACACTCTCCGGAGGCTCTAGACCATCACGTAATGCGGAAAATGTACTGCTTGAACCTCCCACTTTCAAGAAGAAAAGATCGATGGCCCATCATTTTCAGGCAACGCAGTGAGAATCTGGAACTCACTTCCGCCTCAGCTCCGGACCACCACCTCCTCCCAGGCCTTCAAAACGGACCTCAAAGTAATCCTCCTCCAAAGACACTCCCAAATTTAAATCACGCCCTCTCTATTATCTGAAAGAAGACCCTGCAATTTAGGAAATTATATTCTCCATGACTATGGAAGTGCCTTCCCAGTGTGTTCTTGTAGTTGGAGTGTCTGCCGTTTATTGCAGTATTATCCTTGTACCTGTGTTTGGTACTCTTTTGTAACATGCACACGCCACTTTTCTCTGGTAACACAATGTTTGCTACTTTTCACATTTTGTTTGCTTTCGATAATTTCACAAGTACAACCATTACCTATGTAACGTTTGTTCTTGTGCTTGAGTGTCTGCCATATATTGCAGTATTATACCTCTAATTGTACTTTGTTTTCTCTTGTAACCTGCACACATGTCACTTTTCCTCCTGTATTGCACCGTTTGCTACCTCGTGTATTTTGTTTGCTCACAATTGTCACTTTTACCTTATGTAAGTTAATGTTTGCTTTTGTAATTCGCTCACTTGTAATTTTCTCCTCTTGTATCATTACTGTTTCTATTGTGAAGCGCTCTGACGCCTTCGGGTAAAGTCCGCGCTATATAAAAACGCTTAAATAAATAAATAAATAAATAGCCCTGGGGTCCACATCCTGGGCCTGCTAAATCTCTGACTGTGGGTCTGTTGAGATCCTTTTGTTCTGCAGTAGCAGGAATGCCGTTCCTTTGCCTGTGGAACCCCCTCTCGATGACTTTGTAACACCAGGGACCAGCTAATGGAGCATAGGCTTAAGAACCAGCACCCAGGGCCTGCCAGACTTCTAACTGAGACTCGTTTAGAGTTGTTTGTCTGCCAGAGCAAGGGATCTGTTGCAATGAATCCATCACCAGAGCACATACCTCAGGTTTGCAGCAGCTCTGACCAGAGACCCACTCAGAGCTGCATCCCCTGTTGGAGTATGGGAGCCCATGCTGTGTCTGCAGGGCTCTGTCTTGAGTACTTTGGGACACTGAGGATCAGTGCCTGGAACCAGGAACCCAGCCCACTTCCCAGCTGGAACTCCGACCAGGAACAATGCCTCGGGTCCAATCTGAAACTCTGAAAATTGTCCTAGTCAGAGCTTCTCACCAAGCCAGACCATGGTAGCTTGTGCCACTGTGGGGAGCTCTGTCCTGGTTACTTTGGTACTCCTTGGACCACTGGTCACAGTCTGCCACTAAGGGGACTGCGCCATACATACTCTGAGGTTCTCAGATGCTTGCCTTTAGAGCTGTACACTGGTAAGAAGAAGCCAAAAGTCGCGTTTTGCCATCCTATTATCAAGCAGAACAATTGGATGGACTTGGAAGTTACCCTATAGCAATCAGGGGAAAGGTGGTTGGTCTTGTAATCTGTGTAGCATAATGAATGAAAGGGACATCTGAACGCATTTATCTGAAATTCTTGAGCCCTCCTTGGGCTTAAAGATTCAAATCCGCCCTCACAGGACTTCAGGGGAAACCTGAAATTAGTTTTACCATATAGTCTTAGTTCAGATCCGACCAATGGTCAACTCTGACCCTCCTCCCACACACACATCACATTATGTTCGTTTACAAAACGTAATCGACGATTATAAGTCGTTTGATAAACGCATCACACAGGTATTATTTTACACAACTCTTTTAAAAATCATTCTATTTCACCACTAGCAGATCTCAGGTTTACCAAGGGATTATACTATTAGCATCTGTTTTTAAAGAGGATATGATTTATATGTGTGCTATTCAAATGTATTACTTTTGATATTATTGCTATTATTTTATCGTCATTTTACTCTGCTGTAATAAAATTCCTCCATTTGAATTAAACCCTTTCTAAATTCAAAGCACATAACTAATGTGTTGTAAGTGTCAAGTACAACAGATCTCTCATTCAGCTCTTGGCAAAAGAAGCAAATTACATTATGCAAATCGGCTAACACCACAGCAGGAAATAAATAAATAGAAAAAACAAATAGAAAGAAATGCTATCTTATACTGCAAACAAAGATGAATTTTAATGGCCACAGACTGCGCGATGACTGATGGTGTGGGCGGTTTGAGCACTGAGCTCCCTGCGATTTACCTGCAGCAAGAATAGCATCTGATTGCTTTTTGGGATTTATTCTGCCTCTTATTCACATGCACAAAATCACTGTGTTTTAAGCGTCTTTCCCACTTTAATTGTCTCACTTTGACCAAATGCTTTCCTGAAGTACATTGGTTCTCATAATTTCTGAAACATCAGTGGATCAGCGAGGAGTCTGCAATCAGTGCTGATTAGCAGAACCGGAAACTAGGATCTGTATTTTACACATATCCCACCTCCATGCGGCTCTGTCCTGGCTTTGGTCTTTTTCAGTAACAACTGAGATGTGTGTGACATTCCTGGATCTTAGCCAGCCAGTGACTGTTTTTCATGCAAGTTGGGTGATTGCTTTTCGTAAACTCTCTCTGTCTACATTTTTTATTCCCAGTTGATTAAACTTCGGTGATGTCTCTGAATGTTGTGTCTTTTTATGCAAGAACATTACCAAGCTCTGTGTAGGTATTTTGTATTTGAATATCCATCCGTATTTATTTCTAATCTATGTTAATCTAGTTATCATAATAGACCATTGTTTTCCACCTTAAACTTACTCTCCTATACAGAAGTTGTCTTACTGCCTGGTAGGTGGCCCTCCCTTCGGAAGTCTTTCCTCCAAACTCTTTTCTTTCCTCCATATGCATAAAAACAAATTCACAGTATCTATTTATCTGAGCATTTAGGCCATATTGGTGTAGCTCAAATCATGGCTAAAAAGCTTAAACCCAATCACCACAAGTTCAATGTTCTTGGGTTCCATACATTACCGAGGGGATGTCAAGTGAAGTCCAGGAATTAACGTTTTTTAACATTCTATTTACTTTAAGGTAAATAAATAAATGACACTAAGAACAGAGGGGCATATTACCAACCAATAGAGATAATTTTTGTCTCTAACTTGTTTAGAGACAAAAATTATCGCCGCACATCGGCGATTTTTATCGCAGATAAACCTTGCTATTAGCAAGGTTTATCGCAAATGCGATAAAAAACGGCCGCAATGCATGAATATCGCTGAAAAGTCAGCGATATTCATGCATTATCGAGCAAATGCTCTTAGCCATGTTATCCACCTCCCATTGGATAACATGGCTAAGAACTGCTCCTGGGCAAGTGTTAGCTTTTGGAGATATTCGCGCTTAGCGCGAATATCTCCAAAAGTTGGTAATAGGAGATAGCGATGTTAGCGACTGTTGGCACGCCCACTTTGCATGTCATTAGTGATAAATATCACTGACATGCAAAGCGGGGCCCAAGATGGTCACTATCTCCTATTAGCTGCCGCTAACTGGTGTTAGCGACAGCTTGGAAATAGGGAGATCATTTTATCTCCGCTTTCTTGGCTTTTAAAGCCAAAAAGCGGAGATAAAGCCCCTTGATAATATACCCCAGAGTGACGTAGAGTCACTGCAATTCCCAACCACAGAGACTCACCTTCAGAACCCCAGAAAAGAAATACAATAACTGAATTGTCCTTTTTAAAGCTGTATACCCAGTGACCACCTGCTACCTCCACACTCGATATCCTCAATTCAGTTCAGTTCAGTTCATTTCAATAAAACTTTATTCGTTTTTTTGTTCAAACCATAAAAGTTACACAACATAAACATGATTTAAGTGACAGTACTTGTGCTATGACGCAGTAACAGCAGTAAAACTTAGTAAATAATTAAAAAACCTGAGGAAAACATTCATTATTGATCCATATAGTTCGTACAATTAACAGAAGCTTTTAAAAAACCCAATATAAAAAATAAGCAATCATCTTTCAGTAATTGCAGGTACACCAATGCGGGACGAGCCTGTCTAAAATTCATTCTTTTTCAAATTGGGACCAGATATCGTTTACGAGGGTAATCATAAAAGTTACATAGGAACATAAAATGCAGCATATCCTGCGGAGACTGTTCATCGCAGCCGCCGGGAGCTGCCACCTTGCCTCTAGTAAAACATTTGGGTCTGGCAAGCAAAAGGTGAAAGAGGTTCAGCCAAAAACCTAGTTAACAAGAATTTTTTATGTGTGGACAGCGACCCCATAAGGTATCGCTCTGCCCTAGAGGTTGTTTTAAGCATAATATATGTATGCACACTAGATTTCTCAACCTCCTTTGCTTCCCTTTCCATGTGCCTCCACATCCTTCTTCACAATGCAATCATGGTTAGTAAATAAGACCCCCCAACCTAGCCTTTCAAAGCTACTCTTCACATAGCTCAGCCATGGAATGCGAGCCGAGTTGTCAAGGACCATGCAGTCTCTTATAATCAGATGGGTGAGAGGGAGATCTATATATATTCAGCCAACTTTTTAACCAACAGGTCAAGGGTCGCAAAGAGAGCACATCATTTAAATAAGGGACCCCCAGCTCCTCGTGGACCACTAAGTTGGATGTACCCCATGGAACTCATGATAAACGTTTCAGAAAGTCGTTTTCCGATATTGGAGGGTGTGACCTGCATTGTATCCCCATATTTCGCTGCCATGCGAAGCTATGGCCAGGCTTTTCACCTGGTACACTTGTAGCATGGCTCCAGTAGGCTTCTTCCCTAATTTGGATGCGAAGTTGAAGATTGCTGAATTCGCCCTAACCAGGCCCCCTTTTGTTTTCTGTAGTAAAGGGCCCCAATTGAGCTTGTCATCAAAGAGGACCCCTAGGTAAGAAAACATGTTGGTACGGGGGATCTTTGAATCTCCCGCTCTAAATTGGTAGTTTTTCTTACCCAACTGCCCCACTTGCAGGACATATGATTTATAGTTTTTCATTGACAGATCCCTGTCTGACATGAAACCAGCAAAAGCAGATAAAAGCGTTTGTACCCCCTTTTCAGTCCTGGATATGAGAACGGCATCCCACGCCGTCCTACGCTGAGGTAATCAACACATGTTGCCCTTAATACATTATCCATTTCATTAATATAAAATATAATATGAAAGGTAAATAAGAAAGGGGACAATATGCAGCCATGTCCTCCAAAAAAGTAACAATGCCGTTTTCCACTCCCATTGCCCTCATGGACTGCCAGAGCTTATTCCTATTAACACAGTCAAAAGCCGATGATAAATCCATGAAGGCTAGGTGAATGGTCCCAGAACGTGCAACAGTATACTTGCTCAAAATCAGAAATAAATTAAGACATTGAGCTACAGTAGACCGTCCAAGTACAAAACCGTACTAGACTTCCGAAAAAATCATATTGTCCTCAGCCCAGGATGATAATCTCTGGAGAAGGACCCTGCCTACCACTTTTACCACTGAGTCTATTAATGAGATGGGTCTTTAACACAGAGTACTATTTCTGTCACCTTTTTTAAAAACAGGAACTATTGTAGATGTTGCCCACGACTGAGGACAACCATACTGTGCTGCCACATTAAATACAGACTACAGTATCGGCGCCCAAAAGGAGGGATCTGACTTAAAGAGATCTGGAGGGATCCCATTATACCTTCCAGGATTTCACCCCTCTCAAATTTTATTACTGCCTCCTGAGTGTCATAAGGTTCCCTGTCACTATGCCCTGGCCGACAATCAAACATGGTTTCAACGTGTGGCACCCACTCCTCATCGGTTATGTGGGATTCAAGGCACCCCCCTTCCTGAGTAAACAGGGGTCTATTCACAATGCTCCAAAACTTCGAGCTATTTCTGGGGGTGCTGGATTCCAGCAATTCCCTCCATGCTTCATCTTTTAGTGTTCCCTTTCGAATAGTGAGGGCCGCTTTATATTCCCTATGACAGTTTATAATGTCAGATTGAATTCTGGTTTATTTGTCAAAGCTTCCCTCAACCTCTTCGCAGCTTTAGAACAGTGGAAGTCGAACCATCTGGAACCAGACCTAACATGTCCTCTTGCTGGGGCATATAAAATCACAGACACCTTGTGTGAGATGGACTTATAAGCATCTAAGATCTCAGTTGGTGAGGACCGCTCCTCTAGACAGAGGGACCGTTCATCGATACATGCTGTTTTGACCTTGTCGTAAATTATTTCTGGAGTTACTTGTGACCATTTTAATTTACGCCTACCGTCAGTTGGCCGCAGTAGGACCTGATTCAGTGCCTCCCCCCCCTTTTCTGCCAGTAAACCCGACAGATAGAGCGTTAGGGGATTATGGTCACTAAATTCACTCCCTGAGATTTAAAAATTATTCAAACGAGACTCTAAGGAGGTCGAAATCAAGATAAAGTCTATAAAAGACCCCTTACCGTGACCCTTAAATGTGGGCATGGAAAAGTTAGTGCGCGAGTCAGTTAAAGACATTGTGGCCACCAGATCTAATTCATTAATCATAGTGTTGAACAGCTCTCCTTGAACAGAATGTTCAAAGTGAAAACCATACATACGCGGGCAACCTAATTCGGACATACAAGCCGTAAGGGGCTCACCACAAGGGTGTATATTAAAGTCACCGGCAACCAGGAGACTGTGTAGGCTATTACTAAGGGATTGTTTTATAGCATCTCCCAGGGCAAATAAGTTACTGGGCTCTGACTAAGACAAAAATGAATTATAAAAGTTAACAATTCCCCAGCTCGTACCTCCCTTAGAGGCTGTTATCGCCAGGATAACTGGATGTAAAATGGGCATTACCTGCAATTTGCAGTTAATAGCCACAGAAATGAATGTAACTAATCCACCCTTAGGTCTCCCACTCCGAGATGGTCTAGCTGGGACAAAGAAAGCCTTATAGCCTTACAGAAAAAGGTTGCAATCTAACGACCACGTTTCCTGTAGGCTTATTACCAGAAATTGTTTAACATAAACTACCCATCTAGGATCCTGTAGTTTCGCTGCCAACTCCGCTATGTTCCAGGATAGGAAATTATTTGGAGACAGCTTTGGAGATCTTACTACTGCTTCCCCTTGATCCTGGGTGAGTATGGCCTGCTCAGGCCCTGCTAAATCAGGGCCCCGCAGTCAATCACATTATTCCATGCCAGTCAAGGTGTCAAATCTGTTGTATAGCACCAATCTATGGTCAGTGCCAAACAGCCTATCTATAGGTAACAGTGGATGAACCTGGGGAGTAGGGTGGAGGCTGGGATATGGCCTTAAATGGCCACCCCCAACTAGTGGTTCCCCCATGCCAACCACTGTCCTGTCCCTACTATTAAACGGCCTATAAAAGTAGCCCAAGGGAAGTATCTTAATGGCAGAGCCCACTAAGGGGTCAGACTGTAGTCCCTAGAAAGTATCCGGCCAGCTATGTGGGGATTATCAAAATTTATGATACTACAGTCACCAGTCCCTTGTTTACGTGAGCCCCCAATCCAGTTGACCCTTCGTGCCATAAGTATGTTATTAAGAATGTGCGGGCCTACAGTAGTGTTATATGTAAACCAGTGGTTTATTTTATTGAGGAACTGATCATATTCTTCGCTCCTTCCCGGTGGGGGAGCAGGAACACTCCCCAGGATCACTACGTACGGGGTCGATTCCACTGGAAGGTCGATGGTAGAGAGAGTTGTCACCTGCGGAGTCTTATCTTCTTGTCTCTTATCTCTCTGCAAGGTAGGGGGCCCTGTTGTTGTAGATGAAGGCTGTCTAGGAACTGCAGGGTCTATACTAATGGTCTTTAGACCAGTGGAACCGTTCTTATCAGGCACCCTACTTTTGGGAGATTGCCTGACACAGGAGGCCCCTCCATCTCTATCTTGCCCTACTCTTCACCCCTTCCAGGGTTACTTGAGTTTTAAGCTTATTAGAGATTTCCGCTGATTTCCCTTTTGGGGGGCAAGTACCATTAGCTTCTCTAAATTTGACAGCCATTTTGAACAGAGCTTATTTTCTGGACAATGGGATCTATTAGGGTAGTCATCATGGTTTCCAGCTTGCCCCAGAAATCTCCCTCTATTCTGCTTTCGGATGATGACCCTGCCTTATTCTGATGCAAAATGAAAGAGTTGGCCTCGCTACTAGCACCTGCAGAGGTGACAACATCCTTAGTTCTCCTTATTGTGTTTGTCACAGGTTTTTTTGATTTCCGGGCACCCCGGTTATTTGGGCGGTTAGTTTTCATTTTAGCTTTCTGCCCTCTAGTTCTCGATTGGATTTAACTGGGCTGGGTTCCTGCTCTGCAGACATAGAGGAAACTGAAATGTTTGGTGTTAAAGGAACTCCAACTAAGGATTGACTCAACCCGTCTTGCGGTGTAACCTGATTTAAGATCGGAGGGGCTGCAGGAAACGCAGGGGTGAGAGAGAGCTTTCCTTGTGAAGCAAGGGGCTCCAAGGATAGCCTGCGTTCTGTTAGTAAAATGTCATTATTAAGAACTGATTCAGCCCTCGTTAAGAAGGCGTCTAGAGTTCCTGCCACGCTTTTCCCTGGATTTAATTTGCGCCTACTCATTCTTAGCGGAATAAATAACTTTCAATAAAAGTTTAAACAGCTCCCTTCTGCTATACGAAATCACTCAAATAAGATGACTATTACAACATAATAAACATATACAATAAAAGATGAAAAAGGAAGTACATGAATCTATACAAACCACAATGATAAAATATTCCTCAGGACTAAAATGAAAACTTATGCTGTTAACAATTAATTTTTCAGCTAACACATCTTCCCAGCAATCAAGCACATCAAAGCGCTAAAGTGCATATATCTTTTAAAAAAAGAAATAAAAGTAGGTTCTTGCTACACCAATGATATTGCTCTTCTGCTTCTAAGTTTCTTTAATCGCTACGGAAAGCAAGTCCAGGAATATCCAAATAATCAGACATACCTGGGGCCTATCACTAACACAAAGCTAGTATTGAGTGGATATCAGGACTGACAATACCTACACTAAAGTCCTTTCTGGCGTCAGGATCTCTCAGGTGCTATCTTCTGTTGCGCTGCTCTAGATCAAGGCAGCGTGGCTCCTCTGCCACTAGGACTGAAGCCCCGACATCTCAGCTCAGGCAAATCCATGCAACTTAAGATGAACGTTGCCCTCACCCGTTGTATTCCAAATACAGGGCACATCCCTTGTTGAATCGGCAGGTTTAGAGGGGGGGAGCCCGTCCCGGTCTCGTCTGGTCTCCGACGGGCTGAGTTGGGCCCGCCCTTGGTCCAGGCTTCGCCCGCGCGTATCCCGCGTTGCGGAGTACCGGAGCGGCTTTATTGCCCCGCCGAAGCCATCTCCACGTCATCCTGCGCCCCGAGTTCAGGGGCTGCTGGGAAGTGAAGTCCTGCTGCTGGTCGTTTCCCTCGTGGCTTTGTGGCTGAGGTGAAGGCTGTGGATTAACTGCCGTTCCCCTCACGGCCTGGAAAGAAAGGTAGGTGTAGTGGCGTTACTCGACACCAGAGTCCAATGTTTTTAAATGTGTCCCGCGTTGCGGAGTACCGGCGCGGCTTTATTGCCCCGCCGACGCAGTCTCCACGTCACCCTGCGCCCAGTGTCCAGGAGCTGCTGGGAAGTGAAGTCCTGAAGCTGGCCGTTCCCCTCACGGCTTTGTCACAGAGGTGAAGGGTGTGGATTAACTGTCGTTCCCCTCATGGGCTGGAAGGAAAGGTAGGTGTAGCAGCGTTACTCGACACCAGAGTCCAATGTTTATAAATGCGTCCCGCGTTGCGGAGTACCTGCGCAGCTTTATTGCCACGTCAACGCCGTCTCCACGTCACCCTGCACTCGGTGTCCAGGGGCTGCTGGGAAGTGAAGTCCTGATGCAGGCCGTTCCCCTCACGGATTCTTGGCAGAGGTGAAGGCTGTGGATTAACTGCCGTTCCCCTCTGGGCCTGGAAAGAAAGGTAGGTGTAGTGGCATTACTCGACACCAGAGTCCAATGTTTTTAAATGCGTCCTGTGTTGCGGAGTACCGGAGCGGCTTTATTGTTCCGCCGACGCCGTCTCCACGTCACCCTGCACCAGGTGTCCAGGGGCTGCTGGGAAGTGAAGTCCTGCTGCTGGCCGTTCCCCTCACGGCTTTGTGGCAGAGGTGAAGGCTGTGGATTAACTGCCGTTCCCCTCACGGCCTGGAAAGAAAGGTAGGTGTAGCGGCGTTCTCGACACCAGAGTCAAATGTTTTTAAATGCGTCCCGCGTTGCGGAGTACCGGGGCAGTTTTATTTCCCCACCAACACCGTCTCCACGTCACCATGCGCCCGGTGTCCAGGGGCTGCTGGGAAGTGAAGTCATGCTGCCGGCCATTCCCCTCACGGCTTCATGGTAGAGGTGAAGGCTGTGGATTAAGTACCGTTCCCCTCACGGCCTGAGAAGAAAGGTAGGTGTAGCAGTGTTACTTGACACCAGAGTCCAATGTTTTTAAATGAGTCCCACGTTGCAGAGTACCGGCGTGGCTTTATTGCCCCGCCGACGCCGTCTCCACGTCACCCTGCGCCCGGTGTCCAGGGGCTACTGGGAAGTGAAGTCCTGCTGCTGGCCATTCCCCTCACGGCTTCGTGGCAGAGGTGAAGGCTGTGGATTAACTGCTGTTCCCGGCACGGCCAGGAAAGAAAGGTAGCTGTAGTGGCGTTACTCGATACCAGAGTCCAATGTTTTGAAATGTGTTCCACGTTGCGGAGTACCGGCGCGGCTTTATTGCCCCACCGACGCCGTCTCCACGTCACCCTGCGCCCGGTGTCCAGGGGCTGCTGGGAAGTGAAGTCCTGCTGCTGGCCGTTCCCCTCACGGCTTTGTGGCAGAGGTGAAGGCTGTGGATTAATTGTCGTTCCCCTCACGGCCTGGAAAGAAAGGTAGTTGTAGCGGCGTTACTCGACACCAGAGTACAATGTTTTTAAATGCGTCCCGCGTTGCGGAGTACTGGCGCGGCTTTATTGCTCCGCCAACGCCATCTCCATGTCACCCTGCACCCGGTGTCCAGGGGCTGCTGGGAAGTGAAGTCCTGCTGCTGGCCGTTCCTCTCACGGCTTTGTGGCAGAGGTGAAGGCTGTGGATTAACTGCCATTCCCCTCACGGCCTGGGAAGAAAGGTAGGTGTAGCGGCGTTACTTGACTCCAGAGTCCAATGTTTTTAAATGCGTCCCGCGTTGCGGAGTACCGGCGCGGCTTTATTGCCCCACCGACGCCGTCTCCACGTCACCCTGCGCCCGGTGTCCAGGGGCTGCTGGGAAGTGAAGTCCTGCTGAGGTCTAGCTGCGTTACTCAACACCAGAGTCCAATGTTTTTAAATGCGTCCCCTCACATTGATGTCCTATTTACCAACATACTTGAACCTGGATAACCTTGGTCCAACACATCATCATCTCCTGTCACAAAATTTGGTGATAACAAGATCCTCTGCTTCATCTTATTTAAATTCCCCAATAACCATACCAAATCAGTTCACAAACGCCGAACACAAGTAACATACTTATAATTATATTCTCAACACCTCAATCTCTCTTTACCATTTTCCTTATCATATTACAAAACAAGTTGCATGAAAACACATTTGCATTACATTGAAGATGAGAGTCAAGCCAATGAGTGGCCTTCTTCATTAACTGGTGCTCTCTGTAATCTGTAGATCGAGTTTTAGGACATTGGCCAAGACCACAACATATGGGCAAATAGCTGGTGGTAAATTTAACACAGAAGGGTGACCCCTTAAGGCTGGCCAAAGCTGGTGAAATTGGTCAAGTGCCTGTGGGTGCCTGGTTTAGAGGTGGTATGCAGGGCTGGTTAAGAGAGGGTGTCTCAGGTACTGCAATGGGTGGCAGCTGATGAAAAGACTGATGAGAATGTGACAAGGCCTTGTTGACATCACAGGAGTGGGAGTATCGGTTGCTATAAGTACCAATAAGCAATGTGATTTCTCCTTGCCATGTGCACCATGTCCTAACCCCACAACCTCAGACATTTTTCTTTCAATGGCAGATGAGCCCTCAAGCACCGGAAAGGGTGGAGACTAAAACTGGCTTGAAAAGATATAACAACTGAGTAAAAAAGGCATTAAGGTCTAGGTCAGGGCCTGAGAAAATTGGATTGGCGGAGCTGGAAAAGCCACGAGAATGTGGGCCAAGTCATCCGCCATCGCAGCTATTGATCTAGGTTGTTTGCCAGGCTTCTTGCGCTTTGCAGGAGAGGAGCAAATAAGGGGGATAAGAGCTTTATCGAGGGTAGTGGTCAAGCTAAAGCCAGATAGCAATTAGAAATAGTACCGTCTGACAGGCGCGCAACAACCATTGGGCTGAAGGGGCTTCAGCCCCCCCCGTCAGGTTCCGTGGGCTGGGCTGAGGCAGCCAGGCAGTAGTCAAGGGTCATCGAGGGTATTTTTCGATCCGTCCTAAAGCCCTGGCGGTCACAGCTTTCCTTTTGTTTATCCTATTTACATGTTTCTTTCTTTTAGCAGACTCCCCTGCATGACTCTTTCATCCCTTAATGGCTGTATCTGCATGACAACAGCGGCGAGACTGGCAACGTTACAGGGTTTAAAGGTGTGAAGTATAGTCAACCCCTCCCCCTGCCCCCGCCCAGGAATGAACAGAGTATCCTGCAAACAAAAAGGAATACACCCTCATCACAACAGACTTTTGCAGAGAATGTAGGGAAGAGATGATTGTAAAGTCGGTTTATGTACAAAGGGTTACCACATTTTCAGATGCAAATGGGGACGAGGCTGGTAAGTGAATAGCAACTAAATCTGCTGTTAGCGTTTTAAAAATAAAAAATAAATCACTCGAAACTCTTAACTATTTTGCTCAGGCAATTTCATTTTATTTTATAATGACACAAAACTAAAATGACAGTGGGGTTTAAAATGAACACAGTACAGTGAGTGTTACAGAAAGTATAGTAGTCTTGAGGAGTTCGCGATGCACACCCGGATATTATAGACAAAAATAAGACTTCATCTGGAGCACAGTGAATGTGAAGCTGCAATTATTGCATTTACCAACTGAGTATCAAAGTCATAAAGGCAGGTCATCAAAAATGTTTAGAGACAAATATTGAACAGCAAAGACTCTGTTAGCTTTAATAATAATTTTGGAATTGTGTATGTTGCTTGATAATAATTTTGATGTGATATATGCAGGGCCACTGAAATTCTGCAGAAGGGGAGAGCCAAATTATGCAGCAAGGTTGAGTAAATTATGTGGCATAATGCTGCACATTTTGTTATAGCATCACTATATTAATTTGTAATTATTACACTTTTTAACACTGTCTAAACATTGGTTGCATCTCATTAATACCAGTTTAAAACTGAAATACAGATATAAGCAACAGAAAGGTGACCAGTTACCATTTGCCAAGGTCCTTCCACTGTGTGGCAACATGTAGCTGCGTTTTTAGTAACTTTTGAACGTTTAAGCTAAAACATTTTTTTTTTCTGTAAACATCTGCAGATTGTGGCAAATGCAGCAAATATTCAACTATGCGAAAAAAGCACAGCCATACAGTTGCATACCTCCAGTGGCTCTGGATATATACCTGTATTAACTGCTTGGACCTTGTATTTCAAACCAGAATAACTATGAGCTTTTGTTGAGTTACAAGGTTTTTTTTTACCAGCTGTTACTTAAAAATATCCGCTATTTAGGTAACACACTGGCCAGGTGGCAATCCGATGGGAAATTACAGCATGGATGGAAAAATGGATGAATGTGGGGCAGAACCACAGAGCGAAAGTAACAGGCTATAGGAGTGAGGGAAGGAGCAGGGGGAAAGGTGAGTGTATGAGGGAAATAATCAGTGAGATGCAAGGAAGAAGGTAAGAGACAGGGGAGAGCTGACAGTTGAAGATTAGGGCATGGGGGTAAGGGGTGAACCGCAACTGCGGACACTCCTGACATATTGAACCTATATTGCTCATTATAAAGCATACTCCTGCAGCTCTGGTAGCAAAGATTGACACTCTAGTGCTTGATGTAGGATTAACTCTGATCAGAAGAAACTGGCAGTTTTAATATCAGAAGCCGAAGCAAAACTGACATGAGATCTGAGTGCTCAGGAAGCACTTTGAAAACGAGCAAGAGAGAATCTCATTCCTTGAATAGAAGGAAAGTTATGGGGACCAATATTCAGATAGGGGGCCTCACGGAACAAACAAAGGGCTTTAGCACTGAATGTTGTTTGGAAGGGTTACTAAGTACACTTACAGCCTATTACCTGACAACATTCTTCTCAGTTGAACAGGCACAGGCCCATATTATAACTACTGCCATCCAAAGGGCCAGCCAGGCCTACAATAATGTAATCTACTGCAACTACAGAGTTTGCTCGATTTTGTTTCACTTGCCACAACAGAGCTAACTGTTATACTTCAGACAAAGAGGCATAATCTTGCAGTGTGCTAGTTGAGATGACCCCAGCACTGCCAAAAAGTGGGCAGGCAGGGCAATTTTCTTCAGATTCAGCTCCTTGAAGAGGCCATGCAATACGCTATCAGTGAGACTGTCGGCATGATGTGCAGCATTTTTCTCAGGGTGAAGGGTTAACTGTAATCATAGTCATGCTATGAAACAGATCATGCCCATGCTGTGACAAAAGTCTGGCTTCCAGTTGACAGGTTGTGGTAGGCAAGCATGCCTAGTCAGGTGTTTAGAGCCTCCTATATAAGGCCTTTATTGTTATATATTGAGCAACATTATGGTGCATTAAACAATATCCAAGATAGGTTTCTGCACATTTTGCATCCTGAACAATTATTTCAAGGTGCCTTAAAATATAATGATCCTGAAAAAAGAGTCACAGTGAAGGAAAGCAATTGCCCAGGGTCACACAGTTTAGGCAATATAGATAGCCAGGGTTTTGGGTCAGGGCACAACAAAAGCTCCAGTCTGGCCTTGATGGACAATACACAATTGATGATACACAAGTACTGATTTTTCCAGATTGCACTCCAATGGTGCAACAACAGAGGAGAGCATATCTGGATGTTAAGAAACAACTCCCTAAATTACACCTCAAGTACATGTTTTCATTCCCAGCGGATCTGAAAGTCTTGTACAATGGGAAATCCCACATCTATACTGATACATCAGCAGTTTGGAAATGGGCTGAAGCTCTGACAAACTCGGGTAGCCCTATTTATTTGTCATCCCAGAACAGATTGAAATCCAGCCGCAACGTACGAAAAAAACACAAAAGATTGACAGACCATCCGCTACTCTACACAAGCTGAGAGGGCTGCTGGAGCAGTGGAGGCACTCCATGAATCGCTGGGCCTGATTATCACCAGTGGCTTAGTAGACAGCACATTGGTGATTAGTGGCAACACGGATGACGCGGAAACTTTCCTGAATATGGGACTCGTGGCTAAAGCTCAGTACGTATGCAAAATAAGAAGGCCCACTGGCTGCTCTTAGTTAACCTGGGCTGGGGAATATTGCCTGTTAGCATTCACTCATGGAAACTTTAGGTGCCAGGTTAAAGCTGACCCCCAACACAGTTTTTTTGTATTACTGAGGTATACATCTTAATGTCTGCACTTATGGAAGGATAGGCTATGTCACATAAAGAGTACATTTTAAAATAACAAAGTATGTGCTTTAAGGTGATATTCATATGCACTGTAATAACATGATTGTTTTGAACTTTATACAATGTTTATTAAAATACCAATTATTTGGAGCAATGTAGCATTGATGATACTGCCCTGGAGTGTATTGCCTTTTTTCTATCTGAGAGGGCATAAACAGTCCACTTCCCCGTATTTTAGTCATGTCCGAGACCTCTCACTTGCAGAATCCCACAGAGCTTTTCTCGGAGCCCTACATTGTTTACTCTTTATCTTATTAAGTTCACTTTATTTATACAACCCTTTAGTTTCTCTGTGATGTTCTACACAGATGATATCATAGGATTATTTTCTTTGGCAATGCTCTGGGGTCTACCCAAGAGAAATTATGATCTTGCTTTTTCACAGTTGCCTCCTGGATCAAGTCAAATCAAAACTAAATTGTAACAACACAGAGGGCTTCATCTTTAGGGAACCTTCAATGAATAGATATGGTCTTTAATTTGGTGGTGATGGAGCTGGACCCATAGGCCACTCGAGGTTGACTTAGCAAAAAATCCTGATTTCATGTTCAACGACTTTTTCTCATTCTTTCAATAGATCAGGCACATTTTCTACTTGCATTAACAGCAGCCTCATGTTATGCAAAACCAACTCTTCTTGCTATAATTCAACTATTTTCTCACAACTAGATAATGGAAGTCTATCTTTGGCTTCCTGCTTTCAAATCATTCAAACCCTCCTGGATGCCTCATCTGAGGACTACCCCCTTGCTTCACAATCTCCTCTCACTCACTGTTGTACTGTCTATTGCCTTTGAACGTAAAACAATGTGACGTCAAAGTGTTGTTTCTAGATCTTGGCGCTCTCCATAAAACAGCTTCTTCACCATTGTATCACTCTTTATATTCTTTCCAAAATCCTATGCTTTGCAGTAGTCAACTGCCTGCATTCCTAACATTAGGCAAGTACCTATTGGATGCTGATGCTGCTCATTTCTGGCATCAAAGCACTGGAACTCTGTCTCCAGAGACTTCAGCCCTTCCAAAAAAAAAAAAAGAAACGTGCCTTTTCCATATTAGTGCAGTCTCCACCTCTCCTTCATTTATTGCTCAGAACCAGGCTGCTTGGTTAGGGTAAAAGTGCACTTTACATATTATTTCCAATCATTCATTTCATTCAGTAAAACAATAACTATAGAAGTATGCTTAAACTGCACTATTTGCCACAATTTTTTTAACCACTCTGGGAGGAGGGATGATGGAGGTACCCAAATATCTTCTAAAAGTACTTTGAATGCCTAATGATTGAAGCTAATACAATTCAACTCAGGTGTTTTACAGTGCATCATATCCATAAGTCACTAATTGTTGGCAAAACTGTATTTATAAATGTCATGTGAGAGTAGGTAAACTCATTAAATGTGTACTAAAATACAACATTTAATATTTGTTCTACTAGAATTCCTTGAAGGAAAGTCCTAAACTTCCTCAAAACGTGTTAAATACTATTATGAATACATTAATGTCAGAGCCCAGCGTGCTTTGAATTGAGCTGTGATGTATTGGCAAAAAAATAACCCCTATGCATTATACCACTACAATGACAGGATGACCCACAAGCAATTTTTAGTCTGACACTGAATTTGGCTCCGCCTCCAGGTTTGAGGTGTTAGCCCCCCCCGAAATGTGGGTCTAGTTGCGCCCCTGCCGTCTGACCCACTACTTTGAAGCCCTCCATGGGTTACGCATGACTGACCAAGTATGGTAGGTGGGGGCAAATCAAGGCTATCAGCAATGAAGGACAATCATCACTTAGCAAGCTGAATCTCCTTATCAATAGCCCTCACCGCTCGTTCAATAAACCCATCCAGGGTAGAGTTTTTAGTTATACCCGAGTTAGAAGTCCCCATCTTGCACTTACCCAAATTGGACCTATAACGTCTAGTACAGTGGTTCCCAAACTTTTTTGACCCAGGGCTCCCTTGACCAATTGACTGTTGGCTGCAGCTCCCTATTACATTACTTACTTTTGGCGGGGGATGTAAGCGTGGTATCTGTAGTACTTGCTTTTTTTTTAATCCCTCAAAATAAGTGGGATGAATGTTAGGGGAATATTGAGTGCAATGCAAGGATATGTCTACTATCGCTTTTCACAATATTCCTGCGCTCCCTGGCCATGTGTGACTGCATCAGTTTGCTGTTTGTGAGGGCTCAGCCTGGAGCTGGACAGATCTAACCTAAACCAGCCAGAGGCGCAGTTTGTAAACCACTGCCAGACGTGCTCCACTTTCCATAGTCTTCCTGTGCCTTATTTGTCCATTTTTATACCCACTCACATCAACTCTCTCCCTCCTACAGTTCCTCAATAAGCACTACTATATATAATTTCTGTACTCACTGAACTGTAAGCTCTCATCTTCACTTTTAGTACCAATGGCACTCATTTGGTGATTTTCTTCCCTGTTCTTCTATTTGTCACACTACTAGTGCCTTCCTTCTTTACCAGCGTTTTTATTGGATAATTTGCAACCTTCCACTGCTGATAGAGATTTTTTTTTTCAATTGCCGTTTAACATCCCACGAGGGGGCATGGCTTTCTTCTCTTCCTCCCCAACATCCCTGAGCGTTCACCCCCACCATAATTCATTGCTCCATAGTTCATCCCAATCTGCTTTATTTTTTGTAAATACTCTCTAGGAAGGCCACCTGTTTTGAACTGCTACCAGGTACTCACTTTTCTGCTCATAATTGCAACCAGTTCATGCTTGCTTTATACTTTTTTTAAAAACTTTGTTAGTGAATGCCCTTGGACTACAACCTTACTGTTACCAGAATAAGATATCAAACAATGGTGAAGTGTTTCTGCATCGATACATACACTGCTATTAGCACGTGCAAATTATCAACAAATAACTGAAACAATACTGGAAATGAAATACTGGCCAAAACAACATTGTAATGGCTACCAGCAGTGTTTGCAGCTACAAGGTAAAAAGTATCGAAAGGCATGTAATAGGATCAGGTACGCTCTAAGGCAGCCTCCAATTGCAACACACACACAAACACGTACGCTTTGGAAAGTCCTGCCCCTCCTCATGTGCTTGCTGATGGGTGCTGGGGTTCGTAGTTCCTCCAAACTCTGGCAGGCAAAATGCAGGTTAGGGCGTTCTGTGCCACAGTGGCTTGGTGCGCTTAAAAACGCTTTGGACAGTCCTGCCCCCTTTCCTCGGCTTGCTGGTGGGTGCTGGAGTTTGTAGTCCCACCAAGTGCTGGGTCCCACTGCCATCATAATCAGGCCCCTAGTGTCTATGGTACTGGCAGTACAAGAAAATCTTTGCATTTATTTGTTCAAGGACCAGGCCAAACTTACTCCTCCTTTAGGTTTTAAGAAGATAATGGAAGAGCAAATTGATCGGTAATCAAAAGTGAATATGATATAACGTCCTGATACATCTTGCCCTTTAAAGCTAAATGAAGACAGCTTCTGATAACCTCTTGTTATCATTACTAGCATTGGTAATTTCTGATTTAGATTTGGATGCATTTCCTAATTTTTGAAAAAAAAATACATCACCTCATTTAAAAACAAGCATTGGCATAGCAAATAGGTCTCGCCTTTGGGACCTTATAAGTGTTTAGTTATCCAGCACAGTATCCTTGGTGCAACAACATCAAGTATTGCATGGCTAAACACTTATAAGGTCCCAAAGGCGAGACCTATTTGCTATGCCAATGATTGTTCTGTTATTCTTGTGTCGAAGTTTGGTTGTGTAGCCTTTGTTTTGTTTAGTTAATTTTAAGGGTTTCCACGTAACTAGAATCCAAGAATAAAGCAGTGCTCTTACATCAAAATATTAGTGAATGAGAAATGTATGGCACTGTGATTGGTGATGTAATAGACTGACCAGCAAGGAACTGGAAGGTGGTTTTCCTTTATTGCTGTTGTTAGGCACCATTTGTGTCCACTAGCAGCATGGCTACATGTTTTGCAGACAAGAGGTGCATTTCAGGGTGCAGTAATTCGACATGAGAAGTGCGGAGTTACTACAGTTTCCTTAGGTTTTAAGGAAGACTTTGGCGAACTTGTGTTTGCTGGCTGAGCAGTTTAGCTCACATTACTTTTAGATGGCGGCAGTCGCACAGGCAAGTAGGTTGGGTGTTTTGCTTGTAGGTTGTGCTTGAGGGCCATTAGCTGATAAATCCATCATTTGTTTTGATGGGCAGTAAAGCAAGCAGAGACAAGGTCGTTTAGGAAGCAGCCAGATTTTCATGTCAGTAACAATTTTGTGGACTGGTTTGGCAAGCGCAGCCAGGAGTGGTGCCAGCTGTTGCCATTGTTTGTTTGCGGACTTTGTGCCGCTTGTGTTTTTGCCAATGGACACTGCACCGCTTGATCTGCAACGCCTAAACAGCGCCGCAGTAGGAGGTGGCGTAATGTCCATTGGCGGGGCGAGGAGCGGGGTTACTGAGGGGGCAAAAAGGTCAATCACCGCGGGGTGGGGGTGGCGGGGAGTGAGGGGGTGGAAACCGGTGGCAAGTGTCAGTCTTTGCCCCGCGGTAAAATGTCCCCTAAGTGTCCTTGTTGATGGACTTGTTTACGAGTAAGGGTATTCCGGGTCTATTGTTGCTCCGTTTAGGAGAACATTAGTGAGGCTGATGAGATTAGCACTACTGAAGTTAATACTCAAATGGTTGTGGGCTGTCACTTTTATTGTTTGGACACAGCTGGTTCAAAGGATGTGGCTTAACGGCTAGTGGCTCACTTTGAAGCTCAGGAACCAGGTTTGAGCCTGGCGGGAGGCTCAAACATTCTGTGATTCTGGGCAAAAACGTAATCTCCCCGTGCCTAAAAAAACAAAGTGGGAAATTATATTAAACACTTGCTCCTGCACCTCTTGGTGCCCGGTGGGGTCTGGTGTCACTTTGTAGTCACGAATCTTGGGGATTATACCTGAACCTGTAAACCCATCTGTAACATTGTTCGATGCAGTCTAGTGCTTGGGAGGGCAGAGCTAGGAAGAGGAACGGGAGGAGCCGGGACCGGCTCGTGGGCAGTTAGAGTAGGGACCGGGACAGGGAAGGAAGTATTCAATAAAGCTCCTATATGATTATATATATAGTATTGTCTGTCATTATTCATAGACACGACAACTGGCGACGAGGGCGGGATGGGTATGTCTACCACCCACAGAACCCTGCTGGAGCGTCCCATCCTGAGCAGCGTCAAGAAAGAGAAGTGCTGCTGTGGAAAGTGAAGCTGCTGCCTGATGAGAGAGGCCAGCAGCAGGTGACCCTATTCCCCAGTCAGGCGACTGTGAGAAGGCCAAGAGGGACCGGAGGAGTAAGCGCCGAGACGCTCGAGAAAGGAAGAGCTCGTTCGCGCCAAAAACGCGACTCACGCCGGATGCGTGCAAGTTGGCACGCATTGAAGAGGCAGAAGTCGGGAGCCCACTCCGACTCTGCCTGACACCCAAAGCAACAAAGAATTGCCTCTGCCAGAGGATACTGCCCCAAGAAGGACTGCTGTTCACTGCGGTCGAGCGTAGTAGAAGACGGAGCTCGAGCGGCGCGCGACATCGGGATCTCACCCCCGATGCGTGAGACTCGGCAAGCTGTCGCCGAGTGAGCGCGGAACGTAAAGAAGCAAGGTGGGTGCCCACCCCAACCTTACCTGAACGTGCTGGCTGTGGACAGGTGTGGAGAACTGGAGAGGTGCTGGTGTCCCTGGGACCGGCGGCCGGTGAGTCCTGTTTCGAATCAGACAGGGTCTGAATGGACAGAGAGAAAGTCTTGTGTAAACTGGGATGTCAGAGACGGCGGCCATTTTGAAGTCAGGCGGCTATAAGGACAGACCCCTGTGCAGTGTGACAGCAGCCATCTTAAAGTCAGGCAGTGCAAGGAAAAGCACAAGTAAAGACAAGAGTGAACAAGGACAAACAAGCACAAGTCAGTGCAAGTGTGAGTTGGCAAACAAACCCGAGTCAAGGCAAGAATAAGACAGAAAACAAGCACGAGCCAAAGCAAAAGTGGAATGTGAAACAAGCACCAGCAAGTGCAAGAGCAAGGTGACAAACAAGCATAAGCAAATGCAAAAGACAACAGTGGCACAAGCTGAAGAGGGCGGAAGGCAGTGCTGGAAACAAGTGAAGATCGCACTGAATGTAAAACTGAATGTAAATGAACGCAGCAAACACTGGCAAGTGCAAAGGATGCACTGAAGACATGTACTGAAAACGCGTGCACTGAGAAGGCGACATACACGAGCAAAGGCAAGTGCCAAAGTACATGTTCAGCACTATGTGAAGACAAACAATTCAAGAGCAACAGAGATTAATAAGACAAACGTTACAGAAGCGTGAGTAGATAAATATCAAAGAAGCCTTCTCTCATCAACGAAGTGGAAGCGTGAGAAGATGTTAACGCTGCCACCTATCGTTGCAACAGCGCCACCGACCACCTGCAGTTAGCACGCAACACCAAAGAGAGTGGAAAATCGCAGAGTCACGAGTCACACATGGTGCAGCTGAATGGTGACCATTTGACGTCAGGAGATCCAAGCTTAACCCACTGAAGCGTACAGAGACAGTCGCGCCAGGAGCGGACAACATACAATAGTCACCTGGGAGCGGCGAACCTTACCAGAATTCAAAGAAAACGACCAAACAAAGACGAGCGGCCGGGAAAGGGTCAGTAAAAGAAGACAGGAAGAAGGGAACAGTCATGTGACATTGTCATGCCAGCACATTCCACCATCATGTTGGCGAGAGAAGAAACACATACATCTAGCCCCTGCATTGGAGTGCCACCCCCAGTGACACAGACCAGAAACCAGAGTCTGGGTCCAGAATGGAACCGGTGGTTGGAATCACTGGATGCATTTCTTGACGCTACCGGAGAGCGAAGAGACAGCAAACGTCTAATACTACTACTTCAATTGGTGGGTCACGAAGGCCGACGCCTAATCAGAACCTTTTCAGCAAAGGATACAGGGACATATAGAAAACTCAAACAGACGTTATATGCTCATTTCACCACAAAAGTAGATGTCGATCATGAACGCATCGCTTTCAATGCAGCACGGCGAGAACCAGGGGAATCCTTATCAAACTTCGTAACGCGGTTACAAAAGTTCGTATGATACTGTCAATTCAATACATTCACAAATGAGGAAGCCATCAGCCTTCGGGCGATTGAGAGCTGTACAAAACCTGATACACAGCGCAAGATACTTCAAAGGCAATTCTCGTTAAAGGAAATCATCAGGAGGGCTAAAGGTGGAGAGCAAGCAGAAACAAGAGAGTTGTCAAGAGAGTTGCACATCAATGCAAGAAGAGAAGACAAGCGAAAGGAGACCTCCCTCAGGTCAGGGCATAACATTCAAGAGGCAACTGGAACCAGAAAGAGGAAGGGCGAAGGTAGACTAGAGACAAGACAGCGGGAGAGGCAAAGTGACATAAAAGACTCTGAGTCAACAACGCGAAGACAAAAGACTGGGATGATCCAGGATTATGACAGCCTCACAGACATACCCTCAGGGAATTACTCAACTTCAAGGAGTCCCTTAGCAAATGGTACAAACCATTCTGAAGAAGAGTCAAGTGGGATATATCACAGAGATGGAACCGATGTCAGCTTACTCAACGAGTATGAAGGAAAGGCGAGCTACAGAATACCGGACCAGTCATGTCAACTCTGGGAGCCGGTACACAAACACATCCGAGAAATCCGCGGGTCACCAATCTTCACAGACAAGTCAGAAGAAACATGCAGCCGTAGAAAACACCACTCCCAGGACACAGGCACCAGGGCTCCCAGCGAGCCAGAAGACGAAAGAGACCTCACAAAACTGGGTGATTCACTCCGACACCAGAAAGTGATAGGCAAGTACACTCAGGACACACGTGAAAATGAGGGAACCGAGAGGAGACCAATAACATCATACGAGAAGGGCAGCAGCGAAAGGCCTCGGGATCGAACAAAAGAAATACACGCTTGGCTTTCAGATAATCATTTCACTGAAACAGCATGGAAGACATGGCGAGAGACATACCCCAAGAAGTGTCCCACAGACAGCTCTAAATCTAAGAGCCGTTTGTCACAGCCTACCAGTTCAAGAAGTGTATCAGTCCAAACACATTTGAAAGAAGGGTCCCGTAGAAAAGCAGCAAGAGACCTCTCTGATTCAGAAGACATGTCGGTACAATCGCTGAGGTCAACAGAAACAAGTTCACGACAACATCCATGGCACCGATCACCTGAACGGACCTTAAACTCAGAGACTACTCCACTCATCCAAAACAACATATCGCACGCAGATGTCTCGGAACATTTGATCACCCCGTCAAGTAACTTGCCCTTTCTGTGGCAGTCATATCCGGACGTGAGGAGGGTACCATCACCCCTGATGGGGTTTGCGAGGCTGACTCCAAGGGTTTTCAGAAAAGGACTGTCTCATCACTACGTCAAGGAGACAAGGTGTGTTGGCAAAGATGGATCCGCATCGCGGAGACAAGAGGGGACGAGAACGGAACATACTCATACCCCCACGCTCAAAGAGTTCAACATTTACAAACGCGAGTGGGAGCAGATAGGATCAAAAGAACCTGATACCCCCATGCTAAAAGAGTTCAACATTTACAAACGCGAGTGGGAGCAGACCGGATCAATAGAACCTGCATATGAGTCCCAAAACCGAACCAAGACACTCAGTGTTCTATCGTCCAACATGCAGGGTCGTGAGCACAAGAGCATTGATGCCCCTGACCGAATGGGTAAAGGAAGTGAACTCACAAGCGGATGCTTAGGAAAACATGTGCCACAATGGAGAACAGACCGCCACTGCCACGCCGAGATACCAGTAGTCACACAGCAAAACGAGACCTTAACAACTGTGGAATCTGAGAACAAACCGTTCACGCACGATGTCTCATGTTTTTAAGAATGCGCTCCCGTGGTCAAAGATGTTTGTGGTGAGACAACAGAAAGATCGACCAAAGACAGACCCATCACTGATTCGACCTTACTAATGCTCGAAGACCGGACTGAGTCTGAGCTCATGCATGGGGACACCTTCCTGTGGCCCAAACAGACTGTCTGCCGACTCATGGGGCTGAGTGGACAATTGCGAACTTGGTAGAAGTTAATTTCATTTTGTTAAGAAAGGGGGAGATGTAACATTGTTCGATGCAGTCTAGTGCTTGGGAGGGCGGAGCTAGGAAGAGGAACGGGAGGAGCCGGGACCGTCTCGTGGGCAGTTAGAGTAGGGACCGGAACAGGGAAGAAGTATTCAATAAAGCTCCTATATGATTATATATATAGTATTGTCTGTCATTATTCATAGACACAACACCATCTTTGAGCATTGCTGACCTCAGACACCAGTACTTGTGTGCTGTGTTCAGTCGAAGCTGTGTGTGAGGCATGCAGCCTAACTGTCCCTCACCTTGGCGACCAACGTTTGCCACTTGGAATCTGGTTTAGCTGTGTCTGATCATTGTAATCTCACAAGTGTGTGCCAGGACTTGTGGAACACTTAGACACCTTCAGTTGCCGACACTATCAGGGCCGGAATGGCTGATGCAGCAAACAGCGCCCGACTGGCTGGTCTGACAGGTCAGCGTGCGGGACGATCGCCTGCTGATCCGGTGTTCACTGCTGATTTTCCCGATAACAGAACAAACATTGCCTACGGCAAGCTCAAATTCAACAGTCTTCCAAATGTGCAAGACACATATACTGCTTGTTATTACACCCTAGAACCTGTTCTAATTTAGAAACATGGGGCACACATTTGCTTAGCTTTCTAATTCATTGATGGGGCCCACTTTTACTTTGGTGCCCGGGTTTACTTTCTTTACCAGTCCGATCCTGACTGCTGCTGTCTGAGGTCTCACATAAAAGGCATAATTCAGACTAGAACGCCTATATATAACAACACTACCATTAAAACTAAGGATTTTGGGGGCTGGAGTGGGGTTGTATAAGGCAAGGACAATGGTTTTGTTAATGGTGTCTGGAATCTTACAGACATACGGTGCTTACTTTTTTCGCGAGTCACAAGGTCAAAGAAAAAGATTGGCCGGACCTAATGAAGTTAATTAGGTCTGTGTTTTGATGTAAAAGCAGCCTTTTTTCGCTATAATGTAGTATTTGTCAATGAAATGCTCGAACAGTAGGTTTTTCACTTGATCACATTTATGTAAATTAATTTGGGAGGAATAAGGTTTGTTTACACAGGCAGATGCCGGAGCAATCAGGGGATGTCGGAAGAATTGTATTGCCCCTTTGTAACGGAGGCGGGAGAAAGAGAGAGGCATTGAAAAGTGGAGGAATGGAGAAAGCGAGGTTGTGTAAGAGCTTTGGAGTCCCTGGCAAAACGAAGATCAAAGAAGCCGCATGGCAGCTGGGGGTAGGGGAAAGCATTCACAAGCGCTTAATGAAAGAAGCCGGGACAGCAGTGCACGACGCGTGCGCTCTTGAGCGTGTTCTAGCAAGCTGATCGCCAGCAAAGTAGCATTTCTTAGAGCCTACTAAATGTCTCGGCCAGACCAGTGCATGCGCTGGATCAGGCTGAGACCTAAAAATATATATATATACTTGAACCTAAGCATTTTACTTACTCTCACCCTTTTTGAGAAAGTAAGCATCAATCCCCTACAGATTATTTGTGAAAAATATCATACTTTGATTCAGGGAAATCTGACTTTCACCCTATTGGAGATACTTGGACTTGACATAGTGAGGTGATAGAAGTTATTGGATTAGGCACTAACATTAGGCCTGGGTGGTGAATTCCGCTCTGTTCAAGGAGTTTGAGGAGTTTTCTAAACTCCCTGCTCCGCGGAGCTCACGGGCTGCAGAAATCTCAGCTCCACATTGTGCAAGAGAGTTTTCCCCCTGCTCACCAATGGTAAGTTGGCGAGTGTGAGCTGCCGCTCGGTTTGAATTTCTACTCGAGCGGCAGGAAGATCAGCGCGAATGGTAGTTCGCACTGCGCTTCGCCACTTGCATAACTCCGCTGAGCTTTTTTGACACTTCGCGTACGCCAGGCTTAACTAACATTATTTGTTCTTTTTGGGAATAGGGCAAGTTGATCCTCCCAGCGTGAGTGCATATCCAAACTTTTTGTGGTTAATTATGGAGGTAATTATTTAATTCCATGGTGCTCCTGTCTTTCCCATTTGATGTTTACATACAAATTTACTTTCATATTGACTTCTTTTTTTACTCTTACCCGTTGTGATTACTTTGATGACACCTAGGTGATACCCACACTTTCTAAAGCCTTAAACAAAATCTCCAAACCATTCAGTCCAAAATATTCAAAATCCAAATAATTGAACTTCTTCTCCTACTAGATGGAATAAATAAACTAAGCAAAGAGTTACATGAGCACATTCAAATTGTAGACACTGAGGGGCTTCTTTACATGCACCTTACGCCGCCGGTGCATCACTTTTAATAAGAGAAAAAGTGCCATACCCTCTCATTATCCCAAGATGGCTTTCAAAGTCTGTTTAGATAACAGCATTCCTGTAAGGTAATATGTCAGTGTGGTTCTTGCTTGATCAAAGTAAGGTATGAAGTTGGTAATTAGAATGTAAATTTTCTGGTGAGACACTCACAGTCTTCTATCTTTAGAGCCAAAAGCTTCCTGTTAAGAAATTCCAACAATAGTGTCATTTGTCATACACCAGTCCACAAGGCTCATATAATCACATAGCTTAATCTCCCATCACAAGTCAGTGGTCTCTTCGCGTCTTGTGTTGGGCTCTGAACACCATCCCGTCGGTGGAGCGGGATGGCGACTGATGTAAATGTGATTTTCCAATGCGGAAGCCAGGGAGGACGGTGAAATCATTTCGACCCCCTGATTCTATGTAATTTATGAAGAGAGGTGGCAACAGTAATTTAGTGTTCTGCAATCTGGCTGTCTCTAGCTCCTTGAAGTATAGAAACACGGATACTCTTGACATCTGCAGAGCATGAGATAAAGTACAATGCGACGGATCCTTGAAAGTCCTAGTCCTGATGAGGCCCGAGAATAATAGGGCTGAAATGCGTCGACATTTGTTCTGAAGACACCATTGAAAAAATCAAGAATATAAAAATTTTATTAGAAGGAGTATATAAATAATAGAGGTTTAAGTGATAAACCTCCCTGGCTCCTGTGTTTTTGAGTGATCGTCTTTTGAAGGAGTGCCTTTTGTAAAATAATTTTTGAAGCATCCTTCTTTTGATAAATAAGGGCTATAACACATAAAGGTCCAAAATATATGTTAGCTTGTCAAAAATGTAAATAGTGTGTGTATATATTTGTCCTTGTATTGAGTATATTTGTTGTGTATATATATATATATTCTTAAAAGAAGAAAAATGTATCTATATTCATTTTTGAAGAAAATGGCTAAATAAACAAAAAAGTTTGTTCTTGTAACTGTTTTTGGGTTGCCTTTGGTCTTAGATGACAGAAGACACAGATTTTTTTATGTGATTAGCCGCTATATGTATCAAGCTATTTAGCATTCGCAAAGGCCGAAATTCTGCGAATTTCGGCCTTTGCGAATGCTAAATAGACAAATGGTATGTATCAAACAAGTTTGATGCAAAATAAGGAATAGCAAAATTTGCTAATCCTTATTTTGCGATTGCACTTAAGGAATAGCAAATTTTGCGATTCCTTAAATGCAATGTATCAAACAAATAATATGCAAAAAATGCCATTAAGGATTAGCAAATTACCACCAACTTCTAGTTGGTGGTAATTTGCGAATTCTTATCAAAAAGCTTTTTTGAAAAAAACCAAAGGTGCCATATGACGCCCATACATGCCCTTAGGGCATGTATGTGCGCCATATGCCCCCAAATGTCTTTTTCAGGGGTGCAGCAGGGTGTTCTTGAGACACCCCTGCACCCTTGGAAAAATCCCTAATTTGCGATCAGCAAATTGCTAATTGCAAATTGCACTTTCATTCCTATGGGCCTCCTGGCCCATGGAAATGAAGGGGTAATTTGCGATTAACAATTTGCTAATCTCAAATTAGGAATGCTAAGGAATCGCTATTGGAAAGCGATTTTGTACATACATACCGTTTTGCATTTCCTAAATAGCGATTCCTTAAAATTCGCTATTTAGGAAATGCAAAATGGTTTGTTGATACATATAGCGGTAAATCAAGAAAGGAAGGGATAATTCGTTGATCTCTTTCCTTTATTTTTTGATTATTATTTCCTAGGCATCATTTGCTTTATTGAATTTTGTATCTTACCCAGATGCCGTAGGGTTACTTGGGTTACCCCCTGCGTAATGAGGGGGGCTCTGAACAGATGGCACCTGCTGCAGACTCGCTGGCAACATGGAGGCATTGCTGGAAGATCACGTCTTCAACTAAGACAGGCAAGGATGCTTCTAGGGGAATCCTAGCAATTCTAACTGTCTGGCCGGGGGGGGGGGGGGGTCAGAGGGTGGTCTAGGGTGCTGGTGTGAAGCACTGCTGCTTAACAAAACCAGCCCACAGCACTGCTGCTTTTGTTACTGGGGACCGATATTGCTGCACTTCTGCAAATCCGGCCCCCAGTAACAAAAAAGGCCCCCCACCACTCCAAAACCAGCCCCCACCATTCCAGCCCCCAGGGAAACGCCCAATGCCCACTAAGGCCAATCCGACCCTGGATGCTTCCTCTTCTTTTATGTCATCTAATATGACCTGGATACCTGGATAAACTAAACTTCTGGGTTACAAGTGGAAGCACCACTCCAAATCTGCAATGATTGTTATTTCATGTGCCTGGCAAGGCATTTAGGACACTATGCCGATCATTTTTTTATGGCAGATGTCCTGCCAGGTCACTGTGCAAGACTTCACGAAGGCCCCCAAATGTATCACACTTTTAATGCCTGCCGTTCTTTATATTTCCATGTCTTGCATTTAATTCTAAAGATATTCAATAGGACTTGCCGTCATTTGCATAATTCAGTAGGATTGGATGTAACCATACCCAAGCAATCAGCACTTTTAAAAAGGCGAAATGTTTAACATACATACACTAAATGGTTTATGAAAGTACCCTTCATCTAACACTTGATATATACACAACTACTATCGTCTCTCAACTTGGACAAATGTGCCAGTGTGTAATGCAATATGTATGTGACATAACACTAGAGAAGTGAATATTCAGCCATATATACAGTCAGTGTTCTGTGAGATCTAACATCCTCTGTATTTTGTTAAGTGAGTAAGTGAACAGCACAAATAAATGATGCTTCAGAAAATGAGCTTATTTAGTCGTTTGCTTAGCATCAAAGATTTGCAAAGAGGCAGGTACAGTCTCAACCACTAAATCTCCTTCCCTGTTAACACCAATGCCACACCTGTCTATGGATTTCAGATTGGCAAAATGAGGTTTATCCTATAGTGGCATTATAATAATACCCTTGTGTAATAGAAGCAGAAAGCATACATATTATTTAATTTGCTAATTGATTTGAGGTAATATCCAATCTCTTGTTTAAGCACACTTATTATTATTTTTTATTAGTATTACAGCTTGTAGAGCATACGGCTACCTCCAACGGAAGGGTCCTGGGGCTAGTAGTGCATTTAACCTATGGAGAGAGATCAAGGAGATGGGGTGCGCTAGGCAATACCCAAGAGCCATGTTTTTAAAGCTTTCTTAAACATGGATTCCGATTTGGTCTTCCTCAGATGCTCAGGCATAGAGCTTCAGATAATCGCGGTTTTGACCAAAAAAGGCCCGGCCACCAATCCTGTCCTTCGCAAACCGTGGAACAACCAGACGTTTCTGGTCATTCGATCTGAGTACTCTATTCTTCCTATATTTTTGAAGTCTCTGTCTCAAATATTGCGGGCCACTGTCATGCATTGCTCTGTGGGCCAAGGTGAGTGCTTTATATTCTATTTATCTTTTCACAGGCAACCAATGTAGACTACGCAGATGAGGGGTAATGTGGTGACGCAATGGCACATTCCGGACAAGCCTTGCCGTCTCGTTTTGAATAAATTGTAGCCTTCTGAGCAGATACTCAGGAACTCCCAGATAGAGGCTGTTCGCATAGTCAAGCTGGGTGGTGACTAATGCATGCACCTCAGTCTTCCTGCAATCCATTGGCAGAAAGTGAAGAAAGCTCCATAGAGTCTTCAACTTCCAAAAGCATTGAGCTAAAACACTGGAGATTTGCACTTTGCCAGTCAATTGCGCATTAAACTTGAAACCCAAATTCCTAGCAGAGGCTGCTGGAAGAGGAGGTGGATTAAGCTCAGCCGGCCACCAAAGTTCTGGCGGTGGAGTGGCAGACTGGTTAAAAAACAAAACCTCTGTTTTATCTGTGTTCAATTTTAAGCAGCTCTCCATCATCCATGACAAGATATTAAGAAGACACTGCTTAAAACTGACAAATGCTGTCTTGCTTTGATCTCTGAAAGAGAACACCAGTTGCGTGTCATCGGCATACGAGACGACCTTCACCCGACATTGCTCAATAATTGCCGCAAGGGGAGTGAGGTACACATTAAACTCAAAGCAGGGCCTTGCGGGATCCCACACACAAGGGGGCTAGAGGTGGAAACATGAGGAAACCAGGACCAGACTGTTCCCGTCACCCCTAGACATTGAAGTCTATTTAGGAGAATTCTGTGTGACACCGTATCAAAAACTGTGAATACATCCAGCAGCACCAGCATCGCACAACTTCCTTGATTTAAAGTTTCACGGATAGTCTCTGCGACCTCAAGTAGAGAACTCTCCCTGCTATAACAGGATCTGAATCCAGACTGGAAGTCATGCAGATGATGGTTTAAATCCAGGAAGTCCCCTAGTTGTTTCAGGACTTCTTTTTCCAGAATTTTAGCCGGGACCAGGAGGAGAAAAATTGGCCTAACATTTTTGGGCTCTTTTGGATCAGCATCTTCTTTCTTAAGAATTGGCTGAACAAATGCATTTTTCCAACTGGTAGGATAAATCCCAGTCTCTAGCAGGGTTGAGCCAAGGGGCTAGTAACTTATAAAAACTAGCAGGGCAGGGGAGCCTGATTTTATTTTATTAAGTTCCCCCAGGGATGCTTCCATACAGAAGGGGCGAAAGACCGACCACATACTTGAGCGGCACAGTGTATGAGGTGGTTGGTCTTGTGGTCCTAAAGGTGGAAGGTAGGAGTAAATATCTTGGATTTGTTCTGAAAAAAAGTAGCCAACTTTTCACAGAGAATCACTGAGGGAGGAATAGTACTCTTCAGAGCATGTTGTTTAATGAAACCCTGGACTATATTAAAAATTGTTTTAGCAGAGTTGTCAGAGGGTTTGATCTGATTAGCGACATAGTCCCTATTGATCTTGCTCTTTAAACCATGAAATTTTCTTTGCTCTAGTTTGTATGCACACTTGGCCTCTGGCTCATAGTTTTTTAGCAAGGCACGTTCCAGCCTCTTACATAGGCTCTTCTCCGTGCAGAGCTCCATTGTAAACCAGGGGGCCGAGTGTTTACTCCTAGTCAATTTCATAGTCGCTGTAATTTTATCAGTGCCAAGACACCCTTGGGTGGACGAGTGTTTTAGAAATATGCATGTTATAAATAAACATAATATGATCATAAATCTCGTCTACTGTGTTACATGTGATTGGAATATTTTATCACTACCATCTGTAAAGCCTTTCAACCATTGTCATTGCACTGCAGTGTTTTGGCATGTGGGTAGTGACTGTCTTGTCGTCTGCCATATGTTTACTTGCAATGAGCTATCAAGCCTGCATAATGCTTGTACCTTGCCAAATATCTCATTGCTAATGATCCTAATTAAAGGTGGAATACGATAGTTAAATAACTAATAAGTTTCGACCATGTGTGATTGTGTGATGAACTAGAGGGTGTGATAGGCGTTTCTGAGCCTTTTCAACCAAGGCATTTCAATCTTTATGGATCCCCCAGGAAGGAATGACCTGTATTTCAACAATAATTTGTTTAAGAATAGCAGTCCAGTACCAGACCATTGCATTAGATAGTCTCCATTTTATTTTTTGTTATTGGCATTACTAATTTATGCTGTTGGATCAGCATCTTCTTTCTTAAGAATTGGCTGAACAAATGCATTTTTCCAACTGGTAGAATAAAAGCCTGTCTCTAGCAAGGTTGAGCCAAGTGGCTAGTAACTTAAAAAATCTAGCAGGTCAGGGGTCAGCTGGGGAGCCTGATTTTCTTTTATTAAGTTCCCCCAGGGATGCTTCCCATAGAGAAGGGGCGAAAGTCCAACCACATACTTGAGCGGCACAGTGTATGAGGTGGTTGGTCTTGTGGTCCTAAAGGTGGAAGGGAGGAGTAAATATCTTGGCTTTTGTTCTGAAAAAAAGTAGCCAACTTTTCACAGGGAATCACTGATGGAGGAATAGTACTCTTCAGAGCATGTGACTTAATGAAACCCTGGACTATATCAAAAATTGCTTTCACAGAGTTGTCAGAGGTTCTGATCTGATTAGCGACATAGTCCCCAAAGATCTTGCACTTTAAACCATGAAATTTTCTTTGCTCTACTTTGTATGCACACTTGGCCTCTGTCTTTACAGTTTTTTCGCCAGACACGTTCCAGCCTCTTACATAGGCTTTTCTCCGTGCGGAGCTCTATTGTAAACCAGGGGGCCGAGGGTTTACTCCTAGTCAATTTCATAATCTTAGTTGGGGCAATTTTATCAGTGCCAAGATACCCTTGGGTGGAGGAGTGTTTTAGAAATAAGCACGTTATAAAAAAACATAATATGATCATAAATCTCATCTACTGTGTTACATGTGATTGGAATATTTTATCACTAGCATTTGTATAGCCTTTTCAACCATTGTCATTGCACTGCAGTGTTTTGGCATGTGGGTAGTGACTGTCTTGTCGTCTGCCATATGTTTACTTGCAAAGAGCTATCAAGCCTGCATGATGCTTGTACCTTGCCAAATATCTCATTACTAATGACTCGAATTAAAGGTGGAATACGATAGTTAAATAACTAATATGTTTCGACCATGTGTGATTGTGTGCTGAACTGGAGGATGTGATAGGCGTTTCTGAGCCTTTTCAACTAAGGCATTTAAATCTTTATGGATCCCCAGGAAGGAATGACCTGTATTTCAACAAGAAGCAGTCCAGTACCAGACCATTGCATTAGATAGTCTCCATTTTCTTTTTTGTTATGGGCATTACTAATTTATGCTGTTTTATTCAGGACATGCAGGTAGTCTAAAACCCCGGTTTATAATTGGCTGTGCCTCAAAACTGACCTGTTCAGGATAGAATAATAGAGCCCCCTTAGAATGTTCTAGATTTGAGACAAAATTAAGTTATCACGGGATAGATTTTTACCCTTGTACTATTTAACCCATGTGGATATTTCTAATTGAAAATGATACCTTTTACATGCTTTCTAAATGCAGCCACATTTTTGTAGCACTCTAGAAACAAAAAGTTTTATCTGCATTAGAAACGTAGCGCCACAACATCACCCTTGATTGTGAACATTTCAGTTCAAGACAGTGCTTGTGGGAGAGGTGTGTGATCTGAAGTCTTTTGATCATCAGTTTTAGCAGAGTTATGTGATGGCAGTACGGGCACGTGTCTCTGAATATTACAGACACCTTTCAAATGATCTATGTCTTAGAGGTACCCTACATATAGCATTACTTTTAATCACAGAAAGAGATTGAATGTTAGTAAGTCTCATGAAGAAACCTATAAGCTTTTTGTGAAAGATCCCAAGGGATAGTCTAGATTCTACGGCGACTATCTAAGGAGGAAAAAAGGGCATTATGGTAAGATTCACAACAAATATTTACAAAAAATCCTAAATTCATTCATACAAATGACCCTCTGACCCCTTATGTTGAAGAGAGACAGCATGATGCCTATGCTTTTTACTAATTAAAACAGCTGCCTATGGTTTGTGAATATAAAAAGGCACCTCTCCCGGCTCATTATGCGTCATTTACTTTTCAAGGTAAAAGGCAAGATGACAATGCATTTTCAAATAATCTTGGTTATGGTTTTACTTTCTGCTGGACTGCCTTCGCTACTTTCTGGGCTGAGCAGCAGCAAGCCCTGCCAAAACCATACTTCAGGTGTGATTTCAAGGTCAGGGTCGGCTCAATTGCTAAATTGCGCCTGTCTTGCTGCAGAGGTTCTCCTGTTTGCTTTTAAGAGGAGCATTAGTGAGATGACTGCGCCTGTGCCCTTGGCCGTCCCTGTGCTTCACGTCAATTAGCCGATGGCCCCGGACGAGTTATCTTGACACCTGCTGCCCTCACAGCCCTTAGTGTAAAACTACTTCAGCCTGTTTATACTCGCACTGCAGTAAAAGGCAACTGTGCACTCTGAAAGACACGTTTGCTGTAAAATGACACCATCCATTTAATATCATCCAGTGTGCAAGCGTCAAATGCAATGTTTTTGCTATTCTTTCAGCTTCTGGCACGTTACCAACTTTCATTTTATAGGACAACATCGACGCCAGATTTCGCTTTACATAGCAAATAAAAATATGTTTCAGGGTCATTCACATATGCATTTTTTGTATTTGCAACATAAGTACATTAAATCGAGAAATTAGTTTTTTTTTACAATATCCAGGACACTACAAAAGTATTGGGGGGTGGGTAGTAAATATATCAATACCAATTCATGCAGTCAATTCTCTGAAAGTTTCCAGATGGCACCCGCTTTTCTCATTCTGCCTAGTGACTCAGGGACAGCGATTAAGGTAATTGTGATTGGTAAATCAAGTTCCGTATTACCTGCAGGCCAGAGCCAAAACTACCCACATATACAATCTGCTACTGTGTCACTCACAGAGGATCATAAAGACAGAAGAACAAGATGGCACTACATCTGGACATGCCTGTGCCAAGGTGTTAGACCTGTCATCCTTAAGGTGGTCTTTCCCCAAGACTTTTTGCCTTCTGCCTCTCATTTTTGCTGATTCGTTTTGTTGGCCTTAGGCCTCTGAGCACTTTACAACTGCTAACCAGTGCTAAGGTGCATGTGGTGCTCCCCTTAACATGATAACATTAGTGTACACTTGATTGGCATCTTTGATGTACTGGTAAGTCTCTTGTTAAGTGGTATACCATATACCCAGGGCCTGTACCTCAAATGCTACTACTGGGCTGCAGCACTGCTTGTGCCACCCACAGAAGTCACCTTTCAAACATGTCGTAGGTCTGCCACTGCAGTGCCTGTGGTACTTTGCTGCCATGTCGTCATGGCATTTAAAACAACTTGCTGGGCCATAAAATCCCCCTTTATTACATATAAGTCACCCCTTAGGTAGGCCCTAGGTAACTCTAAGGGCAGGTTCCCATGTAAGTAAAAGGTAGGACATGTACTTTTAAATGTGGCATGTGCTGGTAGTGAGAAACATCCTATTTAGTTTTTCACTACGGTGAGGCCTACCCCTCTCATAGTCAAAGAAGATGATAAATTCCCTTCGGTAACCAACCGTCTCATATATACCACAAACCGTCAATTATCCAAACACCATATACCTATATTTGCAATGCCCCAAGAAAACCACTAACTAATAATGGAATGCCACCTATATTTCATTTAAAAAAGTTGGAGTCATTAGAAAAATGTTCATTTTACAGAATTCATAGATCTTCACATTATAAAAAACATATATCATTGTACAATTTTATGTATTACATATACAGCATATTAATTAATCAAGAGGGAGATGCAAAAGTTCATCAAGTATCAAGAACAAATATTATGTCATCTCACATATATAAATCCTACAAATGATACCTAGACTATATCACGTATTAAAAACAATTAAACATGTATCATCTAAAAAAAGATAACACAAAAGAAGAAGAGCGAGAGACAGTTAGCAAATACAACAGGACACTTATCAGTGGTTCATGGACTATTCCAGGTAAAAAAAACTCAAATGCCAGACATGCATGCAGTCCAAGTGTTTTTATCATAATGACTGGCCAGTGCACTAGATTTAGTTTATCCCAAGCGTGGACACTTTTCGGTGGTGTTTGCAGAGTAATGGCCACCTTTATTCAGAGAAGAAAATTATTTGGAAGGTTCCCCTGGTTATGTACGCAGGGAGGGGAGCAAATACAACAGAAAGTAAAACCCTGTGGTTTGTATATACAAGAAAGTCAAAATGCTGACTGTGCAGAAACGTGTGAGGGAGTTTTATTTAAGGAGAAATTATACTGGCAAGGGAATGTTGAACACTTATCCCCCTATGTGTCACACCTTTGTTAAATAAACAATTCAGACTAAGAAATAAAAAACAATTTGCACAATTTATTGTGGTACCTCCCTTTAGGGTTACACTCTAAATTTTAAAAACATTTGCTAAAACAATTTATCTTCATGGTAAAAAACAACATGGACAATGATGAGAAAGACAGTCAAAAGCAACAGTTGACGCGGCGTTTCGGTGGCTTTACAATAGTTGCACCTTCATCAGGACATTTAGCAATATTGACTTGTAATCTAAAAATTGAAAAACAATATAAATTATATCTACAGGCTGATGAACAAGAGGAAGCGAATCAAACCCCCTTGTAACGGATAATTCTATATCTACCCTCACCGATCAAGCACAAACGAGTATCTTAACTGGTGAGTAGGCTTCCAAATGCAGGAAATGTAGACCGAGGTGTTAGTAAACTGATAAACCTTCAATGGAGCCCATTATATCATGTATGTTTCTATTACCAGTGATTCCAATGTGAAGAAGGGATCCGACAATTTAACTGACAAAAGCCGCAAAGTAAACTACGGTGGCTCCTCCGTGCCGATTTACAAGCACAGAAATACTTATAAAGGTAACAAAGAAACAGACAACACAAACTAAAATCATAGACAGCAGAATGAGTGTTGCAAATTGCATAATATCTGGGTTTTTATTTTTTCTCTATCTCCAAAAGGTATTTTACCACCAGATGAAATATAATAGAGCAAGACCTCAATCGACTTAGAAGTTTTCTAATACTAAAGTCTTCGATTTGAGGTACTTGTTCACATATTTTTGAGTTTAGATGAGATCATTTCGGTAGATGCCTGACTTTTCACTCAAGACAAAAGTGTGGTGGGTGGGGAATATATGTCTTTCCAAAACATGCCATCATAAGGAGTCTACTGGGTAAAAGAAATTAGGAATAGCCATATCTGTGTCACTGTGTATAAAATAGGTATCTAAAATATTGTTTTTCAATTTTTAGATTACAAGTCAATATTGCTAAATGTCCTGATGAAGGTGCAACTATTGTAAAGCCACCGAAACGCCGCGTCGACTCTTGCTTTTGACTGTCTTTCTTATCATTGTCCATGTTGTTTTTTACCATGAAGATAATTTGTTTTAGCAAATGTTTTTAAAATTTAGAGTGTAACCCTAAAGGGAGGTACCACAATAAATTGTGCAAATTGTTTTTATTTCTTAGTATGAATTGTTTATTTTACAAAGGTGTGACACATAGGGGGATAAGTGTTCAACATTCCCTTGCCAGTATAATTCTCCTTAAATAAAACTCCCTCACACGTTTCTGCACAGTCAGCATTTTGACTTTCTTGTATATACAAACCACAGGGTTTTACTTTCTGTTGTATTCACCTTTATCCAGACAAATATCATGTGCCTCTCCTTATAAAATCATCAAACAAATACCCAAGCAACAGTGGCGAGTATCCTACTGGCGTAAATAGTCCTTGTAGGGAAATGGGTCCACCGTTTACTATGGGGGTACCATCATTCCAATTGAAAAATCCTGTTGTGAGTGTCCTATTCAATTGTGCCCAAGGATTCCAGGTCAATCTGATTACACTGTCGCTCCTTATGAGTGGATATTCCAGAATCTCAAAACCGCAGGACCAACAATCTCCTGAAAGCATTTGGATCGCATAGTATTTTCCAGTCCTTCTGCGTCCGTGCATCCGGTCTGCTAGTGTTGTGGATCACACCCCTCGCATAGGCCAGCAGCATTGAAAATTCCTCAATACACTCTTAAATTGTAATTCCTGATCAGAGAGGACTAGCTTTTTCATGTTTCATATCTTTGGAATGGTAACAATAAATCCTCCTTACTGGTGAGGTTAGATTTAACATTACTGTTTTAGAAATTCCACTTGTAGAAAGTGAACATTTCTTTGTACTTACTCCACTCTTTGTGTTTTGCAGCATGTCTCCAATATTCATCTTGGTTGGGTGACGGCTACACTTTGTGCATTTCGTTTAGATAGCTACAAACACAGAAACGTGATGCTCATCTGCATTCTGAGCACTCATCTGAATTCATCTGCCTCCTGATGGGTCTTCCTAGGCAGGTAGGAATGGGAAGGGCTGACACTTACACTTCAGTAGGTAGTGTCCTCTCCATACACAAAGTAATGAAGTTTAAATCTGGAATGTTAAATTAACTGACGTACACTGTGTGAAAAATTTAGCTGAGTTCAAGAAGGTCGGTGGTGCTAGAGGGCAAATCCTCCTGAGTGTGAGGATAGTCAATGAAACAAACAAACTGCGCTGTTCTCAAGTTGCTTGTGGGAGACGCTCCTCAACACTTGAGGACAGCATGGTTGGTTCTGTCCATACACAAAACATTGATTTACCCCCAAAGATAGCCTGGCAGACATGACTGGGTTGGAATGCACTTCACAGAGCTGCTTTGAAGTCACTCCCTACATCACCTATGGGTATCTGATCCCTAAAATCAGCCACTTCTGGATCTTGAACTGAACCTTTGTCAGAAGGACTTCTGTTCTGCTTAAAGCACTCAACTGGACTGCCTTTCTGGAAGGACTTCTTTTCTGTTTGTTACCCTGCGGCCTGCTGCTCCCGGACTCTGCTGAAGGAGAGCTGGACTCTGCCTTCCCTCTAAGTGATCTCCAATGGCTTGTTGGCTTGCCTCCTGTTTTCTGAAGTCTCAGGGACACAAAAGACTACCTGCAATTCTGCTGGTGCTGTTGGACTCTGCCTTCTATGAGTCCTACCCTTGACTGAGGTGCCTTCTCCAAATTTCTGGACTCAAAAGTGGGTTCTGTAGCTGTTTTTCTACAAAACTGTTGCATCATCACCTTTGTGCCGACCGGAAATGATTTATCGCCCTTCAAAGCTGATGCAGAGACCGTTCGACAACAGCTCTGCATGGCTCGACAGTGATGCATTGCCTTCACCTTAGTGAAGCTCGACATTGACACAGCGACCCGACTGCTTGGAAAAGATTGCTGCATCGCCCCTCAGAGTCGACACTTTTCTCCATCCAGGGCCCTTTTTCCTTGGGCGCTGAGTGGGTCCTGTAGCCGCCCTGCCCTCCATTGCGGTTTGCTTGAACTTTGGATTCCCACCAGTGCCTCGCGACCTCAAGTAACCTTTTGGCCGCTATTGACTTCAAAGCAATGTTTTTGCATTTAATCTTTAAAAAAAAATATCTAAATTTCTACTAATTGGATATTTTTTGTTTTAGTCTTATTTTGCTCAAATAAAAATTCTCTATTTTTATAAACCTGTGTGGAGTCTTTTTGTGATTTATTCAGTGTGTTACTGTGTGTGTGCTGCACACATACTTTACACATTGCCTGTTTAGACAAGCCAGACTGCTCTGTGCTAAGCTACCAGAGAGTACGCACTGGTTATCTTTTAGTGTATATCTAGCTTACCTTGACTAGAGTGGTAGTTTCTGCCTGGCCTGGGTGCTTTCCTCACCCAACCAGGAATCCCATTTCTAACACAAGGATAAACAAAAGAAGCTCTCTGAGAATTATAAACACCTCCAGGAGCTTCAAAGCTGATTCCATCAATGAGCATCCGTATCTGGCATCCCACAAACCTACATCCCAAATTCTGCCTCCTAGCACCCCCAAACACAGTGCAAGTAAGCTACTGCTTGCCACACTCCTCTGAGATACTACAGGTATCCACAACTGCCAAAGAGGAGGCCACTAGTAATATCACATTAACACATAGTCACCACATCACACTCAAAAAAGCCACTAGAATTCAATGGCTGGCAAGATATCTAGCTTACCCAATGATAACATGTTCATCTGTGAACAGGCCATAGATATGGCCTCTGTGAAGTTACTTAATCATTTAAGCCAGAAACAAAGATCCCTCAAGAAATCTATATCTCTGAAAGCATCTGTTAGTGGTGCTGTCTCTTGACATAAAACAGTCACATGAAGATATAGCTCACTTTAAAATGTAGACAAATGAAACCCCATGTCCAGATGTGCCTAATGTAGAGTCAGGCTCAGATAATAACTACTGGGGCATGACCACAATTGACAAATTATATAATTCAGTAGGAAAATGCTACAGCTTGCACTGACACTATGGCTGACCTGGATAAATAAGGTGGGTGTTTATCAACTGTCAAGCATCGGCTACTAGTTGAACATCCTAGAATTGTGACATGAGTAGCAGGATCGTCAGGGGCATGCTTTAACTCTTTTCTGTGTGGTAGAAGTCAGGTAAAAATTGACTTTTTGTCTGTAACGGGTCCGGTATTACCTGCAGGTTATCTTAGGATGCCATGATGCAATCAAGCCTCATTAATGTCTACATGGAGCGCTTGAAGAATTTAATCTGATGTATGAAATGTATGATCATTCCTAGGTCAACGATGTCCAGATTCCCCAGTAGGCTCACATGGTGCAAGGAGAACTTAAAGCACTGTGACACACTTGCACGAGATTGAGTCTTGGATGACCAAAAGCTACTACACATAAAAAGGTATTGTCATAAACCAAACATATGGGTTAACCTTGTTTTCTATGCTATCACAATTAAAATCCCCAAACTGAATACTTCAGATTTTCCTATATGTAGGTTGTACACAACTTCATGGTTAATATCAGGATGGTTGAATTCAAGAATTACTGCTACGCTGGTGGTCATCATTTGTACCTCAGACCTGACAGAGAGTTTATGAAGTCAAAAGTGAGGAAGGTGGATTTGGCTAACCTGCAGCTGGGGCACACCTACCCTGACCCTAATAAGATCAGGCACAGGTTTTTTTAAATGTCAAATATAATCTTGGTATCACATCCTTCTTTCCAAATGAGAAGTTGGGATATCCACACAAATTAATTTCATGTTATTTTATAATTTTGTAAAGCGTGCAAATGCCAGAGGCCTCTCAGCGCTAAACATTCCTGCTGGATAAAATGAAAGGATTAGCTGGTAAAGACCTGAAAAGGCCAAGCATTTAACATTTTTCTTAAAGTAGAGATATAGGATTGAGACCTTAATGCAATGGGTAAAGAGTTCCACAATGTAGATGCTACGAACTAAAAGCGTCTACCTCCTTATTTGGACCTCTTAATTTTGAGGACTACTGCTAGCTTGGCAGTGCTAGATCGAGAGTTGCAATTCAGTTCATGCCATGAGATGTGATGTTGAAAATATGCAGGACCTGTAGAATACAGGGCTTTGTGAGAAATACAGAGGGCTTCGAATTTAACCCTTTAAGTGACTGGCAACGAATGAAGGTCACAAATGCCCTTCAAGATTGAGCTAACCTTAGGGATTTTTAAAATGAGGTGAGCAGCCGTGTTCTGAAGTGAATGAAGTTTCACCTGATACTTCTATTAGATGCCTGGATAGAGAGTGCTGCAATAGTATATTTTAGACAGAACCAATGCCACAATGACCGTTTTCTGCAAATCTAATGGAATAAAATGGAACACTTTCCTCAGAACCCTGAGGAGATGAAAGCAAGAGGATATCATCTTATTTTTGTGATCTGAGAAACAAAGTTGTTCGTCAAACCATACTTCTAGGTTTTTTACTTTCTGAAATGGAAAAGAAAGGTTGCCAAGTGATGAAGGCCCCCAGCAAGAATTCCAAAAGTACAGGACAGTACCAAAAAGAATTACCTTTGTTCTATCAGAGTTCAGCTTTAGATAGTTTCATGTATCCAAGTGTCTATGTTAACCATGCATTCTCTAAATTTAGACGGTGCCACATTGGTATCCGAAGAGATGAACACTATAATTTAAGTGTCATTTGCATATGACACAGCGGTGAAGCCAATGGATTGGATGAGTTTGGCCTGTGGTGCCACATAAATGTTGAAAAGGTTAGGTGATAAATATGATCCCCGGGGGACTCTGAAAGGCAGACCGAGTGAATCTGAGATGAAATCTCTTTGAGCCACACTTTTTTCCCTATCAGAGAGAAAAGAGCTCAGGATGGAGAGGACTACACCTTTAACCCAGACCCTTTCAAGTATGTTAGTTAGCACAGAGTGGTTTACCATATCGAAAGTGGCTGAGAGGTCAAGGAGAATAAGCACAGCACATCCACCAGAATCTACTTGTCTGCGAATCACCTCTCTAGCAACCAACAAGGCTGATTCAGTACTGTGAGGCGGCCTGAAACCATACCGTGTGATATCCAAGATATTCTGAGAATCAATAAACTTAATTAAATCTGAATTAAGCGCCTTTTTTAGGATTTTTGCAGGTAGTGGTAATCTGGATATTGGTCGATAACTTTTTGTATCATTGGGCCAAGACCAGGACATGTAGATAAAGTCAAGGTTTATTCCCAGGAGGAAAAGAGAGTCCAGCAAGGACTTTGAAAGATAACATTCTATATTTTACCAGGAAGGCAGGAGACTAAGGAAAGAATTAAAATAACAACAAGTTACACAAACAAAGACAATTAATCCAATACCTAGATATGACATTAATATATACTAACACTTTAGCTTTGAGTTTTGACAGTATTGTGTTAATGTTTAATATATTGGAGGGTTTCACATCTCTTTCAAACTGCATGTTCCATTTATTTCATCTTCCTTTGGAGAAGATTTTCATAAATCAGTGGTCAAGGACAGAATAACTGGATACACTGTGTTGTCTGTTCAGAGTGCAGTCTTTTGGAACTGGTTATTCATGTGGAAGAATAACAGTTTACCACTAAAGCCCACATCATAGTCAAAGTTTTACAGCAATTGCCAAATCCAGTGTTTTTTTGCCACATGATTCTGACCAGCTAAACCTAGTGGAACTCGTGTGGGTGAATAAACACCTCTTTCTGAAATTTTGCACATCAGAAGAGAGGATACTTATTAAATGTTTAGTTTAGATAATTGTATTTTGTCTTGAATATTAATATACATTCAAACGATTCATATTGTTATCGTGGTGTTGAATATTTTGTTTTGTGTCAAGATTATGGATTGTAATACATATAATTTTTTTCTGACGTTTTCTGCAAGAAATCTTACTGTTGAGAACATCATACTTTTTTCTTCATTAATTAAGGTTTTTGAACAGAATATAAGAACAGGGATTACATGCAGATTGCCACGTTATCTCCCATTCCAACAGGAGTAACACAAATAATTGTCATATTACCGATTCTTTACCTTGGTCGGTGTAGCGAGGACCTGAAAGTTAACATCGGAAAAAAGTCCGTAAGTTAAAAAAATTACTTGACAGGGTTTTTTATCATACAAAAATGTCTGCGAGACAAAGAGAGAGCAAAGGTGACACACATCCAACTGTGGGAACAAATAGCAAAAAACATCCAAAGGGGAGAGAAAAACGTTTGCCTGTTCCTAATCTAAGATAGATATCAAATTAAAAACCTTTGCGCGCCAGATGAGAAAAAAATACTTAGATGCTTGCTGTCATATCACTTTACAAATTAAAAGACTTTGGGGCTTTGTTTTCCTTCAGGGAATTTCTTGACATTGTGTATTTTTCAGTACATGCAAAAGGTGAAGAGTAAATGACGAATGCATAATATGTGCGCCCTTTTTAAATTAAATGTGTATTCATTAACTTTGCTAAAAATATCCTGAGTTATGCTCCCTCCCTAATCCACTTTACTGATTTTGGTACTTTTAGAATTAAAAGATTTACTACTTTAAGTTTTTCAACTACAAGCCTTCATAGTACATTGGATCAATAGTTCTGTTTACTGAAACATGTAATGCATGCATAAATAATATTCTGGCTGTTTGTCAGGGTAATGTAACATCCAGTTCATTACTGCATTCATCTGTAAATATTTTTATCTTGTAAATATTGTATAAAAGATCTAAAAATGTGGTTGCTTTTGTAAAATCCGAAGAACCGATGCTTTGTGCACAAAATAGGAATATTCTACGTATAAACTTAACATTAATTGAGAGCCCAAATCCAGTCTGTACAGAGCAACATTTTATGCTTCTGATGTTTCAAATACCTGTGTCAAACAAGCAAGGTCACTGTGAGATTCTAAAGAAGAAAGCATGAATCTAACGTTGATGGAGTTTTCCATTTTCAATTTCACTGTCTCGTTTGCACTGTGACCCACTGCAGTCCAGGCTTGTTCCTCTACTTATCACTATGCTGCCTGCAAGCCATAAATCACAGTTCAGTGATACCCTCTCTGATAGCGGAGAATAAAGAGGTCTTAAAAACGTTTGGGGACATTTATATACAATGTGGAATGAGATCCTTTCAGTGTTTTATTTTGGTGCTGGTACAATTTAATTTTGCCTGAAGATGTTCAGCCTGTGTGTATTGCTGCATCGGGAATGCCGATGAGCTGCTTGCTCGCCTCCTGTGATGCTAGACATGCCAGGATCATCTACCCTGCAGGAAACGCATGATTGGGCTGCGTTTTTTTTTTCTATTGACAGAGACAGAAAACTTTAAATTAATTCTTTGCTGGCTCACCCAAGCAAGACACAAACATAGTAAATGCGAGCAACATCAAGGGTCAAATTTACTATTATTACATGCAACACAGCACAGCAACTGAAGTTGTCACACTGCAATGCGTTGCGTAAAGAGATAGAGCAGGACAGCGCCATATCGACCAAGAAATGGTGCTATTTCTTTCTTATTAAGTGCAGGTTCACTTTCTGGCTATCCTATGATACAGGAACACTTTTGCATTATAATGCAAAGGTGTGTGCATTAGTCTAGCATAGGTTTTGTACTGGAAGGATATCCGTCCAGCACAAGACACTCAGCTGCGGCCGGTAGTGGGAGTACCGGCCGGGCGGTGATGTGGGGAGGGGGAAGGGCAGGGTGGGGGGTAGTAATGTATGGATTACGGACCTTAACAGGTAAGTAAACATATAAATAAGTAAAATGAATTTCGTTGCGCGCACTGCATCGCATTTGGTGAAATTCGTTTTATTTATTTATATGTTTACTTACCTGTTAAAGTCCGTAATCTATACATTACTACCCCCCACCCTGCCCCTCCCCCTCCCCACATCACTGCCCGGCCGGTTCTCCCACTACCGGCCACGACTGAAGACACTATGCCTAGCCTTACATTAAAACGTTTTCCACTTTGTATGTGTGCTGTGCAGTACATGCAAAGTTTGAAAACTTTGAGAAAAATGCTCTTATGCAACTTTGCATCTGCTTCAAATAGGTGCCATTTTTTTGGTACAAACCAAAATTGTTAGTAAATAGGGGTTAGAGTAAAAAACATCTCAGTGGTGGTAAATGGGGATGCGCTTGATACAAAGTAATACATAGCTGTAGGCAGGATGCATAGTGCAACATCTGGTCACAGAAACAGTGGTGGAGAGAAAACTAAAAAATGCAGTAACAGAGCTTAGTGGAATAAGCAACTGTTGCCGAAATCTTAATGTGTTACCTGAAGGTCTCTTCTAAGATTCAGCTTTTCCTTTTTGAGTAGCTTATGCAATGAGTATCTTGGCTTGGGTCATAACGAGTCTAATATTTGGCACCAATGAACAACTTGATTTGTGCTATGAAGCATTTAAATACTGATTTCATTTATTTGAGCTCAAGTATATCATGTGACAAGAGAGTGAATAATATCGAATTTAAGACGTATGTGAACAACTAAATCACCCATGTGTCCCTTATGTTACTATGAACTTAGTAAAGTATTTGGCAGAACTTCTTCGTGTGACAAAATATTTAAGGCCTCTCCAAATAATGTTGTAGGGCAAACAGCATTTACAACGCATCATTTACAACGCATTACCTTTACCATGCATCCTTAACAACGCAATTCCTTTACTATGCATCGCCTTTACTACCCAAGTCTTTACCACACATGTGTCTTTATGCCTTTAACATGCATGCCTTTACAATGAAAATGTAAGGATATATCTGGAAAGTGAAACCCCTCTTATACATACATACATACATACATATATATATTCACTGAAAAAACCATAGGTTATAGACCATATATAGTTAGGAATTAGCATTTACAAAACCTTGAAAATTCACTGAAAAAACCATAGGTTATAGACCATATATAGTTAGGAATTAGCATTTAAAAAACCTTATTTTACTCACACAAAACCATTGAAATTCCATATATAGTTAGTAGTACTAACTATATATCGCGCACCCGCAATCCACTGCTGATCATGTCACATATTACATCATTCATGACATGGTCAGTGACATCACTGATGACATCACTGATGACATCTCAAATGACATCACTGATGACATCACTGGTGACATCTCAAATGACATCACTGATGACATCACTGATGACATCACTGATGACATCTCAAATGACATCACTGATGACATCTCATTTGACATTACTGATCACATCACTGATGACATCATTCATGTGATAATACGATGAACCTCTTCAGACTCTAATATAACCTTAGATACACTCAGTGTAAACAGACACTCACAGACTGTCACTCATCCATGGAGTTACTTACACACCTAGTCAGTCATGCAAAGAATCAATCACACCTCAATTTCCTCAACTATACAGTTATACACACCTTACTTATTCAAACATATACTAACACATATTTACTCTCTTTTACAATCCCTGATACAAGTTCACAATGATCCATACAGCCACTCACACATTCACTGACTCTTATGCAGTTATTTATATATGCCAATTCTCACATGTACTGTGTTTTACATATGTACTTACTTTGACATGTAGCACTGAGATATCCATTCACTCACCAATGCACTCATGCACACAGTCAACCACCCATACAGCTGTTTCCACATGCACTTTTGAACCCATACATCTAGTGAATCAACTGCTCACACATCTATGCACAGAGTCATACACCTCCCAGCCACCCACACACACACTCAGTCTCCCATACAAATACTTGAGCAACCAATCAATAACCCATATACTTACTCATATAGCTACTGATCAACACATGCAGCAGTTTACAGAACAACAAACATAATGATGCACAAATTAAGACAGTTCGTCACTAACCCATGCACTCAGTGAGACACATTTAACCACTCACTCATACAGTCAGGCATGCACCTACTAAATCCTTCATCCAGACACTTCTACATCCACTCATTCTTCAATATGTAAGACATATTTTAACTTTACAGAAATACACAGTCACTGGATGTTGTCATCAGTGATGTCATTTGAGATGTCATCAGTGATGTCATCAGTGATGTCATTTGAGATGTCATCAGTGATGTCATCAGTGATGTCATTTGAGATGTCATCAGTGATGTCATCAGTGATGTCACTGACCATGTCATGAATGATGTAATATGTGACATGATCAGCAGTGGATTGCGGGTGCGCGATATATAGTTAGTACTACTAACTATATATGGAATTTCAATGGTTTTGTGTGAGTAAAATAAGGTTTTTTAAATGCTAATTCCTAACTATATATGGTCTATAACCTATGGTTTTTTCAGTGAATTTTCAAGGTTTTGTAAATGCTAATTCCTAACTATATATGGTCTATAACCTATGGTTTTTTCAGTGAATTTCAATGGTTTTTTAATAGCAAATATCATAAGCTGTCGATTGTCAAGTACGTGGTAAGAAAAAACATTTTCGTGTTTATGCACACTGATCTGCTTTCAATGCTGCCCCCCCCCCTCATTTCTATTAGGAGTACTCTCTCTTTCCAGATAGTGAAGGTTAGTTAACGCAGGCCTTTGCCCCCGTTGTAATCCGTCGTGCCTGCTTCTCTCTCCATTTGATTGATTGTTATCCAAGCATTTGCAAACAAGCACAGAATCGCCATACTCTGTTTAGTCTTTGCAGATAGTGAAGGATAGGTAAATGCAGACTTTTGTCCCCATTGTAATCCGTCATACCTATTTTTCTCCCCATTAATTGATTGATTGAATCGAGCATTGAATTGTTCGAAGTTGGTTCTCTTAAGGATCTTCTCTGCCTGCAAACGGGGAAGAATAGGAATATTCTCTCTCCCTTTGCAGATAGTGAAGAGTAGGTAACGCAAACCTTTAACACATCGTGCCTATTTCGTTCCTCATTGATTGATTGTTTGCCCGAACATTGACTGTTTGGGAATTGGTTCTTTTTGGAGGTATTCCCTGTTTGCAAATAAACGTAGGAAAATCTTTGCAAGTAGTGAAAGGGTAGGTAATGCGGACCTTTGTCCCCCGTTGTAATCTGTCATGCCTATCTACTCCCCACTGATTGATGCACCTGTTTCACCCGGACCATTTACTAGAGATAGGTCATCTGGCCCGACCAGAGAGCACCCATAGTGAAAAGGACATATGCAATAATAACGAAGTGATCACTGTATCCTGTTAACAGAAACTTTAGCATGAAACAACCTGGAAAGAAAGGAATAGGAAAACGAAAATCAGTAGGCCACTGATGAACTTTTTATTAAATAACAAACAAAGAAAAGATAACAATACGTAATGATAAAACCTATTATTGTCCTAGAAACAAGAAACGTTAGAAGTAAGCCCGTAATAAGAAACCTGAAAACAGTAAGAGAAACCAAGTGTGACATTGCAACGGCCACAAGGCAACGAGGCTTCATCGCCCCTCACTGCCCCAAAACGTGTCTGTCCCACCGCCTGCCACGGCCAAATAACGGCAAACTAGGAAAGATACAAGTCAGCAGACATCCGCCCCATTCTGGAAACTTCCAAAGTGCAACAGGTTTCCGGCTACGCCCAGCCGGAAGCAACACATATAAGGCGTGTCCTGCTGCCAACCGTCGGCAGAAGATCATCACGTAGGGTGTAGCCGGAGGAAAGGCCGAGGCCAATGGCACCCGTCCAGGGGGATTGCTACGACCACCCTGGAGAGTTGCAAGGGGGGGAATGTCTGTGTCCTCGACCCTCCCCTCTCTCTCCCAGTCCGGCCACCATCAACCAGAGGCCGAGGCCGACGGGATCCGGCCGCGGTGGCGGTAACCCTGGAGAATTGCAGGTTAGACCCTCTCTCTCCCAGTCTGGGCCAGCATCCATGGAGGGCCTGGGAGTAGAGAGGCCACTGCACGAAAGGCCCAGGAGAGGCACCACACGCCAAGGCCTGCCCCACCGGATGAGCCAAGGAACCCGTTCATGGGGCCAGAGCAAAGGGCGTCCGGCCGCCATCCACCGGAGGTCCGGCCCAAAGACGGACGGGACATTTCTTCTTTCTTTTATAATGGCTGCGACAACACTGGGGGGGGATGTCTTGCACATGCCTCCGACCCCCCCCCCCCTCGTCCTCATCGCCTGGTCCGGCCATAACAAATGTCAAGCGAGACGCCGTGGGGTGCACTGGGTGGGAGAGACGGTGCGAACAGGCCTCTCCCGCCTCCCCAGGTGGAGGCTTCCCAGCTGCACCCTCAGCGCTCCAGGCGCCCGGAAAAGGGTTCTTCCACTGTGGCGATGCTGCAACGTCTCGCCCGGCAGGGTGGAGCCCGTCCGCTCATTTGACCCCGCGATCGCCGGTAGCTACCGAACTCTCAAAATGGCGGTCGACCTGGCAAGAGCGGGCCCAGCATAAAGAAATGGCCCGGTCACTGGTTGACTCCACCACCGTAGTCCTCCACGACCTTGAAGATTCTAGAGGAGCCGCGGGAGTCCCCGACCCCCGCAGACACCCCCGATGGGGAATGACTGCCATGATCGCCCGTGGAGTGACGAAACTGTAGCCGCGGGACGTCGGCGCTCCCATGCTGGCGCCAGCCTCAGTTTGAATGACTAGAATCCTGCAGACCTCAGTTCCGGTAAAAGCACAGTGTGACCCGGTAGGAAAAATTGTTGCACCCCCTCCCCTTTTTGACTGATGGTTCAAACCACCGATCCTTTCCTTTGCCCTTTTAACGGAACTTTGGACTGCCTCCCCCCCCCCCCGCGGCGCCCCACGCCGTTATTTGGTGGGCGGCAACTTACTGGACATCACCTTGGTGCCATCCAGATTTCAGCGCGTTCTGCTGCCTTGGAACTATTCGCACAACAGACCGCTACTGACGACCCACCCCCCGGGACGCCCCACGCCGGATACCCAAATCAGTGCGGCACCCAGGCAACATCTTCTGAATTTCATAATTTGAAAGAACTAGTAACATGTCCTCATCAGGAATTTCCTCTTCAATCATCTCATCAGGAATCTCCTCATGAAAAGTCTGCAATGATGATTCTTGTAACTCTATGGTCTCCAAACATTCGATAAATTCGCCATCAAGAGATTGATCAAAAAAATCATTCAAGTCATCTCCTCCTTGTGAGAATATTTCATTATTGGTGCTGTCAATTTCAATAAATGTAGTGGATAATTCAAAAGAAATTACCACGGTCTCTTCATTGTTTAAATGTTTTTACTGTTTTTGTTTTGTTGTATATATTTATAAGTTATTAAAGTTTTATATTCCTACTACTTTGTTGGAGTGCTATATATTTTTAATGTGACACATAATTGTAAAAACTTTGATGTACAAAGAGTCATGCCTGGAATCTTCCGCTTCAGGCTCGGTCCCCTCCCCAATCACAATACAGGATGGTTTTCAGATAGTAGGAACGCGTGTGGTGTGACGGATCTCATCGGGTGTGGGCCTTGATCTACTATAACTCCTTTGAAGAGGGGTGATTCTTTACAGCTGGGGCCATAAACTACATCTGCAGGGCTAGCTGATAGCCTGGGACCGGCCTGGACAATCGGACACAGAGGAAGAGGAGTGTCAGAGGGTGTGGTAGTGAATAGGGCGAAAGGGAGGTGTTGGGCGGGCACAGGGTGTGATTCTCAGGGAAGAGCAGCGCAGATGGGGGGAGGTTTATTGCCCATGCATAAGACAGAGAGCGGGGGTGACCAGTGCCTGGGGAAGATGCTTGCGAGGGTGGGGAGCCATGCTACGGATCGACAGCGTGCAGAGAGTGGGTCTGGTCAAGGCATCTAAAATGGCTGCCGTGCACGACAAAAGTGTGACATTTAAAAAAAGGCAAGATGGCGCAGACAATGTTTTTCAACACTTCCTCATTTCCTTCGAATCGAACGTTTACAGACGTTGGGGCATATTACCAAAGTTAAGCGATATTTATCCCTAACGATGCTTAGCAACAAATTTTTTACCGCTAAGCATCGTCAGAAATTATCGCAGATAAACCTTGCTATTATCAAGGTTTATCGCAAATGCCATAAAAAACGGCCGCAATGCATTAATATCGCTGAAAAGTCAGCGATATTCATGCATTACCGAGCTAATGCTCTTAGCCATGTTATCTACCTCCCATTGGATGACATGGCTAAGAACTGCTCAGGGCAGGTGTTACTTTTTGGAGATATTCGCGCTTAGCGCGAATATCTCCAAAAGTTGGTAATAGGAGATAGCGATGTTAGCGACTGTTTCCAGTCGCTAACATCTTGGCATGCCCACTTTGCATGTCATTAGTGATAAATATCACTGACATGCAAAGTGGAGCCCAAGATGGTCGCTATCTCCTACTAGCGGTCGCTAACTGGTGTTAGCGACAGCTACGTAATACGGAGATAATTTTATCTCCGCTTTCTTGGCTTTTAAAGCCAAAAAAGCGGAGATAAACCCCCTTGATAATATGCCCCGTTATCTCTCCCACACTACCGGTCCCCCTGGGCTTAAACGCCGAGATGGTAGGGACTGCATCCCGTGGAGATAGGCCGACACGTCACTCAGCAGAAAAACAAGTCTATAAACATACAATAAGTTAAAAGTCAATCATTCTTCTTTCCTTGTAGTACGCTCCCCAGTCCACTTCCCGTTACGCTAACCGGGCGCACCCCACCAAAAAAACAATTTATTTTTTTTGCCCCTCCAAAAAGAACCAATTTTTGCACTCTATACTATAAGTCTTTTTTTATACTACAATCACTTCGCTACAACCTCATAAATTAAAAATAAAAATGAATAATGTCTCAAACAATTTTTGATTTCTAAATATAAATTTATTCTTCTGAATTTTCATAATTTGAAAGAACTAGTAACATGTCCTCATCAGGAATTTCCTCTTCAATCATCTCATCAGAAATCTCCTCATGAAAAGTCTGCAATGATGATTCTTGTAACTCTATGGTCTCCAAACATTCGATAAATTCGCCGTCAAGAGATTGATCAAAAAAATCATTCAAGTCATCTCCTCCTTGTGAGAATATTTCATTATTGGTGCTGTCAATTTCAATAAATGTAGTGGATAATTCAAAAGAAATTGCCACGGTCTCTTCATTGTGATCCATTTTATTTTGAAATTTCTTGCTGTAAATTGCAGAAAAAAAGAATCACTTTCATTTATCGTTTTTAGTAATACATAATATAAAACTAACTTTATCAAGTATTTAGTATAACAGAAGGACTGAAAATGAATAACAGAAAACATTTTTCAAATTATCTTAAAGTGTACAACATAGTTCCCCTTACAAATTAACAACTCACCTTTTTGAAAGTAGGAGAAGTGTTAGTACTGTGTAAATCAAACACCAGAAATTGAGCACCAAAAATTCCTCACAAATGTACCTCAGACAGTAGTATCACAAAATGGCTGTGGTTTCCTCTAATTTTTGATATATACATAACCAATTAACTTTCATCACACACAAATACAAAACCAAAGTAACATTTTAATTGGTTCTAAATTTCAACACTTTCAAATGTGTTTTCCCCATGCAATTTTCCATAGGACATTTAGGTACGTCTACAGCCTAATGGCTGAACGGAATTACACCAAACTTGGCAAAATGGTACATCAAACCTAAGAGGTCAGTGAGGATCTACTATGCCCCCTTATGGTCATTTGCCCCTTCGCTTTGGCCTCCTCTTGTCTCTCGATCCTACCGAGAGACAAGATGGCGGCCGCTACGGACTGTTTGGAATGTTTACAGACGCCGGAGAACCAATCAGCTTCGCAAAGCTACGTAACGCGAAAAGTACGCGAAGCGGAGCGCTGTTACAGATATATATCTTTTTTTGAACGTTAATTTCTCAAAATCCACTGGAGCACATATATTGAGACCTAGCAAAGGCACATCGGGCTACCAGTCCCTACAATTTTGCCAAGTTTCGTGCAAATCCATTCAGCCGTTCGATTATTATTTTTTTTTTTTTTGCCCCGCGGGGCCCTTTTAAAACCTCCACATCAAACCTAGGGGGTCAGGGAGGATCTACTATGCCCCCTTATGGTCGTTTGCCCCTTCGCTTTGGCCTCCTCTTGTCTCTCGATCCTACCGAGAGACAAGATGGCGGCCGCTACGGACTGTTTGGAATGTTTACAGACGCCGGAGAACCAATCAGCTTCGCTTCACAAAGCTCCGTAACGCGAAAAGTACGCGAACTGGAGCGCTGCCTGGTCCGCTGTTACAGATATATATCTTTTTTTGAACGTTAATTTCTCAAAATCCACTGGAGCACATATATTGAGACCTAGCAAAGGCACATCGGGCTACCAGTCCCTACAATTTTGCCAAGTTTCGTGCAAATCCATTCAGCCGTTCGGGCTAAAAGTGAGGCCAACCGCCCTATGGAAAACTCAATGTTAAAAACACGTTTTGGGACCCCCCTTTTTTCTCGGCCCCCCCTTGGCGAAACCCCCCCAAATTTTCAGGGGCTGCTCAGAAACAAAATGTTCCATTTTCCGGAAGATTTCAGCCAATTCCGTCCACAAACGCCAAAGTTATTAGACATAGAATTTTCAAAAATCCCATAGAGAAAAAATCCTAACTATATATACCTACTGGCGACCGCCAGTAGGTAATATTTAAAACGAGAACTCTCTGGGGAAGGAGGAATCTTGAAAAAAACATTCTTAATTCATAATCTATCATTTATTCAGCGATAGCAAGATGCGTTTCAGCTCACATGATTTATCAATTGCTGCAACATAAAACAAACATGGTCGGATATCATGCTTAGAAATCTATCCAATGACATTCTAATTAAAGGGCAGAAGGGGACAATGAGAGGACTGCACCATCCAGGTAAAATACAATTTCTTGGCCGCCATCTTAGGTGTACAATACATATATTCAACATATCGCTATAATGGCTGCTTAATAAATGTAAATCCACTTTATATTACAAGCAGTATTCAACCTGTAATAGGTAAATATAATCAAGCCAGTATAACATCATTTGTTTTCGATATTTTTGTACTTACCATTATAAGTATAGGATGTAGATATTTTCGACACTGATATTTTAGTCACAATATTTTTGTATGGTTGATATTTTGGGTGTCGATATTTTATCAGTGTACCATGCCATAACAGAGGTTTCAAAGGCAGTGGCTGGAAGTCCCGACTCATGCCTCCGCTCTCAACAGTGGACCTGTGTATCCCCTTAATGATGCACTGTGCCCATCTGCCTGTTCTTGGAAAGTCCCAAAGTCAGGCAAATTAGGAGCCTCACAGTTCTAATCCACAGAGTCCCAGCTAATGTCATCATGTTCATGTAAAGCAGACGTGGCAACCTATGTTTAAAAATATCTTTATAGTGGTTTAGTTACCAGTTCACTGAAGTGTTTAGTTTAATAAATTCCCGAAGTAGCTTTACTGGAGATTAGTGTCTCGACTTCGCAGCTGTCAATGAGAGAAGATGTTCAAGTGCATCCGGAGCTCTTTGTGAAAATAAAAAGATCAATGTTTCCAGTTGTCGTCAAAACTCCTTACTGCTGCATCATTTCTACAGCTTCTTACTACAAGCTAAGTCTATCTTTAGCATTATAAGTGTAATAATACAGTACGCATTGTTTGAATAATTTTAATGAACAAAATAGCAAGAAGAAGTGACTTACCTGGCGCTAGAAAGAAATCTCTCCTTGGGTTTGTTCTTTTTCTTAAATCCTGAAATTAAAGAGTAAAAGAAGATGTATCTACTAAACTTACACATATCTAAGACATACATATACTATCATAGAAGAGGGTCACTTTCCTGATCCACTCTGGGTATGTAACCATACAAATATGCTAAAGCTAGAGCTAAGTTATTAATAGCTAGAAAAAAAGATGAATATATATGTATGTGGCATGTTCCCTTTTAGTCTACTGACCTCAACAACCAAATAGAGCACACAGACAACATTGCCAGTCAGAAGAGTGGGAGCAACAACCAGAAGGAAGGAGACCAGGGTGGACCAAGCAGTCTCTTCTTATCCCCATTTCCTTCCCCCCCTTGGTGCCCTCATGCCAACTCATATCATCGAATGGCAGACAGGATTGAGAGTGGCATTGGAAACTATCGTCATTCTGCTCCCGTGAAGATTTTTGGGCTCCTGACACACTTGGTGACTACACAGCAGCTCTGTCAGAACTAAAGGCTCTGATTCTGGCACTAGAAATACTTATACTGAGGGATTCATACTACTGTGTCCATTTCTATATTGAATTCCTACACTATTAGAGCCAGAATCGATTCAGAGATTCAAAGGGTTGCACAATAAAGCACAAGTTGCTTTGGGAAAAGGTGGCAAAGCTGAAAGATCGATTGCCACAGCATCATGTTATACACATATTGAGTCATCCACATGTTGGCATTCACATGGCAGGGAATTCCATGGCTTATGAAGCCACAAAAGCAACTGTTTGCACAGCTGCGTTTGTTGCATTTACTCGTTCTAGCACAAGGATAGAAAGAGACATTATGGTGGCTGTCAAGGCTGAATGCAGCGGCACCCACCTGCCTAAAGGCTTTCCACTCAAGTACTCCTACAAGTTAGATGTACAGAATATACCATATGCTAACATTCCTGAAGTGGTGGATAGAGTAATACCAAACACTGATCATGGATTTGGCTGATACTAGCTGCACACGAGGGTCTGGCTCCGGCACATGCAAAGGTGACTTTTACAATTTCATTATTGCAGCAGCACTACTGGTGGCTAGTTCTTTACAAACAAACAAAGGACTTTGCCCTTAAATGCAACATCTGCCAAGAGATGAAAGGTTCCACCATAGTGCGTCAACCCCAGATACCCCTATTCATTTCAAACAAGCCACTGGCTTGTGTCTATGTGGAACATTGCACCCCTCTGTCATCAGATGAAGCTTACAAGTTACAAGTTACAAGTAGCAGTGGATATCTGCTCTAGATTCCTGTGAGTATGGCCACAGCGGTTGGCTAATGCCCAAACTGTTATAAAGGATCTGCGATTGTTTATCAGGACCGACTCAGTCTGCATATTACGTTCCGACCAGGGTCCGGCATTTAGTTCGAGTGTTTACAAAGACCGCAAGGGAAGTTCTGGTTCGAGCCTGCAATCCTCGTCTCCATACCATCCAGAGGGAAATGCAGTTGTGGAGAGGAAAAACTTAAAGCTGAACTGAAGCGGACTTTAACAGCAAGGGTATTAGACTCAGGTCACTGTTGGGTTTATCACCTATATGGGGTCCAGAGGGTACTCCCTATGAAATCCTGTTCGGGGTAAAGATGTGGATCCCAGACTTCGACAATCCATCACAGTAGCGATGAAGACACCTTTTGCCATCATGTTTGGCTGTTTTACAAGAACTGAACGAATTCCGGGATGAATAATACAACGTCCACGTAAAACGCACTGCCACTGAAGAAGTGAAGGTAATCTCGGCAAGACCTGTCTGGATCCTGAAGTTTGGGGATCTGGTCAGGGAGGTAATTGTAGACACAAAAGAGTTTGGGCCACTCTATAGAGCGAGTGCCTGTACTTGACCTGGCTGTTGAAGGTACTAGAAGTGTACTTTTTCCGCCCCTTGCCAATCGCATAGAAAAAAGATTTGTCTCCATTGATCTGATCAAACCACACTATGTGACCGATTATCAACAGTAAGCCGTGTGGGCTCCTGGGTAGCTACCTGCCTCCCCTCGCTACTGAACAAAATGTTCAGGTGGAAGCTTTGAAGAAGCACCCTCTCTCTGAGAGACAACAATCAACCACAATGAAGTGCATCTGCTACCTGTTACAACTAAGACAAGTGTACAGTCAACTGGTATGGAAACACAGATATCAATTCAGAATCAAGACAAGAATATGGTCTATATCAATGTACCACAGATTGAGTCATCTCCCAGTTCTACAACGCCTGCTGAACTGCCAAAGATAGATAGAACTGCCTTCGGCTACTTCATTGATGTTGATACCTTTTCTTCCGATGCATCAGATCCACCACCAGAACCACAGCCTCTCTCTTTCAGGCTGAAAGTGTGTGCTTCTCCTTGGTTGCATCTTTGGATTACAATTGGGTTCCTTTTCCTGGTCCTCTGGATTGGTTTGGTGACAGTCTTTTTCCTGCTTCAAAATGAACCCTATCTTCCAGAACGCTCTGCAGTACAACTAGTGAACTTGGTACGCAAATCACATGCATTATCACACTGAATGAAGAGACCCTATCCCTGGTGAACATTACAGCTGTTCCAGTTGCCAAGGGGATTGTTTGGATAGGTTATCGTATAATATGTATGGGCCCACTGAGCTTTTACAACTTCCATATTTGTTCAAAATTTCTTTGCCATTACCCATAGTACTGTTTCTGATGATTGGGACATTGGTATACTGCATGAACTACTCGAAGACCTAGAGCATTCAACTGTGTTTTCCTCTGATAAATTGTATGATGGTACATATAATTATGCCGACATGTTCTGTTTTCAACATTATGGTCATCATTGTCTTCATAAAGGAAGTATTCCACATGATGTTTACAATTACACTCAATGGGAACATTGCCCTATACCAGCACGGGTTAATTAAAAACACATTTGTACAGAAGTTTGCTTATTTTTCTGGTTACGATACACTTGACACTGCCTCATATTTTTATAGGCTTTCATCATCCCCTGCAAAGAAAAAAATGCTAACTGACACCAAACTGATATATTTTTCTTCTTTTCTTTCCCATCTGTCTGTACAGGGTTTTGAGTTTTGGAGGGACACTGTAGATGTAAAGACTATTTGCGGGACAAAATACTGGCTGGTTCAGGAAATTAAGGCTTTGTTTAGAGCATGCCTGATACCACCACAAATGATTTTCCTGAAATGTAAATCCAGTATTTGTAAAGTGCACAGCTACCTGGAGGCATCCCGGCGCTGGTGTCCGTTTGGGAAGATTAAGCGAGCTATTGCCCAGAGTCACATGGTGCTGGGCAGACTCCTGTGCAACAAATATCATGTCTTGTAATAGCCAAGGTAAAAGATTTGAACACACTTCAAATTCCCACATTTGCATGCTTTCAAAACTGGCAACAATTTACACACTACAGTGAGAATACATTAGATACCGTGCTGTGTAACGGCACATATAATTCATCTGACCCCATTTGGAAGGTATGGTTAGTTTGGCCACTGGACACTAACGGATGTCAGGCACAATTCCTGGGTAACACCAAGGTTTTCAAAATTAATAGACCTAATATGTTCAGTCTGAACACTCGGGTGGTGGCAACTTACAGTGTTCATATGGTATGCCTTGATTGTCGAAAAACTTAAACACTGTCTCAAGTGAAACAACTCTTGTCCCTTTTATCTGTTGACCTAGAACTCGGGGACCTTTTATTAGGTCCGAGGAAACCACGTCAAAAATACTTGTTGTATGACATATACAACGAAATATGGAAGGTTTCTCAGCAGGATCCTGCTGAAAGACTGAACGCAATTGACAGGGCCTAATTTAGGGAAGGCTCTTGCGGTGGTTGGCAATGGTATAACAACCTTATCCTCTAGAATATACTCTTCAGGCAACATAGTGTAATCTGCAATACACATTATGCAACAAGTTATGACCACATTACAACATCATCAGTCACAACTCAGATCTATTATGCTATTAGGCTGGACACTTCAAACACTACGTTCTGGTCAAGTGCCATGGCAATATATTATTAGTCTGCGAAGGACAGTTAGCTTCTCAGGGTATGCAATGCTCTGTGGCAAATCTTTCTTGCAATTTGAAAGGTTCCCCAGTGGCTGTGATTTGTCCAGCTTTCAGATTGCTCTCAAACAGGAGCTATTTGATGCTTAACAGTCAGGGAATGAAACCCAGCATCGCTTAGCTGATGACGGTAAATTTCATAGTTAGTTGTTGTACTCAAGTTCTTTTCCACTTGCAAACATATGCTGTGAAGCTGTAAGCAAACTGAAAGCCATACTGTTTCAAAAAGATCAAGCCTTAACATCTAATAAAGAGACGTTTGATCTCCAGGTTGCAAGGTCCTCTTCAGAGATACCAGTGCTATTCCAAAATAACTTCCCATTGAAATTTGGAGACCTGGTTTATCATATTTTTAACATGTCTGATACAAAGGGAATAGCACACTTTTTAGAGTCTAAAAGGTTTTGGTTGGTTAGTACATTCCTGGCAGTTTTCTGAGTACTTCCTTCCTTTATTAACTCCGTACTCTGAAACATTTTTGATTTATGCTTGACTTGCACCTGATTGCAAGGACTGTGATTTAAATTGTTCTGCTTCACAATAGATGTCCCAGTTCAAAACCAAATGAAGAAAGCATTACCACATGTGCTGATGTGCAGTGAACACATAGTGCCATAGTGCATTTCTTCAGTAGACCTCTGCTTCAGGAACTGAATGTATATTGGATCTTTTCATTTCGGTCTGTTTGGATGCACTGTGTGCAACCTATATTTTGCTGTCTGCTGTGCAATTTTGAATGTGCCTTGGATTTATGCCTGTGATCGCAATTGATTGATCCGTCGGACATAGATATTCTGGTGGACCCCTTAACTGCCCATTTGTACAGTTGTCCCCATCGTATTCCACTGCTGCTGAAAGGATTTTTATAGCCATCCTGGGATGCTTCAGCTCCTAGTGAAATTCATCTTCAATCTGTGGACCTTCTACAGGCTGTGCTCTCTTCCTCAGTGGCTGCTGTGGGGGCTGGAAGGGAACACAGTTGCTCCATAAAACTGCTTGGAGGTGTGCCTCTGTAAACATCGTCTGCAGTTGCTAGGAACAGAAATGTTTCCTCTGCCACTTGAAACACAGAAACAATTTGCTATTCTGTATGGTAGAAACTCTTTATTTCACCTGATTTTTATTCTAGAAATGATTTTAAAATTTGATTTTTATTGACTTTCATATTTTTTTATATTTTGTATCAAAAGGCTTTCTATGTGCTTTGGCTTTCAAATTGTATCATTGACTTTTCAAACAATAATTTTAGATGATTTTATATCATAGCTTTTTTGCCACGATGTTTTTAAATATATATATTTTTTATTAAAGAATAAACAAAAAGAAACAATAACATCAGGTGAAATATCGGTCATCATCTTTGCGTGGGTCGAATTGTCGTTCGTGCAGGATCACATAGTACAATATATGAAAATTTGGATCACAGGGATTCCTGCGCTTCTGCTTCCACTCGTCCCACCAGGGGGTACATATCTCACCCGATAACTATTCCATACCCCCCAGATCTTCCCCCATCTCTCCGGGCAACCCCTGGCCACATATACTGTCTTCTCTCTGAACATACACCAGTCCAAATCCTCCGTCCACTTACAATCTCGGGGCGGCTGACTGGCTCCCCACAACTGAGCAATATTCAGTTTCGCCACCAAGCATGCCAACGTAAGTCACCCACTGTTTCAGACACACATTCAAATCCGTGGGTTCCCATACATTTAATATACATCTCCGGGCTTCCGGTCGTATCTCCTCCTCCAATTCTTCTTTAATCTCGTCATGTACCTTTGTCCAGTAGTCCTGTATTTCCACACAGTGCCAAAGAATATGCATAAAAGTGCCCGGTTCTCCACAACCTCTCCTACACTCTCCACTCACCGCTCGCCCCATATGCATTAATCGAGGCCCTGTGATATCTGACATATGTAAATTCTTAAGCTGCACCAATCTGAGCCTCATCTGAACTGCAACCACTTTCGGGGAGGAAATTGCGTCTACCCAGTCTTCGTCGTCTAATTCCAGTCCATCTGCCCCCCACAATGCTCTGATATGTCCCAACGGGTCTTCCATATTATTTACAAGCTTTTTATATATTAAGGAGATAGTCTTTTCTGGGATGTGACCATCCAGCACTCAATCCTCGAGAAGAGAAACCTCCGGAAGCGTGGCATCTCCGAGCACTTGGGCGAGAAGGGCATGTCTAATCTGTTGATACCGAAAATGTTCAGTATCATTCAAACTGTATTGTTGTTTAAGAAAGTCAAATGTATGCATTTTGCCTCTACCCCACACATCCTTAATATGGCTAATCCCGATGAGGTCCCATTTGTCAAATCCTTTAGATTTCCACAAGCTCCCGAGCTTCTCAGAGCAGAACAGGGGGGTGGCCAACGTTAACCTTCCCTCCCATCCCAAGCTTCTGGTAACAGAGTGCCAAACATGCACGGCATGGGCTGTCGGGCCCGCCAGCAAGAGCCGCCCGGGTCTAGCATACAAAGCCCTAATAATATCTCCCCCCGGTGCCTGCCCACAGTCCATAGCGTAGCCTGGGTCCCCAGGGGGGCCATAAACCATATGATTCACCGCTGCAAGGTGTGAGGCCCAATAATACTTCCTCAAATCCGGGAGTCCAATGCCCCATTCATACCACGGAAGGGTTAATTTGACAGAGGCTATACGGGGTCTACCGTCCCAGAGGAGCTGCCGCTGAAGTGTCTCAATCTCTTTAAAATAGGATGCCGGCACCGGATCCATGGTATTCTGGAGTGAGTATACAAATTGAGGCAAAGCCATCATCTTAAAGAGCACCGCCCTCCCTAGCAATAATAACGGAAGAGCCTTCCAGCGCTCCACATCGTTTTAAAACCGGCTCAAGGGGGATCCCAGATTGTTAGCATATCTCTGCTTCGGGTCCAGAGTTATATATATATCCCTAGATATTTAAATCCCACCGGCTCAATCTTTATAGGGCATGCCTGCCGAACCTCAGGCGGCGTCCCCGAGAGAACGAATAACACCGACTTTGACCAATTTATGGCAAACCAGGAATATCTGCCAAATATGGACAGGACATCCAAAAACTTAATCAAGGACGCAGTAGGGTTGGTAAGGTACAACAGAATAACATCCGCGTAAAGCAAAATGTTATCCTCCCACTCCGGTGTCCATCACAAGCCACGTATAGTCCGATCCCATCTGACCCACGCCGCCAGAGGCTCCAGTGCAAGAGCAAAAAGAAGTGGGGACAGCGGGCAACCCTGTCTCATGCCTCTCCCAAGTACAAAGTCGGCCGATTTACAATTATTTACAACCACTCTGGCCAAGGGGGTAGCATATAACAATCGAACCCACCCGATGAATTCTGGACCAAAGCCCAACTTAGCCAGAACTGCAAACAAATAGGCCCATTCGACCCTGTCAAACGTCATAGTGGCATCCAAGGACACCAGTACCGCCGGCTCCAGTATCTTCTGGGAACCACCCAGGATCCTGTGCAGCCTCCGCAGCTTCAGGGCCGTGTTTCGACGTGGCATGAAGCCGGATTGATCGGGGTCTATCACGGTTGTCTATCACGGTTGTTACAACCTTGACCAATCTGGAAGCAAGCAATTTCACCAAAATCTTGGGCTCGGCATTAAGCAGTGAGATGGGCCTATACGAAGAAGGCGATGTCCTAGGCTTGCCTGCCTTGTGAATGACAACAATATTTGCCACCCACTGATCGTACAGAAGCTGGCCGGTTTCCTTACTTTCCAGGAACATAGCCCGGATATACGGAGCGATTTTATGAGCATTCAGTTTGTATAATTCTATTGGTATCCCATTTGGGCACGTCGCCTTCCCGGATTTTATACCTCCAATCGCCTGTGCGACTTCATCGTCTGTGAAACTGGAATCTAAATATTCCCTGCCATCTTCAGACAAGCTCGGCATACAAATATCCTTGATCATTTTGCTATTCTCCGCCTCTTTAAATCTGCCGACCGTGGTGTACACCTCTTTGAAATAATCAGAAAATTCATCTGCCACTGCCTGAGGATCCGTGATTCTATCGGGTCCTGACCCCTCTAGCTCCGGCACTAACCTGGACGCCCATTCCCCACGCTCCAGCCAGGCATTCAACTTACCAGCCTTGTCCCCGTGTTCATATATTCGACTCTGTATAGCATTGTTCTGGACAGTTGCTCTCTCCCTGGCAAGACGTTTATATTCATCTTGTTTTAACTGCAGTAAATTACAGTCCCCCTGAGCGGCACACTCAGCCGCCCATTCCTCTAACCTTATCACATCGGCCTCCACCTCAACTATCTCTGCCTGGCTTTTCCTCTTCTTGCCCGCTACTAAGGAGAAGATTTCACCCCTCAACACAAATTTATATGCCTCCCACAATAACTGTGCAGAGGCGACAGTGCCTACATTCTCCAGAAAATAACGCTCGGAAACGTGGAGCACCTCCTTTTTAGTGGCTGGATCTTTCAGATGCTATGCACTAATTGGAGCTACCCTGCCAACCGCTGGTTGCCCAAGCTCAACTTGTAACTACATTGGGGAATGATCCGAGATGCCTCTGCCAAGGTATCGTGCCTCTCTAACTGTGGCAGCCATAGCCGTCGGTATTAATATATAATCTAACCTGGACATACTACTATGTGCAGCGGACACGTGTAAACTGCTTCTGCGTCAGGTTACGTACCCGCCAGCTATCAGCTAATCCCAACGTTTCAAAGAAGTCCGGGAGCCACCTCTGCGATGGCTTGTGCATTCATGCCGGAAATCTGTCTAGTCCCCCATCAAGTACTGCATTCAAATCACCCCTCAGCACCAGGAGGCCCAAGGGCAAGGTCAGAAAAATGGCACTTAGGTCTCTAAAAGTGTCGGACTGAAGGCCAGGTGGTACATATATGGACAGAAAGGTAACTGTCCTCCCCCCAACTGCCCCAAGACACCAACATATCTGCCTCTCTGATCCGACCATGTGGCCTGAATCGCCAACGGAAAATAACTTTTTAACAAAATACCGACACCCCTGGACCCCTATGTGAATCCAGCATGTGCCACCAATTTATATCCCCCTTTATGGAGTGGCGTGCATCGATTACCAATAAGATGTGTCTCCTGCAGTAAAACGACTTCTGGGGAGTGCCTTCTAACAAACTGGTTCACCATCCCTCTCTTAATTTTGTCACCCTGGCCATTTACATTCCAGCTCAGCACCCTTATCTCCGATCCCTGACTAGCCTGCGACATTCAACCCACACCTCTAGCGTCCAGCTGCGGCAGTTCCACCTGATGCAAAAAAACAAATACAAAGAAAACCCTATCCCCTGATGTAAAATTGAAAAAGAGAATTACAAAATCAAACATATCTCTGTCATACCGTAAAATCTCCGAAGAAAAAAAACACTCTTGCCCCCCACCCCTCCCCCCCACGCTGCATAAGGCAAGCGCCTCTCCCCAACTAGCAGTGTGCCTGTCGCCCAATACCCAACTTACTAAGCCAACTAAAAGTAGTAAAGAGGGGTATTCCAAGCCCGGCCCCCTCTTCCACCCCCATGATAATAACCTGTGACCCAGGTCCCTTCTCAATAGTCCTGCTGCACTACAGGCCTAGTCAATAGTGAGGTGTGGTGCTGCCCAACCGCCTGACTCCCTTCATCTATGCAAGAGTTCTCACAGCCCCATCATTCTTGTTCCAGCCATTCTTCTGCGCTGCGATCGCAATCCTCCAGTCTCGACGAGGTCTTACTGTCCACCCAGTCGGATGCCACTTCCGGGTTATCGAAAACCCAAGTCTTCCCCTCCATTTCCACCCGGAGATGATCCGGGAACATAATGGAATATCTAAGGCCCTTCTCCCTGAGTTTTTTCTTCACTGGAAGAAAACTTTGCCGTTGCTTCTGCACCATTTGAGTGTAGTCCGGGAAGAAGGAAAGCGTGGCATTCTCGTACCTCAAGGGGTCTCCGGTTCGTGCCGCCTGCAGGATCACGTCTCTGTCACGAAAGTTCAGCGCTCTAGCGATCATCGTACGAGGGGGTGCCCCTGGTCTGGGCCTACCACACGGCACCCTATGGGCTTGTTCAATCGTGAAAAGGCTGCTGAGGCCCTTCGGCTTGAGATGGTTAAGGACAATGTCTTCGACAAACAAATCCGGCGCCGGGCCTTCCGATTTCTCGGGCACGCCAAGAATGCGTATATTATTACGCCTGACTCTCCCCTCGTAATCATCAAGTCTGTGACATCACGAGAGGTCTTGAGGTCACATACCTCTTGCTGCAGCAACGCCATATCATCGACCAAGCTAGAGGTCTTCTTGATGTCGAGAGATTAAACTTTCTCGCTTGCCTTATTAAGGTCTGCCCGTAGTAGGTTAACACCAACTTGACGGTGTCCAGTTCTTTGTCCATGCCACTATGTTTTTATAGTTATTTTGTGGTAAGGTGAAACAGGATCAGGTTTATTCATGAGTTAGGAGTCTCCGGTTACAGGTAACATAGGTATGAAGGAAGTCCTACCGGGAGCAACATCCTTGCTGCTCATCCCATGCATTCAACTGACACTCTCTCAAATCATGCACACACCAGCATTCTAATTAAATCACAGTAACTCTCGCTGAGCAGCAGGGCAGAGATGACGATACCACACACTTCCCTTTTTTATTGAAAAAATAGAAGACATAAATCCAAGTAAGTCAGTAATACATATCATCCATAAAAATTAAAACGAAGTAAGCAAGTACAAATTCAATAACACAATGCATAAAAAAGGACCAGAGAAGACAACACAGATACAAGGATAGGACTAACATATATGAACTGAAACCTAATAATCGAGTCACTGGCATACTTTTTCCCAATATTGAAATGCAAAATCTATGCCCCTGTGAGTGCAACAGATATGCCCCATACACAAGAGTGCACACAACAGTGCAATACGTGTACTCCTAGCGGTGCCAAACATTTGCTCAATATTGAAGTGAAAAATATATGGCATATATATATGCCCCTGCCGGCGCAACGCATGTGCCCCAAAATTTAACTGTAAGAATGGTTTGAGCGTAATGTAAATGCCCTCTACCATGAAATGTAAGCACAATTTGAGGTTGTAATTAATATGACCCACAACAAGTAAATGTAGGAATGGTTCGAGCGTAAGGCAATTCCGCCACCTTTAAATGTAAGTACAATTTGGGGTTATAATTAATATACTCTACAAAAAGTAAATGTAAGGGTGCCCCAGAGAATTGACTTGGCTGCACTCCTTTGACGTGTCCACGGCCTCGTGCTGACTGTTTGACTGTCGGCAATGAGGCTTCATCTTATTCTCTCTCCTGCAGAATGGAGAGAGAAACACAGAAAGGAGAGAGAGGCTCAAGAAGAGGATGCAAAGGAGAGAGCGTGCTCTCATTTTCAAAAGACGCCTGCTTACTGGTAAGCGCCTTAAAGTCCTCGTGGCACATGCAAATGCCGCAAAGAACACCAGAGGCACAATATGAGTGGATACGTGCTTACAGGGAAGTGGTCGCGTGTGCCCCATTGAAATATTTACCACTGCTGCTCCCCAGCTATTGTAGACTCACCACTGTCTGCTGTTTTGTAGCATTGCCCAGACTGTAGGCTCTCAGCTTCCAGCAAAGGTAGATTCAGTGCTGCCAATTTCCTCAACATTTTCTGCATTGCTTTTCCTCCTTGCCTCCTTACAATGGTTATTTTCACTAGTGTTCATTTCTCTGATGTCGGCTCAAATGGAATAAATGTTGCAAGTTCAATCCAAATTCAGTTCAAATAAGGATAGACAGTGCATTCTGCCAGTTCATATAAAAGCTCCAGTTGAGTGCTCTTGACTTACTGCCAGTTAAATAAAGTGCTGTCAGTTACTCAGAACTTGTTGTTTAAATTGTTGGAAAGTTTCCTGTATTACTTTCATCAGCAGAATTGGCGGTTTCATTTCTCCTGTGCAGCAATTGCTGAAAAGATGGATGAACTCCCCGGGTTGCATGCTGTCAGCTGTTGAGAGACACTGGTGGGCCCTTGGGGAATTTAAATTCCGTCAGATTCCATTTTTTTTTAAGTGTAAAGTTCCCTTAGTTTCTTGTAATGGTTCAATTGTCCTTCAGTTACAATATCTTCTCCTCTCCTGTTCCTGCAGTTGCAATGAAGTCATCACTCTGGTCCTTTCTCCGCTTGTTGCCATTGTGGTAAATGATGATACAGGGTAGCCAGTGGTAAGGTGAAATAGGATTAGGTTTATTCATAAGGTAGGCGTCTCAGGTTACAGGTAAAGTAGGCATGAAGCAAGTCACACTTGCTGCTCAGTCCACGCATTCAACTGACACTCTCAAACCATGCACACATCAGCATTCTAATTACATCAAAGTCACTCAGGCTGAGCAGCAGGGGAGAACACACTAAGGGGAGAATGCATTGCATAGATGAAGATAACATACTTTTCTACTTATAGGTAGCTTATCGGTCATACCTATGTCTGAGGAGTGGTGTCATATGTCTTAGTTAGGCCCATGAAGAAACACTGCCATCGTTCACCGTGTATACGTTTCTTAAGTTGCCTTCCCTTTCACACAATACCCGTTTACACACATTTGCATACGTGACAATGCTGGATTAGTTTCTCTGAAACTGCTTTGTTTGCAGATTCCAATTTGTGAGACCATTATCACGACCCCTTGAACACCATGTACAAGGCCTCGACACACAAATGTCGTTCTATTTTTTATCCAAGAGGTGACACAGCTATCTATAGACCATAACAATGCTGACCTGCCTGCGGACTTGCAAAGATGCTTTAAATTATTTTAAAAAACACGCATTCTCGGGTTTAGGCAGGTAACTGCTTTGCTTTCATTAACAAGGTCTTTAAATGCTGAATCTTTAGACCAGCAGCTTGTGGATATCTTTACAAAAGGTGTTTAGCCAGTGACCACGACTGGGACTTACATACTTTCCTTCAAAATAACGAGGGTTAGATCATCCATTGGAGGGATTCTTGGCAGAACACATACACATGCCCTGGTAACTTATGTTAGGGGACCACAGTAGGAGTGCATCAGATTTCTATATTGTTTTTTATGCCTGCGTGTATACAGTGCCTTAGCACGATGGTGGAACCTTTATTTTCTACAAGAATCACGTTGGGGCAATAAACATTGAAAATGTCCCACTGTGTATTTCTTGTATACTTGTCTGAGAAGCCAAGAGCATTAGTGACTGAGCAAAAGGGTTCTAGATCCGTTACCATGATTCCTGGGTGATCAGAGTTGTTGTGTTCAGTGCTTACCAGAACCATCTGCTACCCGCCTAGCTTTAGGGGTACTTATGGTGACACAACGAGCAAGCTGGCATTAGGGACAGCATGGAATCAGTCTGGCACCATCCGCATTGCTATGCTGTCCACAAACACGCAGTTTCTACTGTAGGGTGGAAACTACATGACATTTGCATAAGTCTTAGTACTCAGGTAAGTGGAACTCATTTTGAAAGCTCCTGGTTTAGCATGGCACATGATGAAGGTTGAAGATAGCTTCCCTAGAAAGTGAAAAAATATTTCTTGGTTTACTCTGGCAGGAGGGGGCGATCCAGGCACTAATGTGATGTTGAGGGAGATAGGGCTACCCTTAGAAATTCCATGAGGCAACGGCCTGTTGATTTGTTCTTTCTGAGCACTGTGATTTTGTAGATGGTAGTGTTAGGACTGTAGTTTTTGTTGTTAATTGTGAGGAAGTTCCAAGCATGGCCTGCTTTTTGCCTGTCTATGATTACTAATTCAGAAAGATGTTGGCAGCCAGTTGCAGAGAACTCACCTTTCATTGTACTATTGATTTGGAGCCAGCCCAATTGCTCTCAGCTGCTATAACTTTGCACAGTGGCTGTGTTTGGAGAATAGCCTGAAAATGACATTTAAAATAGAACCAATCCATAATGTTTCTGAAAACCTGGACGCCGAATCCACATCCACTGTCTCGAAAATGTGCATAAAAGTGGCATCAAATCATCCACTTTCCTCCGTTCCACATTCTTCAACACTAAGAATAGGCATGCTTCACAGAGTACTGGGACAGCTGTATGACCAAGTTGTATGCCCGCTGGTCACCATCGGTGTCAAACAGTCTCTCGGAGGTGAAGGTGAATTCTTTATTTTCCTCTGGGGGTGCCCAGAGTCTGCCTCTGGACTGCTGAGAAAGGAAGGAAGCTCACCTGGTCCTTCTGGGTTAATGACTGCCTAGTAGGAGAAGCCTCAGGTGTTCAGGTGTTCCCAAATGGAAAACAGCATCAAGGCAAGACTCCTATTGAATGAAATATCAAGGGAGACCAGCAGCCCACCATGGCTGAAAGACGGGTTCTGTTGCTGCAGATATCAGAGCCCTTGTGCTCCAGCCACACAGATGTGCGCACCTTAATCAGCCTGAATGTCACAACCACTGAAATTCCTTCTGAGGTCAACATTAGACTGGAGGCCACACGTGCTTAGCTTGTATCTCTTCTGAATCTGGCCAAGGGAAGCTACAACTGCCGTAGACAGGAAACTTTGGGATGAGGTGATCCTCCAATTCTTCAGGTTTTTATCAAGGGTTCAGCCGCAGCCCCAACAGATTTGAAACCTCCATGGCAGGAGCAGGGCCATTGCATGCATCCAGCCAGCACCCACCAGGACTCCAGCTGTGAAAATCAGGTAGCCAATTTCAGCAAAAGACTGGAAACACTGGTGAACAAACTAAGATTTTGTTTTTCTGAGTATTGCATGGAAGAAAAAACAAACTGAACGGTTGGGCGCATGTATGCCTAGGACATGATTGCGTGACTGCATCTGACTTGTGCTGAGTAAACGATTAGTTGCCACGGATCAAGGGCACAGAGGAACTCTATTAACTGGGGGGATGGGCACAGATGTTTGTAATGTCTAGACACAAAGCTGGTTTTAAACCATGCAGTGCATTCCCTTAATTCAGATGTATAGTATTAATTAATATTGCATGATTAAAGTACTCAAGACTAGTATTGTGCTTGACAATACTTTTTATTATGTCTTTTAGTTGATTGTTCTGCCTCCCTGAGTAGCCAGATGAGAGGTAAGTATTAAAAGAGTTTTAGTAAGCCCAGCTTGCAGAGCCATAAAGCCTAATTACAAACTAGGCAGAATGACATTAACAGATGCTTGCATCCAGGGGGCCAAGGTGGCGCAGAGATCAGTCACCAAACTATGAGGCGCTGCTCCATCCTGGGCCCATTGATAATCATCCTAATACAGTGAGGCTCATCGGGACCCTAAAAAGTGACTGGGGACCGCCCCTCTTGGTGCCTGATGTCCCACATGAGCAGATCAACCAGGAGGTGTAGGCGAAACCAAGGCGCGCCGTGCGGGCCCTGCTTGAGTGGTCCGGCTTGTGCCCTTCGCTGACTTGGTTCCAAATGGGGGATACCCGCATTTGAGCTAGAGCAGCCTCCCCATTCTAAGGAGGTTGATGCAGAGATGCAGCTGTGTGTCTAGCCAAAGCAAGGGCTGCATGGAGGGGGTGCCCTGCTCCCATCTGCGACCTTGATCAGACCTCTGGAGCCACAGGAGTGGAAAATGTAGGGCTGTGCGGCAAAATCTCAGTGACAGTGAGTGCCACTGTGCTGGGGCAGGTGCCCTAAAATGTCAGCTGCCAGGCCAGGCTTTCTTCCCCAACAGTGAAGGCTTGCACAGGTATGGAGGTCTGTATTGAGGAAAAGGCCACCAGCTGCAGAGCTTTATACATAGCTGGGGTGCTCGGTGCGGGGCCTGAGGAGCGGGAGTTGTGCTGCCTCCTATCTGGATTGCTCTGAGAGACCTGAGAGCACAGCCTAGGGCTGGTTGAGGCCTTGTTGGACTCATAGACATTCTCCCATATAAAGTAAAGGACTGGTGGCCAGGCCCTGGGGTCTTGCTGGTGGTTAGATGCAGACTGGATGGCACCGGTGGGAGCGTCAATGATAAGACACCCGTAGGTGAGCTGGATCGACTACCCCATTGGATTGTTATTAGCCATTGGTGCTGCATGGTGAGGGGAGAGAACCACAACATACTGAGTGACTGAGGCTAACATGCACATCGCACAACCATTAGTCGCTGCTGGCCACTGAGGGGGCTCTAGTTTCTCTCCTCTGCTAGGTACAATTCCTTGGGTGGCCACTTTCAGGGCATGGTCTGACTGAAGGCCCCCAAACCTCCACCCCAGAAATAGGGCTTTGCAGGAGGGCTTACAAGGGGCTGGATCCATGGGCTCTTCATGAGATGTATGGCCATAACCTGTAAAATGTGAACCTGGAATATTAGGGGCATGGCGACTCCGATGAGGCACCACAGGGTGTACGCATATCTGAGGCATAGGCACATACATATTGCATATATCCAAGAGACACATCTCACCGGTATAGAACTTGAGAAGGTTTCTGGGTGAAAGAGTGGTCAGGTATTTGGGATGGGTACTCCGCATACCCAAGAGGGGTTCTTATCTGGGTTGCCCCAGGGGTGCACTTTGTACATAGCAGAGTAGTGGTTGACACAGGGGGCAGGCATGTTTTACTGGAAGGGGTGCTAGTTGGTCAGCCCTTATCAGAGATATCCTTGTACATGCCCGACATTCTCCATGGTGAGTTCTTCAGCACCTTGTCCCCGGCCATGTTCACTGATCTCCAGACCCTGTGGATTTGGGGTGAGAATTTTAACTGCATACATTGCACAGAACAGGATCAATCAGTGTGCCCCCTCCCCGGTAAACAGGGACATCACGCGAAGAGACATTTTCAGCAATGGACGAGGGCAGCTATGCTGCATGACATCTGGTGATTGGACCACCCTGGAGAGGCAGTTTACTCGTATTACGCCCTGGGAAACCAAGCACACAAGACTGGACTATAGCTTCTCTAATGCAGAGTTTTGTCTTAAGGTGGTCAGTTCTGAGCACTTGGACTGGACCATATCCAACCATAGCCCTCTTGAGATTTTGTTTGGATGAGGGGGTCCCAATTCCAATGTGGAGGTTTCACTTGGAAGCTCTCCTCAATTCAGCATACAAATATGGCATCAGCACACACTGACCAATAATTTGAGGAGAATGAGGGATCAGTGGGGTTAAGAGGAAGAGAATGGGACGCTATGAAGGTAGTATTGCGGGGACTTTGTAGTAAGACCACTTGGGGGGCAGGGTCTTCCTTAGTTTGCAGCTTGCCAGACTTAGAAATCCAATTGAGGGTGGCTGAGATGGAGGCCATAACGCAGGGTGATGCATGGACGCGACTGATAGAACTCCATAGACAGCACAGGGATGAGATGCAACAACTCAGTGACATTGGCTATAGGGCCTGTCTGGCTCAGCAGCACCTGGATGGAGACAAACCTTGACATACCCTGGCATGGCTGCTGTGGACGGCCATCCCTAGGTCCCTGAAAGACAAATACCATAGCACTCCTGACAACAATCCATGTACAGTTACTTCCAAATTTAACTGTAGTCATTTAGTACAAAACTAAATCGAAGAACATGCAGTCAAATGTTTTTCACTGAAGTTTGTATTTTCAGTTTGTGCAAAATACAGCCAGTCCCGAAAATACAGCCGACACATGTTTCGTCATACCAGTGACTTTTTCAAGGCTAAGGCAGCAGTGCTTAGGCCACTGATCCTGAAAGGCAATCCGGGTGAGCAGTCAAAATAAAAAAGTGTCTGAAGCGATTCTGAAATCTGAAAAGATCGTATGAGTATTAAAGTTGTGGTCCGTCAACAGTGGTAACCATGAGGTCCATGAAAGACAAAGGACATCTGTATTGTCCTATTATGATAGAGTACTATGAAGTAAGTGGAATGACAGACGCTGAATCTGTCCTCCTGCTGTCTGTCCAGGGGACATCGTAAGAACTGGCATGAGCCTTGATAATCCCCCTGTTTCAAGTTGCTGTGTCCCTTATCAAAGTCTTTGGTGTTTGAAAATTAAGTTTTGGTCAGCAGCCTAAGTACTGCTGCCTTAACCTTGAAAAAGGCACTGGCGTGACGAAACACATGTTGGCTGTACTTTCCGGACTGGCAGTTTTATTCACCAACATTTTTTTTGTACTAAATGACTACAGTAAAATTTGGAAATAACTGTATATGGATCGTTATGAGGAGTGCTATGTGATTTGTGTTTCATGATTAACACGGAAGCACAGGCTAAAGTGTATAATTGCATTTGGGTAGTATGATGCATATGTACCAAACAGCACCCTTAATATGAGATAAATTTGTTGGACAATATTCACACAGTTGCACATAACGAAAGAAGTGCGATGGGATCCCCCATCACCACCCACCTCTATCCCTAGGATCCTAAAAGGAGCAATTCATTACACTTCCGGTGTCACGATAAACACACAATCCACCATAAATACAGTTTTTGGCGAGTATTATCAGGTGCTATACTCTCCGCCTCATAGGTCCCGAAGAACACATTTGATAGATTGCTCTTCCCTGCCTGATGCCCTTGTAACTGCGGGAATAAGAGCAGCCTCTACTGGTTGTAGAAATAAAGGCAGTGATTCGCCGACCGATGGGGTTTCTTTTGAAATTTTTGTTGCATACAGTGCGACCCTCTGCCCCAAGCTACTTGAGGTGTACCAAGAGGAGCATCGGCAGGGATCACTGCTCATTTCCCTGTGGGAGGCCCTTATTGTGGTGCTGCCCAAAACGGGTAGAAATTCCCTTGAGATGAGTTCTTACTGCCCATTGTCAACATTGACTACAAATTATTAGGCAAGGTGCTTGCCAATTGATTACTTCCTTTGCTCCTGTCACTGGTACACCCTGACCATTGCGGGTTTTGTTTCACAATGGGCCACTTTCTATAATACTCAAAATACTCAAAAGTTGTGTCAAGTTGTGGAGAAGCGTGGCTCAGTGGTTAGAGGCGGCAGACCCGGAAGCTGAGATCGACCGTGGACCAGGGTTCGATGCCTCGGCGGGTCTCGTGCTCAAAAATTCCACGGACTCGACAATTCTCGCTCCGGTGCCTACTCGAATCACGGGGTCACACTCTGCAACTCTGGGCATTAACTTGCTTAATCTCCACTACGGCCCCTCGCGGCGGGATGCCTGGCTTTAACCTTGTGGACACCCTGCCAGGGTTTCTCACAGGGGAATACCAGGACGGGTTCCCTAAGCAAGCGCCAGGATGCCCTTTGGGTGACAGGTTTGCGCTATATAAGTACACCTACATTTACATTTACATTATGGGGGCAATGGAGAGGGCCCCTGAACTCCCGTTAGTGATAGCCTTAGTTTTCGAGAAAGCATTCCACACCCTTGTGTGGTCTTTCTTACTGTTGATGTTGGAGGCCCTGAGTATGGTCCTGAGTTCCTTGGTTGGGCCAAATTGCTATACACAGCTCTGCGAGCCAGGGTGAGGATGGGACAACAGATATTGTGCCAATTTGAAATTCGTTGGGGTAACCGGCGTTCCCATAATTTTTGCTCTGACTATGGAATCCCTCACTGGACTGCTGTCTGCCAGGGAACCACTGTGGTGTGGCAGTGGGGATGGACTATTTGAGGGTTGGAGAAGCACTCCTATTTTTACTCTGATTTAAATTTATGTTTTGCTTATTATTTCTAAGCGTGCTACGGAGGTAGCACGTTTGTCCCTTCCGTGCCTGCGTGAAAAACCTCCTATCTTAAGTGAACAAGACACTTAACCTCCGTGCACTGTTGCTGGTGTGGTTCTAGGGCTAGAACACCACTTTCTTTTCTACAAGTTTAAACAATAAATAAACATACTATATCTCATACATTTTCTCACATATGTATTTTATAACTTCATACATTTTTCTCACATATGTATTTTATACCTTCATAGGAAGTATTACCATTTTCTTCAATTAAAGCATAAACAATAACATACAATTCACAATTCCAAAATCAACATCTTCTTTTTTAGGGCTCGCACTGCGACGCAATCGCGAAGCGATTGTCACTGTGGAGCCCTATTTTAATCAGTTTTGAGTTCAAGGAGTTCAAGGGGAGACAAGAGACTGTCACGGGCAGCCTGCCGGAATCGGACCAGGTCGCGCGCATGAACACGCGCCCCGATTCCGGCAGGCTGATCCCCGTCACAATGGAGCGCGCACGTAGACAGACACACACGCAGGCACACACACACACACACACAGACACATAAGCACACACACGCCGCCGCCCCCACCCCCCCCAGTATGGCTCTAGCAGTTTATTTATAACACAGATACAGACTTAAAAAACGCTCGATTAATGCTACTTACGTTTTACTTGCTCGGATTTGCATCCTTCCAGAAACAGCAGGAACAGCACCGAGGACACGACGCCTCTGGAGTACCCCAGCGCCCACTCGTCCTCCACTAATACCACCACCAATACCATCACCATCAATACCACCACCGATACCAACACTACCACCGATACCACCACTACCACCAACACCACCACCACCACCAAAACCACCACCACCACCAATACCACCACCTCCACCAATACCACCACCACCAATACCACCACCACCAAAACCACCAGCATCAATAACAACACCACCAATACCACCACCATCAATCCAATACCACTACCACCAATACCAATACCACTGCCAATACTAATGCCACCATTAGTAACACCAACACCACCACTACCAATACCATCACCACCAATACCACCAATACCACCAGTACCACCACCACCACTAATACAACCACCAATACCACCACCACCAATACCACCACCACCATCACCACCAATGCCATAGCTCTCGCTCGTTAGTGATTTAGAAATGATTAGCGAAAGTCATGTGAATTCCAGGTAGCACATAATTCTATACTAATGGGCTAAAGTAGACAACTGAAGGAACAGAGAAGGTCCCAAGGTCACTATCTTACTCAGAACCTTTAAATGTATTACCCATTTATCTCAAGAAGCCCAATTACCAAAACATAAATGTGAAAAATCATTTGATAATCAAATTAAAACAATTTAAAAAGAGATTTAAAAAGAAACCTCAACAGTGTGTATATTACAAAAGTATACAATTTATTACAAATCATTAAAAACATTAGTTATACAGTGTAATTATAGTACCCAAAATCACAAACATCTTTAATTAAACACATTTTTGTTAATAAAGAGAACACAATCTTTTTTTAAAAAAAATATAGTACAATTCTTAAAAGCAGTCAAAGAATCACAGTTGCTGAAGGGGTCGACGCAGCGTTTCGGTGTTTGAATGATATCACCTTCTTCAGGACAAACAATTCTATTCAAAAGAACATCACAATTAGATACATACTATGATTTCACCAAAAATACATTGTTTTTCTTATTCCTGCTGACACATAATTTATTAAAGATCATGGGGCACACTTTTAATACACACTGGTCAATGTTATTATTCTAGGGATATTACAAAAGGCTTCTGGCACATGTATTGTTAATACATTGAGATATAACCGGCAATACATGTGGTTCTTGAGGTATGGTGACATATAGTCGCCATTTAGGTAGCTCATGTTACATAGAAGATACATCATATGGCATACCTGTGGGTCATTTAGTTAACACTCCTCACTTTCTGAATTTTTAGAGGAAGTTAGGAGCGAAGTCACTCTTATGTTGGAAGCTGCTGGTCTTTTTTTTGATTCCAGACAGGAGTGCCTTAATATAAATAATTAAACGGTCACATTACTGGTTTCAATCCAATTTAAAAAAAGGCTTTTTATTCAATTTGCCCATTTATAATATTTGGTCTAGTTCTTGTTGTGTTTTTTGTTGTAACAGGCGGTGTGTTGAGGATTGTAAACTCAGAGACTGAGTATGGTAGTTTTGTTCGTTCATTATTTTCAAGCACAGCAGCGGTGAGGTGAGGGGTATCTTCTATAAACATCGCAACACCCAATCTAAATCACAAGGAGTAATACATGGTATATAGCAAAGAACGTCTTGCACTATTTGGATGTTTATGCAAAGGTTCATACTAAATCCATTTACATGTTTAGTTTACAGGCCCCTGAAGAAGAGCTCTCGGAGCTCGAAATGCACTGGGCATCGAGGGGAATCATCTTTGAAGTATTCATGAATATGATCAATTGGATTGTATAAAGAAGAAGATGTTGATTTTGGAATTGTGAATTGTATGTTATTGTTTATGCTTTAATTGAAGGAAATGGTAATACTTCCTATGAAGGTATAAAATACATATGTGAGAAAAATGTATGAAGTTATAAAATACATATGTGATAAAATTTATGAGGTATAGTATGTTTATTTATTGTTTAAACTTGTAGAAAAGAAAGTGGTGTTCTAGCCCTAGAACCACACCAGCACCAGTGCACGGAGGCTAAGTGTCTTGTTCACTTAAGATAGTGGGGATGGACTGGCATGTCATTTCCTCATACGCTGACAGTGTTCTTATTTACATACAAGAGCATGGTCAGAACTCTAGCACACATTTGTAAGAGAAGAATTTTAAAGGCAGGCAAAGGTGTTGGTTTATTTCCTTTCAAGCCTGATTTGTGTGAGGCTAAGAAAATGTGCAGCTCTAATCAATGCACATAGTCCTGCAGCATTTTGGAGAATGGAAAATCTCAATTATTTATTTTGTTAGCGTGAATAATGCCATAATGTCTGCAAAATATTATGGCTACTTTCCATATACTGTCAATGTTACCATTCAAAATATAAGTATTCTAGGCCCTAAGCCTAAACACACACACATACATGCTAAAGAGGTGCCATACAATCGGGTCTGGTTTATATATATCATGTATGTGTTACGAAGAAAGCCCTGCCACACATAACACTAACATGCCACAATATAATGGGATATGACATGAATGAATAGTAAGTATGACCAAGACACTATTGCCAACCTGCCTATGTATGTAATAACCATTTTGAGCTGACCCCATATCTAATTGCTTCATGAGTTTCTAAGTACCAATTTGCATATATTCCATATAGGCCCTGGTAAATTCATTACCCTTCATCTATATTCTTATCTACATTATACCTATAACGGTTTACAGGGGCCGACCTTTTACCTAGATACAACACTGCATTCATATCACAGGTTTTCCCTAGTTCAAAATCTCATACATTATGCATGAGGATTCTTGGAAGCACAGCAGGACGACCATCTCCTGTATAATATCTATGTATAAAGTTCATGCCCAACGTCATCCTTAGGCCGACACAATAATACAGTGTGGTAGGTCCCCTGGGGACACCTCTGTGTATATATACATCACATCTTGCTAAGATAGAACAGAGGAGACAAGACTTCCTGGCCGACACACTGACCAGAGACGCTGAGGTTCCTGCATGCAGACACTACAGCTTGCAGTGGTCTACCATCCCTTGCGAGGTGTCCAACTCGAGACCAAGACAGGGTCCCACAGGTCCTCACTTCAGGTAATGGGGTTGACTATATTCTAGAGGGATTCTTGGCTTAATACCTATACACATGCTAGGTACATTTAGGTACATCTAGTTAAAGAAGCATTGTAGGAGTAAGCATCTTTTTATCATGTGTTTTATATACACATATGTATTCATGGTTATTTTAAGATGGTAGAGCCATACCATCCATTTACCTTTATAGTACTGGTGTAGCTTTGCAGTACTCCTCTACGTACCATCCTGAGAGAAATTCGTCTGTAGAGAGGGAAAACCGGGACTTAAAGCAGTCTTTAACAGCTAGAGAATTAGGATTGGGTATGAGTTGGGTAAAACATCTGTATGGAGTTCAAAGAGCATTGAATAAAATGCCAAGAAGCTTTCTAGGGGGTGTCACTCATTATGAGGTCCTATTTGGGATGAGAACACAATGGTGAAGACACAATGGCTGATGAAAACCGTTTGACATTCATAAACGTTTGTCTGTTTTACAGGATCTGAATGAATCCAGGGTACTACAAATCAATGTCCACGGTGAAACGGGCCGCCATTGGTGAAGTCAAGTCTGTCATGGCAAGACCTGTCTGGATCCCTAAAGTCGGGGACCCGGTCAGAGAAAAAATTGCAGAAAAAAGAACTGGGCCATCATACAGAAAGCCTATACCTGTCCTGGAAGTTGAAGGAACAGGAACAATACTTCTGCTGTCTCTTGCAGGAAAAAAGGAGAAAATATTTGTCTCAATAGACCTAATCAAACCACACTTTGTGGCCGATACTGAGTAGTAGGCCGCATGGGCTCTGGAGTAACAGACACCCTCCTCTCGCAACTATACAAGAAATCCAAACAGAGAGACTCATCACATTGGAAGAGTCACCTGCTTAAATGATGGACTATGCAACAATGCCATGGAACTAATTCCTCTCGAAATTGAAGTTCAAACTCAGAATTTAATGAAAGACAAATCTCAGTTCGACCAAACATGGGTATCTTCGTTAACATTCCCCAATGAGAGCAAGCTACAGTTTCCATAAGACCTGCGGAAATACCGAAAATTGATCGAACTGCATCTGGCTATTTCAATGACTTTAATACTTTTTCATTGGTTCCAAGTGAACCTGAGATGATGCCAGCCCAAAAAAATCTCCAACAGCGAAGTAAAGATGTCCTAAACTTTCTTAAAAAGACTTTCCTGGTAACACCTTGGGTTGACCTCTGGGTATCTACCGGGATACTTTTCTTTCTTTTCTGGATAGGCTTAGTAACTGTCTTTAGGATGCTTATAAATGGAACTTATCTTTGAGAAATCTCTGCAGCACAAAAAGTGAATGTGATACTGAAACTGCATCTAACATCACATCGTGAAAAAAGAGACCTATCATCAGTGTACATTACAGCAGTTCCGATACCTGACGGTATAGTGTGGGACAAGGTTGTTTATGATATATTTGGCACGACCAAACTTTTAAAAATACCACATTTATTTAAAATTTCATTAAGTGATATCATTACCTCCATTACATTTTCTGATGATTGGTATTATAATACCGTAAATAATATGTTGTCTGATTTAAAAAAATATGCTGCTTTTTCTAATAAGGAAATGTTGGAGGACACATCAGATTTTGAAACAATGTATTGCTATCAACATTATGGTCATCATTTTCTGCATAAATCTGCTAATCCCAGAAATGTTTTCACATACCACCAATGGGAACATTGCCCGACACCGCCGACAAGCAGTTCAAAGACATTTCCATAGAAATGTCCATATTTTCAGGGTTTAACACGTCAGTCCCAGCCTCATAATATTATAAGGTTGCACCAACACCAGCACAGAAAAATATGTTGAGAAACACCAAACAGATGTATACTGCTTCCTTAAGTGCCCTGTTGTCTGAACAAGGTTTCGACTTATGGAAAGACACCATAGACTTTAAATCTGTCTGGGGTTCTAGAGACTGGCAGGTCTAGGGCACAGAGGCGCTATTTAGAGCATGCCTTATTCCTCAGCAAATCATGTTTTTGAATGAAACGGTGCAACAAACATCCTGTCTTGGACTAGCCAAGTACAAAGATTTGAATACACTTTGGATGCCCACACCATCACACACCCAGGGTAAGATTACATCAAAAGAAGGGATTATGCATGATGAGATCATGCAATACAATAGATCAGCCCCGATTGGAAGGGATGGTTGATTTGGCCACAGACACCAATAGATGTCAGAAAAGATTTCTGGGTAAAACCAATAGGTTCAATATCAACAGGCCGGATCCTCGCTATGTACAAAGAGAACACCCAGGGGTAGTGACATCATACAGAGTTGGGAAGTCGATTGGATAAATACCTCAACACTTACACAAACAACACTTGTCCTTACTTACAGAGGATGCGGACCAATGGTATTTTTTATTAGGTCCTAGGAAGCCACGTCATAAATGTTTCTATTATGCTGTCTATAATGAGATTTGGAATATATCACAACAAGAGGCCACTGAAAGATTAAGAGAAATAGATCATATAAACCTAGAGAAAGCTCTAACAGTGGTTGACAATGGGTTAACTACACTAACCTCCAGGATATATTCACTAGGCAACATTGTATCTTCTGCTATTGATGTATTAGAACAGGGTTTGTCCATATTACAACACAGGCATCACAATTGCAATCTATTATGTCATTAAGCTGGACACTGCAATCTTTGGGGGCAAGCTATGTGCCTTGGCATTTCATAAACAGCACGTCTCTGTTTTCTTCATACATTCTAACAGAAAAACAGATAGAAATGGCACAGAGGGGAGCAAAGTATACATATTGAAAAACTGGACAGATTAGCCTGTACAGTGGCAGAGTCACTGTCCACAGAATGCTTAATCCATGACCACATAACTCTTCTGGTCACTACTTTTCAATTCCAATATTCCAATATGCCTATATGCCTTGAACACAAGCCGGCAGGCAGATATGAAAGAATGGGTAGGGAATTCATCAAGGAATCTTGGGAATTACCGTACTGATTTCGATGCCGGAGTGTGGAAAGAAAAGTGTCTTTAAGCGGTACAAACTGCGAGAATACTTTAAGTGGGTCACTCATATACCAGGATATAATGCTCATGGGGCCTGTAACGGTTCGGTAGCAAACTTATCCTGCCACTTGAGGGGTGCCCCAGCTGCCGGGATCACTCCAGTGTTCAGGCTACTTTTGAATGGAAGTTACTTGCTGCTGAACAATCAAGGCTGCTGTGGGATGCTTCCGGGCATCGCATAAATGGTAACCATGAGCTCCGAGGTTACTTACTGTATACAAGTCATATTTCCACCAACACATACAGTCAGGGAGGTGCCATTATGGCCTTCACTAAATGTTTCATTAATACAGGTTGATGCTTTGAGCAGGATGAAAGCCATGCTTTTACAGAATCTCTCCAGTTCGCAAGGTCTTCGGCAGAGATACAGGCACTCATACGTACAAACTGGCAAATCAGATTTTTAACATGTCTGATACGACAGGCATCGTCCACCTATTTAAGACCATAGGTTCTGGACTATTAAGCACATTTAAGACGGTCTTCAGAGTTATACCAAACGTTATGGTCTCTGTATTTGAAAGCATATTTTGTAGTGTAGTTCCTATATCCCTGATCGGCTCTGCGCACTGGAATAATATACACTATAGATTTGACATAGGACTCAGGTCAGTATGTCTCTATCGAGTACATTAAATCTAATTGTGTGTGTGCCAGCTAACTCAGAGGTCACTAGACACTTTCTCGAATGAACTAGAAGGGATTAGTGTCTGACAACCGCATAAACATGACAACTTTGTTTCCCTTAGAGTCGGAACAATATCTTCAGAGTCGTGGAAACAATAGATAACTATTTCACTCAGTCAATCAAGCATGCTTCCTTTTTATAGAGTTGCATAGAAATAGAGAGACGGCGTTTTCAATAAAAAGGGGTTTATTGAACAGTCTTCTTTCTCATGCAAGAGATAGGAACTGCTACAATCGTAAGACACAATGCGAAGTATAACGCGTACAGCGTAAACAGTAATATAAAATAATACAGTAATAGCATGGTCTGTTGCCATGACATATATAAAAATACATACATAAATAACACAGGCTGAAATAATCAACTGTTGCTTCTAAAATAATCCTACCCCAGTATACCTAACCTAAGTCTAGTAGGAGGGAAGAAGTAGGTGCTGTTTTAGCATAGGTTTAGTTTAGTTTAGTTTTGCCAAGAATTGCCAAAGGTTTCTCTAGGTTCTAATCAGATCCATACCTTAGAATGAGAGAGGTTGGTATCTCCTTCCCAGGACTTGATTCTCTAACATCCCACAAGAAACACTGGAGCTGGATTCTCGGCAGGGAGGATGAAAGCGTCTGGTCAGTGCGTCAGTTGGGAGATTACTTCCTTCGGGACTTGCTGTGGCGAGCCACATCGTGCAAGTAGGTAGTAGAACCGCACTGTGCCTTGCCATAGCAAGTAAAGGTATATTTATACCTTGAAAGTGTTTGGGAATGCCAGTATTGACGTAAAAGTCCGGCATATGAACGTCATGAAGGAACCCCTAAGGAATACCTGTTCATGCCTAATAAATGAGTTCTTGGAGAAATCAATATTCAAGCAAAGGGAAGTCCAAAAGTCTTAAGAGTCTGGTTTTCCAGGAATTCGTTGTGACGTAGATGAACGGATGTAATTAGCCATGCCTGTATTTGGTTAGCATGGACTATGCCTATATAAGGACTGGATTTCTATGCCTATACAAGGGCAATGTGAAATGCACCTATATAAGGACATGAATCGGGAAATTCATACGGTATCTAAATCGATACACAACAATTTGGAGGACTGCCGCTGATCCTGTTTCTAACAGCAGGTATCCTGATTGTCATTTTTCTGCTACGCAATGGATGTCCCAGTCACCAAGGAGATGGAAACAGTACTCCTGGAGCAAAAATACTGTGATCGTATGGTTCTTGTCATTTAGAAGAGTCTGGATAGACTGCATCTTACCTTTCATCCGATGCCTGTTTTGCGGAGAAGGATGCGTGTTAGGTCTCTGTCTGTCTGACATTCCCATCATGTGAGCAGCTGGTCATTAATGCTTTACTAGACCCGATAATGGCCCATGGTCTACAGTGTCCCCAGCGTATTCCGATGTTGATTGCGGCATTCCTAGAGCCACCACAGGTAGTCTTGGCTACTGTTGGTATGGACACCGGCTCCTGCTCTGACATCCAGGCCTCACTTTATCTACATATCTATCGATCTATCACCCTTCCTCTATCTATTAGATTCCCCATGTTAGACTAATGTTCTGATTTGTTACCTTTGCCTCAAATTGTAAAGCGCTCTGATATCCTTCGAGATCAAGTTCGCGCAATATAAAACTTTATAAAAAAATAAAAAATAAATAATTGACATAATTTTCGAGGTGTTACAGGGACCATCGTCTGTGAAGGTAGGCAACAAGAGTGTTGCGTCTATCAGCCAGGACACATAAACATTTGACTCATTTGGCCAGTCGTCTGCTGGGAGAAATTCAACCTTTTATTTTGAGAAATAAAACTGAAAATTGGAACTCCATAACAAAGTTAACATTATCATCAGCATGCATGGCTTTCAAATGTGTATAGTAGTTCGTACTATACCTACGGACACATTAGGGCTATGGCTTGAGTTACAATTTCCTTTTTAAACATTTTAAAGATTTTTTAGAACTTGTCAAACATTCTTTTTGCACAACAAGAAACTAATGTTTTTTTAAAACTATTTTTCGTACCAGTATCTAGTCAGCCTAGTAGTACGTTTAGAATGTAACTATGTTGTCCATTCGGAAGAGGAGTGTGTGTTACATTCCATATAGATACCATAATATAGGGCCCGGTAATTTCATTACCCTTCACCTATATTCTTCCCTATATTACACTTATAACGGTTTACAGGGACTTACGTTTTACCTAGATACAACACTGCATTCAGAACATGGGTTTTCCCTAGTTCGAAATCTCAATCATTATGCATGGAGGACCTTCTCCTGTATAATATCTATGTATAAAGTTCATACCCGGTGTCATCCTTAGGCCGACACAGGAATACAGTGAGGTAGGACCCCTGGGGAGACCTATGGGTATATATACATCATATCTTGCTATTATAGAACAGAGGAGAATGAGACTTCCCGGGTGACACACTGACCAGAGATACTGAGGTTCCTGCATGCATCCACTACATTTTGCAGTGGTCTAACATCTCTTGCGGGGTGTCCAACTCGAGACCACAACAGGGTCCCAAAGTCTTTCACTTCAGGTACTGGGGTTGCCTTTATCCTAGAGGGATTCTTGGATTAACACCTATACACATGCTAGGTACATTTAGCTACATCTAATTAGAGAAGCATCGGAGGAGTATGCATCTTTTTATCATGGGTTTTACATACTCATATGTAATCATGGTTATTGTGAGATAGTAGAGCTATACCATAAATTTACCTTTATAGTACTGCTAATCTTTTATATCTTATACTGTCTAACGGTTGTTGCAGCTCATGTATTCTACACTAGAATAAGAACTGGTCAATAAATACTTATTGAAAATGCCCTGCCTGTTTATTCTGTGTATATCTCTGAGACAGACTAAGTAAGCACAAGTGATTGAGCGAAAGTAGTATATTGTTTCCATGGTCCTGAGGGATCAGGGTTGTCATGTTCGATGGTTGCCAAGAACAATTCTCTCCTTGGTAAGAGGAGATTCTAGTGGCACTGTGAGCTAGTTGGTACAAGAGGCCAACATACTCGGTGGAGGTGTTCAGATTCAGTCTGACACCAATCCTACAGTGTATGCTGTCCAAATGCGCAGATCCTGTATAAATATTATAGGAGCTACACAACATCATAGCTAATCCACACACCAAATCAATGTTCTAACTGAGGCGATTTCTATCATCCTGATAACAATTGTGAATGGTAAGATGGCTAAGAATCAAAGATATATGTCCAAAACAACACAAAGGACCATCCTGTGGACATAAAAAAAATATTCCTGAGTACAGGCAGGAAGAGGAAACATGAAGGGGGTGGGCAAGTGAAGCTGAATAGTTGCAACAAAACATAAAGGTGAATATCAAGGAAAATCAGTAAACACTGTTCAAGGGGTTAAAGATGTAAACCAAATTCAACAATCCAAAACAGATGTCCAAACAAAGTCTAAAAGTTCCAAATTAAAATCAAATGTTTAACAAAAAACACAGGGCATTTTTACTAAGGACTTACATTGTACTTGCATGATGCAAGTCATTGGAAGGCAACACAGGTCCTCAACTGCGGTTTGCCAAGCCACTTTTAATGGTTTTCTGTGAGTTAGTAAATACAAAGTAATGTGAGGCAGGACATAGCACTGCCTTGCTTTTCTTTGAGTCAGGTATGCATTATATGGGTGCAACAGGGGTATTCTCCTGCATCCACTCTTGTGTTTTGATGCAAACCCATATTTGCAAAGACTTGTAAACCTGGGTTTGCAACAAACAGGTGTGTCTATTCAAAGGATGCGTAATGAGGAGAAATATCTTTATTTCCCCTCATTAATTTCTTTTTCCACTTGTGCTGTATTTTGCAGCCCACATAGAAAGCGTAATATGCCTCTAAGGATTGTTTTTGTGCATGAAGGTTTCCTCTATTGAGCAAGGGTGCCTTTGTTGGCGCCAGGCCAGACAGAGTGTGCCAGTGCATGGAGAGTGCAGATTCTACCCTCCCTTTCAAACAATGCAGCTCAGCAAGTTGCCTTGCTGCATTGCATTTAATAATGGTAAATCTGCCCCTAAATGTCTGAAGGAAAAATAGTCAATTCCCTAGCCCAGATATGGATTCCTTTTCTCTGCCCTGGTTTGGGGGCATGAGTTTCTAAGAATGCTTTACATAAATCTGAACTATATCACCTCCTCAGGCACGGAAATGGTAGTACGGGGGCAATACCAGATACCTCTTGATTACGTAATGTGCAGCTGTGTTAGTGGGGGATGATAAGGGGCTGGTAAAGGCAACAGGTAGGGTGGAAAGGTTTTGCAGAGTGATTACATGGCAGCTGCCCAGGAGGACAACAAGCAAGTCATCTTTCAGTGGTGGACAGCGTGTGCATCATGCAGATACGTGAGCACCCTTTCTATCATTGCAATTCCCAGCTCATTGACCAGATTGATGGTCTGTAGCCCTACCCACTTTATGCTCCAGGGGAATTCTTGAAGGGCACATATGATGAAGAAGGAGGAGCACAAGAGGGCTGAGGGGTTTCTTTGACAATTATCACTCTGAGTCACTGGTTTGTGTTGTGCTATTCACAAACAACAAGTTAATAGTAAGTATATACTCTGCAGTCAGGTCGGAGAACTCCGCACATAAAAAGATGGCCTGTGCTATCTTTTTATGTGCAGAGTTCTCCGCCCCAACGGTGGAAAGTCTGCAGCTATAAACTTACTATTAACTTGTTGTTTGGGAATAAAAAAAAATAGTAACCTTATGCAACAGTGTAAGTTTACCTTTGTGAATCAGACCCTTAATTTGGATCAATGATAATATTGTCAATGGTATTTTTTGCAGTGTAAGGTAGACTTTCAAGGACGACATCATTACACCCATGTCACATGTAAAGATAATTTTTTTAAACATCTCCATGGTGCAGTAAGTCATTAAAGTTCACAAATATGTACCTCTAGCATGTTATGCTTCCCATGCCACATAACAAAGCTCTACATACCTCACGTCGAATCAGCAGAGCTTACAAATGAGATGGTTCACCCTTACTGATGTCTCATCCCACTCAGATACCCTTACAGTGACATGCATAAATGAAGGATGTATGACGTTACAACGCATACTTTTACATCGCATGCCTTTACAACGCGGTATTTACAATGAATACCTTTACAACGCATAATGCTTTTGGGCGCTGGATAGTGAATAGTTTAATTTACTATTCCAACTCCAGTCCCTTTGGATAGTAGGGAAGGTGTTGGATAGTACATTAAACCTATTCCCTATCCTAGAGCGCCCCCCAGCGCAATGCGTTGTAATGGTTAGCATTGTAAAAGTTGTGTCGCAAAGGCACTGCGTGGTAAAAGTTGCGTTGTAAAGGTTGTTCACCATAAAGGAATGCGTAACCTAGGAATAGAGGAGTGTGGAATGGCTGCTATATGTAAAATTTGCGCAACAAGCAGGCAATAAACTGTTGTGAGGGAAAAGTTTCATGGTGAAGTTGTTACACTCTACCTGCAAGGCATCCTCTGCAATAACTAGTCTTCTTGTTGTTTCTTACATGAAGTTTGAATACGATGTAAATGCAATATCACATATCACGTGATTGGGTATTTTTCCCCATAATGCATTGTACACTGGCCTAATAACAACAAGCACATGATAAAACAGATTGTGTGAGACAGGACACAATGATACCATCTACTGTAATAGAAGTGTAGGCTAAATATACAGTTCTCCCACTAATGTGCATCCAGCTGGTCCTGAGTAACAGCCTATTTTTCCTTAACAGCACAAGATGTCCCCCTAATTCCAATGGCACCCCCTTGCTCAGCTGGTAGTGACTCACTTTGCACTTCCTGGTGATGTCATACTTTGAGCGGTATCATAATCCCATTAGTTGAATTATACAGATGCAGAAGAGGTCTGCACATTTACTTTTTCTATCCACAGTGCATACATTAACTATGTATGGGCGGCTGGGAGCAGAGCACAGAAATGTGAAGAGACAATTACAGCCCTCTGTTCAGGGCTGGACTGGGAACCAAAACCGGCCCTGGCAAAGAACTCACCGGCCCCCGGTGGGGGGTGGTTTGGGGGTTGGGTGCTAGTAGAAAGCTTTGTGCTGTGCTATGCTGCAAAGCCTGACCCGGTAAGAAAAATGTCCCCAGGGATCTAAAACCGGCCCTCACCCTGGCGGCCCACCGGGGAAATGCCCAGTGCCCGCCACGGTCAGTCCGGCCCTGCCTATTTTTCGGAGGTCTGCTGTCTATAGTCCATGAATTAGCTCAGAGATTTGTTAGAATAAATGTGTTTGCTGAAGACGGTAAAAATAAAGAAACAGGTTGGTTTTACTTGTATGTAGCACAGGGAATGAAATTATGACACAGTTTCAAATTGCCAGGTTTTCTTTCCTGACGAGATGGGCATTTTAACGCCATAAAATGGAAGATATTTTTGCAGGTACTTTCACCTACATGATTTTCCATTCCTCTGCTGGGGGCCCTCCCTGATCTTCTGTCAGCCGTTTTGGGGTCTTTAATTCCAAATTCAACCGCTCGATTAAAGTGGATTTTGTTATCAGTAAGGGATGGATGGCTCATGAAATGTGGATTTTGCACTTATGCTACATAACATCCAGCTACACATTATTGGCAGTGTAATCTGCCCTTGCTTTTAGAAATATGCAACGTATATTTGATTGAAAAGTGTGCCAAATCAGTTTTTTTTGCATGATCACCCCAATTTTTTTTCTTTTTCTGGACCCTATTTTTGTTGCTAAACAATGGTAAAGTGCCCATGCTTCCTGAGAGAAATAGGGTATTAGTTGAAAGTACCCACTTCAAATTATACTCACAACCCTTTTCTGGGTGAACCACTTATCCCACTAAATTAACCTGAGCTCAACCCCCTGTAGCTATGGCACAGAGAAGGCAGATTTAACTAAGACGCGCTGTACAAAGAATGTATGCAGTAGCCAAACTGTAATAAAGTCAGAACCCAGCACAATAAAAATTCCAAATCAATTCAGAAAATATAATACATTTAAAAAAAAAAAGAAAATAACACCAAAATACAAAAATCAGAGAACCAGAGTTATGAATTTAAAAATGTTGAGTTTAAAAATAGCACCAAAAAGCAATAAGTGCCTACCCGGTCTGGTCATCTGCTGCACTGACCAGCACAAAAGTGAAAGTTATGGCTGACCTCAATGGAGTGCATGTCAGCTAGATGGATCATGTTCATCCTTTGGAATTTTATAACATTTGAGAAGCAGGATTCTTGAGCAGACCAAGGGAGATAGCTGTGCCCAAAGATGGACTGGTTGTCTGCCATCAACGAAGGTGGTAAAAGCTCGGAGTGGGAAAAAATTCAAATTTGAGGCCCAAACAGGGGTATAAGTTGATCAGATGCAGGCAGTGGCATTATCCAGTGAAGATTGTTACGTTCAAACTTTTCCGTCAGTGCTGGCTGTAGTTAAAGCAGGCTCAACATCATCAGATTCGGGTCAATGACAACCCAGCTGAAAGGGATTTGCTGCTGCAGAGAAAAAAAGTAGAGGGAGCTGCAATGACCCCAATCTCAGTGGCAATGCACCATTAGCACATCAGCTTGGCAGGTTGGTCCCGGTCTCTCTGCAGTTCTTCAGATGATAAGTTGGAAAAACGTTTCTAAGTCCTAGGCTTTAGGGTGATGCAGGAAGAGTACACTTTGACTACAGCCAATGCTCCAGGACCTTGGGGACAGAGGAAGGGGAAAGTATATGTTTCTTTCTCTTCTATTGTGACAAGATAACCCCCTTTGTAGTGTAACTAGTCCTTGGGCACAGTGCTCAGACTTTCCTGTCAAGTTAAGAACTTCCCTGCACCCAAGACCTGTTTACCTCTATCTGGGAGCAATCCAGCAGATTGTAAAGGTGCAAAAGTGTGGAAGCCATCAGAATCGTAAAGCTGACCGAGGCATCCAATCCCATGGTTTGCCCACTGCTGAGCGGTAGAGTCATGGAATAGTTCCGTGAGAGTAGGATTATTCCATAGTTGGAAATAAGAGTGTTGCGCTAGATCTTCAGGGGACTTTGAGCAGTGATCAAAAATTTCATGCCATATATTAAATCGGGATTGGCACTGTATAAAGATCTGATTGGGAAAGCTAAACGCACCTTTTTTACCAACCGCATTAAGGAGGCTAGGAATTCGCCCAAGGAGCTCTTTCATGCAGTCGCATCGCTGGCGGCCCCCAAACCAGTGTCTGTGCCCCCCAGCCAGGAACTTTGTGAAGGTCTAGCTAAATTCTTCCAAAACAAAGTGGAGACGATCTTTAACTCCTTGGATGGCCAAATGAAGGCCAATCGGCCAGAGGCTAGCCCGGTGGGTGTGGAGGCTAATTCACAGGAGATCAGGCTCCTGAGTTTCTCCCCGGTTAGCGTGGAGGAGGTCAGGAAACGGTTGCTGAGGACAAAATCAGGCTCTCCTCGAGATCCCGGCCCGGTGGCTATAGAAAAACTAGCAGCGACCCCGATAGCCAGCGCGCTTACATTAGTATTTAACAACATGCTGGAGTGAGGTGAATTTCCCTCTTCCTGGAAACAGGCATCAATTTTGCCCCTCCTAAAAAAGCCAAATCTGGATATCTCTGATTTAAACAATTACCGTCCTATTGCCAGGCTCCCCCTACCGGCTAAGCTCATAGAGGGAATCATGAACAGCCAGCTCAGCATTTTCCTGGGGGCGGCGCATGCTCTGGATCCATCCCAGCATGGATTTAGGATGGGGCATAGCATCTGCCCTAATTAAATCTGCTGAAGATATTAGGAGAGTAATGGATGCGGGAGGCAAAGCCGCCTTGATCCTGTTGGACTTGTCGGCGGCCTTTGATACGGTCCACCATACAATATTGATGGACCGTTTGAGGGCCTGCGGGATTCAGGGTAAAGCTCTTAAGATCTTGAAAGCTTTCCTCTCCAATAGGAGTCAGGTGGTGGCCCTGGGTGATTTAGAGTCAAATCCTTTTGTGCTTCCTTGTGGAGTTCCCCAGGGCTCATCGCTGAGCCCTACCCTGTTCAATGTGTATGTTTCTACCCTGGCACCAGTCATTCGATCTTATGGCTTTGATTTAACATCACATGCAGATGACACGCAGATTGTGGTGTCACTGCTCCCGGGGGGAGAGGACACTATGGCCAGCAGGTTTAAAGACTGCATGCTTGCCGTCAGTAACTGGATGGCAGGGAATTGCTTAAAACTTAACTCGGCTAAGACCGAAGTGCTCCTCTTTGGAGCCAGAGAGAATTTCTGGACCCCAAGCTGGTGGCCGGAGAAGCTAGGCGTCCCTCCTATCCCAGTTACTAAGGTTAAGGACCTTGGGGTTCTAATGGATGATAAACTGACCTTCAGGCCTCAAGTTAATGCTCTTTCCTCAGCCATCCATTTCATACTGAAGACTTTATGGAATATCTTGCCCTTTCTACCGGATGAGCACAGGAAAACAGTGGAGACTGCACTAATCCTGTCCCGGCTCGACTATTGTAATGGCTTACTGCTCAATGCTCAACAGGGGCTGCTCAATAAATTACAAGTACTGCAAAATGCAGCAGCCCGGCTGATCACGGGCGCTCCCAGATTCTCCTCCGTCTCTCAAGAGCTGGTGAAGCTGCACTGGCTCCCCTTGCGCAAACGGATTGCATTCAAAGCACTGTGTACAGTATTTAAGGCACTCAAAGGGTTGGGCCCCTCGTGCATGACCCAGTATTTCCAGGGGTACAAACCAGGCAGAACATTAAGATCAGCCGACCAGGAGCTGATCGTGATTTCTAGAATTAAAAAGGCTCGATGGGGGGGCAGAAGCTTCTCTCTGGGAGCAGCAAGGGCTTGGAATGCGCTACCATTGGATCTAAGACAAGCTTCGGATTTGATGGGCTTTCGGAAAATCCTGAAGACATGGCTCTTCAGGCAATAAGCTCGGGCTAGTCACGGGAGCGGTCAATCAGCGCCAGGACACCGGCTGGTAACAGTGCGCTTTATAAATGTTATAAATAAGTAAATAAATATACGTACCATGTCTCTAACAGTCTTAAATCAGACTCTTTTATAGTAATTTGGATCATTGATCCTGCAGAGAAACATATTGCTGTCCCCACCTGGGGCCTCATTTATGAGGCCTTGCGTGAGTTTTGCGCTTCCGATGCGTCACTTTTTGTGACACATCGGCGGCGTAAAACATGCCTCCTGATGCGCACTATTTACAAAGTGACGCATCTAAGCAGATGCGTCACTTTGTAAACCCCTGCGCTACATTATATCTGCGTCAGGTATAATGTATGCAGAGGGGGTGTTCACCCGCAAAAAGCCTCGTAATAGTGACGCAGTGAAATCTATGAGATTTCACTGCGTCACTTTTAGGACGCTGTTGCGTCAAAATCTTGCGCCTGCCTCACAGCAGGCGTAAGACTGACGCAAGCCCTTTCACATGGGGCTTTCCCCATGTGAAAGGAAGCATTGCTGGAGTTGCGTCACTTTTGTGACACACTCCAGCAATGCGTCACTTTTGCGCCTACAGATACGTCAGAAATACTGACGTATCTGTAACTCCTTGCGACATGATGCGTCATATTATAAATATGACGCATCAATCATGTCGCAGGGAGAGCGCAGTGAAAAGTGACGCATCGCTGTTTTCACGCAGCGATGCGTCACTTTTCATAAATAAGGCCCCTGGTGTGTGAAAAAAGCCATTTAGTAAACTTTGGAAGCGCCCAGTCAAAGCTGCCCAGAAATAAAGTTTAAAATCGGGGAGTTGAAATCTTCCCTGCTTGAAGAGGAACTTAAGAAGACGAATCATGTGGTGTGCTTGCTTATATCCCCATATAAAACTATTAATTGCACCTTCCAGTTTTTTTTAAAACAAGTTGGGGATGCGGAGAGGGAAAGCTCGAAACAGGTATGGAAACTTAGGCAAAATAGACATTTTAATGATGTTGCATCTGACAAATATGGTTATCGGACGTTAATTCCAATTCTTTAAGCTTTGAATGACCGAGTGTAGCAATGGCTCCCAGTTAAGCTTCCATACCTGTTCAATAAGAGGAGCTTCCATACCTGTTCAACAAGAGGAAAAATCCATACCCCAAATAAATTGTGGTAATACAGCCGCCTGTTATAGGTGTGGCTGGACCTAAATTATGATGAATTTGAGTTTCGTGAGGGACACATTTTTCCCCCTCTTCCTATATTAAAATCAATGCAGTTACTGATGCTGGTAAAAGTTAGTCATAGTTGTTATTATTGTAGCAAAATAAGCAGAATAGTGCCTTCTCTCTCACAGCTCAGGATACAAGAAGTAGGCGATAAGTACCATTCGCTGGCATTGCGATCAGAGGAGCTCTCGGAGCCTGCTCCTCCCAGCGGAGTTAATCCGCCATCTTCCTCTTCCCCCTCACCCCCAAGTACAAAATGCTTTAATGTCATTTCCTGCTTAGTTTCTAAAATCTGATATAACTGTGAAATCTGATTTTTGATAACTTGAGCAGAAAAGTCATTACATACAAATGTATTTTAGGCTCTCTGGGTCATTTTATCACACCTTCAGAGCTGGAATTCTCATTCTTGGCTGAAAGAGTATCAACCCTGATTCTGAGTACAATGGCCTGCCCCTGAGACCTTTTGTCAGGAATTCTGGAGTGTGTGGTCTGCAGGCATATTACCTGGTATCAGAGGGACACAACCACATTTCTCAGACTCCACAGCACAAGCTTGCTATGCCTTGGAGATTCTGGCAGATGGCTCAATTGCAGCAAGTAAGGCAAAGAATGGTAAAGTAACATAGTTACATGGACCAGCACTTATCGGGCACAGTGGAAACAGTTGGAGCATTTTTAAACCAGCCAGAGGGTTCCTAACACTTCTGGGGGAGCCAGCACTGGGAATATTTAAGCAGCATTCACTATAACACACTCGGCCTGGCAACTGAAATTGATGGATTCTCTATGTCATTTATATAATTTACACCATTTGTATTCCCAACACCTGTTTTGCTTTGCTTTCCTTTGGAGCTGTGGTTAGGTCGGCTCTCCTAAACCCTTCCTTCCAGAGTTTCTGAGCTTTACTTTCTGCCAGTAAAGAATTCTTGCTCCAGCTTCTAACACTCCAAGTTATCCTGGCAATCTGAGTCTGACTACTGAAGAGGTAACTTTTTTTTCAGTTGTTGGCCTGTGTCCTGGTTGTCTGGGGCTAGTTATGGCTTCTCCACTTTCATGGTAACCCATTCTTTTGATGGTCAAATGACACTGTTACATGCTGTACACAAGTATAGTTAGATTATTTGTACCTTGTATTTTAGGATTATGCAAGTTACCACTCCATCCATTGCAGACCGAGGGTTCTTGGAGCATGTCTTCCACCAGTTCCTGGTTTTGAGATCAGCTGGTTGAGATGCTTACGGAGTGCTTGTTCTGTCTCTTTCCCTATTCCCATTTTTCCATGTACAATCACTTCAGAGCCCAGAGTTCATTACATATCTTATTTTACTGAAAGGGGAAATTCTGAGGTGTTCATCGGAGTCACTGGCCTGAATTCCAGTGAAATCCTAACACCAGGACAGGTCTGGTGGTTGTTAACTGCTGACCACTTAGCAGGAATTAGCTATCTGGGATTGTAAAGGAACAGCTGTAAATAAAATGGCTGCTTTAGCACTACCTTTTGTGACTTGGAGATGCCAAAGAGGACTTCTGCCACTTAAGACCATTTTAGACAGCCAGGCCTCACTCACCATAGGAGGGAAAAATGGATTTCTCCTCGCTGATTTGGAGGGGAGCTCATCTAAATAGGGGACTGGCTTAGTAGTTGAATACAGGTCTGCCTGTTGACAGCTGGGTTTCTCCATCTTGAAACAGTAGCTCCTGGATAATTTTACCATAAAACTAAGAGGAAGTGATGCAAAAGGAGTTTGGGGACTGCTAGAAAATATTTAGGATTGGGTGGATGAATTTCTCCAAACATCGGCTAGAGCACAGAATACATTTGGCCCTTCCACCAAAATTGGAAAATGCTTCCCAAGGGTCACCGCTTTAGATTCCTGTTTTCTCTCTTGAAGGACAGAAAAAGCAGAAGGACTACTATTCCTAAGACGGCCCACTTGAGGAATGGATCCTGCAGCAGACCTGCTTGGAGAGAGGCCTGGTGGCTAGAAGCCTGCCCGAAGACCAGAGGCGGTAGGATGGAAAATTAGGAACTTTCCCAGAACTTTGAAAAAGTTGGGACTCAATAGTTTTTTCTACCTCCGGATAACATTGCACCAAAGCAACGTGGGAAATCAATCCGACCTGCAAGGCAATCTCACTGCCTAAGATTCCAGATTAGTTTCACTGAGAGCTTTTGGTGCCAAAAGAAACGCTGACAGATGATGAATCTGACTATGAGAAGCTCTCACTTGCCACAACCATGGACCTTGCCCCAATGGAAGAGTTTAACTTCCCAAAAAAATACTCAGGGGTTGATTTAGGGTTTGTGGAATGATACTCTGTCACAAACATGATCAAGTAACAATCCCCCAAACACTAATTCAGGCACTATAATTCAGGCACTAGGTCAGAACTCTCACTGGCCACAAGCATGGACCTTGCCCCACTGGAAGAGTTTAACTTCCAAAATAAATACTCATGGCTTGATTTAGGGTTTGTGGAATGATACTCTATCAGAAACATGATGGAGTAACAAACCCCCAAACACTAATTTAAGCACTCTAATTCAGGCACGAGGTCAGAAAGGGAAAACTTTGACTGGGATGACCCACTTTGTGTATTCCAACCTTTACTCCACCGTGGTCAGCCTCATATTGAATCTAGGGACCACACAACTGGGAACAGTGACTTCGTTTGCTGCCTTACTTTTTCTTGCTGCTTTTTGTCCTAGACCTTCATTAAATCATATCTCCTGATCTGTTTAACCTATTTTAATGTTTGTTGTGTTGTTTTTGTAATCATTAAAGTTGGGTGTTTTTCGAAATTGCTTTGGGAATTTTATTGTGCTGTGTTTTTTACTTTACAATGTTTCTGTTGTTTGAACTTGACACCAACTGCGCATTGCTTACTGTTGTGCCAAGCTACCAGGGGTTGATCAGATATTCTCTCAGAACTGTGCTTTGACCTACAAGGTTGGATATATTGAGTTGATCGGGATACCCGCTCCCAAATTATCAGCTCCATTTCTGCCAACGCTGTAACCAAAGGAGGTGAAAAGGTAACTTCAAGCCTGGAGCCATAATTGGGCCTTCAGTGAAGCCAATCATTAGTTACTGATGATATAGCCACTGTAAAGTTGTATTTTGGAAAAAAGCATTTTTATATATTTTTACAAGTTAGGTATTTTAGTGCGTAACAACTGGAGGTTGATGTTGCAAGGGTAGATACTAATGGGTTTGACTATGGATTTTGGAGATGTGATTATCAGGGTGCATCGTTTCTTGTGCTGGTGATGAGTCATGACTTCTGTATGTATTGTGTGGTATGTGTAACTTGAGTGTGTATTTGTGTGTGTGTTTTAGGTCTAAGGTGTAAATTGCGTGTTTCTCTGTACTGAAATTTATTTAGAGTCACTTGAGACGTGTCCTGTGTTTTATATTTAAATTTACTGAAAAGTAATTTTAAATGTTATCAATTGCCCATCTGTTGTAATTATGCTATGTATGGCCATCTACATTGTTAATTGAAAATATGTTTTGCAGGTATGCCCTTTATCCGCGTAACGTTATTCCTGCCACCGTTCATTTGATTCGGCTGCAGTTTCTGTGAGAGGCTAAATGTGGTGTGTGACTTAAAGTAAATTGGCGCCTAATGGGCCAATAGGTCTGCTTTAGTACAGGTGGGTTTGACGGTGACATATTTTGTACAAGTGTTTTGTATTTGCTTTTTCCAACTATGCTTGATCATGTCATTTTGGTGGATATCTACCCAATTTTTGTCTACTCTTCCTCTCCACTCATACATTAACACCCCACCAGTAGATTTACGTGTGTGGACATCTCCACACATAGGTGTAGTTTTATGATTTTTGGATAGCATGTCATGGGGCGTAGAATTGCACCGATACATTTGTCAGTTGCAATTCATGAGTTTGTGAAGGAGTATTACAGAACTATTAACTCGTACTCATTAGGCCATATGTGTTTGTTGGCCGACCCAGATGCAGAGTTGGGCAGGACGACCTTTTGTGGTAGGGCCCTAGCTGAAAAACGGCACTGCTTATTTTTTGGCACCTGACAATGCTGTTAAAGAAAATTAGTTATGGCAAACAGCCTAAATGTTTTAGATGTGGACGGACATATGTACGCAGCATGTGCATGCATGTGCCTCAGAGCAGACTTAATCTATACAGTAAAAATGCCCCTTCCGACAATTTATCGGAATCATTCTGCTAGTATCGTTTGAAACTCTGCACTTTAATTGATTTGTAAAGTGTAATTTCAGAGCTCAAGGAAGTGGAATGTTTTTTTATGTCATTGTTGCCGTTCCAGGTGACAAATGAGTTACTGATGAAATGCAATTTGTTAGAGCAAGCAGAATAACATGCCAAATTAGCCCATGACCTTAACTGACACTATGACAGAAATGTGATGAGATTTTCATATGTTAATATATGTGCATAGATTTTTCATTTGAGATGTCAAACAAGACATTTCCGCCAAATTCCTAAACTGAAAATTGAACAAAAGCTGCTGTAAAGCATAATGAATATTGATAAACTGCTCAAAATGATCCTGGAAAATATGTGCATTTTCTTGAGGAAAAGTACAAAAATTTTTAACACGTTTATTAACTATATCAGGATAGAAATGTGAAATGACTAGTCCCCCATTTGTAATGCTGAAATAAACTATAAATCAGATGGTATATTTTGAAATGGTCAATCTTCTACAGACCTTCTGGCATCCGCCCGCCCTTCACCGATACCATCGTTGACTTCATCACACCACAGGCTCTCTCATTCACTAATTACATCCTTCTCAGTGATCTCGACTTACACCTGGACAACCCCAATGACCAGAACACCGCTTCCATCCTGGAGAACCTCGCCAATGTAGGACTGAAGCAGCTAGTCACCTCTTCAACCCATGCAGCAGGACACACGTTCAACTCCATCTTCTCCGCTAGCAAAAACATCACCTACAGCCACACCACCTAACTCCTCGGGACCGACTACCACTGCGTGCATTTAGTCTTCACAAAACTCACAGTACACAACTGCTCTCACCTACCCCCGGCCATAGCTGGAACAAGTTCACAGTTGAACATCTCACTGCCTCCCTCAGTGCCACCACTCTACCGACGTACACTGATGCCAATGCCTCAGCACACACCTCCACAGATGGATCTCCAACTACTCAAACACTCTGGCACCCCTCATTTGGCAAGCAGCACTCCAAGAAAGCAAGTTGGTTCACCACTGCCCTCCATGAGTCCGGGTGCACCTGTAGATGACGCAAGAAGAGATGGAGAAACAACGAAACCCTGGAAACCCATGCAACCTTCAAAGACACCATCACCGTGCTCCACCTTCTGCTCAAAACCACTAACAAAACAGCCCTCCAAGACAGAATCAACGTCAACACACAAAAGCAAATATAATTTTGCCTTCATCAAGGAGTACACCAGGCCCAACAGCGAGACCACAGACATCTCACCCTCCCAAGACCTCTCAGTACAAGATCGATATTGTTTCTGTTTTACACAGAAATGATTCTAGACATGATCAAAATATGCTTAAATCAAAATTTCTTTTTGTTCAATGGTGTCACCTATCGCCAAAGGCTCGGAACTGCGATGGGAACTTGTTTTGCCCCAAGTTTCGCGGGACTGTACATGGGATGGTGGGAGGAGCAGGTGGTAAGAAAGATGAAACAATTTGCGACCAAAGTGAAAACCTGGGTGCGATATATAGATGATATTTTCTGCATCTGGGAGGGCAGTGAACTTGAAGCTAAACAGTTTGTGGAGGAACTTAATATCAATCCCTACAACCTGACGTTCACTAATCACATAGAGAAGGAATCCATTGAATTTCTCGATCTTAAAATTATCGTTGCTAACGATACACTTAATACCATCTTATACAGAAAGGCAACAGCCTCTTACACGCACACAGCTGCCACCCGAGTAACCTAGTTAAAAGCATCCCTCTAGGTGAACTCTTAAGAGCCAAAAGAAACTGTAGTAGCCAGAAAGATTTTGAATCAGAGGCCAACATCATGATTGAAAGATTTAAGGAGAGAGGTTACTCAAAAACCAGTATTGAAAATGCCTTGAAAGAAGTTAACAAACGAGACCGTAAAGATCTCCTAGTTGAAAAACACACTGAAACCAACTCAAGCACAGAAAAAGTTCGCTTCATCACAGGATACAATAAACATTCCTGGGATGTGAAGCAGTCTTTAAATAAGTATTTGGATGTTCTAAAGACTGATAAAGATCTGGTCACGGAGATCGAGGACTACCCACAAACCACATATCGGAGGGCGAAATTTCTTAAGGACATGGTATGCACTACACTTATCTTCCATAAAAACAAAAAGAGCAATGTACAAGGTTTTTATGTTTGCGGGAGATGCAAAGCCTGCAAATACAGTAAAAACATTAAGGAAGTAAAACTCTCCTCACAAAGTAAACCTTTCAAAATACAGAAACATTTGTCGTGTAACACCGAGTATGCGGTGTACGCGCTAAAATGCCCCTGCAACAAGTATTACATTGGGAGCACCATACACCCAGCTAAAAAACGCATTCTTGAACACCTAAGAGCAATTAAAAACAATGACCGACAGTATCCCATAGCCAGACACATTTTTACCCACCACAAGAGTAATAACTGTCTGATTTCATATTGTGTCCTAAACAGCATCCCGGTCAGAGAAAGAGGGGGTGATAGGACCCAGGAACTCAGAAGGTTAGAATCCAGGTTCATTATAAAATATCACACGATGCAGCCAGAAGAACACAACTGTGATGAGGCCCTCTCTGTACATTTAGGATAACGAGCAGACACCAATTGAGACTGTTTTGTGTGTAAGCTCACCTATCTGCAACATCGTGATTTTCATTTACTATTTTGACTCGCCAGCCTCGAGACCTGTTTGAACTTTTAATCTTTTAAATGTACAAAAGTGTATGGACAATATCCTTGGAATGAATGTTTCACCTTTATTTCTTTTAATTTTTCACATTTGCCACAGGTCCTCACTGATTATGGAAAGGAGAGTGGAATGCAAGAGTATCTGGGCACCTTTAAGGACGTTAAGCGTACATCATGATGAACTAAAAAAGTCACTTAAGGGAATTACGAGCAATTCGGTAACACCCACAAATATAGGACACTATGTTGAATGAGTGGAGGAATGTTTGAGAACTATGCCCACTTGGGCTTCACGTGCAGGAGCGGCTCCGCTGTGAGCTGTCATTTGACCCGATACATGATTGGTCGGTAACTTAAACATTCCGGTTCGGAAACATCCACCAGCCCACTTGGGCGGGATAGTATACTTGATGTATTTTCCTTTTGAACAATATGTTGTTACCGGTGACTCTCAATAAAATCTCTGAGACTCGATAAAAAGGATCATGATTTAATGTCACCTCATACAAATTGTGGCTAATCACTATTATGAGCTACATAGAGAATTGAATGCTACGTGCATCAAATTATGTAATGATGGAATTACTATGCTGAATATTTGTTTGTTTTGTGCTAACTTTGCATTCTAAAACATTGGATAAAGTTTTGGTTGCATTCTAGCTCCTGTATAACGTGAGGGAAGTCTTTTTTCGCTTGTAACTATGATGATGGTGTCACATGATTATGTTAAAAATTGAGTTTTCACATACACTCTTACTCGTGATCAAGGAGGTCCACCTCTGAAACGCGTAGAGTGGAGAAGCTGTGAATAAAGACACACTTAAACGGATTTGTGGCTCAGACTTTGATGTTTTTCAAATATCGACAGATGATTCTGTGGAGATTTAGGGGTTCCCGACCCCGTCTGAGCCCGCCACACTTAACCGGCTGGGGTATCTTCGCGAAAAACTTTGTGGATATATATATATATATATATGTTCCATTTCACTTCGCTCGATGCTGCAGCATCCCAGTCATACTGCTCAGACTGGCTTCCAGAACGAACAAGTCAGACCCAACTTCTTGTGCAAACAGTGTTTTATTCCATCAGTAAATCAGAATAACACCCAAGCAATTCCGCATGACGCGTTTCGCCTCTAGCCAGAGGCTTGATCACATGATCACATGATATATATATATATATCCTTTCACCACAAAACTTCTTCCGGACTTCAGCGGACCCCTGGAGAGTGGCACGCACGCTGGCAAAGTAGACCGGCAGTATTAATCTCTCACAAAAAAGCAGCAAATCAGCTCGCTCTCAGAAATGCCAGGCGCAGCGATGTTCAGGAACCTGTAGTTTATTCACAAAGTGTTTCCCCTCAGCCGACGCTTGTTCACGCGCAGCAGGCAAGTCAAAATCACCAACTATACATAGTATGCAAGTAATGGGTATCAAAAAAAGACTGTCGAACCTCTTACTGGCAGACATGTTAACACAATAAACTGGTAAGTAAACATAGTCAGCACACAATGAAATCAATCATAATGCATCCAATGAAGCGCAGCGAGTTTCCCAATCATAGCCATAAATATTTTTTCGCCATATGCATTAATATATCTAAATGATATCACAGTGGAAAAAATGTGTACTGCAGCGGTGAAAAGTATATGTTGTCCCTCGTTACAAAGGTGACATGTTGCCTATTTTGACACATGATGAGGTAGCATAAATGTTGCTGCATGGTGAGCAGTAATACGACTCTGTGTGGGAGCCCCGATTGTCTGTGTTGAGTAATAAAGTAGGTGCAGTTGCACGTTCCTCGACCGTCAAAGAACCACACATCTCGCATATCTGGTGTTATCACCAGCCTTCAATAAAGTTACAATTAAGGCGGTCTCTATTGTAAGACATACCCGCATTGCCTGGTGCATGTGAAGATGCATAAACCAGTAAATCAGGAAGGGAGGAACCACATGTTACCTGCATGTTGTCACACAGTGTTGGCAAGTGCCACTGTTGTCCTTATTGACTCAAAGCTGAAAAGTCATCCTGAACAGTATTACCAAGAGGTCACATTGTTGCTCATATCGTATAAAGTCTGCATCACACATACCCAACTTTCATCATTTTGTGGTTGGCCCTAAACAGCAAAAGTGTGCCAGTGCTTATAAGTGGAAAAAAGTGAAGAGGTTGAAGAAAAAGAAAAAAAGGGTAGGAATTGTGTGAAAATAAGTGCCGGTGATGTGGGCCCCTTCCTTTCCTCCTGTAAAATAAATGGAAAGAGAGAAAGCAAACAGTGATTAAAATACAGTGTCATCTGTGATGTCACTGACCATGTCATGAGTGATATAATATGTGACGTCATCCGCAGTGCATTGCACGCGCAAGTTATAGTGAGTCCAACTAACTATAACGTGGGAATTTCAATGGTTTTATGCGAGTAAAATTTCCAGCTAACTATAACTGGTGTAAAACCTATGTTTCTTTCAGTGAATTTAATAGGTTTTTTAAATGCTAATTCCTAACTATAACTGGTGTGAAACCTATGGTTTTTTCAGTGAATTTCAATGGTTTTTTAATAGCAAATCTTTATAGGTATAAAAAATAATACATTTTAAAACGAATTTTATATTGTATAATTATGTCAAAATTTGTATTTATTTATTTTTATATTTAACTTGGGGCGCGCCCTGGGGCGCGTACCGGGGATCGTCCCGGGAGCGCTATTGCCGCGAACGAAAACAACATCGTGACGTATCGCGTACACGCGTGATGCGTCATATGACGCACAGCGTAATCGCAACCGAAAGCACGCGATCGCATACGCTCGTGAAACGTCCTGACGCGCTTACGCTACGCGCCCGCGGGCGTGCCCCGGAGCGCGACTACGGGCGCGCCCCGGGGCGCATAGCGTAAGCGCGTTGGGTCATGTGACTTGAAAATAACACTTTCTATTGGTGCAGAACAGGTTTGGTTTCAAAATGAGTAATGCCTGGGTCTTGTGACCAGCCTGGGTCTTGTGACCTGAAAATAACACTTTCTATTGGTGCAGAACAGTTTTGGTTTCCATATTAGTAAAGCCTTGGTCTTGTGACCTGAAAATAACACTTCTGATTGGTTCAGCACAGTTTTTTTCCCAAATGATAAAAAACCCCACCTTTCTTCCTCACTCTGACTTTGTCCTTTGACTGAGGAAGACCTGTTTCATCTACAGAGACAATTCTTTTGTGCTTTGAAATGGCTACTGTAGCAGCAACAGCTGGAGCATCTGCACCACCACCACCACCACAACCTCCAAGAGGACCACCACAACAATACATTGCTGGTGGAGAAGAGGAGGAGAAGGAGGAAGAGGAAGAGGAGGAGGGGAGCAAATGGCTGCCTGAAGAAAATACCCCATACAAGCCAAAAGAACACATTGTATTGGAGTTTTTTTCCCTTCCAGAGGGCAAGAAAAAAGTTAATGCGGCTAAGGTAACGTGTCGAATCTGTGGTGCAGAACTCTCAAGGGGCAATCCAGATAAAAAATATTCATTTGGTAATAAAACCATGATTCGGCATATGACCCGGAAGCATCCTGCTAACTATTCTCGTGCAGAGATCAGGGAACTGGCTAGTCACCTCCCCCAGTGTTCAAGGACCAGCTCCAAAAGAAAGCAATCCACTCAATCTGGACCAGAAACATCAGAGGTGATGCCTTGTATCCAAGAACTATTTGGTACTTTTAGAGTCACTTGTACTGAATGTGGCAAGCTCATCGCCTATGGTGAAAAGAGCGTAAAGCTGATCGTCCTTGCTGGTGAGAATCACATTTGCCCCAAACAAAAGAAGTAATTTTTTCCGTTTTTTGTTTTTTGCTCCAGTTGAGCCATTTTCAATTCCCTTTCTCTTTGTTTCTTCCCATAAAAAAATACAAAAAAATATATATAAAACTGTTTTGAAAAGCCAAAAAAAGTACAAAATGTTCAAAAAACATTAAAAAATATATAAAACAACAAAAAATAAAAAAACCAGTTATTTTTAGAACTACCTTTCATTTATAAAATTAAAGCTATATTTTTAAAGGATCTCTGTCAATTTTTTGTCCTTAGGGTACGCGTACCGGGGCGCGCCCCCCCAAAAAAATAAAAAAAAATTAATGAAGCAGTTAGCATGAGGGAAGGACACAAAGAGAGAAATGTTAAGAGAAAAAGAGCTACAAGATGACCACAGAGGGATTGTTTATTACATAGTAAAAAATAGAGAAGGTGTAATTGGATGAAAATGAGAAAAGTAAAATGACTAAAGGAGCGAAAGAAAGGAAGAGAGAGGTAGAACACTAAAGTAGAGATAGTGTGAGACTGTGATTGGCTGTTAAAAGAAAAAGAAAGGACAGTAAAAAATGGAGAATGAAGGGTAGTGGCGGAACCACGATAAATGAAGAACGATGAGGGAAAGTGAGAAAAGACCAGGTAGTATAAGTAAAGAGGGGTGAAAGAGGGAGAAAAATTGAATTAGGATAACACATGGGGAGTGACAAAGAGAGAGGACAAAGAGAGTAAAGGAAACAGTACCTGAATGGGCTTGAGTAAAACAGCAAAAAAAGATAAGTAATGCAGTTTGTGTGGCTTATAGGGAGTCAGTGGGTGTAGGTGTGGGTGTGGGTGTGTAAGGTGTGTCTGTGGGTGTGGTTGTGTGGAGTGTTTCGGTGTGGGTGGAGGTGAGGGTGTGTGAAATATGTGTGAGAAGTGTATGAGTGTGGGGTGCATATGTGTTCGATGTATGTGTGTGTATGGAATGTGTGTGTGTGTTTGAGGAGTGTGTGTGGGAGGATTTTTTGTGTGTATGAGGTGTGTGTGTGGTGTGTGTGTGGGGTGTATGTTACATGTGTGTGTATGTGTTGGGAGGGGGATGAGGTGTATGTGTAGGAGTAAGGTAAATAATTAAGAAAAAGAGAGTGAAGAAGCAAAGGAAGGGAACAGAGGGTAAGTGAAGTAAAGAATAGGGATTGAGAGAGGGCGCGCGACGCGGCGATCAAGATGGCCGCTCCCCCCTGAGCTCCGCGATTTTGGCGGCGCTTCTGCTGTGAAGGCTCCGTGTATAGAAGGCGTTTCTCTGCGGAAATGGCCGTTTCCAGCGTCGGAACTGCCCCCCAACACCTGGGTATGTTTCTGCACGCTTTCTGACTGTTTTGGGCATTGTTTTTTGCGTAAGTGCAATTACCTCGGAAACGGCCGCCATTTTGTTTTTTCTTTTTCATGGTTTTTTAATATGTTTGCTTCTCAACCACCCAGAATGTTCCCACTTCAGGAATATCGCCCAATGGCCTTGTTTTTTTACTATTCCAATGGTTTTTAAGGGCATTTGAACTCTTTTGTGGCATTTGGTGACTTTTCTTGGCTTTCCCTTTGTCGTCGGACCTTGGCCTCTACTATTTACCTCAACACTTGCCTTGACATTGTTCTGTTACGGTTTTGCCTCTCCTGGGCCCATTCCAACTTTCTTTTTGTGCTCTGCAGACTCTCATTGGCACATTCTTTCAGCATTTCGTTGCTCCTTTTGGTATTTTGCAGCCCTCATCCCACGGTACGCTGCTCATACTTTACCTTACGCCTTTAATCTTTCTCTTTTTTTGGCTTTGCCAATATGGAGCAAGGACATACTACAAAAGCTTCCAATGCTGCTTCCACCTCACGTAAGGACCCTACACCTGTGGGCAAACGCCTCAAAAAGGACCCACCATCTCCTTCCAAGACTCCGCCTCCTGTCACTCTTGAGGACCTTATGGAAGAACTTCGCTTAATTCGCCCTTTTATTGCAGACACCACTGCTACTCTGCAAAGGCTGGATGACAAGTGGTCTAATCTTGACAAAAGGGTTACTGATGTTGAGCAAAAAATCAGTGACACCCAAGATATTGCCACCAAACTGGTCAATCTCACTAAGGAGGTTCAGGTCCTCAAGAAAACGTCTGAAGATTTGGAAAATCGAAATAGACGCAACAACCTACGTATTTATGGTGTTCCGGAGAATTCTGAAGGGTCTGACATCATCCTTTTTTTGAAGACTCAAGTCTTACCAATTGTTGGTAAGCATGTGGATGTCAATATTCAACGAGCACACCGTCTGGGTCCTAAAAACTCCTCCTCATCTTCAAAACCTCGAGGCATTATTGCTTATTTTCTTCTCTATTCTGACCTCATGACTATTCTCCACTCAGCCAAACAACACAAGCAACTGTTATGGTCAGGCCACAAACTATTTTTTTCTCAGGATGTCTCCAAACCGACTGCGACGCGTCGAAAAGAATTTCTGGACCTGCAGCCTACGCTTCGTTCCATGAACGCTAGATATGGTCTAATTCATCCTTGCTTTTTCAAGGTTACATACATACAAGGATCGGTCTTACAGCTTCGAGGATCCGGCTGATCTCCGCAGGTTCATCCGTTCCCACAGAGACGATTCCATGGAGCAAAGCGGCTCTTAGCTTACAATGTCTCTGCCTATGTGTTTATTTTATTGTCTACCATGTGTTGACTTGTTGTCTCCTTTCGTATCACCTCACTCTTCGGTTTTTATCGTTCCTTAGGTCCTTTTCCTGTTGTTCCGTTTGCCATCCTCTCCATTGTATTGTGTCATCGTTCGTTTCCGTCATCCCAGTACGCTGATTCCCTGCATACTTGTTCGGTAAGTCTCCTTCATTTGTTCTTATGTCGTGCTCGGTCCTTGGTTCTCTTTGTATTTCTTTTTTTTTTCTAGTCTTCTCTTCTTCTTTTTCCTCGGACTGTGTTCTCGACCTTTATATTTTTCTTCTTGTGCGGTCGTCTTTTCTCGCTGCTCCCGCTCTCACTTCATTGTCCTTTTTGTTACGTGTTCTGTATGGCTGGAGCCTTTTTGGTTCTTCTCGCCATCTTTCTTCTTGCTGTCTTCTCTAGGGTAGCTTTTGGCTCCCTTCTTCCTTCTTACTTACTTCCTTTCCTTTCCTTTCCTTTCCTTCCTTCTCCTTTTTGGTTTCTCTCAACATTTTTTACTTCACTCACCTTTTCCCTATTACTCTTCTTTCCTCTTCTCCGTTGCAATGGTACTAGTTCCTCTAATCCCTTCTTCTCATTTTCTCTCATTCCCCCTCTGTACCTCCTTATGCTGGTATTGTATCGTCTTTCTTTGATATCTCTCTCCTTTCATGTTTGGAGTTTATTCTGCTCCTTTTTCTATTTTATCATGTTAGTTGTGAGTTACTTCTTTCCACCTTCCTTTTGGCACTGCGTTATTAATCACTTCTTCTTTTTCTCCTCCGTTTCTATCTCTTCACTTCGTCTCATCGCACCTTCTCATGTTGGCATTGCTCCTTTTTTTCTTCCGCTCTCTCTACTTGGGTTTCTTTTTTATTTCCATCGTTCCTCTTTTTATTATATTTGGCTTGTCTTCATCTCTCCTTGCCAATCTCTCTATATATTCCCTCTTCTTACCTGTATTACTCTCTCTTTTTCCTTTTCCCTTAATCTCCTCCTATGAAAAGTTTTCGACTAATTTCCTGGAATGTTAAGGGTCTTCGCAACCCTATCAAGAAACAACGTGTTTTATCTCATCTTGCTTGTTTAAAATGTCAAATTGCCTTTTTACAAGAAACACATCTTTCTACACAGGAGTTATCGTTGTTACGTAAACAATGGGTTGGGGATGTTTTCTGCTCTCCTGCTACTAATCACAAGAATGGTGTTGGTATTTTATTTCATAAAGCATTGTCTGTTCAAATTCTAAATGAAACTGTTGATACTAACGGTAGATGGTTGCTCCTTGATTGTAATGTTAATAATGTTCATCTCTCTCTTTGTAATGTCTATGGTCCGAATGGCATTGATTCCTCCTTTTGGAATGATTTCTCCTCCCTTCTCTCTTCTAATGCTAATGAAGATTTGATTGTTGGGGGGGATTGTAATCAATTGATGGACCCCTTTTTGGACCGCAAATCACAAGCTCGTTCACATCCCAATAAAATGCAAAAGTCCTTCCATAGATCCATCTCCTCCAGAGGCCTTATAGATTCAAGGTGGTTGTCCCACCCTGACTCTCTGGAATTTTCCTTTTTTTCTCCTGTGCATAATTCCCTCTCCTGTATTGATTATATTTTTCTCTCCCACCATGCCTTCCAATTTATGACCAACTCAGAAATAGGCTCTATCCTCATCTCAGATCATGCCCCGGTTATTTTAGATATGGATTACCCCTCTCCCTTGCCTCAGGCCCGCAGATGGTGCTTTAATAACTCCCTTTTACTTTATCCCACGTTTATTGAACATTTCACTCACTTCATGGATGACTTTTTCACTACTAACTCTCGCTCTTCCTCTGACTTTCATTTTCTCTGGGATGCTTTTAAGGCCACTGCTCGGGGTTCTATTATTGATTTTGTGTCACGTAAAAAAAAAAAGCGCTTTCCCAGGCTTCTTCCTATCTAAAACGCATCAAAGAACTTGAGCATCTTTATTACACTTCTAATTCTCCGGATTCTTTATCCTCTCTCATTACTGCTAAAATGCAATTTAATAAACATTCTTGGGAATCGGCCCCCAATCAGCTTCTTCAATTTAACGCAAAGATATATGGTGGTCGTAATAAAGCGGGCAGGGCTCTGGCAAATTACCTTAAAATTAAAAAACAGAAATCTAAAATTGTCTCGATTACAGATTCACAAGGCTCGCCCCAAACTTCTGATGCCAAAATTCTGGATTGCTTTGTTCAATTTTATTCTTCTCTTTATACCCCTGAGTCTTCCCCTTTGGTAGAGCAATTAGATTCTTTCTTTAATTCTGTCCCTAAACCTCCTACTCCTTTGGTGGATTTCTCTTCTCTTGATGCCCCGATTTCAGAAAAAGAAATTCTTGCTGCCCTCTCTCTTCTCCCCAAAGATAAGACACCTGGCCCTGACGGCTTTACTGTGCGTTTCTTTCTACAATTTAAATCTGTCCCGGTTCCTCACTTGCTCCAGCTAATTAATCACTTTCTCTCCTCTGGTGAATCCAAAGGCTCTTTCACGCAAGCTATGCTTGTTCTTCTCCCCAAAAAAGATAAGGACCCTTCCCTGTGTAAGAACTATCGACCCATCTCTCTCATTAATACTGATTGTAAATTATATGCGAAACTTCTGGCTCTACGGATTAATACCATCATCCCCGATTTGGTCAACATTCATCAATCCGTATTTGTTAAGGGAAGATCCATTACAGACAATTCTAGGACCCTTCTTAATATCATTCATCTCTCTGCTAAAATGGATAGTCCTTTGGCGGCCATTACTCTAGACGCCAAGAAGGCATTTGACCGTGTCCATTGGGATTTTATGTTTGGTGCCCTGCGCTGGGACGGTTTCAGTTCCACTTTTCTTAAATTTTTCATTTGCTTTATTCTGCTCCTTCTACTTCTATATGGATTAATGGTATGCAATCTGATTATTTTCCCCTTCATAGAGGTACCAGACAAGGCTGTCCACTCTCCCCCCTCCTCTTCATTTTGGCTCTCGAACCTTTCCTTGAGAAAATTTGTCAATCCCCTTCCTATTCTGGCTTTCTTTATAAAGATGTGGAGATTAAGTTTACTGCTTACGCCGACGATATTCTGCTTTACATTTCTAACCCTGCTACTGCTCTCCCTGCTTTCTTTTCTTTACTACATGATTACTCCTCAGTTTCTGGTTATAAATTAAACATCGATAAAACAGAAGTCCTTCCCCTCAATACATTTTGTCTTCCTCACATGTTTCAGGGCTCCGGTTTCCAATGGAATTCTGGCTCTATTAAATGCCTTGGTGTCTTATATGCTAACACCATTAGAGAAACTATCAGACTTAATCATTCCGATATACTTACAAAGCTCTCTTCTCTTATAGAGCGTTGGTCCCCTCTTTTTCTTTCCTGGTGGGGTCGTCTTTCTACTATTAAAATGATGCTCCTACCTATCCTGAACTTCTGTCTTTCCATGCTTCCTATCTCTCTCCCCCATTTCTTTTTTAAGTCTATCAATAGTCTTTTTTCCAAATTCCTGTGGAATAAGCGTAAGGCCAGAGTCTCTCTTCTCCGTCTTCAACAACCTAAACATCTTGGTGGTGTTAACTTCCCCAACATCTCACGCTTTCACTCTGCTTTTTCTCTCAAGCAAATTTGGCCTTTCCTTCTCGAAACCTCATCTCCTCCTACTACGGCTTGGAGCTCTCTGGAATTGGCTCAACTTCACCCCTTCTCCTTTCTTCTTGCCTCCAATCTCACTCAACCACCTCCTAAGCTGCTTTCACCTATTTTTAAACACTCCAAAGCTTTAACACTTGCCCTTTTCCGCTCCTTCTCTGTCCCATCTACTCTTCATTTGAATACCCCACTCTGGTATAATAAATCTCTTAAACTACGTAATCGGGCGCTCTTTTGGAAGGAATGGATCGATAAAGGAATTCTCACTTATAGACAACTCATTTCTAACAATTCCTTATTACCCTTTTCAGCACTTCGTGACTCCTTTGGTATCTCTAACAAATACTGTGCACACTTTCACGAACTTCTACCTAAACTATCCACTATTATCTTGCAACACATCCCTTCTCCCTCTTCACCCCCCTTCTTGCCTCTCCACCAAACTTTCAGGCTCCCCTTAAGGCCTCTGCTATTTATAAATTACTTTCCCCCCCACTTTCTGATAGGCCTAAAACTAACCTCGAACTTCTCTGGGAATCGGACCTTAATCAAACTTTTCCCTCACCTACATGGGACTCTATTTGGTCCAAACTTCATTCTACCTCCCGGTCCGCTAGCACCACACAAACCCCTTACTTTTTTTATAATAGATTATTTTATACTCCCTGTGACTTATTCAAATTTAAATTGTTAGATGCTAAGAAGTGTTGGTCTTGTTCATGCACTTCTGGTGATTTGGTTCACATGTTCTTTCTTTGTCCTAAGGTCCACCTTATGTGGTCCCACATTTGGTGTACACTTAACAAGATTTTGTCCACTTATGTTCCTTTTCTTCTTTCTTCTGTATTTCTGGGTGGTTTGGCCCCTGTTTGGGATGTCCCGCTTCATATTCGTAAATTTATTGATCTCTGTATTGCTGTTGCTTTTCAAATCATAACAACTAACTGGAAAGATACCAAAAATGTGGTTTATAATGCTTGGTGGAATTCACTCTGCCATCATCACAGATTAGATCCTGCATGTGCTTCTTCTATTCCGATGTTGATTAAACGTGATTTACTTTGGTCCCCTTTAACAGACTATTTATCTAAATGTGCCTCATGATCACCTGTTATTCTTATTATTAGTAATACTGTTATTACAATTTTTATATACTTTTATTATTTTGTACATCTTTACTCTGTTTATCATTTATTTTTCACTGCTGTTCCCTTTCCCTTCCCCCCCTTTTTTCCTTTTTCTTTCCTTCTCTTTCTCTCTCTTCCCCCCACAAAATGAAAAGTTATAAAAGCATTCTTTCATATGTATAGTGTTGTCCCCCTTGGGGCTTTTCTTGTTATGATGGCACATTATTCTCCATAACTATTTTGTTTCCTGCTGCTCTTTATTTATGCCGTTGTACTGATGTTTTACATTGTTTTATTCAATTCAATAAAGCTTTTCAAACTCAAAAAAAAAGAATAGGGATTGAAAGAAGTTGAATATGAGAGGGGAAATAGGGAAAGGGGAGTAAACATGTAGAATAAGAATAAGTGAGGGAAGCAGAGTAAAGACACAGGAGTGAGGTAGATTGAGTTTATTTTGGAAAAAGAATCTGAAAAATAAATTTATATTTAATAATTCTATAATTGTTTGAGACATTTTTATATGTAATTCTTAAACTAGTACCAAATTGATTATAATGTAAAGTCAGACTTATAGTATACTGTGCAACTTTTTTATGTTACATAGTAATTTTGCTCATAGATACTTCCTTTCTCCCAATATATTATCTCCAATGTGTATTTGACATCTCTTTTTCATCTCCTACCTCCATGTTGTTTCTGCTTTCCTGACAGACTATGATATAGATTCCATATACCACAATAACTTCTGTAACAACATGCAAATTATCTACAGAGGAAACGGTGTACATTAAATTTAAGACTCAGCATTGGTACCTACATGTTGGTACTTAAAACACCCAAACAACACAACTCCTCTATTCAGAGCTACCCTACCTCTAAGCACTTTAAATTATTATTTTAGTGTTTCACTGAGTTTTCCCCATGTATGGGGCGGGGAGGTGTGTGTGGGGGATGTGTGGGGTGTGTCTGTGAGGTGTGTGTGTGTGTGTATTTCTGAGGGAGGATGAGATGTATAGGTGTGTGTAGGTGTGTGGGGTATGTGGGTGTGGGTGGGGATGTGGGTGTGTAAGGTGTGTGTGTGTGTGTGTGGGGTGTTTGGGTGTAGGTGGGGGTGTGGGTGTGTGAGGTGTGTGTGGGGTGTGTATGGGTGTGGGGAGTATGTGTGTAGGATGTGTGTGTATGTGTGGGATGTGTGGGTGTGTCAGTGAGGTGTGTGTGTGTGTGGGGGGGGGGAGGTGTGTGTGTGGGATGTGTGAGGTGTGTCTGTGAGGTATCTGTGTGTGTGTGTGTGTGTGTTGGGGGGGTGAGGTGTGTGTGTGAGTGTGTGTGTGGGGGATGTGTGGGTGTGGTTGTAGATGTGTAAGGTGTCGGTGTGGGTTGTTTGGGTGTGTGTGGAAGTGTGCATGTGTGAGGTGTGTGTGGGGAGTGTGTGGGTGTGGGGGTGTGGGGTTGTGTGCGTGTGGGTGTGTGTAGGACGTACTTGTAGGTACCTAAAACAGCCACAGAACCCAAAAGCTCTTTTCAGAGCTACCCTACCTCTGATCACTCAAAATGATTATTTTATTATTTATTATTATGATTATATAATTTTTTCCACTGTTTTTCCCCATGGTACGCTCCCCGGTGCGCGTACCGGGCGCTCCCCCCGCGAAAATCGAAAAAAAAATAAAAAATGTTTTTGTCCCGCAGGACCCTTTTATAGCCCTCACATCAAACCTAGGGGCTCAGGGGGGGTGTACCCTGCCCCCTTTTGGTCATTTCCCCCTTTGTTTTTTGCCACCTCTTGTGTCTCGATCCTACCGAGACACAAGATGGCGGCCGCTGCGGACTGTTTCGAATGTTTACAGACACCCGAGAGCCAATCAGCTTTCCGATCGCAAGTCGCGTGGTGCGCCCGGAGCGCTCCCCGGTGCGTGTACCGGGGCGCTGCCATAGATATATTCATTTTTTGGAACCTAAATTACTCAAAATCCTCTGGAGCACTTATCTTGAGACATAGCAAAGGCACATCGGGCTACCAGTCCCTACAATTTTGCCAAGTTTGGTGAAAATCCATTCAGCCGTTCGAGCTAAAAGTGCGACCGACCGCCCTATGGAAATTAACATGGGGAAAACACGTTTTGGGACCCCCCTTTTATCTCGGCCCCCACTTGACAAATCCCTCTCAAATTTTCAGGGAAGGAGCGGAGCACCGCAAGGCAAAGTTGCTGAAAAATTCAGGCAGATTCCTCAACCGGCGCCAAAGTTATTCCCAATAGAATGTTGCTATTTCCCTATGGAAATCAATCCTAACTATAACTACCTACTGGCGACCGCCAGTAGGTAATATATGTATATATATATACACTAACTATTACCATACAATCTAATTTTAAAAACATTATATTATAAACTAAAACATGAAACTATTTAAAAGTGTTTAAACTTACATTTTGATCACTGGATGGGCGAAATCTGTAATCTACCATGCCGAGCGTTAGCTAAATAAAAGGAAACATTTTGCACTTACCTGGTGTCCGTGTCCCACTTTTCGACTTGAACCTGGAATAGTCATGGGAATCCTGGTGTTACATATATATATATATATATATATATATATATATATATATATATATATATATATATATATATATATATATATATATATATATATATATATATATATATATATATATATATTACCTACTGGCGGTCGCCAGTAGGTATATATAGTTAGGATTTTTTCTCTATGGGATTTTTGAAAATTCTATGTCTAATAACTTTGGCGTTTGTGGACGGAATTGGCTGAAATTTTCAGGAAAATGGAACATTTTGTTTCTGAGCAGCCCCTGAAAATTGGGGGAGGGTTCGTCCAGGGGGGGTCGAGAAAAAAGGGGGGTCCCAAAACGTGTTTTTAACATTGAGTTTTCCATAGGGCGGTTGGCCTCACTTTTAGCCCGAACGGCTGAATGGATTTGCACGAAACTTGGCAAAATTGTAGGGACTGTTAGCCCGATGTGCCTTTTGTAGGTCTCAATATATGTGCTCCAGTGGATTTTGAGTAATTTAGGTTCAAAAAAAGATATATATCTGGGCGGAGCCTAACCACACATCTGATCTGATTGGCTGTCAGCACTTCATCCAAGAAATGTTGGCAGCCATCTTGGGACCAATATACATGATAGCACCTCATTAAAAAGCATTGTAGTTAATAGAGGGTTTTAGGACTTTAGTTACATTATAAATCATTTGTTGATGGTACCATACTCGTTTTAGGAATTGTGGTGGGTTCTAAGGTGATTTTACCATGTGAAAAAACCTTCTGCTGTGATATCATGAATATTGTTTGAAAGAAAACTAATATCTCATGATTTTCCCACAGTGGTTTGGAAGGGGATCTATAAGCTAAACTGAAAGCATATTTTCTGTAAATTCACATTATCTTTCTCAGTCATGTGAAAATGAAGTCTGACATTCTCAGTAAAACATGTACATCCAACAAGGACAGAGACTGTCAGTTGATTCCTTTGTGTTCTACTGCAGCCTCCTAGAGTGTTCTAAAGAACAACTAGAGCGCTAACAGTCCTACTTATTACAAAGGTATGGCACACCTGGAGCCATCGTGATGGGAATAAAGTGGTAACTCTTAAAACATTTAATTTAAAAAGGAACCAAATGAGGGGGTATATTATGCAATAGAAGGTATTATTAGTGCTGCAGAAAGAAAAATTAGGCCACATTTTGAGTGACTTTTCAAATCCTCTTCTATTTCATTAAAAAATTCTGACATGCAGTCTCCCAAAATGGCCACCAGAGACAAAAGAGCCCAAATGTAGCCCAAATATCACCCAGATGTAGCCCAAGTATAGCCCAATGACAGAATGTCCCAGAGAGTTCTAAAGAACAACTAGAGCGCTAACAGTCCTACTTATTACAAAGGTATGGCACACCTGAAGCCATCTTGATTGGAATAAAGTGGTAACTCTTAAAACATTTAATTTAAAAAGGAACAAAATGAGGGGGTATATTTTGCCATATGAATTATGATTAGTGCTGCAGAAAGAAAAATTAGGGCACATTTTGAGTGACTTCTCAAACCCTCTTCAATTTCATTAAAAAAATTCTGACATGCAGACTGAAACATGCACTTTGAATACCAGCAGCAGACGTCCCTGGTGAGCAGTAGCTTTACTACAGTGATCTAATGTGCAACTAGAGTGCTAACATTCAGAATTTATGGCAAATGTGTGACACATCTGAATGCCTTCTTGATGGAACCAAAGTAAACAAGCATTGAAAATGCAATAGATCTCGCCCTCGTTTAAGTTAAAGCCATTCTGTTTGTAATGAGGTGGCTTTTTAGCTTTGCTTTTATTAGTGTTTTTTCAACTTTCATGTAAATAACATGCATCTGTATGCATATAAGTATATGTATGCATGCATTTATGTTTGTATTTATATAGATATACAGATGATATATGTTTATATATGTATGTATATATATATATTCACTGAAAAAACCATAGGTTATAGACCATATATAGTTAGGAATTAGCATTTACAAAACCTTGAAAATTCACTGAAAAAACCATAGGTTATAGACCATATATAGTTAGGAATTAGCATTTACAAAACCTTGAAAATTCACTGAAAAAACCATAGGTTATAGACCATATATAGTTAGGAATTCGCATTTACAAAACCTTATTTTACTCACACAAAACCATTGAAATTCCATATATAGTTAGTTGCACTAACTATATATCGCGCACCCGCAATCCACTGCTGATGATGTCACATATTACATCATTCATGACATGGTCAGTGACATCACTGATGACATCACTGATGACATCTCAAATTACATCACTGATGACATCACTGATGACAACATCCAGTGACTGTATGTTTCTGTAAAGTTAAAATATGTCTTACATATTGAAGAATGAGTGGATGTATAAGTGTCTGGATGAAGGATTTAGTAGGTGCATGACTGACTGTATGAGTGAGTGATTAAATGTGTCTCACTGAGTGCATGAGTTAGTGACTAAACTGTCTTAATTTGTGCATCATTATGTCTGTTGTTCTGTAAACTGTTGCATGTGTTGATAAGTAGCTATATGAGTAACTATATGGGTTATTGATTGGTTGCCCAAGTATTTGTATGGGAGACTGAGTGTGTGTGTGGGTGGCTGGGAGGTGTATGACTCTGTGCATAGATGTGTGAGCAGTTGATTCACTAGATGTATGGTTTCAAAAGTGCATGTGGAAACAGCTGTATGGGCGGTTGACTGTGTGCATGAGTGTATTGGTGAGTGAATGGATATCTCAGTGCTACATGTCAAAGTAAGTACATATGTAAAACACAGTACATGTGAGAGTTGACATATATAAATAACTGTGCATAAGAGCCAGTGAATGTGTGAGTGGCAGTATGGATCATTGTGAACTTGTATCAGGGATTGTATAAGAGAGTAAATATGTGTTAGTATATGTTTGAATAAGTAAAGTTTGTATAACTGTATAGTTGAGGAAATGGAGGTGTGATTGATTCTTTGCATGACTGACTAGGTGTGTGAGTAACTCCATGGATGAGTGACAGTCTGTGAGTGTCTGTTTACACTGATTGTATCTAAGGTTATATTAGAGTCTGAAGAGGTTCATCGTATTATCACATGAATGATATCATCAGTGATGTGATCAGTAATGTCAAATGAGATGTCATCAGTGATGTCATTTGAGATGTCATCAGTGATGTCATTTGAGATGTCATCAGTGATGTCATCAGTGATGTCACTGACCATGTCATGAATGATGTAATATGTGACATCATCAGCAGTGGATTGCGGGTGCGCGATATATAGTTAGTGCAACTAACTATATATGGAATTTCAATGGTTTTGTGTGAGTAAAATAAGGTTTTGTAAATGCGAATTCCTAACTATATATGGTCTATAACCTATGGTTTTTTCAGTGAATATATATATATATTAATATATATATATATATATATATATATATATATATATATATATATATATATATATATATATATATATATGACTAAACTTCGTCCCACAAATCACCACGCTCTCAGACAACAAGTAAACGCCAGAGATCAGCAGAGTCCAAGGGTGTTTATTGACACCTTACTACATGTTTCGGCTTACAAGAAGCCTTGATCACGTGATCAAGGCTTCTTGTAAGCCGAAACATGTAGTAAGGTGTCAATAAACACCCTTGGACTCTGCTGATCTCTGGCGTTTACTTGTTGTCTGAGAGCGTGGTGATTTGTGGGACGAAGTTTAGTCATTGAAGTTCCGGCGTGCTCTGGCGGCATCCACGCCACTTCCCACGGGGCCGACCGCAACCCTTTGGAGCAACTTGGAAACTCGGATATATATATATATATATATATATACACTAATAACATAAAATCTAATTAAAAAAAGCTTTATATTATAAACTAAAATATTAAACTATTTAAAAGTCTATAAACTTAAATTTTCCACTCCAGTGAATGCAACAGTAGGGAAAGTGTTGGATTGCGGAGGGGTAAAAATTACTATTCCCACTCCAGTGAGTGCAACAGTAAGGAAAGTGTTGGATAGCGGAGTGGTAAAAATTACTATTCCTACTCCAGTGAGTGCAACAGTAGGATAGCGCTCAGCTGCCCCGGTAAAGGGGCGTCCCAGTGCTGAAGCAAAAAACAGCAGAACAATAGACAACATACAACAGTCTATAGTAGAGGAAAGAGGTGCATTTTGATAGCCTTACGGAAAGCCAGGTAGTTTTCCATACTGTGAATGGCTGTGGGGAGCGCATTCCAAAGTCTGGCTGCCAATACACCAAAGGAGCGTCCACCAGTGCGAACCTTCCTCGCCCACGGGACAACTGCCAAATGCTGGCCCATAGACCAGAGTTGGGGGGAGGGGGTGAAGGTGTAAGCGGATTGGCCACGATGTCTGAAGAGGAAAGATTTAGGATTTTAAAAGACATACAAAGAGTCTTGAACTATATGCGTTTTGCCACAGGCAACCAATGTAGCGGACGGATAGCACTGAAAGTGGGGCATGTCCTGGGCAGACAAAACAAAGCTCTAGCTGCAGTGTTCTGGACCCTTTGCAGTCTTGTAATTTCTGCCTAATTCACTCGCAAATAGAATGAGTTGCCGTAATCTAATCTAGACAGAATGGATGCCTGGACAACCACCTCCCTTCCTGTCAGGTCAAAGAATCCCAGCACTCTTTTGAGCCCCCGTAGAATGCCAAAACAGGTTCCTGCTACTTTCTTTGTTTGTGTCTGAAAGCTAAGGGTGGAATCTACCCACACACCCAGATTTTTTATCACCTGTGCGGGGACAGGTGCACAGCCCAGCTAAGCAGGCCACCAGTGCTCGCTCCACAGATCGGTGTTTCTCCCGACCAGCAGGACCTCAGACTTGGTGGCATTTAACTGAAGACAGTTGGCAGTCATCCATTCAGATATGATCTCCAGATCCCTCTGGAACTTACATGCACCCTGCCCGAGTTATCTGAGAGTGTCACTACCAACTGTGTGTCGTGTGCATGAGATACGGCTGTGAGCCCTCTGCTTTTTGCCACTGCTGCCCCTTTAAACCCCACAACCCACTCCTAAAAATCATTTCACAATTTCCATAATTCATTTTAAAATAATAAATTATTATCAATTAACAACTACTTAATAATTAATTTAAAATAAATTACTTCCCACCCTTTATCACTATAAACCCAACAACTCACATCTAAAACTAATTACACAATAGCCATATTTAATTTTTTATTAATTAATTAGCATTAAATAACAAATAATTATTAATTAACTAAAAATAAATTACTTCCCACCCTTTACCCCTATAAACCCCACAACCCGCTGCTAGAAAATGACACAATTAACATAATTAATTACCAATTATTTAATTAATAAGAATTAACAGCCAATTAATACATACATAATAATACATTTCTTCCTACAATTAGCACTATAAAACCTAAATTAAATACATTTTAAAAATCATTAACTTATGATAATTATATTACTTACCACCCTTTAACCCTATAAACCCCACAACCTGCTCCAAAAAAAATAAAACAATTACCATAATTAATTAATGTAAATTAACAACCAATTAATAATTAATTAATACTAAATTACTTCCCACAATTAACACTATAAAGTCTAAATTAAATAAATATTAGTAAATAAAAAACAATCATTAATTTATAATAATTAAATTACTTCCCCCCTATTCCCCTATGAACCCACAACCCTCTATGGAACTAAAAAAAGCTAAATTTAATTAAAATAAAATTGATAACTACTAAATATTTAACACATATATTAAAAAACAAAAACAATACTTAAACAAAACAATAGATCACAGACATTTAAAATACATACTAAAATACATAGCACTAATTAGAAAATCGATATTTTAAACAAATATATTTTTGCAAATTATATTAATGACTTTGATATATTAAAAAACGATATTTCTTATTTTAAAGTTGCTATTCTTGACCACAATATTCTTCCTGTCGATATTTCTCTATCACGAAATTTCCAGCTCGATAAGTGCTCCTTAACAAAGCGGCTTGTGATGAGGCCCTTTTCCTGGGCCGCAGATCAAGCTGCAGTGTAAAGGAGGACTTTACGACCGCCACCACCACTGTCATAGCGTAATCGGACGGTCTCCTGAGCGCTGCAGCAAAAGACGGTAGTCCGACCAACCAATATCATAATCAGGCCCTAAATGTTGTCAGGATGGGTCATTCTGCCAGGATGGGTGGGCTGACCTGTTCCCTGCCCCTCTTACATTTCAAAGGGCTGTCTCAAGCACGCTCTCAAAGAAACATGACACCAGCTGTTTGACACCCTTGACTACTTGGAACCTCCGCAGGGGAAGGAACTTTCCAGAACCAGATGTCAGGGTAGTCTAAAAGATTGCCCTATTTCAAAGCCAGACACTAGACATAAATATTGGATCCTCAGACTAACTCTTCAGTACACTCCTGCCCATGCACAGGACCCCCAGAGGGACTGTAGCCCTACTTCAGAGGACTTCCCTGCTGATTGAGGTCTGCTTTCTACCCTAGAGGGCTGCCCTGCTGCTACCAGAGGATGTCCCTGCTGCTTGAGGCCTGCCTTGCAGCTTGATCCCAGAACTACCAGAGTGGCACCAAGGGCTAGTTAGTTGCCTCCTGTGTGACCTACAGGGACATGTCAAAATCTAAAGACTTTGAACCCTTCCCCTTGGCTTCTGCCTGGAATGAGTCACTGATCCCCAAAGGTGCCTTTCTAGGCCCTCGACCCTTGGCTGACATCAGAGTTCCACTCCTCTGTATGAAATTGAGAAACCCTGACATTTTGAGCTCTTGATGACCAAATATGTGCATGACCGCTCTGAGACTCTGCTGCCCATAAAGACTGCCAATGCTAAACGCTAGCAACAACTGTCTGCAACACCCGACCAGATCTTCGCACTACAACAACGATTATCCATGACAGTAGACAGGCTCATCGTGCTACAGTGGAAACCATCTGTAATACTCTCCCTGCTTCTTACGGCCTCCCCCACTCCAAACTGAATTCTTCACTCCTGACTGTGAGAAAGTAACTTTTATAGCTGAGCTAACCTAGTCCCTGTGTCCAACCTGCGCTCTATCGCAGTTAGCCTGAACTTGTGATTTCCTCCCCAGGTCTCACATGACCAGATTGGTGTTTTGGGACTTTAGGCTTTATAGCTCACTAACATCTTGAAATGGCAGATCTCTGATTCTACTAAATGGATTTTTGTTGTTCTGTTATCATTTTATTTGTTTAACGTTACTTCATTTCTTTAAATTGTGTGGGATTTTTCTTGTGTTCTGTTTTCACTTTATTACTTTTTGAACACTGCATAAATATTGTATATATTGCCTCTAAGTTAAGCCTTACTGCTTTTGTGCCAAGTTGCCAGAGGGTATTGCACATGTCAATTTAGTGACTTTTGTTGTTTATCCTGACTCAGATCGTGGTTGTTGCTTGAGAAGGATGTTCACTCTCCTTAACTAAAAAGTAATTTTGTACACCTTTTTATTATCCTGTAATGCATTTGTCAATATTTATTATGAATGAGACCTTATCTACGGACTTTATTCAGGAAAACTTCTTACAACTGAAAACTAAAGATCAGTTTCTAATCATTTGAGGCTGATAAAACATGTGCATGGTGCTAGAACAGTCTCAGAGTAATGAGCCTATAGAATGGTTGGAAAGAGTGAGTGTAATGAGAGTAAATTGGTTGATGACAAATTTTTGATATGAGAAGAAACTATTAAATGAGGAATTTCCTATGTTTGTGCCAAGAGTGCTTATTTTAACCTCACACGAATTAGGGTGGGAAGCTGTTATCTTCCTCTTGTCTTTCCTCTAGTGTAGTGTAGCATGTGAACAAAATGAATGAGAGTGATGATGCTGAGGGGGTGTGTTTAGTGTTTTGATTCTACCAGTTGGAGAGGCTTTAAATTCTGGGGAAATTACAAAGATGTCAACTCTGTTGGGATGGTAGTCTTCTAACACTGCAAGAGCATTACCACAAATTAACGATGAGCTAATGGCAATGCATTCAATGGTTTGGAAAACTTGTCTTTTGTTAGATGTTTTACTTGCAAAAGAGGTCAGAGTCTGTCGTGTGTTCAAGGCTCAAAAGTGTTGTTATGGACAATAGTAAGCTTATTAATTACTACCATGGTATGATTACTGATATTTCGTGAGGCAACGGTTGTTCAAGAACATGGACCGTGGGAATCAGTTTGAACCTGAAATGAATTGGAAAAGGTGGATGAGTGGTGTGCTTAGGAAGATCAGTACACCACTAATAATTGCCTTTATCTGTATTATTCATTTGCTGGAAACAATCTGCAGTAAGGGTAGAAATTATAACTGAAAAAAAGGTGACAACAACATCTATGATGAAGAGAAGGTGAGATGAAATTGAGTAGGAGAACATTGAAGCTTGTGCCTATGGTGAACTTTATAATTTGGAAGAATCAAGACAAAAGAAGCAGAAGACGTAGCAAATGATATTGTAGATGGTAATTTGTTCATCATCACAAGAGGGGAAACGTTGTTAAAATAGTTTGCTAATAAATTATATTTGCTTAGTACCATGAAGTATTTGTATTGAAAATGACAATGGTTCACATTACACAACTGTGTTTTTTGTCTGGCTTTGGCCAAACTAGGCCTAGTCTCCATTTTGTATTTAATGGAAGCCATGTTTTCATCTCTAATTCGGATGCTGCGCACAGCAAAATGTGCAGTAATGATGTATTAATGCTGTACTGTGATTCATCAAATCATGTTGTTTTTCACTCAAATCACCATCATTTTTATTATAAAAAGCCATAATCCTGGAGGTGAGATAAGGTAAGCCTTTTTGACGTTTGGGAGCAGACCGATTCCAGGCTGTCTCATTCTTAGGGCTTAGAATGTTTTGTTAGAATTATGCTGCTGCTTTAGATTAAACTGTATGTTATTTCCCTACATTGACTGATTAACCAAATTCTTTAACTCTGGAATGAACTTTGATATTTTAATGACCCTTCATGGTTTTCTCTCTTACCCAATCCAGTAAGGCTTATTCAATTGAAATGATGCTTTAGGTAGCTGGTTTACTGACCAGAATTAGATTCCTGTAAAGATCACATTACCCTATCCATTCTTGAGAATAGCACTACCCTGATCATGCAAAGGCGACTCATCTAATATTTTAATAGATAATCAAGTAATGTGCTGACAATAGGATACGTGGTGTTAATAAGACTCGACTTACTCCTCTTTTGTAGCAATATCAATAAGGGCTTGATCTCCAGATTGACAAACAGAAACAAACGAGTGATCATTTTCAAGTTGCTTTTAATTTCAGTGCATTTATCATTTGCCTCTGGGTGCCATTTTCTCCCTGGATATGACTCTCAAAAGGATTGAGGATGTGGTCTGAACAAGTAAACTAGGGAATTAAGATTTCTAGAGGGAGTTGAGGGTGGCAGAGCTGATACAATTGAAGATGGATTATCTTTTGGATCAGTGTTCAAGTTGGGTAAAATGAGGATGTTTTAGAGAAAAGAAAATGGGGTAATAGACAATGGTGTGTAATTCACAGCAACTTTCAACTTGCCAGTGTCAGTGTAGTCATGATGGAGAAAGGAGCACTCATAAAAACAGGTTTCAGTGATGCACAAACTCTAGACTGGTGGCTATCTAGTAGATCTTTGCATTCTCCTGTATGTGTGTTAATGGCGTCCTTTTTGATCATTATTTCCAATAAAATGTCAATTTGCTATGTATTATTGCTTCTAGAGTGGAGAGATTTATTAATTTACCTAGAGATAATGATAAGATTGGGTCTGTGTGTCTAGGGTTATTTTTCTGTGGGACTTTTTCTAGGCACACAAGAATGAAGCATACATGGTGGCACATGTAGTTTATGACTGATGTATTCTGGAAATGTATTTGTATATAATGAATTAAGGCATGAGACAAGTCATTAAATCTAACATAAGTGCTGTCTATCATTACCCGATCTTAAGTGATGTTTTCAGTAAATCTATTGATATTGTGTACAATTACTAATCAGTAGTGCTCACTAGCCGTTAAGGAACTAGAAGTGCAGTTCACATGTTAGCTGCTAATCCATTGTAAAGCATTTATTTAATCATCTGAGCAACTTTGAGTGTGGAAACCACTAAAGTCCTCTTTCATTTTGTTAATTGTGCCACATAAAGAACAATCTAAATTTCAAATCTAAATTACATTAATGTTCCAGAAGACTGAGCTGCAGGAGTTTTTTTTATACCCACATAAAAACATACATTGGATTAACTACACCTGTATTTACTATAACTGTTAGTTGTGTGTATTGCCAGTTGCCACATATTGCCAGTTATCAAACTACGTTAGCTAGCAAATATTGTTGAACGTTTATATGATCAAACTTTGCCATTTGTTACTAAATAATAAACAATGTTCCTAAACCACCTAAAGTTAGACTGTGGTGAAATTAGACTTAGGCTGTAGTTGTTTTTATGTTGCTGCAGTCTGATTTAGGGGCACACTAATTTTTCTTTATGATCTATTGGGGTCTGTTCTCTTTGATTTCATTAAGAAAATTATTTTTGATGTCGGAGGTAAAATGTAGGGGCACAGTCGTGCTCAGTGATAACTTGCTACCCTAGTGCATTTAGCTGATGGGTGTCTTATGGAGTTTGGGCCTAGGATACATTGAAGTGGGTGTCGGTCTTGCCATGATACTGGTAAGAAATTAATGCAGAATGGAGCTTCTATCAAGGTCCTAGAAGACAATGGAGTCATTTGTCTCCTCATTGTAATAGATCTGTTTGTCATCTTTTAGTCATTGTTATATAATGTGTTTGGTGCCACCTGTCCTCCTTTCTTTATTGACCTTGTGGCTTTTAGTACATTGATCCTTGCTGGTCTGACATTTTCTGAAGGGGTAGGCTACTGCGCAAGACAAAGTGCTACACAAGCTCAGGGAGTCAATTCAGTTGTCAGCTTCTCGCTTAGTGTTTGTATCTATTGTTTTTTCTCCATGTGTTTTGGGGACAATTGATAATTGAGGAGGGGAGAGGGCATGGATAATTGAAAAAGAGGACCAGTCAATAGTACTGGTGGTGTTAGACACCTGCGAGTAGGGTATATGGGTTTGAAGTGTATTCTGTTGATGAGGATTCACTATATTTTTTCCTGGGTCTGCTGGGTAACTATATCATGCACTTGTAAACAGATAAGTGAGTTACTTGCAGTCCTATATTCATTGAATGTATTCACTTATTTACTAGAACGTAAATTGTTTACATGGTGATGAAATGACCCTAAATATGTGAGAAAAAGTTGTGGTTGCAGGTTTAGTCCTGTAGCCCTGAAAGAAAATATGAAACAGCACCAAAGAGGGCAAAGCGAGCTCGCCCTGACCCAAAGGCCCATTTGGGGAGTCCCAAAGAAACCCTTCAAAAAAAATGTGTTTGTGTTGACGCTATCATATCATATAATCCAAAGATAAAGTTCCAATTCAGGATTGGGCGCTGTTGTTAAGAATATACAAGGAAATTTGCCCCATCATAGATTGGATTGTCATCAAATCAAATGGAAAAATGAATGCGGCCTTCATTTTATGTTAAAATCCATGAAGATGTTTTAAATATTTAAAGTTCATTATAGAATACAGAATACAAAATACAGTTATTCTGAAAATCAGGCAAAATGCATAGTAAATCATGCAAGTGTAATTAACATAAGATTCATTTAAATTGCAGAAATGAGTTGCCACTGCCAGATAAAACTGACATTTAAGCTAATAAAAGAAGCAAGAGATTTAGGGTCTCTCTCAAGAAGAGTTTGGAAATTATTTTAAGTCCAGAGTATGTAACTGACCAATGTGAGTCTGTTCTCTAAGCATCAGGAAAGTAACTCTGGTTCATCTCCAAAATTAGCCCTTTTTATAGGAAAATCAATAGTAAAATGCATACAGTCAGCATGAGATCAGCACAATGTTGCATGGACCCAGCCAGTCCCAATGCCATCGGATGTGACAGCTTAAATCTAGTTACATCTAAAACAATGGGGAACTTATGAAATTAATGGGCTCACTGGGGTCAAACAGGAAGAGACATGTGAGAGGAAGGCTTCCTCGACACCTTACAAAGAACAATATTTTCATTTATAGAAAGCAAGCAGAGATACGAAACTTAATACATTTAAATCATGTTTCAGTGCACTTTTTTCTGCATGTGGAGAGAGAAGAAATGAAAACATGGTCCCATTTAGGAGCCAAAACGGAGTTTGGGGATAGTTTGGTGAATTTATCCAAAACACAATTGTTTAGAATGAATCACATTTGTTTAACGTGGAAATAATTTATGCCACTAAATGTCATTATTTGTTCATCAAAACTTTGCTATAACAGAAGCGATAACCTCAGTTTCAGAAAGTGGACCAGTGGTACCCAGTGATACCTCCTGTGTAGTACTACAGGCCAAACCCGGTACTGCAGTACTAAAATAAAATGTACAAAAAACTAGACGTGACTGGCCATAGTCCAGACTCTACAGGTACCCGCCATTGTGCAGGTCTTCCGCCATGTGCATTGGGGGCTGGTCACCTGTGGTAGGTTAGGTGCCAAATCAAATACCCAAAACGTACATTGAAAGCTGTGCGCTACAGGAGGTTGGTTGTCAGCCCAAGGTCTTGTTGGCTATCCAGGGTGCTGGGTAAAGTGTCTGGTGGGATGCCAGTAAACACCCATAATGCATGGTCAAAGGCTCTGCACAGTGGGATGCTTGGCCACCCATAAAGGGTTGGGCCTAGGGTCAAGCAAATTGTCTGAACTGTTTCCAACCCCGCACTGCATAAGGTTTTCCCTGATATCTTCACACATAATTTGTTTTTGTTTTAGTCCTCCGGAAACAATGAAATATAAGGATTACACACTGCGCATAATGCAGAACTAAACTTTTGAAATTGCATTAATTGTGAAATAGGACTGATTTATTTTTGAGAAGATGACCCGTCCTCCGCCAGGGCTACAGAGTAAATTACTACATCACCCTGATGGAGGTGCCACCAACGATTATGAAATGTCCACTACTCCACCAGACATTTCAAGCATTGACAGGAACTACCGTCACAGCAATTCCTGCCACTGTATTGTAACATTCCATATGGCTACGTCAAACATGACAGAGCCATACGTCAAAGTTAAAAAGAAATGTATTTCCTAATTGAAAATTCAAAACGGATCAAATAAAAAATCAATGCCCCCTTGCCATTGGACTTTCCTCTCATGACGAGGGAGGCATTAAGAACCTTTCCATGCCCTTTACCTCCAGCTGGCAGTGACGGGCATTGAAAAACAGCTATATGACCGCCCATCTAAATTAGCCGGGCGAACATATAAACAAACCATCCCCCGCCTTTACTCCATCTGGAAGTGTTTGACCATGGCAGTGACGGAGTAGTCTGTCGTCTTCAACCTATGGTCCACCCGAATTTAAATCTGGCAAGCAGACCATAGAGATGGAGTTCCCTCTCTGCCAAGATATAAATCAGCCCAATTGTCTCTTGGCTGTTGTTTGATAAAAATATAGGATGTTGCTGCCTTCCATTATTGTCCAATATATAAAAAACAACATCAGTAGGAAAATAGAGATTACATATTGGATCTAGTAACTGAACCTTGAATGGGGCATACATGAAACAGCAAATACATGAAAAATATATCGTCTATTCTCATGATAACGTAAAGACTGAAATAAAGACAAGGCAAATCACTCTAAACGTTTGAAATGCATGGAAAACAACTGTTATACTGTGATAGAGCGGCATTGGTAATGTGTTCTTGCTTGACTTGCTGTCATACTCCTTCTAATTGTTAACATATACATGACATGAGTCCACAGAGAGTGCATTTTTAAGTGTGCCCTTTGTCTCTCTAGAATTGTTTTTCCAATAAATCATACGTAATATACATACATAGAGGGACGTTTGTTTGCTTTATCCATTTTTCTGTTAAATTGACATTCGCATTTTGCGCACTCACACTGCAGCACATTGCATGTAGCAATCAGTTAGCCCAGTTTAGCCTGTTTGCTCCCTTCACTTTGAGTGACTGCCCAAAAGCGACAGACATTGTTCACATCCTCTTAAAAATAGCCCTCTGTCTTCTGTGGCAACACCAGTTCAAAGTTTTTGTTGTTGTTGTTTTATTTATTTTTTTATTTCTCTTAAATATCAGCTATTTATTTTGCCTGCAACTTCAGTGCATGGTTGGTTGGTGATTTATTGTTATCTTCATCACAAATATTAATATTATAATGCATGGTACAACTGAAAGACTTGTTATTTCAATTACATCATTAGTAAAGCGGAGGAATGCGTTGGCATATTTCAATTTATTTTGAAGCATATGCACATTAAAAATAAAACATAAATTAGCCATCACACCAGCGAAGCTCAGACCTCCTGTCTTTTCCTATGCTTATTTAGAAAGATGTTCAGTGCACACCACTATCCATAATTTCTATTGATACAACAAAATGTGGGGAAAAGTGTATGGTGCTTGACCTTTTTGGTCTGCACCCATTTGAACGTCTTCTGCTTCTGACAACAAAGGGGCCCATCTTGATTTTGCCCTTCAACCAGTGGACACTTTTACTGTACACTTACATGTAATCATTCAATTGTGAGATTCATTTTTATATAAACGGCTAATTAATTGAAAATAATATTTTTCAACATCCTTGGGTCATGGCGCTAGAATCATTGATGATACTTTAGTATTAATCCATCCTCTGCGTTCCAAGTTGGGGGACGTAAGAAACTATACGACATGCTACTAATAAAATGCCATCTCAAGTAATTAAATGCGTGTTGCCTAAATAATATGTACATTAAGAAATACAAAACGAAGAACAGTGCATCTAAACTCCATAAAGAAATAACTTTCCTAAATTATAATTGCATTGGTTAGCCCAACAAACTCTTAAAATATACATAAACCAAGAATGAAATCAAATGGGCAGAACTATTTATAGACAGAAGCTATGATCAGGAATGAAAAAAAGGCAAAAACTGCCGGTGCTGCTCTGTACTATCTGGTGCTACCTTGAGTTGTCAACAGACTTGTGCTTTCTGGATGTTTCCCAGGCCCCACGGCGATTTAATATATTGTTATCATATTTAAATGTTTTACCGACATTAATAAAACATAAAGCACAATATGCACACACTCTTGATCTAAAATGTTGATGATCAACAGTTCAGTTGACATTGTCAATCAAGCACTCCTACACATTAGAAGTAGCTTTAGTATCAGTCGTAATTTCAGTAATGTTTATATAAAATGTTTAGCCATGTCTGATGATAACTGTCATTGATGCCAATAGAAACAAATTCCAAACATAATATCCTTATCGAAGGAGCCTATTCCTTACTGAAAGCCGAAAAATAAAATGAACGCTGATGATGAGATTATGAGGATACATAATTTTCGACATTTCAGAAATTGACATTGAATTTTGGTCATAAGGTGTAATGAAATATAGAAATTATTCTGCAACTGTTCTATATAATGTCCTCATTTCAGGGCTATGAACGATTTGAATTGTAATGTATTTTGTCACACACGTTTCCATTTTGAAGTATTATTTTGGTATGCTTCCAAGCTACTAACGTACACATTAAGAGAATATTAAATAAAATGCCCTGGGGCTAGAGCATCCCGTGGATTGCATCAAAATGGGCTTTGATCATCGTTTGAAAAGGCTCAGCAGAACTTTTTCTGTTCTGTTTCATTTCTGCAGTTGTTTGTCTCAAAAGAAAGGTCATACTGTGAATATCTTTATTCAGACAGAGTTTTCAAAGTATGTCACTTGAATGCTAGATTTATACCATTTTGGCGGCCCCTCACAAGGTTAGTTTAGTCACACCATATGTTTTTTTTTAAAGTATATTTTTGAAACCTCAAAAAAAATAGCCTATTAGTAAAATATATTACTGGCATTATGCGCTGGGTGACTCTTTCAGAAACCTAGCTTGGAAGTTCAAATGCTCACAGCAATTGCGCGAGTGCAATGCAGATTTATACGTTTTAAAAAAAAAAAATAATTTGTAAATGAAGACCACCTGAAACCTGATAAGTTTTTCTCGTCGATATGAAAATGTGATATTAGTTTTTGCCAAGGTAGTAGTGAAGATTTGACTAAACTAAAATTAAAAGGGAGCTTCAGCTACTGAGCATGTTTTTTGCCTTGGAAGATTTTCATAACAGTGTCATGAAAAGTGAAGGCGCCAATATAAGATTATTCTGTTTTAATAAAAGACTGATCTGGAAAGAAGTCTTTAGGTTACTGAATGAAGCATTCGGCACTGGATGTAAAACGTAAACTTTAAAAAGGGTCAGGGAGCCAGAAAGGGTAGGTTGCATATTTTCGAAACAATAGTAAACAGAAATCTGGTTGTGGGTTGTGGGATAGAGCTAACTACGGGCTTCCTTAGCCTTTTGATGATTTTAAAATGGATTATATTATAATCTACAAACCTGAGTGGAGTTTACTCAAAATGTGGACACCACTTGGCAAAAAACTTTGCATAGGGGTATCAAACATTTTATGTATGCTAACAATTTAAACAATGTGGATCAAATCACCTCCAATGTTTTTCAGCATAACAAGGCAACAACTACCGTTTGCATGATTGGCACACTTGTTTTGCACTGTTGTTTTCTTATATGAGGGGCATATTTACGAACCCCTTTATTTCTCCTTGTTTATTCCTCTTTCTATGTGTGCTATTCTGCAGCACGCATAGAAAGAGGAAAACACCTCTAAGGATTGTTTTTCTGCAGGAAGGTGCCCCTTCCTGCCAGTGCCTAATTTGCAAAACATTAAGACCATTGCTGCCTGCACCACCCATTGCTCCTGCCAGCACTACCAATAACAGTACAAACATAACACCTAACCATTGCACTCCTACAAGTGTGACAGTTCAGACTATTTCAGGCAACATAAAGCTATAATAATGGCATGTGAGGCTGGTATTATGTATTTTCAATGTGAATTGACTTAATAAGCAGGTATTGTGCTCCTTTCAAAATTAAACAGTCCACCACATGGTGGTGTTGTGTCGTTAGTGTCAGTGCTGACAATTAAGTGCCGGTGCCGAGCACTGGAAACCGCGAAACATCCATTACAACAAAGTCATTACAATGCACTACCATTACAATGCAGCTGTTACAATGTAACAGCCTTTACATTGCATGCCATTACAACACAGCCATTACAACGCATGTCACTACAACGCATGCCATTACAATGCATTTCACTACAAGGCATGCCATTACAATGCATTATAAGGTAAGTAATGGGGATTTTTAAATTTTTAGGGTGGGTATGGGTTTTGGGGTACATGGGAATAGTAATTTTTACCCCTACGCTATCCAACACATACCCTGCTGTTGCACTCACTGCAGTGGTAATAGTACTTTTTTACCCCTACACTATCCAGCACTTACCCTACTGTTGCACTCACTGGAGTGGGAATAGTAAGTTTTACCCCTACACTATCCAACACTTACCCTACTGATGCCTTAAAAGTATTATGCATTGTAATGGTATGCTTTGTAATGGTATGCGATGTAATCAAATGTGCTGTAAATGTAGTTTCTAAAAATGCATTGTGATAGCATGTGTTGTAATGTAAAATCATGTATTATAATGGATGTTACGATGTAAAAAATGCATTGTAAAAGCATGCGTTGTAAATGTTTGCATTGTAATGTGTCCTATTCCTGGAAAACACCTGCTCAAATTAAGCACTGCTTCCTGCACAAAAACAATCCTTCCGACAACACAGTCACCTTTGCACCATGGTCAAGGGTGCCTGTGTTGGCACTAGGCTGCAGAAACAACTCCAGTGCTGGGGAAAGGACATACATGCACTGGATTAGATACATGCAGTGAATTCCTGCCCTTTTATTTTGATGTAGGGCAACACAGCAAGGTGACTTGCTGCGCTGCTCTATGTCAAACCTGAATAAATAAGGCCCTTTGTGTATTAAAGCAGACATAGCTTTCCTTTGGAAGCAGCACAACAAGGATCATGACTATGTTGCTGAAGATGGTACAATAATTTGCTTTTGTTTTATTCACTGGGGAAATCTCATGGTGCCCTATCTTTAGTGGAAGCTCCTCCTGCTAGCTCTCTTGTTTGCAGGGTGGTTGGTGATTGTTGGTACGTTGTCACCAAAACATTTCCCTTAGATGCACCTCACAGATGATCTCTCACAATTTTTGCACAGGGTTTCCAAACTATAAGGTTTATAAATAGTTTTTTTTAATTATATGTTTACTATTTTTATGAAACTTGCTTTTCAATCAGATCTATTGTCTACTCTATTTAATTTACATCATGTTTGAGAATGTAATGTGCTTTTCTTTTTATTTACTCTTCATGCTGTTTCTCTGTATGTAGAAAACAGAAATGTTCCCTTCTTTTTTACACACTGATCACGTTCACAATCCCTCCGAGACCAAGTGGCTCACCCTGGCTGAAGATCAAGTGGGTAGGATCAGACTGCCAACCATTTGGGTTCTCAGGTAACTGCTTTCCCAATATCCTTCATTTCCTTTTAATTAGAAATAATGACTAGCACCCTCCCTCCAAGTCTTCCAACACTGAAACAAGGCGAATATATCAAGTAATTGTACGGGAAGAGCCAGTGTCATTTGACCATTCTTTATGGAATTTTCCTAAAAAATGTCAAGGTAGGTTCTGTGTGTCATGGAAAAGTTAGGGGTGAAGCCTGCAGGGTGGATTGAAAAATAGGGACCTTTCTCCACCACTCTACTTCCGGTGGCCCTACCGGTTGTGGGGTGAAATCCACTTTACTCCTAAGGGAACTTGGGGCTAAGAAACCCTCCTGATGCCCCCCGTAAGTCCTACACAGCAGGTTTCCTGAGAGCTGGTCGGAGGCCCAGCCCTCTTTCTCCACCACTACTTAAAAAAACATAGAAATGGCTGCATGGGTTAGTGAGTGTGTGTCTGAGGGATATCTATTGATGAGTGAGTGTGCGTATCGCTGGGTGGGTGATTGGATGTGTCAGTGGTATATGGGTAGGTAACTGTGTATGTGGAAGGCAGTATAGGTGAGTGATGGGGTATATGAGTGACTGTATGGGTGAATGAGTGAATGTGAGAGTTGCTGTATGGGTGAGTGTGTGCCTGCGTCAGTGACTGTATAGATGAGTGAGTATGTGTTAGTATCTGTATGAGTAAGTGTGTGTGTAACTGCATGGGTTTTATAAGTGACTGTGTAATTGACTGTATGGGTGAGTGAGTAGGTGTGTGATTATCTCTAGCCAAGCACGAATAGTGTGCCTGCTGCCACGCATCAGGTTATGAATACATAACAAGTGCCAGCAATTACAACCAGTACTTATGAGCATTCACTGTATGGAGTGCAATGTGCAGCAGGATGTAGGGTAACATGGACACTGTTTCAATTGTGAAAATGTAACTTTACCCTTTCATAAAAAATGTTGACTGAAGTACGGTGCATCCCATTTTCAATGTGGACATTGTTACGGAGCGGTGACATTGAGCTGAATGTTTACCATTATTTTTCTAAAATGTGTAATGCGGACAGCTACCCAAAGGGGTTGCCCAGTGCCAAGCGAGGGTAGGGAAAAGAGAGTGTAGATACAGAAATCCCAATTAGAACAGCCAGGTCTTTAGACCCTTGCGGAATGCGAGAAGAAATGTTGCATCTATCAGAGAAACAGGCTGGGAATTTCATAATGTCGTCCCAAACCGGATCTGTTGAGCAGAACGGAAGGGGCAAGAAGGATGATATAGATGGACCAAATTCATCAAATATTTGGGGCCAAATCTGGTTTGACCATGAACATATAGCACAGTGCTTTGAACTTAACACAGTTCGACACATTCAAACAGTGTAAGTCACTCAGAATCCCTGAGACTGAGGCTAACTTGGGTAGGTGATGGAGAAACCTTGCTGCTGCGTTCTGCACCATTTGCAGTTTATATATGGTCAATTTATCAGCTTGCAGATACACAACATTACCATAATCTAGTCTTGAACTCACAAGAGCTGGGATCATCGTTCTCTGTCCTTGGAGGGAATCAACCATAGGATCTTTTTTAACCACTTAAAGACTGCAAAACAGGTAAATGTCTCCTTGGCTACTTCTTGTTTCATTGATAGAGATTTATCCACAATGAATCCCAAGTTCTTAACACTACTCTTAGGTGCAAAAAGAGCTCTCAGTATGGGGCCAATGCTGAGGCCCCCAAAAATCAGGTCTTTTGCCTAAGATCATGACTTTGCTTTCATCACCATTTAGATTAAGCAGGTTATTCTGCATCCAGAAGGAGACTTGGCTCAGGCCCAAGCTGAGGTCTGAGGGTTCGTGGCCATGTGACGAAGAGAGGGGGAACATAATCTGTTTATCGTCAGTGTAACAAAAGAGAGACAATCTTGCATTTATGACCAGCTCTGCTAAAGGGCGGACAAATATATTAAACAGCAGAGGACTCAGCACCGAGCCCTGTAGTACTCCAGAGGGGAAAGCATGGGAGTTTGAACCGGCCGTAACAGAAGAGACCTGGAAGGTTTGGTTATTAGAAAATGAGCAAAACCATTCCAAGGCCATTCCATCAAGGCCCGTTATCTGCAAAACCACCAGGAGAATATGATGGGACACCATATTGAAGGTGGAACTGAGATCCAACAGGATGAGAGCCACAGTTTCACCCTCATTCAGGCTGTGTCGTAGCATTTTCTGTAACCACCGGAAGGGTGAATTCAGTAGAGAAGCCAGCTCTGAACCCCAATTGGGAGGACTGAAGAAAAGTTTGAGTTTCTACAAAGGAGGACAGTTGGTCATTAACTTCTCCAGAATTTTTTAAAATGGGGAGCAATGAAACGGGGCAGAAATTGGACAGGATGGAGGGATCTAAATTTGCATTTGTTAAGAGAGTCAGGACGGTTGCATATATCCATTTTTGGGTGACTAATCCTTCCTTCATAGAATTATTAAGAAGCTCCATTACCATCAGTAGTATGGAAGGATCCAGCTGCCCCAACACATGTGGGGGTAGGGGATCGAGGGGGGAACCTTGATGGTGTGAAAAATGCGATTAAAGGAAGTAATGTCCAAGGGGGCCCAGGTGTCCAGTATTAAGTGGGGGGCTGATGCTATTTTTGGAATTGGCTTGTAAGGGTTCTGCCTAATGTTAGGCGAATCCGCTACCTCTAACAGTGCATCCTGTGAGCATTTGCTTAACAGCTGGGAGTGTATCTTCTCCACTTTGTCAAATAAGAAAAGAGCGAGTTCTTCACATTGACTGTAGGAGAGGGCTGGGGATGTGGTATATTTCCCCGAGCAAGATAGTTCCTTTACTACTTTAAAGAGAGTTTTTGCACAGTTTTGAACCTTTAAAATCTTTTAGGAGTAAAACTCAGCACAGGTGGCTTAACAAAGACTATGATATTTACTTAAGGCATTTTTATAATTAGATTTAATTTCTTCATTGTAAAGTTTCCTCCAGCGCCTTTCCAATGTTTTGCAACGAGTTTTGTCATGTTTTAGCTTTCCTGTAAACCAGGGCGATAGGGTCAGGCAGCAACTTGAGCGTTTTATCGAAATAAGAAGGCATGTTTCTACCGCTCCCATAAGCCAATTGTTTATAAGCTCCTCATCCATAATAGAAATTTGTTTAAGGTCAGGCCTGCTACAACCAAGTATCTTAATAAATGTTGGAACATTCAGCCCAACTTCTGGTTTTCTGTTCTGGGGACAGACAGGACGGCGGAAGGGGGACACCACTTTCAGCATAGAAGGCACTGCAAATGGTCAGACCAGGATAGAGGGAAGGGGGGAAAGCTGCTAAGGTCGGACAAGTTGGAAAAAATAGGATCCAACAGATGTCCAGCCACATGTGTTGGGGTTAGAATTACACAATCTCAGATTCATGGCCCCAAATCCGATGTAAGCAAATTACTATTATTACACTTAGGGTCTTCTAAATCGAGGTTAAGGTCAACCAGAGTTGTAAAATTGGCAACTTTCACAATGTAAGGAGCTACTAAGTCTGCAAAAGAGAGATCCAATTTTACCCATGGGCCAGGTGGAATACACCAGATTGCCCGAAAAAGTGAATTTGAATGTAAGTGCTAGTAAACTTAAGAAAAGCCTTAATCTTCGCAGTCAGGAGCTGTGAAGTCTTCAGTCTTGCCACACCCACCTGTCTTATGCTGCTTCTCCTTTCTATAATAGCGTAACTAGGCAGGAGGGCAGCTCCTACATCGTGGGCCAATTCACCATGGAGCCAGGTCTCTGCTAAAACAAACAGCATACGGCTGCCTGTCCTTTAAAAAACTGCAAAATGTGTGATTATATATATATATAGTTTTGTAAAAAGAGGGCAAAAAAACTGTCTAATTACCGCAATTGGTTTTTGTTTTGAAGAATTATGGGAATGTAACGAATCAGTACATGGAAATTATTGAATGAACATTTGAGAAGCACTGTTACATAAATTTAATCATGTAAACCGCAGAATTATTCATTTTGGATTCTATTGGGTTTTTTTCACCTTATGTTTTAGCAGTAGAAGTCTGCTTTCTATTTTGTTTGTGTGAAACCATCACATGTTTATTTAAACCTATCACAAATGAAACACTGTCACTCGTGAGCAAGGGAGGAGAATCCCCGAAACGCGCCTAGTGTTTTGCCTTTTTGAAATGAAATAAAGGCTATTTTTCCACAAAGAAGTGTTCGTGTGTTTCTGGACTTGGAAAACGACAGAAATTGGAGTTGATTTGTAGGCTCGCAACCTACACACGAACCGCCATCGTTAAGTGGCTTGGACATATCGAGACTCGGCGGCTGCCAAGTCAATAGGAGTTCTCATATATATATATATATATATATATATATATATATATATATATATATATATATATATATATATATATATATATCAAATATATCAAATATATCAAATAGCAACTTCCAAAATTATAGTTAGAACCTAGTTTCCATAACTTTGGCGCTGTTTGACGAATCTTCACAAAATTTTCTAAACAAATTATTCACAGGTCAGCTCCTGTCTTGAAAGTTTCGGGGTGATTCGTCAGGGGAGGGGGGGGCGAGAAAAAAGGGGGTCTCAAAACGTTTTTTCTCCATGTTAATTTGAGTAGGAAACATTTGACACGGCTACAGCCTGAACTGCTGAACAGAATTACACCAAATTTGCCACAGAGATAGCTCTTGGTCCAGAAAGCACACTTTATTTTAAATGGTGTAATTCCATTCAGTAGTTTTTGAGATATTTATTTGAAGATTTACAGAAGTCAATATCTAGGAATTGTGAGATCTGATTGGCGGAGCCCTCCTGAACATGAGCTTGACTTGGATTGGCTGCCAACACTTCAAAGTGTTGGCAGCCATCTTGTGCATCAGACCGAGGGAGAGGGAAAAAGGTGACAGAAACTATACAAAACAAAAAAGGGGGCAGGGTAGGAACATGCTCAGGGGGTTCTACAGGGACCCCCAGGCCCAAGAAAGCATTCTTTTGTGACATTTTTGGCTGGGTTGCACTGGATACGTGAACCCCGTCTAAAATGAAAAAAAAAACGAAGCAGTGTCTTACGCGCTTTGTTCTTTAAAGCTCCTGGGTGGGCCAAGTCCCGGGGGGAATCAAGAATTCTGTAGTGGGGGCCCGCTGCGGCCCCGCTACATAATTCTGGGACCCCGCAGCCCCGGGGCTTTATAATTTATGCGCAGGGCACGCGGCCCCCCAAGCCCTGGGAACCGCCACCTCCCCGGGCCTAAAATAAATATTAAATATTGTGTGGGGGCTTGAGCCCCCTCACACTGCCCCAGGGACCACCACCTCCTGGGGCTTTATTCACTTCAGAGGGGGGTCACACGCCCCCCTCCTGGAGCCCTTGATGCCCTGGGGACCGCCACCCCCCAGGCCCAGCTCCTGCAATGTCCCAGGGTGCCCACCCCCGGGACATTGCTGTTTGCCATGGCAGGGTGGGAGCACGGCTCCCGCCCTGTCATAGCAAACTCTGTTTGGTTTTTGGATGCAAGAGCAGGAAACCCGCTCTCACTTTCAAAAACCAAAGCAAAGCAATTTGCATGTCAGCAGCTCCCCTTGTGCAAAAGCAATGCCAGCTCCCGCAGGAGGCGGGGAGCTGGCGGGACCGTGGGGGAATTGGGGCTCCACCCACGGTAGCCATGGCAAAATCGGCCTGGGGAGGGGGGGCCTTGCAGCTCCTCCTCAAAATTAAAATAAAATAAATAATGGCCAATAGTGGCCCTGGGAAGGGGGGGCCACGTGGCCCCCATTCCCTATATTAAAAAAAAGCAGAAGGCCGGCCCAGGGGATGTGATCCTTGGGGCCAAAATTTGTATATATAAAAAAACAAGTCTGGCCATGCCCCAAGGGATGGGGTCATTGGGTCCTAACATGGCCCCTTAGAGGGGGTGGCATGTCCCCCTTCCTATTTTTTTAATTAAAAGGGGTCAGGCCCTGGGGGATGGGGTCACCAGGGCCCCATAAATGCTAAAAGAAGGGGGGCCACACAGCCCCCTTCTAAAAAATAATATTTTTAAAAAAGCTGGCTTCTCCCAGGAGGCCCCGTCCCCTCCTTGCACCACTCTGCAAACACACCCCCTGGCACGTTTTAAGTTGGGGAATTAATTCCCCTTGGCAGACAGGTGGTCCGAGTCCACGCCCCTTTTTACACCACTCTACAACGGTGCACTGCTGGTGGGGCTCTGAGGTCTTCTTGTGTCCTGAGGACCTCAGGACATAAGTAGACTTCATCCTCCGAGCCGCAGTGTCATAGGAGCCGTGTTTGCAGAGTGGTGTAAAAAGGGGCATGGCCTCGGACCACCTCTCTGCAGAGCCAGCTCTGTTGCGCTTACTGGAGGTACCTGGTGGGCTAGTTGGCCCCCAGGGACCCTCAGTATTCAAGGGGAATTAATTGTGGAGTGGTGGAGAAAGGGGCGTGGCCTGGTATGAGAAGTTAGCAGTCCTGCTGTGTGGGACTTACTGGAGGTTTTAGGAGAGGTAGTTGGCCTGCAAGGTGGACGTTGGGGACTATGTATAAAACCAGAGAAATTTGGCTGTTATAGTTAGTAGAGCTAACTATAACTCACACCCCTGCAATGCACTGCTGATGATGTCACATATTACATCACTCATGACATGCTCAGTGACATCACTGATGACATCTTGAATGATATCAATGATGACATCACTGATGACTGATCACATCATCAATCAATCAATCAATCAGAGACTTTGTAAAGCGTGCTACTTACCCGTGAGGGTCTCAAGGCGCTGGGGCGGGGGGGTGTTGCTACTGCTCGAAGAGCCAGGTTTTGAGGAGCCTTCTGAAGGTGAGCAGGTCTTGGGTCTGCCGTAGATGGGTGGGGAGGGTATTCCAGGTCTTGGCGGCAAGGAAGGAGAAGGATCTGCCACCGGAGGTCGTTCGTTGAATCCACCGGACGGCGACAAGGGTGAGGCTGGCGGAGCGGAGCTGGTGGGTGGGGGTGTAGAAGTTGAGTCTGTCGTTCAGGTTTGCTGGTCCGGTGTTGTGGAGTGCTTTGTGTGCGTGGGTGAGGATTTTAAGGTGATCCTCTTGTTGACGGGGAGCCAGTGCAGGTCTCTTAGGTGGGGGGTGATGTGGCTGCGGCGGGGGATGTTGAGGATCAGTCGGGCTGAGGCGTTATGGATCATCCACTTGATCATCTGATGAACATCCTCACACCCTAATAAAACCTTTCATACACCCACTCTAAAACACAGACTACCAATATCGAAACCATGGACACACCAATAGCAGTTAGCACATACTCGCTCAGTGCTTCATACATCTGCACACACATCTACCCACTAACCTATAAAGTCACTCATACACGCAAGCATTCATCAATACAACTAGGGATATATCCACTCATACACCCATTTATACACTGCCACTCACCAAAAGAGTTACTCAAAAACCTAGTCAGTGACCCAAAGAAACAATTACACTGCCATCATGTCACATATTCATACAGACAACAAACTGTCTTCAACAATTACTGACATTAGCACACACTTATCCATGCAGCCACTTTCACAATCACTCACTGTTACATATACTCACTTAAATACGCCAACGCTCACAAATACTGCCTGTCATATATGTAATTACACATATACCACCAACACATCCATTCATTCACCTACACAGCTATATGTACACTCACTCACCAATACACTACCTAATACACGCACCCATAAACATCTACACCCAGTGAATCACCCACTCACACATCCATGCAGGGAGTCTCACACACACCCCCACCCACACAGACACTCAGGCACCCATACAGGTTCTCAGACAACCAATCATTCTTCAGTATACCTTGGCATATATAGATATAACATTCTTGAATCCTTTGGAAACACTCAGTCACTGGATGATGTCATCAGTGATGTCATTTGAGATGTCATCAGTGATGTCACTGAGCATGTAATGAGTGATGTAATAAGTGACATCATCAGCAGTGCATTGCGAGGGCACGAGTTATAGTTGCTCTACTAACTATAACAGCCAAATTTATCTGGTTTTATATGAGTGAAATGTCCACCTAACTATAAAGTCCCTGAAACCTATGTTTTTTCAGTGACTATATATATATTTATGTATATTCACTGAAAAAACATAGGTTTTACAGACATTATAGTTAGGAAATTAGGATTTAAAAAAACCTTTGAAATTCACTAAAAAACCACGGGTTTCAGGGACGTTATAGTTAGTTGGACATTTGACTCATACAAAACCAGAGAAATTCGCCAGTTATCGTTCGTTGAGCTAACTATAACTTGCGTGCCTGCAATGCACTGGTGATGACGTCACATATTACATCACTCATGACATGGCCAGTGACATCACTGATGACATCACTGATGACATCATTCAGTGAATGTGTGCTTCTGTAAAGTTTAAATATTTTTCATATATATCTATGCCAAGGTGTATTGAAGAATGAGTGGATTTACAAGTGCCTGAAAGTATTATTTAATAGGTGTGTGACTGACTGTATAAGTGAGTGATTGAGAGTGTCTTACTGAATGCATGGGTTAGTGACTAAACTGTGTGAAAGTCTGTACCAGTCTCTCAGTTGGTGTGTAAACGGCTGCATGGATTGGTGAGTAGCTACATGAGTGTCTAAGGGTTATTGAATTGTTGTCTGAGTTTCTGTATGGGTGCCTGAGTGTCTGTCTGGGTGGGTGGGGGTTGTGTGACTCTGTGCATAGATGTCTGAGTGGGTGATTCACTGGTTGTATGGATTCAAAAGTTTATCTGGGAATGGCTGTATGGGTGAGTTAGTGTGTGTATGGGTGTGTTGGTGAGTGAATGAATATCTCAGTGATATGTGTGTGAGTAACTACATATGTTTTAAGGCAGTATATGTGAGTGATGGGTATATAAATGACTATACGTGAGAGTAAGTTATGTGAAGAGTGGGTGTATAAATGACTGTCTGCTTGTGTCAGTGATTGTATCAGGCAGTGAGTGTGTGTTAGTATTTGCATAAATAAGTGATATGGTGTGTGTATAAATAACTGAGTTGGTGGGTATAACTGTATACATGAGTAAATGGGTATGTGATTGAATATTTGCAAGACTGACTAGGTGTGTGAGTAACTCTATGGATGAGTGGCGGAGTGTGACTGTATGTATAGGTGTATGAGTGCATTTTATAGTACTGTATTGATGAGTAACTGCATGTATAAGTGACTGGATGTGTGTGTAGACCTAGGAAATAGTGGGTGGTATGTAGCATCTGGCATTGTTGTGTAAATGGTTACAAAAATAGTTGTCTGAATTTTAGAGTGGGTGTATCAAAGTTTATATTAGGACATCAGTATATGCATCAGATTATCACGTGGACGATGTAATCAGTGATGTCATCAGTGATGTCATTTGAGATGCCATCAGTGATGTCATCAGTGATGTCACTGACCATGCCCATACAAATACTCACATAACTAATTAATAACAAATGTAGACTTTCACATACCTAGTAACAACTTATGTACTCGTTTACACAACAAGAGATAGAGTGATACAGGTATTCACAAAGTTTAATCACTATCCTATATATTTAGTGAGACACTTTAAATTTGTCACTTAGACACTCAATCACATTGCTACTGAATCCTCCATTCAGACACTTATACATCCCCTCAGTGTTCAAGGCAGATTCCTATATATATATATAATACTTATTTAAATATCGAAGCAAACCACATTCACTGGACGATGTCATCAGTGATCTCATCCGTTATGTCATTTGAGATGTCATCAGTGATGTCATCAGTGATGTCACTGATCAAGTCATGAATGATGTAATATGTACAACTAACTATAACAGGGGAATTTCAATGGTTTTGTAAGAGTGAAATGTCCAACTAACTATAACACCCCTGAAACCTGTGTTTTTTTCAGTGAATTTCGGAGGTTTTTTAAATGCTAATTCCTAACTATACCATGTCTGAAACCTATGGTTTTTTTCAGTGAATTTCGAAGTTGTTTTAAATGCTAATTCCTAACTATAACATGTCTGAAACCTATGTTTTTTTCAGTGAATTTTAAAGGTTTTGTAAATGACAATTTTTAAATATATTTATTCTTATATTTATTTTTTTATACTGATTTACTATTTTTTTAAACTATTTTTTTTATATATTTTATTTTTTAAATAACATTACATTGTGTGGCCCCCCCTTCATTTTGTTTTTTTTAGCCCTGGACCCCATCCCCTAGAGCCTGACGCACAAATCTAAATTTATATATTTTTTTTAAAAGGAATGGGATTCCTATGGAAGGAAATACAAGTTACTTGTAAGTATGCTTGGAACTACTTTTCAGGGTCAGTGCTGGGCTAAAAGATGCAGCACTGGTTTCTCTCCTGGTAACAAATGAATAAATCAGAATTTGTTCTTCGGATGACTTAAGGTGAATATTTTAATGTTCGAAAACTGCACACTTAGAAGAATTTGCAACTGAAACCAGTCAATGTCAACCTATGAAAGAAAATTCACTTAGTAGGTAAATGGTGTTATTATTACTTTTTCTTACTCAGGGGTGGATCCTGGATCCAGCACTGCTGCATCACCTCTAAACAGTTGAAAGAATGCAAATTACCAAAGACGCACGGAAGCCCATGTCTCTTACTTTTTTTAAATATCGCTAGAATGCGCGGATCATACGCGCACCCCGCGATTTTACCAAAAAAACATCTGAGCAGACCTAGAGGGTCAGGGTGTGTCTACCCTCCCCCTTTTCACATTTTAAACTCACATTTTACACTTCTACCGAGGTGCAAAATTTCGAATGTTGACAAGCACTTGACAGCCAATTAGCATTCAGAGCGTGATCGGAAGGCTGCGCTTATGGTACGATGACAATAAGCGGAGTATCCGTTTTAAATTGTTTTATGAGAAGGGGGCCACGTGGCCCCCTTGCCTTGGTCATTTCCGGGAATCGAGATCCCCACCCCCTGGGCATGGCTAATTATAGTATTATTTTATGGAGGAGGGCTGCATAGCCCCCTACTGAAGCCACTTCAAGGCCCCGGGGACCCCATTCCCCGGGGACGGCTTTTTATTTAATTTAATATTAGCGTCACCGTTGGGGACTGTGCAAGGGCCTTCAATTCCCCCACTGTCCCACCGGCTCCCCGCCTCCTGCAGGAGTCGGTGTTCTATCAACATCCGAAGTCATCTGTGTATGTACCACGTAGGAGTTGCCTTCACTTTGCGCATGCACGTTTGTGGCAGTGCATGCGTGTTAATATTACATATGTGCACAATACGTTCCACCGTCTGGCTATGTACCCCTAACGCATTTCATTTTATTTGTGCATGCTCAATTACAACATGCCCAATCACAGCTCTCACACACAGTGACATCATGCTCAACCAATCATCCTTCTGCAAAGCATTTATACCCTGCCAACCTTCTCGAAGGTTTAGTATTCCGCAGTCACAGCCATTGATAGTGTTCGTATCCACTTCTTTGTAGGTGAGCACTTTTTTTAAAGAATAATTAAATTAATTAATCTGAATGATCTTTAAATACCACGTAAATGCACATTTTTGTTCGATTTGACAATGTTGTTTTTAAGCACGCTTTCCTACTTTTTTATATCATTAGAGGTGACTTCATTACTTTTGTTTCTGGACAAATCACTTAATCCTGCCGCCTTCAATTTTGTAAGTAGTGAGCCACATGCTGCTTCCTCCCCATGCAGTGGGCCAATGTTGTATTTTAGCATGCTCTCCATGTTTTTTAATAACGTTAAACTTGATTTCTTATCCTTTCTTCTGTGCAAATCAGTTAATCCTGCCACGTTTCTTTAATTTGCTAAGCGCCACGTGGCCCTTCCCGCATCAGTGTGCTACGTACTGCTCAAGTTAATGCGATGTAGTTGTTCTCGTGTGAGTAGTGCGTTACGTGCCCCTTGCATTGCAAAAGTAATGTTTACGGCAATGGTGTATTTTAGCACGATTTCAAGCTCTTATACCTCCAATATCTTACCTTGATGGGCGATGTTTCTAGGCAAATCACTTAATCCTGCCACCTTTAATTTTTTTAAGTAGTGCGCCACGTGCTACTTCCTCCCCATGCACTGCACATGTAATCGATAGGCCAATGTTGTATTTTACACGCTCTCCAAGTTTTTTAATAACCTTAAACTTGATTTGTACCCTGTTCTATCTCATTATACAGATATCTCAACCATGAGACGTACTGGTTGCCACAAGCTGTTTACTCCTGCCCATGTACTATACCAGATGGTGGTCAACCACTCAACATAACAGATCCACTGACTGCTCTCCATATGCTATCAGCCGAAAATTGCAATGGACCTAATGGAGTTATCAGGTTTGACTTTTACATTTCATGATTGAAAAGCATTCTGAGATAAGCATTTTCTGTATTTCATGTGTTTGCAGACAGATAACTGTGCTGTTCTCATGTTTTGGTAGAATTAGTGGGCATTCTGGTATCAAAAAAATGTATAAAAACATGGCCAAATATGTGATTTGAAATTGAAAAATGTGTGTTATAATTTTTCTTGCTTCTATAAATATTTTTTATAAAATGTAAATCTCCGTTGTGATAGTCTTAAAGACGTTTGTTTCTGAAACCCATATGTTTCTCATTTAAATGCTTGTTACACGTTTTCAGCCTGCACTTGAGATACAAAGTGAAAATGTTGTTTTAAATTTTTTTATTTGAAGACGTGTCTTTCAATTTTTCTTGATGTTTATTTATCAATTTCTAGATCATGGAAGACCAAAAAGGGTTCTATCAGATCAAGGCCAGGAGTTTGTAAATGAAGTGAGTGACCAATCTCGGCCTAACATTTCTATAATGCAATGCTATTTCCTATTTTGCTTGCCAAATATAATTATACCTATTTTTGTTAGGTTAATTCAGAGTTATCTAAGCTTTTACAAATAGACCGTTCTGTAAGTGCAACCTATCACCCACAGACAAATGGTTTATATGAGCATACTAATATATAAGCTGAACAGCTTCAGAGAAGGAGAGTTAGTGCTTCTGACGAATTACAAGCGGACAATAACAAAAGGAGGCTTTTTTAGCATAAGTTTACTGGACGATATAGTATTGCCGATATGCAAGAAAAGCTTGTAAAATTAGTCAATAATGCTAGCAAAATGCCTTAACGTACAACTTATAATTACAACATGTTGAATCAAAGAGAAATATTTAACATAACCTTTCGTATGTCTCTAAAAGGTTTTTCAACAGATATTGAAGCATCCTCAATATGACCAATGGCAGTTAGTGATATAATCTAACCAAAGATAACAGAACAGCTACAACTGTCATGTTTTTTGCATTCTGATACTGATACTTCCATTATGGGTGATTGCTTTTCAAACCCAATCCTATTGAGAACAATTTTCTTTATGTACATTAAAATTAAACTTGGACATTTGCACAACATATACATTTTTAATTCTTTTTTCAGTTTACAGAATGTTACATAAGTCAGTAGCCAATTGCTGAGATTGAAGAAAGTACATCCCCCTGTTCTACCTTATTATACGCATATCTCAACCATGGGACAAACTGGTTGCCACAGACTAGATCAAAATTGCAATGGACCTAATGGAGTCATCAGGTTTGACTTTAAAATTTTATGATGGAAAATGTATAATACCCTAGTGCTCTAATAAACTTCGGATTACTTGGTACTGTGTTTTGGCTTTGAATTTTTTTATAAAAAGACACAGCTTACATTTTGAACATAGTATAGTAAGATATTTTAATTATGTTTGTAAATTAAAAATTATGTTTGTTATCCTGCCATTAGAAATTGTTTTGAACAGTTGTGACTGTCCTATGTACTAGATAGGGAAACGCCTGGAAACATGAAGAAAAAATTGGAAATTAAGTTTACAATTTTTACCATTGTTGTTATAATCTGCTACTGTACGTCTTTTTTACATTTAGAGTCTGATGAAACTTTCTGAGTTGTATGCAGACAAAAAGACTCACAAATTTTTAAGGATAACATTAAGGTAAATACTCTTAATATTACTAAACAATGAAGTTAAAAAGTTATGTATATAAGTACTTGAGGTGTTTTTGATGGCACATAATCTCCAATTCACACATGTGCGGATGGGTCTGATACAGGGTGGATCTCAGTATAACTAATGGATTTACAAAGGTCTTTTCTGAGTTGCATCCACCATGTTGGTTCACTGGCTATACACCCTTCCTAGTAATAGAGTCATTACCACTTTGCCACTGACTGGAGACAGTGCTTAGCATGTAATAAATGTAAGTCTGCGAAACAAAAAACTATTCACCTGTATACAATCCGTACAGAATAACAAATCAATTTTCACTTTCTGTCCAACAGGCACTATGGGGTCGATTACGATGGCGGACGGAAGGACAACCGCCGTCCTGGTGTAGGCGGAAAAAGGCTTTTTTCTGTCCGCCTGCCGCGGACCCTCCGTCCGCCATATTAGTATGGGAAACACTGTCAAATTTCCATACGCGGCGGAAGAGCACGCACCGCCGCGGAAGTACACCCGACCCCGCGGCGGACGCACCCAATCCAGAAACACCGCCGTACGGAATGATGTCTCTGACCGTCCTCTAAATCACGATGGCGGAAAACACATATAAAATCGCTGCGGAAAAACAACCTGCCTGAACACGGCGGACTCACCACAGCGGAGATACACACCACAAGCAGATCGCCGTCATGGACCCAGCGCTACACGCATTTCCGATACTCTTTGTGCTCCACCACCAGCAAGTCATGGCCCATCACCAACGACGACGCAGGTACGCCAACACACCAATTGACGTCGGAAGGGGAATACCTTCCAGGGCTGTGACGTAGGGAGGGAGAGTGTCATGTTTGTGAAACTGCCTTTACGATCGCACCAACATATCAACAATTCAAGTACACAACCAGGAATGACAACGACAAACCACGACACATGATTGACTTGCTTTATTAAACATAATGTTGGTATAATCGTACACCACCCAAGAGCATGGGCACTGGGTACAACAGAGCAGGTACATCAGAGGCAGAACATGAGGGCACAATGCAGTATCACAACAGCAACAGGACATTGTTTGCAACAGAGCAGGTACATCAGACGCAGAACATGAGGGCACAATGCAGTATCAGAGCATCAACAGGGCAGTGTTTGCAACAGAGCAGGTACATCAGAGGCAGAACATGAGGGCACAATGCAGTATCACAACAGCAACAGGGCAGTGTTTCCAACATAGCAGGTACATCAAAGCCAGCACATGAGGGCACAATGCAGTATCACAACAGCAACAGGGCAGTGTTTACAACATAGCAGGTACATCAGAGGCAGCACGTGAGAGGGGCAATGTGCATTAACAGTCCATGGCAAGGCACAGGTACAGCAGAGGCAGCACGTGAGAGGGGCTAAGTGCATCAACAGTCCATTGCACTGAACAGGTACAGCAGAGGCAGCACATGAGAGGGGCTAAGTGCATCAACAGTCCATGGCAAGGCACAGGTACAGCAGAGGCAGCACGTGAGAGGGGCAATGTGCATCAACAGTCCATTGCACTGACCAGGTACAGCAGAGGCAGCACGTGAGAGGGGCAATGTGCATCAACAGTCCATTGCACTGAACAGGTACATCATCAACAGTCCATTGCACTGAACAGGTACATCAGAGGCAGCACGTGAGAGGGGCAATGTGCATCAACAGTCCATTGCACTGAACAGGTACATCAGAGGCAGCACGTGAGAGGGGCTAAGTGCATCAACAGTCCATTGCACTCAACAGGTACATCAGAGGCAGCACGTGAGAGGGGCAATATGCATCAACAGTCCATGGCAAGGCACAGGTACAGCAGAGGCAGCACGTGAGAGGGGCTAAGTGCATCAACAGTCCATTGCACTGAACAGGTACATCAGAGGCAGCACGTGAGAGGGGCTAAGTGCATCAACAGTCCATTGCACTGAACAGGTACATCATAGTCAGCACGTGAGAGGGGCAATGTGCATCAACAGTCCATGGCAAGGCACAGGTACAGCAGAGGCAGCACGAGAGAGGGGCTAAGTGCATCAACAGTCCATTGCACTGAACAGGTACAGCAGAGGCAGCACCTGAGAGGGCACAATGCAGTATCACAACAGCAACAGGGTATTGTTTACAACATAGCAGGTACAGCAGAGGCAGCACATGAGAGGGCACAATGCAGTATCAGAACAGCAACAGGGCATTGTGGCCAACAGAGCAGGTACATCACTGGCTACCCAAGTACATGTGTCAAGCGACCCGTCACAAGGACAATAATAATGTCAGGGTGGTGACATTTGTCAATCTACACACAAAGTAAAATGACATGTGAGTGATGGCAAATAAACCTCACACCACAGAATCTGGTGGAGTGCTTGAACTACTCGCCTCGGACACACTTCCAGCACCAGAAACTGGAGTGTGAGACACAGCCACCGATCTACTGACTGACACATGAGCCATAGACCCAGACACACCGCCAGCACCAGCACCAGGAGTTTGAGACATAGCCACAGCTGTAGTGACTGACACATGAGCCAATGACCCAGACACACCGCCAGCACCAGAAACAGGAGTGTGAGACACAGCCACCGATCTACTGACTGACACATGAGCCATAGACCCAGACACACCGCCAGCACCAGCACCAGGAGTTTGAGACACAACCACAGCTGTTGTGACTGACACATGAGCCATAGACCCAGACACACTGCCAGGACACCTCCCTGTACACTGACCAACAAATACCATGCCTGCATCTGACACATGAGAGTGGCGGACACACACAGTGCCAGTACCTGCAACAGGAGAGAGCACAACTGGCACAGTGCCACTACATGATGCATAACATCGTACAATAGACACAGTGCCACTATCTGATACATGAGAGTGAACTGCAGCTGACCCACTAGGACCACTGAAATGATGAGCCACAGGGCTGTATGGGCCAGGAGGCAGGGTGGCCCTGGGAGCTGGGGAAAGATGATGTGCTGGAGCGACATTGAGGTGGTCAGGTGTCACTGGTGTGTGCCTCCGTTTCTTTGTGAAATGTTGGGGCACCCCGGACATGACTGGACTGGTAAGTGGAGTGGCATCATCAGACATCAAAGTTGGATCATGTGCTTGTGGTGGTCTGCTCTCTGGGGACGTGCTGGACCCTGCCTGCCGTTTGCTGTGGGCCTGCCTTCTGCCCTCTGCATCATGTGTAATGTGGGATGCAACAACAGTGTACTCCTTCCTCTGCTTCTGTGGAGTGTGGATGGGAGTATAGGTATGGGGGGACTCCACCGCAGACACATGTGTTGTACATTCCTGAAACATCAGCCTGAGTGCAGCCAGGGGTGATATATGCCTGTCCTTGATGGAGCTCGTGTCCATTGGAGAACCCTTGTCCTTGGGATGTGCCTTGGACGTGGGAGGTGTCCTGTCTCTGGAATGTCCCTGATCCCTGGGCGGTGCCCTGTCCCTGGGTGCAGACTTGTCCATTGTGGTGTCCCTCTCCTTTGAAGCTACCTTGCCCTTGGGAGTGTCCCTGCTCTTTGGAGGTGCCCTATCCTTTGCAGTGTCCTTGTCCTTGGGAGTGTCCCTGCTCTTTGGAGGTGCCCTTTCCTTTGCAGTGTCCTTGTCCTTGGGAGTGTCCCTGCTCTTTGGAGGTGCCCTTTCCTTTGCAGTGTCCTTGTCCTTGGGAGTGTCCCTGCTCTTTGGAGGTGCCCTTTCCTTTGCAGTGTCCTTGTCCTAGGGAGTGTCCCTGCTCTTTGGAGGTGCCCTTTCCTTTGCAGTGTCCTTGTCCTTGGGAGTGTCCCTGCTCTTTGGAGGTGCCCTTTCCTTTGTAGTGTCCTTGTCCTTGGGAGGGTCCCTGCTCTTAGGAAGTGCCCTATCCTTTGTAGTGTCCTTGTCCTTGGGAGGGTGCCTGCTCTTTGGAGGTGCCCTATCCTTTGTAGTATCCTTGTCCTTGGGAGTGTCCCTGCTCTTTGTAGGTGCCCTTGCCTTGGTAGTTCCTTTTGTGGGGGACGCCTGTGTAGCATGTGAAGCTATTTCCCCCAACACCCCTTGATGATCCTGTGTGTCAACACCAGTGTAGCTCACGTCGTCTTCGGAGAAAGATATCCCAGTCCTAGGGGATGATGTCTGTGCCCTCCGTGCCCTGCCTTGCTGCCTGTGGCTGCTCCTAGCGAAATAACCTGAATAAGACGCCTGGTCTGATAAATCACTCTCCCCTGAAACATCAAGTGGTGTGGATGGTGGCACAGAAGTAGCACCCTGTCTATGCGACTGTACAATGGCTGAAGACACAGTGTTTGCCAATGACTGAACTGTTCTGTGGAGACCAGCAACATCGCCATGCATCCCCTCCATGAATGCCACCACCTGCCCCAACTTCCTATCGTGGTCTTGGAATGCATTGATCATGTTGGTCTGCCCTACACACAGCTGTCGCAGCAGATCTACTGCCTCAGCACAAAGTGCACTTTGTGACACAGGGGCAGGCTCCGCGGTGCCTGCACGGAAGGCAACTCTGCTCCCCCTCCTCTGTCGAGCACGAGCAGTACATGTTGCAGTGGGTGGCAGTGTGGGGTTTGTGTGCTGTGTCCCGACTGAAGGTGTCGATTGCCCACTCCCTGTCCGTGACAACAGTGCTGACTCACCAACACTTTCTGAGGATGAGGACAATGGTGTCTCCACATGTGAGTCCTCAGGGACGGTTCTGTTCCCCTCTCCGTGGCTGCCCTCTTCAGTGTCAGTCTGCGTGTGTGTCATCTCTGATTCTGATGCATTGCCACCACTCATCTCCGTCGTCTGTGTGTCAGTGCCCTCGGCCAAAGCTGGAAGAGAGAGGGAAGAGATGTAAACCTAAGTGCCACACTCACGTACTGAAGGTTACAAATGCACACCGTTCCTTACAGTCGATTGACATGTAGCACCCATCCTGGACACGAACCACCCCTACCACACATCCTCACATCATAGATCTGTGGGTGTCTGTGAAAAATGTACATCATACAAACAGGGCAAGTGCATGCAGGCCACCACACATGCCATGGGACACCAGACCTCAACGGCATGTCCTGGAACCCTCAAATACAAATCACCTGGTATGTCCACCGGGCGGACATGGGTGCTACCGCTCACTCCGCTAATGCCACCAACATGCAATATATACAAAAGATACGCACCACGGACGTCAACACTGTGTCTGAGCACGAATACATGCATGCACTCACAAGTTACAGACACCTACATTCTGCTTACCGCCAGTTTGCTGTTGATCCCCTCTCAGCCGGGCGGACAGCTCAGGATGCCTCACTGCAATTATGCGGTGCATTAGAGAGGTCATGGTGCGTCGGGCAAGGCGGACTGTTTTTGGAATGATCCCCAGTGTCATCTCCGCAACATTCTTGCTCAGCCTGGATATGTCGTCCCAGCGCTTGTGGCAGTGTGTGTGTCGTCTATTGCACACCCCCACTGCCTGTACATCACGTGCTATGTTCCTCCACACGGCCTTGCGAAGGTGCAGCTTCACCTACCAGGATGGGAGACAAGAGGGGAACGTCAGTGGACTGTTTGACATTCATAAACATTGCAGAAACACGTATCTTCATGCAGCCATGCGCAGTACAACACATGTGAAGGTCCCACAGCACCCCGCCAACCTTGCAGAAGCAATGATTCAGTGACCACCTCATGCCCACCAACATGTTACCCACTTCACTTACCACCTGTCCGGGGGCACTGTAGAGCCGTTCATAGTGGCTGAGCACACCGTCCACAAGGACGTCCAGCTTCGCTGCGGTGAAGGGACGAGACTGGATCTCTTGCACTCTCGACATGGCAAGGTCCTGGACTGTGGCACTACAGCAGCAGTTGTTGGATAGCTCAGGAGCAGCAGGTGGAGATGACGGTCGCAGGCAGCAGTTGTTGGTTAGCTCAGGAGCAGCAGGTGGAGATGACGGTCGCAGGCAGCAGTGGTTGGATAGCTCAGGAGCAGCAGGTGGAGGTGACGGTCGCAGGCAACAGTGGCTGGAAGCAGTGAATGTGTGCAGAAAATCTTCACACATATATAGGGCCCAGAGCTCATATCAGTGGCACACGTCTGCAGCAATTGGTTTTCCCTTGATGCATCATTCAAAAAGAGCCAATGACTCGCACTGGTGTGGCGGTGCACGGCTTCCGCAATTTTTGAATGCGCTTACGCGCAACGCGTAACCTGTTCCCATTAGCTACATGAGCACAGACCGTCACGTTCACACACCGGCAACTGCATGTGTGCGCTACCGCGACGGTGCATCATTTGAAATTAATCACTCACTGGCGCCGCTATGGCGGTGCACGCATTCCACAGGGGCGATGCAGGCCAACACATACATTTGTTGATGCAATCTGAAATGGCAGTTGAGAAACCCACTTACAGTGTTATTGCGGCAGCCGCCGCCAGTCCAGGCCAGTCACCCACCGCCAGGACTGGGCGGTCACCCACCGCCAGGACTGGGCGGTCACCCACCGCCAGGACTGGGCGGTCACCCTTCGCCAGTCCAGGCCAGTCACCCATTGCCAGTCCAGGCCTGTCACCCACCACCAGGACTGGGTGGTCACCCACCGCCAGTCCAGGCCAGTCACCCACCGCCAGTCCAGGCCAGTCACCCACCGCCAGGACTGGGCGGTCACCCACTGCCAGTCCAGGCCATTCACCCACCGCCAGTCCAGGCCAGTCACCCACCGCCAGGACTGGGCGGTCACCCACTGCCAGTCCAGGCCAGTCACCCACCGCCAGGACCAGGCAGTCACCCACCACCAGGACAGAGCGGTCACCCACCGCCAGTCCAGGCCAGTCACCCACTGCCAGGACCGGGCAGTTACCCACCGCCAGGACTGGGCAGTCACCCACCGCCAGTCCAGGCCAGTCACCCACCGCCAGTCTAGGCCAGTGACCCACCGCCAGGACCGGGCAGTCACCCACTGCCAGGACTGGGGGGTCACCCACCGCCAGTCCAGGCCAGTCACCCACCGCCAGGACCGGGCAGTCATCCACCGCCAGGATTGGGCGGTCACCCACCGCCAGTCCTGGCCAGTCACCCACCACCAGGACCGGGCAGTCACCCACCGCCAGTCCAGGCCAGTCACCCACCGCCAGTCCTGGCGGTGGGTGACCGCCCAGTCCTGGCGGTGGGTGACTGGCCTGGACTGGCAGTGGGTGACTGGCCTGGACTGGCGGTGGGTGACCGCCCAGTCCTGGCGGTGGGTGCCGCAATAACACTGTAAGGGGGTTTCTCAACTGCCATCATCAAATGTATGTGTTGGCCTGCACCACCCCCGCAGAATGAGTGCACCGCCATAGCGGCGCCAGTGAGTGATTGATTTCAAATGATGCCCCGTCACGGTAGTGCGCACATGCTTTTGTGACAATATACAACAATGGCACGATCCTGATCCAAGCCAACAACGACAACCTAGAGGCCTTTGACTCACTCTTCCCCACTTTACGCCTTGCCTTCACCCATTCATCTCAGACCAACGCGAAAGACTCCCGAGCCTCTAACCACACACAAGACAAAAACCTCCCAACCCTTGCACACACTCAACCCCCCCTGCGGGTACCGCCAACCTACCGCCCCCTAGCTCCCCCATTTACCTCAACGCCTTCCTGAGCCCGCAACATTCATCCCGCTTATGCTCATCCACCTCTAGACTCTCACCAGACAATACACCCCAACCCCTCTCCAGCACAAGGGTCTCCCCTTACCTCCTCCCAGTAACCAAAGAAACCGACCCACTGCTAACTGTCCTGAATGCCCTGCCCACTCTAAACCCAGTAAGCCCACCGATACTAGTGATTACCCCCATAAACCACAATAAGATCACAGACAGAGAGAAGAACTCCCTCACTGATTCGCTTTCTCCACCTACCATAACAAATCTCCCTCCAACAACTAAGGATCGGACACAGGACACACAAAGCCCCACCCCTCCTTCCTTGAGCATAACCCAAAGATTGGCTCGACTAGAACTCCAGCTAGGAATAGTGACCCAAAATTTTAACAGAATCTTATCTAAACTTAACTTCCCCTCTATTCAAGGCCTACCCCTTCCACTCCCTGGCCCCCTCAACAAACTTAGACCCCACCACATAAATTCATGACTGAGTTGGAAGACAAACCCCCTTAGTAACCATCCACACAGACCCAAGAGAACGAGCGCTGTAATGTCCATGCTAGAAGCGAGGGTCCTTGATGAATCCTATAAAGCAAAGCCAAACTCCCTCACAAGTGCTATGATCCCAGTAATTATCGGTCTTGGGAGAGAAACCACAACCTCAAAATTATTGAGCCATCCAGCGCACCTCATTAACATTCCTAGGGCCCCCCCAAGCTTAGAGCTAAACAACAAGAAAATGGCCAACTGCATGCTCATCAACTGCAGATCTGTGAATAAACACTCAACTGAACTGGCAGAAACCATCTTAACACATGACTTAGACATCCTGTTCATCACTGAAACCTGGCTGAATGAAACCTCCCCACCTATCTTCGACATGCTTGTACCCCCAGGATTCTCTATCCTCAACAAGGACAGGAACAACCAAAGAGGTGGAGTGATGGCAATCATATTTAAAAAGAACATCTCTATAACAGAAATCGACTCCCTCAAATATAATAATCTGGATTACCTGTCAGTCAACATCAAAATGTCTGACAGCAAGAGACTTCACTGTCACCTTATCTATAGACCACCAGGAAACAATACTATTTTTGGTGAACAGCTGGCCGACCTGATCTCTCACTGCTCACTCTCAAATGAGAACAACCTGATACTAGGAGACCTAAACCTTCACTGGAATGAGACAAACAACCCTCTAATGCAAACATTAAACGATCTCCTTCACAACAACAACTTGATTCAACACTGCACTGAACAAACCCACGACAAAGGTTCAATCCTAGATGCC